>NC_134125.1:8085000-9285000 GCF_040939455.1 Microcebus murinus | reverse complement strand
CTATCATCACAATACAGAAGATCTCCCTCATCTGAAAAAATGCTTCCTTGAAATCATTCCCTCCCCCAACTCCATTCTGGCCTCCAGGAAACCAAGTTCTTTTTTCTGTTGCTATAGGTTTGCCTTTTCTAGAATTTTATACCAAGGCAATCATACATATGTATGTAACAAAGGTTACATACATAAAAGTATATAACCTTTTGTTCCTGACGTCTTTCGCTATGCTTTCGAGATTCACTGACACTCTGGTGCACATCTGTAGGAAATTCCTTGCAACTACTGAGTAGCATTCCCTCGTATGTGGATATACCACAATGTGATGTCCATTCACCAACCCATAGACACTTGAGTTCTTTCCAGTTTGGAGCTATGATGAATACAAGCACTCTAAAAATTCCAAGTACAAGTCTTCGTAGGCACATCACTTTTATTTCTCTTGGGTGGGACTGCTGGGTTAGGTATAATAAGTCTGTGTTTAACCTTATAAGAGAAGCAGTGTAACTGGAGCTTCCTCGGTTTCATTGTAGTCCTTTAAATCGTGTTGGGTTTTGTTCTAGCATATGGTTAAGTTACTTAGAATTGGTTGTAACTTTCCAAATCTCGTTTTGAAGCTTCCTTAGGGCAATTTCAAAGCAGCCTTTAATCGAGGGATAATGTATCTCCACTATCCCAGCAGTAGTCCACGGAGGGCCCCGCCCCATGCCTTGCCTATTACGATGAGGTCCTTCCATGGTCACGTGAGCTGCTCCCAGCCCCGTGTAGATCGAGTCGTTCTACCTACACCTTCTTTCCTTGGCCCCAGGAAGTTACAACCCACAAAGGCACAGAGAACAGGGCCAAAGGCATGAGAGCACTCCTCTATGGATTTCTGGAGTTTTCTCCTTATGACAATCTCTCCTCTCCCGTACTCTGTCCTATAAATTCTACCCCCTTGGGACTCCCTGAACTCTGATCTCTATCTTGAGTTCACTCAGGGAACCCACAAGCGCTTCGGGTCCCCCCTCCCCGTGCTGTGGCCTGGAAACCCTCATAGGGTCCTCGTGTTCGCTTCCCTCCTCCCACGGCTCACAGATCTGGACTGCCTGGTGGCCAATGTCCAGAGCTGCTGCTTTTCAATATTTCATCTGATTTTCTGGATGTTTAAAGCAGGACAGGAAATCTGGTCTCTGTTACACTACCTATTCTGGAAGCAAGACCTTGGAATGAGCATTTCCAAAAATTTTGATAATAATAACAATGATAATATACAGTGGGAGGGGGAGAAGGTCCTCCTCCCCAACCCATCAAAAGTATCTCCCTCAATGACTATTTTTAAATTTTCAGGAGACATGGATTTAGAAGAGTTCAAATAAATATGCTCAAAAGAGGAAGAGACTGTAACTCTAAGTCAGGTGAGAGAAAATGATGGGAAGGAGATAGGTCATCAGGGTTGGGATGTAAGATATGGCTGGGATTCAAGCAGGCACTTAACGTGGCTGCTCTGACACCCCTGGCTGGGATTGCTCAGAGCTTGGGCCTTTGCGGCAAAGTCACCTGGGAGCTCTTTTCGAATGCTCGTTCCCAGGCCCTACCTCAAACCTACATGGGGGTCAGACTCTAGCAGTGGGGGCCCCACGTAGGATCTGCCTTTTGTTCACATTCCTCCACTGGCTTCTGACACACAATAAGTGGACCGAACTTGGCCTTGATGGCTGCTGAAGGGGCGTCATACGTGGCCCCAAATAGTGAGTGAGTGGTAGAGCCAGGCCTGGAAACCGAGGCTCCTGACTGCCCACGCTGGTCTGCTTCCACTCAGCAGTTGTCATCAAGCCTCTCTGAACATCAGGATCACCTGGCAGCTTTGGAAGGCTGACACTCGGGACTGACTTCCAGAAATTCAGATTGAATCGATTCTGAGGCGGGACCTGGCATCTGGACTTTGTCAGGATTTCCAAGTTATCCCAATGCAAGTCTGGGGTACGGTACGGGCTCTAACCTGGGCACCAGTAGGTCTGGGAACGCCAAAAGTGTATGTTTACAGCATGCGGAATGTCTCGGCCTGGGTGCAACCGAATTCTTATAAAAGGGGGTACCCGTATCTATTTGTTCAGACAAAGGCAGCTCACAGCAGACACCCCACATCTGCTACAGTGGTACTGTACTTCTCAAATTTTACTGGGCATAAAAATCCCCTGGAGAGCCTGTTAAAACACAGATTCCTTGGCCAGCTGCAACCCCGGAGATTCCGATTTAGTAGGACTCAGGGTAGGGCCTGAGAATTCGAATTTCTAACACGTTCCCAGTGAGGCTGATGTTGCTGGTCTGAGAACCACACTTGGTGCACCACTGAGCTTTGGAGGAAGAAAGCACCGGAGAAGGCAGAGCCCAGTGCCGCCAGGGCCCCAGTGGGTGTGGGGAAGTCACTGCCCCATCTGCGGAGCCCCAGGGACGTGATTTCCAGGTTGCATTTGTATCTGTGTCCTCGCCCAACTCCACTCCAATGTGACAGTTCCTCCACCCTAAATCCTCATCTGCCCTACCTGGTGTCACCTCCCTATCTCCACGGATCTATCAGCTACAGCATCCACAAAGGGTCTCTCAAATCCTGCAACCCTTTGAGCATAGGATGATGATGATGATGATGATGATGATGATGATGATGATGATGAATCCTAGCCATTGCTCACTCCAAGAGGGCAAACACCATTTTGCTCACCTCCTTATCTGCAGGGCCTAGAAGAGGGCTCGATCTAGAGTGGGCGCTCAGTGAACGCCCGCTAGAGGAATGAATGCACCATGGCTCACATCCTGAGAGCAGAGCTTTGGGACCAAGCGCTTCGCAAGGCTCAGCTCCTTTAAGCCTTACAGTTCAGACAAAAGGAAGCTATTTTTTCATTCCCAGGTTACAGATGGGGAAACTGAGGTTCGGAGAGGTGGAGGCGCTTGCCCTGGCTCACACAGCCAGGGCCTGGCAGAGGCTGAGTTTGGAACCCAGGTCCGGGGGTTCCCGGCCCCCCTGCGCCTGGGAACAGGCTTGGGTCTGGCTTGGGGCAGATGAGTGGAGGGGAGGGGAGAGCGAATTAGCAGAAGCTGCTGGAAGGCGCGGAGGGAGATAAAAATAGCCTGCGGGCTGCGCTCCGAGGTGCTGGAAGCCCCCCGCGCTCCCGGGATTGGCGTCCTAATTTATGGCACCCGGAGAGCTGTTCCGGAGAACCGAGCTGGGCGCGCGCCTCTCCGAGGCGGGTTAAGCTGCAGGTGAGGACAATGTAATTAAGAAATATAAAAGGTAATTTCCACGGACGCCGCCGCTCGCCTGGCCCCGCGGTCGCCTAATTGATGGCGGGGCTGCCGGAGCCCACGCAGCCGCGGAGCCGGCGCGTCCCGGAGCGCAGCGCGACCCGGCGACTCCTGGGCCCGTCCCTCCCCGGGAGGCGGGAAACTTGGCCGGGCCGCGTGGGCTTCCGGGAGGGCGACAGGGCGTGACGCCGGCGACCCTGTCGCCTCTGCTTCCGCCCCGCCCGCAGAAATAATAGACGTTCTATTTGTCTGTCTTCGGTTCTCCTCGGTTCCAAGTTCCATTCCTCTGTGCATACATTTCTGGTTTCTTTCTTTTCCTCTCTGTTCTCCACCCCTTCCCCCAGGTTTCCCTCTCCCTGTTTCCCTTTTTCTTTCAGTTCCCAAAATTCTTGCTGCTGGGTCTGGAAGTAAGAGCATTGTAGGTGCCTTAGACTCTGGGGGAGATTCCTTTTAAGTTACTGCCACCTCCGCCACCTCCACCTCCTCCGCCTCCGTCCTGCAGGCCTCGGTGTGCGGCTGAGTCGTCAGAGCCCGGTGAGCAGCGGCGCCTCTGCCTGCACCTGCCCGGACTGCCCCATGGAGCGATGAGCTGCACCCAGGATTGATGGGTGGGTGGGTCGGCGGGTGCATGAATAAGTGGGAAGGAGCTCGGTTGAGTGTTTGGATGGATGGTTGACTGGTTGCTCAAATGGATGTGTAGGTGGGTAGTCTAGGGTTGATTAGAAATTGGGTGCATGAGTGGATAAATGGGTAGGTGAATGGATAGGTGGATGCATGGTGGTGGATAAATAAAGGAGTGGTTGTTGTAGGTCAGTAGCAGATAAATGGATGAGTAGGTGGGTGTGGAGTTGTTGAATTTGCAGGTGGATGGCTGGGTAGATAAAGGGACGTGTGGATGGGGCAGTGCGTAGATGGCTAACTGGGTGCATAAATGGGAGGGTGGGAAAGTAAGAGGATAGATGGTGGCAGGGAGCGAATGGGTGGGTGGGAGGTGGGTGGGTATTAGGGTGAATGGGTGGATGGATGGATAGAAGTATGTGTTGGTGGGTATGTGAGTGGATAAGTGGTTCAATGGCTAGGACAGCATTGATAAATGAACGTGTGGATGGACGGGTAGACGGAAGGTGGGTGGTTGGGCGTAAGGATGGAGGGGTTGAGGAGTGAATGAATGGGTGAAGACTGGGTGGGTAGATGAATGTGTAAGTGGGGTGTGTGGGCGGGTGGATGCATATGTGGGTGGGTCAGTAAGTAGACGAGAGAGTGAATGGATGTGTAGGAGGGGTAGACAGATAGAGGGGTGGGTGGATCAGTGGCTGGATAAATGGCTAAACTCATAGGAACAGAAACACGTTCCTAGTGGTGACATTAGGCAACAGCTGTCTGATGGCAAAAGGGGGGGGGGGTGCCTCGAGGACCTTCCCCTCACAGGAGAGCAATGCAGGCGGCTGTGTGCATAGAAAGCAACACTGGCCTGCACCCTGTGCAGCCCCAGGGTAAGTCCCTACTATTTCCTATTTCTTCCATGTCTTCATGGGCTGAATGGGCATAACAGCACCATCCTCATTGAGTTGGGAGGACAAGGTGCAGTCACAGGAATGGAGGCACTTTGCCAACCAGAACACTCCACCTGAGCACCAACGTGGATACCTGGAACCCAGCACGGCCCCCTCCCCACCCCAGCCTCGTTGATTGACCACCAGACTTGAGGTGCAGCTGCCCAGCTCTGTTTTAAGCCAGAAACCTCTTTAAGCCAAAAGGCCCCTCCCCCACATCTTTACTTCCCAAAACTTTACCTGTTCTGGATGGCCCAGTTCTCTCCCACAAACCTGCACCTACGAGAGACCTTCCCCAGTTACCCACCCCCCCCCCCATCATAGAGGGCATTGAATGCCGCACGAAAGAATATGGACTTTAACTAGGCAGGTGAAACAGAGCTTCAGAAAGGCTATAAATCCCCACCCGCCGAGGCTGAGAAAGCCTGCAGTAGGTAATGCCTTTTGTATAAAGCTCAAAGATATGTTAAATAAACTATATGTTGTCTAAGGATACATACATGTTTAGCGAAAGTGCAAGAAAATGCATTCTACTAGACTGTTCTGTGAGAACAGGACTTTTGATCAGGACTCTGGTCATCCGTGTCTCTATGGTTTCCCTCCCCACCTCTGCTTCCGGCGCAGCCCCGCAAGATAGAGAAACACCTTTTGTTCCTCTGTGGGCTTCCGGCCCCTAGTGGCGAGCCCGGCAGGCAGTAGGTTCTCAGTAAACACGTGTTGAGCGTACTGGGTCTGAAATGTGTGCGTGAGGAGGTTGGTGACACTCAGCCACACCAGCAGCGCAGTTTTGCCTGCGGATTCTTCTGCTGTGTCTTCCTCCTGCAGGGGGTCACCTCTCAGAAGGGGAAACCGAGGCCAATAGGAATTGCCAACTACCCGAAATCCTGCTGTCCCTCCCCCTATTCTGAGCCAAGCTGTCAGGAATGTGGCCACCAGTGCAGAAGGGTCCTTTGTTTCCACACAGAGAGGTAAGTGGGGGAGGGCCCGCTGGGGATTAGGGACTAGGCTGCAGGCAATTCCTTTCTCATGGGGGCTCAGCAGGGGCTGGGGCTGGATTTTCACCTGCCAAGAGGCAGTCCTGAGCTGCCTCCCACCTGCTGGGAATGCCCAAAGCCAGGGTTGCTGGAGGCTCACCTGAGGTGGTCGTTCTTAGGCCAGCACACCTGGGCAAAAGGAGGAGCAGGAACAAGAGTGGGAGAGGCAGGAAGGAGGGAGGGAGAGGGAGAGACTCAGACATACATCTTTAGTGAAGCATAGACATTTGCACGCACCTAATCACAAATACATATACACTAGTGCACACATTCAGGTGCTTGTGTGTGTGAATGAGGATTTATGTGTCTATGTGCTCATGTGCATCTCTCTCATCCACTCACATTTCCTTGCTCAGAACCACATATATTGGGGAGGAATGGCAGGGGCAATATATGCAACTCTAACAATATTTGTACCTCCATAATATGAAAAAATAAAAAATTAAAAAAAAATAACCACATATATATACGCAATCACATATGCAAAGCTGCATATACTGCACACTCACACACGTACACACACTCATCCTCACCCTCATCAGATGCCCACACAGACACGTATGTGCTCATAGACCACACACATTCCCATGCATACTCACATGCCTAGACCCAGGGTCACACACATGCTGTCATTCACAGTCACATGTACACACATGTGCACATACTTATATTCACATATATTTGCAAAGCCTGTTTGCCTCCAACCCACCCCCTGCACCCACTGCTGGCTGCCTTTTGTCCCAAAATTCTAAAAATTCTTCCTTAGCAGTTTTGCAAGCCCATTCACATGTATGTAGCATCCATGCACCTGCCGAGTCTCCACTGAAGATTCAGTGGGGACGTTCCCCAGTGACTTAGAGCCATTGGATTCAGGGCCAATGGAGGGGTGGGGTTTGGGGCAGCAACAGGAACAAGGGCAATAATGCCACCTCCTCCTCAGATCCTCCCAAGTGTTTTCCCAGCCAGCATCTCACTGGGGCTGTGCTATATCTTTAAGTGGTAAATATAGGGGGTAGCAACCAGGTTTACAGGTGAGTAAAACTGAGACCCAAACTGATCGGGCAACATATCCAAATCATAAAGCTAGCTAGTAGGGGGAGACAGATCTGCAGTGGGACAGCCAGTCTTCCAAAGCAGGAAGAACACACTGTTTTGTTTTGTTCCCCACCCAAGGGGATTTTTTCTATTGTTATGAAATACTTAACACACACCAAAAAAAGCTTCCACCTCCATCCCACTCTGAAATAATCACTATTCTAGATTTGGTATTTATCAGTCATTATTTCATTCATTTAACAGATCATGATGGAGCATCTTGCACAACCACAAAAGAAGCCCTGTTCTCATGGAACAGTCTAGTAGAATGCATTTTCTCATATTTTTGCCAAAGATGTACGTATCCCTAGACAACATATAGTTTATTTAACATATCTTTGAGCTCTATGTAAATGGCATTCTCTACTGCAGGGTTTCTGAAACTCAACATCGCTAACATTTAGGGCTGGATGATTCTTTGCTGTGGGCACCGTCCTGTGCATCGTAGGATGTGGTACAATATCCCTGGCCCCTACCCACTAGGTGCCAGTAGCAACACCCCCCCCAACCGCCTCCCAGTTGTGACAACCAAAAATGTCTCCGGTTGCTGTCCAGTGTCCTGGGGCGGGGTGCAAACTGCCCCTGGTTGGGAACCACTGACCACTGTCTACTCTATATTTCCTTCTGCAACCTTCCCTTCTCGTGCAAGGCCAGGTTTGTGAAATCCATCTGGGTTGCCACGTTCACCTCCATTTGCAAACAGCAGAATCTTCAGCTGTGTGGAAGAAAACCCGCCATTAGTTTCACTCTCCTATTTTTGGACATTCAGAACATTTCCTGGGTTTGCTTCTTACAGATAAAGCGGCTGTGAGCATCCTTACCTGGAACCCAGGTGCAAGTTTCTCTAGCGATACACCCCTCCATCTGCCACATCCTTTTTTCTAAAACTCTACTTTCATTTAAAAAAGACATGTCATACCTGTGTTTACACAGGCCCCTACAATGGCATCCTACGATCTACTGAATCGAGTCCCGACTTCTCAAGGAAGGAACGCCAGGAGTGGGGACACTTGGAGCTGATGCTGATGCTGTTTGGAACCCCAGACAAGCCCCACTTTCTCTGGTTCCCCATTTCGTCCTTTGTGAGATAGTTAACAGTGACCGCTGGAATGTACAGCCTGCGTGCCTGCATTGTCTCATGGAACACGCACAGCAGCCGCAGGAAGAAGGTACTGTTGTCACCCCCATTTTATAAGTGGGGAAACTGAGTAACTTGCCCAAGATCATGCGGCCAGTATGCAGATGGGATTGAACCCAGATTGTCTGGCTCCCAATCCCATATGTTTATCCATTCGTTAATCCAATCAGTCCTTCATTCCACAACTATTTTACTGAGCACCTACTATGAGCCAGGCCTTGGCAGTGATCAAGACAGCCAAGATCCTAGCTTTTCTGAAATCTACCACCTAAAAACAGGATGATATCAGGAGGAGACAAAAATTGTTGTATTTATTTGCTCATTTATTTATGGGCAGCAATAAGTGCTATGGGGGGGGAGGTAGAGTAACAAGAGGCTACTCTGGTCGGGGAAGTCCTCTCTAAGAGCAGCCAAGCACAGATCTGAAGAAAGGGTGTTCCAGGGAGAGGGGATAGCAGGAGCAGAGGCCCCAAGTCAGGAGCCGTTCTGGAATGTTCCAGGAACAGAGCAAGCAAGACGGAGAGTGAGAAGGTCGGAGAGAGGCTGGGGGCCTCGCTGCAGACCCTCAGTGCAAATTCTTAGCTTGACCCTGGGGCCCCTCCATGGGCTGACCCCGTCTCCCCAGGTCCCCACTCCTGGGAGGAGGCAGGCCCCGGAATCACCCACAGGGCCATGGGCTGTGGCCAGTGAAGGTTGCTCCCTGGGGCCACCTTCCCAGGTGGGGAATTGCTACAACCAGAGGAAGAAGGAGAACCCCTAGTTCTCTAACTCCCTAGGAACCAGAGTCACTGGCCCAACAAAGAGGGTGGGGGACCACATTCCTGTTTCTCTTCTTGAAATCAAAGGGCCACCTGCCCATCCCCTGCCTCTGAAAACACCTGTACCTCCAAGCATGCATCCTGTAGAGGGAGAGCTTCCGTTTGTTTTCCAGGGTAAAAGGGAGGTGAAGGGTGTGATGGAAGCTTGGGCTTCCGGGAGAGGCAGACCTCACCTCCACCGCTGCAGAGCTGTGTGCCCTTGGGCCAAGGACACAGCCTCTCTGAGCTGCCACTTCTTCAGCCAGCAAATGGCAGCATTGTTGAGAAGTAACATGCCTCCCGTCCCTGGTACACAGGAGCCTTTCAACCCATGCTAATTTCCGATTTCCTCGGGGACCAATTCTTCAACCTCGGGAAGCGCCTCGCCACTGCTGATGAGGCCGGCTCGCGTTGGCCGAGGGCTTGTTAAAATCTACCCGGCCTTGATTGGATGCCGTGATGAAGCCTTTCCTCACCTTCCCCTCTCCGGGCGTGTCACCGCGGGACCTTTGCCCCATCTTTGCAGGGCTCTCGGCGCTCCTCCACACGTCTGAGTCACAGCAACCTGACCCGGGTCGCAGCTGGGGGGGGTGTGCGAGGATGACCTCATGGCTCTCTGAGTTTGAGCGCTGGGGGCGGGGCCGTCACGAGGCCACCCAAGCCCCGTCCTCCCCTTCCTCCTCCTGCCTGGAGACGAGTGAAGGGCTTTCACACTTGTCTGGGCCGGCTCCAAGTGTGTGATCGCTCTCCCCAGGCGCCAGCGAGGCTGGGAGATTTGTGATACCGCCTGGCTCCTAATTACCTCCCTCTCTGCCCGCTGTCCCCTCCCCGCTCTCCTCAGAGCTGCGGCCACCACCTCCGTCATCCCCAGCTGCCAGTCTGCCCGGCTCCATCTGCAGAGGAGAAGCTCGGCCGGGAGCCGGGGGAGGCCGGGTTACCTGCGTGCCCAGGTGTGCGCAGGTGTGCAACGGCGCGGAGTACGGACCCTTCCACACCTGCAGAAAGACCCGTCACCGAGCACGGTTTATCCGAGGAATGCGAGGATGTTCCGGAACAAAGTACCAATGTAATTCGCTACGTTATCAGATTAAAGGAAAATGACACGCTTGCCTTCCTAAATGCTGAAAAGGCATATGCAAAAGGTCCTGGCCCAGGTTCCAGAAAACAGAAGCTCATTAAAAAGGCGCAAACCCAAGGCAGTGGGAGACAGAATTGAGGCAGAAGAGGATGGGAACAAGGCAAGGTGACATACAGCGGTCTTGCTACTCCTGGAAAAACATGGCGGGTGGTTCGGTCTGCGTGGCCACCTAGTCCTGCAGGACACCTGCAGGTGGGTGTGCCTGAGAGCACTCCATCAGAGGAGGAAGGAGGGACTGTGTTGGCCCAGCTCCCTCCCTGTCTTCTATTCCCATTGCTCAAAGATTCTCCCCGGGGGAAATTCCCCTGCACTTCTGGGGTGTGTACAGCCCCATTGGCAGCTGCTTGGGAAGCCATGCTCTGTGTTGTGATTTTTTTCTCCTAAATCCAAAAGTGGCAGGAGAAGCAGAAACTCTGGGCTTGTGGCTGATCAGCCCCAGACAGCAGGCTTGCACAAACTCACACAGAGTCAGTTGGCTGCTCTTGGTGGCTGAGGCTGAGCAAAGAGCTGAGGTCTGGGAAGCAGGTGACAGGAGAGAATCTGATGAGGCTCAGAAAGTGTCAGATACAAGGTATTTCAACTCCGATTCCTGATGAAAACTCATCAAGTAATATGCTGAGTGGTGAAATATTTTAAACAACCCTTTAAATTGAGAACTGGGACAACATTACCCAAGATTACCACTGTTATTCAACATTGTAATGCAGGCGTTAACCAATGCAATAAGACAAGAAAAAAATAGAGGTATGATGTTTGGAAAGGTGGAGACGAATTTGTCATTATGTATGTGTGATATGATTATCTACCTACAAAATGCAAATGAAACAACTGACAAACTATTTAAGTTAACAGGACACATTATGTCGAAATCATTGTGCCTTCCTTCCCTGGCCCTCTTTCCCACCAAGAAAACTCCCCTCCTCTGTTCCTTGCACCTGCTCTGCAATTTCCCACTTCTGGGTCTTTACCCTGCTTGGTTTTCTTCCTTGCAGTTTCTGCAGGTACAAATCCTACCTATTTCCCAATGACAAATGCAAATGCCACTGTGTATTTCTAAAACCACTCTTGTTCCCCCAACAAGTAGGCTCTCCATCTTCTGAGCTCACATAACCTGTGAACTTTCATTCATTCGTTCTCTATCATTCTCCAAAGGTACCTACCCCCTCTTACCTCTTATTCTAGTTACCTGCACACCTGTCCTATCTACTGAAGTGAGCTGTGAGCACCTCAAGGCCAGAGATTGGGGGGAGGGTGAAGAATATGATTTGTGACATATTAGTGACAAATAGCATTTTGGAGCTTTAAAGACCCATCTTCAGACCCCAGCACTACTATTTATAAGCTGTGTGGCCTTCATGAAGGCCTTGACCTCTCTGAACATTTCCCTCATATAAAAATTGAGAACATAGTAGAGTTGTTTTGAGGTTTACACTAAACAAGTTAACATTATATTTCTATTTATATGTATGAATACATTTAGCAAACTACCCAGCACAGGACAAAAGATACTGTTATTACTGCTCACTATTATTCATCTGTTTATCTTTAGCACCTGGAACAGCACCCAGCATATATTAGGGGCTCAAAAGAGGCTTGATGAAATGATTGGCAAACATTTCTTGAGCACATCTGTATACAAGATGCTAGAACTGCAAGAACGAGTAAGATCCAAACCCTGGTCTCCCAGAGGTCAAGAGTGTCCAAAGGACATAAAGAATACAGGAGACACAATGGCAGAGAGGGTTGGACCCCAGCCCACTAACGTCACACCCACACTCCCCATCCCCCTGGCGATTGTCTCCATGGAAAAGTCGGCTGATGGCCTGGAATCTTAGGCCATTGACAGTCAAGAGCTTGGGCTCTGAAGGGACAACCCAAGGCCCAAATCCTGGCTTCTGCGCTTATCATTTGGGTGCATTTGGGGAAGTGACCTCATCTCTTTGAGTCCTGGACCCTGTTCCGTAGAGCAGGATAATGACAGTACCGACCTGGTGGGGTAGCTGCGGGGGGTGAAATGGCATCATCGGAGATAAAGGACTTGGCACAGCACCTGGCACCTACCGTGCACTCGTTTCAGGCTAGCATCCACCTACTCTCTCTTTCTGCACGTGGGAACTGGGGCCCAGGGAGGAGCAGGGCAGGCCATGAGTCATGCCAAGCTGTGACTAGATCAGGTCTCCTGGCTCAGAGGCTGTCTTCACACGGGGATTTCCTAGGTCCCGGCCAGCTCCGTCAGCCTGAGACCCTGTGGAAGGTTCAGGAAGGTGAGCCACATGGTCTTTTCCAGGCTCTCCGGCCAATACTGGGCCAGCATCATTTCCAGCATGGTAGGTGTTGCCCATTCGGCAGGAAGGCCTTGCTCCACTCTGGGGACCTTTGGGTCTCTCTGTCTACAGGTGAGGCATCTGGTACCTTGGGTGCCCTAGCGTGGCCATGAACATCAGAAGCCTGGACCTCACCGGTCCTGGCCCCTGCCCAAAACAGACAACAACCAGGGGCATCAGAGCATAAAGGGTTTCCCTTCTCTTACCCCAAACCACATCTCAGAAGTGGATCTTGGTAATAGATCTCTCTGTGCAGCATGACAGATAAATTAAATGAAGATAAATTAAGTGAAAAACTGGAAAATGCCACCCACTCTACTCCGTCCACCTCCACTTTCTAAAAGTAGACACCCAGAAAGAAAAAACTGTCTGTTTTGTGCTGCTGTAACAGAACGCCATGGACTGGGTAATTTATAATGAACAGGAGTTTACTTGGCTCCCGGAGGCTGGGGGCTGGGAGGTCCGAGACTGAGGGGCGACGTCTGGTGGGGGCCTTCTTGCTGTATCATACCATGGGAGAAGGCATCACATGGTGGCAGAGAGCGACAGAGAGCAGGAGAGGGCTGAACTCGCTTTTACAACAAACCCACGTGCTCAATAACAACATTAATCTATTTACGAGGGCAGAGCCCCGAAGAAATGATCATCTCTTAGAGGCCCTACCTCTCGACACTACTGCACTGGGGATCCAGTTCCCAACACGCTAACTTGGGGGGACACATTCAAACTATAGCAAAATATTAACCGAAAAATACCTCGTCTATGTCTGAGGGTGTGATGACGGTGAATGTTCTATCTTATGTGTTTCCAGAAGGTTTTAAATTAGGCATTGCTTTCTGTGATCCAGAATAATAGAGTGTTTGAGCAAGAAAAAGTGGTGCTTTGGGTCCTGGCCAGTGTGCGAGGCCAGGAGGGCTGGCAGGACGCGTTCTGGAGCAGGACGACAGCCAGAGAGACCACCTGCCCAGGCTGGGGACATTCCAACCTTTGGACCAGGACTGAAGCAGAAAGGAAAACTCAGTGGCGCTAAGAATCCTTGAGTCATCCCTTTTCTTAAAGGTGCATGTATTTTATTTTTCTGAATTCCTAACCTGGTGCTGTCACTGGAAGCACACGTAAGGGACAGGTGCTCCTGCGTCCCCCCAGGACGGCGAGCCAGGTGTCCAGGGAGGAGGAGGACAGGTAGTTTCGCTTTATACTTTTTTGGTACCTTTTGAATTATAAACCACATGTATGTATTACCCACTCCAAAAAGAAATATAACGTAGACATGAAAATAAATTACTTTCAAAATAGCACTACTGAGGCCGGGCGCGGTGGCTCACGCCTGTAATCCTGGCACCCTGGGAGGCCGAGGCGGGAGGATCGCTCGAGGTCAGGAGTTCGAAACTAGCCTAAGCAAGAGTGAGACCCCCGTCTCTACTATAAATAGAAATAAATTAATTGGCCAACTGATATATATAGAAAAAATTAGCCAGGCATGGTGGCGCATGCCTGTAGTCCCAGCTACTCGGGAGGCTAAGACAGGAGGATCGCTTGAGCCCAGGAGTTTGAGGTTGCTGTGAGCGAGACTGACGCCACAGCACTCACTCTAGCCTGGGCAACAAAGCGAGACTCTGTCTCAAAAAAAAAAAAGAAAAGAAAAAAAAATAGCACTATTGAATTGGTGTTTAATACGTTAAGCAGATATACAGATGCATAGCCACTTGAAAACCATGAGTTAATTTTAAAATACTCACTAAGAAACGTTTAGAAAAATACAGAACAAAAGAGGAAAAGTACATATGTTTTATTCAGAGTGCCACCACTCAAAGAAAACCCGCATTAACATCATAGTTCATGTCTGCCCAGGCTATTGTCTAAGCCTGAGTGTTTTGCTTTGTTTTGTCGTAGTTTGGCTCATGTAGGATTTTAGAAATTACTTTTTAAAGATCTGAATGTGGCCAAGTGCTTCCCATGGAGTATTGGGAAATCCCAGATGGAAATCCTGCCCCACACGCTGCACCCTGGGGCGCGTGGCTGGAGCTGGGGGGACAGGGGGGCTCCGGGGCTACCGACCGACCGACAGAGCTCTGTGCCCGTCGGGGTCGTCTCCGGTCTGCGTGCCCAAGTCACCGCCTGCCCAGCACCTGGCGCTGGAGGAGAGACGTTTGTCTGGGGCCAGCTCGAATGGAGGTCGGCAAGAATGATGGGGCGTGCGCCTGGAGGAGGGAACGGAAAAGAGGAAATGATGGATGGGAAGGAAGACAGCCGAGAGGAGACGGGACAGCTGTGAGGGAAGGGAGAGAGGGCGGCGGGCAGGGTGTGCGTGCGTGCTGCCCCTTCCACCCCGGGAGGTGGATCCTCGCAGAAGCAGATGCCAGCCGCTCTTCACACGCTTCCTGAAGACCTACTGTGTGCCGTGCCCCGGGCTCAGAGCAGGGGTCCGGTGGGGGCCTTGAGAAGGTCAAGGGTGGACCTCGTCCTGCCCGCAGGAAGGCAGGGTGGGTCCCCGGTGCCAAGGCCTGCCCAGACCAGCATGCTGTAGTGCCATGAGTCACCGGGAAAGTAGATTTCTGTTAGAAGACATGTTCACAGGCCCATCGAGTGACACTGGGATTCCATTTGTCACTGTAATGTACACATCGCCTTCCTGAGTCCCTCTGTTTAAGTACACAGGGTTGGTTGAGTTTGAGAACAGCGTTAAGTCACAGGCAGGTGGACACGGAGCCAAAGGGGGCACGAGAACTCTGAAGTCGGAGGCCATCGCTCCTTGACCCTGTCTTCCAGCCTCACCTCCGCCAGGCAGGCCTCCAGGACACCCACCCCCCTGTGGGCCTCTTGCTCCCTGGGCTCGGACAGCCTCGAGAGGGGGTGTCCTGGGCCGCAGGGTGGACCCCAGCAGAGGGAACAGTGTGAGCAAAGCAGGAAGGGAGTCGGGAAGGGCAGGACGCACCTCCCAGCTTCCCGGACACCGGGCCGGAGCCAGCTCCACTGCCCGCTCCGTCCTCAGCCACGGAGGCCTCGGCCTCGGCCTCGCCACCACTCCCGTCTGCTGGCTTGGTGCCAGCACGGCCAGCTGCCAGTGGGGACGTGGGGTCACACGTCCACCCAGCGCCCCAGCGCACAGGAAGTGCGCCCCTCCCCCACCCCAACTCCACTCTCTTCCTTTCTGGCTCCGGCCTTCACCCCTCACCCCGCAGGTAGGGACACTCAGGCCCAGCCAGGTGACACAGCAGGAACCTAGAGCCAGCACCACCCAGGGCTCCCAGGCTCCTGGCTCCTCACTATGCCCCTTCTTGGCCACCTGCTGTCCCCTCCTCCTCCGCCGCCCTAAACCCTGCCCTCTCCCTCCTTCCTGTCGCCTCTGACTCCACTTATAGATTCCTTCCTCCTCCTCCCCTCCTCTCCTCATCCTCCCCTCCTCCCTCCTCTCCCTCCTTCCTGTCGCCTCTGACTCCACTTCTGGATTCCTTCCTCCTCCTCCTCCCCCTCCTCCCTCCTCTTCCTCCCCTCCTTCCTCCTCCTCCTCCCCTCCTCTCCTCATCCTCCCCTCCTCCCTCCTCTCCCTCCTTCCTGTCGCCTCTGACTCCACTTCTGGATTCCTTCCTCCTCCTCCCCTCCTTCCTCCTCCTCCTCCCCTCCTCTCCTCATCCTCCCCTCCTCCCTCCTCTCCCTCCTTCCTGTCGCCTCTGACTCCACTTCTGGATTCCTTCCTCCTCCTCCCCTCCTTCCTCCTCCTCCTCCCCCTCCTCCCTCCTCCTCCTCCCCTCCTTCCTCCTCCTCCTCCCCTCCTCCCTCCTCCTCCTCCCCTCCTTCCTCCTCCTCCTCCCCTCCTCCCTCCTCCCCTCCTCCCTTCTCCTCCTCCCCTCCTCCCTCCTCCCCTCCTCCCTTCTCCTCCTCCCTCCTTCCTCCTCCCCTCCTCCCTCCTTCCTCCTCCCCTCCTCCCCTCCTCCTCCTCCCCTCCGTGTGCGGAGTTGCTGGAATTCTCAGTCTCCATGGCTTTAGCTTTGCACGTGCCCAGCTCTGTGACTCTCAATGCCCCCCCATCTCTCTGTGTCTCTCTCACTCTGGCTTCCTGGAATGCTTCCTGCTTTTCTCTCTCTGTCTCTCCCCTCCCCTCTTCCCTCCCTGTCCCCTGCCCTCTTCTCCATTAGGCACGCCTCTCCCGTGCAGACTACACACAGTCACACACATAGCACACGCCTGTGCACGCGACCACGCAGTCTCCACCACGCGTGCGCTCACACTCGCACCTGCAAACGCTCACGCACCCCACTGCCCACATCGCCGCCCCGGGGTCCGCCCCGATGGCAGGCGCCCGCACCACTGTCCAGCCGGGGTGGGGTGAGGACCCTCCAAGAGCCGGAGGGGACAGGAACGGGGTGGCAGGTGGGGAGGAGCGGGAGGAGGAGCGGGAGGCGGCAGAGGGAGAAGCGCTGTGCTCCCCCGCCCGACCCCGAGCACCGAGCATGTGGCCAGATATTATTTTAATAAACCCGGCGCATCTTGCCCTCACGCCAGCTGCCACACACCCCCTCTCATCCTGTGGATCTCATTTATTCCTCGTTAGCAAAATCACCTGTTTGTCAAATAGGGACAGCTCGGTGAGACATTAAATTGCGCTGAAGCTGAGGGAGGCCTGGGGACCGTGGCAGGCGGCTGGGAGGGTGGCGGGGGGAGGAGGAGGAGGAGGAGGAGGAGGAGGAGGAGGAGGGATGACTTGGGTTCCAACTTTGCTGTGGCCACAGGGGCAGGCGGGGCTGATAGCCCCACCCCAAAAGACAGCCAAAAGCCATGGTGGGGGGGGAAGTGGGGCTGGAGGTGGGGAAGGGTCACATTTTCCAGTGACATGGGGGGGGGGTCCCAGCCAAGGTCGCAGGGAGGGGAGCCCACTCTCGGCTTTGGAGAGCTGGCGTGGCCAGAGCCCCGCAGCCGTGGGCTTGCGTGAAGCGATGCGCTGTTGCGTTTCCCCGGCAAGGACAAGTGGCACCTCATAATAGTTCAGCACACAAGGCCGAGAGCCAGGCAGAACTGGGTTCCGATCCCCGTTCAGCTATCCCCTCGCTGCGCAAGCTGGGGCAGGGCAGGGCACCTCTCTGAGCTGTCTTCTGCGGCTCCGAGACGGGGCTAATGTCAGTGCCCACCGGTGGGGTTGTCCGGTGGACGGCTCGGTGAGACAGTGTGCAGACATCGCCCGGTCCAGGGCGTGGGCCAGAGAAGACAATCAGCTTCACTGTTCGCCCACAGCAGCCTGCACGCAGCTTGGCAAGGCAGCTGCCATAACCCCACAGCCTCCAACTCTCTCACTGCCCTTTGCTTTCTCCTTGAAACCCCCTCTCCCTGCTCTCGGGATCTCCCACAATCACTGGGTTTTTCCACTCTAAACTGCCAGCTCCACGAGGTCAGAGTCTGCCGCTGCTTGGCTCAGCCAGGGCACATAACTTATGTTCAGGAGCTGTTTGTTGACTGACTAATGGACAAACCCCCTCCTACCTCCCTGATCACCCCTTTCATTCCCCGATGCCGTCTTCTCCCAGTGCTCTAACCCAGAGCTGCCCGACAGAATATAATGCAAGCCACAAATATGCTTTCTAATGTCTAATAGTCTCATTTTGAAAAAATGGGGTGGGTGAAATTGAATCATCTATTTTATTTACCCTAATGTGTCTAAAATACTATTTTGACATGTAAAAAAATATTTAAAATTACTAATGAAATATTTCACATTCTCTTTTTTATACTAAGTCTTCAAAACTCCATGTGTGCTGCATGACGGCACACCTCAACTCGAACTGGCTACTTTTCAAGCGCTCACCAAATATTGTCACCAAATATTGTCACCAGATATTGTCACCAAATATGTCACCAATATAAGTCACCAAATATTGGAAAGGGATAGTTCCAGACCCTGGCTAGTTGCTGGCCAGCAGCATCCCTTGGGAGTTTTATGGGGTTTTTTTTTTAGAAAAGCAGAGTCCTAGGCTTTACCTTAGACATCCCAAATCAGAATCTGGTTTGGAGGGTGATTTTTTTTTTTTATTCTGAGGTCACTGTCGATTCACAATCAGTTGTAAGAAACAATACTGAGAGAGCTCGAATACCCTTCACCCAGCTTCCCCCGATGGTCACATCTTGCAGATCTCTAGTACAAATCCCAATCGGACAACTGGCATCGGTACCATCCACCCACTTGATTCAGATTCCATCAGTTTCACTTTTTGCTTTACTTTTAGTTTATACTCGTGTGTGTGTGTGCGTGTGCATTTGGTTCTGTGCAATTTCCCTACATGTAGATTCGTGTGACCACCTGAGAAGTCAGGAGCCGGAACGGTTCATGGCAAGGATTCCTCGAGCTACCCCAACACAGCCACACCCGCCTCCCGCCCCCCTCCGTGCAGGGCCCCGGGCGACTCGTGTGCGTGTTAACTTTGAGAATCAGACACTGGGACAGTGACCCTCTCTTCCATTTCCTTTCAATCCTGTGGATCACTGGAAGGAGAAAATCTCATTTGAGAACTAATTTTTCTTTAACACCTCGCTAATACTGACTAATCTCCTGGGTGACCTTGAACGAGTTACCGGGTCTCTCGGAGCCCCACTTTCCTAATTTGTACAACGGGGACCACGATAATATCCACCCACGGTGTGGCTGAGAGGATTAATGAGATAATGCTATAAAGTATTTCCGAAGGGGCTGAGCTCCAGCTTCCATTCTTACGCATGAGCAGAAGATGTTCACTGCAGTGTTGTTTACGGTAAAACGATGATTACCAATGATTGCCAATGGTTTGGCAACGGTAAATTCATGATAGTACCTCATGCAATGGTGTATATTGCAATATGCAAAAACTCATGTTGTAGGTATCCATCGACTGACTGTCCAAGAGGAATATGTGTGCTGGTTTATTGGTTCTTTAAATTAAAAAGAAATATGTGATGGATATAAAAAGTCAAACAGTGCATAAGTGTCCCGCAGCCCCAGGCCAGCTCCTCAGAAGAAACTGCTGATCACAATTTTGTCTGTGTCTTTCTGGACAGTTTTTATGCATATACGAATGCATAAGAGAGAGAGAGGGAGAGAGTGTGTGTGTGTGTGTGTGTGTGTGTGTGTGCGCGCTTGTGTGTGTTGACACGAGGGGTGTCATGCTATATACACCAATAGGCAACTTTTCTCACCCGACCGTGTACGTGCTAGGTTGTTAAAGGAGAAAAAACAAGTTACAAGACGGCATATTCAGTATGACCCCAATTTGGTAAACGTATGCAAAGAAAAAGATCCGGGACTCTGTGTCTGCAAAATAAATAACAAAAGCTGGTGAGGATGGGGGGAGGAGAAAGCTGAAAGCTGAAGTCTGAGGCTCAGTCCTAGGAGATACACAGTGTTCACCTTTCTGGGCCTCAGTTTCCCACCTGTAAAATAGGGCGTAAGCAGTGGTCCCCCTACCCCTAAGGGGACATTTGACAGCCTCTCAAGGTATCTTTGCTTGGCACGACTGGGTGCTACTGGCATCTAGTGCTGCTAAACACTTTACAACGCACAGGACAGCCCCCTACGACACAGAATTATGGGGTCCCAAATTTCAAAGTGCCAGGGATGGAAACCTCTTGCTATAGTAAGCCCTGCGCACCTCCCGGCGCTACTGTGGTTCCAGGAGGCGCAGGGGAACAGGAAGTTCGTGTTGTCCCCATCACTGTTCTTTTTATCATTGTGCTGGTGGCTGTCACCATGCACAATTTTGAAGAGCTGGATATTTCTGAAAGCTTGAGACGCGCTCAGTTGTCTGAGCCCGAGCTCGCGGAAGCCACTGGGCCGATGCACCGTCCAGGTGAGCACGCGGCTGTCACCACATTTGCTCCAGGGACCAAGCCATCAGATGACCCCTCCTTCCCCGGCCCGAGGCCGGAGGCAGCAGGGCACGAGGCGGGCAAGCAGGCGGGCCAGGGCATCGGCGGGCCTGGCGTGAAGCCCCAGCCGGCGGCTGACCAGCTGGCCGAGCCCCTGCGTGGGGGCCCAGCTGCCCAGCCTGGCCCCGGCCCTCTCTGCCTTCTCCGGCTGCTCCCAGGGAGCGGGAATTAGCGCGCAGGCGTCCTCTGCGCCTTTGAGCTCATTAGCTCCCCTGTCTCATTCTCCACGGAAAGCTTGTGGCCTCACGCTCCGCTGCTGGGCCTGTGATTGTGGCCGGCCCCCTCCGTCCCACCGGGGCCACTCCTTCCCATCTGCCTCCTGCTCGGAATCCGTCCCCTTTGTCTTCTCCCCGCCGCCACCCCTCTTGACTCCGAGTCCTCTCCGGTAGCTTCTCCGCCGTCTTCTCCCCACGCTGCGCCCGGTTCCTCTCCGCTCCTGAATCAGACCTCGAGCCCTCGGCTCCCCTCCGCCTCCCCTAAACGGCAGAAAACCCCTCCGAGCATTCACAGACCCAGGACTCCTAAAAGTGACCTTGTTCGTGGTCATTCCACAGACGTGGAAACTGAGGCCAGAGGGGGCGAGACCCGGTGGAGCGGAGGATCATCCAGGCATGCATGCATTCATTCATTCATTCACTAAATATTCACGGAGCCCTCTGGCTGGTGACGCTGCACTAGACTCTGGGGACACAGCGGTGAGCGAGTCAGCCACTAGGGAAGGGCGCAACTTGCCGCCCGGGCTCCCAGCGTCCCCAGCCTGTCCCAGCACCCTGTCCCCTCCTTTCGGCCCACTCAAGCCTCGAGCACAGCCTCTAGCCTCGTGGAGCTTTGTATCTAGGCCAGGACTGACAAACTTCCTGCAAAAGGCCAGACAGTAAATATTTGGGGGTTTGCAGGCCACATGGTCTCTGTTCCAACTATTCGACACCTGCCATTCGTTGTAAGCTGAAAGACAATATGTACAATGATGGGCACTGCTGTGTTCCAATAAAACTTTATTTATAAAAACAGGCTGTGAGCTGAGTTTGGCCCTCAGATATGAATTTGCTGACCCCTGGTCTAGGGGTCTCATAATTCTTAGATTTCTCCAGGCCAGCAGCCCCAGTGATTTCCTGCTGCCTAATTACACAGGATTATATTTAGAGAACAAAGAGAATTTTCCCTCTTCGTGTTCCCAGCCCAAGGGATGGCTGAGGGCAAAGGTTGACCAGAAGGCCAGTTCTCTAGAGGGCAAGTGGACAGAGACTAGACCTGGGGCTGGGTGTGCTTGGTCCTGGTGACCAGCCCGAGGGACCCCAGCCTGAGCCTGCAGGTGGGGCCTGGCTTTGGGTCCACATTCAGACTGTCACCTGCAGAACAGGTCTCCTAGCTCCAGGCTGGGCTTTTCCAGCACCACCCTGCCAGCTCCTGCTATACCAGGGAAATAGCCTTGGGCTGGGACTCCAGGGGCTAGCTTCTTTTCGTGCCTGAGGCTCTTAAACTGGGTGCCTCAGTTTCTGGATCACATGACAGGGGGGTGGCTGCTAAAACGCAGCGTGCTGGGACCCCCCCTCCCACAGTTTAGCATGTCTGGGGTGAGACCTGAAAATTTGCATTCCTAACCAGTTTCCAGGGGATGCCTATACTGCTGGCCCAGGGACCACACTTTGAGAACCATTAGCTGAGTGGATTAACGGCACAAGGTCTGGATTTAAGGACACCTGAATTTAAATCCTGATGATACCACTTGCACGCTGTGTGATCTTGGGCAAGTCACCTGCCCTCTCTGAACCATTATTTCATTATGTGGGAGACGGATGTGCAGGGTTTACTGGAAGATCCAAAAGATCACAAATGCAAAAAATCCCTGGCACCAGGCAACTACCCCGAACATGAAACCTGTGATTGTGGTGCCCAAGTGTCATGCCCGGCACAACACGTGCTTTAGGTTCGTTATCATTTTCATTGCTGGTGACAGTATCTGTGATTCCCAAGGCTGCCTGTCCTGCCTGCCTCCCTGTCGCTTTGCTGGGCGGTTCTCCCCACTCTGGAGAGGGGCAGACTGAGGAGTTGCCCTGCTCGAGGTCACAGGTGCGGTCCGGGCTCCACTGCTGCCACCGTCCCTTCACCCCGGTCCTCGGCTCAGCCTCCGCTCCCGGAGCCGGGGCCGGGCTCCTCTGGCAGGAAGTCTTCCCAAACAAGGATAGAATAAAGAGCTTTCTGTCCACACCAGAAGAAAAACAAACCCCCACCGCCCTCCATTCCCCGCTACGGAAATGATGGATTTTCTGTTATTGTTGTTGTTGAAATCACTACCAGGGGAAATAGATCAAGAGACATTTTGCCGGTGAGAGAGCTCGCTGTGTCACCAGGAAGAACACACATCTCTGCCACCCTGCGCTGCCGCTCTGCCCGCACGCTCCTGCCGCTCCCGCGAACCCCAGGGTGGGGGCCCGGCTGGACTTCAGGGGGACAGCGGCCGGGGGACGTGGACAGAGGAAAGAGCCACCGAGGCCACGTCTGGAGGGTGGGGGACTGCTGTTGGCGATGTCCCTCCTTGCCCCACTTCTGCACTCCGACTCCCCTCCCTCCCGTGGGCATCTATTCGGGGGATGGGGGCAGTGGACCAGCTAAACATTTAATCTGATTCTCCCCCTTGTGTAGGGGGTGATGGAGAGGGGCACAATGGCAGTCGCCGGTGGGGATGACAAAGAATATTGTCTACAGGGGAAAATCCCTCTGGAACCCACACTCTCTGGGGCCATTTTGGTTCCAAACGTCCTACAATGCCTTCGTAAGAGAGGTAAGATCAGATGTCTACATGGACTATCTGGAGCTCAAAGTCCAGTGGAGGAGATAAAATGGGGGGAAGAGGAGGCTCTCGTACCTTGGTTCTGCTCTAGTGTAGACAGAGCTATAGCGCATGATCTGCTTTGACTCTCGGCAAAGCTTCCATATGGCACCAAAGCTTGGGCTGAGACCATGCGGATCTGGTCTCTGTTGATATCCTCTCCACCTTCCCTCCCTCCTTCCCCAAGACTCAAGCCAGGGAGTGAAAAAGACAAGGATTTTGCATGGGGGGGAGGGGGGGGTGAATGCCAGTACACCAAATTACCCACTCTATGACCTTGTGCACATTTCCTAAACCTCTGTGAGCCTCAGTATTTTCATCTGTAAAATCGAATCATCTCACCTCCCAGAGGGTTAAACTAGAGGATTAAATGAGAATGATCACAATTATGTCTATTAAATACCTAGCAAATAATAACAGTTAAAATGTATTAAGATGTGCCAGGCATTGCTCTGCTTTTGCATAGATTCATTCACTTAGTAGGCACAAGACCCAAGTGAGGTGGGTACTACTTTTATCCACTTTTTATAGATGAGGAAACTGAGGCACAGAGAGGCAAGATAACTTGCTCAGTTCATACAGCTGGAAGGACACACAGCTTGGGCTCGGTTACTAGAGACCTGACGGAACCCCGGTCTTAAATCCAGGTGTTCCCAAGACCCAGAGGTTTGACACTGTGTCGACCAACACTCGGATGCTTGACTGAGGGTGTTTCCTTCCCTGTTTCATGGATGCGGTCATTTCTGGTCGTGTCTGTGTGCCTGGCGTGTTCAGATTTGCCCTCAGGGATCCCCATCCAATGCCTTTGAGAATGGATCAAGGTTACTTGCAGCCTATCCTGTCATTAAAAGTATCTGAGGGAAGAGGCTCCATTCAAAACTTTCGCCTTGGGGAGACAGTCCCTGGGTCTCGCCTACACCTCCCCTGCTCTGGTCCCAGTCTACTCGCAGCAGAGAACTTTGCTGCCTTCGCATCTTCTACCACACCCACGGTGAAACGGACTCATCCTTCAACCTCAGCCGTCTCTTCTCTGGGCAAAATCACAGCGGAAACAAAGCCCCGCACCAGCCCAGCGGCAGCCCTCCACGCTCCCTGCCCTGCCCCCTCCTTGAAGCCCTGAGCCGCCATCTTGCGAAGTCCTGTCTTGAACAGACATTCCTTAAGGAGCCACGTGACAACTGGGAACTTAACTCAACAGAGGGTGTAAACCCCAGCTCAGTCTTTGGGGGTCACATGTGCGGGTGTGTTTGGGTGTTTATCAAAATCCACTATCCAGGCCGGGCGCGGTGGCTCACGCCTGTAATCCTAGCTCTCTGGGAGGCCGAGGCGGGCGGATTGCTCAAGGTCAGGAGTTCAAAACCAGCCTGAGCAAGAGCGAGACCCCGTCTCTACTATAAATAGAAAGAAATTAATTGGCCAACTGATATATATACAAAAAATTAGCCGGGCATGGTGGCGCATGCCTGTAGTCCCAGCTACTCGGGAGGCTGAGGCAGAAGGATCGCTCGAGCCCAGGAGTTTGAGGTTGCTGTGAGCTAGGCTGACGCCACGGCACTCACTCTAGCCTGGACAACAAAGCGAGACTCTGTCTCAAAAAAAAAAAAAAAAAAATCCACTATCCAGGGAGGATCATGGTAGCAACGAGAGGCCACCTCCAAGTTGGCTTCAGCAGCGGAGAGCAGTGTGGCAGGCTGGGCTATCTGGGTGGCGGCGTGCCGGGCGGGAGGACATCCTTCAGAGACCGAGTGAGCCGTTTTGGACAGAGCAGGCGTGCAGGAGATGCCACTGGACAGGCGTCTGGAGAGCCTTGCTGACGTGTCCGAGCAGACGCGTCGGGGCTTGGCTTTAGGAGGAGGGAAATGCATGGCGTGTCTTGGTCAGGGTCTCCCGGCTGGGGGATTCAGATGCTAGCGGTTTATTTAGGAGGGAGGTGGCCCAAACTTGACGGGAGTGGGGAGGTCAAAAGGAAGAGAAGGAGACAATGCAGAGGACACTAGGGGACAGTCACCACTGTGGGCGACTGGAGCTCAGCGCCGCCGGGGAGCTCAGAGACAGAGAGCGACACCTCTCAGGGTTACCTCCCACCCACAGGACGGGAAAGGCCGAGTATCAGTCTGTCGCTGGTTGAGGCGACTTGTCCAGCCAGTCTGCTCCCACAGCCAGGAATAAAGCGCTTGGGCAGAGAGCAAACATCCCTCCCCAGGCAGAAGTGAAGGCCACGACAGTGTCTGCTCTGGTGCTCCATGAATGTCCATTGAACGAATGAGTGGCATTCTGTGTGCCTGGCACCGTGCTGGGCTTTGAGGGTAGCTAAGCGCTCATGCCAACAGGCAAGACTGGGACACACACACACACAGAGCTAATTATAATGAAATACGTAAGTGTAGATGCGCCCCCGGAGACAGTCATCCATTTTTCATCAAGCACGCCTCTTGGGGGATTAGTGTTATTACAGTGTTTCCCAAAGTGCTTTCCAGGGAACTCTACTCCCGTGACATGCTCCGAAGGCGGGAGGGGATGCTCTGTGGTCAAACCACGCAGGAAACCCCAAACACCCTGTCCACAGCACTCAGGACATAGTAAAGGCTCTGACAAGTCCCTCGGGAAAGAAATCCATCTCACTTGGTCTAACCCAGGGTTTGCCAAACATGTTTGACATGTTTCTCCTCCAAAGTTCAAATTAAATCCTGCAAGACTGGGCCAAGCGACCTCACTAGAATCTTCACTGTCCCGAGCTGGAGAAGATTACACGTTGTGCCGTCCACGCAAACTCTCTGCAATGTCGGGGACGTTCTATACGCGTGCCATCCAGTATGGCAGCCACCACGGCTCCTGAGCACTTGGGATGTGGCTAATATAACTGGGAAACTGAATTTCTTCATTTTCATTAATTTAACTTTAAATGGAAAGCCAGTAGCTACCTTATTGGACAGCACAGATGCAAACTCTGATTTTTGCCCTATGCCCGGGTTCCCTGCTGGGCATGTCGATTGGCACAGAATGAGCCCCCCCGCAAATCAGTCTTCCGACAATAACAGCTGCCATTATTGAGCACTTACTGTACGGCAGGCACCCATAACTTGATGTAACCCTCCAACAAGCCAGGGGAGGCGCTATAGTTACGGAGTCCATTTTCCAGATGAAGACGAAGCGTCATGGGGACCACTCAGTGGCCTGTTCAAGCTCCCCAAACTGAGAAGCGAGGGACCCCGCGTTCATGCCTGGCCGTGTCTGACTGCAGACTCCCTCTCTCAATCCCGGTGGCGAATGCATATGCCCAGACCGGCTTCCAAGACAACCTCAGAACCAGCGCCAGGATCCAGAGGTGAGACCTCACACTTCTCCTTGGAGGGGGCACGTCCAGGGTCAGGAGACGTTTGCTCTCTGCCAAATCCCCGCTGACCGAGTGCCAGGTGCAGGCCGGACGCTGGGGACGCAACCAAGTGGGGGGCTGCGGCAGTCTCGTGCGCCCCGAGTAGGGAGCCCCCCGTCTTCTGGGGCCCGGCAGGCAAGTAAACAATTACCCAGCAAACAGCCAGATAAAAGCCCGGAGAAGACACTTCCCCCATTACCCCTGAGCCCCCTTTTCTTCACAAAGAAACTCAGGAGGCCCTGCCCAGCCCCCACCCCCGGCAGTGGCGTGCTGTGCCCGGTGACAGAGGGCACATGATCCCGTACCTTTCATCCCGTGCCGAGTTCAGATAAATCTCCCCCTCCTCTCTCTCTACAGCTGAAAGTCGTCAGGTCTAGCCTAGCTAGGGCTTCTCCCACTTATGCGGCTCATGAATATTTAACAGCATCTGCCGTGGAGGCGATAAAGCCCTACCAATCCTTGACAAATATGGCCTAATCTTTTCAATTTCGGGGTGCAAATATGCCTTCTGAGTCCTGTTTGTCACCTAGATTAATGGCCCAGGGTCCCATAATCCTTTGGTGCTAATTCAAGTGGTGGCTGGCCGGCGTGTGCCTGCCAGGGGGGTGCGGGGACACGCAAACACATACACACACGCACATGCACATGCACGCACACGAAGGAGTGATTAGTCACATGAGGATTACTTGTAGCAAGTGTGTGTGTGTGTTCACGTGTTGAGCGTGGCTGTTGTGCGTATGGTTTGTGCAGAGATGTATATGTGTGTGGAGCCGGCGTCTCTGTGTGCCCTCACTGTGTGTTTACAAGTGTGTGCGGGTGTGTCCAAGTGAGCTGTGTATGGGTCTGTGTCCCCGTGTGTACTTGATTGTATAAGTGCACACGCATGTGTGTGGGAGTGCTCCTGTGTGTCCGTGTGAACCAGCTGAACAGTCAGACTGATTTATCGCCCCTCGTGTAGGTGGGGATGGAGAGGGAAGAAAGGTAGTTACAGGTGAGGAGCACAGAAGTAAATATTGTCTACACGGCAAAATTCTTCTGGAAATATGTTTGTGGTCTATCTGAAAGCAACCACACATCCCCTATTTCCTGGAGCTATTTTGGTCTCAAATATTTTATATTGCTGTCCCTACAAGAGACATAAGATCAGATGTCTATATGGAATATCTGAAGCTTACAGTGCAGTAGAGATAAAGGGTGTGTGTGTGTGTGTGTGTGTGTGTGTGTTGTTTCAGGGCCTTCGTACCCTGCTCCAGTGTAGACAGAGACCCACAGTGGATTATCTGCTTCTCCCTCTCTCTCTCTCTCTCTCTCTCTCTCTCTCTCTCTCTCTCTCTCTCTCAGCAAATCTCTAGTATTTCACCAAAACACTGGGCTAAGACCATGTCGATTGGGCCTCTGTTATGTTCTCACCACGTTGGTTTGCTTCTCTCCTAGATCTATTCTCAGAGCATTTCAGCCAGAGCTGGGGGTGGGGTGGGGTGAGGTTTCTTCCTATAGCCCCTTTGAGCCACCAGGAAAGACCAAAATCCTTTGTTGTTTCCTCTTCTCTTCCCATCACTGGCATCTACACCACCACCTGCAAGGGCAGCAAGACAGATAAGAAGCTGCGTGGCAGGTACAGAGGGACAGCCTCATCCAGGAAGGGGTGAAGAAGGAGAGAGTGGGGTCCTGGGTGCAAGGAGCTTGGGCCAAAACTGGGGACCAATGTAGAATGCCCACCTTCACAGTATGAGATGACTCCATCATGTCAATCAACCCTATGACCAAACGTAAAAGCAAAAATGTCCCCATCTGAAGATAGGAGCAGATGCCTTCCATTCATTCCTTGAACAAATATTTCTCTAGCACCAACTATGTGTGCATCTGTGCATAACACAGGTGTGCCTACATGACATGTTGCTTGGCCTGGTCCATCCCAAGGATACTGACATAGAGAAGAGAAACTGGGGCCCCAAGATGTCAACTACAACACTGAAAGGGCTGTAGTGGGAAAAGCGGGGAATGACGTGGGAGTGGCCAGCTTTGGGCAGAAACCACAAGAGTTTATATTTTGCAAAAAAACAGAGCTTTGTGAATAGATTTACCAATCCCACCAAAACATACCCCAGAAAGCAGCAGGGCACAGGAAGTGTAGTTCAGTGATTAGCAACACTGGTGCTGAATTCGGATGGGGCTATGTTTGAATCTTTCCTCAGATACTTCAAAGTTATATGACCTTGAGCAAGTCATTTCTCTTTTCGGTAGTGTCGTTTCCTCAGATGGAACTGGGGCAGTAAGCGGTACAGTTATTTCCTGTGGCATGTTGTAAGGATTTCGTGCCCAGCATGCCATGTGCTCCTGAGAGTTAGCAGTTGTTGTTGTTGTTGTTGTTGTTACCTGCAGGGCCTGCTGTCGATGTGGGAACATTCCCACTTCACCGTCTCCTCTCCCAGGCTAGAGAAACTGCAAGAGTTAGTGCCAGTTTAAGGAGCTCACTCCATAAACATCCCTCCTGCAACCTAGCCAGTGGGGAAAAGAAACCATTTCAAGAGCCCTCTTCTATTTGTAAGGAAAGTTATGAATTGAAGAGACTTTATACAAGTAAATACAGAGACAGCACCCATTATCCCCCTGTCTGGCGACCTGCCTCCAATCGCCCCAGCACAGCCATGCCCTTCCCTCCACCATCATCCAATCCCCCCACACACACAGAGGCGGCTCCGGCTCTGAGGATACAGAGGCTCAGGGACTCAGGAAGTGACCGTAACTGCATTGAGCAATGGTCACCTCTCTATGAACTAGGAAAAATTACCTTCTAGGAGGGATCCATTATAGCATTTTGAAGAATTAAGGTTAGGTACGTGTTTCTCAGCCTTTTGACAACATAAAAATCTCCTCCCTCCCCTCCCCAAGAGCCTAAGGAAACTGCCCATAAACAGTTGAGAATTTCTGCCCTGCCATCCATGTGTCCCCATAAACCAAGAGATTCTGTTCATCTTTCTATTCTGTAGTTTGTATGAGGAAAACAACAGGCTCAGCTCTTTTTCCAAATGCTTCTAATCTTTCAAACAGCACCCAATCCGTCCACACCCCGGGTAACTCACTAGCACCCAATCCATCCACACCCCAGGTAACTCTCACTAGCACCCAATCCATCCACACCCCAGGTAACTCACTAGCACCCAATCCATCCACACCCCGGGTAACTCACTAGCACCCAATCCATCCACACCCCGGGTAACTCACTAGCATCCAATCCATCCACACCCTGGGTAACTCAGCACCCAATCCGTCCACACCCCGGGTAACTCACTAGCACCCAATCCATCCACACCCTGGGTAACTCTCACTAGCACCCAATCCATCCACACCCTGGGTAACTCAGCACCCAATCCGTCCACACCCCGGGTAACTCACTAGCACCCAATCCATCCACACCCCAGGTAACTCACTAGCACCCAATCCGTCCACACCCCGGGTAACTCACTAGCACCCAATCCATCCACACCCCGGGTAACTCACTAGCACCCAATCCATCCACACCCCAGGTAACTCACTAGCACCCAATCCATCCACACCCTGGGTAACTCAGCACCCAATTCATCCACACCCTGGGTAACTCACTAGCACCCAATCCATCCACACCCTAGGTAACTCTCACTAGCACCCAATCCATCCACACCCCAGGTAACTCACTAGCACCCAATCCATCCACACCCCAGGTAACTCACTAGCACCCAATCCATCCACACCCTGGGTAACTCAGCACCCAATTCATCCACACCCTGGGTAACTCACTAGCACCCAATCCATCCACACCCTAGGTAACTCTCACTAGCACCCAATCCATCCACACCCCAGGTAACTCTCACTAGCACCCAATCCATCCACACCCCGGGTAACTCAGCACCCAATCCGTCCACACCCCGGGTAACTCACTAGCACCCAATCCGTCCACACCCTGAACAACAACCCCTGTATTTGCTTGGTCTCTCCTGGAGGACAAGGACTGAGGCCGGGAGAACTCTGTGGAACACTCAGGGCGTCTGCCCTGGCCTTTGAAGACGTTGTAATATATATATATACACTAAATCAAGTCAGAATATTTAAGGAATTGTTGATTATTATTGAGGGCAACTGTGGTGTTGCTAGAGTAGAGTATGGCAGTTATGGTAGGCCATCTCCAAGATGGCTGCCTCCAAGATGGCCACCTCCAAGATGGCTGCCTCCAAGATGGCCACCTCCAAGATGGCCCGGTGTTCCCTATCTCCCAGTGATCATGCCCTTGTGTAGTTCCCACCCTTTGAAAGTGGGCTGGACCTAGTGACTCACTTCTAATGAATTAACATGGCAGAAGAGATGGGACGTCACTTCTAAGGTTTGGAGAAAGGCCGTGCCGGCTGTGTGCTCCCTCTCTCTCGGATCCTTCACGCCGGGGCAGAAAGCTGCCGCATCGTGAAGAGTCCTCTGGAAAGGCCCAAGTGGCAAGGGACTAACGTCTCCAACAAAAAGCCCATGAGAATCTGAACCCTGCCAACCACACCGTGACCAAGCTTGGAAGCAGGGCCTCCCTCGGTTGACCCTGGAAATGACTGCTGCCCCTGCTGACACCTTAGTTGCAGCCTGCGAAAGTCCCTGGGCCAGAGGCCACCCCTAAGACCAGATTCTGGACCCACAGAAACTGTGAGGTAATAAATGTTTGCTGTTTGAACCCACTGAGTTTGTGTAATCTGTTATACAGAAACAGGTTACTGATCCAATGGTTGAGCGTGGACCGTAGGACCAGTCCGCCTGGGTTCAAGTCGTGACTCTGCCGTTTCCCAGCTGTGTAACCTTGGGCAAATCACTTATTCTCTTGTTGATTCAGTTTTCTTGTCTTTAAAGTGGGGACAATAATAGGACCTACCTCCAAGGGTTGTTGTGAGAATTAAATGTGCTAATACAGGTAAAGCACTTGGTACTTAGAAAGCATTCTGTAAGAATTAGCATTACTAGTGTTGTTACCTCTGAAAGTTTAAGCCTGAGATAACTCAGGTGACATGTGGAGACAGGGGAAGAAACTAAATGACCTGGGAAATCTCCCATCCAAACTAGCAGCCTTGAGAATCTAGAACAAACTCACTGCCTATACCACATCTCCTGATAATGCCCTTCAACAATAATTAGCTTATATTTTCAAATCATTAACCAAGTGCACCCCATATATCACATTATTCGATCCTAACAGCAATCCTATGAGATGGGTACTGTGATAGATCATTTCCAAAGTTGGCCATGGGTTCCTTCCCTCCCTGTATACACATTCTGTTTCTCCCGTCAAGAGAGGGAGTCTGTTTCCCCACATCTTAAATCTAGTTTTGCCTTGTGACTTGCTTTGACTCCTAGAATGCAGTTCAAAGGTTGTTTTAAGATTTGCAAGTCCAGGTCTTAAGAGGACTGGTAGGTTCTACTTCTTTCTCTTTGAAGCCAAGTTCCACATAAGAAGTCTAACTACCCTGAGACTACCATGTTGTGAGGAAGCCCAAGCCTCACAGGGGCTAGAGTCTGTAAGGACAACCCTGGACCATGACACACTGCAGAGTCAGGGGAACATGACCCAGCAGAAAGAATAGCAGGTGCAAAGGCCCTGAGGTAGGAATGAAGTTGGCACAGTGGAGCACCAGGAAGAGACAGGAGGTAAGGGAGTGGGGTGAGAGAGTGGGTGGGCACAGAATGAAGAAGAAGAGGTGGGCAGGGGCCAGGCCAAGAGAGGGTATTGAGGGCTGAGGCCAGGAGTCTGGATTTAATTCTAGTGCAGCGTAGAGCCATTGAAGGATTATGACAACAGCAGCCCAGGCTGCCTTTCTGGAGGATGAGACACAATGTAGACCAGCCCAGCTCTGAGTCAGTCTCACTGTCCCGGCTAGGGCCCAGAGATGGGAGAGAACCAGGCCAGCTCAACAAAACCGAACCACAGCTGCCCAGAGACACATGAGGGAGCCCAGCCACGGCCAGAAAAATCGCTGAGATGATCCATAAAACAGTGAGCAATAATAATTGGTCATTGTTTAAAAACCTTAAATTCTGGGGCAATTTGTTACACATCATAAGCTGACAGATACACTTTCAAAACCTCAACCCCTCCCTGACAACCAGGGTTGACACTCCCTATTCTCAACCCCTCAGACGTGCAGAGGGAACAACATACCAAAAAAATAAAAATAAATAAAAATCATATCCTACATTTGTGGATGGGGAAGGATTAAAAACCATCAAGCTCTCACCATAGCCTGTTTCTTCCCTAAAATGCAGCTAAGAATAACCAAAAAATTCCATGTTCCCTTTCATATCATGAATGATTCTATAAATATAAGAGCAACATGATTTATAAAGCCATTTTTCTTTCTATAAATCATTCCTTTCATTTAGCAAATATTTGTTGAGCAGCTACTATGTGCGAGGGAGTGTGGAGACAACGTCCCCAACCTCATGAAACTGCAAGTTGGAGGGGCAGAGATAGGGGCAATGAGTAGATCATTATGAACGGCATGCCGCTGGTGAGAGAGGCAAGAGGCTTTGACGGGTCACGGTAAAGGAGGCTTATTTAGAGAGAGTGATCAGAAAGAACTCTCCAAGAAGCTAATATTTCAGCTGAAAAATGAAAAGAAATCAGGTTTTCAAGAGCCGTGAGCAGAGCATCCCAAGACATTGACCAGCAAAAACAAAGGGCCTGGGGCAGGAAATAGCTTAAGATGCCGAGTGCAATGGCACACCAAGCTTAGACTCCCTCCTCTTGTGCTCATTCCTGTGGCCAGTTGCAGAAATGGCTGCAAAATCTTTGCCACCCTTCCCACCAAGAGGCGGAGTCCGTTTCCCCCCCGACCTCCCTTGAATCTAGACTTGGATGCATGCCTTGCTTTGGCCAGTGGGACATCAGCAAACATGGCATGGGCAGAGGTTTCAAGTGCATTTGTGCATTAGAACTGCCCTGTCTTGCTGCTTGTTAGAATCCCGAGACCACCGTGCAAAGAAGCCCAGGCAAGCCGGCTGGAGGATGGGAGATCACATGGGGTACAGACCAGCAAGCCGTCCTAGCGGATGCCCCTGATTCAAACAGCCTGGCACCTGACAGGCATGGGAGGGAGGCCATCCTAGCCCATGCAGCCCCAGCTGAGCCAGCCCAGACCAGAAAAGCCATACCAGCCATCTCAGCCAACCCCCAGAATCAAGACTATTAATAAATAAAATTGGTGTTGTTTTAAGGCACCATATTTGGGGGGGGCAGCTTGTTACACAGCAAAAGCTAACTGATACACTCACCTCACCAGCAACTTGAGGTTAGCTTGTTTTGGGGGGCGATTTTCCACAAACAAAGTGTGGATTGATTGAGCAGAAGATAAAGACAACGAAATGTGAGTTCTGGGTGGTGGCTAGGCTGACTGTAAGTGAGTGACAGTCACCTATGCATGTGAGATTTAAATCCCTACCTTGATAAAATTACAAATGACTACTTTGTGTTGTGCAAAGACTCGGGGTTTTTCAATTGAATCTGCTCATGTTAAATTTGCTAATTCCACCCATCCACCGCTTTAAGCACCTACACTGTGCCCGTCATTGTGTAGGACGTTGTGGAAATTAGAGAAAGCGAGAAACACTGAATCCTTCCCTTCGAGGAGTTTAGAAAAGGGCACGGAAGCCTTGACTCGTTCGTGGAGTGTGCACTGGGCAGAGAGTTCAGAACAGTGCAAGGTCCCAGAAAAAAAATCTCCAACTAGTGGGTCAAGGGATGAATTTTATGTTGTGCTTAGATGACACGGTGTTTAAAACATGATAAATTTTAACACCTTCAGGTGCAGACATGTTATCCCAGATATATTCTGTTTGTCCTCCCAGATCTGGTCTCCACTTTTGTCTACCCGTCCCTGTCCCGGGAGATTGAATTGCACGGACTCACCAGTGGGCTTCCTTCCCTCCAGCTTATGGTTGGATTCAGCCAAAAGGAGGCACCAGCTGGAGATTGGGGGGGGTCTGTCCCTGTGGATGCACTCCCACCTCCCACACCTTTGTACTCTGTCCCTTTGCAAATAAACCCTCTTGGATCATCAGGATGCCACCCATTTCCTCTCGGGACTCTCTGGGAGCTGTGCACACTCTCCAGTTAGCCGCAGTCCCCACCACTCCCTATTGCCCTGAGGGGAACCTGACCAGCCGCCTTAGTATATGTTACCTGCCTGGCTCATTTCTGCTTGAGGCTCCCCTTCCCCCAACAACTACAAATTAAAAGCTAAATCCTGAGGCCAAGAGGGACCCCCTGGCTGGGCAGAAGGAGTCAGCAGAGACCTCCTGAGTGAGGAGAGGCTGGGAACAGGCAGGATCTGCAAAAGGGAGGAGGCGGGTAGCAGACATTCCAGATGGAGCCACGGGCCCCAACCAGCTTGGCCGGAGACCAGTGGGAGCTGAGGGGGTCCCTTCCCCCTCTCCCTCCTTCCCCGTTTGCCAGGGCCCTCTCTGGGGTCCGGGACAGTTCAGGGCCCAGCGCTGGCAGCCCCGTCTTCTGGGAGTACCCCTCCCACCTCCGCCTTGATCCTGATTTTGCACTTGGCCGCTGGGATTGAGAACACAAATAAACAAAGAGGCTGGCGGCCTTCCAAGCCTCTCCTCCTCCTTGCCTCCCTCCCCAGCCCTCCCTGCCTCCCCCTCCCTGTCTTCTCGCTCAGTCACCACTTCCTTCTTGCTCACGCCCTCCTCTCCTCCCCTCTCCTTTCTGCTCTCACCTCCCTTCCCCAGCAAACTCTCTGGGGGGGGGGCTTTCCTCCTTCTTTGCCTTCTTTCTCTTTTCTCCCTTCTCCCTCTCCACCATCCTCCCTCCCCACTTCACCCCTGCCTCCCAGCCCCCGCCCCATCCATCTTCCCCTCTCCACCCCCCCCACCCAGCCTCTCTTGCTTCCTGACAGGGAGCGGTTGGAGAAAGATGGATGGAAATGACACCCCGGCTCTGGCGTGACTGCCACTCCGTGATGCATTGGGCGCCGTCGCTGGCTCTCTGTGGGAGCCATACAGATGAGACGGTGACCCCTCGCCATGCGGGGTCAAGGACACCACAAGGGCAGAGGGCTGGGGACTGGGGAGAGAGGCCTGGGCTGGCGCGGGCTGGGCTCCCTCCTTCCGTGGGGTGGCGAGGGGCACGTGCTCTGGGCCCGGCCACACACTCGACGTGCAACCTTAGGCCAGTAATCAACGCTGTCTGTGCCTCAGCTTCCTCATTTGTACAGCGGGGATAACAAGGTCGTCAGAAGGATGAAATGGGCCGATCCACGCTCAGCACTCAGCAGGACGCACCTGGCGCGGGCTGGGCACTCGGGGACTGTGCGTTAGTGGCACGGTGAATAGTTACCAGCACGGAGTGAGGCCGTGTGCAAGGGCTAGTGCCCAGCTCACAATCCGACAGGCGCAAGCAACGACAAATGCACGCACAGCTCAGCACCCCGGACGGTGTGATAATGAGAGGTACTAACACGGCCAGGTGCTTAGGTGAGCCAGGCCGCGTTCTAGGTGCCCTCTGAGCACTAACCCGTGCAGTCTCTCAATGACCTTATGAAGTGGCTACTCTCATTCCCATTACACAGAGAAGGAAACTGAGGCCCAGAGCGGCTAATATTGCTATGAGCTAACGAGACTGCGCCTCCCCAGGGATATTGTGAGGGATGGAAAGTGACAACGTTGTCTGTCAGTAGACAGCCACTGGCACCAACTTGCAAGCAAAAGCTGTGCCCCAAGATGTGTGCTCGTGTGGGTCACGTGTGGCCTCTGGCTGCTCCCGTCTCCTGGGCATCTCTGTCTCATGACATCGCCAAGCCCCATGGCACCCAGCAAAGGAATTAGGATAAAAGACTTGAGCTATTGCCCGCCCGAGGCTTCCACAGAGGGACCTGGGTGGATACAACGCAGATGTTTCTTGGGGCAATCCAACGTCATCTCCCAACATCTGAGCCCCAAACTCCTAACTGTCTTCCTGGAACAAGTGGCTGATGGCCTCTCGCCAACAGGTAAGCTGCACGAGACATCTGCATGTGGCTAAGGCCTGCCCTGAAACCTCGAAAAGTAACTGCAGTGTGGGGTTGCAAGGGGGTATTTTTTCTTGCCTTTTGCTTGCTATTCCAGTAATGGCGCTGCTTGGGAAATCAGAGGGAGTAAAAGGAAAACCTTGGGCTCTCACAGTCAGCCTTTTCCCAGCCACATACCTTGCTCAGTCACTGAAACTCTCTAAGCCTCAGTTTCCTCACCTGCAAAATGGGAATGATAATAACCCCTACCTAGTGGGGTGTGTGCGAATATAACCCACTCATTCACTTGTTTGGCAAATATTTATTTATTTATTTATTTATTTAGAGACAGGGTCTTGCTTTGTTGCCCAGGCTAGAGTGAGTGCCGTGGCGTCAGCCTAGCTCACAGCAACCTCAATCTCCTGGGCTCAAGCGATCCTTCTGCCTCAGCCTCCCTAGTAGCTGGGACTACAGGCATGCACCACTATGCCTGCTATTTTTTCTATATATATTACTTAGCCAATTAATTTCTTTCTATTTATAGTAGAGGGGGGTCTCACTCTTGCTCAGGCTGGTTTTGAACTCCTGACCTCGAGCAATCCGCCTGCCTCGTCCTCCCAGAGTGCTAGGATTACAGGCGTGAGCCACTGCGCCGGGCAGCAAATATTTATTGAGCAACTGCTATGTGCCAGGCTCCATTCTGAGTACTGCAGATACAGTGAGAAACAAAATTTGAGAAATCCTTGCCCCTCTGGAGCTTACAAGCTAGAAGAAGACAGACAATAAAAGCGGGAACTTTTGTTGCTGCCGCTATAAAAGACAGGGCTGGAACACACACCTGCCATGTCACGTGGTCGTCCTTCCGTCTCTGGCCCAGACTGTCCCTGAGCCAGCCCAGAGTGAGTCTGCTAAGGTCCCAGGGAGAAGGAAACCCACACCCAACATGACCTCCTCACTCACCTCCACTCTCCCCATGTATTCAGTCCTCCTTTTAAAGCACCTATTATGCACCAGGTGTAGCCTCAAGTCAAAGAGTTTCATGATAAGTAAAATGATCCCTGCCCTCCGAGAGCTTGCAGGCTGGTTTCAGTTCCCTGCTTCCCTTGGATTAAATGCATTTCCCTTCTCTTTTCTTCCTCGACATCCCTCAGGGACCATTCAAAACTGGTCTCTTTCCAAAATCCCTCTGAGACCTCCTCCTCCAGCTTTTAGAATCAAGCAGGATGATGTTCACCTCCTGGTGGTCCCCCACCACCACCACCGCCCCGGGTGCATTCTTATTTGTGATAGATCAATGTCCTCTCTCCATCCGGATTGCAAACTACTGAGCAGATGTGGCCGATGACTTCGTTGGCCACAATTCCTTACACTTCCGTATATCCACGACATTTGTCATTTGCGCTTTCTCTAAGAAGGAGTCTGTTTCCTCATCCCTTGAACTTGGCTGGGTTCAGCCATGCAGTTTTCTGTGGCTAATTGACTGCAGAAGTGATGGTGTTCCAGTCGTAGGCACAGTCCCTGAGAGGACTTGCGTGTTTCGACCTGTTCTCTTGTGCTTCTGCCATTGCCATGTGAAGGGCATGCCCACTGCTCCAGGGAAGAAGGTAGGAGGTAAGTGGACAAGGCTGGCACTGCTAAGGTTCCCCAAGCTAGTATAGAGACTCTATCTAAGCCAACCACCCCAGCCAACCCATAGAAAAGTAAAAATATAATAAGCGGTTGTTGTGTTAAGCTACTTTGTCTTGGGGCAGTTTGTTACGCAGCATTCGCTGGCTGATACAGCCGTCCTAGAAAGTGCAGGCTTTGGAGTCAGCAGCAGATCCAATCAAAGCTCTGCTACAAACTCACTGTGAAAACCTGGGCAAATCATTTCACCTCTCTGGGCCTCACGTCCTCGTCTGTAAAGTGGGGGTGGTGGTACCCCCCCAACAGGGCTGTCGTGAGGACCACCTGAGAGTACAGCCCCTGGATCCAGGCAGGCACCCATTGGATGATGGCTACTAATACCATCATCAGAGTCCTTAGGAAAGGCTAGGATGAGATTTCCTTTTCTCTCTGGACAACAGGGGTTTTGCTTCTCTGTGCCATGTGAAAACCACTGGCCAGTTCAGGAAAGCTGACCCCATGCTAGGATCTGAGACACCATGGAAAGGGAATTGGATCAAGTTAGAAATCTGGCTTCGAATCCCAGCTCTGCCATCTTACTGCTGTGTGAGCCAGGCAAGGGACTTAACTGCTAAAAGCCTCAACTTCTCCCTCTGTGAAATGGGAGTGATGGGACCGCCATGGTGCCCTCTTGGGGAGCCTGTAATTGACACAGACTGCAGGGTGCAGTGTCCGCCACGTGGTTCACGCTCACGGCAGGCTCGTACTTCCCCTCCGTCCACGGGAGTGACAACAGTCCTCAAGGCTGCAGCCCTTTAGATGACCCCAAACCAAGTAGAGGAAAGCGGGTTTCTCTCCCCTCCCTGGGCACTGGAGTCAGACTCCCTGCTTGAGCCCAGGGTCCTCCTCGAGCATCCTGTGCGTCCTCGAGCAAACCATCGTAACACGCCTAAGCCTCGGCGTTGCTCTCCATAAAATGGGGAGTATAACTAAATCTTGCAAGATTTTTGTGAGGGTTTCATTTAATGTGCCTAACACAAAAAGCATGCTCAATAAAGATTTGGGGGTGGGTGTAGAGAGAAAGGGAGGAAGGAAGGGAGGAAGGGAGGGAGGGAGGAAGGAAGGAAGGAAGGAAGGAAGGAAGGAAGGAAGGAAGGAAGGAAGGAAGGAAGGAAGGAAGGAAGGAAGGAAGGAAGGAAGGGAAAGGAGGGAGGGAAGGAAGGAAAGGAGGGAGGGACGGAGGGAGGGAGGGACGGAGGGAAGGAAGGAAGGAAAGGAGGGAGGGAAGGAAGGAAAGGAGGGAGGGAAGGAAGGAAGGAAAGGAGGGAGGGAGGGAGGAAGGAAAGGAGGGAGGGAGGGAGGAAGAATTCTGATGTTCTGACTCAGAGGTCTCAAACGTACACAGGTGGGAGCGATCATCCTGTCTCAGAAGCCCATGCGATATTATGACACTTAATCCCACTACGCAAACCAGGAACGGTTTTTCTAACAGGAAACAGGAGGACGCGACACTCCTGTGGTGTAAAACTCCAGCCACAGGCACACAGGTAATCAAACCCCAACCCCCCAAACAAACTGCCGAACTAAGCGTGACAGAGAGCTGCCCAGTTCCCGTCAGTAGCGGCTGCCACCCGGTCATTAGTTCCGTGGCCATGGGAGCTGCCTGCCTGACAAGGAGGAGCCGGGTTAGGGTTTGCAAAAGAGGGTCTTGGGGGAGAAAAGCTTGAAGATGAGCAAGTGCCACTAGTGCCTGAAGCTGGCCCTGCAGGGTCAGAGACAGACACCGGTCCACTGAACACCCCCGGGGGAGAGTGGGGCGCAGGGGAGCAGAGTCCCTCTCCAGAACAGGGGCCTTGAACTGCATCGGAATCTTCTGGAGGGCTGGTTAGAGCACCGAGCGCTGGGTCCCACCCCCAGAGCTCCTGATTCAGCGGGTCTTGTGGAGGGACCTGAGAATTTGCGTTTCTCACAAGCCCAGGGAACACTGCAGAGCTAGGACCGCACTCCGAGAACCACTGATACAAACAAACGTCGTCCTCAAGGAAGTGCCCGTAGGCCCTGCTCACAAGAATGGCAGCGTGTAGCAGTTAAGAGAGCAGAAAAGCGTGAGTCCCTCTCTCAGGTGCACCCCTGAGCCGCGTGACCTTGGGTTGGTCACATGACCTCTGTTTTCCCATCTGCCAGCTAGAAATAACAGGAAAAGGCTCGGGGTCGCTCAAGAAGTTGCAGGTGGATGTCAGCGGGGGCTCCATCCCCTGCAGGCTCTACCAGGGCTGGAGGATTCACTTCTGAGCTGGGCTCCCTGCTGCTGCTTGAGCATCCTCACAACATGGCGGCCCGCGCCTGCCAGGAGAGCAGCCCCAGAAGCAGAGGCAGAAGCCGCAACGCCTTTTGTGCCCTGGCTTTGGAGGCTACTCACCACTCCAGCTGCGTTCTCCCAGCCTCCTGGGGCGGCCCTGATTCACCGAGGGAGGAGACCGCCAAGACCCCCCCGGGGGCTCCCCTAGACCTACCACGAGTCACGTCCCCTCTCCAGGCCTCAGTTTCCTCGTCTGAAAGTGACCCCCGCTCACACGGCCCCACAAGGAACGGACCCTGCCCTTCCTGGTGCAGACACCCTGGACCTCTTCTTCCTCCTCAGCCGCGCTGTGCTAGTTCCCTAGGGCTGCCGTAGCAAAGGGCCAGAGCTAAAGGGCTTAAAACACAGGAATGTGTCCTTTCGCAGTTCTGGAGACTAGAAGTTCACAGTCAAGGTGTCAACAGGGCCACCCTCCTTCTGGAGGCCGTAGGGGAGAACCTGCTCTGTGTCCCTCTCTCAGTTTCTGGTGTTGCCAGCCGTCCTTGGTGTCCTTGGTGTCCTTGGTGGTCCTTGGTGGTCCTTGGCTTGGAGACACATGGCTCCAATCTCCACCTCTGCGGTCACATGGCCTTCCCTCGTGTGTCCTCACGTCCTCTTCCCTCTGCGTGCCCACCTCCTCTGTCTCTCTCCTCTTCTTATAAGGACACCCAGTTTCAGTGGACTGGGACCCACCTGCCCAGCGACCCCATTTTAGCTTGGTGCCACCTGCAAGCACCCTATTTCCAAATAAGGCCCCATTCATAATGGATCTTTTTGAAGGACACAGACCTGTAACACACATCAAGCTCATTTCTACCACAGGGCCTTTGCACCTGCTGTCCCCTCCCTCTAGGACACTCCTGTCCCCCCACCTCTTTGAATGACTAGCTCCTTTTCATCATTCAGTCCTCAGCCCCACGTCCACTCCTCAGAGAAGCTGTCCCCAAGTCCCCCCGGCCACTGAAGTTGCCCTTCAGCCACTCCCTCCAACCCTGCTTCGAGTTCTTCAGAGAAGCCCTAGCAACCTAGAAGTTAACTCGTTCATTCCTGCATTGAGCGGAGTGCCGAGTGTCTCTCCCACGAGAACGGAAGCTCCGTGGGGCTGGGGACTGTGTCTCTCTCCCAATGTACCTGCAGCACCTCGCCCAGCCCCTGGCGCATAATAAGTGCTCAGTAAACATTTGTTGAGTGAATGAGTGAACATCCCAAACAAAGGCCGAGGCACCTGAGCTGCGGGGCCCGCAGCGCAGCGCCCCGTCCGTCCGGGTCCCCATTCCCACCTGCCTCCCACCCAAGGCGGCTCCACCAAGCCCCGCTGCTGCTCAGAAGGGTCTCCGGTTCCTAATCAGTCACCTCATCTCCCCCCAACACCCTGTCACACTTGTTAGAAAAGCTACGAGTCCCCACAGCCGTGTTTACTGGCGATTTGAAATTATCTATCACTCAGCCTGCCTCCTTCATCTGCCCATCAATCGTATCACCTGCCGAAGGGCTGGGGCCGGGGCCCTCTCGCTGCCTTTGTCTCCTGCGGGCATCAATTTTCCTCCCTCCCGCCGGCGAAGCCCTCCTGTCTTGAGCTGCCGGCCCCTTCCTCCGCTGTGACGGATGTTTCTGGATGGACGGCCCCGGCGGGCTGCCCTCGTCCCATCCCTACGTCAGGGCCCAGGTCTCCCACACCCACCCCAGCTGGACCCGACCGAGGGCAGCGTCCCCGGATCATCTCCTTGGAGCTCAAGAAAGGGGTACGCCTGGCTCCTGGCTCGGGGGCCTCAAAGGGGGCGACCTCTCCCGTCCCCGCCTCCCGGGAGCACTGGCATGGGAGTTCCTGTCTGCGGGAGAAGCCCTTGCCCCATCCTTCCCCGTAAGAAAGGAGGAAGCCACATTTCTCGAGAGCCCCCTGTCTTCCAGGTGCTTTGAATGCACGCATTACCTGACTGCATGCTTCACAACCTCGTGCAGCAGGCGCTGTTACGATTACCCCCATTTTACAGCTGAGAACACTGAGGCTCAGAGAGGTAAAACGACTTGCCTAGAGTAACCCAGCAAGAAGGGGGCAGAGTGGGGCTTTGCATAAGGGTGTAGGCGACTTCCAAATCCATGTTCTCACCACCATCTTGGCAAGGACGTTCTTGCCGTTGAAACTCCGATCCTTACTGTTATCTTAATATGCCCATTTCCTTTAGTTCTGAGAATTCTTTTTAATCATCTAGAACAGCGGTTCCCAACCAGGGGCGATTTTGTCCCCAACAAGGGACACTTGGTGAGGTCTGGAGATATCTACTAGGCAGAAGCCAGGGATACTGCTATGCAGCCCAAATGCCAAGAGTACGGAAGTTGGGGGACCCGGCTCCCCACCACGCCTATCGGTGAACTCTCTGTGACGACGGAAATGTTCTAGATCTGTGCTGTCCAGTATGTCAGCCACGGGCCACACGTGGCTCCGAGCACTTGAAATGCGGCTAGTGCAACCAAGGGACCGAACTTTTCATAGTATTGCATTTTAATTCATTCAAACAGCCACCTGCGACGCCAGGCTACCCAATGGGGCAGGGTGGCTCCGGGCCATTTTAAGACAGGTCAACCCTTGATGTTCTTAAAGACGGTCTTAAAGGCCTGGATTGAGGATCGAAGGAAAAAAAACAGGAAACAGAGCCTGGGCTCCCTGCCCGCCCCGAGAGCACCCGGGCACGGCTGCCATGGGTCAGCCCCTGGGGACACGCAGCCGGGCAGGCAGTGGAACCGGGGACGGAAGCCCCACGACCGGCACGAGAGGGACTATTATCAGCCCCACCACGCAAACGGGGACACACAAAGAAATCCAGCAACCTGTGAGGTCACACGGGCTCCTTTTCCCCCAACTAGAGAGCCCGCGCGGTGACTGCCCCGCCACCCAGACCTGGCTTCAGTGTGGTCTTACAGACGCCAGCGGGAGGGTGCCACAGGGCCGCCGCCCGGCTTCTGGACCGGGAGGCCCGGCTGGAGGGACGCAGGCGCCGCCCGGGCGGGCGGAGGGGCTGGGCTCTGACCCGCAGGAGGACGGTCCGGACCGGGAAGGAGACGGCCACCTTCCCCAGAACCGCATCAGCAGCGATTTCCCGAGGTGAGGGGGGACGGGAGTCGCCGGCACAAATGTTGCCCATTTGTAATCGCAAAGCAAGCATTTTTCCGTCCCTTAATGGGGGACCCAACCAATCCGCGAAACACCCTATTTCTCTTTGTCTTTCCCCTGCCAAGTCAGCAGGCTGACTGATCTCCCCCGGGTGATTAATTTTCCCCTTGACACCCTGGGGAATGAGACATTTGTCCCAAGGGTAGAGAGACAAAGAGGCAGGACTGGAGTGAGGACGCGGCCGGGCCCGTGGCGGGCCTGGCCCGCCTTCCCGGGGGCTTACGGGGCTAGGGGAGATGGGGAGAGTGTCCCCAGCCCAGGGTTTGGGGAAAGGGACCAGCAAAGGCAGAACGGAAGCCCCAAGACAGCGACTCGGTGGATGTCAAAATCCCACTGGGGAAGGAAATGGAATTTTTGGTGGATTGAGTTCAGGCCAGGCTTTTAACAGCCTCATGGGCTATTTTACCTCCGAAATGACTTAACTTCTGGATCAAACCAATTAGGAAATAGGCCAAGTGTGGTCACAGGGCAGGAGGGGTGTATTCTAGAACATACATTGTCTCTGGGTGGCACTTCTTTCTGTTCTAGAACTACAGCCAAGTGGTTGCACCCTACAGTCTTGTGTAGATAGCACCTGGAGCCAGAGTCCCTGGGTTCAAGTCCTGTGTTGGCCACTTGCTAGCCGTGAGATTCGGGGCCAATTGCTTAACCTCCCTGAGCCTCAGTTTCCTCATCTGTAAGATGGGGCTAATAATTTCAGTTTTAGACATCCAAAGCCAAAGACATCTAAGAAACATGCCCAGTGCAGAGAGGGCACTGCACGCTCTTTACATGCGTGAGGTTGGGCAAAGTGAGGGTCTCTCACACTGGTGTCATTTTCAAATGTCCCCAAGCGTGATTCTTGCCGGACTGGAATAGCATTTCGAACACAAGTTACTTCCCATGTTTATTTAAATCGATTCTGTTTTTTACTTGATTTTATTTCAGAAGGAAACTTTTCATCCTGACCTTAAATGTGAAATTGCTTGCATGTGATCATTAGAAGGTAACCAGAAAAATAACTATCACAAAAGGGAAACAGTGTTATTAAATTCTAGCTAGCCCCTGTTGTCTGCGGAAGGGCGGGTGTGGGGGCCTGATCTCTCTGGTTCAAAAGGGGCAGTAGATTGTGCCAGAACGGTGGGAAAGACCGAGAAGTACCCAGCCGAGACTTTCTCCCGGACGGAACACGGAAGATTGGGAGAGGACGGAAAGGGGGTGACTTTCTCACCATGAGATTCCGGGTCAGGGATGTCCTGGGCGCACGGCAGGGAAACCCCCTCATCACAGGGCTCAGGGGCCATCTCGCCAGGGGGGGCAGTGTCATTCTGGGGACATTCCCGCCCTGACCTTTGCTTAGTTGGAATCTGGGTCTTGGGACTGTGAGCTCAGCCTGCGGCCACAGTTGAAAAACAGCAGTGATTGCCCCAGGCAGGTTGGTGGGGTTTCACCAGCTGTCACCCTGCTGGCTTCTGGCACAGCACCTGGCACACAGTAGGCCCTCAGTAAAGGGAACTTGGGATTCTCAGGGAAATAAATCACTTCCCTGGCATCTCAGAGACTTGCCCAGCCCTAGCTGATGGCCGGTATAGGAAGCTCCTGATTTCAAAGCAAGAGTGAAAGATGGAAGCTAGCATGTCTCTAAACCTTCCATCCCCACCAGAATGTTCTGCCTCCAGATCATAGTTGCCTACGTGACTCACAGACATTTGCACAGGAAGTAACTTCTCGAAATGCATTCACAACGAGCAAGCAACCGTGTAAGGCAGGACTTGGTCCCATGTCACAAACGAGGTGCCCGAGTGCAAGGCTGCCCCAAGTTCATAGGGGAACTGCAGGCGTCAGGCCCTTCCCTGCACGAGGGAGTGGAGACAGGACAGCGGAAACAAGGCTGGGTTCTGCACGAGCCTTTCTAATCCAAAGCAAACAAATAAAGCCAGGAAGAGGGAGCAGGGAAGCAGGCAGCCCCTGCACCAGTGCCCAGTGCCGGCTCGGGGCTCTAATTGCCTCCGGAACCACCTGGTCTCCATTTAGCAGAAAACTGCCCCCTCAGCTTGGCGCGGGGGCGGCAAAGGGACATCAGGTGCTTCTTGGCTGGGAACAGAGAGGAGCTGGGGCTCGTGCCTACGGCCAGCCGGGGCTCTCACCGTGGGGTGGACCGAGGGGCCAGACTCGAGGCTCCTCTCCTGCCGGACGCAGAGGGGCTTGCCTGCCACGTTGCTGGGGTTCGCTCTCTTCTCCCCGCTGCTGGCAGGGGAGGCTGGCAGAGTTGGCTGCGAGCCCGTCCCTCCGATTTGCCATCTCAATCACCACCCAAGACGAGCAAAACACCTGATGGGAGAGAAGAGCGAGCGAGGGAGACGGGCAGGGCTGGGAGACCAGAGGGGGCCCCGCAAACCCTCCGGACCTTCTGTCCTTTAGCTGGGGGTGGGGGGAGCGCACCCCGTCTCTCTGAGAACTCTTACTACCCAGTGCCACCTTCCAGGGAACACCTGCTATGTGCCCAGAGGGGGCCTTCTCTACCACTTCCTGGCAACCCTTGCCAAGTAAGCATGCATTCATTCATTCATTCATTCATTCATTCCTACAAGCATTTCTCAAGTTCATCCAGACCCAGGCACTTTTCTCCCTCCTGAGGGTTGGGTGGTGATCGTTCTAGACACACACAGTCCCTGACCCTCATGGAGCTCACCGTCTCGTTGGAGGGGACAAGGGGGGAGGTGGACAATAGACAAGGAAACAAGGAACCACATAACCAAAGTGCTTTAAAAGGTGGTTGGGAGCCGGGCGCGGTGGCTCACGCTTGTAACCCTAGCACTCTGGGAGGCCGAGGCGGGTGGATTGCTCAAGGTCAGGAGTTCAAAACCAGCCTGAGCGAGACCCCGTCTCTACTATAAAAATAGGAAGCAATTAATTAGCCAACTAATATAATTATATATATAAATTAGCCGGGCACGGTGGCGCATGCCTGTAGTCCCAGCTACTCGGGAGGCTGAGGCAGGAGGATCGCTTGAGCCCAGGAGCTGGAGGTTGCTGTGAGCTAGGCTGACACCACGGCACTCACTCTAGCCTGGACAACAAATCGAGATTCTGTCTCAAAAAAAAAAAAAAAAAATAGTGGTGGGGGAGGGCCAGAGGTGCAAGTGCAAGTCATGCGAATGGGGGAAGAGCAAGCTAGGTAGCGGGAACAGCAGGTGCAAAGGCCCTGAGGTAGGAAGGAGCTGGTGCATTTGGGTGGCGGCCGAAGGACAGTGTGGCTGGCACACAGTGAGCAGTGGGGTGTGGTAGGGGCTAGGACAGAAAGTCAACAAGGCCGGGCCTTCCAGCTGTGGGAGGAAGGTAGGGTGTGGACGGTTTGAGTGACCCAAGTCACCATCTTAAAACAGGAGGCCCTAAAGCTTTTCTGTGAAGGAACAGAGCAAATACTTTCAGCCCTGCAGGCTATCCAGTCTCTGTCGCAAACACTCAACCCTGCTACTTTAGCTCAAAAGCAGCCACACACGGAGGTGTCCACCAACAGGCCTGGCTGTGTGCCAATAAAACTTTATCGACAACAACAGGTGGCGGGCCAGGGGCCGGATGGAGTTTGCCGGCTCTTGATCTAAAATGACCCGGGAAGACTTTCAAAAGAAGGGAGTGATGAGGAATCATTTCTAAAAAGCAAAAATAACCTTATTAATAACCTGATTTAGGTTAATGGGACAGAACTTCTGTGCCCTGAGAACATCAAAATGCCCACTGCAAAGAAGCGGGAACTGGGGCGTCCGGCTTCAGCTGGGAACTTGCTGCTGCACCCAGAAGCCCTGGCTCAGACCCACGGGGAGGGCGGGCTGCGCAGCGGCCTCACCCGGAGGTGTCTGGCTGACGACAGGACGCCAGGGGCGGGGGTCTGCCGCGTCCCGGCGCCACAGATGTGCGGGCTGGCAGCACCTGCAGCCCACTGGCACTCCGCGAGCGTCCCGGGAGAGAAAGCAGGACACAGATGCTATTCCGGAGCATAAAATGGGTTGGAGAAATGGAGAGGGGGCCCGGGGAGAGGCAGCGCCCCTGGGGGTCCCTGTGCTCCGGATCGAGGGGGGTTGGCGACACTTGCAGAGCAGCGGTTGCTGCTTTCGTTTCGCTGTGAGTTTATGCATCTCTTTATTTGGGGAAGGGGTTGAATTTTCTCCTTTTTATAATTTTTTATCTGGTTTAACAAAGGCATTTCAGCAACACCCGGGTCTTTGTGCCGCCTCCCGTCACTCGGTGTGAGCCTTCGACTGCGTCCCTTGTGCTGTCGGAGACTCGGGTTTCTTCTCTGCGGATCAAGAACAAACGAAGGGAGAAGCGGCTCTCGAGGGTCAGCCCAGTGCTGCTCAGCCCCGCCCGAGCAGCAGACCCCTAGGGGACTCTTCACACGCCCCGACGCCCGGGGCTCCCCCCACGGAGCCCCCTGCAATCCATCGAGCCAGGACGGGGCTTGCCCATCGGTATGTTTAAAAGCCGCCCACTTTGGCCGGGCGCGGTGGTTCACGCCTGTAATCCCAGCACTCTGGGAGGCCGAGGCAGGAGGATCGCTCAAGGTCGGGAGTTCAAAACCAGCCTGAGCAAGAGCGAGACCCCGTCTCTACTATAAAAGATAGAAAGAAATTAACTGGCCAACTAATATATATAGAAAAAATGAGCCAGGCACAGTGGCGCATGCCTGTAGTCCCAGCTACCTGGGAGGCTGAGGCAGGAGGATCGCTTGAGCCCAGGAGTTTGAGGTTGCTGTGAGCTAGGCTGACGCCACGGCACTCTAGCCCAGGCAACAGAGTGAGACTCTGTCTCAAAAAAAAAAGCCACCCAGCTGATTCTCGGTGTCAAGAACTACTTGAAGTTCTACATGGCTTTCAGGAAATGGTTCTCAGCTGGGATGGTGGGGCCCACAGGGGACGCACGACAGGGGGAAGCAGGGTGCTGAGATCAAATGCAATCAGGGAGACAAGGTGGAGGCTGTTTTCTGCAGAGGGGTCAGCGAGAGCCTCTCTGAGGTGGCATTTAAGCTGAGACCTGGACGAGGCAGAGGGAAGAGTCATGCTGCTTTCTGGCGCAAGGGCATGCCAGGCAGAGGGAACAGCACGTGCAAAGGCCCTGGGGTAGGTGCACACTTGGTGTGTTTGGAGAAGGACAGAAGCCAGAGTGGAGGGAGCCCAAGGCCAAGATTACATAGAGTCTCAAAGTCCGGGGCCACAAATCAGGTACTCATTTTAGAGAAACGGAAGGGCTTTAGGCAGGGGAGCAGCAGGATTTGAGTCCTGTGTTTATAAGGTCACTCAGCCTGTCGTGTGGCCACATGGACTACATTGAATAAATAAGTCACACTGTCATTGGTTCACTGGGAATTTACAGACTAGTCAATTCTCCCCCTCCCCCCAAAAAATGGGGCACTATTATAAGGTTGTCAACCCTTTAACTCACCAAGATTGAAAATGTTAAAAAACAAAGGGGGGGGAGAAAGAAAAGAAAAGAAAAGAAAGAAAGAACCACTGGCTCCCATAATTTGATGATAGAACCGACATTTTAGCACCAAAAAAAAAAAAAAAAGCAGGAAGGACAAAAATCTCAGAAAAAGGGACAAAGGTTTGCATGAAACACGTTTAGCTTTGTGCAAAGCCCCGCCTTTCACGCTGACTTTTCTCGTGTTCCCTGGGGACAGAGGGCTGCGTGGTCAGGCCCTGGTCCCCTCGCCCATGCCCAGCGCTGGCCAGGGGGCCGGAGGAGGAGCCAGGTGGGACGAGCTCAGGCCTGGTGCCCAGAGAGGGGCTGTCATGAGCCCTGTTTTCACTCATAGCCCTTTTTGAACTGTCCACGCAGAGGGATCGCGATGGGGTCCTCCCCAAGCCCGAGGATCCCTGAGTCACAAAAGGCAAGAGTCCTCCCTGGGAGGAAGGTGTCCCTGCACCTTTGTCTCTATTACAAATAATAAAAGTTACAGATAATATTCATTGAGCCCTCATATGTTCCAGGCACTGTCCCAAGAGCTTTATACACATCAATTCATTTAATGATGATAATATAATTGTAATGCACTGTATAACATACATATACTATGATTAAATATTATATATAATGTACATAGTAGTATGTCATGATAATAACATGCAGAAGCCTCAGTTTTGTGATGAGAAACCTGCAGCACAGAGAGGTTAAGTAACTCACCTATGATAACACAGCACATACATGGTATAGAGCTGGGATTCGAACCTGTGTGGTCTCACTCCTGCTCCGGTGATGTTAAAATGTTCCCACTTGGCTGCTTAGGTTTTTCTCCTTCATTTTTCCAAACATTAAATGGCATTATAATGTTGAATATGCTTTCTCAAACTGCACATGCCTCCAAGATCCCTCTTCCAACTCCTCTTTATTCGCTGAGCAGAAATCCCCTGGTCGCCTGCTGTGTGGAAGGTTCTCTGCTGGGCACTGGGGGGCGGGGCCAAGGCCTGGAGGGGTGCTGATGAGAGGGAGGGGAGGCAGGGAGGTGCAGGGCAGCGGGGGGGGGGGGGTGGGAGGGTGTCCCAAGGGCCACTGGGAAGGACTTGGAAGCCAGGCTGTACTTGGGCATCTCATGGAGAGCACCCAAGGCCCTCTGGGCAGAAAAGGGCACACGTGGGTGACACACCTGCAGCCTCCATTAGATTCTATTCCCAGGCGTTGGTTCAACTGTGAGGTTCTCCTTCATTCAACAAGGCCACGCCGAGCGCCCACCTGCACGGGAGACGCCCGTGCGGCAAATACATGCTCATCACAGAGAGGGGGAGAGGCTGAGCAGCCCTTGGGGCAATGCAAGGTGACCTGACCCAGCCTGGGGGTCGGGGGTGGCGGGGAGTGGCCTTTGGGCTCAGGTCCGAAACAGGGGTAGGAACTGGCTGCTCCAGAGCCCCAGGGAATCTGCCTCGGCAGGTCTGGTCTGGACTCAAGGTTCGAGCGTTTAAAAACTTGCCCAGGTGAGTCGAATGTTCAGGAAAGCTGGGAAACGGGGCTGGACAAAGACAGGGAGAAGAGCTCCCGGGCGAGTCTGGGCACAGGTGCAGGGGCCGGAGCAGGCCCACGGTGGGGCAGAGGAGAGGAGAGGTAGAGCAGGTGACAGAGGAAGTGGCAGTCCTTTGGGCCGGGGCAGGGAGTCGGGTTCCAAGCAGGGAAGGGAAATTTTCAAAGTTAGTACTTTTTAAAGGTCACTTTGTTTCATTCTCCTTGGATGAGAAAATGGAGAAGTTAGTTCCCCTGGCCCTTGGTCACCTGCAGATCTCTCTTACCCAAAGCAAAGAGCTTTCTAGAATCCTAGGGCTGAATGGACTTTCTTTCCTGCAAATGTCTTTTTGTCCCTCCTGAGTGTTGAGACTCAGCCTCACATCCCAACTCTGCCCCAACAATCTCTGCCACTCCGCGACATCTCTGAGCCTCGGTTTGCCCATCCGTCCAATGGGGATAAAGTTTCCTGATTCCCAGAAGACGCGAATGCCGGCTCCCAAAGGGTCTTTGCGAGCACCCCGCCGCCGGGCGCCTGTCAATCCACGAGGCCCAGCCACTCCGATCAAGAAATGCAAATGCTAGGGGAGAAGAAGAAGAAGTTAACAGCTAACCCTGCAGGGAGAGAGCAGGCGCCAGGTCCGCGCTGGCGGGCAGGGTCTTCATGGCAAAGCTCACCTTCTCGTCCTGCATGCGGACCCCGGTGGGGCAGCAAGAGCCCGGAGCCCCCGGGAGGGCCACAGGCCACCAGAAGGAGCCGGAGCAAGAGGACCGGACAGGCATGCTGCTGGGTGCACAGGAAGGCCGTGAGAGGATGGGGGCCGAGCCGGGGTGGGTGCGAGGGGGGCGGCACCCCGCCTTCGGGAAGCCCGGGCAGGCCGGAGCACACAAAGGGAGCCAGCCCGGCAGGAGGGGCCTCTAATGCAACCTTTTAAAAAACAATAAATAATAGGGCCGGTGACAAATGTGTCCCCTCATCTGAATGGCGGCTGGAGAACTGGCCCCTTCTTTCTAATCACTTAATGACCCCCAAGAGGGCGAGGGGGGCTCCCTCCAAGCCTCCCCCACTATAGGTCTATAAAGAGAAACTCGCTCCTTAAAGAGGGTCATTTACAAACCCTTCTTAATGGAGGGCGGCGGGGCTCCCGGTGACACCCTTCTGGTCCTAGACAAGGGTCATGAAAAAGGAATTGGCTTCGGCGGCCCCAGCACATGGGCTCGCCCAGCCCAGCCGCCCGCCTGCCCCTGGCGCCTCCGCAGCCCGCGGCCCGCGGCTGGCACGCTCCGATGTATTTATTATTCCCCCCCATTGTCTGCGCCTCCCCCACCCCTGCCCGAGCCCCTGCGCTCCTCGGGGCCTCCCCCTCCCCAGCCGCCCCCGCCCCCCTCCGCCTGCATCCAGCCTCTCTCATAATAGCATCCTTTTCACAGAGACAAATTGTCCAGCCCCGGGACGCACCTGAGGACTTGCGCCCCTTAACAAATGGTCTTTTAATTTTCTACCAGAAGGGCAGAGGGAAGGGGGGCCGAATCAATCACACATCCATCTTCATCATTGCCGCCCAGGGACTCTTTTTGCTGGCTGGCTGCCCCTGGGGAAGATGGGGTGAAAAGCGGAAGGGGGGCGCCGTGGGAGGGGCCGTGGGGGAGGGGCGGCTGCAGGGAAGCAGAGCGGGGTGCCCACGGCCCCCACCCCCGCCTTGCACAGGGGGCGGCCTCCGCCCCCGCACACCTCTCCTTCAAGTTTGATTTGAGTGGACCCCTCCCCACCCAGGGAGGGAGGCGCTGCTCTTTTACCAAATGGGGAAACTGAGGCCCGGGTCGCCAAGGGTCTTACAGCGAGCCAGCGACAGAGCAGAGGTGAGAGAGCAGCACGTGCCTCCTTGCCTATTCTAGTCTGGCGAAGTCTTTGGAGCCTGATTCTGCCCGTCCCCCCGCTTCCTGGCTGCATTCTGGCCAAATGAAATCATTCAGCCCAAGCCTGGAGTTTCTCACCTGTAAAATGGGGCTCGAAGAGCACCTGCCTCCCAGGGGCATGATGGGGACTGGTGAGACAAGCCACACGAGTGCTTAGAAGGGTCCCGGGCCCGAAGCAAGCCCTTGGTCCATGATGGCCGTGTGGTCCCCGGAGGTTCCTGAGCCAGGTTTTTGGTTTCAATCTTCTCCTACATCACTCTGCCACCAAAAATAAATTGGTGCCTCCACTTAGAAATTTGGTTTCCCTGGAGTCTGGGGAGCTGGCATCTGCTTTCATGCAAGGTACGTCCCTGCCTCAGGACCTTTGCACGGGCTGTCCCTCCTGTCTGCTTCCCCCGGGTACGGACCTAGCTTGCTCCTTCACGTCCCCAGAACTCTGCTCAAACGTCATCTTCTCGGCGAGGCCTTCCTTGGACCACCCTACATAACATGGCGACATCCCCACAGTTTATTTTTCTCTGGAGTGCTCATCAGCATCGAACTATCGTGCGTCCTTCTTACGTACCTGGCCAACACTCGTCTTCCTTGTGCCAGGCGGGGTTCCACGCACATTTCAGGTGCTGGGTTGTTTAATGGCCCTTCAGTCTAGGAGGTGGGGGTGACCATTTCCCACTCAACAGATGAAGGGACTGAGCCACTCCCCAGCAGCGGCGAGCTCACCTGGGATCGTGGCCTCCACACACCAGTCCCCACGAGGAGGAGCCAGGGCTCCTTGGAGAAATGGCCACGACAGCGCTGGGCTGGGACAGCACAGGGGGCCCCCAAACACCCTGCCTGCCCAAGGCAGTGAGGGCGGGCTCGGAGAACCACGGGGACACGTCGAAAGGGCACAGCGGCCGGCCCGAAGGAGCTCCCGTCGGACAAATCTGGAAAAGTTGAGGATCAAAATAAATAGCGTTACCCACTGAAGAAGAGTCCATGAGCTTATGCCGACATGAGTAAATGAATGAATGCATGAGTGAGGGATTCTCTTCTTTCCAGGAGAAAGCCAAGCAATAAAGATAGAAGGAAGATTCGAGCTAAAAAACCTGCATTTAGGAAATACCATCGTCATCATCGATTCAGGCAAGAATCCCCAAACTCTGCTAAAACTAGTGAGTCGAAGTCCAAAGAGTGACCCGATATTAACACCACCTCAGGCCGGGCGCAGTGGCTCACGCCTGTAATCCTAGCACTCTGGGAGGCCGAGGCGGGAGGATCGTTCAAGGTCAGGAGTTCGAAACCAGCCTGAGCAAGAGCGAGACCCCGTCTCTACTATAAAAGATAGAAAGAAACTAATTGGCCAACTAATATATATAGGAAAAATTAGCCGGGCATGGTGGCGCATGCCTGTAGTCCCAGCTACTGGGGAGGCTGAGGCAGGAGGATTGCTTGAGCCCAGGAGTTTGAGGTTGCTGTGAGCTAGGCTGACGCCACGGCACTCACTCTAGCCTGGGCAACAAAGCGAGACTCTGTCTCAAAAAAAAAAACCACCTCAAACACATCCCCACAACGTGCCTTCATTGCTCACAGAAGGAAAACCCGGCAGTGAGCAATCGCGCCACGTGCACACCACCCTGGGACAGAGGCCCCTCGAGCTACGGTGTGCCAAGAGGAACACGCTTCACCTACCCCGGATTCCTGCCCAAACGCACCGGCTGAGTGCAGTCACCAGGAAATACCAAACACGCTCTGCCTGCAGGACATCCTGCAGAACAACTGGCCCGCTGGCTTCAAAAACACCAGTGTCATGAACCCTGAAGCCCGAGGAGCTCGTTCCAGATGAAAGAAGTCTAAAGGGACAGGACAACTGAATGCCACGTGGGAGCCGGGACTTCGTTTTGCTACGAAGGACGTTATCGGGACATATGGGGAGATCTGAAGCAGGTCTGCGGATCAGATCACAGTATCGGATCCGTGAACATCTCCTGGTTTTGACCATGGTACCGTACAGTATATACGGAAACGTCTTGGTTTTTAGGAAACAGACACCGGAGTACTTAGGGGTAAAGGGACCATGTCTGCAACTTACCCTAAGAGTGGTTCAGGAAAAAAACATTATATATTAATACTATATATGTGCACTGGGGGAAGAGAGAGAGAGAGGGAGAAAGTGCAACCAATGTTGTTTTTTTTTTTTTATTTTGAGACAGAGTCTCGCTTTATTGCCCAGGCTAGAGTGAGTGCCGTGGCGTCAGCCTAGCTCACAGCAACCTCAAACTCCTGGGCTCAAGCAATCCTGCCTCAGCCTCCCGAGTAGGTAGGACTACAGGCATGCACCACCATGCCCAGCTAATTTTTTTTCTATATCTATTAGTTGGCCAATTAATTTCTTTCTATTTATAGTAGAGACGGGGGTTTCGCTCTTGCTCAGGCTGGTTTCAAACTCCTGACCTTGAGCAATCCGCCCGCCTCGGCCTCCCAGAGTGCTAGGATTACAGGCGTGAGCCACCGCGCCCGGGCAGACCAATGTTTATATTTAAGGTTGTAGTGGATTTTTTTTTGCTATTTTTTCAAGTTTCCTGTACTTCAATATTTTAAAAAATTAAAGAAAAAGCTAAGACACTGAGCACAGAGAAATTGGAGGAGTTGTGCTACACCGTGAAACTTGGAAACAGAAGAACCGGGGTTCGAACCCGGCATTCAAGCTCTCAGACACAAGGCCGAGGCCTTCTCCTCCTTCGTGCTCTGCCTCCCCGCCCACTGCCCGCATGCACCCCCAAACAGCCAGGAAGACAGACAGAGTTCTGTCTAGGGGGCAGTGTTTGTCTGGGTTTGGGGGAGAGCTGTATTGGCAGCACCTAAAACAGGGCCTAGTGCACAGTAGGTGCTCAATAAATATCTGCTGAGTGAATGAAGGAAGGAAGCAGTCAGGACACCCAGGGCGACACAACTGTCAGGGGTGGAGCCCGGGCCAGGGCCCGCTGGGGCGTGCAGGGTGCATTGCCTGGGCTCGCACCTGTTGCATCCGACAACCCAAGAGCTTTGGAGCACCGACCCCCACCCAAGAGAACAGAAAAAAACACCCTCCAAAACTCTCCATTTCTCCTTATTCCAGGGCCACATACCTGGCCCTGGTGAACAAAGTGGGTTTGCCAGGCGTGTTTGGGGGCTATTAGACAGGAATGCAGATCTCCGGGATCAAGCCTAAAGGCTCAGAAAACCAGCCCCACTGGGGGCTTAGCTCAGCCCCTACCCGGAGGGGAGCTGGTTTGAAAAAAAGAAAGAAAAGAAAAGAAAAGGCAAAAGAAAGAAAACGCCTGGCTTCCCCCCCTGCCCTTCCCCCAAATCCATCCCCCAAGGGAAGGCTGGCGCTAGGAGCCTCGGGAGGGCCACCCCCCCTCCGCGGAGGGGACCCAGGGAGAAGGTTAATTAGATGTTTGCATCCAATTTGCGTCTTGTTTGTGAAAGCGCGTTTCAGCTGCAGCCCGGCGGTGGCCCCTTGCCCTCCATCTCGCATCTCCGAGTTACTTCGCAGCTCCAGAACTGGTTAGCCCGGGTCAAAACGCCCCCATTATCGTTTTATCACTGCCTCTTCCTCTATAATTATGGAGATCTGCCCCCTCCCCCTTTTCTGTTGTTTGGATTCCCTGTCTCTTCCTCCTCCGGGGCACCCCTGTCGGTTGGGAGCGGGTGTCAGCCTGGAGAGCCCGTGGGGCGACACTAGGTGCACCTGCCACTGCGGCCAGGCTCTGAGCGGGACACCGTGGGGGGTGGGGGGCTGCTGGGGGCGCCGGGCAGCCCTCAGTCTGCCAGGGCTTAGAGGCCCCTGGTGACCCCAGGTGGCAGTAGGACAGTGCAAGGATGACTTTGGAGGGCGTGGGATGGTCCTGCCCTAAAGGGGGCCCGTCCCTCCGCCCGGCCCTCGGGTAGCTGTCACCTACCTGGCCAATCTCTGTCTTCAGGGGCTCTGGGGAAGACTGGCATGGGGCCTGGAGGGAAGATGTGGGGAAGAAGACAATGTCGTCCGGAGGGAGGAATAGCCCAGCACTGGAAACCGCCCTGCACACATCAGCGACTGAATAGATGGATCAAACGTGGCTTGTTCCCACAAGGGAACGTTACACAGCCATGAGAACCAGGACCACGTCTCACAAACGCAATGGTGACAGAAAGAAGCCATGGCGCATGCAGCACCTAAGGGACACCGGAACGTCAGGGTTCCTGTCTCTCTTGGCCCCTGCTGTATTCCCACAGCCCCCGACACATCTATAGTAGGTGTCCCATGTATGTTTGCTGAATGAATGAATGAGCAAGAGTCCTTGGCATGTGTGGTCCAAGATTGGGTTTAGAAAGAGTCCTCTTTCAGAGTCCCTCCCTCGGGCCCAGAATCTCCTTCGACACAATAACCCCTGCCAGCCTCAGGCCTGCTCAGAAGTCCCCCTCTGCCGCCACCGCCACCACAGTGACTCTCTGCCAGGCCTGCTGTGACCTGCCAGTCACTCTGAGTCCTGCAGGCAAGACCACTGGAGACCAGATGGAGCCCCCCAAGCCCATCCCACTTGGCAGGGCAGCCCCACCTGGAAGTGGGGGCCTCTGGGGAGAGGTGGCCGGTCAGATTCATTAACCCCATCACCCCCGCCCAGCCCCGTCCTGTCCTGGGAGGGCTGGCCTTTAGGATGCAAATCAAAGTGTTCTGGTGAAGGTCCATGCAGTCTCCTTGGGGGATGGGCTGTCCCCCTGTCCTCCTGGGGACCTAACACTGCAGGAAATGGAAGGTGACTCTGCTTTATTCTTGCAGGGAGCTCTCAGTAACAGTAACCCCGCCCCCTCCACCTTACGGGCAGTTAAACAGCCTCCCAATTTGCAGATAGGGAAACTGAGGCCCAGAGAGAGAAAGCTTTAGGTCCCCAGCCAGTCAGAGGGAGAACTGAGATTGAAACTCCTGAGCTCACGGCCAAGGGTCTTGCCCCCTCCCCAGCGGCAGAGCCCCCGCCACTCAAGGCCCCATTCAGCGGCTGCTCTGAGCCCCAGCCCAGCCCTGAAAGGCCCCCTCCGCCCTTTTTTTGCTCAGCAGGGGGAGAGGAGGAGGCTCTGGGGAGAGGAGCCTGAGCAAAAGACAACTAGAAGGGGGACAGTAACAGTGCCTCTCTTCCTGACTATCCCAGGTGTTCAGGACTCTAGGCAAAGCTATGGAATGACTCTCTGCCTCAGTTTCCCCCTCTGCAACCTCTGGCTTCTGTGGGCAGGAGCTCTCTTTGGCTGCCATGCGGAGAGGAGACTGGAAGGAGGAGAGAAAGGTGAGGTCAGTTGAAAGGTACGAGATGATGGTGGCTTGGTCTGGGGCCATCAAGGCATGCTGGGGACAAAAGCCACACACCCCACCTCCACCTGCAGACCGAAAGCAAGGCTGGGTCGCATCCCTCCAAAGCCCCGACGTGCATCCTGTCCCTAAGAAATACTGACTTGGGAGCTTCCTCTTCATACCAAAGGGCAACTCCATCTCCTTCTGTTACCATCTCCCCGCCCTCCCCGCCCTGTCACTAGATGGGTGGGTGGGGGCCTGCTCTGCCCCAACTGGTGAATTCTGCCCCCATCAGCCCCCACCCCTGCCTGCGGCTGGGGAGCTCAGAACATCTCTGCGGATGGTAGAAGGAAGGGAGGGGGTCCTAATTGCTTCTTATGACACTATAATGGCAGGACTATTTACAGGAGATTAAAATCCAATTCATAATGGGGTCTAATAATTTTACCATTGCTGGGCTAGCGGCTGGGTTGGGGGGGGGTTTCCGTGACGCTGAACCGCTAACGGCTCAGCCACAGGTTCAAGACCCCCTACAAGCCAGTTCGGCCTCTGGGCCTGGAAAAAGTGAAGAACTAGGAGATGTCACTTACTTCATTCTTTTTTTTTCATTTGTTCATTCGAATGTTTATTGAGCGTGCTGTGCCAGGCGCAGAGCTGACACTCTCTTGGGGAGCACAGTGACAAAGGAACTGTCGGACAAGGGAACACAAAGTTCCAGTGATTAGAAGTCCAGGGTCCCTTTCTTGGGAAGGAAGTACGCTGGGATGGAGGTTGTGTTTGGCAAACGTCCTCCCTTCCCCAACCACTCACGGCAATGTCACCGTTGTGCATTTAAGTGTGTCCCCCCCAAAATGGTATGTCGAAGTCCTGACCCACAGGGACACAGAATGTGACCCCATTTGGAAATAGGATCTTTGCAGAGATAAGACATCGTCCTTAGGGTTTGACCTCGTCCAATATGACTGTTCTCCTCTTAAAAGAGGGAAATTTGGGCCGGGGGCGGTGGCTCACGCCTGTAATCCTAGCACTCTGGGAGGCCGAGGCAGGCGGATTGCTCGAGGTCAGGAGTTCGAAACCAGCCTGAGCAAGAGTGAGACCCTGTCTCTAGTATAAATAAAAAAGAAATTAATTGGCCAACTAATACATATACAAAAAATTAGCCCGACATGGTGGCGCATGCCTGTAGTCCCAGTTACTCAGGAGGCTGAGGCAGGAGGATCGCTTGAGCCCAGGAGTTTGAGGTTGCTGTGAGCTAGGCTGACGCCACGGCACTCACTCTAGCCTGGACAACAAAGTGAGACTCTTTCTTAAAATAAATAAATAAATAAAATTTTAAAAGGAGGGGGGAATTTGGACACAGAGACGCACCCACAGAGAGGGAAGATAATTTGAAGAGACGGCGCAGGAACCTCCCATGAGGTGGGGAGCAGAGGGATGCCACCACAAGCCAAGGGCTGCCGGCGCCCACCAGAATTCCGCCGGGAGAGGCGAGGAAGGAGCCTTCCGGGTGAGCATGGCCCTGCCCACACCTTGATTTGGGACTTCAAGCCTCCAGAACTAGGAGGCAATACGTGTTTGTGGTTCCAGGCCACCCGGTGTGTGGCAGTTCATTGCGGCAACCCCAGGAAACCAGCACGGTGAGCCCTCCCTGTCTGCGGGCACCCCCAGCCTAGGTCCAGGATGCCGGGGACTCCGGCCACTTCCTAACCGGGTGGCCCTGGGCAAGCAGTGACCTCACCTCTCTGAGCCTTGATTTCCTCGATTTTCCAATTTTGTGGTCTTATCATTCAGGGTTGACGAGAGCACCACCTCCCTCCAGCTGGTCAGTGGCAGGTCATTTGTGTTAGGGACAAGATGGGGAAGCAGCACTCAAGTCCTGGACGGCTGGCCCCAGACTCCCAAAACCCCCAGGATGGACGAGCCCCCTAGGGTAGGCAATGGGGGGGGGAGGGTGGAAGGAGAAGAAACAGAAACGAGAGCATCACACCTCGGGAAGAACAATTGACATAGTACATGGAAAGGCACACGGTGTAGCGGCTAAACACACAGCCTGCCCAGGTTCAAATCCCAGCTCCACCCCTAACCAGCTGTGAGACCTTGGGCACATTCCTTAACCTCTCTGTGCATCCATTTCCCGATCTAAAAACGGAGAGAATAATCACACGGACCTCACAAGATTGCTTTGAAGATGAAATAAGTTATTCCTTAGCTTGATCAAGCCATCCCACAACATACACACATTTCAAAACATCCTGTTGCACGCAATAAGTATACATCATTTTTACTTGTCAATTTTAAAAGTAAAGAAAATTAAGTGACTACGTGGGCAGCACTTAAAACACGATGCTTTGCACAAAGTACCATATGAGTGTGAAATAAACAGAATAAACTTACATGGAAACAGCATTCCTTCCAGGCAGCCCCCGAGGGGGTCGGCTGCCCCTGGAGCAGGGGCTGTCCCCACATCCCATGAGCACAAGGACACAGGACTCAGAGGCTATCCTGGGGACCAGCCCTCAGCTGGAAGGATGGAAGGATGGCCCTGCACCCCGACGGGAGAGAACATTCCGCCATCGGCAAGCGGAGCCCACAAAAGCTTTTGCTCGGAGGAGCCGGAGGTTTTACCTTCGCCGGCCTGGGATCCTCCTGCTGACCTCAATGAGCAAAGGACAGATGGTGACAAAAGACCTGGTGGGTTCACTGGGCCCCTGCCACAAAGTGCTTTTAAGAAGTAACAGGTTGGAGATCAATAGTGGGGCGGGGAGGGGGGGCGGTTTGAAACTAGCTTAGTGGGGGGGGGGGTAAAGAGAACCTCGTGGGAGGGGGCTGCTCTGTGGAAGGACAGCCCGGCTGCCGGGGACTCAGGAGGTGGCTTTTAGGTCCCACGCAGATCTGGGTCAGCTGCGGGTCCCAGATACGTCTCCTAGGAAGCCAGCCCCAGGCCTGGCACCTGCCCGAGGATGTCACCTGGTTTCAGGGGCTGGGAATTACCCTGGGGGCCCTGTCGGAGATTTCCGGGCTGATCCAAGAGGTGGGCACAGGTGGGGGCGCTGTAACATCTGCCCACTAACGGTGGGGGCTCCCGCCCGCTGAGAGCCTATTACAAGCCTGGCACAGCGTGAAGTGTTGGACCTGGTGTGTTAGCCTCCCGTTGCCGCTGTGACGAGTTGCCACAAGCCTAGCGTCTTGCAACAACACACGATTTATCATCTTACAGTTCTGCAGGTCAGAAGGCCAACGTAGGGGTCACTGGCCTAAAATCAAGGCATTGGCAGGGCTGCGTGCGTTCTGCAGGCTCTAGGGGAGAATCCGTGTCCTTGCCTCTGCCAGATTCCAGAAGTCACCCGCATCCCTTGGCTTGTAGCCCCTTCCTCTATCTTCAAACCAGCAGTGCAGCATCTTCTCTCTCCCTCTCTGGCCTGTGATTCTGCCATCACATCCCCTTCCCTAACTCTGACCCTCCTGTCCCCCTCTTGTAAGGACTCCTATGACGACACTGAGTCCACTCAGAAAATCCGGAATAGTCTCCCCATCTCAAGATCCTTAATTTAATTGCATCTTGCAGACTCTCTTTTGCCATACAAGGTAACATATTCACAGGTCTGGGATTAGCAGTGGATATTTTTAATCCAGCCTACTGCAACTAGATTGACTCATTTCACTCTAGCAGCTACCTTATGAGGCAGGGGCCACTATTCCTCCCACTTTACAGATAAGAAAACTGAGGCTCTGAAAGGTAACCAACTTCTCCAAGGTCATGCTCCCAGAAAAAGTAGAAACTCTTCCTTTCTCTGGCCTTGAACCTGGGAGGCTTGAGCCCCTGGATCCAACTGTACCTGAAGTAGTCTACCTCCAACTTTGCAATTCATGAGCTAACAAATTTCCTTTTCTGGTTCCTGTCAATCAAGTGGGATTTCCTGTTACTTGCAACCAAGAGAGTTCTGGTAGACGTGGGAGTCCTGGAAGAGAACACAGGGATCCATCTCTTCAAAAGGCAGGAATTGCACGTGGCTGCAACGCCTGGCCATTTAAACTGCTGGTCAGGCCAAGCAAGGTGGCTCACGCCTGTAATCCTAGGACTCTGGGAGGCCAAGGTAGGAGGATCGCTCAAGGTCAGGAGTTCGAAACCAGCCTGAGCAAGAGCGAGACCCCATCTCTACTAAAAATAGAAAGAAATTACCTGGACAGCTAAAAATATATAGAAAAAATTAGCTGGGCATGGTGGCACATGCCTGTAGTCCCAGCTACTCGGGAGGCTGAGGCAGGAGGGTCGCTTGAGCCCAGGAGTTTGAGGTTGCTGTGAGCTAGGCTGACGCCACGGCACTCTAACCCCAGCAACAAAGTGAGACTCTGTCTCCAAAAGTAAGTAAATAAAATAAACTGCTGGTCAGAGTCTGATCTTTAAAACAAACTAACTCTCGTTCATTTGTTCCACAAATAAATACTGACCACCTGCTTTGTGCCAGGCATTGTTCTGAGTCAGAGTCAGCCAACTTCTTCTGTAATGGGCCAGTTAGTAGATATTTCGGGCTTTGCAAGTCTCTGTCACAACATGACTCAGCTCTGCAGTGGTGGGGCAAAAGCAGCCGTAGACGGTGCATCAGTGGACGGGCACGGCTGTGTTCCAATAAAACTTTATTTGCAGACACAGGCTGTGAGCTGGCTTTGCCTGAGGGATGTAATTTGCTGGCCCTGAACAAGTCAACCAAAGCCCCTGCCCTTGTGGGTGTCCTAGAACCTCCATTCTAAGGAGAGAAATGGTCAACAAACAAACAAGTAACTGCAGGAGCACCATCAAGAAGCGACAAGTGCCGTGGAGCGAAACGAAGCCGGATGAGGGGCTGGGGACCAACAGGGTGTGTACGCAGGGTGGTCAGGGGAGGGTTCTCTGCAAGGGCCGGCTGAGCAGAGACGTGAAGGAGGGGAGGACGTGAGTTAGAGGAGCAACAGCAGGAACAGCATTCCAGCAGAGGGAACAGCATGTGCGAGCACCCAAAGACAGAAGCACGCTTGGAGAGTTTGAGGAATGGCAAAGGCAACACAGACAGTGGCTACAGCACAGTGAGGAGGGGACAGGCGGTGCTGGGGCCACAGTGAGGACGTCGTGACGGGGAGATCTGAGGGCTTGCAGCAGAGCGGTGGCGGGGTACGGCTGACACTTCGAGACGGGGCCTCTGGCCGTTGGGCGCAGGATGGATTGAGAGGCAAGGGGAGGAGCAGGGAGGCCGGCGAGGACCCCTGCCCTGACCCGGTGAGAGCCGAGGGGCCTCCGGCCGGGCGGAGGGTAGGCGGATTCCGGATCAATGTTCAAGGTCGAGCTGACAGGGCTGTCTGCCGGAGCCACCGTCCCCAGCAGCCTCCACCCACCCCCACGACAGTGAAAACAGCTGTCAAGACTTCTTTTTTTTTTTTTTCAGAGAATGGGGGGAAAAAAGCCAACAATCTATTAACCCATCAATACAGAACCCCGCCGATCTGTCCATCACCCGGGCCCCGTCGATAACTCCATCTCGGGGCTGACAGGGCGGGAGAGAAGAGGGAAAATGAAATATTTATAATTTCTTGAGGGATGAAGCCATTCCCCAAGGTGATGTTTTCAGGTTCAAGCCCATTAAGGTTTCCGGCACAGAACAATCCTGTCATCCTGGCGGAGCGGAGAGACCAACAGAGGGGAAATCCTATAAGACATCTAGGAGCAGAGTTCTTTGGGACCCAGAATTTGGCATCAGACTCATAGGTTTTTTTTATGACTCGCAGCCAAGGGCAAGTAACTTAGCCTCTGTGAGCCTCAGTCCCCCATCTGCAAAATGGGAATGAGCAGCAATGCCAAGGGCCGTGAGCCTCAGTCCCCCACCTGCAAAATGGGAATGAGCAGCAATGCCAAGGGCCGTGAGCCTCAGTCCCCCATCTGCAAAATGGGAACGAGCAGCAATAGCTGCCTCTCGAGGTTCTTACAAAGATGGGATAAGATCACATTCGCGAAGTTATCGCAGGGTGCACTCGAGGCACTTGCGGGAAGTTACTATTAACACATAAACGTTTTCCAGGTGCCGATTTGCTCCGAGTCTTGAGGAATAAAGACGGCTCTGCCATGGGAAGGGCATATCAGGCAGGAGGAACAGCCTGGGCGAAGCCGCTGAGCGTGTGCAGGGCACAGTGCTGGGGGAACCGCAGAGTCACACTGGCACACCAGACAAATGCAGGTACATTCCCACCCCCCCCAACCGCTGGAAACGCTAAGACCAGGCTCCCCCAGACACAGAGAGCAAGGCGGGGTCTCCCCGTTTCGGAGGTTCTGGGCCCAGTCGCTCTGCCGAGAAGAGAAGGCGCCTTGCAGACAGGCAGGGAGTTTGCAAGTGGGTGCGGTGGTTCGCTGTGAACCCCAGGTGTTGGAATTAAGGCGATGGTTCCCCTCGATTCATGGGGCATGCTGTCATCACTTCTTCAGGCAAGACCCCTCTTTTGCTTTTTATTTTATTACTATTACTATTTTTCCCTTTTTCCCTGTATTTGTCAGCTGCGGTGCAATAATGCTCCATAACAAACAACCTAGAAATCCCAGAGGTGCACAACCCCAAATCTGTTTTTGCACCCACGCGAGTCTGCAGGTTGGCTATGGATGGCCCATCCGGGCTGGGCCCAGCGGGGACAGCCCGGCGCCAGGGAAGGGCAGGGGTCTGCTCCGCCGGGCCCAGACTAAAGGGGCGGCAGGTGCCTGCAGCGCGAGCTTGCCACGGAGGGTCATAAACGTGCAAGAGAGCGAGGCAAACCCCGCGCGCACATTTAAAGTCTCTGCCTATGCCACGTCCCTTCCCATCCCATTGGCCAAAAGTCAGTTTGCCTAGTTCAGAGTCAAGGGGAAGGGAAGTACCCCCACACCACATTGAAGCCATGGCAACATGGAGAGTATAGTCCTATAACCAGGAGGGAGTGCAGGATTGGGAACAACCATCAGGGATCCAGTCTACCACAATTGCCGTTCACGATTTCATCTTCCCCGACAGGAACCTGCTCTGGTGTATGTCAGATAGAGAGATAGATTCCAGATAGAGAGACCATGGACAGACTATCGATGACAGATTGTAGATTACAGATGATAGATTATAGACAGATCATAGATAATAGATCATTGATGATAGATTATAGATATAGGTAATAGATTATAGATGAGAGATTATATCAACAGATGATAGAGATGTATAGTTAAATTTTGAAGTCTTGTATATTTCATTATTTACAATAAAATATCATTTTAGGCCGGGTGTGGTGGCTTGCACCTGTAATCCCAGCACTCGGGGAGGCCGAGGCGGGTAGATAGCTCGAAGTCAGGAGTTCGAAACCAGCCTGAGCAAGAGCGAGACCCCGTCTCTACTAAAAATAGAAAGAAATTAATTGGACAGCTAAACATATATATAGAAAAAATTATCCGGGCATGGTGGCGCATGCCTGTAGTCCCAGCTACTCGGGAGGCTGAGGCAGGAGGATCGCTTGAGCCCAGGAGTTGGAGGTTGCTGTGAGCTAGGGTGACGCCACGGCACTCTAGCCCAGGCAACAGAGTGAGACTCTGTCTCAAAAAAAAAAAAAAAAAAAGCAGGGTCAGTTCCAGAGAGGAGAGAGAGAACAGGAGTGTGCCTCTGACGGTGTGTGGCTTGTGCCGGGCCCGGAGCCCTGGGGCCCTCAGTATACCTTGTCACACACTGCGTCTACACCCGCTACGCTCCGCCCCACGCCTGCTCACACCCATGTCACGTGGGGTGCCTGTGTATTTCCGTGTGTCCACGTACAAACACATCTACCTGTCATTTTCTCCAGGGCCTGTTCATACAAGCTCTGCGCAGCGTGTGTGTGTGTTCATGTGCGGATGTTACAGTTGGTATTATGGACCATTTGCACGATCGGAACATCACACTGTGTTTAGTGCGTTTGCACCCATTGTGTTCTTGGTAAAGACTTCGCACACAGGGTCTGGGTGCCTCTGTGTGTGTGTGTGAGAGAGGGGGGGGTATATTGCATAGAGTGTGCATTATGACATACACTGAGTGTCTCATTATGTGGGTTTATTTGTTAAACAAAACCCACGCGCCAATTGTGTTTGTGTGCACACACGTGTTGGGGGAGGGTGTCACACCCCGGCGTCTACTTCCACAGACACCCCACACTGTGCTTTTGCATGTTGCTGTCTGCCTACCGCCCCCCCCCACGGCCTCCCCGGCCGCCTCCACACGCCTGTCGGCGGAGCGCGGCTGCGTGTGTGAATGAGCGTGTGTGTTTGCCTTTTATTTTACCCACTGTTCTGTGACAACAGAATGCTCTCCCCGCTTCCCTCCTCTTCCACATTGCAATCCTTTGGGAATATCAAGGGCAAGCCAGAGAAGGGTTACCTGGAGAAAAGGTTGCTAAGCAACCGAACACCCACCACCCCCGAGCACCACCAACCCAAAACTCCGTTCCAGGCCTGCAACCAGATTAGCATATTAATGAGGCTGTAATTTCCCCCGAATTGTCTGCTGGTACACACTCCACTCACAGCACACTGGCCCAGGAGTTTGCTATGCAAATAAACTGGTTTTACAGACTGCGACTTAATTAACTCATCAAGTTCATCCTCCTAACAGAAAAGGCAGACGAACTACAGATTAATGAACCTGTGTTTGCTCGCCCCTCTCCCTCTCCCCTGCCTCAGGAGCAGCCTTTTTCTTTCTCTCTCCCCTCTCCTCCTGAACCCGGGAGCTCCCAGAAACCCATGTGGGGTTCCCCTCCGTCCTCCTCTGTCGCCTCCCCCACCCCCACCCCAGTGCCTCTCCCCTCCCTCCCGGCCGGGAGCCCTGAGGCCCCAAGCCGGGCCCGGGGGTCTCCGTGGCCTCGGCGCCCCCCTGGCCCGGGCAGCCCGCCCAGGGAGCAGGGCGCTGGAAATGGGTGCTGCTCCTTTAACGAGAGGAAAGGCAGGCTTTATTTTCCGACAGGCGCGATTCCCGGTGCAGCCCCAGCCTTGATACTCAATCAGTGGCACACAGGCTCTGGAAGGAGAGGCATTCTCCCCGCCTGCGTGTTAATTAGAAACGCCGGCCCCGCTGCCGCCCACACTAATCAACTCTCCCCACGGCTTGCTGGAGGACGCACACCCAGGAGGGGTCCCTGAGAACTTAGCAATTCCCCGGATGTACGGAGCCCCTGAGCAGGGGCGCGGCGTTGAACACTCGGCCACTTCTCAATCTCTTCTCTTTCCTTCCTGGCTTCGCCCCTCACCCAGGTTGGGGCTGGCGTCACCTCCTCCAGGAAGCCTGCTCTGGTTTGGTGAAATTCGACACATAGATGGAAAATTGGAAGGGAGCTCTACGCTGGAAGGCCAAGACATTTGCCCCCAGCCCTGACCTCCACCCAAGGAAGGACGTTCCACAACGTCTCCAGTGCCACAAACGAACCGCTCAGCGACTTTCGACCTCCGCCCCAGACTTCCCTGCCCAAGTTCAGGCCCCGTTCGTGCTCGCGTGAGTCACTGCACGCCTGCCCGGCATCAGATCCCTCTGTCTGCTGTCTTCCTTCCTTCCAACCAGCCTTCACTGAGCCGCCAGGGAAATGACCTAGTTCCTCCCCTGCTCAAATACCTCTGATGGCTCCCTATGGCCCATGGTACAGAGTCCAAGTATAGCATAAGATTCAAGGCCATCTGTGATCGGGACTATCTGATCTTCCGCGGGTTCTCCTCGCAACCCAAATGCCTCAGCTTCCCCACGTGCAAAGTGGGAATAACGATGGTAGTCACTTCACAGGAGTGGAAATGAGATTTTAAAGTGCCCATAGAACGAAGCTGAGACACCTAGTTAGTGGTCAGTTGCCGTCTGCCGTTATCAACGACACCCCTCTACCCACTCGAGCGGCTCCCCGGGACGCTGCTAGCTCCTCACGCCCAGGGCTTCTGGTTTGGGCTTTACTCTCTGAGTACGGGGCCCGGCGCATAGTGGGCGCTCAGGTGAGCAGGTTGGGATTTAACTGGAAAAGGCAGCGCTCCGTGGGGTGCAGAGGAGCTTCGTGCATAGGTCCAGGCGGCGGCTACACGCAGGCACGCGAGAGGCACACACAGAGGCAGAGACAGGCACGCAGGCACACGCAAAGACAGACAGACGCACTCAGACAGACACAAATACAGACACGCACACACATTTACCGCAGACAGACACACTAAGACACATGGATTCAGATGAACAGACAGACAGAGACGGACAAGCACAGATAAACAGATACACAAAGGCAGACACCGTCAGACGCACACAGAGACACACAAAGGAGACACACACATGCACACACGTGCACACACAGATGGACACGCGCACACACACGCACACACTGCCCGTGCGTGTTGTTCTCTTGCCCCAGGCGCAGAGGTGGCGGCCTGCCGTCCCTACAAGCAGCCGCATGTATCTGACCAGTGTCGGGAGGTCGCTCCTCAGCTAACCAGTGTCATTCCCATCGTCCGCCTCCCCTAGGACCTGCCCCGCCCCACCCGCCATGCCCGGGTCTCCAGCCTCAGGGCGCAGGGGGCAGCCGACGTCCCCAGGGCTTCCGCCCAGCCCTCGCCAGCCCCGCCCGGGAGGCGAGAAAGCAGAGGGTCAGAGAGGAGAAGCGCGTGTTCATTCATTCATTCATTCATTCGTTCATTCAAGATTAGTTTGAATTACTAGAAATTGCCATTTTTTAAAGGTTGAACATCAGCAAATGCAGATGTTTCCTCCTAAGGTTTAATGCGTGGGTGCCTTGTGCCAGGCACGGGGCCAGGCTGGAGATTCAGGGCTTCGCCCGACGCTGACCTTCTAGGGGATGAGACGGATAATACACGGAGGAACGAATATGTAAACGACAGACTTTCAGACGGTAAGAAGGGCTCCAAAGAAAAGCTCTCTGGGCGGGGGACAGGGCGTCACGGGGGCAGGGGCCCTACTCTTTGAGACAAAGGTGTTGGAGAGTCCTTCTCAGGGAAGGTGACATTTGAACAGAGGCCTCAGTGAAGCGAGGGGCTGAGCCCCGTGGCTGTCTGGGGCCAGCGGGTTGACAGGCAAAGGGAACAGCCAGTGCAAAGGCCCTGGGGCAGACACACGCGTGGCTGTGGGGAAGGAGGAAGTCGGGGTGCTGGGGCAGAGGAGCGGGAGGAGAGCCCTGGGGAATGAGGGCAGTCGGGCAGTGGGGAGCCCAGGCAGGGGGTGAGCTTGGGTTTTATTCAACAATGACAAGAGCCGCCACAGGAGAGTGACACGATCTGACTTCTGTTGCAAACATCACTGCGTCCTCGGCGTTTGCCTGTAGGAACTGCAAACAGGGGCTCGCACAGAACGTGCGCGTTCGTGGTAACACCACTCATGATAGCAAAAAGGTGGGAATGGACATGCAGACGTGGTCTGTCCGTGCCAGGGAATGTGACTTGGGCATGATGTGGCTTCGGAACTGCAAAAACACGACGCTAGGTGACAGAAGCCAGTCATGAAAGGAAAATACTATATGACCCCACTTAAATGAAATACCGAGAATAGGCAAAGCCCTAGAGACAGAGTGTAGGTTAGAGGTTGCAGGGCCGAGGGTGGGGAGTTGACGGAGAGTATTGCTTAAGGGAACAGAATTTCTGTTTGGAGGGATGACGTTTTGGAACTAGACAGGGGTGATGGTTGCACAACATTGTGAATGTACTTAGTGCCACTGAACTGCACACTTAAAAATGGCTAAAATGGGCCAGGCGCAGTGGCTCACGCCTGTAATCCTAGCACTCTAGGAGGCCGAGGCGGGCGGATTGCTCAAGGTCAGGAGTTTGAAACCAGCCTGAGCAAGAGCGAGACCCCGTCTCTACTATAAAATAGAAAGAAATTAATTGGCCAAGTAATATATATAGAAAAAATTAACCAGGCATGGTGGCGCATGCCTGTAGTCCCAGCTACTCGGGAGGCTGAGGCAGGAGGATTGCTTGAGCCCAGGAGATTGAGGTTGCTGTGAGCTAGGCTGACATCACGGCACTCACTCTAGCCTGGGCAACAAAGTGAGACTCTGTCTCAAAAAAAAAAAAAAAAAAATAGCAAGCTTTAGAGACAGGGTCTCACTATGTTGCCCAGGCTGGAGTGCAGTGGCTCTTCCTAGGTTCAGTCACAGCTCACTATAGCCTCAAACTCCTGGGCTCAAGGGATCCTCCTTCCTCAGCCTCCCGGGTAGCTGGATCTACAGGCATGCACCACCACACCCTGTGTTATATTTATTTTACCACAATAAAAATAAAAATCAATGATGGGTACAGAATAGCCCGGAAGGAACAGGATGGCAGCAGGAAGGCTGGGGTGAAGCCACCATCTTTGGGCTCACGGCAGCCAGAACATGATGTACCCAAGGTGTCTCAGTGACACCGTTAGAACTGGGGTGAAAGCCCAGGACACTGGTCCCTACCCTTCCCTGAGCCAGTCTGGCTTTGGGGATGTTAGGAATAGAACAGTGGCTGACAGCCTTCCTGTCACAGGTCTGCCTCTCCTAGCCGTGTGGCCTTGGGGCTGTGACCTCACCTCTCTCAGCCTCAGTTTCCCCCTCTGTTAAGTAGGGACCATAACGGCACCTGCCCCTGGGGCTGCTGGGAGGATTCACCGGGATAAGGAAAGTCCAGGGCTTGTCCCCCTGCCTGGCAGCAGACAGCCCTCCACGAGCCATCCTTGGCCAAGGCCACTGTGAGCCCACGGACTTGCAGCCCCAGGTCCCCTCTTTTTCTTCCCCCCTTCGCTGCTCTGCGCCCCTCCCTCCCTCACCTCTTCTTCTTCCCCCATAGCCTCCCTCCTTTTCTGTCCTTCCTTCAGGACCAGCATCAGGGAGGAGGTGCCACCTGTGCGGTCACGCCGGGTCCCCACGCTCAGAAGTCCCCCACACCTGATCTGGGCCACCACTGCCACCAACTTGACACACTGAACCATCTGAGCCCAGCAAGCTCCCTGCATTTCCATCCTGCACCAGCGGGTCTGGCCAGCCCCTGGCCCGGCCCTTCTCCTGCAAAGAGAACCACTTTGCCCACTACTGCTCTGCAGCAAAGGGTTTCTAGAACCTCCAGCCCGAAGGAGCAGGACTCAGTAGGTTACCTCGAGCTTCACTCATCTCTCATTTCGGACCCACCCCCTACCTTAAAAGTGTCCCCTAGAAGAACAGCAAAGGCAGGCAGTGGAGGACAGGAAGACAGCAAGGAAAATACCCCAGATTCCTCTAGCTTTCTCCTCTTCTCATTCCAGAAAGTGCAGGCTGCTCTGGCGAGTCTGGAAGCTGGCTGCATTCAGAACTTCCAGGAAAACAGATTTAAAAGGTGGATTCTCTGGCCCACCACCTCCTGGGGATTCTGATAACTCCAGTGCAGGCAGGTAAAATCCACACACCCCAAGGATCCCGACAACGCCCTCGGGATCTGACCCCAGTCCCCCAACACAGTCCCTCTGCCAACCAGCAAGCGTGTCTCCATCGGGAACAGCCCCCCGATCTTCCCGTGGCTGGCACGCGGTTGTCACTCAGGCCCCAGAGTAAACGTCACCTCCTGGGACCTGAATCCAAACTCAGGTCTCCCAGCCCTGTCACCTGAGTTGATTGACTTATGCAAAGTGACCCCCATGGGTGTGTCGTTTGTCCTCTGTCTCCTTGACTGGAAGGGGAGCTGGACGAGCACCAGGGTCTTGTGTGTCTCCTTGCTGTCGTGGCCTTGCTGCCTGCCTAACCCAGCGCCTGACACGTAGTAGGTGCACAATGGATGTCAACCGCATCCGTGAAGGAACGAAGGGTTTTCAGCAAGTGCCTCATTGATTCTTGTGCATGTAGTCTGCAGGTGTCTGGGGACCCGTGGTCTGGTCCAGTCGCTGGTGGGAGACCCTTGACACCTGCAAAGATGTCTTGCATTCCCCCAGTGATGGGGTGGCTCACCCCTTTTCAGCAGCCCTAACATTTGGCAAGATCAACATTCTATTTTTTTTTATAAGAATTACAGGGTTTTGTTTTGTTTTGGGACAGAGTCTCGCTTTGTTGCCCAGGCTAGAGTGAGTGCTGTGGCGTCAGCCTAGCTCACAGCAACCTCAAACTCCTGGGTTCAAGCAATCCTCCTGCCTCAGCCTCCCGAGTAGCTGGGACTACCGGCATGCGCCACCATGCCTGGCTAATTTTTTCTATATATATTAGTTGGCCAATTAATTTCTTTCTATTTATAGTAGAGAGATGGGGGTCTCGCTCTTGCTCAGGCTGGTTTCAAACTCCTGACCTCGAGCAATCTGTCTGCCTCGGCCTCACAGAGTGTTAGCATTATAGGTGTGAGCCACCTCGCCCGGCCCAAGATCAACATTCTATAGTTGCTAAATCTGCCTCCCCATAGTTTCCATCCCAAAGCCCTTCCCAGGCCCCCTAAACAGACCTAATCTCTCCAGCGAATGGCAGACCCTCATTTCAGAGACTCACAAACCTCCAGGTCTTCAAGCCCTTGATCAAGTCCCATTTCTGAGCCTCAATCTAACCAGGGAGGGGCCAGGATTTAACAGAAGGGAGCCTGCTCTGGATCGACACCTCCCGGTCACTAGTCCGTGACATCTGTCTTCATCTTCGAAATGTTCCTCCATGAGCTGGTCTCTTCCACACTCGGGGAGAAAGGCATTGAAGAGGCAACCCTGCTGGAAGTGAGGGCCATGATGGGAGAGAGTCCACTTCCCACAGCACCCCACCTTCCAGGATGGGATCCGAACCCCATAGTTGGTTTTCAGGCCCCTCACGCCATCTCTTGCCGGGGCATGGAGGATAGATTGGAAGAGGGAGGATGGGAACAGGTTTCCATGTGTCCTTGCTTCCAGCCCCAGGTGAGAAGGTTATAGAGAACAACCCTCAGTTCCCACGGGCCAAGCTCCCCCACCACGTCCCATTCCTGAAGAGCTGGTCTCTGGGTGGTTTTTCATCAAGATCAACTTGTCATCAGAAGGAAACAGAAGCCTACATCTGTCAAATATGAATCATTACACCGCAGATAGCTCGAAAACACTTCTCCAGGAAGCTCTGGCCGATTCACAGACTGAGGGGTGGAACAGAAAGGTTTAGTAACTTTCCCAAGGCCACACAGGGTTCTGCCCAAAGGCAGAACCCAAAGGCAGAACCAGGCCTTCCTAATATGCATAGTGCGGCTTGTCCCCAATACCTACCCTCTCCAAAGTGTCTCTGAGGACACTGAGGGTCTCGATTAGAAAAGCCATGAAAATCGTAGAAGTAAAGTATTTGCTCACAGTCTCACAGCCAGGGAGTGGCAGGTCTGTGCTTTTATATTGGAGCAAAGACCAGAATTCCTCCTCTCCTCCCACCCCTCCCTCTCTCCGGGGGATCTGAACAGTCAGAGGTCACTCTATGTACACCGCTCAGCCTGGCGACTTCGAGCTCTTCCTTCCTTGGGTCATTTCGTTTCTTTTCCTGGTTTCATAGTTAATCTTCCCCATTGAACTCCTGGGGCAAGAAGCGGGTCTGATTCATCTTGCCTACCCAACAAAGTGCCCTGAGGCTCCATAAATATCTGCTGATTCATTTTGATTCTTTGATGAGGTGGAAAGGAGAAGTCTTTGAAGGAGGGGACAGACAGGCCGTTGACTGGGTAATGCCTACAGCCCCGATTGCTCCTGCGGCCCCTGGGCTTCTATTCCTGCCTTCTTGGCCACCACGTGGGAAATCCCAGATCTCGGCTCCAGGCCTCAGACGTCTGTAAGGTGGAGGAACGGTGGACAGGAGGGCTTGAGATTCCGGCCACATTAAAGGAATCGCTAGGTATAGAGAACACGGGATGGGGGCTGGGACGTCTGCTTCTTAATCTCCTCTCTAAACATTCTTGGAATCAGAGCCCAGAAAAGGCCGCCCCTGTCTACAGTGGAAGATGGTAAGTTCAAATAAACACACCAACTCAAGCCCATGCAGGACAGAGGTTGCTGATCCACGATCTCCACTTCCCAGACTCGTGCCCAGAGAGGTAGAGTGATTCCCCCAAGTTCACACAGCAGAAGAGTGGCAGAGTTAGGCAACTTAAGGTTAATCAAATAAAAGCATCCCTGTTGGAAGAGGGTGCTGCTGAGTTACCGCCTGACAGCTCTGGACTCAATCTTGGTTTTACAAATTCCTGGTTGTGAAACCCCAGAAGAGTTGCTCGACCTCTCCACACCCCAGTTTCCTCATCTGTGAAATGGGTGGAATAATAGCACCTACCCCGATGGCGCATGGGAAGTGCTGTGCACGGGCCCAGCGCGTGCTGTCCCCAGACAAGCTGCTGTTGCTGTTGTTTACTTTCCAAAAAGCCCCTGAGAGGTGGCCCCAATGGGGGAAAGGCCCCTGCACTGAGGCAAACCAGACGGGGGCGGCTGGGCCCCTCCCACCTCGCAAACATCTGGTCCCTCTGCCCGCACCGCACCTGCAGACTCCAAGGGTCGTGGCCAGGCTGAGAGCCGCGTGCGATACCTGGATAAGCTCCCTCCAGAGAGGGGCCCGACGGCAAAAAGCAAGGCTTTCTCCGGTCTGGTTGCCTTGGGCCCCCAAACATGCCAAAGCAAGGGGAGAAGGAGAAAGGCAAAGAGGCTCAGAGAGGTTTTAACATTCGCCCACCGTAGAGCCCTCTTGCAAAAGCCTGTGCAGCAACTGGTCCTGGAGCCCTGCCCAGCCCGGCTCCCCATTGGCTATGGGGGAGTGGGCGTGGCCTGGCTGCTGTGACTCCTCCCCCTTCCCGGTGGGGCTGGCAGCGCAGGGACCCGGGCAGTGGGAGGGGGGCTTCCTTCCTACCGAAGGGAAGGCAGGGTTTCTTCACCTCCGCACTATTGACATTTTGAGTGGAAATAATTCGGAGCCGGTGGGGGAATGCACTCTTCTGCGCATTGTGGGGTGTTTAGCAGCGTCCCTGGGCTCTACCAAGAGATGCCAGTAGCATCCCCCACTCAGTTGTGTCAAGCAAACGTGTCTCTAGACATTGCCAAATGTCCCTTGGGAGACAAAATCATACCCTTTCCCCATTGAAAATCATTTATATAAAGGGCAGCTTCCCAGAAAGGGGGGACACAGGAGGGGAAAACAGACACCCAGGTTAACAGAAATGGGTAGCAGGGGAAAGAGAAGAGGGAGGGAGGGAGGGAGGGCAGAGATACCTGGCTGGCTTTAGAGCTGGGGAAAGGATTTTTTTTTTACCCCTAACGGATTAGTAGCTCTGGAGATCTGGGCCAGACATCTCCTAACACCCTCCTTCTCCATGCTAAGGAACTACCCCTTCCTATTTTTCTTAATAAGGGCATGATTCTATTCTGTAAATATTTATCGATTGCTTTCTGTAGACAAGGCACTTTCATGCATTCATTGCAAACAATTATTCGACAAGTCTGTAATGTTATTGTTATTGCTTAATATTTCATCACTAGTAATTAATAGCAGCCATCATTAACTGGGCATTCACCTTGTGCCATGCGCTGTGCTAAGCACCTTACGTTTGTCATCTCACTTAATCCTCACCACGACTCCTTGTGATTATTAATTTCTTTTATCTTTATTATTTTTTCTGGCTTGCAAAGGAGTAAAATGAGCCTCAGAGAGATTAAGTAACCAAACCAAAGGCCCCCAGCTTGATGCACTTTTTGGTGGATGAATGAACAGCTCTTCCTCCTATAGTAACATGAAGGTGTTGTGCAGAAATTTATGTTGATGCGTGGGTCTCTCCTGCTAGGCTCTTAGCAGCTTGGAGGTGGGAGTGCTCATTCACGGTGACATCTGCTGCTTTTGATACTGTCCCTGGCACACAGTAGGCATCCAGTTCATGTTTACCAAACGAGCAAATGAAGGTGGATGCATATTCCCAATTCACCTTTGTAAACACCACCCCCTAGACCCAGCACAAGCCCTGTCCCATAATGGGGGCTCATATTGTTGTGTTTTGTCCAAGGAGGCAGGAGACACGGAATGAAGACACATCTCTGCAGAATGCTTCCATTATGTGAAGGACAGTTCCCCTGCAGGGTGACAGTGACCACAGAGGCCCAGCTAAAACCTCTGGGAATGAGCGCTGCGTGAAGGTAGGCCATCTCCAGCCCTAAGACTAGATATTGGAAGGTCCTGGAGTGACTCCAAGCACATAGCTCTCTACCCCTGTTTCCGAAAAGCTAGCCCTCATCCTCCTTCTCTATCTAGTCCAGGGTCCAACCAAATGGATTCACTCACTTTCACCCGCTCAAAGATATGCTTCTCTTTGCCAAGAGTAGAGAAAGCAGCCCCCCAGCAAGGCCCAGTGACAAAAGCTAACAGGCAGGGTGCTCTGCAGTTGCCCAACTTCATCTCCCTACATGCTTCCCGCAACCCTGCGAGGTGCCATTGCTGCCCCATTGACAGGCATGGAGACTGAGACCCGGGGAGGGTGAACGTGGCCACCTACCTGCCCTGCACAGGAGCCGCCAGGACTCAAAGCCAGCTCCTCTAACTTCAGAGCCCTCTTCTTTCTTGCCAGACAAGAGAAGAGCCCTTGAAGGAGAAGATGAGGTCTTCAAAGGTGAGTCTCATCTCTTCCCCTTTGCATCCCAGTCTTTGTGCTCCATTACCTCCCCCCTCACCACCACCACCGTACTCTGCTCCCTTTTTCCTCTCCTATATAAGATTCTGACACAAATAAAACAGACCAAAACAATCCCTCATGGTCATTCTACAAGACAGGTATACACTTTTACCCCCATTCCACAGATGCAGAAACTGAGGCACAAAGAGAGCTCCAGAATCTGAACTGTTACCACTATACTGTATTACCTCCCCTACGACTGGGGCAGCCTAAACTTCCCCCCCAAAAAAATGTAATTTGGATGTCTTCCTGATTTGCTATGTTTTCCATTGTCACCCTTTTGTTTGTAATCACATGACTGTTTCAGACCCAACAAGAACAATAAAAATCACTCTCCAAAGCCACAGACCCATCCCTCCACCCCAATTTGATCCTGAATCCACTCTGCAGAATCCACCCAATGACTGCTCCCTCTTGGGGCCCTTGGGCAAGCTTTTCTTTCCTTCCTCAGATCTGCAAGCTGCTGCACTTGCAGATCTCAGAAGATGGGCAGACAAAGCTCAGTCTCTTTTCAGCTCTGTCCATCCATCTTTCACTTCTGTAGCTCTATGTATTCATTCATTATCCATTCAGTCAACAAATATGTATTGAACAACTATGTTCCAGGTACTGAGCCAGCCATTGGGGACTCAACCGTGAGCAAGACAAACACAGTCTCTCTGCCCTCGTAGAACTGCTATTTTATTAAGAAAGGCAGACAATATGCACCTAAACATATAAATAGGATCATTCTGTATATTGATAAGGGCTACAAAGAAAATAGGGAGGTGGGCTGAAGAGTGATGGGAGATGGGGTGCTTTGAGATAAGATGGTTAAGAAAGACTTCTTTGAGGAGTTAACATTGGAGCTGAGATATAAATGAAAAAAGGGAGCTAGCCCTGCGAGGATCTGAGGGCAGAGTGGCAAGCCAAGTGCAGAGGTCTCAAGGTGAGAAAAACTAGGTCTGTGCGAGACACAGTGGGGGTGGGAGGGTATGTTAGGGGACGTGAGCAGGAGCCAATCACAGAGCCCTGCAGACCGGGTTGAGGAGTATGGATTTTATTCTAAGTGCAATGGGGAGTTGTTGGAGGGTCAAAAGCGAAATGACAAGATCTGATTTATGATTTTAAAATATAACTTTAGTTCTAGTGTGGAGAATAGATTGCAGAGGAGGGCAAGGATGGAAGAAACAGGGAGGCCAGTCAGAAGACTACTTCTATAAAACAGATGAGATGGTGGCGGCTTGGACCAGATGATAATGGAAGGGCAGATGAGAAGTAGATGGGCTGGAATATATTTTGGAGGCAGAGCTAACTGAACTTGCTGATGGATTGGATGCAAGGCAGGGAGAAAGGGGAAGTCAAGGATGACTCCTAAGTGTGGGTCTAAGAGATTTTCACATTAAGCTGGTCCCATTCTGTGAAATACCCACCCAACCCACATGAAGGGAGACCCTTGTGTCCTCTCCATTTTTATTTCTTTCAAAGTTAGGATTTAAACCAACTTCAAATCCAGACTATAGGTCATAATGGCCAGTGAACCAAAAGGATTGTGCTAAAAAAAAAATTAGCATTGTAACCACAATGTAACCATCAGTGTGGCCTCAGAAAATTATGGGATATTAGAGCAAGCACAGTCTCCAAAGCCAGTGAAATCTGGGTTAGAATCACAAGGTTTCACTGCATAATTATAAGTAATTTCATAAACATATCTGGGCCTCCGTTTCCTCATTTGTAAAATGGGGCCATGATAAATATCTACTACTTTTCAGAGTTGTAATGAAGACCAAGAAATCAAATGCACATAATGGTCACTCAAGAAATGGCTTTTTACAAATTTCTCCCCCCACCCCACCCAAGGTCAGGGCTTCTCTCCTGGCACCATGAGGCTCTGCATTCTGAGAGGTTGAAAGTTTCATGGTCCAAAGGGATGACCACATAGGTCTCAATGAAAGATCTAAGGGTGTCTGAGTAAGAAGATGACAGTCAGTGTCTGGAGGCACTGGAGTGTCATTACCCCAACCTTAAGATACAAACCTTTATTACAAATTCTTCCAGGTGGAGAATTCTGGTTCCTCCACCTTTACAGGCAAATTAGCTCGACAATGTCCAGGGAGGGAACGGAAGTGATTGCACTCCATGGAATTCACAGCGACCCCCTCTCCATCTGTAGCAGCAATGCTGGCACTTCTGCAGTGCGGGTGGCTTGGAGGGTGCTGTGAAGGCCAAATGAAGGCATGGCCCCAGGGCATCTGGGCTGTCTGGAAGGCAGTGTATCTGGAGATGCCAGAGGGGATACATATAGATCTGTGTGCACTAAAATGGGTGGCTCCCCAGGGGGAGGGAGTGTGTGATTTTTTTTCTCCCTTGCACAAACTTATTTAGACAAGTGCTGCATGCAAATTTGAGCAGAGGAATACTCTTGGTTATACACCAAGAGTGTATAGGCGCCCAGGTAACACTTAGAAAATGAAGAAATAGATTAACTCTTTTGTACCCAAACTCTCAAAAAGAATCAGTTCCCTTTTAATAATCCTGAAGATTGTTATCCTTGCAAATCTCATCTCTACCTCAAAGGGTTAAGTCAACTTAATGTCCATCACTTTGAACCTGACAAGCCATCTTTCTTCACTTGGGCAGGTGCCATAGTCTGTTCACCTTTGTGTGGGACCACCAATCCTCCCCAACTCTTCTACTTTTCTCCCCGAGAAGTTAGGGTGCCAGGGATATATTCCTGAAGCTAAAGTTTCTAAACCCCTCACCTTTTGTTCAGAATAAATCAAAGGACAGATTTATGGCATTTGTTGTGGTTTAGTTCTATTGTTTTATAATTTCCATTTATTTGGGGGTGGAAATAGCTCTTTGTATCTGTTTTAGGGTGTAGTTAAAACATACCTTTCCAACAACATTTGGGAAGCAAGGAGAAGACACCATCTTTAATCAATCGTTTTGTTCTTTGATATACATATATATGTATAGCTGCGTACAGGATGCAGGTTCTAAGGAGAGGCCCCCAAAAAGTGAAATAAAAGCAAGGGAAGGCGAGAGTGACAGAATGAAGGAGAGAGAGAGAGGAGGCAAGTGAGGAGAGGGCTGGCTCCGGGAGCCTTTTGGGCCCGCGGCGAGCAGCGGGTTCAGCACCGCGGACAGCTCCTGTCTTTGTCTTGGTCCAAACTCCGGCGCTGGTGCACAGCCAGGCAGCGACCGCTGGCTCGCCCCTGCCTTCTCCGACCAACCTGCTCGGGGGAGAAAGAGAGACAGAGCAGAGCAGAGCGGTAGAGATTTTTCTACCCTCTCCCCGCGTCCTCCGAACTCGGCCCTGATCCAATCGCTCCGCATCTCAGCGGCCGATTTTCAAACCCGGCTTCCCGCAGGACCTCGCTTCTGCCTACAGGGTGTGGGAGCGGGGGGTGCGAGCCAGGGGTGGGGGGTCGCCGTGGCGAGTTCAGATTGGGTTTAGAATTCATGGCACTGTCACTGCCCGAGGCCCCCAGCCGCCCATGATCTGCGCCTAGACAACACCTCGCCTTCGACCACAAAACAAACAAAACAAAAACCAAACAAACAAAAAAGCAGCGACGTCGAATGGTTCGCGGGTGCGAGTTCGAGGCTATGAACATGCACGGATGCCCAGACCGGCTGAGCCTCGCCCCAAGACCCGCAACCTCAAATCCAGGGGACAGAAAACCGACACTTGCAGGGGGAAGCCAGAAAGATGAGAAATTGTTTCTTCTGATGCAATCGTGTCCCAGCATAAAATATATATATATAAATAAATACATAAATCATTTAAAATAAATAAATAAATAAAAATGGAGGTGAATTGTGTTACAAACAGAACCTATACAATCCCGCTGCCACCTGAGCCCGCACGCATTCTGCAGCGAGTTTTCTCCCTCTGCCCAGGAAAAGCGACTGGCTCCAAGTTCAACAAGCTTCACCCACAGAGGCTACCCAAAATATTTCTTTTCTGGGTCCTTTCGTAGGATCCGGGATAAAACGAGATTTCTTCTCACGTTCTGCTCTGCCTGAAACCTTGCTTCACCCAGAGGCTGAAAAATGCCGAGCACTCGGCTCCCGCTGCAAATCCTAGACGCATGCATAAACACGCACGCACACCCTCACCCTCTAGCCCAGGCTAGATAAAGTTATGCACTTCCGCCAGGCTTTAGGGAAGTAGGCCAGCCTCGCTACGACTCGTTCTCTCTCGGAATTTGTCCCTAAGCGGAGCCCTAGGGTGGGGGTAGACTAGGAAAATAAGTTTAAGAAGGAACCTTCCATGCAAGAAAGGCTCTTCCTGTGGGGGTCTGCGGGTGTGTTAGGAAGAAAGAAAGAGGACTCTTTGCAGACCTTCTAAAGCGTGGGGCCGCGCATGGGCACCGGGGCAGGGAGATGGCCACCAACCCACCCGCCGCAAGACCCCGAGCCTCTGCGGACTGATTTGTATTCGCCTCCAAAATAAGATGCCTCACCCAACACCCCTAAAAACATCCCTGGAATTTTTTTTCCCCAGAAACAGCATTCTGCCCTCCCCTTCTTCCTCCCCAAGAAACCTGGGGGAGAAAGGCCACCGCGCGCCGCCGCGGAGCAGCTCAGAGGAGTTTTAGAGAAAGCGCGATCCCCGCTGCGGTCCCCGCAGAGCAGAAGAAGGGCGCCCAGCCGGGTAAACATACTCGCCTTGGGAGGAAGGAGCTGGGGGTCGCCTTGCCTGGTCCCCTCCCCCCTCCCGGGGTCGCAGCGGAGGGTGCCTGGGGAGGTGGGGCGCCCCCCACCCCCAGCTGCTCCGGCACCCGGTGTTCAGCCCCGCTGCTGTGTAAACCGCCGCTTTCCGATGCAGATTTCCCTTTTAACACCTTCTAAACAAAGGCTAATGAGGCCACTGCATTACTCTATCAACACACAATCATTAGCAACCGAGAAATACATGCGCACGGGCCGCTCACACACACACACACACACACACACACACACACACACACCGTGCGCGGGGCTGCCAAAGTCCAGTGAATTCTAAAGGAACCCATATTAGGCTAACAAAAAGGAGGTGGGATATGGAGGGGCGGGGAGAGGGTGTGGGAGAGGAGGGGGGAGGGAGAGAGAACTGGAGCTACCCAAGACAAGGCAAGTATAAAGACAAGAGGAGCGAAACACGAATTCAAACATGGACTAGCAGGTCGGAGGGAGGATAATTAGAAAGTCTGGGGGACCTTCCTTTTGGACATTAGGGGTCCCCGGAAAGTGCCTACTCCTTGGGCTCCAGAACCGGAGTAGGGCTGCAGGCATTTTCTTAGAAACAGCCCCCAGGGCGGGGTTGATGGCCTCTACTGTCAGATAGCCTCAGTGGGGGCAGAGGGACAGAAAGCACAGTCCCACAGGCCAGAGCGCTGCCTGTCAGCCCCCGGTGCAAGGATGAGGAGAATCGGGCAGTGCTCTGTGCTCGGCCGGGCCCCGGGCTCGCCCAGGGCAGCTGGACGGCTGCAGTCTGCACTTTGCCGGGCATCTGACCCTGTAGCTGGGCCATTCTGCACCAAGCACTGGGCTCTGCCGCTCTGAATGAAAATGTTAACGTTTCCCTCACAAGGTGGAGGACCGGCTTGCACCTTTCCTTCTGTCTCTCCCAGGCCCCCTTCTGGGAGTCACCCCCAGACTGTGCTCTCCCAGCAACTAGAGCCTGAGTCTGTCCTGGGATGAGCGTCCAACAGGGGACTGCAGCCTGCTTGAGCTGGCCGGACAGCCCAAGGAGTGGGACCTCTGGGATGTATTCCAGGAAGTGGGGGTTGCACTAAGGAAAGAGGGGACCCCCACACCTCACCCCGGTGACAACTCTGAGCTGGCTGGTGCTCACAAGCCTGCACGTGGACTTAGTTTCTGGGCTAGGTAGTTGCTCAGCCACTGCCCTCCCCACCGGCCCCAGTGCCAGTGAGCCCAGCAGACCTCTGCTAGCCGCCCGCACTGCGGCCCCTTGAAGCTGACTCTGATGGTGACGCCCACCCATGCCCCCTCCACCTGCCGCTCCCTTAAAGTTCCAGCCGGGATATCGGACTGGGGTTGAGTTCATACTGCAGCCCTTCTTCCGGGAGCCGGGAGCCGGGGGAGGAAGGAAGATTGGGAAGGGGGTAAACTTGGAGAGGGGTTGATTTCATTCCCATCCCTTGAAGCTCTCTATGTGAAGGAAGGAAGAGAAGAAGGAAGGGAGGGAGGGAGGGAGGGAGGGAGGAAGGAAGGAGGGAAGAGAGGAGGGAAGGGAGGGAGAACTCCCTGCCTTTTTGATTAAATGTCCCGGGTCGGGCCTGCCCAGTTAACGAGACCGAGACCATTAATTAAGCCGTGCAGGATTCAACTGACAGGAAGGCCCTGCGCCCCATAGAGACGTTCTGGAAACCAAGCGGACCACAGCGCCAGCGCGAGTGGGGCACACCAGCCGGGAATCAGGCATAGCCACTCTCCCTGCCTGGGCTCCGGGCTGTCCCCAGCTGGCTGTCCCCACGGGGTCCCCAGAAAATTCATGCTCCCCCACTCCACTGGACTCCCACCCCCGCCACCCCTCCTCGGATGCCTAGGCCTCAGCGCGTGCCCTGACCGCTCCATCACTCCCCAGCGGCGTCCAGGCCGGCCCGCCTGGGCGCACACGGCCCCCGGGGTCCTCGGGCAAACCCGGACCCGGCCTGCAGGCTCGGCTCGCTGGGTCTCACCGGAGCGCCAAAGCAGCCGCCCTGCTCGGGCCTGGGGCAGCCGGGCCCAGCCTTCCCGCCCGCTCCTGCTCGGAGCCTACTCGGCTCGGCAGCGGGCGGTGCGCGGCGGCGCGGCGGGACGCTGAGTGTGTGTGCGCGGCGCGGTCTATATTTACACCCCAAACAAAATAATTACACTTTTGTCAGAGGGAGAAAGCCAGTGATTAGGCGTAGGCTCTTTGCGGCAAAACAGTTTCTCAGTGGTACACCAGTATAATTTTTCACGGCTGGCTGAAATCAAAGAGGGGAGGTAATGAATCCGGCGAGCAATTTAAATTTACAATTTGTAACGCCGCCGCCGCCGCCGCGCAGACCGGCCGAGAGCGCAGCTCCGAGGCGCTCGCTGCGTTTGTTTAATGTTAAAGCCGAGCTGGCTCTTGGGGGGGAGGGACGCGTGTGGGGGGGGAGGGGTAATGATCGAAGTCGGGAGAGGACCGGCTGCGGCGCCCGAGATACTGCGGGGAGAAGAGGGCAAGGAGAGGCCTCCCGGGTCCCAGCGCGCGTTGCGCAAGAAGCAGGCCACTCCTGGCCTCGCAGAGAGAGGAAGTGTCTTAGGAGGAGCGAGGAGGCAGGCTGGCCGCCGGAGAGGGCCCGCGCCCGCTTGCCCGCAGAATCCCCGAGGCAGGAGACCTTCCGGTGAGGAGGGGAGAGGTGCGACTGAAATGTCCTCTTCGACAGGCAGGGCAGGGCAGCTCCCAAAGTCCAGAAGAGCCCGCCTTCCGGCCGCTGCCCCGTGTCCCCGACCCAAGAAGTCAAGAAAGTCCCCCCCACCCCACGCCCCAGCTCAGCAGCGCCTCAAAACTCCCCGCCCCCCCGCGGGTGTGCGCCTCCTCCGCGGTAATTAATTACCAAACTCAAGGGGGAATATGCAAGCCGCATATTACTAACTCTACGGGGCTTAAGTGATTGGAAACAGATTATTATCTTGTTTGTCTTTTGTCTGTTTTACTTATCCCGCCTCCGTCTGTCGAGTTGTAATGTTGATACTCTTTACTCTAGGAGGAAGATTTTTATATAGTAAATTCCATCAACATCTTGTATAAGGGACATTGCGTCTCCATGCATCACCCTGTTAAGACACAAGCGGTTTATTAGTTACATATAGGAGGGGATTTCGCTGCCTTGTCGCCATCTGTTAGCGCCGTTAGGGTAGGACGCGTCTAATCGTGGGTCTGCTGGCACTTCCCGAAGCTGTGCACCCGGGAAGGTGATGGGATGGAGAAGGCTGAGCTGGCTTCAGGGCATCGGGCATTGGGAGCTGTGCTGCACTGGGGGTGAGGTCCCCAGGGCAACTCTGGGGGGCTGCGACTCCGCTGACTGGGGTAGGGTGGAGGGTCAGAGCAGGGCTTCTGGAAGTAGTTTCCTCGTCTCCTGCAAGCAGGGATTGAGCCCCGGGAGACTCTCCACATCCCTATTCAGGGCTGCTATGTGACATTGTTCCCTGCTCCTGCAACATCCCCAGGCTGAGGCCTGGCTGTGCCACCTCATCGAAACCACCCAGGAGAGGGGGGCTAGTGGATTTGTCTGAGAGTCAGATGCAGCCGGGAACACAGGCCCCAGCTACCGGTGGGTGAGCATAGCCCAGGCCGGGAACACGCACCAGACCTGGCTCTTTGGATATTGGGGGGGCGGGGGTTGGGGGAGAGTGGGCTCCATGAGCCTAGTCTGGAGCAGAGAAGAAAGTGGTCGGAGGGAGGTTTTTAATGACTGTGGAGTGTGTGGGTGGGGCGTGCAAGTGTGCTCCGCACACCCCAAAATCTGTGCGGTCAGTGCACAATGAGAAGCGCGAATCTCAGCATTGAGCGGATGCCGGATTCGGAAGCCCCAGCGGAGAGGCCGAGGAAGGAAAACAAAAAAGGGAGAGAAACAGAGAAAGAAAGAGAAAGAAACAGAAGGAAAGGGAAACAGAAAGAGAACAGACTGAGCATAAAAGAGAAACAGAGGTAGAAAGAAAAGCAGAGACACGATGAACTCAGGAGAGACAGAGTAAGACCCCAGTGAGACAAAGACGGAGAAGGCAGAAGGAGGAGCCCAGGCGCCTCTCTCCTCTCTGCGCTCTTATGTCTCTCCGTCTCTGCCCTGCCAGAGCTCAAGGATCCTTCACGCCCCAGGTGGGCAGGGCAGGTGCTGCCAGAAACTCCGCTTTCCTTTGGAGCCTCTCTCGGCTGGGCCTGGGAGGCCAGATGAGATCCATCCTGCTTGTTCCAGCAGAGCCCGGCTCTAGCTGGCCTCACTACTCTGCAGTGTAGACACCTGTCCCCGGACAAGCTGGATGCCCAAGTAACTAAAGCGACAAGGCAGAAGCTGCCCAGGTTGGGGACTCCTTTTCCAGAGGCCTGGCTGGTAGGTCAATGCTCCACCCAGTGACAGGCACCTATCAATTCCCTGTCCCCAGCAAGATCACCTCCCCTAGAGACTGTGGGGACAGCACTAGACCTGAAAAGAAACAGGGGGACAAGTGAGCATCTCTGGGCCTCAACACAGGCAGCCACAAATCCTGCTTCCCCCCACCTCCAATTCGTCAAGGTAAGTGCCATTAGGAGCCACATACAAACACACATAAAAATACGCCCCTCAAAAAACCTACAGGAGTTGCATGAACAAAAATTCTACTGGCTGCACAAATACACACACACACACACAGGCGCACACAGAGTGACTGGCACACAAACATAGACCTTCAAAATTCTGCACTCACAAACACACCCAACCAGCTCGGGGTCTCGGGCATGCACATGCTCACCTACATGCAAATACACATATTCCTATTTTTTAAAGTACACCTTCACACCGGTGTTTGCACACACATACACAAATACTCTTACACAAATGCACACATACACATGCAAACACCCTCACATTCATTCGGTCTCACGTAAGCATACACACATACACGCAGCCCAGCAAAAAAAAAAAGTGCACACGTTGATACATACAAACGTTAGCAGGACCATACACAATTATAAACACACAAATTTGCACACACAAAAATACACATACCAAAACGCACTCACAGGATTGATTACTAACATACTAAAAACAAATGTGAAAATGCAATTCTCAAACGTTGAGCATACACGCACAAATTCAGTAAATACACCCAAACAAACGCTCACGGCCAAGTCTGGGCACAAAAAGCCCACTAGTTCCAGCCCTGGAGCCCAGGCCCTGCCCCCTCAGCCCTCTTTCTCAGAGCTTCTCAGGGAAAGAACATCCTGGCCGGGTGTTCCCCGCCTCTCCAACTTGGAGCGCAGGTGGCCCCAAGGGAAAGGAGGCCTCGCCTTCAGACCCACAACCCCTCGCCACCCGCCTGCGATCACCCCACACGCACTCCCCACACCCTCGGCGCCCCGCAGAGCCCGGAGCACACGTGCGCCTCTCCCCCTGCGTCCGTCCAGTGAGGGACTGAACTTGCGCGCTCAGCCCGCGCGGTGTGAGCGCAAACAACGCCCACGCAGTCGCCCGCGTCCCCCGCCTCGGCGGTGCGACCCACTCACCACAGTGCCCCGCCTGGCTGACCAGGGATCTGGAAGGTGGGCAAGGAAAGGAGAGACGTGGTGAGTACCACCTGCGAGCTGTCTTCGGGAAGCCCCGTCCACCCCAACTCAGCCCTCTCCACTTCTCCCCGAGAGCTCTGCGAGCGGCGCGCTCGGGCCTGAAACTCGGGAGTCCGGGGCCAGGCCTAATGGCACCACCGCCCCAACCTGGGCCTGGGCTCTGCGGCCGGGCGGTGCAAGCTACCCAAGCAGCCGCGCGGCCTCCACTGGCTCTCTCCATGAGAAAGGCGCGCCTGGGCCCCATCCCCGCGTATGACAAAAGAAGCCGGGGCCAGCTCCGGGAGCCCGGAGAACCGCGCTGGCGCAGCTCCGCTCGGGGCGCTGACCCCAGAGGCGCGGGGCGGGTGACTCCTATCTGGCGGGCTGGGCTGGGGAACTGGAGGCGACGCGGCGCGCTCCGGGCCCCGGCAACTTCTGCAAGTTCCAGGGAAGGCGAATGGGGCGGGGGACCTCCCAGACTAGGCCTTGGAACCCTGACCCCCTGGTATTTGTGAGGAGAGAGAGCGAAAGAGGAAGAGAGACGCAGTTTTGCGACCGCGCGGCCCCCCGCCCCCCAGCCCCAAACTGGAAGGTAAATACTTACTTAGCCTCGGAACCAGGTACAAGCTAATACTCAACAATACTGATGCCTTGTTTTTTTTGCTCTGTCCGGACCGCAAAGCTGTAGCCAATTTAGATATGCTATAAATTTAAGAGGTTGCCATGGCCACGGTGCGCCCATTGGCCGCCGGGCCCCCTACGTGCTGCGCCACGTCACCAAATCTGAATAAGGATGCGCGAATTAGGCGGCGGCCAGACAAAGATGAGGATCGGGACCGCTTGAAAGTGGGGGAAAGTGCCGGCGCCTCCGCCACCGGGGAAAGCCGCTCGGCAGCGCCGAGGCCGGCAGCCACCCGAGACACCTGGGGGAGCCCGGAACAGGCGCCGGGGCGCGCGGCCCGTGGCATGAGGTGGTGAACGCCACCACCCCGCACCCCACTCCGGGCAGCCCGGCTCCAGGCCAGCGTTCGCCCGAGGACTTGACCGGCTGAGTCTTGGCCCGGACTGGACTCGCCCGGCGGCTGCTGAGACCGGAGGCGAAGCGCAGCGGCGGGCCCGGAAGGCCCGAGGGCCGGGGGCCCAAAGGGAGGGCGAGGCGGCCCGAGCCGCCGGGGCGCGCGGCTATGATGGTGCACTGTGCCGGCTGCGAGCGGCCCATTCTCGACCGCTTCCTGCTGAACGTGCTGGACCGCGCGTGGCACATCAAATGCGTTCAGTGCTGCGAGTGCAAAACCAACCTCTCGGAGAAGTGCTTCTCGCGCGAGGGCAAGCTCTACTGCAAAAATGACTTCTTCAGGTAAGAGGCCGCGCCGCCCCGTGCCTGCGCGCCCGCCCTGCGCGCGCCTCACTGGGGCGTCGGGGCAGGGAGACCACGGTACCCACGCGAGCCCCCGGGCTCACAAGCGTCGGTGGTGAGCCGGGCAGCACTTTGCTCTCCTCCTGCCCCCCGGCCAGGAAGGGCCCGAGCCCAGGCGGAGGAAGGAGCTGTCTGGCTGCCTCCCGGCCGCTCCTCGAGGCCGGCTGGGAGCGGTGCTGGGGCAGGGGCGGGAAGCCCCGACAAACTTGCTCTCCATCCGTCTCTGCGCCTTCCCGGCGGCTGCAGCCCCAGGACGGAAGCCTCAAGCCCCAAGCCGACAGAGGAGGGATTTTTGCTGGAGTTAGGGCCGGCTCGGGGCTCCTCCCTCTGGGCAGATTGCGTGAACCCACAGGCCGCCCTCCTGGACACACAGAAACTTCTCAGCTCCAGAGGGGGGCCAGCGAAGGGTCTCCCCTGGCGATGGGGGAGCGAACCTCCCGCTCCTCGCCTCCTGACCCCTTAAACATTTTCTCCCGTGTTGAAAAGCACAAATGAAACCGACGCTGAGAATCAGGACCTCCGGGGTCTAGTTGGGGCTGTGTGGCCCACCTCCCCCTAGCCCGTGCGACCCTCAGGTGGGCCAGGGCAGATCGCCTCTCTGGGCCTCAGTTTCCCGGCTGGGAAATGCAGAAGGGCAGCCTGGATTCCTGTGGGGTTGGAGGCAGCTTAGCCCTGCCTGCTTCCACCCCGCGCCCAGGGCCGGCTTTGTGAACGCGAATTCCGGGCGCCGAGAAAGGGGGGCGTGATCAACACCGCGGAGAAAGGCGGCCCGCCGGCCCCAGCGCTCCGCACTAGGGAATTTGAATAGGAGAAAATGTCAGCCGCGCCTTTACACGTGTAAACTCCCCGGCCCGGAGGCCCGACGCCCCTAATCTGGCGGGGCTTGCAAGGCGCCTAATGATTTTTGATAAGGTGCATATGGCCAATTACGCTGCCGGATAAGGCCAAAAGTGACTTATGGCTTCTAATGCCCTCACTACATCAATGTCACCCAAATTCGCCCTGTTTAGAGACGTGGGTGTGAGTAGATATGGGGTCCCCAGAGTCCTGGGCCCTCCCCCTCACCCCCAACTTGCACCTCACCCCTGGCATTGGGGGTCTGTACCACCTATTTCAAGGGAAACCAGCTTTCTCTCTGGGCTCAAGGAAGAAAGAAAAGGAATGAGATCAGGAAGGCAGGAAAGGGGGCATTTGAGAGATCCCTCTCCTGGCTGTGCAAGGTTTATGGTTGCCTTCTGTTCCCATTCCCCTGCTGCCTGCCAGGGCCAGAGGTTGGGGTGGGGATGGGGGGCTGGAACTCAGTCTTCCTAGAGTCTACCCCCCCTGCGAGGTCCTGCTGTCCACAGCTCCTGCCTAGCTCCATGGGGGGGGCTCAGAGTGGGGCTTGGAAAGCCTTTTAGTTGGTGCTGGGAATCCATGGAAGGTTCCCCCTCCCTGCTTAAGTCTGGCCCAGGGGAGGGGCTCCCTGCTAGGACCAGCCAGCCTGGCAGATTGGCCCTACTTGGGCACCAGCAGACTAGACAGGATCCAGGAGGCAAAGCCATGAAGTGGTCGATGGCCCCTGCCCACCTGGCTTCAAATCCTTCATGAACTCTGAGTTTGCCTGGAGCAGCTCAGGCAGGTCTGGCAGGTTGGGATGGGGGGAGGCATCTTAGCACACTAGGGGCCTTCTGCTCGGCTCAAGGCTGCACCCATCGCCTGCCCCTTCACAGCCCAGGAGGGTGCGAATGAAGCCAGTGGAGGCATGGCAGCCCAGGTCCCAAGACCAGCCCGGGACACTTGTGCTCCGTCTCCCGCTCTGGCCTGGGAGTGCAGGATTGGGGCTCTGTTCAACGGAGGAGGAAGGGGAGGCTTCTAGGAAGCCAGGGTGGGTGGGAAGGGGTCAGGGGCTGAGGACTGGACGCCAGGCCCACCCCACGGTGACGGGCACCTTGTGTCCGCAGGCGCTTCGGCACCAAGTGCGCTGGCTGTGCACAAGGCATCTCGCCCAGCGACCTGGTGCGCAAGGCCCGGAGCAAAGTCTTCCACCTCAACTGTTTCACCTGCATGGTGTGCAACAAGCAGCTGTCCACGGGCGAGGAGCTCTACGTCATCGACGAGAACAAGTTCGTGTGCAAAGACGACTACCTGAGCTCGTCCAGCCTCAAGGAGGGCAGCCTCAACTCAGGTATGCAGGCCTGGGCCCCTTCCTAGCCCTGGGCGCCAGCGCCCTCCTGCCCTGGGCAGCCTCTACTTCGCCCGCTGTGGGAGGTCTGTGCCCAGCTCAGAGCTCAGGACTCGGTCGCCCACGAGGCAGTTCTAGGGCGAGGCCAGGGGTTAGAGGTTGGGGAAGAGAGCCTTGCAGCCGGTCCTGCTGGGGAACCAGGAGTGGCCAGCTCTTCTCCGCACTCCTCCAATTCAGGCGGCTGTTCCAAGTGGCCCTCCTTCCCTAATTTGAAACTGCACATTTCAATTCCTTCTGTGTCATTTGAGCTCCAGGTAATTTCTAGGTGCACTGGGAGGGCGTTGATTGGGGTCTAGAAGAAGGAGAGAGACAGGAAGATCCGGAGGGCGCCTTCCCCGCCGCCCCCCCCCCCAGGCAATAGCTGAGAGGGCTTAGGAAGCCTTTCCAAAGGCCCAGCCCTGCCCGGAGAGAGTGGGCGGGCGCCGGGCCCTGGGGGAGGGGCTGTCACAGGTTTGGGAGGGAACCCAGCGCAGCCCGCGGGAGCCTGGGACGGCTGGGACCGGCCCCTGGGTTGGAGAGGCGCCGGGCCGGGCCGCAGCTGACGGCGCTGTCCCCTTCCCGACCCATCCGCCCCGCAGTGTCATCCTGTACGGACCGCAGTTTGTCCCCGGACCTCCAGGACCCGCTGCAGGACGACCCCAAGGAGACGGACAACTCGACCTCGTCGGACAAGGAGACGGCCAACAACGAGAACGAGGAGCAGAACTCGGGCACCAAGCGGCGCGGGCCGCGCACCACCATCAAAGCCAAGCAGCTGGAGACGCTCAAGGCCGCCTTCGCCGCCACGCCCAAGCCCACGCGCCACATCCGCGAGCAGCTGGCGCAGGAGACCGGCCTCAACATGCGCGTCATCCAGGTGCGGCCCGGGCTCGCGGCGCCTCCCTGGCCCTGCTGCGTCCGGGGCCTCGGAGGGGCCTCTGGAGCCTCTCTGGCGAGAGGCGCTCGGGCTTCTGGTCTCGGAGCAGACGCTGCGCCAGAGGCCGGGACAGCGGGCGCCCGCCGAGGCCAGGGACTCCGAGTCCAAAGATTTAGCCCAGCCTGCTGTCCTCCTGGCGGTGCGATTCGGGGCGGGTCACCTCACCTCTCTGAATTCGACTCCCCCCCGCATTGTTCAAGGAAGGTTTTAAGCCTCTCTAGGGTCCCTGGGCCCTCCTTTCCTCCCTCCTCCGGAGCAGAGAGAGGCGACGTTCCTCACACGCCCCTCCCTGCGCCGCGCGCGGACAGACAGACCCACGGCCAGAGCCCGGCTCTGGGGCCGAGGGCCGAGGGCCGAGGGGGAGCCGTGCCGGGCAGGGGGCCTTTATAAAGCCGTCAGGCCGAGGCCAGCCGAGGACCGGGAAGCCCAAGTCTTTATGAGTCGCCCCACGGGTCCGCGAAATCCTTCACCCTTGGCTGGTTCGCCGAGGCCCCTCTCCACCCCTCCCGGCCTAATCCGGCCCGGCCTCCGCCTCGGGGGAGCCCTGGTGCGGAAGAGGCGCTAGGACCCAGCGGGGGCGACACGGGCGGGGAGGAGAGGGGCGGGGAGGCGACCGACCACAGGCTCACAGCCCGCTCCTCCGTCCCAGGTGTGGTTTCAGAACCGACGGTCCAAAGAACGCCGGATGAAACAGCTGAGCGCTCTGGGCGCGCGGAGACACGCCTTCTTCCGGAGTCCCCGGCGCATGCGTCCGCTGGGCGGCCGCTTGGACGAGTCTGAAATGCTGGGGTCCACCCCATACACCTACTACGGAGGTAAGGGGCGCCCCAGACGCGCTGCTCCGTACCTCCGCCCGCGCTCTTCTGGTTGATGAGGGCGCAGGGCACAGGGCCCCGGCCAGCTCGCTTTCAGTCGCCCCCGACACTCCCCCTCCGCTCCGTCCCACTCCCGCACGACATACACAGCCACGGACACGTGCACGCTCCCCTATTCCTGCTGGACACAGAGTCAGAGACGTGGACTCACCCATACAGTGACACACATACAAGATACACAGTGACACACACCCTCACCTTCACCCCCGCAGGACACATGGGCGCGCTCTCACACACACTTGGATTCAGGGACATCCGGACACATGATCGCACACAAACACATTCCACCGCCACCCCAGGTACACCCACTGAGACACGCAAATCTACAGACACACACTCCCGCACCTCATACCGAGGCGGGCACTGCATCCTCACTCGTGACACGCGGCGGGCACGCAGGACACGCAGCCTTCCTGCCGCCCTGGCGCGCGCTGGTGTGCTTGGCAGGAGGCGGGTTCCAGGGACTGAGGGCAGCGCCGAGGGAGGGAAGGGGGGTCTGGATTCACTCCAGGCCGCCTGCTCGCTCGCTCTGGAGGCAGCAGCTCCAGTTCCACCGCCGGCACTGTGCGCGCAGCGTCTGGCACTGTTAGCCAAATGCCGGCAGTTGCTCTGGGCAGGACTCTGGCCCGCCCTCCAGCCCCAAGCACCCCGGGATTCGTTGGGACTGGGGTGCAAGGGCCCAGATCCCCACTCTCTCTGCCTTTGGGGCTGTAGAGGGTGTGTTTACAAAGGTGAACTCTCCACTTGGACCCCCCTCTCCCCTCTCCTACCTTCTTCTCTCCCTTCCCCTCGTTTCCCTCACACTGGGTAGGTGACCCGCAGCTCTCCCCACCTCAGTTTTCTGTGCTCCTCGCTCCAGGACAATGCTATGCTGGCTCTTCCAGAACTGTGGGCTCGAGGAAGCACCTCCTCCCTTTGAGCCTCTGGATTTGGGGAGCCCCCAGGACTGGGAGAGGGTCTGTGTTTCAGAGTCACTCTGTGCCATACGCCTGCTTCCCGCTAGTAGCCCAGGTTGGGGACGGGCAACTTCTCTTAGAAAAGTGGGTTCAGTGGCAACGTGGGACGGGGCAGGAGCTAGACACCCAGGCAGACCCGAGGGGGAAGGTAAGAGAACCCCACAACTGACCTCAGCACATCCAGAGCCCCAGGAGGTTAGACTTTGAGACCCGATCAGGGTCCCTAGAAGTTGCGGGCAAAATGCGAAGCTGTGCTTTTCCTGGGTGGGAACCCGCAGGTGGCAGAGCCAGGTTGCGGAGCTGCAGCCCCCAGCCCCGAGCAGCGGGGGCGGTGGGCGTGTCCTCCCGGGTTCCGGTCACCGGCTCTCTCCACCCAGTTTTGCCTCCTGCACAAAATCTCATCCCGGGAGCAGCGAGGTGGTGGGGGCGGTACCGGCCCGGAATTTTTCCCCGCCCGGGTAATTAACCAAGGTTTCCCCCCAGGACCATTACGCCCCCCACCAATCCCGTTGCCGCCTCTCCCTGCGCGCCTGCTGGAAGGGGTGGGGAGCTGGACTGGGGGAGGCTCATTCCCCGGAATGGGGGACAGGACTCCCCAGCCCCCAGCGAGGCAGCCACGCCTAATCCGCGCTGGGAGATCCCGGCGGTGGCGGCCGGCAGCGGGCGAGAAAGGGGCCGGGCGGCGGGGCCGGCGGCTCCCCGTGGGAGCGCGGACAAAGCCCCAGCTGCGGCTTTTGTGCCCTTTTCAGACGGCGTTTGTTCCAATTACCTCCGGCCCGGCCGCCATATGGGCGGAGGCGGCGCGCAGCGCGCCGGGGCCGCGGCCTTCGCTGCTTTGCCGGCTCGCTGCGGGCCTCGCCCGGCCCCCGGCCCGTCCCTTTGGGGCTCCAAATTCGCCGCTCCCAACCTTCCCCTTTACTTTTTTGGGAGAATGGAATTAGTCGTTTTAAAAAGTAATTGGCGACCGTTTTAGCTGTTGCCCAAATTGTCTGCAAGCCACGCCTCCAGACCCCCCCCCAATTTGGACAGATTTCAGGGTTTGGAGGGGCGGGGAGTGGCGGGAGCGTCCGGAATTCGCCCTGGGACTGAGACCCCAGAACCGGGCAGGAGAGTGGGCTCGCAAAGAGACTGCTGGAGGCGCCGGTTTTCGCGGCGTACAAAGCGGGTTGTTGTCACTGGTGCGGGCCACAAGGTGCCCCTTTCCCGGGTCCTCTGCCTAAACCTTCAGGGGCCCACCTGGACGGGAAAGCAGACGGCCTGGAGGAGGGGCTGTGGGCGGCATTTAAAGGAGTGACTGCAAAAGCAATTTCCTGAGGCAGGAGGGGCGTGCAACCTGGAGTCCCCGCACGCCCTGAATTTGTGCATTTTTCTCGGGAGAGAACTTGTAACTATCACCAGCTTCTCAAAGGGCTCGATGTCCCCAAACGCTTCAGAACCTGAGTGTTCTGGCAAACCCACCGGGATGAGGCCGGAGGGTCCAGCCTCCACCCAGGCACCCGCGGAGCTCTGGGCATGACCCCGCAAATGAATGTCCGTGTCTTCCCTGCCCTCCCCCAAGTCGCCGGAGCTCAGCTTTCTCCGCTCTGGGCCGGGCGAGGCCGGGACAAGCGGTGGGACCGAGTATTCACCTGAATGAACGCGCGGGGGCGGGCCGCACTTGGCAGGGCAAAGGACTCGCGCCAGGCGTCGGGGAGACCGCGCTGAGGCCCCCTGCGCCCCTGGCACAGCCCGCCGGCCCCTTTGCCAAGTCCCAGCTTCTCTCCGGCCGGGTTGCCGTCTGGGTCTCGACCGCTTCGCTCTGCTCTGTCCACACCTTCGTCCCCACCCGGCTGCTCCCCGGCCTCTCAGCCTCCGCGTCTCTGGAGTTTCCTTGGGCGCACGTCGCCAACCCACTGACTCGCAGTCTCTGGGCGCATGGGTCTCGCTCCATCTCTCCCCTCCGCCCGGGTTTTCTGCTTGTCTCTAACCCCGGCTGTCTCATCTCTCTGTCTCTGCGTCTCCTCCAACGTCTCTCGCTCGACCTCCGATCTCTCGGCTCTCCTGTCTCTGCGGAGGGCTTTGGGTCTCTTTCCCGGTCTCTACCAGTCTGCTGGCTCCCGGCTGCCCCCCTCTCCCCGCCTCTGTCTCTGCCGTCTCCGTGTCTCTCTGTAACTCGCTCCCCAGCTTTGAGACACCGTCTGTCTCTGTGTCTCTGGCCACTGTGGTCTCTGTCCCTCTTTAAGGAAACCATGACTTGAAGTCTTGCGTCTTTCTACGCCTGCATCTCTCCCTGTCACGGCCCCTGAGTCTCTCCCGTCTCTCTGTCGCGTCTCTTACAGCTTTAGTCTCTTGCCCTTTCGGTGTCTCTCCCAAGCCCTCCCCGTGGGCCTGCGGCCCCCACCGTCCCGCGGGGGCTCGGGGCTCCCCCTCCCTTGGCCTCTTTCCAGCGTCGGGTCTGTGTCGCGCTCTCCCCCGCCGGGGTCTCTGCGCCCCAGACGGTCCCCGCATTTCTGGCTTTCGTCTCTCCGGGTCCCCCCCGCGGATCCCGGTCCGGGTCGCCCGCCTACTTCGCCCGCTCACGGCTCCGTGTCCCCCCCTCCCTCCGCAGACTACCAGGGCGACTACTACGCGCCGGGAGGCAACTACGACTTCTTCGCGCACGGCCCGCCGTCGCAGGCGCAGTCCCCGGCCGACTCCGGCTTCCTGGCTGCCTCGGGGCCCGGCTCGACGCCGCTGGGCGCGCTGGAGCCGCCGCTGGCCGGGCCTCACGCGGGCGACAACCCCCGGTTCACCGACATGATCTCGCACCCGGACACGCCGAGCCCCGAGCCGGGCCTGCCGGGCGCGCTGCACCCCATGCCCGGAGAGGTGTTCAGCGGCGGGCCCAGCCCGCCCTTCCCCATGAGCGGCACCAGCGGCTACAGCGGACCCCTGTCGCACCCCAACCCCGAGCTCAACGAGGCCGCAGTGTGGTAAGGCCACCGCGCCGGCCGCCCCCACCCCGCGCGCGGCCCGGGGCGCCGCCGGCACCAAGCCTCCAGAAACCAAAACTCCCGGAGCGACGCGGACGCTGAGGACGTGGGTCTCCCTCGGGGGTTCTCTCTCGGGTCCGCACTCAACCAGCAGCTGCTTCTCGGCTGGGGGGAGGGCTGTGGGTGGGGGGGCCGACCCCAATCTCCACCCCTCTGCGGGAGCCCCAGCCCACCGCCAGGGCTCTCCCGGGCCTTGAGCAATGTCTTGGGACCAAAGTCAGCACTCCGGAGGGTCAGAGATTTCAAGCACGCTCTTCCCGGTCCCGCAGCACCCACCCACCCACCCGCCCACCCCCTCTTTGGAGTAAGAGAGGGTGAGGTCAAGCGCGGAGACCATGTGCCCCCCTCTGCAATCCGAGTGGCATTTTGTCATCTTATTTCTCGCTCTGCTTTCCCCGTCTTTAAAAAAAAACCAAGGTGATAAGCAAAAGAGAGAGATGGACGGAGAGAGAGGGGAAAGGGAGCAAGATGAGGAAGGGAGAGACGGGGAGAGCGAGGAGCGAGCCGCGCGCTTGCAGGGGTGTGTCCCGGGAGAAGACGACTCCACCTGCCCGCGGGCGCCCCCTGGCGGCCGGTCTTAAGGCTCAAGGTCAGCTTTTCTAGAAGCCGGGCAGTCAGGACCCCCCCACCCCCCAGCCCGGACCTGCTCCCCTCTTCCTGACTTTGACATTTGTTTTGAGCCGAGGGTGCAGGCGGGACTCGAACACCCCACGTCCTGCTCTCCCCTGGGCCAGGCCCCAAGGTTGCTGGGCGGGCTCTGACGCCCCCCCACAGCCCACCCTCCCCGCCCGGGCCTGGAGGCTGGGCTGTCAGGATGTACAATATTATACTTTTTTGGAAGTTGAACGCTTCTAGTTTCCTTATTTTGTATAAAGAAGAAACAAATAAAGTATGTTTTTGTGTTTACTGTTTATTTATTGTACTCTAGTTATCTGGGGTTGGACATTTTTATATTTTTAAGAGGAGGGTGGGCAGAGTGAGGGGAGGGAGAAAGAGGTTTACCAAAAAAAAAAACAAACAAACAAAAAAAACAAAAAAACAAAAAAAATCAACTTTTTTTAAAAAGAAAGATTAATAAAAAAATTCTTTTTTCCCTCAGCGCTGTGTGGTTTCTTTTTTTTGTCCCCTGCCTTGGGAGTCACGCAGAGTGGATGGAACTGTGGTTTTCTCTGGCTCTTGTGTCTGACATGAACCAGACTTGAGAAATGCAAAGGTCTCTCTTCACCCCCAGAGGGGAGAGCGTTTTGGGCGACTCCCGCGTTCGTGAACGTGGCTGCCATGTTTGACAGCAACTGTGTGCCAGGCAGAGAACCTCCCGTGGTTTGCGACACCCTGCGCTAACACAAGCCGGCTCGAGTTATAGTAGGTCTTCAGAACGCTTGAATGGGTGTGTGATTTGTCTGCCCTGGTGCATCAAAAGAATTAGAGCTCCACTACCAACTACGCCCCCATGTAACTCCAGGTGGCCGAAAAATAAATAAATACATAAATAAGTAAGCAAGCAGGCAGGTAACCGATGCTTTTGTCTTCAAGGCTATATGAGGTCTGAAGTGCCCCCACCCCGCCCCCACCCTGCCAGAGCAGGGCGGATGCGTGCATGCACAAGGTGAAGGCAAGATGGAAAGAGATTTAGGACCCCTGAGGCCACCACCTAAAGTCTCGCCCCCTCTTTGCCTCAGTTTCCCTACTTGCAAAAGTGGGGTTTGGAGGGAGTTCTTCCAACATCCCCTTCCAACTCGGGCCCTGTGAGATTAGAAAAGCAGATGAGAGAGGGAAAATTGCACGGACGAGTGTCCCGCGTTTGGACTCCATTTCACCCAAGCCTGGGGTGGGAGGAGCTGGGCCATGTTAGCAGCAGCGGGGAGAGGTGGGAGGACGGGGAGGTGGGTGGGGTGGAGCACCACGGAGCAGGCAGGCACGTGCTGGGGGCTCGGCTCCTTCACCCTCCTTCACGGGGACCTCGCAAGGATAATGCAAGATGGCGCAGTTTTCCCTGCTAGCACGCGTGTCCTCGTCAGACAAATGCTACTTGCTCACTCTGGGAAATTTAGAAATTCCAGATAAACAAAAGGAAGAAAATGCCATCATCCGGAATCTCAAGAATCATGGTGATGTGGTTGACACATTTCCTTCCAGACCTTTTTTTTTTTTTTTTTTTCATTTTGAAACTAGAGGTCATACCCTGCACGTACACACCCTGTGGTCACCTGGTCTGGTTCATGCCGAAATATCTTCCAGACTCCTAACCCGATCTTCACAGCCAGAGTCACCTCCCTCTGTGACTTGCTTAAAGTCCCCTTGAATGGCTGAGCCATCCTTTTCTGGCTTTTCTTTTCTTTTTTTAAACCAATTTTATTGTTGGATATTTGAGTTCATTTCCAGTATTTTGCCTCTTTAAACCACACTGGAATAAAATCCTTGCAGCTAAATCTTTGGGTTTGTATCCGGGTAGGTATTGATGGCCCCATTAGGACGTTCGCAGAAGTCAAGAGACTTGTCCAAGGTCACACAGCACGGGAGTGGCAGACTGGGAGTCCAGTCCATGCATTGGGTTGTGTTTCTGCCTTTGTGGGGTGCCCCGATCTGATGGATTCTAGAGACCAAGAGAGAATTTGCAAGGTGGGCCCCAACTCTGCAGGGCCCCCCCAAATGCTTTCTGGGCATGCGTGAATTTGCAGAAGGCTCACTCAGAGCTTTCATCAGAATGAGATGCAGGAAGTGAGGTGGGAGGAGGGGAGGACTCACCCCACACTCCCCACAAGGCAAACAGGCTTGTGACAGAGGGACAGAGGCAGGGAGGAGGGAAAAGGAGGAAGGAGGAAGTGAGGGGAGAGGGGAGAAAAAGAGGAATAGGAGGGGAAGGAGGCAGAAGGGAGCAGGAACCGGAGGCGGGTCACTGTGTCAGTTTGCTGCACTGTGAAATGGCCTCACGATGTCATCTCATCCACGGCTCATGGTGAGGATTGAAAAGAAGTGACTCAGCCTGTGGCTGAGGTTCAAGAGATCCAGGTCACAGGTTCAATTCCCCATTCTACCCACACACACACACCAGCTTCCTTGAAGGGTGACAAGAGAAAAGACGGAGCCCAACCCAGCCCCAAGTCACCCCCACTCCTGTGAGCTCATTTTAGCTCCCACATGCTAACCCGGTCCAGGGACTCCGGGAGGAGAAATCCACCCCCAGCCCACCTGCCCCCCACAGGCGTCACCACCACGACACCCAGTGCACTCAGCTAAGGAGGCAGCTCCTGAGAAAGGCCGGGCGGGGATGGGGCAGTCAGGAAGGGACACCGGTCCCTCAGCACCCACGAGCATTTTCTCAAAGCGCGGCTGGAGGAGAGAGCTCGCTGAAAATGCACAGCCCCAGGCCCCGCCACTCCTGGCTGGAGCTGCTCTCTGGGGCTGGGCCCAGGGTGCTTCCCAGTCACCAGACTTCCAAGAGCTTCTGATGACTCCCAGCCCCACGGAGCCACTGCCACCTCCCTCTGGGCCCCTTGACTGGCACCTCATTCAGCCCCCACAGCTCCCCTTCGAGAGGAGCCTCGGTATTCCCACTTTGCAGATGAGGAGACTGAGGCCCAAGACGCGAAGCAGGCTGCCTGGGGTCACACGGCAGGGGAGTGGCAGAGCCAGGTTTCGAACCCAGAACTTTCATTTCTAGAGCCCACGTCGCCCCTGGACCCAGGACAGAGCCAGCCCGACACAGGTGTCTTCTCGCAACGGAATGAGTGAATGGATGAATGAAATTCAGCTGCCACAAAAAGGGATTCTTTAAGAAAGGGCCCAAATGAATGTTATTATCATTCTTACTGATGGCAAACTCGCTGGATTTGGTTTCAAACCCCCTTCTGGGTTCAACGCAAGGAAGCTAGCCGCAAGAGCAAAGGGCATAATGAAAATTGCCAAGGTCGAAAGACACAAGGACTCCCGCTTCCTGCACGCCCGCCCCGTGTGCTTCTCTCCCCCCTGCCACCTCATCCCTCTTCTCCTCCATTAAGGCCTCTGCTCGTCTCCTCCTATCCCTTCATCACTTGTATTTATTATCATTTAAAAATAAAAGATTTCCGAGAGGAGAAAAATATTCCAAGACAAGCAGGTAAGGAGTTTAGCCAGGCTCTGGCCATGCCCTCTCGCATCGGAAAAAAGGGACATCTTCTGTCCCCCGCTGCCCCTGGACTGTCATTCTGGCCACCACCAGGCAGTCGGACCACATGTATCCCACCCCCCGTCACGCAAGCTCGCCTCCTGCCCCGAAATCTACACCCCACGGAGCACGAGGGCTGACCCACCGTGCTCAGGACTAATATTTAAAATGCAGAATGGCTGTGGAGAGTGCCTGCTCCCAAGCCTTGTCGTGCAGTAAAAAGATATAAACAGAATAAATTACCTCTCCGGCTCGGATTATGAGAATACCCATCTCCTGACCGGAATTTTAAGTCCTGCCTCCCTCGTAGCGCTGCACACGGCTGATTTATGGAAAGTCGAGCACTTCTCTGCATATTTCTTCTGTTCAGCCAAGTGACCAAGTTTACCCTTCCTATGCCATTAGCGTTATTAACACCTGGGCAACCGATCATTGCAAATGGGCCGTTTCCGTGATGAACAGAAACTTCTCGACTGCGGCTTCCCCAGCGCCGGGCCACCTCTGGCCCCCTCTGTCTGAATTTGGGGCCAGAAGGCAGGACCATCCCACCTGCCTCTGCCCGCCCCCCCCCCCGGCCCCCAGCACCTGCTGATGGGTTCCTGGGGGCTTGGGAAGGAAATCCCTCACCCCAGCAGGGGCGGCCTGGGCCTTTCTGGCAAGCACGAAGAAAGGGAGGAGGCTGCTCAGAGAATGTTCTTCAGAGAATTGACCGGGGAAAGAAACTGAGGCTCAGAGAGAGCAAGAGAGTGGCCTAAGGTTCCACAGAGAATTCACAGTGCAGCTGGGATCAGAGCTCGGATCTGCTCGCCCCTCACTACTCAAAGTGTGGTCCGCGGACCGGCAGCAGCAGCAGCGTCACCCGGGAGCGGGTTAGAAGCAGGGCGTCTCAGGCCCCGCTTTGGGCCACAATCTGCACGATCCCCACGGCACCCGTGTGCACATCCAGTTACTGAAGCTTGGAAACCACACTCAGATCCTCAGCAGTCCCTTTCCCACTAGAGAAAAGCCTTATGGAATAAATGTTCTTTGTTCAAAACCAGCTGGGACCCCAACTCTGGGGTCAGCCTGACTAAGTGAAGGTAAAGTAGCTGGCTGAGCCAGCGTGGAGCAGTCTGTTCGCGTCTTCTTCCACTGTAACAGCTCAACCCCACTGTGTTGGTGTCCCCACTCTCAGGCCGTGAGCAACTTGAGACCAGGGGCTGTGTGATCTGAGCTTGGGCGCTCAACCTCTCTGAGCCTCAGCTTTGCGAAAGCTATGAAAAAGGCACAGCAATGTTTAACTCCAAGTGTCATTGTAAAGCTCAAGCAAGCACACGTATGCCGTAGTCTAAACACAGTGCCTGGCGTGGAGCGGGCCATTGGGTAATAAACACTGAACAAAATAATAATATAATAACAATAATGGCCATTTATTGGGTGCCATATTGTTACCTATTTTATTTTCTTCTTTGCGGAATTGCTTAAAACATTTTTTTTTAAAAAAAACAAGGACTAAAACTTCACAGCTTATTTGGACAAAAATGCAGTTATGACTTTCCAGAACATACTTTGAGACGATCCATGCTGCCTCGTGGAACATTATAGGGCCTGGGGTCTGACACATGGTAGGAGGTCAGGGTCTGGTGGAGAATAACTTGACCCTCGGTGTCCAAGGAAATACACCAGCAGCAGAGGGATAGATGAGCCAAATGTGGTCTAGCCACACAGGGGAGTGGGATTCAGCATGAGGTTCAACATGGGCGGACCTCAAAACACTTACGCTAAGTGAAAGAAGTCAGTCCCAAAAAGCCACATGGTGTGTGATTTACACGAAACGGCCAGAATAGGTAGTTCCACTTCAGAAGCAGAGAGCAGATTGGTGGTTGCCAGGGGCTGGGAGAGGGGCTTGGGGAGTGACTGCGTCCCAAACAGATACAGGGTTTCCTTTGGGCATGATCAAAATGTCCTGCAACCGGATCGAGGACGCGGCTGTGCAGTGCTGTGAATGCCCTAAATGCCTCTGAACTATTTGTTTTAAAATGGGAAATTTTATGTTATGTTTCCATCTCCTTAAAAATATGGGGGGGAAAAGAAGAAATGCAGTTTGATTGTTACATATTCAGGGAACTGGAGAAAGAGTTTGCCTTGCACCCTTTTCTGAGGTCCCTGAAATGCAAATCAGCCTCATTGTGTGATGCCTCGGGGTCACTGTTGCACCAGGGTTGGGTTTCCTGAAACGTGGGACAGGTGTCCCCGGAGGAACAGGGCATTTCCAGAGGTGCCTGGTCCCCCGTAAGGAAGTCGCTCTGTTTTCAGGTCTCTTTCAGCCCTTTGATTGTTTTAAGGAGGGTCTCCGGGGTTAGCGTGTCTTAAGGGCCCCCTAACACTGGCTTATCAAACAGACGGGTTTCAGGCTCGGGGACTTGGCAGGCTGGTTACAATGTAACTTGACATTGTTCTGTTTTCTCTTTGTATCTCTTTCCACACATAGTATCTAATTCCAGGAAGTGATACTGTTTCTCTTTAGAGTGGTGATAACATTTTCTTTCTAAACAGCACTGAAGGCTTCAAAAAAATATATGAATGGATGACTGATACAGATAATGCATAGACCCGGAAAAACCTTCGGTGACAATAGTTTGGGTTTGGGGACAATATTTCTAGAATGTGTCTACTCAGAAAGACCTGGTCCCTACCTGGCCCACTCTACGCCACCAGAGCCATGTCAGTGGTGACCACATAGCGCCATGGGATTTTCAGTTTGAGACTGGCTTTGCCATGGTTGTGCTGTGTGACTATAAATAGGTTACTCACCCTCTCTCGGCCTCAGCCTTCTCATCTGGAAAATAGGGTGGGAAGTGGATGGAAGACCCTTGGACTAAGTTGTGCAGATGTCTACCAGACTTCCTGAACCTTCTCTTCATCTGCATATTCATTCAGTTATTCAGCAAATATCTGCTAAAGGCTTAGTATGCACTGGGCACTCTCTGGGCTCCGGGTTATATATGTAAATAGAATAGATTTTGGTCCCAGCCCTCATGGAAGTGATATTCTGCTTGGGGGAAAAAGACAGCAAGAGAAAAAATAAACAATAATTTCAAATCATGGTAGGAAAAGAGGGTTATGAAATTGGTGGCCCTGGGAGGGATTGGGAGGGACACTCGGCCAGGCTGGCCTGGGGTAAGGCAAGTGGGGTACTCCCCTTGGGTGCAAAATTTAAGGAGGACACTCCAAAAACTCAGTGATCAAAAGAAATAGGGCCGGGCTTGGTGGCTCACTCCTGTGATCCTAGCACCCTGGGAGGCTGAGGCAGGAGGATCGCTTGAGGTCAGGAGTTCAAAACCAGCCTGAGCAAGAGCGAGACCCCGTCTCTACTCAGAATAGAAAAATTAGCCGGGCATGGCGGTGCGCACCTGTAGTCCCAGCTACTCGGGAGGTTGAGACAGGAGGATCGCTTGAGCCCAGGAGTTCGAAGTTGCTGTGAGCTAGGCTGACGTCACTGCACTCTACCCAGGGTGACAGAGCAAGACTCTGTCTCAGAAAAGAAAAGGAAAGAAAAGAAAATAGTATTTTAACATAATATTTTGAAAAATCAAAATGAATGCAAAATAATCCATAATGAACAAAACGGCAGCATTTTAAATAAAGACAGGCTCTGCCAGGTCTGGGATCAGGGTGAGTGGGGGAGAGGGGTCGTGCAAGTTCTAGGTGAGACCCTGTCTTTATTTGGAATGCCACTATCGACTCGTCATTAATTTTTTAAATATTTCATCACGATATTTTTTATCATTTTGACACCCCTCATATGTTGCTGCCGAGGCGGGAGTCCCACCTCCCTTACCCTAGACCCAGCCCTAAGAGGCAGGCTGCGAGCCTGGAGGGCCCCTCTGCGGAGGCGACATTGGAGCCTAAATGAGGAGAAGTTGCCGACTCTGCCGAGACCTGGGGGAAGAGTGTGCCAGGCAAAGGGAACAGCACAGACGAAGGCCCTGAGGCAGGAATAAGCGTGGTGGGTTCTAGGAAGAGAGAGAAACCAGTGGCTGCAATGCAAAGGGTCTATGGGGACAGAAGGAGGAGCTGAGGCCCAAAAGCTCATTTTTGGTGGAGCCAGACGGTACAGGGCCCTGGTAGGCTGCCGTGAGGCGCCGGCCCCTTGCCCTCGGTGCAGCTGGGAGCCCTGGGAGGGTCAAGCAGGGGACTGGCTGGTGTCTTTCCTGTGCTTCGTTGCAGATCTTCTCCCTGGAACCCCTTGCCAGGACGTTTTTCTCCCTCATTTGGCAGAAGAGGAAACTGAGGACCAAAGAGGTTAATTCACCTGCTCAGGGTCTTAGCTAGTGAAGAGGCAGGGGTGGGATTTGAACTCAGGTCTTTGAATGCCCAACCTTGCCGATCTTCTTCCCACCTCACCATCTCAGAAAAACGGGCCGAGCCATGTGACTTCAGGTGAGTCCTCGTGTCCCTCATCTGTCACATGGGACAAATTACAGGACCCACCTCCAAGGGCTACAGAGCCAAGAAAATACGCCCCTCACGGGCTAAACATTTAAGCACTTTTACCTTAAAAGGAAGGAAAAAGGGCCCTTTCCCACTCCCTTCTCTCTCTCTCTTTCTCTCTGTCTCTCTCTTTCTCTGTCTCTCTGTCTCTCTCCCTCTCTCTCTTTCTCTCTCTCTGTCTCTCTCTGTCTCTTTCTCTCTCTCTCTCTCTCTCTCTGTCTGTCTCTCTCTCTCTGTCTCTCTCTCCCTCTCTTTCTCTCGCTCTTTCTGTCTCTCTGTCTCTCTCTGTCTCTTTTTCTCTGTCTCTTTCTCTCTCTCTGTCTCTCTCTGTCTCTCTCTCTGCCTCTCTCTCTTTCTCTCTCTCTCTGTCTCTCTCTCCCTCTCTCTTTCTCTCTCTCTCTCTTTCTCTCTCTCTGTCTCTCTCTCTCTGTCTCTTTCTCTCGCTCCTTCTCTCTCTCCCCCCTCTCTTTCTCTCTCTCTCTGTCTCTCTCTCTTTTTCTCTCTCTTGCTCTCTTTCCCTATCTCTCTCTCTCTCTGTCTCTCTCCCTCTCTCTCTCTCTCTGTCTCTCTCTCTCTTTCTCTCTATCTCTTGCTCTTTCCCTATCTCTCTCTCTTTCTCTCTCTCTCTCACTCTCTCTCTCTCTCTCTCTCTCTCTCTCTCTCTCTCTCTCTCTCTCTCTCCCCTGTTCTCCCCTAAAAGGAGAAAGTTTGGTATTTATTCTCCAAACATTTATTTTATTTTTTAGATCTTTTTAGAAAGGGAAGGATTGGTGAAGGTAATCAGTTTTCGGACTTAAGATAAAAAATCGCAGGAAAGGGTTGACTTGACTCTTTATAATTAATGGGGCGGCTTGTAATAGGATTCTCCTGCCTGCGGCGCTCCCAGGAAACACCTTTTTACATAAGATATTGCCCACGCCGGAGTGGCAGCGGGCTGATTTATGGGGTTCCTTGCTCCAGAAAACCTCTCCTGGGGTTGCCCAGCCGGTGGAATTTATCAGGGAGTTTGGAAGCAAAGCAAGAAACCCGCCCGTGACATTTTTGGTGGAGTTTAAAAAGCACAAACACTGGGGAGGAGCGAGGCCGGTGGGACAGGGGTGGCGGGGAAGGGTCCGTTTAGGCTGGGGTAGGGCTCAGCCTGAGTCGGGGATTCTTGGCATGAGAATGAGGGGAGCAGAACAGAGGACCGGGAGGAAGCAAGGTTCGGGTGAAATCCGGACCCAGAATGGCACCATGGGGTTGCCCCTGCCCTGAGCAAAAGGGGTCTGCATTTTATACGCCTGTCACTGGCTGTGGCCACCCCCCCCCCCATGCATCTCGAGACAAGGCGGCTCCCGCTAGCAAGTCTCTGGGCAGGTGCAGCCGTGGGCCGTTAGCGGCCAACAGCCCCAGCAGTAGGGGATGACCTAGGACCGCCCCCACCTGGTTAAGGGGCTCAGGGTGGGGGACACCACTAGTGTCCACTGCAGAGGTAGAGGTTGCTCAGGACACCAGATGGAAACCGAGTCTGGGGACAGGGCTGAGGGAGGCAGGCAGGCAAGGGTGTGTGGTCTCATGCTTAACCCTCCCAGGGCTCTCCCTCAGGCTCAGAGGAAAATCCAAAGTCCAGACCACAGCCTGCAAGGCCTTCCACGACCTGGTGCCACTTCCCCCCTCCCACACCCACCCCTCACCTCTCTGTCCGTTGCCTACCATCCATCTTCTGCTGCTCTCCCCTGAAGCCACACTGGCCTCCTCACATATTCCCGCCCCAGGACCTTTGCACATGCTATGCTGTTTCCTCTGTTATTCCCTGCGTGCCCTGCATGCTTCTTCACGTCCTTCAGGCCTCAGCTCCAATTTTACCTTTTCAAAGAGGCCTTCTTTCACCACCTTCTCTCAACTAACTGTAATAGATTAAGAGACTTTTAAAAAGAAACAGATCAGCCAAATGCAACAAGAAGATTGGATTCTGATTCCAACAAACTGGTTCCTTTTTTTTTTTTTTTTTTGAGACAGAGTCTCACTCTGTTGCCTGGGCTAGAGTGCCATGGTGTCAGCCTAGCTCACAGCAACCTCAAACTCCTTGGCTCAAGCAATCGTCCTGCCTCAGCCTCCCGAGTAGCTGGGACTACAGGCACGCGCCACCCTGCCTGGCTAATTTTTTGTATATATTTTTAGTTGGCCAATTATTTCTTTCTATTTTTAGTAGAGACAGAGTCTCGCTCTTGCTCAGGCTGGTCTCGAACTCCTGGGCTCAAACGATCAGCCCACACCTCAGCCTCCCAGAGTGCTAGGGTTACGGGCGTGAGCCACCACACCCGGCCCAACAAACTGGTTCTAACAGGACATTTTTTAGACTCTCTGGGAAAAACTGAACACAGACTTGGTGTTAGACAATATTAAGGAATTATCTGTTCCTCGCAATGGTTGTGACAATGGTAGTGTGCTTACATTAAAAAAAAATTTTTTTCTTATCTGTCAGAGGTCCATCTTGACAAACTTTGTAACACAGTAAGATGCTCAGGATTGCTTAAAAATCTTCCGGGACAATAAAATAACCCAAACTCCTTCCTTGTGGCTCTCTCCCCTTCATCCTGCCTCATCTTCCCTCAAAGCACCTATCAGCGTCTGACATTGTGCTGGGGGCGGGGCTTTGCCACTGTCTGTCTCTGGGTTAGAACACAAGCTCCTTGAGGCCTAGGCTGTGTGCCCAGCACCTGGAACACTGCCTGGCCCACAGTAGGCGCTCAACAAGTATTTGCTAAGTGAATGACTGTGTGAATCTCTGGGCTCTTCCTATCCCTCTCCCAAATACTCGCTCCTTGTGGGCCCCTGTCTCAGACATCTATACGGATGTTCATCCAAGCCAGAAACCCACTGGCCACCCTCACCGCCTCCCCCCCACCAAATCAGTCATGGAGTTGCGTCCATTCCACCTTCTCGATGTTTCTCCAAACTTGTTGCCTCTCCGTGCAAACGGCATGACGCGGTCTAAGCCTCAAGAGCCCCGCCCAGGGTCCCCAGTGAAACAGGCAGCAGTCTGGGGCTGGGCCTCTGGACGCCTTACCCCACAGCAGACGGACTTCGGGGCTGAAGTCCTTCTCACCCTGTCACCCACCGCCACCCACTCATCACTCCCTCATTCTTCGTTGTCGTGGGGACTCCTAAGTACCCTCCAGTCCCAAGTCTTCTCTGCAGAAATGGAACCCTGGGGCTTGGCTGGGTGCCCGCCCAGCTGGAGACTACATTTCCCATGCACCCTTGCAGCTAGGTGTGCCATGTGATGAAGTCCCGGCCAATGGGCCGTGAGCAGAAGGGAAGTGTGCCACATCCGGGTGATGCCCTTCCACGGAAACGTCTCACCCTCTGCTTCCGCCTTCACCTTACTACAGCTTTGGTGATTGTGAGCCAGTTTTGACCGTGTGGATGAGGACGGTATTTTAAGGGACGGTGAAGCAATCAAATAGAAGGAAGCTGGGTCCCTGTGTGAGCTGGCAGAGCAGAGCTGCCTACTAGACCCGAAATAGCACTGTAGCTTTACTCTGTATGGCAAAGCCCTCTTGTCATCCTCGGTAACCATTCTATCCTTCTTCCTCTGTAACAGAACCTCTGGTTTTAGCTGGGCACATGGCTGCCTTTTACAAAGACTGCATTTCCCAGCCTCCCTTGCAGCTAGAAATGGCCGGTGACTGAGTTCTGGCCAATGAGCTACGAGCAGGAGTGTGTGTCAATGATAGAAAGTGTCCTTAAACAGAAGATACGTGCCTTTCTTCATCCCTTCCTGCTGCCTGCTGCCTGGAATGAGGATGCGATGGCTGTCTCCCCGACATCCGTTTGGAACCATGAGGTGGCCATGGGAATGGAAGCCATTCACAGCCAAGCAAAGGATGCTGGGTCTCTGACACCACTGGGACACCACACCAGCCCTGGGTTGCCTGACTGCAAACTTTTAAGTGAAAGACACTCTCTCTCTCTCTCTCTCTCTCTCTCTCTCTCTCTCTCTCTCTCTCTCTCTCTCTCTCTCTTTCTCTTCTGTTTTGTTTAAGCCACTTATTTTATTGTTTCCTGAATTACAAAACTGAACCTAATCCTAACCGATATACTCATTCATTTATTCACTGTGAAATGAACCAGGAACACAGTTAGGGAACCAGGTGTGCAAGTCTGGTTCCCAAATCCCTCTGCGTGGGACACTGGCTGCCTAGTCTGACCCAGAAAGCCCTGGAGGAGCTGGACATTGAGGTCCCCAATAAATGGGCTGTATGTCCTCATGCACACACAGCACCCTACCAGGCCAGCGGGAAGATCCTCGGCCCCCCACTGGGTGTCCCGGAGTGAGCTGCTGTCCCTCTCTGGACTTTGCTGTGGCCCTCACCACCAGCAAACGGCCCTGCCAAGCCTCTGGGAAGCTCGGGCTGGAAGCTCAGAGCCAGGGTAATTTTCTAAGCCCCTGAGGTGGATGGAAAATTAGGAAACTGTCTTCCTGAGGGGTTTAAGTTTAAATGTTGGCAGTTTCTCTGCATTCCCCCAGCCCTCACCATTATTTACACCGGTCACTTCCACCCAATATGATTTAAAACATCCTCCCATCTTCGTAAAATACCGCCACCCCACTTGTCAGCAGTATCACAGCGAGTTTTACTTTGCCTTTCTTGTAAGGGCAGGCAGCATGAACTCCGAGGGTCCTGGGAGCAAAAATAAAAAGTGGATCCAAAGAGAGGATTGCCCTCATTTTGCTGAGGGCCAACCTGACATACGACTCCAATCCAAGCAGCTCAAAGCAAATCAATTCGATTCAAGAGACACATATTAAGCGTGTACGCCATCAGTGGGGCTCCTTCTACTCTCAAATGACAGGAAGCCTAGGTTTACACCTAAAAGGGAATTTATTGTCTTGCAGAAATGAACAGCCCATGGGGGCCTCCCCATTCCCAGCTCCAGTCCTGAGAGCTACTCCGATTGGACAGCTTCACTTCTGGGCCCATCCCTGAACCAATCACCACGGCCAGGGGGTAAATGCAATGTGCAGATTGGCTCAGGCTGGAGTCGCATGCTCCTCCTCCTCTGGATTCAGGAAGTGACTTTCCTGCAGGACCTGTCAGAGCCTCTATATGAATACATGGGCACACACAACATACAGCATTTCCCCAATGGCTTTGAATTTGCGTGAACACTATGAAACTGGGATCTGTTGTGCTTGGCCCACCACTGGCTGGAGCTGAGCAATGGCTACCTCTTTTGCACAGAGCGTGAGTTCTCCAGCTTGCTTCCCTCCTCAATGCCTGTCCCCCAGACTAAGATATCTAAGTTTGACGTCGTATGTCCCAAATGCAACAATATGAAGCGTTACACACTAAGGGGAAAAATCAAATAGCTCCCAAACATTGTAAGTATTCCCTCACACATGCACAAGCACTTGTGCACTCATCTGGGCACTCGCATAAAAGTGCAAGGTGCACACACAACCACACACAGCCAACGTGGGATGCAAAGTGCTGTGGTCTAAATGTTTGTGCTCCCCAAAATTCATATGTCCAAATCCTAATCCCCAAGGTGATGGTAGTAGGAGGTGGAGCCTTTGGGAGGTGATTAGGTTATGGAGAGAGAGCCTTCCAGAAGGGACTGGCACCCTTGTGAAAGGAGGACCCTTCCACCACGTGAGGTTAAAGTGAAAAGATGGCCATTTATGAGGGAATGGATCCTCGCTAGACACGGAGTCGGCTGGCAGCTTGGCCTTGGACTTCCCGGCCTCCAGAGCTGTGAACAATAGATTTCTGTTGTTTGTAAGCCACCCCGTTTATGGGGTTTTGTTACAGCAGCCCAAAGGCGCTGGGACACAAAGTCAGCCTCGGCCATCGCTGCGGTGCTTGCTCTGCCCTGGGCTGGGCTCCTGCTCTTGCCCGGGCTGGGGAGCGGGAGCAGCAGCGGCCTGAGCCTGGCCCCCTGGCATGCCCGGCCTCGGGCCACCTGCGGGGTGAGAGCACCTCCTTGGCCAGTGAAAGGCTGGACTCCAAACCTCCCCGTCCCCCGGCTTTAACTAGAAAGGAGGCCCAGATGCAGGTGAGGACCCTGGAGGTGTTAGGGTCAGACCAGGGAGGGGACAGAAGGAGCCTCGGCTGCTAGAAGCCACAGAGGACCAAAAGCCACCAGCCCCAGGAGAGCTCCTGCAGCCAGGCTAAGAGGCTGGGCACGTCCCAGGCAGGTACGCGCACCTGGCGGCCCTGTTTGCAGTGTTTTCTATGCAGTCTGGACAATCACAGAGAGGCCCCTGCTCCCGGGACCCTCCTCAGAGGTTCCCCATTTCCCCAGCTGAGAGGCCAAGAAGGGAGAGGCAGGATCGTAGGAGCCTCTGTCCTTAGAGCCCATCCCTGCCACATCCAGTCACTCCAGCCCCAGCCCAGCCCAGTCGATCACCTTCCCATGGTCTTTCCCCTGCACCGCCCACCTGCTCCCAGCGTTCCTGGGGTGCCAACCAGGAAGGGCTGAACTGAGCGAATTGCCGTGTGTTATCTGGACAGGGTCAACAGCCCCCTCCGCTCCTTATCTCCAGCTCGGGAGACCCAGACACGAGCAAACAGCACCTGGTGCGTCTCCCAGAGGCCAGGCGACAGCGCGGCCCCGCGGGCAGAGGCCAGGCTGGGAGACAGAGCACCTGGAACTGAGGCGGGCTCTGCCACGCACCACAGGAGCACACGCTGGGGGAACTCTGTCGCTGGCTGAAGCAGTCCGGGGAGGCTTCCTGGAAGAGGCAGCTCTCGCATTGGGCTTTGAGGCACGTGTAGGGTTCAGAAGCACAGTGGTGGGCACAGCTTAGACAAAGGAGAGAAGGGGCGGGAGCAGTAGCGGGGAGATGCATGGGCCTCAGGTTTGTACACATTGGGGTTTCTGTACAGCTGGGTGACCTGGACTGAGTGGTTCAACTACTCTGTGCCTCAGTTTCCCCATTTGCAAAATGGGGATCATAGTGTCTACCATATTGGTTATTGTGGGATGAAATGAAACCATTGCCAGAGCCTACAGCACACCGCAGGTGCTCAACACACGAACGGATTCTAGTTCCACCTGGGCGCAGTGGCTCACGCCTGTAATCTCAGCACTTTGGGAGGCTGAGGTGGGAGGCTCGCTTGAGCCCAGGAGTTCAAGGCTGCAGTGAGCCATGATGAAGCCACTGCACTCCAGCCTGGGCGACAGAGCAAGACCCCGTCTCAAAAAACAAACAAACAAAAAATTCTAGCGCCTCCCCAGCCCTCACTGCTGGTGGCGGGATGTCCAGGAGGCAGAAAGAACAAAGGGGGCGTCCACAGCAACAACCCCCAAACAACCCGTTTCGCAGATGAGAACACCAAGGCGCTGAGAGGGTGCGTCCTTTGCTGGAAGCCACCAGGCTGGTCACCGGGAGCGGTGCTCAGGCTCGGGCCTGCCTGGCCCGGCTCTGGGGCTCGAACCGTCTCCTCTATTCTGGGGAATTCTCCAGGTGTGACTCCAGGAAAACAGGGCTGGCTCCCGGGGGCTGCGGAGCGGGAGGCGGTCCCCGGCCATCGAGGGCTGTGTCTGGGGCTAAGAGAGTCGGAAGGAGACCGAGGCAGGCAGCGGGGTGGCAGAGGGAGGTCTCTGCCGCTGTCCCATCCTGCTCTTGAGAAAACGAGGGCCGCCTGGCAGGGGGCAGAGCCCGGGCAAAGGGGCGCAGGCGGGAAGGGGCAGGTGGGCCTCCTACAGCACTGAGGTGCAGCCCAAGGCCCAGAGAGGGGCGGGAACTTGCCCGAGATCACACAGCAAAGCGGGAGAGGGGGCCTCGGAGGGGGCCGGGGGCTGGGCTCTGCCAGGGACCATGCTGCAGGGTGGACCCTGCGCTCTCTGAGCTTTGTCTCCTGGCAGGGCTGGGAGGGTTTGGAAAAGGCTCCTCCATGCCAAGGCCAGGTGGACCTCGGCACCCCCCACCCGCTGGGCGAGGACCCCAGGGGCAGAGTCGCGGGACCCACAAGGCCGCATCTCCGGCCCGGAGCCGCCTTCCCCATAGGACGCGCTTTGCTGCCCCCTAGTGGCGCCGACGGAGTCTAGTTTCCCATCCCGTTTCCTGAGAGATGCTTCCCCGGCCAGGTGTCCTGTCCCAGGCCCGTACCTGCCTCTCCCTGCCAGCCACAGGTGCGTCCAGACCAACCTGGGGGGGGGGTCTTAAGCCCTTCCCCAATATCCCACCGCGACCCACCTCCCCACGGAGAGTTCATGTCCAATATGGAGTGACACTGAAAATCACAGAGTCTGAACCCAGATGGGCCACATCCCAGCTCTGTGACCTTAGCTGAGTTATGTAAGCTTCCTGTGCCTCAGTTTCCCCATCTGTAAAACAGGGATGATAATAAAGATTTCTACTTCCTATTGTCTTTGTAAACATTAAATAGGACAGGGCTGGCCTGTAATCCCACCCTTTGGGAGGCGGAGGTAGGAGGATCGCTTGAAGCTAGGAGTTTGAGACCAGCCTGGGCAACATAGTGAGATCCCATCTCTACAAAAAATGTAAAAATTAGCCAGGCAACTAAAAATAGAAACAAAACATTAGCCGGGCATGGTGGTGCATGCTTGTAGTCCCAGCTACTCGGGAGGCTGAGGCAGGAGGATCGCTTGAGCCCAGGAGTTTGAGGTTGCTGTGAGCTAGGCTGACGCCACGGCACTCTAGCCCGGGCAACAGAGTGAGACTTTCTCAAAAAAAAAAAACAAAAAACCAAAAACCATCCAGGCTTGGTGGTGTACGCGCCTGTAGTTCCAGGACGCAGGGGCTGACGTGGGAAGATCGCTTGAGCCCAGGCTGCACTGAGCTACAACGACACTGCACTCTAGCATGGCTGACAGAGTGAGACCCTGTCTCTAAAAAAAAAAGAAAAGAAATTAAAGAAGAAGAGTAGAAAGTTCTTAGCAGAGTTTCTGGCATGTAATGGGCACTTGATAAAGACTGGGGACATTGTCCTCTCCCGCCCAGGCCTGAGAGGTGACAGAACCTCCCCTCTCCTTCCCGACCTGGTCACCCGAGCTGCCCCTCCAGGTAAGAACAGCCCGTTTAGATGCTCAGTGTCGCTGGATTCCTTCAGAGACTTGAGTGCCCAAGCCTTGGCTTTGCTGCCCGAGCTGTGCGACTTGGAGTCACTGTCACGTACCCGGCTCCAGGACGGTTCTGTGCCTTCTGTGGGGTCATGGAGGCGGAAGACAAGGCCCGCAGGGTTACAAACTCAACTCAGAACGGGTTTATTGGAGCAGTTCGGGAGGGCTTCCTGCAGGAAGCGGGCGGCACAGAGGCCCCCAACTCTGGCCACGGGGGTGTCCTCGGGCCGCGGCCGCTCAGGGAAGGCCCAGCTGCGTCTTCAGAGCCTGCAGCCCCCGGCTGTCGATGCCGCTGCCTCCGCACACGATGACCACAACCGACGTCAGCCCGGGCTGCAGGCGGCCCTCGGCCTGGAGCCTCCCCAGGAGGCCCGAGTAGACGGCTGCCAAGGCCGCCCCGCAAGCAGGCTGGACCAGCATACGCTCGTCATCTGCCCGGATCAGGGGGACGGGGACGGGGGGAAGGGAGAAAACAGCCCATCAGCGCTCAGCAGGCCCTGGGCACGGCAGGCCCACGCCGCCGTCTCCCCAGCCAGCCGCTCCCCTCTTCCTCTCGCAATCCGTCACTGGCCGGGCTCTCTCCCCATCCATCAACCTGACCATCCATCCCTCGCCATCCACCTCTTATCTGTCCATCCATCCATCCATCCCTCTATCCATCATTAGGCTGTCTGTCCGTCCACCCCCCAGTGTATCCATCAATCAACGTATCCATCCATCCACCCGTAAGCCATCCATCCATCCCCTATCCATCACTTGTCTGTCTGTCCATCCATCAGCATGTCCATTAATCAACGTGTCCATCCATCCATCCATCCATTTCTATGTCATTCAGCAATCCATCCGTCCATCCATCCACTATCCCTCCATTCATCATCCACCTTTCTGCCCGCTCATACAGTCATCCATCCAGTCAACAAATATTTGGGGAGTGCCCACTCCCTGCCAGCCCCTGTGCCAGAAAGGCCTGGGGACACAACTGTGAAAAGGACACACCAGTCCCCACCCTCACCGAGCTCACCATCTAGTGGCACGGATGGATAAGAACCGGGCAGGTAGGAACAGAGGGCCTGGTGCATAGGAAGGCCCCAGCCCAGGCAGGGGGAGGGCAGGTGACCAGGGGAGGCTTCCTGGAGGAGGTGGCACGATGGCTGTGTGGTTGCAGGAAACCCACAGAGAACAGGGCCAGGCTGGGCGGCCAGAGAGGGGAGCAGCATGGACAAAAGTCTGGGGCTGGAGACAGCAGGCCACGCTCCTTCCTCACCCTCGCCCGCTTCCCCTACTCCACGTGCACCTGTCGTGCAATCAGTGCACTTTCAGCCCCGAGCTAGGTGCTGAGCACGCGGACAAGAGGGCGCACGCTCTTGCTAGGGGCTCCAGGGGCTCCGTGGGTCCCCGAGCCCAGGAGGGGGCAGCGCTCACTCACCCAGGAACCGCTGCACGGCACTCACGGCCTCGGCGTCCCCCACCACCTCGGAGAGGATCTGGCACTCCTGCGTGCACTCCAGGGCCCGCGCGGCCACCGTCTTGGCACCCAGGCACTTGGCCACGCTGCGGGACGGGGGCGCAGGGGCTCAGCGAGGAGCGGCGACTCGGGTCTGGTCCGCGTGCATCGGGCCCTGCGATCCTACAGCCTCGATGGAGCCACTTCTCACACAGACCCCAGGAAGCCAAGCACTGGTTTTATTCATGAATAGCTATCATATCTACACTGCAGCTAATATCTATGAAACGTGTGCAGCGTGCTGGATATATGGGTTTTCTGTTTTCATCCTCTCAGCCGCCCTTTGAGTTAGAAATGGGCTGGCTCCATTTTACAGAGGAGGGGACCAGAGCTCAGAGAGGTTAAGTAACAAGCTCAAGGACACACAGCTAGTCGGTAACAGAAGGTAGATTCAAATCCAGGCGGTCTGACAGCAGACTGCATGATGTGTTTGGCATCAGCCACCTGTTGGCACCTGCTGTGAGCTGGGGGGGTGTGATTCAGGCCCAGGACAGCCTTGGGGAGAGCCCGTGACCCCCGCAAGGGCCAGAGCGCAGACGCTGGAGCCAGGCTGCCTGGTTTCGAAACTTGGCTCGGCGATCGCTGTGTGGCCTTGGGAAAGTCACTTCAACTCTCTGAGCCCCAGTCTCATCAACTGAAAAATGGGGCTCGTGAGGTTGTCATAGCGACTAAGTGAGTTAAAAACATGGACAGTGCTTAGGACAGAGCCCTGACAGGTAGCGAGCCCTACAGAAGTGTCAGTCGTGGTTATTATTATTGCCGCCGAGGTTATTAAGAGGGCAGACAGCTGGCGAGGCAGCGACGAGTGAGCAAACACAAGCGCGAGTAAATCAATGCTCGCTGCGGGGAGCTGGCGACGGGGCGTGAGGACGGGGCGAGTGAGGAGGAGACACGGGCCGGCAGAAGAGCAGGGACAGGGAGTGTCGCAGGCAGCGGGAACAGCCCAGCAGGGGCTCCGCGTGGGCCAGGACTGGGCCGGTAAAGGCGGCCGGCGGCCGGGGCTGGGGACGTGGTCCGGATTTTAGCCTGAGAGCCCGGGGGAGGCAGGGAGGGGCTTCAGCGCGGAACGTAGAGCCCTGCAGGCCAGCGGCGGAGAAGGGACGAGCTGGATGCCTGGGGGACGGTAAGGGGCTCACAGGCCCCTGGTCACAGGCCGTCGCAGTTGGGCGTCCGAGAGAAAGGAGAGCCCACATCCGCGCAGAAACGCGCACGCGAGCGCCGTCAGAATCGCCCAACATGGGAAGGGTCTGAACGGTCACCAGCTGGTGGAGGGACAGACCAAGCATGTCCCCCCCCCCCACACAGCGGAAGGGCCCTGACCACGTGACATCACGGATGGACCTTGCAAACATGATGCCGAGCGAAAGATGCCAGGCGTCCAAGGCCGCGAGTTGCAGGGCTCCGTCCTAGGAAACGTCCGGGACGGCAACCCGTGGGGACGGAGCGTGGGGCAGTGATGGCCGGGGCTGGGCGCCGGGGGTGGGTGTGGGCGGCAGACCGGGGGGTGATGGCCAAGGGTGTGTGGTTTCTTTTGGGGGGTGGTGAACATGGTCTAAAATTAATTGCACAGCTCTGTGGATATACTAACACCGCCATGCACTTTCCATGGGTAATGGTACCGTATGTGAACTCTATCTCAATGAAGATGCTATAAAAAAAAAAAAATAGGCAGCAGGGCTGGCATGGGGTTGAGGGAGTTCTTATACCCACCTGGGGGGGTGATGCTCTGGGAGTGGGAGAGGGGCTGGAGGGACAGAACTCAACGGGGGCAAGGGGGAGCCCAGGCGACCCCAGCTGTCCAGCCCAGTGACCCTAGGGGTCACTCACAGCAATGGCAAGTCCATGGACTTCAGGAAGAGCTTCTGCCGTGCCAGGCTCCTGGGACGGGTGCCGTGGGCTCAGAGCTCAACGAGCCAGTCCCTGCCCTCCAGCTCCTCTGCCCCAGCCAGTAACCCTAAAGGCACACCCGGAATCTCTTCTGTGGCTGAAGAGTGACACAGACACACACGCGGTGCCCTGAGGGTCTCCCAGATGAGACGCCACTGCCCAGCGGGGCCTCAGCGGGCTTCCTCGGGGAGAGCGGGGTGGCACCCCAGGCAGCGAGGACAGAACGAGCTAAGACTCAGAGGATTCCCGGGCAAAAGCAGCACGGAACATGGGCGGGCGGGTGTCGGCCAGGAAAGAGGGGACATTGTGCCAGAAAGCCAGAAAGAGACTCAGGTGTCAGGTATAGTTCTACTGAGGCATGCACTGAGTTTCGTTTTGCTAATCTGGCCCCCTAGAACATTGCACACAGTAGGTGCTTAAGAAAGCTGACTTAACAGGCTATTCTAGCCGGGCGCGGGGGCTCACGCCTGCAATCCTAGCACTCTGGGAGGCTGAGGCGGGAGGATCGCTTGAGCTCAGGAGTTCGAGACCAGCCTGGGCAAGAGCGAGACCCCGTCTTTACAAAAAACAGAAAAGGTGGCTGGGTGTGGTGGCGCATGCCTGTCGTCCCAGCTACTTGGGAGGCTGAGACAGGAGGGTCACTTGAGCCCGGCAGTTCGAGGCTGCAGTGAGCTACGATGACGCCACTGCTCTCTACCCAGGGTGACAGAGCAATAACCAGTCTCAAAGGAAAAGACAGAAAAGGGCAGCTCAGTCTGAGCAGTGCTGATCTCGGACGGTGGGATGACGGTGACGTTCTGTTTTCTGTTGCTCGTGGCTTGTCTACACCTTCTAACCTGTCTGCAACACCCCTACGTTGCTCTTGCAACGAAGCCCCGTCTCAGTCATCGATGAGGTTGAACCGAGTCCCCTCTTCGCTGCTCTTCAGCGTCCCTCCTGACCGAGATCCACGTCACCGTGGTTGGAGTCCCGGGGCCCAGCAGAGCCTTCCGGGTACCCATGCCCCCGCTGCTGGGACTGGGGGGCCCTAGGGCAGCGACATCCCCACCCCCCAGCCCCTGACGAGTGTCCCCAGCCCGCGCCCACCTGGTGATGTCCGGCAACGTCACCAGCCTGCCCGCCTTGACGGCCGCGTTGAAGCTGTGCGCCCCGAGGGTCTCCATGGCGATGATGGGCACGTGCTGCCAGCCCACCTCCACCAGGCCGGCCACCACCCCCGCCAGGAGCCCGCCGCCCCCCACCGCCAGCACCAGGGCGCCCGGCGGGGTCCCCAGGGCTGCCTTCAGCTCCCGCACCAGGCTGGCGTGGCCTTCCCTGGGGGGGAGAAGAGTGAGAGAGGCCGTGGCCCCAAAGGCCCCCGGGGTTGGGGGGGATCACAGGGGCGGGGGGGGGTGTCCATTATCCGTCATTCTTCCTGCCCCGTCCCCCTCCCAGGCGCTTCCTTGGACATTGTCCCCGTTAATCCCCCCAACTTCAGAAACAGGCAGCAGCGGGCGGGCACACAGAACGGTGCAGGGAGAGCCTCTGCCTGTCACCCAGCCCCCAAGCACATGCTCAAAGGGACTTCGTGCTGTCACCTTCGTCCCCCACGTGTAGAAACTAAGGCAGGGTGGCGAGGTGCTGTGCACAAAGTCCCGCAGCTCGTAAGTGGCAGAAGCAGAGTCTGAACCCGTGCCGGTCTGGCTTTGAAGCCTCTTCTCTCCCTGGGCCTCAGTTTCCCTTCTGTCCAGTGGGAAGGCCCCCAGCTCTGCACTTCCTAGGAGGGGACACCCACCTTACCATATCAAGGGGTGGTCGAACGGGGAGACGTTCACCCAGCTGTCTCTCTTGGCCAACTCTTGCGCCCTCAGATTGGCCTGGTCCCAGACCTAAAGAGAGACCACGGCTGCTCAGAAGACCGGGAGTGCCACGGGGGCTGGGCAGGGCCTGGGGGCCGGCAGGCTGGGGACCCCGAGGACGAGCCCAGACCTGGAGTGGGCCCAGCGGCCTCCTGAGACGAGGACAGAGGCACTGGGTGCACAAACGAATGCCACGCGCTTCCCATCGCCCTGAAGGGACCCTCCCAGCACCACGCTGCAGGAGAACGAAGCCAGGCCAGCGGGGGGAGGGAGGGGGGAGGGCAGGAGCAGGTGATCTCTAAGGCCAGCCGCATGGTGTCCACCACGAACCAACCAGCAGGGGACCAGCCCCCTCAGACCAAGCCCCAGACAGCCACTCGGTCACTATAGACGGAGTCTGTGCAAACCAGGCCCGGCCAGCGGAGGCCCTGCCGACAGGTGGCACTTAAGGCAGGCCCCGAACACGGCGGGCCCACGCCGACCACAGCAGCGGTGGCTTTCCTGCTGTCACTGGCCTGGCATCTGCGGCAGAGGCCCGTGCCCCTGCAGCCTGCCCAGGGGTCACTTGCAGGGCACTCACTGGCCACGCGACTTTGCCCGCAGGTGGCAAGGAGCAGACGCCATGGCAGGAACTGAGCCTGGTTGCCCACAGAGGTGGCCCGGCCACTCATGCCCTGTCTAAGGGCTTTCTCCCCCGCCCTGCCTCATGGCCACACTCCTGCCCGGCTGCCTGCAGTCGCCTCCCGGTCAGCTGAAACAAGACAGCATTGCCCAGGGAGCCCACCCCAGCCCGTCTCGGCGGGAGCCTCCTCCTCCAAGGGGGACACAAGCGTCCCCAGGGAGCCAGAAATAGCCTCTGCCCGTCCTGGGGACCCTGCAGAGCCCAGTCCTGCGCCGGGGACTGCGGGGCAGGAGAGAAGCCAGAGAAATGGTCTCTGCCCACAAAGAACGCCCCGTCCAGATGGAGAGAGGAGCCTCATGCTCCGGAGTTACTGGAACAAACATGAGACTCGAAACCGCGCAGTCCTTGACATGTGTCACCTGGAGGTCCCCGGCTGCCTCCCCTCCTGCACAGCCCCCTTCACTGCCCCCAAAGAGGCAGAGTGGAAATCCAGCGGCGTCAGGGACACACAATGGGACTTATTCAGCCGTGGGAAAAACAATGAAGTCACGCGCTGAACCGGAGGTCGCTATCTTGAGTGAAACAATTGGGAGACATAAAGTCCCAGCCCTCGGGACGCGCCACTCCTCACACCCGCCCCTCAGCTCAGCCGTCCCCGAGAAAACTGGGTTCCAGCCATAGTTCGTCCAAAGAAAAAGGGGGGACAGAATCTCTTGGGGGTGGGGCGGGGTGGAGCGGGCACAGCCCCCTCCAGGGGGGCCTCACCTTCCCAAACAGCTGGACCTCGGCCCTCTCCCCCTGCAGCCGCCGCACCACCTGCAGGGGGGTGCTCTCGGGGAGCACGATGGTGGCAGGGATGCCCAGCTTCCGAGCCGCGTACGCAGCAGCGACGCCCGCATTGCCCCCTGTGGGAGTGGAAGGGGTGCGGTGGGCAGAGATGCGTTTGCCGGGTGATGCACCCCCTCCCCCTCCACTTCCCTTTGGGATTCGCTACCCCTCCCCCGCCCCATTCATACGCCCCCACCACCACCACTGACTCCTCCTTCTAGCTCCAGAAGTGAACAGACAGTTTAAATAGAGCCTATCAGAGGACTCAAGCCCCTGACCCATGACAGGTTCAGGGGTGAGTACGTGACCCAAGCTGAGCCAAAAAACGACCAGTTCCAGGACTGGTGAGAGCCATTGCGAAGGGAGCTCCCTTTTCACTCGGGCTGGCCGAGTGGTAGGTTGCAAGCCTGAAACTCCTGGTGGCCACCTCGCTATCATAAGGCCTCTATGAATATAAAGCTAATCTAGAGGAAAGAAAAGCCAAGAGAAGAAGCAATAGAGAGGAGAGCTCCTGGTTCCAGCTGTTCCTGAAAGCCACTTATCCTGAGATTTTCAGTTCTTAGAACCTGTGGCTTAAACCGGCATGAACTGAGTTTCTATCACTTGCTCCCACCATGAGCCCTAAATTATGGGAAGAAGGCTAGGAGAGGACATGTGTGGTGGCCATCTCATCTGTGACCTTGGTGAGGCTGGACCTTTAAGAGAAGGCCAATCAATCCCTGGACAACCACTGCTGCTCCAGCCTGCTCCTCCTCCCCCGGCCCCTGCCCCGAGGACCCCCATGAAACGGGAAATGGTGGGGTCACCTGAGGCGCACACCAGGTGTCTGCATCCCTTCTTGGCCATCTGGGAAGAGAAGTGAGCGGGTGTCACAGAGACCTGATGTCAGAATGTCCCCATCCCACTCCCAACACTCCACCCCTCCTCCTGCCCTCACCTGTCTCCACTCATCTGCTCAAGTTCACGTCTCCCCTCCTGCCCGAACACCCCCCGCCCGCCCCGCACGACCTCACCGCTCCCCCCGCCCGCACACCCTCACCTCCTGGCAGAAATGCCCGATGCCCCGGATCTTGAAGGAGCCGGTCGGCTGCACGTTCTCGCACTTGAGGAAGACAGTCACGCCCGCCACCTGGGACAGCGCCCAGCTCTCCAGCGTGGGGGTGACCGTGTGGAAGGGGCCGCCCTGGGCACGATCCGCCACAGAGCTCTCCATGCCCGCACCCGCGCGACAGCCTGCAGGAGCGCACAGAAGTCACGGCCCAGCCACCTCCAGTCGAGAGTCCCCTTAGCCAGGACGGGGGAGGGCGAGGCAGAGAAGCCCCTGGGCTTGGGTGTCCTGAACCCCATCTGGCTGCCAAGCTGAGAGACTCCCGGCAAGCATCTGGTCCTCTCCGAGCCTCAGTTTCCCCATCTGGACAAAGAGGTTGGGACTGGGGGCCCTTTCGCTCTGTCACAACGGCGGCTGCCCACAGTGCTGGGAATGTCGAGTGTGACCCACACGTGATGAGGAATGAATGAGGGGGGGGGAGATTCATTCACTCGTCACTCATTGATTCGTTCAGAGAAACGCTTCTTGAGCACCTACTATGTGCCGGGTGGGTCCAGGGGTGGGGACCTAGGACCACAGGTCAGAAGAGGCTCCCACTCGGCCAGAGCCCACATTCCCGCTGGGGGGACAGACCACAGAAGTTCAAATAGGAGTGACTTGGGAGGGATGTTATTTTAGCAAGCGCAGTCGGGGAAGATATCTCTCAGCAGAGAAACTTGCAAAAACTTCTGTTAAAGCAAACGGCAGCACAGTGAGAGGACAGAGAATCGCTCAGCTTTAGCTGTATCAGTGCCTTCTGTCCCTTCCCGAAATGGGAAGAATTGGTCCCCAATTCTTCCCATTTATTATCACTGTATTTTCCTACTATTTTATCTCCTCTATAAATATTTCAGAATGTATCTATCTCTAAAGACAAAGAACTCTTTTTCTTTAATTTAGCCACAGGGTTTCATGACTGTATCTATTTGTCCAAACTCATTGAATTCTATATTTAAAGTGGGCAGGCCCGGCACGGTGGCTCTGTAATCCTAGCACTCTGGGAGGCCGAGGCGGGCGGATTGCTCAAGGTCAGGAGTTCGAAACCAGCCTGAGCAAGCACAAGACCCCTGTCTCTACTATAAATAGAAAGAAATTAATTGGCCAACTAATATATATAGGAAAAATTAGCCAGGCATGATGGCGCGTGCCTGTAGTACCAGCTACTCAGGAGGCTGAGGCAGGAGGATCGCCTGAGCCCAGGAGTTTGAGGTTGCTGTGAGCTAGGCTGACGCCATGGCACTCACTCTAGCCTGGGCAACAAAGTGAGACTCTGTCTCAAAAAATAAAAAAAAATAAAGTGGGCTAATTTTATTTTCTGTAAACCCTCATTGATGCTAATTTTTTTAAAAAAATGTAATCATGATACCATTATCACACCTAAAATCATAATAATTTCTTTTTTTAATTTTTCATTTTTAAAATTTTTAAATATTTTTTTCTGTTTTATTATTTTTTTTCCTACTACTTGGTTCATTCTCATACCTTAAATAATTTCTTAATATCGCCAAATAGCTGATAATTTTTCAAATTTCCAATCATGGCCAGGGCATGGTGGCTCACACCTGTGATCCCAGCACTTTGGGAGGCCGGTGTGGGAGGTTCACTTGAGGCCAGGAGTTTGAGACCAGCCTGGGCTGCACAGTGAGCTCCCATTTCTACAAAAGTAAATAAAATTTTAAAAGCCTCCCAATCATCTCATTCGATGTGATAAATGGTTGGTTTTGTGATTACTGGGGGCTTGGGGGCTTTCAGTAGTTTGAGCGTGCGAGTCAGATCCAGGCCTTCTGATTGGTTGAAGGGGCTTTTAACTCTTTTTTGACCTGCGGTTCCCAAGTGGGGGAGTTTGGAGGGGAATGACAAGAGAGCCCAGGGGCGCAGCGCGACCTTGAGGGAGACATGAACTGGGACTGCAGCCTGTGCAGACAGAAGGGTGAGTGAGGGGCAGGGCCGAGGACCTTGGCGGTCACCGAACTCCACTTGCAGCCGCAAGCCTCCGGGGGTGTTGAGCCAACAAGCAGGGCGTGGATGAGGGAGCTGGGGACGAGAAGAGGAGGAGGAGGAGGAGGCGAGAGGGAGCAAAGCTAGCAGGGAGAGAAGGAAGGAATTCAAGGCCCCTTTCGTTCCCCGGACCAGGAAAGCGCAGCCCCGGCCCGCAGTTCCGCTGCCGGCCGCTAGGGGGAGGCCGCCCCGCCCCGCCCCGCCGACCCGAGCCTCCCGCCGGCCCGCAGCTGTCGCCGGGAGCGGCGGCCGGGGCTGGGACGCGGCCTGGGACTGCCCTGCGGGGACCGCGCGGCGGGAAGCACGGGGCTCGGGCTCCAGCCTAGTCGCTGTCCTCACCGGGCCTCACCTGTCGCACCTGAGTCGGGGTGGGGACCACCTACCCAGCCCCTGTCCCCTGTCCCCTGTCCCTGTCCCCTGTCCCCGAGGCCTTGCCCCAGAGGTCGGCGGGGTGGCACCTCGCAGCCGGACCCTTGGTGCCAGGGCCAGCCCCTGCCCGGCAGAGTGCCAGCCCCACCCCACCCCACCTGCCCGGCAGGGCCCGCCCCCGCCCCCGCCCCCAGGGTCCCGAGCTGAGCCCGCGTCCCCGCAGGGCCCGGAGCAGCCCCCCGCCCCCGCCCCGGCCCACTCGGCCGCCGCAGACCCGCGCTCGCAGACCCGCAGCGACGGGACCCTTACCGCGCTGCGACAGCCCCGCCGGCCGCCTGGGCACAGGTGCGTGCGGCCGCCCGGCCTCGCCCCGCCCCCGAGTTAAAGGGACCGCGCCCCGCCCTCAGGGCGAAGACCCAGGCGGCGGGCGAGGAGCTGGGGGGATCGACCCTCGCCGCCCGCGACTCATGCAGCACCTCGTCCCATTTGACAGATGAGGAAACTGAGGCTCAGGGAGGGGAGCCCACTCAGTCGAGTCCTCCCAGCCAGCAGGCGGCGGGGACAGCCTGTCCCCCTCCCTCTGCATCTTCTCCTGCTTGTCCCCCGCGCCAAGCTGCTTCCCCAAGCCACTGTGGGGGGCAGCGTGGGTCTGCGATGAAAAAAAAAAACAAGGACGAGGAAACGATGATTATTTGTCACGTGAGAAAGGCAGATTTTTTTTTCTGAAGCACCCCTCCGCCTCTGATATTTTATGCCCAACGATTATTTACTGTTCCAACGAATAACTATTCATGCATTCAATAAATATTTTTTTAATTTAATTTCTGCCCTTGTGAACAAATCAATATGTATGCATTGGACACCTACTCTGTGCCAGCCCCTCCTGGGACCTTTAGTCTCACACCAGATGGCATGTCCCCTGCCCTCGGGGGTGGCAAAGGGCAATTATGCTGGGTGCTATCAGAGGCTGGCAGCTGGGGGGCGGGGCGGGGCTGGGAAGGCTGCCTGGAGGGGGCAGCCCGAGCTGAGCCAGGAATCAAGCACGAGGCGTGCAAAGGTCTGGAATTGGACAACATGATGTGCTCCAGGGTCAGGGAAGCAACCAGTGGGACAGGCAGAGAGAAGGCAGGGGTGGGGCACCAAGCGGGTTTGGGGCTGGAGAAGCAGGCTGGGTCCAGAGTTTACACGGGTGCCTGTGCCAGTCCAGAGCTTGAACCTTACCCGGGGGCACTAGGGAGCCACAGAAGGCTTTAGGTAGGGGAATGATGTGATCAGAGGAATGACTTGTTTTTTCACCAGCTCACTGGGTGAAACTAAGCCAATCATTCCTGTCTCTGGACCTCAGTTTCCCTATTTGTAAAATGAGAAGTGAGGTCCAGGAAGACCTGGCAGTCCAGACATTCTGTGTCCTTCTTGGACCATGTGGGATCTCCCCAGGTTTGATGATTAACTCCCGGCCACTTGGGGTTAAGTCGACCTGCTTGGCTGATCACCGAAGAGGACCATGGCAAGTTTATCCCCATCCTCACATTAAACACACACCCGGTGTCAGGGGCCCCGTCCCAGACTGGGCACTGGGGACCCAGAGGTGATAAAACCCAGTTCATGCCTGAGGGTGGCCCCCAACTTGAAGGGGAGAAGAAAACACCCACTCCAGTGACAACTCTAACACCCCCTGTGAGGACGGAGGCAGAAGGTCCCTATAAGGCAGCTGGGAGCAGGGTGGGATCAGGGAGGGCTTCCCGGAGGAGGTGGGGCCTTCGCACACAGCTCAGGCTCAGACAAGAAGCACAACAGCTGCATTTAATGCATGCCTACTGTATGTCAGCCCATTTATACTGGCCAGCATATCCCAAAGGTTTTTTAATAGTTGGTATTTATTTCTGTTGCATGAGGAAGTATATGAATATAGATATGTATATGCATGTGTATGTATATAAAATACCAAATCCATAATTTCATGGATACTATGGCTTCAGAAAAAGCTAAGGCAGGTATTAAAGTTTTAAATAGAGTCTTTTTAAAGACAAATATTAGGCAGTAGTAGTAATAGTAGCAGTAGCAGTTCTGGCACAGAGAGGCAGAATGCCTAGTAGTTAAAACACAGACCCCAGAGCTGGGCTTTGATACAAATACTAGCTCTGCCACTCTTTGGCTGTGTGGCCTTGAATAACTCACTTAACCTCTCTGTGCATTGTTCCCTCCACTGTATGGTGGGGATAAAATACTACCTCCTTAGTAGAGCCGATGTAAGGATCAAATGAGTTAATGTGTGCAAAACATCAGAACTGTGTTTGCTGCTGTTGCCACTATTATTGTTCTTCTTATTATTATTAAATATAAAAGAGATGACAGAACAATATGGCAAAAAACTTGCAAACGTGGCACGTGAATGTTCAAAGTGACATGACGTCATTATATCGCAGAATGCTTACAAATTCCTGGAAAAGTGGGTATGATAATGAACCCTGCACTGTGGACGCGGGCTCAGAGAGGCCAAGTCACTTTCCCAAGGCCACACAGCAGCGGCAGAGTCAGGGCTCAGACCCAGAGGGGCCGGGCTGCAGAGTCTCTGGCTTGGGTGAGGAAGAGGCAGGGGTGGGGAAGCCGCAGTGGCTGCACCAGAGGGCAGAGGAGGCTGGAGAGGTGGGCCAGGTCACTGACCTGTCCCCCCGAGAGCCATGTTCGTCACCCAGCCCCTGTCCCTGACACCTCGGGCCGCCAAACACCCAGCCTGGCCAGTGCCCTGGGTTATTCATTAAACTTCATTACACCATCCTCGCCAGCAGCTGGCTCTCTGTCCCCAGGGCAAGGGAGTTGGCGGGGAGAGAGGGGCGGCTGACACCTGCGATCCGGCCTCCCGGCAGGCAGGTTTAGCCCTGGCCTCTGCGTCATCACTTTCCAAAACATGGAGACTCAGGGCCACCAAATGGGGGCAGAACTGGGGCTCAGGAGCCCAGCACCCAGCCCAACCAGTGGACAACAACCTCGCTGGAAACGGCCTCAAAGTGGGGGGGCCACGTTCCCACGGGCTGGAGCTGAGTCACGCTGTCCTCTGGAGAGGGGCCTGGCTCTACGTTTCCCTGTTGCACCCCGAAACCTTAACAGCCCCTTGCTTGCCGCTTGTGAGTATTTGAGTTTGAGACCCCGGTACAAAGGATCCCTCTCTCCTCTTGCCTCCAAAAAAAAGAAAAGGAATCAGTTGTCAAGGGAGAAGCTGAGGCACAGAGAGGTTAAGGAACTTGTCCCAGGTTGCCCAGCAGGTAGGCCACAGGACCAATCTTCCAGGGACCCCACATCCGACCTGGATGCTTTTGTCCCAGGAGACACGGAAACTCGTAGCCACAATGCCTGAGCTGAAGGAATCCGTAGGGGCATCTTTTTCATGGGTCCTTCTTGTGGATGGGGAAATTGATGTCCCAGCAGAATAAAAGGGTGACAATGGAACGTCTGTCCTCAGGGCCAAAGAAAAGTCTGGTCCTCGTGAATCAGACTTTCGGAATTAAGCCATTCGTTTATGCATCCAGCAAATATTACCCCAAACTACCAACATCTAGGCCCTACGAAGGGAGTGCTGGAGTTGAATAAGATGCTTTCCTGGCCCTCAAAGCAAACAGATGCAACAAAGCATTACAGACTCGGCAACAAGAGGAGCAGGGAAATGCAATTTTTAAATTATTTTTAATTTCTTTTTTTTTTTTTAAGAGACAGGGTCTGTCTCTGTTGCCCAGGCTGGAGTGCAGTGACATGATCGTAGCTCACTGCAGCCTTGAACTCCTGGGCCTTTGGGTTTTTTTTGTTTGTTTTTTTCATTTTTATTTTTAAAACTATCAAGTCAGCAAAACATTGTTGTAAGCAAAATAGCAAGAACAAGCAGTGCTGGCAAGTATGTGGGAAAATAAACACCCTCATCTGTAGCTTGTGCGATGAGGAATTGCCACAGCCCTTAGGGAAATGGATCTGTCAAATCTATTGCTATCTGATAAGTACACACACCTTTGACCAAGGAATTTTAATTGGGAGGATTTATTCTCTTAAAAAAAAAAAAAAAACAGTACCAGAGGGCACGGACATGAGTATGAGAGTGCTATTTAGAATAGCAAAAAAGTAATAATAATGATGATAATGATGGAAGTCTGGATGCTCTTGACTTAGGAGATTATTAATTCAAAATAAGTCATAATACACCCCCACCATAGGATTTGATGCATCTATCACAAAGAATTAATCAGATCAGGGTGCGGTGGCTCACTCCTGTAATCCTAGCACTCTGGGAGGCCAAGGTGGGAGGATCATTTGAGCTCAGGAGTTTGAGACCAGCCTAAGCAAGAGCAAGACCCCATCTCTACCAAAAAGAGGAAAATTAGCCAGGCACGGTGGCGCATGCCTGTAGTCCCAGCTACTCGGGAGGCTGAGGCAGGAGGATCGCTTGAGCTCAGGAGTTTGAGGTTGCTGTGAGCTAGGCTGACGCCACGGCACTCTAGCTGGGGCAACAGAGTGAGACTCTGTCTCGAAAAAAACAAAAGAATTAATCAGATCTAAATCTATGGACCCAAAGAGATGTTTATGATGTATTATAAATGAGAAAAGGAGAAGGAACATGTACAGTGTGTAATGACCTTTTTTTTTTTTTTTTAAAGCAATAACCAAAAGCGCCCAGTATGCCAGTCTGTGGCTGTGCGCAGAGGCTCACGGAGAACAATGTGCGATAACAATGGTCATCCCAGAGCAGCGGGGGCAGTGGGGACAGGGAAGGACAGGATGAGGACAGCAGGGCCCCAGAGTGAAAATGTGAGGGTGGAAACGTTCTCCAATCTGCAGTGACCACTGAGCCCTTAAAATGTGGCCAGTGCCACTGAGGAACTGAGTTATTTTATTTTATTTTATTATTTTTATTTATTTATTTATTTTTTTGAGACAGAGTCTCGCTTTGTTGCCGAGGCTAGAGTGAGTGCCGTGGCGTCAGCCTCGCTCACAGCAACCTCAATCTCCTGGGCTCAAGCGATCCTCCTGCCTCAGCCTCCCGAGTAGCTACAGGCATGCGCCACCATGCCCGGCTAATTTTTTCTATATATATTAGTTGGCCAATTAATTCCTTTCTATTTATAGTAGAGACGGGGTCTCGCTCTTGCTCAGGCTGGTTTCGAATTCCTGACCTTGAGCAATCCGCCCGCCTCGGCCTCCCAGAGTGCTGGGATTACAGGCGTGAGCCACCTCGCCGGCCCTGAATTTTAAATTGTATATAATTTGGGCTAATTTAGATGTAAACAGCCCCAAGTGACCGGTGACTAACGTATCGGCCAGCACGGGTCTAGAGACTCTGTCTAGGAGACAGCACGGACCCAGAAACGCGTCATTGTCACGGGCGGGGGTGACAAGTGTTAGAAGTCCTTTGGTTTTACGCAACCGTTTCCCCAGTGTGATGCAGGCCTGAGTGGCACGCAGACAGAAAGACAACTTCCAAACAGGGAGAGTAAACGCCCAAAACAAACAGTGGGTCCGTGCGGAGGACAGACAGGTGCAGCTTTTAGAAATGCCACACCCGGAAAGAGAGGAGAACCCCGCAAAGGCCACCTGGGCCAGGTGGTCGGGGCTGGGATGAGCAGGTTGGGATAGGTCACCTGCCGGGGTGCGGCCAGAACCGCGTCCCGGCCGTGTAGCACAGAGCCAGGCGACTCAGGAGGAAAAAAAAAAAATCAGACAGACCCCGACCGGGGGGCGTTCTGCAAAACGCCTGAGCGGGGCTCCTCAAACCGTCACGGTCATCGGAAAGAAGAGGCATCGGGGAAACCGTCACAGCCCAGAGGGGGGACACCCAGATGCAATGCGCTCTCTTGGCTGGGACTGTGGAACAGAGAGAAGGACATTAGAGACAAACTAAGGTGGTCTCAATAAAGTGGACAAATGCACCCGGCTAATGTAGGACGGTCACGACACAGGAATTGAGCGTGGGGTCTACGGGCACGCTGTATGCCATCCTGGCGGTTTTAGTGCAATTTTCTATGGACCTAAAACTACTCGAAAATAATTTTTTTAAGGAAAAACAGTCCCCACCCTCCAACTTGGAAAATAAGGCAAATGACAATACCTCATGCAGAGGGTTCTTGTCAGAGGGTGTTTAAATAATGAGGCTTTTTTTTTCCCCTTTACATTCTTATGAAAACAGAGCTTAATTTACAAAGTTCTCTATTTTATTTCATTTTGTGTGGTTTTTTTTTGAGACAGAGTCTCATTCTGTTGTCCAGGCTACAGTGCCATGGCATCAGCTTAGCTCACAGCAACCTCAAACTCCTGGGCTCAAGCGATCCTCCTGCCTCAGCCTCCCGAGTAGCTGGGACTACAGGCATGCGCCACCATGCCCGGCTCATTTTTTCTATATATATTAGTTGGCCAATTAATTTCTTTCTGTTTATAGTAGAGATGGGGTCTCGCTCTTGCTCAGGCTGGTTTCGAACTCCTGATCTCGAGCAATCTGCCCGCCTCGGCCTCTCAGAGTGCTAGGATGACAGGTGTGAGCCACCGCACCGGGCCTGAGTATATCTTAAACACTCCCTTCAGGTTTGGAAAAGGTGATGTCATCTACAGAGAAAGTTAACAATCTTTATGGACACCAGGGGCGTGGCTCCGGAGGCCATTACAGGGGGACAGTTACTGATTATTCTCATTATTTTTAGCTAGTCCCTTACCACAGTTCTCGCCTTGCACCCCGTTATTGAAGGACGGTTTCAATCCCCCCTGGGCTTTCACCCACTCTCATTCCTGAGGTGTGGACAAGGGAAAGGGTCTGTGAACCTTCTGGCTTCTTCTGGCTGAGAACAGATGGAGTTTGGGGGTTCAGCCCAGGAGAAGAGGGGAGAAATTATTTTGCAGTCATCTGCAAATATCTGTGGGTGCTGGGCTTCAGACCTAAGGTTTGCACGACGAGAACATTCACACCGTTTACTTACAGTCTTACCACGACACTTAAGTGGCCAGTGGACTATGAGACAGAGGGCACCTAGCTTCCAGAGCCCCTGTAGCACTGATCCAAAGTTCTAGGGAATCCAAGTGAATAATCCCAGAACCAATCGGGTGTGGGGTCACTGGGAGAGCCCCGTCATAGCCGTACAGATTGTTGGGAATTTCTTTTCTATTCTGGTTTCAACATTTCCTGAGGGACAGCAGGTCGTGTTTGTCACTGCACAGACTCTTTGTCTAGCCAACAGGAAATCTAGCGCTGCCTGATTATCTACAATGACATGGGCTTTGCTGAACCCTAAGGATTTTTGCAGTTTCTTCTGCGATCGGTGCAAGAGGCACGGGCAGATTTCTAACCCCGTCTCTGACAGCAGACCCTCTGTAAAAAACACTAGTATTCCTAAAAAGCAAAGCTTTGCTACCAGGTGTCCTAATATCCTCCTGGCGACCCTCTGTTAAAAGGCCCATAAGGAACTTCGTCTGGAAACTTGTAGCCAGGAGGGACCTCAGGATTTAATAATGCAAATTGTAGACAAATATCAAAGACTCAAACACAGTGGACAAGACCAGAATCCAACAACAGGTGGACCCTAGTTTTTTTTATTTCTGAACCATACTTTTTTCCTCTCTCTAGTTTTTATTAAAGACGGATCATAGTAGGATCAATTTATTTGCCAAAATAAACTTTATTCTTGTTATGTTTGCCCGATTATTTGCATAAGGTGTAGCAAGAATGATTATTAGCCTTCTAGGCTTTTCTTTCTTTTAACATTGGCTTTGCTGGGACTTTTGCATAAGGAATCTCAGATTGGATTCGAAAGTTTCTCTAGTCAAGCCAAGGATTTCTCCGTGCCATTGGGTACCTGTGTGAATTGGGTAAGTTCCTCTTTCCTCGAGGTCCCGAGGTAACTTGAGGTTCCTAGACCTGTCGTCAGCAAGTGACATTTCTTTACTCACCACAGATCAAGAAATGTTATTGATGAGGTACCTGGCCAGTCGTTCCGAAGGGCTTTTTATTGGCCTTATAAAGTCAACCTTAATTCCTTGACGCAGTGGCAGTACCTCTCGGAGAATATGCCACCCCAGTGGCATATTCTTGGGAAATATAGTCAGTGTCGTCCTGTTGCAGAAGAAAACAGATTCTCATTGAACTTATGCAAATAACTATATTGCCATAAATTAAGAATACTCACAAATGGATTTCGAATTCTGTAGAAATCAAGTAGAGAGAAAAAGAAATGCCTCACATTTTGATTACAAATATATACTTTGTTGTAAGCTACAAATAGCACAAGGAGGAGGAAAAAGATTTTCTTGACTTCTGGAAAACAAAATAAAAAAAGATTCAGCAATGTTTCAAACAAAAATTCATTAAAAAAATCTAGTTTGGCCTAGCACTCAGGGAGGCCGAGGCAGGCGGATTGTTTGAGGTCAGGAGTTCCAAACCAGCCTGAGCAAGAGCGAGACCCCGTCTCCACTATAAATAGAAAGAAATTAATTGGCCAACTAATATATAGAGAAAAAAATTAGCCGGGCATGGTGGCGCATGCCTGTAGTCCCAGCTACTCGGGAGGCTGAGGCAGGAGGATCGCTTGAGCCCAGGAGTTTGAGGTTGCTGTGAGCTAGGCTGACGCCACGGCACTCACTCTAGCCTGGGCAACAAAGTGAAACTCTGTCTCAAAAAAAAAAAAAAAAAAAAAAAAAGGATGTCAAGGCATATAAACTTGAACTTATGTTTAATAATTAATATTTTAGTATTTTATCTTATAAATGAGTGAGACATTTTATGATTATCCTCTTTAACTTAGCATAACACAACTTTAAGATTTTAAGTTACTGAGAAGCATTTTGGAACACAACACAGGCACCCTAACCCTAATGTCCCTCCGGGTCCCCCAGGGCCTCCGGTAGCCACGTGGCATCAAAGATGGCTACCAAGGACAGGGCCTATCTGTGCCCTCAAACCATTTGCCAGTTGCAGAGTTTGAGACAGAAAACGGGACTGGAGGATCCAATTCCTCCCAGGATAGCCAGGGGGCAAATCGGGGTGGGGGAATAAGGGGACCATTTTGAGCTAGATCCTGTCTTGCAGCTGCTGGTGTAGACACTCAGAACATGTCCTTGGGCCTCCCCGTAGCCACCTATCCAGACACCCGAGTCCAGAGGCTCAAATCTAAAAACACAAACTCACGGTCAAATCCAGTAAGATTTTTTTTTTTTTTGAGACAGAGTCTCACTTCTGTTGCCCGGGCTAGAGTGCTGTGCCATCAGCTTTAGCTCACAGCAACCTCAAACTCCTGGGCTCAAGCGATCCTCCTGCCTCAGCCTCCTGAGTAGCTGGGACTACAGGCATGCACCACCATGCCCGGCTAATTTTTTATATATATATTTTTAGTTAGCCAATTAATTTATTCCTATTTATAGCAGAGACAGGGTCTCCCTCTTGCTCAGGCTGGTTTTGAACTCCTGACCTTGAGCAATTCACCCACCTCGGCCTCCCAGAGTGCTAGGATTACAGGCGTGAGCCACCGCGTCCTGCCTGTCAGAGGAATTTTTAAGGCTAGCCACAAAATTGCTACATGTTCTTTGAGTTATCATTTTTTTCATAAATGCAAATAAGACAATTGTTTGGAATAAGAGATCTCTAAAATGTATTTTTTGTAAATTGCATCCATTTTTGGCCATTAATTTTTAACAAAGCACTTATTTTAAAGTGGATATCAAAGCAAAAGGCCTTCTAAGGGTGAGTTAAACCCTCCAGACGGGCCCTCCCAATTCTCCATGTGAAACTCACTAGGATGTCCAAACTAGACTCACTCATGAAGGAGCCCAAGAAAAGTTCCAAATCAATCAATCAATCAATCAATCAATCCGTAGAGGGAAAGCGGTCCTGGGTGTTTTCAACACTCACCAAACACGTCTTGCAGTTCCAGAAACCATTTCTCCACCGCCAACGGATCCAAGCACCATGGATGAACATCCAAGGGGATGGGGCAGCCACTACGCGCATCTCCGGATCCCTGCCACCGCGAGCAAGCGCCCCGTGGGCAATCCCAGACCAGCTCCCAAATCCTTGCCGCCCAACCGGGTCCACTTGCCCACCGCCCAAGAGGCAGCCCAGGCAAGAGCCAGCAGGTAAAGCCGAAAGGCAGGGGAGGTCTTTATTCTGCACGGTGCCAATCGGGGGCTCGGGAGAAATGTCTCAAATCCACCTTCCGGAGAACTTGGGAGAAGAGTTTTTTAAGGATAGTTTAGCAGGCAAGGGATTAGGCAATTAGGTTTGTTAATCGGGACAAAATTATAGGGATGTAGAAACCATCTTCTTGTGTTGCCCCAGGCCCTGGGGACACAGGTCTAACTGAGTCAAGTTCTCGGTCTGGGCGCTGGCTGGCCTGGGTGGGCCATGGGACTAGAATGCAGGCCTGGGGGATAGCTTAAACACTCCCTTCAGCTTGGGAAAAGGTGACGTTATCTACAGAGAAAGTTAAGAATCTTGGCCGGGCGAGGTGGCTCACGCCTGTAATCCTAGCACTCTGGGAGGCCAAGGCGGGCGGATTGCTCGAGGTCAGGAGTTCAAAACCAGCCTGAGCAAGAGCAAGACCCCGTCTTACTATGAATAGAAAGAAATTAATTGGCCAACTAATATATATAGAAAAAATTAGCCAGGCATGGTGGCACAAGTGACATAGGGATTCTGAGATGACAACGCTGCAGAAAAAACAAAAGCAGATTGTACGATTTTAGATAGAAGGACAGGGAGGTCCTCTCTGTGAAGGTGACATTAAGTACATACTTTACATAGGTAAAGGCATGAGCAACGTGGATATCTGGAGGAAGAATGAGCTGGGCAGGGGAGGGCATATGCAAAGGCCCTGAGGCAGGGGGGAGGCTGGAGTGTAGAAGGAGCACCAGGGAGGCCAGTGTGCAGTGTGGCTGGAGCAGAGCGGATGGAGGGGAGAGAGGAGGAGGGCAGAGAGGTAATGGAGTCAGGTGGAACAGGGTCATGAAGACTATTGTCAGGGCTTTTATTCTAAGTGAGGTGGGAGCCACGGGAGGTTCTTGAGCAGAGCAGCAGCATGACCAGACGCAGGTTGAGCAGGCTCCCTCCCAGTGCCGTGTGGGGCACAGGCTGCCAGGGAGCCCAACACGCAGGCTACTGCAAGGGTCCAGGCACAGGATTCGGGGTTTGAACCAGGGTGGTAGCAGGAGGGTTGCTGGGAAGTGGTTGCATTCTAGATATTTGGAAGGTCAGGCTGCCGGGCCTTGCTGCTGCAGCAGATACAGAGAGAGAGACAGAGATCAAGCAGTTTGGGGCCTAAGAAACCGCAGGCTGGAGCTGCCCTGCGTGGATGAGATGCAGCGGGGAGGCCAGAGGGTCAGGGGCCAGTCTGCCCCCAGGACGCTCACAGCTGGGCCGCAGGATCCCAAAGAGGCCCCAACCCAGGCTTGGCACACAAGGGAGGCTCGGAGCGCGGGGCCTTGCGAACACCCAGCAGGTACCACCGTCCTCGTCTGCAGGGGCGGGAAACGGAGGCGGGGGAGGCTGGGCGACTGCCCCACGGTCACGCGGCAGGGAGGCGGCTCCAGGCCAGGTCCCACGGAGCAGGAGCCAGAGCCCTGAGCTCACCAGGAGCCGCAGGTGCTGGCTGTGCCGGCCAGGGAGGCAAACAGAGGTGAGAGCTGCCTGTTCCTCCGGGGCGTGAAAACAACCGTCAGCACCCCCGCCTCCCGGAGCCAAGGACAGCGGCTTGGGCCACGCTCGGGGACACGTCCCAGGCAGGCTGTGATGTAACAGAGCCCGGCCGCGGAGACCAGGGAGGCACTTGCTTGGGGTTTCCCAGCCAAGCAAGGGTTTCTGCTCCCCTCCTGGAACCCTGGGCTCTGCGTTCTTTTTTTTTTTTAAGACAGTCTCACTTTGTGCCCAGGCTAGAGTGAGTGCCATGGCGTCAGCCTAGCTCACAGCAACCTCAAACTCCTGGGCTCAAGCAATCCTCCTGCCTCAGCCTCCCGAGTAGCTGGGACTACAGGCATGCACCACCGTGCCCGGCTAATTTTTTCTACATATATTAGTTGACCAACTAATTTCTTTCTATTTATAGTAGAGACGGGGTCTCGCTCTTGCTCAGGCTGGTTTCGAATTCCTGACCTTGAGCAATCCACCTAGGATTACAGCCGTGAGCCACCACGCCCGGCCTCCCAGCAGGTTTTTTTGTTTGTTTTTTTGTTTTTGTTTTGTTTTGTTTTCTTTCTTTTTAGGCCCATTCATGTACTTGTAGCCAGCAGTTTTTTATACGTTCAAAAGCGAAGAGGTACGTGGACAGCAGAGTGCATGCATGGATGAGCGCATAAACAAAACGTGGTCTACCCTGGGGTGGGACATCAGTCATCGGGAAGAGGAATGAAGCACGGACTCAGGCCCCCACGTGGGTGGACCCTGAGAACACCACGCCACGTGAGAGAAGCCGGACGCAGAGGACCGCACACTGCACGATTCCGTTTACACGAAATGACAAAAGCACGGGGCAAAGCCACGGAGGGAACACAGATGGGTGGTTGCCAGGGGCTGGGGGGAGGGGAGGAGGGTTTCTTTTTGGGGTGATGAAAAACCCCTAAAATCAATACTCTGTCCATGGGTGAATTGTATGGTATGTGAATTATAGCTCCATTGAGTTATTAAAAAATGGATATGCCCAGACAGAAAATCAAAGACAGTGATATACATTATTTTGTCTTTTCCCCTCTTTTTGGTTCTTACATGCTCAGTTTTTTTACTGATACATCGTTGCTGAAGCAGACGGAACAACGCATGGAGAGCTAAGGAGTTAGCCGTCTTGTCCTTGTCCCTAGCACTTGCAGCTCCAAACCTGCCCCCGCCTGTATCCCGCCATGACACGGAGTGTAAATTAACTCGACGCTACGAGAGAGCTAATGGCTGTCTTCCCTCGGTTCCCCGCCCCGACTGTGGGGACAGCCCCACGTGGAGATAGCATCCAGTGCCTAAATCTGCGCCCCCCGAGTGTGGCCCCCTCCGCCCTCCCCATTGCCCGTGTCTCGCTGCCACCTGCCACCTGGTGCTCTCGGCGGCTTTGCTCAACCTCGGAGCCTGTCCCCCGCCTGTGACGCGGGCTCCACGCGCCCATTCCCGAGGATGTCCGGGGCGCAAGGGAGACCCCACCCAGCAGACACGGGGCTTGGGATCGGGCACCCGCAGGTGCTCCGGCCGTGTGCGTGCTGGCTGTATGCACCCGTACACACGTGAGCTTCTCGCTGCCCACGTGTCCCCCGCTTTGCCACCCCATGTCCCCAGCGCATGGCTGTGCACGTCCCACTGGGGAGGGGGCTTGGGGGTGCTGCGGAAGGCCAGCGGGGACAGCGAGGAGACAGCTTGTCCCGAAGAGGGGGTGGCTGTGCAGGCTTGTTTGTGCCCTGGCCGTCCTCCGTCTCATCGATATTCTCGTCCCGGCCAGCTTCACAAGACAGCTTTGTTGAGGGGGCCGGGAGGAGAGCTGGCAGCCACCGCGGGAGGTGTGTGTGTGTGAGAGAGAGAGAGAACCACCCTGTGGACAGACAGACCGCGCAGCTGAGGACAGGAGGCCTGGCGTGGGGCATGGGCAGTGTTCAGACGCAAGACTTCCCACCTCTGCAGCGACGATGATGATGGTTGGTGGTGATGGCTGCCCACGCTTGCTGAGCACTCACCAGCCCCAGCCCCTCCCATGCACACATTGTTTCCAGTCATCCGAGCCCGGGAGGGAGGCGCCCTCATCACCCCATTTTACCAATGAGCAAACAGAGGCTCCAGGGGGCAAAGCAACTTGCCTGTTGCCACCTGGCCGGTAAACAGAGCCAGGATTGGAATCCGGCCCCTGCGTCTTCCCCACCTGCCCCTTCATGCCCTAAGGTCACAAAAGGATGGCAGGGGAGGCAATGAAGAAAGGTGACAAGGAACTGTGTTTGGGTTGCCGCTGTGGGAGTCAGACTGCTGGGTTCCAGTCCCAGCTCCTCTCTCACGGCCTGCGTGACCTGGGGCAAGTGACACGCCCATGTGCCTCGGCTTCCCTTTCTGCAGGATGGGGATAACAATAGTAGCCACCTCCTGTGTGGTCTGTACCTTGCTCGGGGCTCAGTGGCTGCTAGACGTTCTGGCTTGAGTATCCTCGTTGCTTCTTGGGCAGCTACTACACCCAAGCCCATGCTGGCGACTTTAAGTGCATTATCACACGTGATCTTCATGCAATCCTCCTAAGGCTCCTTGGGAAGTAGGTATTGTTCCCATTTGCAAGGGGGAAACTGAGGATGGGAAAGGGGAGTGGAAACGGGTGGGGGGGTGTGTGGGAAAGACAGGGAAGCTGGGGGAGAGAAGCTGGCCAGCTTCCCACTCCGCTCCTGGGAGCCCCGGGCCAGGGGGCGGGGCCCGGAGGGGGCGTGGCCGGCCCCAGGGCCCTATTGGCTGCCCGGAGGCGCTGGGGGAATAAATCCCAGGCCGGTGGCCCCGGGAACATTCAGCAGACAGACGTCTACCGTCCCTCCATCTCTCCATCTCTCCGTGGGCCTCCTACCCAGCCAATCCCGCCTCCCTGCTCGCTCTGTCCGGCCGCCCGGCTCGATCGCCTGTGCCCAGTAAGTGGACCCCACCCGCCGCCTCGCCCCAGGACTGGCCCGTGGTTTCCCAGGGGAACCGGGGAAGACAGAAAGAGTCATAAAAGCCCATGCTTTGGAGCCAGATGGGCTGAGTTTGCATTTGGTCCTGTGCCTCAGTTTCCTCGTCCGTAAAATGGGGATAACAGTAGAACCTTCCTCCCAGAGTGGTTGTGAGGGTAGAACGAGATACGCGCTTAAAGCGCCCAGCCCACGTTTACTAATAGTTCTTTTTTTTTTTTTTTTTTGAGACAGGGTCTCACTCTGTGGTCCAGGCTAGAGTGAGTGCCGTGGCGTCAGCCTAGCTCACAGCAACCTCAAACTCCTGGGCTTAAGCTAATTTTTTCTGTATATTTTTAGTTGGCCAAATTAATTTCTTTCTATTTATAGTAGAGATGGGGTCTCACTCTTGCTCAGGCTGGTTTCAAACTCCTGACCTTGAGCAATCCGCCGGCCTCGGCCTCCCAGAGTGCTGGGATTACAGGCGTGAGCCACCGCGCCCGGCCTGATAGTTCATATTTACTGAGCACTCACTGCATGCCAACTTGAGAGAGGTGGTGACTTCCTGCGGGCCTCGCTCAGGCAGGCGTGCCTGGACAACCTCCTCTTCCAAGTCGTGCGTTCTGCGGGGCAGGTGGGACCCGAGGGCCGGGCACGGGTAACAGGTGCCCGCTGTACAGGGAGCGGGGCAGAGGGTGGGGGTGCCTGCAGCGGGAGCCGGGACCCCTTACTGTAAAGCAGCGGATGGCACCACCAGGCACAGGGTGGGAAGGGCTTCCCAAAGCCACCTGAAAGGGGCGTCCGACCAGGAGTCCTCCCTGAGGACGGGGCTTGGTGACCGGCACAGGGCTTTCATGCCCAGTCAGTCAGGGGTGGCATTGTTTTGGGGGGTCAGGGGTGTCATTTTGGGGGAGGTAACCTCTGGGAGACAAAAGTTAATTCAAACAGTTTTGGGGATGCCCTGCTTTGGAGTGCCCCAGTCTCTTTTTATTTTTTTATATTTTGAGACAGAGTCTCACTCTGTTGCCCAGGCTAGAGTGAGTGCGGGAACCAGCCCACGCAGGCTCAAGAGAGCAGGCTGCGCCCGTCTCTTCCCAGCCCCTCACTGGCGGTTTGACCTTGGCCGTGGTAGGTGCACACACGTCATGGAAGCTGGCGCAAGCCGTGAATCGGGGCTTCCCTTTCCTTTGGAGAGTTGATTGCTAAACATTTGCCAGCACGCCGCGGCTTGGAAGTCACATAGCGTCACTTCCACCGCAGTCACCCGAGCCCAGGGCTCGAGGGCAGAAAACCTAGACCCCCGCCTCTCACTGCGAAAGGCAACCGCGCCCTATGAGAGGTGCCTGGGGACCAGAGAGCTTGCAGAGGCCACCCTGGAAAACGCAGCCTGAGCCGGCGCCCCACCAGGAGAGGAGGGCAAAAGCACTACCTCCTGGGAGGAGTAAATGAATTAATAGCTGTGAAACTCAACGCAGTGACTGGCGCATGGCAATCACTTCACACGTGGTCATCCAATACTATAATAATTATTATACAAATTAATGACAATGAAAGAGCTTGTCCTAACTGGATGCTGGACTTTCCAAGGTTAGTTTTTTTTTTTTTTTTTTTTTTGAGACAGAGTCTCGCTCTGTTGCCCAGGCTAGAGTGAGTGCCGTGGCGTCAGCCTAGCTCACAGCAACCTCAATCTCCTGGGCTCAAGCGATCCTCCTGCCTCAGCCTCCCAAGCAGCTGGGACTACAGGCATGCGCCACCATGCCCGGCTAATTTTCTATATATATTAGTTGGCCAATTAATTTCTTTCTATTTATAGTAGAGACGGGGGTCTTGCTCTTGCTCAGGCTGGTTTCGAACTCCTGAGCTCGAGCAATCCGCCCGCCTCCGCCTCCCAGAGTGCTAGGATTACAGGCGTGAGCCACCGCGCCCGGCTTCAAGGTTAGTTTTTTTAAAGAGTTTGTATTTAAATAAGTAACATAGGCGCATGGTAAAACATGCAAGCTGCACAAAAGGGCTGCAGCTGTCCCCAGAGGCCACCGCCTGACAGTTTCTTATATGTTTCCTGAGATGCCCTGTGCACGTGGAAGCACGTGGATTTGCATGCGTGTGTATGTCCCTGCATGTTTTTGCACAAAGGGACTATTCCTGGTGTCCTGCCTTTGCTATGTCCAGGTAACCATCTTGTAGTAATAGTTCATTCTCAATGAGAACGTGCAAATCCGCCTCCACGTCCTGACTTCCGAGAGTTGCGAGGTCTGGATGTTATTTCGGTGTGTAGGGGATGCAGGAGTTGGGGGGGGGGGTCATCCTTGCCCCAGTGCTCCAGCTGAGGGAGCTGAGGCTCTGGGGGATTACCTATCTGATGTCACATGGTGAGTAGGTGGCCCCCCTCGAGATTTGAACCCTGGTCCCCAGGACGCAGTCTGGGTGGTGAAGGAAGGGGTGGCAGCGGCCGGCACCAGGGCCAGCACTCCCGACCCTCCGGGTCTCCTTCCTCCCCCAGCCATGACGTCCGGAGAGCCCCTGCACATGAGGACGCCCATCCGGGACAGCATGGCCCTGTCCAAAGTGGCCGGCACCAGCGTCTACCTCAAGATGGACAGTGCCCAGCCCTCTGGCTCCTTCAAGATCCGGGGCATCGGGCACTTCTGCAAAATGGTATGGGCGGGGTCTGCGGCGTCCTTTCAGGGTGGGGCGGGGCGGGGAGGTGACAGGCAGGGCCCGTGCTGGGTGAAATGACAGGAGTTCCAGGGCCGCCCCTGAGCGCCCACCGTTAGGGCCTCCTCCGGTTAAGGGGTCAGGAGGGTCCCTACGGTCCCATCCCAGAGCCGTCTGTCGCCTCCTTCCCCCACCCTTCCCCGAGCCAGTCTCTTTGGGGAGACGAGAGGAGAACAAATTCCAAGTGAGGGAAGAAGAGGCTGGTGTCAATCGGAACCACGGAAGGTGTTCCAGGCGGGAGGGAGAAGGCAGGCAGGCGAAGGCCAGGCGGTGGGCCTGACTGTCCCCTCTTGTCCCTGCAGTGGGCTGAGCGAGGCTGTGAGCATTTCGTCTGCTCCTCGGGTAAGTGCCCCGCGCCCCTCCCGCCCTCTGCTGCGTGTCCGGGCCAGGCTTCCCAGCCACGAGCCAGCAGTCCCCAGCTGGGGATTCCGGGGGAAGCCAGGGGTCACCCGGGATTGGGGCAGAGTCCAGAGCCCTAAGTGGCCCCCAGAGCCTCCTGCACTGACGCGCTCCCCACCCCCACCCCTGGCAGCGGGCAACGCAGGCATGGCGGCTGCCTATGCCGCCCGGAAGCTGGGCGTCCCCGCCACCATCGTGGTGCCCAGCACCACGCCCGCACTCACCATCGAGCGGCTCAAGAACGAAGGCGCCACGGTCAAGGTGGTGGGCGAGGTGAGTGCTGACCCGGGGCTCGGGCCGCAGAGGGCGCCGGCTCTCCCCAGGGCCTCACCCTGCCGCCCCCCTGTGGCCTTGCAGACATTGGACGAAGCCTTCGAGCTGGCCAAGGCCCTGGCGAAGAACAACCCAGGCTGGGTCTACGTCTCCCCGTTTGATGACCCCCTCATCTGGTACGTGGTGCGGGTGGCACTGGGCCCGCCATCGTGCACAGCGGCTGCACACACGTGCACAGACCCACTGGGCGCACGCCATCATGTGCAAGCATGCACGCACGCGCAGACACCACGGCAGGGACACACACTGCCCGCGCTGCCCAGAAGCAGACGCTGGGACAAAGCTCTCGGGGGCAGCGGCTTATTTGGGTGGAGGGTCAGTGGGGAGATGGGGCCAGAAGGGACCGACCAGGGCAGCTGTCGCGGGCAGGTGACTGCTGCGGGCAGCTGGAGCCCAATCCCTTGGGCCCCTGGGAGCCAGCGCAGAGGGCGAGCTGCGGAGCCTTCCCTCCCGCGAGACGGAGTTGGGACGTTTACACGACGCCACCGTCATCAGCCGAGGGCTGCTCTGGGGGTGCCACCTCCTGGCACTGCCAGCTGCCCTGTTTGTGGGCAGCTCCGGTGGCCAGAGAAAGCCTTCGGGTAGATGCAGACGCCGGCAGCTGGAAGTCTAGGTGGAACCAGCGGAGGGGCCTGGGATGAGGCCGGGTGCAAACCCGAGCTGGCGTGTCCCGGGCCCGCCTGGTGTCTGCGGGGAGCCCAGCCCTGACCTGCCACCCTCCCCCGCCCTCCAGGGAAGGCCACACTTCCATCGTGAAGGAGCTGAAGGAGTCCCTGGGCGCGAAGCCCGGGGCCATCGTGCTGTCGGTGGGCGGCGGCGGGCTGCTGTGCGGAGTGGTCCAGGGGCTGCAGGAGGTGGGCTGGGGGGACGTGCCCATCATCGCCATGGAGACCATTGGCGCCCACAGCTTCCACGCCGCCACCGCTGCGGGCAAGCTCGTCTCCCTGCCCAAGATTACCAGGTGAGCAGCTGGAGCGCCTCCTCGGGTGTCCCGCAAGCATGGGGGACACACTGGCCTCAAGGTGGATCCCAGTGTCAGCCCCATTTTACAGGTGAGGAAACTGAGGCTTTGGTCGCTTGCCCAGAGTCACACAGCCAGTGAGTGGTACAGCGGGGACTGGAACCCAATCTGCATGAGACTCTGTACCATGTCACACTTTCTCACATGGCAAGTCTACTGCTAATCATCTATTGAGTTTCTCTGCGTCGGGGTTTACACACCCCATTAACTTGCCAACTATCTACTGAGCCCCTAATACGTACAAGACACCGGCTGACCCTGGGGAGAGAGTGGTGAGTAACAGCGCCTGCTCCCAAGGCTCGTCTCACAGCCCAAACCGTTCACAGACGGTGTTTAATTAGGGTTAGGCTTTGGCCTCACTACACAGAAGCCCGAAATAGCAGTGGCTTAAACAGGATTGAACTTTATTTCTCTCATATATAAAAAAATAAATCTAGCCAGGCGCAGTGGCTCACACCTGTAATCCTAGCACTCTGAGAAGCCGAGGCGAGCGGATTGCTCGAGGTCAGGAGTTCGAAACCAGCCTGAGCAAGAGCAAGACCCCGTCTCCACCATAAATAGAAAGAAATTAATTGGCCAACTAATATATATAGAAAAAATTAGCTGGGCATGGTGGCGCATGCCTGTAGTCCCAGCTACTCGGGAGGCTGAGGCAGCAGGATTGCTTGAGCCCAGGAGTTTGAGGTTGCTGTGAGCTAGGCTGACGCCATGGCACTCACTCTAGCCTGGACAACAAAGTGAAACTCTGTCTCAAAAAAATAAAAAATAAAAAAATAAATCTAGAGGTGGACAGTCCAGGGGCAATTCCATGAAGTCAGGGTCCCAGGGCCCTTGAGTTTATTGCCCCACCATCCTTAGCATGCGTGCTTATGGCCCACAACAGCTGCCTGAGTGCTGACTATTGGACACATCCCATCTTGCAGGAAGGAGAAAGCAAGGGCAGAAGGCTTTCTTTCTTTCTTTTTTTTTTTTTTTTTTTTTTTTGAGACAGAGTCTCACTCTCTCTACTGCTCAGGCTAGAGTGCCATGACATCGGCTTAGCTCACAGCAACCTCAAACTCCTGGGCTCAAGCAATCCTGCTGCCTCAGCCTCCTGGGTAGCTAGGACTACAGGCATGCGCCACCATGCCTGGCTAATTTTTTCTCTATATTTTTAGTTGGCCAATTCGTTTCTTTCCATTTTTAGTAGAGACGGGGTCTCGCTCTTGCTCAGGCTGGTCTCAAACTCCTGACCTTAAGCAATCCTCCCGCCTCGGCCTCCCAGAGTGCTAGGATTACAGGCGTGAGCCACCGCGCCTGGCCTATGCCCCAACCTTTAAAGACAGACACAAACACACTTCCACTTACCTCTCATTGGCCAGAACTTGGTCACATGACCACACCTAGCTGCAAGTGAGGCTGGCAGGTGTCTATACAGGCATCCACATGGGCAGCTAGCAGGGACGTTGGGGCAGACAACAGGCTCTGCGGTAGCTAGGAGAGGACCGGATCCAGGTAAGAACTTCTGGATTCCTGAGCCCGGTAACCGGGAGCTGCTGTGTTGGCCTCTGGCTGAGTGCCTGCCGGGAGCCACGTGCTGCCCAAGGGTGACGGGCCAGGCCATCAAGACGCTATGGGCCAGGAGGGAGGCGACAGGGGAGCTGGGCCGGGAAAAGGCCCAGTGGTCCCTCGGGGAGGCCGGGGAGGGCATCCGCCCACTGGGCACCAGTGCCGGTGCTGGGGTTACGCGGACCCTGCCCCCGCGCCTCCACTCCCTAGCCACGCGACCTCGGGCAAGCGACCGTACACTCTCTGCCTCTGTTTCCCCTTCTATAAAATGGAACCAATTGGTAACAGCAAAAACTGTCCTGATCGCTAACTAACGCTTATGAAGTGCTCGGCGCCCAGCACTTTCTCAAGAAGTCCTCCCTGTTCGTGGCCCCTGGCTCTGTTTCCTCCACCCTCACGCCCTTCTCTGTCCCCACCTCTCCCAGTGTTGCCAAGGCCCTGGGCGTGAAGACCGTGGGAGCCCAGGCCCTGAAGCTGTTCCAGGAACACCCCATCTTCTCCGAGGTTGTCTCGGACCAGGAGGCTGTGGCTGCCATCGAGAAGTTTGTGGGTATGTGCCAGGAGATCCCATTTTTCCCCAAATTTTCTTCCCAGTTCTTTCTCCGATCCCTGCCTGGAACATCCCGTTAATGGAAGATAATATAATTCAGTGTAGAAACAGAAAACCGAAAGCCACAAATGAAGAAGTAAGGTCGATAACTATGACAGCAGTGAACAATAACTGAATATTTAAAATGTTGAGTCTGAGCTTCCTGGTAGCCAGAGTGAAAAAGAACAGCAAGGGACTCAGAGTCGGACTCAGAGGTGGGTCTCTAACTAGGCTGGACTCTTTCTGGGTTCAGCCTAGAGGACAGGGATGGCAGGGGAAAAAAAAGTCCTGGCATAATGGCTCACACCTCTAATCCCAGTACTTTCGAAGGCTGAGGTGAGAGGATCACTTGAGGCTAGAAATTTGTGACCAGACTGAGCAACATAGCTAGACCTTATCTCTACAAAAAAAATTTTTTTAATTAGCCAGGCACAGTGGCGCATGCCTATAGTCCCAGTTTCTTGGGAGGCTGAGAAAGGAGAATTGCTTAAGCCCAGGAGTTTGAGGTTACAGTGAGCTATGACTGCATCACTGCACCCCAGCCTGGGTGACAGAGTGAGATCCTTTCTCTAAAAGAAAAATGGTAGGCCGGGCGCGGTGGCTCACGCCTGTGACCCTAGCACTCTGGGAGGCCGAGGCTGGAGGATCACTCAAGGTCAGGAGTTAGAAACCAGCAAAAGCGAGACCCCCCGTCTCTACTAAAAAATATTGGCCAGCTAAAAATATATAGAAAAAATTAGCCGGGCATGGTGGCGCATGCCTGTCGTCCCAGCTACTCGGGAGGCTGAGGCAGGAGGATTGCTTGAGCCCAGGAGTTTGAGGTTGCTGTGAGCTAGGCTGACGCCACGGCACTCACTCTAGCCTGGGCAACAGAGCGAGACTCTGTCTCAAAAAAAAAAAAAGAAAAGAAAAAAGGTAGCATTTATTCTGCCACTTAATTCTCCTATATCCGCAGCTAGCTTAGCTAACCTGGTTAATCAACCATCCCACTACTCTTGCCCAGATGATACCTCAGAATCCTTCTCAACACAGTGCGCAGGCAATTCCGATCATCCTATCAGTGTTAGTGCTCACGATGCCCCCCAGGCCCTGAGTCTGTGGCCAGGGCACTGCCAAGCCCCCCAGTGGCCTGCCCGTCCCTCCCACCCTGGGGACCAGGCCCCCACCCTCACCGTGCCCCCTCTCGGCAGATGAGGAGAAGATCCTGGTGGAGCCGGCCTGCGGCGCGGCCCTGGCCGCCGTCTACAGCCGCGTGGTCCAGAAGTTGCAAGGGGAGGGCAAGCTCCGGGTGCCGCTGCCGTCCGTGGTGGTCATCGTCTGCGGGGGCAGCAACATCAGCCTGGCCCAGCTGCGCGCCCTCAAGGAACAGCTGGGCATGAAGAACGGGCTGCCCGAGTGAGGGCGCCCCGCCCACGTGTCCCCTCCTGACCAGGAGGCCCTGGAGGGGCTGGAGTTTTATCCAGGCCTTGTTGTAAATATCCTCGTTTGGTTGGAGCCTGCGGCCTGGGCCGGCGGGTGGGCTTCCACCGCCAGCCCACCGTGCGGACGGGCCGGTGGCCGGGGAGGCCGAGTTGGATCCTCGTATCTCCGTGACTGCTCTGCCCCTGTCCTTGGCCACTGCGCTAGGGTGACAACCGCCCACAAGTACGCCAGGTCCCCAGGGCTGGGTGGGTGGCAGGGACCTGCTCACAGCGGGAGGGGCCCCCTGGCTTCCCCCTGGGGAAGTGGACAGGGCCTCGGGCCCGGGGCGGACGTGCCGTCCCGGCCTTCCTCCAGGAAGCCCAACCCCCACCCTGGCTCGTTTTTCTAAGGTGCAAACTTTTTCACTGAAAATATGTATTTATGAAAAAAAAGATCCTTCTCTGAGTTTTTCCTTCTGCGCTGCCCTCCTTCCTCCCCCCAAGACTGCTCCGGCCCTGGCTCTAACCCGGCGCAGACCCCACTCACCCCCGACAGTGAGGCCCCAACTCCCGCTGGGCTTGTGTGCCGTGCCGGGAGGGGACGTCCTCACAGCACAGGGAGCGGGTGGCTACACAGAGGGACTCGGGTGGGAGGAAAGCCGCCTGCACCGAGGCATCCGGCTGCAGAGGCAGGTGGGGCGACCCCCCACACTGGAAGTCCTTCTGGGAGTCAGGTTTCATCCCAGGCCCGCTGGGAGCAGAGGGGTGCGCAAACTGACGCCGGACACCATCTCACGGACAAGGAAGGGGTGGGTGGACTAGAGCTCAATGTCCTGCAAACCCTCTCGAAACACGGAGCCTTCTCTTGAGACAAAAGTTTGAGTGGGAGCCCACGTCTTCGGGATCAAAGAGGACTTGCCGGGGCTGGCTGCAGGGTCGGAGGGACCCCACACACACCAACCACCGCTCGGAATGTCCCCTCACCACCTATAGCAGCTTCTAGGGCTCTTTTGGGGGGCCCCCAAGTTCAAAGTGAAGTTTAAGAACCATGCTGATCAGCTGACCAGACAGAGCCTTGGCCTTCATGGGGGGCAGACCCCCAGATGCACCTGGAGCCGCCATCCTGACGCTGAGGATTGTGGGAAACTCCCAGCAGGGGCCGGGGGATGCTGCCTTCATGGCTGCCTCTGTGAAGTGGGTCTTGCCTTTGCCCGGGCAGCGGACGTCCCAGCGGGAGACCAGTGGCGGGAACCCCCACACTCTGTTCAGAGCGCCTGGCGTCCTGACCAATCCCGCCTCCCAGGAAGCCACAAGAGGGGCCAGAATCGTTCTGGGGAATAACCAGAGTGACCCTTTGCTCATCCACCTGCCAAGTGGGTCTCACAGAAGCCCCAACCTCAGGACCGGCTGCGAAAATTCAGCGACAGGCACACAGCAGGTGTGACCCCAGTTCCGCCCGCACCACCACCGCAAGGAGCCGAGGAAGGAGGGCGGGGCCCCCAACCCTGCTCTAGAGACTCTGGGGCACGTCCTTTACCGCCCCACGCCTCCTCCCCTCTGAACACGCGCAGATCCCAGCCCTCCCAGCCAGCAGGCTGTCCCCAGATCCCAGCCCTCCCAGCCAGCATGCTGTCCCCAGATCCCAGCCCTCCCAGCCAGCAGGCTGTCCCCAGATCCCAGCCCTCCCAGCCAGCAGGCTGTCCCCAGATCCCAGCCCTCCCAGCCAGCAGGCTGTCCCCAGATCCCAGCCCTCCCAGCCAGCAGGCTGTCCCCAGATCCCAACCCTCCCAGCCAGCATGCTGTCCCCAGATCCCAGCCAGCAGGCTGTCCCCACGATGAACAGGCTCGGGTAGGAAAACGCTCTCTGGGGAGCTGGGAAGGCACCAGCAGAAAGTCCGTTTCCAAGCCTGAAGCTGCGGGTTCCCAGATGGCAGGGACGGTGACGATACAGGGAGGAGGGACAGCAAACCCAGCCCCGGCCTCCGTCCGTGCTTTGTGTTCTCCACAGCGTTCACCAGCAGGGCACACGCGGCACGTTTGTTTATTGTGTCTGCTGAGAGCAGGGGGTCTTTGCAGCGCTTGTTATGAGCAACCCCGGGACCACGAACCGAGGCTCGATAAGCATTTGCTAATGAATGAATGCTGAGGGGCCCTGTGCGGGCTGCAAAACACCCCCCAGGGAAATGCTGCTCACATCGTGACCCCATTTTACAGGTCAGGTTACCAAGGCTCGGAGAGGTTGAGTCCATAGTTAACAACTGGGTGCTTTCCTCCCCCCAAGCACACAGCACTGGGACAGTGTGCGAGAGACAGCAGACGGGGAGGCGTCTGTACCTCACAGCACCATTTAGGGAGGTCTTGGTGGTTAACAGGGCCCCAGAAGAGGACCCAGAACATCGGGATGGATGGATGGCTGAATGGATATGAATGGATGATGGATGATGAATGGAAAACGAACAGACAGATATTCACGGGTGGGTGGGCGGGTAGATGGACGGAGGGCTGGATGGGTGACAGATGGGTGGATGGATGGATGGAAGATGGATGGGTAGATGAGTGAAGGCGTGTGGGCGGATGGGTGGATAAATAAGTGGATGGACAGAAGTTAGTGAGTGGATGGGTGGACGGATGGATGGAAGACAGACAGATATGGATGGGTGGGTGGAAGACGGATGGATATGGATGGGTGGGTGGATAAATAAGTGGATGGACAGAAGTTAGTGAGTGGATGGGTGGACGGATGGATGGAAGACAGACAGATATGGGTGGGTGGGTGGAAGACGGATGGATATGGATGGGTGGGTGGATAAATAAGTGGATGGACAGAAGTTAGTGAGTGGATGGGTGGACGGATGGATGGAAGACAGACAGATATGGATGGGTGGGTGGAAGACGGATGGATATGGATGGGTGGGTGGGCAAATAAGTGGATGAACAGACGTTAGTGAGTGGATGGGTGGACGCATGGATGGATGGAGGATGGAAGACGGATGGATATGGATAGGTGGGTGAAGACAGATGGGTGGATGGGTGAAGGCGTGTGGGCGGATGGGTGGGTGGGTGGATAAATAAGTGGATGGACAGAAGTTAGCGAGTGGATGGGTGGACGGATGGATGTGGCATGAGTGGACAGATGGATGGAAGACGGACGGATGGTGGGGCTGTGCAGATGGGTGGGCAGGTGGGCTGGCAGGTGCGTGAATGCACAGGGCGGACAGAAGCTGGACAGGACGACGCACGGGACGTGGTGCAAACCCAAACCTGAGAGGAGCAAGGGCGCCGGCCCCGCCTTCCCCACGGCCCCAAGAAGCACGGTACTGCACGGGGGGCCTCGCCCGTCTGTTTAATGGCGGCACAGCCTGCGGTTTGCTCCCTCCGGCGGGGAGCTGGGGCAGGCGGGTGGGGGCGCGGGGCGGGAGCAGGGGGCTGACACTCCCGCCTGCCCTGGCGAGGTGAGGACACTCGGGACCCTCCAGCCACACGTGGCCAGAAACTTTGGTTTTGGTTTGTTTTCAAGTTTCTGTCCTTAAGGAAGCTGCGCGGAAAGGGAGAGCGGGGGCTGCTTCCCAGGGCGCTCAGGGCGGGGTGGGGCTGGGGGCAGGGACGCCGGCCGGAGAGGACGCCCAGGGCCCGGGCCGAAAGCCCACCGGCGCCGCCAGCAGGAGCCAGGCTGGAGGGCTGCGGGGGCCCAGGGCCTGACGCCAGGACCCCTCCAAGCCCTCGGGAGGAAGGGACACCAGGATGGGGCCCCAGAGGTGGGATCAAGAAGCCGGAGACAGAGCAAGTCGCGGGGAGGCAGAGGAGACGCTCCGGGGGACGGGGAGCCGGCCGGGCCCCTGCCGCTCCCTGGGGAGATGACCCGGAGAACGATCCAGCAGACCCTGCCCACTCAGTGCACAGCAGGGGCCGAGCCCCTTCCCGGGGCAGGCAGAGGCCGGGCTGACGGCAGGTGGGCCCTGCGGGGCGGCAGGGGCGAAGGCAGCAGAGTGGCGGGCCTCACTGCCACCAGACCCGGATGGGCGAGAACTTCCAGAGGTCGGGCTGGCCCATGTGCAGCAGGCTGCTGAAGGGCGAGGCGCTCCACTGGAACGGGGGCACCTGGTCCCACGTGGGGCCGCTGACCGCCAGCAGGCTCAGGGCCTTGGCCAGCGACATGCTGGTCACCTGCGGGCAGGGCGGAGAGGGGCTGAGCCAGGGCCCTGGGCCCACGCTAGCCTTCACCCGAGCCCGCCGCTGAACCTGACCCCAACCCACACCGTCACCTTGACCCTGACCCCAACCACAGTCCTGCTCTGACCGGCCTTCCCGGCCCCTCCCCCCGGGGTGCACCTTCGCGTCGATGCCCCCGTGGGAGCGCTGGCGCAGGGCTGAGAAGGGGTAGGAGCCGTCGGCCAGGTTGAGGTCGGAGCGGGCGGAGATGGCGTTCTCCGCGTTGGGCTGGGGCTCGCAGGCCTTGCACAGGGACAGGGGGTCGTGGAGGAAGTCATTGTACCTGGGGGAGAGGAAGGAACCCCAGTCACACCAGGAAGGGGGGCTGAGGACAGGCCAACCCTCATGGCGGCCACCCGTGCCACAGCCGCCAGCCAGCTTCAACCTGCCCGGCCCCTCCCGCCGCCAGGCCGGTGCTGACGCGGCCCCTGCCTGGGCTCCACCCCCGTCAGTCACTCAGCTCTCTGCTCCGGCACATTCCTCGGGGGCCCTCCACGCCCCCCGCCAAGCCAGGCGAGGCACCGTGTGGCCTTCGGTCACGTTTCCGGGCATCCGACAGCTGCGGACACATCGGCGGGTCTCTGCACCTCCCAGGAGACAGGGCGCTCCCCGGGACTGGGACCTCAGGGTGCAGGTTTTGTGCCTGTCGCTCCCTGCGCCTCCCTGTGACGTGAGGCTGGCGGCCGCGGCCCTGGCCCTACCATCTGACCGCCCCGCCGACCCCGGCCCCAACAGGTCGGCGCAGCAAAGTGCACAGGAGGTGCCAGTGACTCGGCCTCGCTCTCCCCCGCCCACACCCACCTGCACCCACCTGATCAGCCGGATCATGGAGTCTATGTCTTGCACCAGCGACTGGTTCCGCCGGAAGATCTGGGCCCGGGGGCTCCCGTCATACGAAAACCAGTCCCCGTACCTGGCCACCAGGTCCTGCAGTCCACTGGCGTTGAACACAGACTCAAAGGACCTGCCGGGGACAAGGACTGTCACCCTCGACCCACGCTGGCCCCGACAGGCTGTCGCCGTGGCCGGGAGCTGGAGAAATGGTCACACCAGAACATAATCACAACTAAGACAGTCGGGACTGCGGTGGTAACGACTTTCATTTGTGCTGGTGGTGGCTTGGTAAGGTGGCCGAGCCTGGGCCCTGGGGTCCCACAGACATGGATTCAAACCCTGGCTTTACCATTCACCAGCAGGGAAGCCTGGGAAAATTAGGCACTCTCTCCAGCCTCAGTTTCATCATCTGTGAAATGGGAACAGGAAACACAGCTACTGTGTGCAGCAGTCAGAGGCTCAAATGCGGTAACCAGGTAAAATAAGTGAGCCCCAAGGTGGCGGCTCTGCAGCTCCGGATCCAGCTGGAGACCCTGGCAGGGGTCAGTCCCTGGGCGTGGCCGTCCCGTGCCACCCTGCTGTGGGTGCCAGAACTAGGAGGTCACATAGATGCTGGCCTAAGCCACGCAACTGCACCCCAAAACTGTCAGGGCCTTCCTGGCTAGAGAAGGGGTGGGTGGGGTTTCTGTGCTCTCTGGGCTTGAAGTATCAGCCGGGAAGGAGCCTTCGCCCGCAGGGAGAGCTGAGCAGGGGGCGAGGCCGACGGGGAGGGGCACGTACGGGATGTTGTAGCTGGCCCAGTACGTCTTCTCGTAGAGCTCCGAGGTCTTGTCCGCCACCACCACCATGCCCCTGGGACCAGCAGAGATGGGGCAGAGGTGGTCAGAAAAGGGGCTCCCACGAGCACTGCCCTGCTCAAGAACCCCCGATGGCTCCCCATTGCCTGGGGGACGGATTATGTCCGGAGCCTGCAGCCCCCGTCCTGGACGGCCCTCTCTCCCACCCCCACGTGGCTCCAGCACGCTGCCGGGCCTCTGCCCGGAGCCCCCTGCCCCTCGCCCCGGACACTCACGGGATCTGCTCCAGGACGGTGAGCACCTTGCTCCCCGGGCTGGGCCCGCCGGGGACAAACGCCTTGTAGTCCACAATCATCCACTGGTTGTTGTACCTGCCGTGCGCAAGCACGGGGACTGAGCGGAGCCTGGGGCCACTGCCCCGTGTCCCCTGCCCCCAGGGCCCCACACGGCCAGGAACGGGGGCAGTGGGCCTGGGGGTGTCCGGCCATTCAATTGTCACCCTGATACTGCAGGCTGACCAGGTGTCTGCAAACCCCTCTCTGGTCATGCTGCTTGCCTGTTCCAGAGTATTCTATGGCTTCCTAGTGCTCATCAGAGCAAAGGTGAGTTCCTCTGACAGACATCCCAAGACCCTGCAGGACCCGAATGTTCCCGGGTCACAGGCGCTGCCATCCCCGTAGCGGCGCCCAGCAGCCCGCCCCACTCCGCCCAGAGCCCCCGAGTTCCAAGTTCTCTTCCTGGGCTGAGGAGCCTGCCCGGGAGGCACAGATCCCCCCCCCCCCCACCTACAGTGTCCCCAGGTACACGATGAGGGAGGGGACGCTAGGATTCTTGCAACCCCAGTGACAATCCGTGGGGGGCTCTGCAGAGGTGTGGGTGTGTGGCCCTGGTGCCACCCCGGGTCCCCGAGGCCTGAGTGTTAAGGGGAGGGTCGGTCTGTCACTGGGGGCGGGGAGGCCACAGGGCCGGGAGCCCACTCACGTGCCACTGTTGAACCTCTTGAAGACGTCTGCCCAGGAGTCCCCGTCCAGGGCCAGGCGGTTGGCCACCAGGTTGCGCACCCACTCCAGCACGCGGCCCCCGGGCTGCACGTACTTCCACAGCAGCGGGTTCTTGTTGCCAATGGTGGTCTCCAGTGCGACCTGCGGGACAGCCCAGGGGGTGCTGCACGACCTGGGCACGCTGCCACCAAGTGGCAGCGCTGCATCTGCCGTGGTTCCTAATCGAGTGTTGAACAGTTTTTTTAAAACTCATATCCCAGTTTAGGTACTGCTCCTCTCTGGCTCCGCGGAGAAGCACTGAGAGGAATTCAGGGTCAGGCACCCACGCAGCTCTGCCCTGGGGAACAGCCCCCAAGGCAGCCTTTGAGTGGGACTCCTAGGAAGTTACTCTCTCACCAAGTTGCCCCAGAAAGACGCACCCCATTCCCAGCCTGTCCCTGCAATTCTGCAGGGAAAGTCAGGTGGCTCGAGGCCGTTAGCCTGGCAGACCTTGCGGCCAGCGGCCCTGGAGACCCTATAACAGGAGGAGGAGCAGGGGAGGTGCCCGCCGCTGCCTACAATCCACCCCCCATGTCCTCCTGCACCCCTGTCTGTCTTGCAGACTCTATGAATAAAGCCTTACCTGTTAAAAACAAAACTTATGTCAACAGCCAAGGCAATTTTGTTGAACTTGACTTTCCCCAGTGCATATTATGAATATGGGAGTTCTAGATATGAAATGATCTGATATTTTGAATCTCCAGGCCTCCAGAAATGCTAACATGCCTTTCTCTGGATGTACACTGGCCCCTCCAGCTGCCTCACTCCCCACCCACTGCCTGGCCCTCTCCTGTATCATTCCACACTTAGAAAAAAGTGGCCAGGCCAGGTGTGTGGCTCACACCTGTAATCCCAGCACTTTGGGAGGCCGAGGTGGGAGGATCGCTTCAGGACCTTTGAGACCAGCCTGGGCAACATAGCAAGATCCCATCTCTACCAAAAAAATTAAAAATTAGCTGGGCATGGTGGTACATGTCTGTAGTCCCAAGCTACTTGGGAGGCTGAGGCAGGAGGATCATTTGAGCCCAGGAGTTTGAGGTTACAGTGAGCTATGATGTTGCCACTGCACTCTAGCCTGGGCAACAGAATAAGACCCTGTAAGAAAAAAAGAAAGGAGAGAAGAGCAAAGAAACAGGACAGGCCATGGAGTCCCTCCCGCCCCAGACCCACAGGGAGCTGGCCTCCTCTGCACGGAGGAGGGTGTTTCTCAAAGTGATGTTTTTTCTCCCCTGCAGCGTTGCCCTGGTGATCGTGGGCCTCACTGGGATGCCAGGAACAGATTTCTAAATGAGTCTGGACCCCAGCCAGGAAAAACGATAAAAACAACACATTGTAAAAGAGCTCGATTCAGAAAACCCGGCCAGGTCAGCGGGTTCTGGGGATAGCAAGTGGGAATGCAGGGGAGAGGTGGGAGGTTTATCCTCAATACATAAAAGCAAAATGAAGCCACTGAGGTCCAGGATGCCCCCAAAGGTCCCCAGACGAGTGGCAGGATGCAGAGTCCCAGGCCAGCTGCAGGTTTTCCCACGTGGGACCTGGGAGTCTGCATTTCCACGAGCCCTCGTGGGGGTCCAAGTCCCAGGGCAGGGCCCGGTGTGGGCCCAGGGCGGCAGGGCGGGGCTGCGTCCACCTGGTCCTCCATCGCCCCCCCTCCCCAGCTCCTGCCCTGTCCCCCTGGCCCAGAGCTGCTGGGGAGAAACACCCCCGGGGACAGAGGAGACACGAGAGGGGACTCACCAGCCCGCTGCCCAGGATGTAGAAGTCGTCGCAGGAGAAGATGGTGCCGGGGTAGGAGGAGAAGACCACCTTGTTGCCGGGAACCAGGGGGTCGTCATCTGTCGGGGGACAGTGGGCGGGCGCGAGGGTTAGACAGGCGCATGCAGGGCCCCGCGCCCCACCCAAGACTTGGGTCTCAAGGCGGGAAGCAGGCCCGCCCCAGAGGACGCCCCACCCCATCCATTCTGCCACTTAGCAAACGAGGTCATTTTGACATATGTGTGTGTGCGTGTGCGCGTGTAAACGTAAAAGCTGGTACACTTCGGGAGGCTGAGGCGGGAGGATTGCTTGAGGCCAGGAGTTCAAAACCAGGCCTCCAGAGGCCGGCACGTCCCTGCCCAGACGCCGCAGGGACGAGCCTGGGCTCGCCTGCTGGGAAGAAAGGCCAGCTGCCGGCTCCGGTCACCCCCAGACTCGGGAGGGCCGGGCGCCCGCCCAGCTGACCTGCCGCACGCCGCCCAGCGCCGGTGAGCCCGGCCTGCCCCAAATACCAGACCACCAGCCGACCCCCGGACACGGGAGCAAACCCCCAATGCTTGTGGTTTAAGCTTCTGCTGTTCTAAACGTGGGCGTGGCTGGTCACGTGGGGCGGCCACCTGACCCACCTTGAAAAGTAAACACTTGAAAGGAAACAAACATGTTAAAAGGCAAATCGATCCCCTGCGACGGCCCCAAGGGACGCGTGTGCGCGTAGTGGGGCGCGGCTGCCCACCCCTCCCAGGCCCCCCACCCGTGTGTCCCCACTCCCGCCTACCCCGTGGGCCTTCCCGGAACTGGAACCAGTACTTCTTGATGACGCGCAGCATGTGCTGGTAGCTGTGCCAGGTGTTGTGGGCGACCAGGAGGTCGCTCTGGCCCGGCAGCAGCTTGATGAGGGCGGAGCAGGAGCCTGCGCCCAGGGCAGCCTTGACCTTGGTCTTATTCAGGGCGGGCTCCAGGTCTTCCAGGTCCCCCGAGATCTGCAGCAGGCTGGGGAGGGCCGGGGCACCGGAGGGTTACGGCGCCTGCTCTGGGTGCTGTGATGTACCCACTTCACAGAGGAGAAGGCTGAGGGTCAGGTTAGCTGACTGGTCCAAGGCCATGGAACCAGGAAGTGGCAAAGCTAGCACTAGGACCTCGGTCTGTCCAGCAGGTGCATGGCCCTGTCCCCCACCCTGTCCGCTCTGGGGGCGACACTTACAGGAAGCCCAAGGGTTTGACGGTAAACTTCTCAGTCGGGAAGCTCACACGGCCTTCGTAGCTGTCCTCCAGGCCTTTCAGCTGCAGGAGGGTCAGCCGCACCTGGGGGAGGGGGCGGGGGCAGAGGGAGGGTGAGGCCTCTCCCCCAGGCTCACACCTTCTCCTGCAATGGGTGGGGGCTCCGTGCTGCGCACCCTCCTGCTTTCAATGAATCACCCTGCATTGACCCCAACTGGCTTCCACTAAACAGCCTAGTTCAAAGGCCTCCTCCTCCAGGAAGCCTCCCAGCCTGGCCTGACTTTAGTTCCTGCCTGTGCTGCTGCCTCAGGCACCTGCCTCACGCATCTGACTTCTCCCCACTGTCACTGCTTTGCCTCAACATCAGACACTGCTCGGCACGGGGGACATCACAGTGGACAGAGCAGACATGGCCCTAGGGGGCTCGGAGTTGAAAAGACGGGCCCTGAATTCCTCGCTAGAGTTTCTCCTTTCAGTGAGAAAGGGAGGGGTGAGGAGAGGTGAGGCACGTGGAGGGGTAGCCAGGTGGCAGGGGTGGGGGGAGAAGAGTGTTCCGGGCAGCAGGAGCAGGTGTTCGAGGCCCTGGGGCAGGGGTAAGTCGTCTCCTGCGAGGGGCCTGGCAGGCAGGGAGGCAGGAGCAGGGAGAGGAGGCGGCGAGTGGGAGAGGGAGCTGGGGAGGGAGAGGCAGAGCAGGCGCTGAGGCCGCAGAGAGGAGCGTGGGCTCGTCCCAGGCACTGCGCAGCCCCAGGGAGACAGAGCAGACGTGACGCAGCCCCAGACGGCCGGGGAGGATGGGAACGAAGATGGGGGGTCCGACAGCTCATGGGCAGGCGGGTGGGAGGCAGCTTGTGAGGGTGGAGGGACAGGTGGACGAAGGACGGGCAACTAAATGGGGTCCATCAACAGGGCGGCTGGACGGAAGCACTGACTCTGGGCTGGGCTGGGCAGGTGGGGACTCGGGTAGATGAGGGGAAGAGGGGAGGTGGACGGGTGAGCAGGTGAGCTGGACACACGGACAAGGGAGGGATGGACGGGTGGGTGGATAAATGGGTAGGTGGCTTGGTGGGTAGACGGATGGCTGGGTGGGTAGACGGAGGGGTGGGTGGGTAGACAGTTGGCTTGGTGGGTAGATGGATGGCTGGGTGGGTAGATGGATGGCCAGTGGGTAGATGGATGGCTGGATGAGTAGACGGACGGCTGGGTGGGTGGGTATATAGACAGCTGGGTGGGTAGATGGACGTGTGGGTGGGTGGGTAGATGGACGTGTGGGTGGGTGGGTAGATGGACGTGTGGGTGGGTGGGTAGATGGACGTGTGGGTGGGTGGGTAGATGGACGTGTGGGTGGGTGGGTAGATGGATGGCTGGGTGGGTGGGTAGATGGACGTGTGGGTGGGTGGGTAGATGGACGTGTGGGTGGGTGGGTAGATGGACGTGTGGGTGGGTAGATGGACGGCTGGGTGGGTGGGTAGATGGACGTGTGGGTGGGTGGGTAGATGGACGTGTGGGTGGGTGGGTAGATGGATGGCTGGGTGGGTGGGTAGATGGACGTGTGGGTGGGTGGGTAGATGGACGTGTGGGTGGGTGGGTAGATGGACGTGTGGGTGGGTGGGTAGATGGACGGCTGGGTGGGTGGGTAGATGGACGGCTGGGTGGGTAGATGGACGGCTGGGTGGGTGGGAAGATGGACGGCTGGGTGGGTGGGTAGATGGACGGCTGGGTGGGTGGGTAGATGGACGGCTGGCTGGGTGGGTAGATGGACGTGTGGGTGGGTGGGTAGATGGACGTGTGGGTGGGTGGGTAGATGGACGGCTGGGTGGGAAGATGGACGGCTGGGTGGGTGGGTAGATGGATGGCTGGGTGGGTAGGTAGATGGACGGCTGGGTGGGAAGATGGACGGCTGGGTGGGTGGGTGGGTGGACAGGTTGGGGCACACGGGTGGATGGATGATGGGACGGGTGGAGGGGTGTGTGTGCAGTGGGTGAGTGGACAGGTCGGGGGTGAGTGGGTAGGTGGGTGGACAGTGACAAATTCTACTGAAGGCAACAACACGAACCTGGCCTGAGCCAGGTGGACCGGGGATGGATGGCCATGTCCCAGGCCAGCCTGTCACGTGCACTTTGCAGTCAAACTCCTAAGGCTTTTCAGGGAATTCACAAAGAACTGACCTTCCCACTGCGGACGCCGCAGCTCAAAGGTGGGCACGGCCGGGCGCTCCATCGGCCGAGGGAACAGAGGACCAGCTTCCCCAGCCCCCCGGCCTGTCAGTCCCCCACCCGCCAGCGGGCACTGCGCCCACAGAAGCGGCCACGGAAGCGACCACGGAAGCAACCTACCGGGCGACCTCCCGTGTGCAAGTTCGACAGTGCACCACGGCTGTGTTTTCAGCCACTCTGAAGACACATGTGGACAGACGGAAGTTCAGACACGTGGAGACTGAGGGGCCGAGTGGGATGGGGATAAGAATGGGGACGGGGTGGCAGTGCAGCTGGACACGCCACAGGGCTGACCGGCAGCACGGGGGACAGGACACGTGGCCAGCTGGGGGCCTGGCCGCCTCAGTGGTGGCCCAACCCCCCGTCCCCCACTCCCCGCCACCGGGCGAGGCAGCCGGGCCCACCTGGTGCCAGTACACGGAGTCCTTGTTCAGCGCCACCTGCTCCTGCATCCACTCCAGGTTGACCTCCAGGAAGCTCTTGAGCCGCTCGCAGTAGCCGACCTCGTACTCGAAGGGGCCGCAGTAGTTCACCACCGTGTTCATCCAGTGCATGTAGATGAGCTGCGGGGGTGGGGGCGGGGCGGGTGCTGCGGACTCCTCCCCCACGCCTGGCCTTGCCTCAGTGTCCCCCCCAGGGGTCAGGCGTGTGTCCTTCCCCGCCAGCACCCAAAGCGGCCCGGCCGGGCACAGGAACGCTGCCCAGACGCTGTGGGTCCCGGGAGGCCATCCCAACCCACAGGGGCTCTCAGAAGGCGCGGTGCGAATTCCATAAGCGGGAGTCCCCCAGGGCATCCCCCTCTCGCCACCAGGCATCTCAGGTCACCCTCGCTGCCCGCCCACTTCCGCTGCCCTCGCGTTCACTGAGCCTCACGCTGACGCCTGGCCGCCCGAGGGGCATCACGCGTGCCCCCACTCGGGCCGCCTTGAGCACCTCGTGCTGTCCCTAGGTCACTCCAGGGTACACACCCAAGGAGTGAGCCTCGGGTCCTAGGGCAGGTTCATGCCCTCAAGCTAATGCCACCCCCACCCCTGCGTGGGAGGTGGCCGTCACTCCACAGCCTTGCTTGCTTCTGATGCTGCCTTCTTAAATGCATAATTATCACTTCTGTAGAACTCAAAATCAGGTAAAGCAAAATAGCGTGTTGCTCAGGGATTCATCGCGTGCAGCAAAAGCAGTTTAACAAGAGTGAGGGGGCAGACGCAGCTCAAACGCCCACCCACGGAGGAAGGGCAGACAAAAATGTGCATCCACACAGCGGAATATTACTCGGCAGTGAAAAGGAATGAGGCGCTGATACACGCCTCGACATGAATGGATTCTGAAAACACGCTAAGTGGAAGAAGCTAGTCACAAAAGGGCACATAGTGCGTGGTTGCGTTGAATGTCCAGAACAGGCCAATCCACAGAGCCAGGCAGTGGAGTAGGAGGGGCGGGGCGCTGGGGAGTGGGGCACAGTTACTGGCCAATGAGTCTGGGGTTTCTTTCTGGGGTGACAAAAATGTCTTGGAATTAGACAGTGGCGATGGTTGCACCACCTTATGAACACACTAAGCAGTGAAACGTACATTATTAAGTGGTGAACTTTATCGCATGTGAATTACATGTCAATATAAGGAATGAGTGGATGAGTGCGAGGGAATGGTAGCGATCACGTTCAGGGTGGTGGGCGGCACTGCGGGGCCAGGAAGCGGGGTCAGGGGTGTTCAATGGCACCGGCAACATTCTCGGTTCTAGTGTGGGCGCTCACTTTATTATTGTGCTTCGTAACTTAGAATTTGTTATGTGGTTCTTCTACGTATCGAATAGTACCTGTGTCATTTTTTAAAGAATGCATGTGAGCTTTCTTCTCCCCAGCTAGATGGAGAGCTATGGGCATGGGTGGGGACAGACTCTCTCTGCACATACCTTAAAACCTCCCCCCAAAAAACCCGAAGGCACCCTGGGGACACCCTGGGGGTGAGGCAGGCTGGGGGCCCCAGGTCCCCACTATGGCCCTTACCTCCTGGGACACAGCGGCTTCCACCACGCCGGCCGCGTAGGCCTGCAGGCTGTCATTGTAGCTGCCACTCGTGCCCAGCTCCAGAAAGGCCCACCTGGAGGGGGGAAGGAGGAGACACTCAGTCCGGGCAGGGGCAGCTAGACGCCCAGCTGTCTCCACGGTTGACACAGCGGGCCACAGCCGTTTGCTGGGCTAAATCCCTGAAAGAGGAACTGCTGGGTCAAAGGACACGTGTATTTTCCATTTTAACGGATACTGACAAACAGCCTCTCCCCAAAAGCTGCCCCCCCGTCTGCATTCTCTCACCCACAAGAACGCCGGCCGGCTAACATCGATCGGGGGCTACTTTCATGTCTACTAACTCATAGACCCCACGCTAGCCCTGCAGTCCCACGAGGTAGGTGGTATTACTGTCCCCACCGTGAGGAAGAGGAGGAAATTAAAGCAGAGTCACGGCCCTGCTGTGGCAGACCGCCACCGCCAGCCCGAATGCACGCCCTGTGCTAGGTGACTTCCCAGCAGCTCCTCGCCGACGGCCGCGCGTCCTCCCTTCCCTGCGCCCTGCTCCGGCTCCCGCTTCGCCGGATGGGACGCGGGAGTGTGCCAGCTGCAGGATCGGCCGTTGGGAGGCCGCCCGTGTTTCCGCCTGCCCTTCGTGGCTCCGCCATCGCCGCGCGGAAGGGCGTGCCCGGCCGGCCCACTGGCCACGCCAACCCGGGAGCCGCGTGGAGCAGACCAGGTCTGCGGCGTGAAGCACAGCCACCCCACGGATCCACGAGGCCCCGCGTTATTGGTCTACACCACTGGGTTTGGGGCTGGTTTGTTACTCGGCTCTGCTGCCCGATACCAGCTGATACGCTTGGAGGGTCACAGAGCTGGCAGGGGCAGGATTCGATTCCGGGCAGGCTGGCTCCCACTCCTCTGAGGCAGCACTTCTTGGACTCTGATGGATGTCCTGGTCACCTGAAGCCCTTGTCAGGAGGTAGACTGGGAGGTCTGCTATGGGGGTGGGACCGAGACTGCCTCTCTCCCATCAGCAAACTCCTGTTGCCCCCTCCCTCACTTAAAATGATTCCCAGCAAACTTTTTCATCTTCGCCAGTGAAAGTTGAAAAATTCCATCATGTTGCTTTAATGAATTGTAATTCTTTAATTAGTTCAGTTATATACATTTTCTTATTTTTATCGGTCATTTATAGTTCTGGGGTTGATACCCTTTATCCACTTTTTTCTCTCTTGGGTTTTTAAAAAAGTCTTTTCTTATTGGTTGGTGAAATTCTATATGTATTAGGTCTTTGCTTATTGTTAATACTGAAAATGTTTGCATTTTAATTGATTTTGCATTTGTCCTTGCCATGTAGAAGTGTTTGCTTTTGTGCAGCCAGACCTAGCAATCTTTTCCTTTACGATCCAGATTACATTTTTCCTCCAAGGACACTAAAGTATTTATTCGTGTCACTACTACAACTAGGGGGGAAGCATTTTTTAAGACTATTTCTATTAAGAAAGTGAGGGCAACAGGAAGACACCGAAGAGACCTCAAAGAGGCTACAAGACGGGACAGTCAGGCTCCGCCAGGGCTGGCCTGGGGACCCTGGCTACAAAGCCCCTGGTCGGGTCCAGGGCAGACACAGCTCAGCCCTGGAGAAGATTCTGGAAAGGGAAAGACTCCAAGTACCCACACCCGACACGGTCAGCCAAGTACCCTCTGAGTGCCTGCTGGGTGCCAGACACTGAGGGTACGTGAGGATGAATGACATTCAGCCCTGGCCTTCGCAAAGCTCATGGGGGGAAGAGACAGGGCAGGAAACAGATAATGACATCCCAGGGTAACTACCATGACGAGAAAGGGAATAAAGTGCCAAGGGGCTGTCCTAAAGAAGCGTGTTGCTGCTACGTGAGTAAAATCAATGAAGCCTTCATGGAACAGGTGACAGCTATTCTGGGTTTTGAGGTTTACATAGGAGCTTGCCAGGCAGATGGAAGAGAGACGCATGGCAGGGTCCTTGTTCACAGCAGTGCTTTCCACCAAAACCTGGGAAACTGGGCCCTCCAAAATGTCCACCCTGAGGGCCCTGCAACAGTGATCTACCCATACACGCCTGGGTTTCTAGAACCACAGTCTGCTGTGAGCTGATGAGGCCAGAGGTAAAGTTAAAAAAAAAAAAAAAAAAAAAAAAAGGAGAGTGGCTGAATGCGGTGGCTCACACCTGCAATCCCAGCACTTGGAGAGGCCGAGGCTGGAGGATCTCTTGAGGCCAGGAGTTCGAGACCAGCCTGAGCAACATAGCAAGACTCTGTCTCTACAAAAAATTAAAAAATTAGCCAGGCATGGTGGCACGTGCCTGTAGTCCTGGCTACTTGGGAGGCTGAGGCAGGAGGATCGCTTGAGCCCAGGAGTTCGGAACTGCATTCAGCTGTGACTGCGCCACTGTACTCCATTCTAAGTGACGGAGCGAGACCCTGCCTCAAAAAAAAACAAAAAAAGCAGAGAAGGCTAAACAGTGGGCAGAGGATAACCCCATGTATAAAAGTATTACGCACACATACACACCTCTGCATATACATATGTATGCAAGTACGTTTAGGCCTGTTCATGCATAGAAAATTCTGGAACAAAGAGCTAACAGCAGTTATATCTGTAAAGAAAAATGGGGGAGGGGCGGGCAGGAGGTTTTTACTTCCTATCTCCCATCCTACCCTTCTAAAATTTTTGTCATGAAAATTTTGTCTGCTAAAATTTTTATCATGAAAAATTAGTAACGTTTATAATAACTACACAAATTTAAAAAAGAAGCGCGCTGTGGCTTGGTTCAAGCGGGGCAGACGGGAGAAGGATGAGTGGAAAGTGACGGCTCCACCAACCCAGGCCACAGCCCCACACACCAGGACTCCGTGGCCGCCTCTGCTCAGGGAGCAGCCCTGGCCTTTTCTCGTGTGTTCTACCTTATTCCAAAGGGCAGCCGGGCTGATTCCGGGCACACGGGTTTTGTTCGTTCTGCCTGAGTCCTCAGGAAACCCACACAGGTGGCATGTGGCCAGCAACACGAGTCTTTCCAGAGCCCCTGGGGTGGGGGAGATCCTCATTCTTGAGGTTTAGCGCTAAGCTGCCGGATTTCAGCACTGGAGCCCTGAGCCTGGCCTCAGGCCCTCATCAAAGGATTCTCATCACTCAAGTGAGGCAGCTGCCCACAGTCACCTGTAGGAAGTGCCCAGCAGGGACCTGAACCTAGATGTCTCTGCTATTAAACCGGAAGCTCTGCCTCCTCCCACCCTGCCAGCCTCCGCTGCCCCGTCTGTAAAATGGGGAGGCTCGGACTTCAGCAGACAGACTGCGAAATCTCTTGCCGCTGTGCTGAATGACGACTTTGACAAACTCTGTCTCAGTCGCTGGCCAAAAGGAAACACTTGCAGGGGTCCTCAAACTTTTTAAACAGGGGGCCAGTGCACTGTCCCTCAGACCGTTGGAGAGTGCGGTGCACATTCCACGCATGCGCACTGGGGGCCCGGGACGAGCCGGCTGCTAAGCAGGACAGGCAGCGGTGGCAAAAACACCCGGCGGGCCGGGTAAGTGTCCTCGGAGGGCCGCATGTGGCCCGCAGGCCGTAGTTTGAGGACAGCTGCTTTAGAGTGTTTCTGTAACTAGATGTCTTTTTAAAGACTGTTCTTTTCTCAGGGATTATGTCCTTTCTGCTTGTTTGGTTCTAAAATTGCTGATCTTTTATGATATAAATATTGACACAGGTCGATAAATACTGTTCTGCTTTGTGTTTAATGCACTTGCTTGACAAAAATTAGCAGCACTTGGATCTGTCTCCCCAATCTTTTTTTTTTATTTTTCTGGGAAATCTATGGGCCACACTGTGATTTTATGTCAGGGGCAGCTAATGCCTCTAAGGCAACTCAAGAGTCTAATCAAGGGGCCTCTTGAGAAAGGCCACGTTAGAAAAAGCAAGACCACTGGCTGGGGGTCACAGTATCTCTTTATCAGCGGCCACTCTGCAGCACAGTGTGGCTGCCCTTCGTTATGTGGGATGCCCCCATCTGTGGTCACCACCCCTGCTCATTGTTTTTTTTTAACCAGAGTCTCGCTCTGTAGCCCGGGCTAGAGAGCACTTGGCGTCAGCCTAGCCCACAGCAACCTCAAACTCCTGGGCTCAAGCGTTCCTCCTGCCTCAGCCTCCCCAGTAGCTGGGACTATAGGCACGTGCCACCACACCCAGCTAAATTTTTCTATTTTTAGTTGATCAGCTAATTTCTTTCCATTTTTAGTAGCAATGGTGTCTTGCTCTTGCTGAGGCTGGTCTTGAACTCCTGAGCTCAAGTGATCCTCCCACCTTGGCCTCCCAGAGTGTTGGGATTACAGGCGTGAGCCACCGCGCCCAGCCCACCTTCTCATTCCTGAGTGTACACATTTACCTCTTGCAACTTTTCCCGGAAACAGCTGGACCGTATTTATCCATTTTACAGAGCTGGGTTTTTGCCTGTTGGTTGGTGGCTTTGGGCTGTATCCGGGATTACTAATTTGTTAATTCCGTCTTATTTTTGTTCACTTCCTCTCTCAACCCAAAGCTGATTTGCTTCAAGCAGCCTCAAGAACAAGGTGCTGGCCGGGCGCTGTGGCTCACGCCTGTAATCCTAGCTCTTGGGAGGCCGAGGCGGGCGGATTGCTCAAGGTCAGGAGTTCAAAACCAGCCTGAGCGAGACCCCATCTCTACTATAAATAGAAAGAAATTAATTGGCCAACTGATATATATAAAAAAAAAAAATTAGCCGGGCATGGTGGCGCATGCCTGTAGTCCCAGCTACCCGGGAGGCTGAGGCAGAAGGATCACTCGAGCCCAGGAGTTTGAGGTTGCTGTGAGCTAGGCTGACGCCACGGCACTCACTCTAGCCTGGGCAACAAAGCGAGACTCTGTCTCAAAAAAAAAAAAAAAAAAAAAAAAAAAAAAAAAAACAAGGTGCTGGATATTGGCAGATAGAAAAAGGAATGCTGGAGATGCCCCAGGCGCACCTCTGATCTCCAACCACCAAATCCTAAAGGTTTCCAGGCTGCCTGGGGAGTGTGGGTCCAAAATCAGACACAGCACCACTGAAAGAGGAAGGGTAATGGGGGCACGGGGAACTCATCCTGACAATCCCAGGATCCCCAGTGGCAAAATCTGGGGATTTCACCAGAAAGGAGGAGGGACCTCAATTCTGGGTGAACAGGAGTCAAACTCCCAACATTCACTCTTCGGAAACAATGTGACAGTCCCCCACAGATCAGAGAGTCTGCTGATCGGGGGCCAGGACACCCCGGATGTTCTTCTTTCACCTTACCCCTGAGTCCTAGAAAAGCTGTCTCTGAGGGCCTCAGTTTCTCTGCCTGGAAAATGGGGGCTCCCAATACGTTTTCCCAGCATCATAGGGAAAGGGGCACGTGAGCAGAAGAGGAAGGAATGAGAGACGGCACAGAAAACATGCCAGGATGGTGAGGGGAGACCAGGAAGCGTAAAGAGGCCTGGATTCCCCACCCAGGCCTCAGTTTCCACAACTGTACAATGAGGGCAAAGGACACCTGCTGCTTTCTCCTCTACTCATTCCTCTTGTCAGTAAATAAACAGCGGAGCTTTCTGTTTCCCCACTTAAGTTCTATGACCCTTTCAGTCCCACCTGGAGGGGAAGAAACAGGCTCAGAGAGGTGAAGGGATTTGTCGAACGTCATACAGCAGTAGGGCTGAGCCAGGGAGAACTTTCCATCCAGCACAGTCAAGGACGCCCTCTCTCCACATCCATGTTTACTGTAACTGGGAGCAATACAGGCCAGTGGGGGCTCCTCAGGCAAAGCCCCTCCCCATGCTGGGCCTCGCCTGCGCCCCCTCCCTCGCTAGCATCCAGCAGAGACCTGCCATGCCCTTCCCGCTCTGCTAACCGGGCCCCAAAACACGTATGAGTCAGCAGAGAATGGGCCACCAGACGACAGAGTCTCGGCAGCCCCTGTGGCCAGCCACAAAACTTCAGTTCTCTCTGTAGATGCTAGCCCACCTCGTGGCCTCCTCTCCCCGGGAGCCTTCCTGGCTTGCCCCACCTAGCTCCTGCGTCTGTAGCAAATCTCTCCCCCAAATCTCCCATCTATCTGACACCCCCATGTCCCCTGAGAATGGGGGTGTCCTCAGCCTCCTGTGTCTCCCCAGTGCCTGCAGAAGTCAGTGCATACCAGCAAAATAGATGGGGGCAGCAGTGCTGGCTGTGCCTGCTGGAGGGGACACTGGGATATGCCCAGGATGGAGTGGGGGGCACACAGGGTTCCCTAAGACCCCCCAACACAGCCTGGATCCAGGGCCCAGGCCCTGCTCACCCTGGTCTCCCTTCTGCCACTGTCTCTCCCACCGGGCAGGAACCCCACCTTGCTCGGCCCCGTGTCCCTCGGACCAAGCACCAGGAGAATGAACAAACGAACAGGCACAAGCCCTTGTACAGGCCTAGGAAGGGCACCACGCCACCCCCGAACCAGAGCACATTCTCGAAATCTGGGCCACAGATGGGGAAGTGGGAGCCCAGACAGGCGGGGGAGTTAGGTGAGACTCACACATCAGATGACAGCGTGGGTCGGCGCAGTAAGGAGAGCGACGAGGACTGCCAAGCACCGGGCGCTCGGCTCCATAGCATCTGGCCAAGGACTTCTCCCCGGGCCAGGAGGAGAAGGGAAGGGCGGAGCAGAGCCGCGGCAAGGGCACCACCTGGGACTGTGTGGATTTAGAGAGCCCCTGCTCTCGGACTGGCCTGCGCTCCAGGCTCGGTCGTGCCGCCCGGCTGAGGAGCAGAGGCGGGGCCGGCACCCACACGCCCGCCACAGCCCGGCAAGGCAGAGGCCGCCCCCTGGAGGGCCAGCCCCACAGCGGCGGGGAGAAGGGGCCGGCCCCGGATGGAAGTCACTGTGTTACCCCGGCTACGGCCCTGGGGCCTGGGTGGTGGGCGGCTGACGTCTCAGGGGCGGAAGCGCAGTCACCGCGGGCGAGGGGCGCCCCTCGGCCTCCCGCGGGCCTGGCCGGGACGGGGAGCCGCAGCCTGGCGGCCGGCGAGTGAGCCCGGGGGCCAGGGCGCCCTCACCGAGCGGGGCCGGCCCTGCCCGGCGGCCCGCGCGGAGCGCCAACCCTCACCCGGTCTCGTGGATGGCGTTGGTGAGGTTGGCCCAGGCCACGGCGTCGGGGTGGAGGCCGTCCACCAGGCGCAGCTGGCCGGCCGCCGCGTCCAGGAGCACCGAGCGGCTGCGGGAGGCCGGTGGCGCCTGCCTGGCCCGGGCCCGGCCGCCGCCCGGGGGCGGGATCGCGCCCGCCAGGCCGCTCAGGAACAGCCCGACCAGCAGGGCCAGCGCCAGGGCCAGCGCCAGCGCCCGCGTCAGCGCCCGGGCCAGGCGGCCGCCCGGGCTGCCGCACACCGGGGCCACCATGACCGCGCGGAGCGCCGCGCAGCAGCCGGCTCACGTGACTGCGCCGCCGCGGGGCGGGGCCTGGGGTGGGCGGGGCCGGGGCCGGCCCTTCCGGGGTGGGCGGGGCCAGACGTGACACAGGAGAGGCGGGGCCCACCTTAAAGGGCCCCGGCGCCCCCTTCCGGCTACGCAAACCCAGTTTAACGCACTTCCCCCCAGCTACGCACACTTTTCGCTTTGCAAATTTTCAAAACCTCGAGAAAGGCTGCAAGAATGGTAGAGTAGATACTCACACACCCCGCCATCAGTTGCTAATATTTTGTCATATTGACTTAATCTCTCCCTATATATAATTTTGCTGAACTATTTGAGTTTATTGAAGACATTGTAACATGTCAAGCCTAAATACTGCAGCTTGTGTTTCCTAACAGCAAAGACATTGTCCTGCATAATGACAACACCATGATACGGATTCCACAGGATTCTTTACCATTTATTTAATGGGATTACCTAATGCAGGGTTTTTATTACAGTTTTTCCGATTATCCCCAAGTGCATTTTTATTCTTTTTTAATCCAAGATCCATACCTCACACCAAGTACCAGAATAAACTCTTAATTGATCAGAATCTCAGCGTAGAACGTGAAACTGTGCAGTACTAAAGGAAAACATGAGTGAATTCCTTTGTAACTTGTGTGTGGGACATGACTAAAACCCAGATGCAATAAAAGATTAATGCATTTGATCAAATAATTTTTTAAACTTGTGAATGTCAAAACACTCCATAAGCAAAATTATAAGACGATGAACTAGGATAAAAAATTATAACATATATCATAGAAAAAGGGCTAAAACCCCTAGTAAATGAAGAATACTTAAAGAATTCTTAAAATGTGAAGGGGAAAATCTGAAAACCAGATAGAAAAAAATGGGCCCAAAACAAGAACAGACAATTCATGGCACAGGCTGGCCTCCAACTCCTGGGCTCAATTGATCCTCCTGCCTTGGCCTCCCAAAGTGCTGGGATTACAGGCATGAGCCACCATGCCCGGCCCACAAAGTAGCTGTCCAACACTTTGAAGGTGCCGTCCCCATCCCCCCCACCCCCACCACCCACCCCCGCTCCCCAGACCCTGGGTGAGCTGGGCCCGAGGGGCGTTGCAGCCCTCCCCATCCATTGGAAAAGAATTACTCCCCTGGTATTGTTAAAAGACAAAATTGCAACAAATATAGTTTAAAGATCCCAATTGGCATTATTGTGATTCTAGAATCCTGCAACACTTCATTCCATAAAATACAGTAAGTATTCCAATGAGCTGAGCAGAGATGGGCTTTATACACAGAAAAGGGGCTAAAGAAGGCAGAAACAGAATGAAAAGCTGATTGGTCATTTCAAGGTGACTTTCCTTGTAAGGCGGGGGACAGAAATATAGAAAGCTAACTGACTTGTTAACATCAGGTTACTCTTTGAGGTAAGGATTAAAACAGAGGGGCTGCATTATCACGTCCACTGAAGATTGAAGCTGGCCTGTTTGGGAAATTGGGCCAGTTATCTTTCTCCCCTAATTTCCCTGAATGCCAGATGACAACTCAGTGACAGTTTGGTGACGCAGAAAACCTCAGTGTGGGTAACTCTCCATTGTGATTTTTAGTCTGGTCTGTCGGAGCCCACTGCAGGAGCTTGATCCAAAACAATAGACTCCTATAACTTTTATTCATCAGTATTAATACCAGTCATTGCTACCATTTGTTAATCACTTACTGTGAATGCTTTCTATCACAGGTCCCCAATAGCCACCCAAAAAGTTCCCACTACTGCTATCCCCGTTTTACAGATGGGAAAACTGAGGCTCGAACAGTCAAAGCGACTTGTCTAGTTCACACAACTAGGAAGGGTCAGAACAAGGATTTGAACTCAGTTCCCCAGCACTACGGGCGCCGCCCATTGTGGCCACCAGGGGGCGCGCGTCCCACGAATTCCTAACCATGTCCCCACTCCAACCCTCCTACCCTCAGGGCCCCTGGCCAAAGGGATGTCATCATTCTGTGCCTCAGCTTACCCGTCATCAAAAGACCCTCGCACGGCCCCTGAAACTCAGCGGCACTCAGTCAGTGTTGTTCATCGGCGTTGATGGTGCCTTCTAGGCATCCTGCATCCGGCCAAGGCTGCTGACGGAGGATTCTGGGTGACAAGAATTCTGGGTGACACCTCTCCTTGGCATTCGGCTCACGTGCCCACTGCGGACTAACAAACCGCCAAGCGGGAGCAAGGGCAATCGGCATCCTCAGCCAGACAGGGCAGGGCAGTGGTTAGCGGCGTGAAAGTTGGATGTACAGATTGGATCATTGTTGTCACGCCCAACTGGGCATCGCAGTCCAGGGGCCCGGCAGGGGGCTGGGAAGCACTTGGGGACACAGAGCACCTGCTCCAGGAATTACCGCTTTCCACAAGCCCAGCTGGGGAAAGCGCCTGTTGTAACCTGAACCCGGTTGTGTCTGCAGCTCCTGAAACACCCTGCGAGCAGTCTTACCTCGGCTGTCACTCACCCAGAAGGGCCACCAGCTCCCCAAACCTTTACTAGCTCCGCTGTGTTTTCTGGAAAACCAAAACGTAACATTTTGTCTTTTTATAAAGCCTCCAGCTTTCTTTGTCTTTGTTCTCCGGGCAGGCCAGGACAGCAGTCTGCCTGCATGCCGGCATGGCCCTTCTTGCCTCCCACGCAAAACGTTTCCTTTAGAGCTTCCTCTCCACATCTTTATTTCGCCTTTGACAGGAGCATGGAGCTGGAGATTCAGACAGGCTCGGGTTCAAATCCCAGCTCCATCATTTGCTGGCTGTGTGACCTTAGGAAAGTGACCTCACCTCTCTGAGCCTGGAAGAAATGGAAGCTTCTCTTGCCCACGGCTGCAGACAAAGTGTGGATTCATGCCTAGGGGTCTCGGCCTGGCCACCTGCCCCTGGCCCCCGTCCAAGGCTTCCCCCACCCTGTTCTAGCCAGTTTTTGAGGTCACCAGCCCTACAAGGCCACCAGCCAGGCTGAAAAGAAGCACCCAGACCCTGCTCAGTAAGAGGTCGGCTCCCACTGCTGGGACCGCATTGACCCCAGGCTGGAGTGCAGTGGTGCAATCATAGCTCCTAGTAACCTTGAGCTCCTGGCCTCAAGCGATCCTCCCACCTCAGCCTCCCACAGTGCTGGGATTACTGGTCTGAGCCACCGCACCCAGCCCATTTATTCAACTTTTATTAATACAAATACCAGGCACTGCGCTACGGGTTCTTTACAGATGGAATCCAGTGAATCCTCACCACAGCCCAGTGAGTGCCCTATAGGTGCTGTTTTTGTCCTCACTTTTCAGGTGAGGAAACAGAGACTCAAAAAGGTGAAATGACTTCATCCAAGGTCAAATAGCCAATTAGTGGCAGAGCTGGGATTTGAACCTGGATCTGGATGTCTTCTGAGGCTGCCCCTACGGATGTCAAAATGGCCTTTCCCAGCCTGGGAAATAGGCCTTAACCCCAACCAGCCCTTCCACCCCCCAGAGCAACGGTGACCCAGGGCTGTCCCAGGCCCCATCTGTCCCTTTTCTCTGTCGCCTGGGGCTCCCCCTCACCCCGGATCTCTCCAGGAGTCTCTCAACAGACACGCAGACCCTCTCTCCCCCAGACCCTCTCTCCCCCATCTCCTGCTCCACCCTGGTCCCGGGACACAGGGACCTGCCTGTCCCTGTGGTGACATCTAGGCTGGTGACATCTAGGCGTCACACTGGCTGCCAGGGTCGGCCCCTTAGGCAAGGAGAACTTGGCTTCAGACTCAGCGGTCTGGAGCTGCTTCCCCAGGCAGCAGCTGACCCGAGCAGGCGCGCAGACACTAGCCGGGGGCGCCCTGGCGCTGGACGTGGGGACCAGCTGGGCCTGGGCGTGCTGGGAGGTGCTCCCGCCCGTGGGGGACACAGGCAGGCACGCGAGCGCCTACGCTGCAGGGATAATGGAATAGCAGGGACAACGGTGGCCTCCGCTGACAGGGTGTTTACTCAGCGCCAGGCACAGGGTCTAGGACTTTTCACAGTGTCTGCTTCATCTCACAAAGGGCCCCATGAGGTAGGTACTACTGTCGTCCCCATTTTACAGGAAAGGAAACTGAGGCCCAGAGTCTGTTTACAGAAGGTCCCACAGAAACCTGATGTTTTGAGACCCTAAACGTATCTCGCTCCTGATCACCAGGTCTCCCGGCCCAGAGGTGGGGACTCGAGGCCTGCTGGGAAGGTGAGGAGCCCCGGCTCTGGGAGGGACAGGGGGAGGGTGCGAGACCACGCGGAGGCCTGACACCGTGAGTGGGAGTTTGTCAGGTGGAAAGGGAGGGCGGAGCGGGGCAGGGGCTCAGAGGGGCAAGGCAGTGGCTGTGTGGGCAGCCCGAGCTGGAGCAGGTGGGTGAGAAATGACATCAGAAAGGTGTGCCCCGCTGGACCGCCAAGGGCCGCGAGTGGCGGGCCGGGCTCCGAGGCCCCGCAGGTGAGGAGAGAGCAGGCCCGACTTGGAGACAGAGGGACAGTGGGATCCCATGCGTGCTAATGACAGACGCGTGGCCTGGGAGGGGACACTTACCCCCAGGTCCCTAGCCCCCAGGTCCAGTGTCTGCCTGCCTCCCGGCAACCTCACCCCAGCAGAAGGCAAGGCGGGATGACCAGAGCTTGCCCAGAAGGCTGGGCTGGGCAGCTGGGGAGAGGGAGTTTACCCCGTCACCAACTCCCCAGTCCTGCCTTGTTTTGCCATTTTCTTCTTTTATGTTTTTGAGACAGGGTCTCACTCTGTCACCCGGGCTGGAACTCCTGGGCTCAAGGGATCCTCCTGCCTCAGCCTCCTCAGTAGCTAGGACTACAGGCATGCGCCACCATGCCCGGCTAATCTTTTATAGATATGGGGGTGACATTTCAGGCAGGACAGAGAATATTCGTGGATAGTGCGGGGCTTCCTCCACCTGGGGGGCTTCTCGGCTGCTCCTCGCCATTCATTACCAGAAGCAGTTCGACACGCTCGTGCCCTCCCCACCCTCAGGAACTGAATCTCCGGGTTTCGCCCTGTAACTATGGGTCTACCTAAGACAGGGGGACGGAAACACAGATGGAGTGCCTGGAAGAACCTCGGTCCTGCCCCGGGAGCCTGTGCCTTTAAGGGAAGGGGCGTGGCGAACCTCGGGGGCGTGTCCGGAGGCGTGTCAGGAGGTGTGGTCAGGGCGTGCCCGGGGCGTGGCCTAGCGGGCGGGCCGAGCCGGGCGAGCGCAGGCCGAGCTGGGGACGAGCGGGGCGCCGGGCTGGCGGGGCGCCGGGCGGGCGGGGATCGCGAAGGCCGCGAGGCCCGGCTGAGTCGAGGTTCCGAGTTTGCGGGTCCCAGGCCCGGCCCGAGGTAAGAGGGCGCCGCCGGAGGACCCGGGCACCCGGACTTCAGCCCCTCGACACCCGTCCGCTGGGAACCGGCGCGGCGATGTCCCCGGGCTCGTCCCTGGAAAGCGCAGCCGGGTCCCCGCCCGGTCCCGGGTCCCGGGTCCCGGGTCCCCGCTGCCGGTCTGCAGACCCTCCAGCCTTGGCACAGGTGCAGGCGTACAGGAGGCGTCCCATAAATGCCCACTGGTGAATAAGTGGAAGAATTTGACGGACGGTAGAGAGGAGACACATGCTTGTCCCCATGTGTTGGGGACACTGGGGGCACGAGCATTTATTGAGCGCTCACTGTATGCCCCCTTGGCCGCATTTGTGTCCATTTTACAGATGAGCAATCAGAGGCTCAAAGAGGTGAAGTGACCGCCCCAAGGCCGCACAGATAGTGAGTGACTGAGGCGAATAGGAAACTAGGAGTGTCAGGTTTCAAGTGGGTGCCGGGCAGAGTAGCACCCACGGCACCTGAGTCGTCCAGAACCACGGAAAAGAGAAGGGCCTGACTGTGTGTCAGCAGCGAGGAGCTGCTCCTGGTCCCAGCTGCGGTTCTCACCTGCTGACCGTGCTCCCGTCCTGCTCCTCCCTTTCCCTCGGGCTGCCAGGACGTTGAGAAATAGCTGTGCAAAGACCTACAGAAAAACAACGTTGTTTCATTGGCTTTAGTTTTCCTGGTTGCAAAAAAAAAAAAAAAAAACACTCATCCTAGAACACGTAAAAAAGCCAAAAGAAGAAGTTCGGTTTGCCCAGGACTTTTATTTTCCCGTCAGTTTAATTTCTTTGGAAGAAATCGAAGCCATTTTTGCCCTGGTGTTGAGGGAAGAGGCAGTTGCTAGAGACCAGCCCAGCTCCTCTGCTAAGGGGCCATGTGACTTGGAGCAATTCACTTCCCCCTGGGCCTCAATTTCCCCATCGGAAGAGCCGTTGGCCTCTTTGCTGTGAGCCTTGGGCAGGTTACATCACTCCTCTGAGCCCCACTGTCTCCTCTGTAGGGCGGGGACAAGAAAATCTGCAGAATTGTTCCGAGGATTGGATTAGGGAGGCGTGGTGCCATGGCTGAGAGTGTGGAAACAGGCCTGGGTTCAGCTCACTGTGCCTCAGTTTGCTCATCTGTAAAATGGGAATAATAATAGTAGCTTCCCCCTCTCAGCATGTTGTGGGAGTTAAATGAGGTCAACTGCGTAAAGCGCCTGGTTTGCTTATGACACACAGAACAGCAGCATTGCTTAGTAGGCTCTTTACAATGTCCCAGGCTGGGCTCTCTAGGTCTCAGGCTGGTGGCCCAGAGGCCAGGCTCACCCCTAGAGGGACGTTTTCTTGGTTTTGAGAGCCCTTGCCCAGTCCTCACCACCGCTCCCTTCCGGATTGATCTCACCCATCTGGCCCCAGAGGCAGGAGTCTCCGAATGCCATCTCAAGTCCCCAGTCCCTTCCAGGTCTCGGGCTGGGGCACCTGTCCCGTGCGTGCTCAGTGAGCAGAGCCCCGCCCCCCATGTGACTCCACGCAGACTGTGTTTCTGCGCTTCTGCTGGGGGAGGAGGGAGGGCCGTTCCTTAGCTGGACAGTTTTTTTTTTTTTTTTTTTTTTTTTTTTTTGAGACAGAGTCTCACTTTGTTGTCCAGGCTAGAGTGAGTGCCGTGGCGTCAGCCTAGCTCACAGCAACCTCAAACTCCTGGGCTCAAGCGATCCTCCTGCCTCAGCCTCCCGAGTAGCTGGGACTACAGGCATGTGCCACCATGCCCGGCTAATTTTTTCTATATATATCAGTTGGCCAATTAATTTCTTTCTATTTATAGTAGAGACGGGGTCTCGCTCTTGCTCAGGCTGGTTTTGAACTCCTGACCTTGAGCAATCCGCCCGCCTCGGCCTCCCAAGAGCTAGGATTACAGGCGTGAGCCACAGCGCCCGGCAGCTGGACAGTTTTTCAGGGCCCTCTTGCTGGGTCTGGGGGACTTCGGTGACACTGTCCCCCCTTCTCAGCTCTACCCTGCAGGTCACTGGAGCCACCAGCCGTTTGGAGCTGACCGACTGCAGAAGGGGAAGTGGACAGTGAGGCCCAGGCCCCGCGGGGCCGATGGCCGGCAGACGGCTGCACCCGTGCGGGGTGCGGGCTTTGCTTGGTGCGCTGCTGGTGGTGGAGGCGGTGTCTGGGGCCGGGGGCCTGTCTACAGGGGCCCACGGGAGCCCGCCGTTCCCAGCCTTAAGTTTGAACCAGACCCCCATAGAAGACGTGAGTATCCAGGCAGGAAGCCAGGTTGGGTGCGGGTGCATGCCTCCCCATGACAACCGTTCATTGAGCATCTAGTATGTGCCAGGCACTGGCCGAACCCTGGGATCAACCAGGGGACAGTACAGACAAAAATCACTGCTTCCAGGGAGCTCCTTGTCTCCTGGGCAGACGCGTAAAGAGGTAAACAGGAGTTTCAGGTGGTGGTGCGCTCAGTGCACCGAAAACAATAGATAAAATGATATGGGTGGGGAGGGTGTGAGCATTTCCAGCTGTTTCAGATTGGGTGGTCACAGGTGGCTTCTGTGGGGAAGTGATCTTTGAGCCAAGGCCCTAAATGGAGAGAGGAAGCCACCTACGTAGCCATCTGGGGGATACGCATTCCGGGCAAAGGGAGCAGCAAGTGCAAAGGCCCTGAGGCAGGGGCAAGCTTAGTGCGTTCCTGGAACAGCGTGGCCGGAACAGGGCAAGTGAGGGGAAGAACACTGAGAGAGGAAGATGGCCAGGTTACCAAAGGCTTGATAGGATGAGGCTAGGAGGTGAGAATTGTTTTATGACAGCGGGAAGCCAGGGGAGGTTTTCAAGCAGAGGAATGTCAAAATCTGATCTCTCTGGCTGCTCTGGGGAGAATGGAGGGAGAGGGGAGAGGGCGGTGGCGGGGAGACCAGCGGGGAGACTCAGGCAGCCACCCAGGTGAGCGACGGTGGAGGTGGGGATGGTGGGGACAGGAAAAAGCGGTGGGGTTTGGCATAAACGTTGGCGGCACAGTGAGCAGGACGTCCTGATGGAGGGGCGGGGTGGTGGGGCAAGGAGAGGAGTCACAGATGGCGCCAGCTTTCTGGGCTGACCGGCCGGGGGGTGGGGGGTGGGGGGGCTGGCAGAGGTCGGGGCGTCGGGCACAGTGGGCTCTGGGGTACCGAGGCCCCTCCCAGGCCAGGGAGGGTGTGGGCCCCGCAGACGGGCGACAGGGAGCCTGTGTCACTCCACGTGGGTGTCTGTAAGGGGAGGAGAGGTCACAGCGGATCCAGAGTGAAAGAATGAAGGCAGAGGACTGCCTGGGATGACCCGCAGAGGCCCCTGCAGCTGCAGGGGGCCGGGGTTCTCCCACGTGAGTTCTTTGGCGGGGATCCCCAACTCAGACTGGGGGCTGCGAGCGTGTACCCACTTTATGAGGCTGCGTAGCGCCTACACGTGCACTCTCTAAGGCAGGCGAGCAGGCAATTAAGCCCATTTTACAGATGGGAAAGTGGTTTGTAGTTTGAGCAATTATACATACAGTCGCGTGCTGCCTCTTGGGGACGGGAAAACTGGGTGGTCTGTGGCTTCTGCCAGATAATCTCTGTGCCGAACTCGCCAAATCCGCCCCCAGACCCCGCAGGTGGCAACGTCTGGGCAGGGGCCTCTAGATTATGAAAAGCCCAAGCCTTTCTTGATGGGCGCTAACAAAACGGAAAAGTTTTGAGCGTGTTCCGTTGATGTCCTAGTCGTGTCATTGTGTGGCTTCTTCCTAGAGTCAGTGTGGACGTCGATAGTCCGTGTTCCTGTATTAGGGCACGCAAGAGGTGACCAAACATAGGTGGCCCCAAGGTGACGGTGGCCAGACAGGTTTGATAAAGACCGTGGGCTAACGATGGGGAAATCAAGGCCCGGAGACGTCAGGCAGCTTGCTGAAGGTCACACCGCAATCCGCTTAGCTGTCCCTGTCCTCCGCATTGGTCCTACGGGCACGGGGTTGAAAGCTGGCGGCCCAGGGGCCTAATCAGGTGCACGGACTTGCCAGGCTGCTGCGGTTTCTTTCCTTTTTCTGCAGGGTGGAGGGGCTGCTTTCCGCTCTGTGACTCGAGGGCCTTCGGCAGGGCCGGCACCTGCCAGTCCTCCCAGTCCTCAGCGGCCCGAGGCTGAGTCTGCAGCCCTCTCCTGTCGCCCGAGCTCGAGCCTCTCCAGCTTCCCTGGGACAGAGTTGGTGACTCGGGAAGGAGGCTGGGAAGGGACTGGGAGGGGCGAGAAGTCACCCACCCTAGACTCAGCGAGACACCAACGCTGAGAGCTGAGGACGGCTCCTGGGGGACCCGGGGACCGGGATGTCTGGCGGGGCAGGGGCGGGGCAGGCGGCGCTGGAAGAGGTTCCGAGGCCAGGTGTGGGGAGCCGCCCTGCTGAGTCACTCTGCTGTCGCGGGCAAGGGGACAGGAAGGGGCAGTTCCCCCAGGAGCTCCAGCTAGTGACTCTCAGGCAGCGCTGGCTCTGTCACTTTGCCTCTCTGTGCCTCCCTTTTCTCATCTGCGAAGTGGAAACAATTGCGCCAACCCTCTACTTCTCTTATGAAGACAAGTGAATGAGATGATGCCCAGTACAGTGTGTGGCAAAACAGACGAAGACCTACTATGTGCTGGGCACCATGCCAGACTTTCGGTGGGGGCAGGGGGCAGATGTTAAACAATCCTATGACCCTGCAGACAACCGGGTGATTTCAAACCGTGGTCTGTGCTTAGAAGGAGAAGACTTGGGGTGATGAGAGCTTATGACAACTGGGGAGGGGAGGTGCGGCCTAGGCTGGGAGTAGTCAGGGAGGGCTGCCTGGAGGAGGCATCTTGGGAACTAAGATTTAGCAGATGAATGTGGATTAGCCGGGGGGAAGGAGTGGTGAACCAGCAAGAACGGCACATGCAGAAGGTGGACCAAGGCCAGGAGGGTCTGGGCAATGCTGGACCAGACAGCCGACCAGACCAGCTTGCCTGGAGACTGACAAGGGCAGAGGACAGCAGGGACAAAAGGTGGCAAAGGAGGGCTCTTCAGCAGCTGGAGGAGGGACATTTTTGAAAGAACCTTCTGGTAAGATTAGAGGTGGGGAGGCCGGAGGGGAACCTCTGCAGTTGTTCTGTCTTCGGGCACAGATGGAAGGAAAGGATGCATGCAAGTATTTAAGAGATGGAAACTTAGGTGACCGTATTGCCACTGAGATTTGCTGAGCACCTACTAGGTGCTGATTCTGCTACGTGAGCTCCATCTTGCTCATCCCGTCCTTATCCGCGGCACATGGGTGACATTGTCCCCGTTGTTCAGAGGAGAAAACTGAGGTTAATTTACTTGCCCAAGGTCACCTGCCTAGAAGGACTAAAATTAGGTGCCAACCTAATTTTAGGCAGTTTCATTATCGAGAGCTCAGTGCGGGGACTGTTCCGCCCCCCGGTGCTATTGCTGTTGCTGCTGTTCTCTGCAGAAGAGGAAGTGGTTGTAGGCAGCCGGCCTGCTTCCCTGGGTCCCCCTCCAGCGTCCTCCCGTCTTGGCTGGGCCCCCTGTCTCTGTCAGAAGGCCCCAGGGTGACCTTTCCTCCCTGGGAAATTCCTGAGCCCCAGCAGAGCCGCAGGCCTGGGCTTGGGGCCAGGCTACACCACCCCCCTTCCCAGTTTGGAGGGAGCCCAGCCTGACCTAGGGTTTTGGGTGGGAGCTGGGGCTGGGGTCTCAGAGCAGAAATCTGGGACGTTCATCTGCATTTTCTCAGTGGGAATAGTTGCTGGAGATTTCCCGGGCCTGAGTTGGGATGCACGCAGCAAACGCTGCAACCTCCGATGCAGACTTTTTCTGTAAAAGGCCGGATAGTGAACATCTGTGGCTCCTGTAGGCCACACGGTCTCTGCAGCTGATCACTCCGCAGACAGTATGTAAATGCCCGGGCGTGGCTGGGCCCCAGTCAATAATTATGGCTATTTGAATTGTATCCGATTTTATGTCTCATGAAATAGTCTTCCTTTGATGTATGTTTCCCAGCCATGTAAAACTGTAACAATTATCCTTAGCTTGCAGGCTGTGCCAAACCAGGTGGTGGGCTGGATTTGGCCCTGAGGCCAAAGCTTACCTATCTGTTAAATGGGAATCATTTCCTTTACCTTGCAAGAGTGTGGTAAAGGCTGCACAAAAGCATTTTGTCATCCAGGTAGTCGTGAACACACATGTATTAAGCCCCTACTGGGGGCCGGGCTCAGGGCAAATGCAAAGAAATGCAGACCAAAAAAAAAAAAAAAAATCTCGTTTGTTTCCTTCATCAATGGGGTTGGTATAATTACTCCCATTTTACAGATGGGGAGACTGAGGCTCAAAGAGGGGAAGTGAATTGCTATAGATGGAGCTATAGCTGTATCCTCCTGCCTCAGCCTCCTAAGTGGCTGGGACTACAGCTGCATGCCACTCCACCTGGCTAATTTTTAAATTTTTTGTAGAGACAGGGGTCTTACTATATCGCCCATGCTCGTCTTGAACTCCTGGCCTCCCACCTTGCCCTCCCAAAGAGCTGGGATTACAGGCATGAAGTATGAAGCTGGCCTTCTCCAACTTTTTGTTCAAAAATCTTTGTCAGTACTATCTCACACCCTTTAGGACGGCTACAATCAAAAGTAAATGACAGCAAAAAACAAAAAATTCAGACTAGGATACCTTCTGACTCAGCATTTTTCACTTCTAGAATTCTCTCTGGCAAAATATTCTCACGTGTTTTCAGAGAGTCATGTGTAAGGAAGTTGGTTGTTGGTTATACTGAAAAATTAGACACACCCAAACACCTACCAGTAGGGAGATGGTTGCCTCAGTTATATATCTCCCAGGAATGAAATATTCTGCTACTGTTAAAGACCTGCAGTGAGGCTGGGAGTGTGGTGGGGCTCTAGGGCCTGAACTGCCTGGGTTCCATCCTTCACTTTCCCATCTGTATAACGAGCACAGTAATAGTACCTCCCTCGCAGGATTGATGTGCAGATTAATTGATACAGGGTTTAAGCTCCTAGCACTCTGCCTGGCATATAAAAGTCAGTATGTTTTGATTTATATTATATGTATTAATGTATATTATTAATATATATGTTAAGCGGTAAAAGCAAATTGCAAAAACGAGAGATTTAGGATGGACCCATTTCTGTAAAACAAAACAAGCTGTATAATAGGGTATGTGTACAAATGTAACTGAACTGAGAAATGTCTGTAAGGATGTGCTTCAAGCTGATTATGGTAGGACCGCTGGGGAGAGGTGGGATGAGGGAGGGCAGGGATGAGAAGGGGGGAATTTAGAAATCTTTATATATACTTAAAAAAAAAAACAAACATGTGTTCATGAGTTACTTGTGTTAAGTTCAAATACAAGTTTATATTTAAAAGTAAAAGTGCACAGTTGGCACCAGAGGGGCACGGGGGGCTTGGAGACCAGGCTGAAGGGAGGGGACGTTTAGCTGCTTAGCTGGGCCTGGTCCAGTGGCCCTGGTGGGGGGGGGCCCTGCCTCTGATGTGTCCCCCTCCCCTCCCGCAGTGCCGCGCCGTGTGTGGCCTGAACGCCTCTGACCGCTGTGACTTCATCCGGACCAACCCCGACTGCCGCAGCGGAGGGGGCTACTTGGACTACCTGGAAGGCGTCTTCTGCCACTTCCCTCCCGCCCTCCTCCCCCTGGCCGTCACCCTCTATGTGAGGCCCTGCCCAGGGCAGGTGGTGGCAGGGGCCGTGGGCCCGGCTGGGTTTAATCCACCGTCTCCCCCTGCCCCCCCCAGGTTTTCTGGCTGTTTTACCTGTTTCTGATTCTGGGCGTCACCGCGGCAAAGTTGTGAGTCTGGCCTGGGGCTCGGTCCAGCTTGTAGACGGGGACACGGGGCCCAGGAGGCCGACACCGTGAGCCTGGGCCTGGGGCCGGTCCCGGTGGGGCGCTTACCGTCTGCTCTTCTCCCTAGTTTCTGCCCCAACCTGTCGGCCATCTCCACCACCCTCAAGCTGTCCCACAACGTGGCAGTATCCTTCCGTCCAGGCCTGGCAGGGGACCGTGGGGGAGGCTGGGTGGGGGCGGCTCCTGGCCCAGGAAAGGCCGGGAGGGCTGTGGCCGCTGCACCGACCCCTCCTTGACACGCTGTCCCCATGGTGTCACCTTCCTGGCCTTTGGGAACGGCGCACCCGATATCTTCAGTGCCCTGGTGGCGTTCTCCGACCCACGCACAGCGGGCCTGGCCCTCGGGGCGCTGTTTGGTGAGAGCAGCCCGGCTGGGGTGGGGCGGGCGGCAGAGGGGCGCAGGGGCGCTGAGCTAGGCCCCTCTCCCCAGGCGCGGGCGTGCTGGTGACCACGGTGGTGGCCGGGGGCATCGCCATCCTGCACCCCTTCACGGCCGCCTCCAGGCCCTTCCTCAGGGACATCGTTTTCTACATGGTGGCCGTGTTCCTGACCTTCACCGTGCTCTTCCGCGGCAGGGTCACGCTGGCGTGGGCCCTGGGTGAGCGGCTGCGGGGCTGGGGGCGCCAGGGCTGGCCGGTGGGAGAGACAGGAGCAGTGGCCGCGGTGGGGGGCTGATTTGATTCTACATGGCAGAAACCCGACTCAAACGGCATGAGCAGAAAAGGGACCGGGGTTCGGGGCAGGGCCGGGCGCGGGGGCAGGTGGTGGTCAACAGTGTCACGGTTTCCAGTTTTAACAAGCAGTGCAGCTGGGCTGCTGACCCGGCCACCAGGGTTCTGGCAGCAAACACGGTCCATTCAGGTGGCTCAAGGGGCACAGATGGAGGGACAGTTGCACGGAGGAACGAGGAAACCAGTGAGGGACACTGAGATGCCCAGGAACCCATAGCAGTGGGAGCTGTCAGCACCCCGAACCCCATGGCGGGAGGGGCAGGGGCGGGTGCCAGAGCCCAGTGCGGGCAGGAGGCCTGGAGCCAGTGCCCAGCGTGAGCTACGGTCCTGGGGCGTCACAGAGACTCGGACCCGCAGCACTTGAATAAGGGCCAGAGATCGCTCTGTGCGCCCGGCTTCACGTCCCTGATCGCCAGGGAGGCGGCAGGAGGGTGGCCCTGGGGGGGAGCAGGAGCAGGGCTGTGGGGGCTCAAGGGGGTGGCGTTGACCTGCTGGTCCCAGGCCGGGCCAGCACAACCAGCGACAGAACCGCCTGCCCTCGGTCTCTGGGCCTGCAGCCAGGATGCCACTTGGTGACGGCCTGCGCCCGGTCTGCAGGTTACCTGGGCTTGTATGTGTTCTACGTGGTCACTGTGATCCTCTGCACCTGGATCTACCGGTGGCAACGGAGAAGATCCCTGGCCTCCTCGGTGCCGGGGACCCCGGGTAAGGGTCTGCGGGAAGCCCCCAAGACAGGACCCGTGGGGACCGAGCGCCTCTGTGCTCTTCGCGCTCCCTCGTGCCTCCTGAGGCCGTTGCCACTGTCCCCACCAAGCCCATCTCCTCACCCTGCCCCTCCACTCGCTCCTCCAAGGCCTGCCTCCCTCCACGCCGAGCCTCGGCGCTTCTCGTACCTGCGTGTCCAAGTCTTCCCCCTGCTGTTGCCAGGGCCGCGTGCCTGGGGATTGTCACATGCTTTCATGTTTCCCACCGCCCTTGGGGTGAAATCCAGACTCGTTCATGTACACAAGTACATGCACACACATGTGCAAATACATATACAACACACGCACAGATGCACAGCATGCACACGTATACCGATACATGCAACACGCACGTATACAAATACATACACAACATACACATACACAACATACATAAGCAAAGACACACATATACGCATGAATACCTGCACGCACAAGCACCACACGCGTGCACACATAGATGTATTCGTGTGTGCTTACTCCCTGCTGGGCGCACGTATCACGTTACTCCTTCCTCTCAGTACCATGCCCTTGAGGGAGGGGCTGTTACTGTCCCCGTTTTAGGGATGAGGACACAGGCTCAGGGAGATCGAGGCCGGAGAGCCGGGGGAGGGGCAGAGCTAGGACTCTAACTCTGGGTCCCAAACCTAGACCCCAGGCCACTCCTCTACCTGCAGTGCCAGAAGTTGCAATTGCGACAAACCCTTCTGTCATTAATTTGTTTCTAAGTCTATCTGTTAGCCTGAGAGTTTCCTAGCATGTCCCCAGGCCCTGGCAGGTGCTGGTGACTCCTCCTCCAGGAAGTCTGCCACGATTTTTTTCTCTCTCTCTTCTTTGGCCACCAAGCTTTCAGGGTTCAGCACACATCACTCCTGTGCTGTCTTCTAGACCCGTCATAGCTCATTAGGCTGAAATGAAAGAGGAAAAGTGAGGCCTGGAGAGGGGCCCAAGTTCACAGAGATAGAACTAGGGCTAGAACTGACTCCTCCCTCACCTCACTCAAGGAAGAGATTTTACTTTTAGGCCACTCTTTTTGTTTTTATTTTAGAGACAGAGTCTTACTCTGTCGCCCTGGGTAGAGAGCAATGGTGTCATAGCTCACTGCCTCAGCCTCCCAAGTAGCTGGGACTACAGGCATGGCTAGTTTTTCTATTTTTCATAGAGACAGGGTTTCGCTCTCGCTCAGGCTGGTCTCAAACTCCTGCGCTCAAGCGATCCTCCCATCGCAGCCTCCCCGGGTGCTAGGATCACAGGCGTGCGCCACCTCCTGGGCCCCAAGGCCTATAAGCATTCCAGAGGACCCCTGCGAAGAGTTTCCAACTGCAAGAGAACTGTAGTATGGGCTTCAGATTCCGAAAAGTACACCGAAGTCCCATGTTTGAATTATGTCTTCAAACGCCCTCATTAAATGGAGCATTTTAGCTGCGTCCTCACGTTGAAAACGTTAGGGGGGCCGGACTTTCCCGCTGCGTAAGGGTTCCCGAGCCCGCGTGGGGGTGTGGACGCCGGCACCCTTAACACCGGCCTGTCCCGGGGTGCCCTCCCCCAGAACAGCTCTGGGAGGGCTGGACCCCCTAGTGGCCTCTCTCCTGCAGAAGTCCCCTCGGACGCCGAGGAGGACCGGGCGTCTTCCAACACCAACAGCTATGACTACGGTGAGTGCCGTGCCCCGGGCCCAGCCTGGAGGGGGGCCGGGGAGGGGATTCCTGGAGACCGAGGCAGCCACGGACGCCCCCCACCCCCTGCCCCGCACACAGGGGATGAATACCGGCCGCTGCTGCACCAGGAGACCACGGCCGAGATCCTGGCCCACGCCCTCAACCCCCTGGACCTCAGGAAGTGGAGGAGCAAGTCCACCTACTGGAGGGCCCTCAAGGTGTTCAAGGTAGGAGGGGCGGACACAGGCTGGCGGCTTCATGGCAATGACCACACAGCGGCTGCGCCACCTTCTGCAGCTCGATGGCAGGCAGGGCCCGGCGACTGCTGGGACCCGCTCAGAATAGGTGGCTGGGGACCTGGTGGGGACAGCGGGCCGTGGAGCTCGGCTGATGGCCTCACCTAGGGGACATCTGTCCTCCGGGCCGGGAGCACGCGTGGCTAGCGTGTGCTCGTGCGTTCCAGCAGCCGAGCGTGGGAGACTCACTCCGGCGCTTCACGCGGTCCCGCCTGGGCGCCCTAGCCTTGGTCCTGAGTCACCGAGGTCACCGGTGTGTGGCCGGCCGGGACTCGGGCCTCCCCGCCCACGCCCTCCCTCCCGTGCCCGCCCGACAGTTGCCCGTGGAGTTCCTGATGCTGCTCACGGTCCCCGTCGTGGACCCGGACAGGGACGACCGGAACTGGAAACGGCCCCTCAACTGTCTGCACCTGGTCATCAGCCCCCTGGTCCTCGTCCTGACCCTGCAGTCGGGCGTCTGTGAGTGTCCCCTCCCCCGGGCCGGCCCCCTCGCCCTCCCCACGTTCTGGGGTTTTCTTCCCAACCACACCAGGGCGTCTGGCGGCAGATTCCTGGGCATACAGCAGGTGCTTAATAGGTGTCACTCCAGCCTGGGGACAGAGTGAGACCCCATCTTAACAAAAAGCAAACCACTCAGCTCACATCCTCAGTGCCCCCCGCGCCCCAGCCACCTCCTGAAACTCCTCCAGCGCAGGCTCGGCTAACGCAGAGAAAGGGCTGCTTGCCCAGGGACCCGGTCCCAAAGCCAGCGCTGTGGGTAAACATCACATTATTTAAAAAAAAAACTGTGTTCTGTCAAAATTGCCCCGAGAAGAACAAAAGGACGGCCTTGAGGGCCCTGTCTGGGCACTCGAACATTCATCACTTGAAGACCAGTGTCCACTCTCTAGTGAAAAGCGCGGTGTGCAGGGAATTCTAGAGCATTCTTCCTGCCTGTAGGGTTCCTCCCGTTAGTGGTCTAGTAAGAAGGCTCTGGAACCTTCACGGCCTGTTAATGGATTGGGTGGAGGCGTGGACTTACCGAGAGCAGGAGTTGGGCACCCGTCGGCAGGTACAGTTGGGTGTCACCGTCGCCGACAGTTCATCTCAGGGAGCCATGCGCGTCCATCCATTGGTAGTGCCTGGCCGGAGGCTCAGCTGGCCCGAGCGTGTGGTTGATTAGTGATGTCTGCCGTGGAGGAGGGACAGGGGAATGGCTGCGAGTCGGTCTTAGCCGTTCCCACTCCAGTTCCATGTTGAGGGTTTTTTGTGTGTCCGTCTTTCCTTCCACATGTGACAAGCTAGAGGGCAGGGCCTGTGCTTTTGACTTTTTCCTCCTCTGGAAGCACCCTAGGCGGGGCTGGGCACGCAGGCGGAGTTTGCCTTACACCCCAGCAGTGGGTTGTGTGCAGGTCCCAGCCCCCTCGGTCATTCTGGGGGGGGGTGTCCGGGAGGAGGTGCGAGTGGAAGCTGTGACAGTCCCGGCCCCTCTCCTGTCCCGCTCAGATGGCGTCTACGAGATCGGCGGCCTCCTGCCCGTCTGGGCCGTGGTGGTGATCGCAGGCACAGCCCTGGCTTCCGTGACCTTCTTTGCCACGTCCAACCGCAAGCCCCCCAGGCTGCACTGGGTGAGCTCTCCCAGGCGGCGTCCCGCCCCGCCTCTGGGGCAGATTGACCAGCAGTTGCTTCCCACGGTGACAGGTTACCTGAAACCCTAAAGCTTGACTTTGTGGACTTTATGGGTAATTCACAGACCAAACAATCCACCCATTTGAAGTGTTCCATTCAGTGCTTTTTATTACAGTTAACAGAGTCACGCCACCCTCACTACAATCAATTACAGAGCATTTCACATCCCAAAGAGAAACCTCACAGCCATTAGTGTCACTTCCGTTTCCTCCTTCCCCCACCCCGGCCCTGGCAGCCTCCACTCTCCCGTCTGTCTCTGCTCGTTGGCCCATCACGGACATTTCATGTAAATAGAAACCGCGCGACACATGGCTTCTGTGACTGGTTTCTTTCACTTAGCGTGATGTTTTCAAGGCTCATCCATGTCGGAGCATGTGTCAGGGCTGCATTCCTTTCTGTGGCTGAATAATGTTCCACGTGTGGCCCGGACACGTTGTGTTCAGCCATTCTTCTGTGGATGGACGTGAGTTTGTTTCTGTTCTTTGGCTATTCTGAATAATGCTGCTGTGAACATTTGCGTGAACATTCCTGCGTGGAGCTGTGCTTTCATTTCTCTTGGGTATTTTACTAGAAGTAGAATCGCTCAGACAGATAGTAGCTGTGTGTTGAACTTTTTGAGGAACTGACAGCCTGTTTTCCGTCACGCTGATGAGGAAGCACCAGGTTTTTAATGATGACAATCTTGGTGTCTTTTTGTGTTCTCTCTAGTCTGCACACTCTCAGGAATTCTTAGGCAGCTTGTCCAGAGACTTTTCCTTCAAAAGTTTACTTAAATTTTTCATTTCTTCTTTTTTTTTTTTCGTTTGAGACTGAGTCTCACTCTGTTGTCCAGGCAGGAGTGCCGTGGCGTCAGCCTAGCTCACAACAACCTCCAACTCCTGGGCTCAAGCGATCCTCCTGCCTCAGCCTCCCGAGTAGCTGGGACTACAGGCATGCGCCACCATGCCCGGATGATTTTTTCTATATGTTTTTAGTTTGCCAATTAATTTATTTCTATTTTTTTAGTAGAGACGGGGTCTTGCTCTTGCTCAGGCTGATTTCGGATTCCTGACCTTGAGCGATCCTCCTGCCTGGGCCTCCCAGAGTGCTAGGATTACAGGCGTGAGCCACCATGCCTGGCCAATTTTTCATTTCTTAATACTTATTGATAATTTTTTTTTTTTTTTAGAAACTCTGAATGCATTTACCAACCCACAGGGGGTTGAATCTTCAGCAAATTGATCATTTAGGGAAGTGGTCTTTTATTATTTAGGGAAAACTGCCTTTTATTATTGATTGATTGATTGACACAGTCTCACTCTGTTGCCTGGGCTAGAGTGCAGTGGCGTCATCATAGCTCACAGCAACTTTAGACTCCTCGGCTCAGCCTCCCGAGTAGCTGGGACTGCCTGTACATGCTCTTGCTCAGGCTGATCTCCAACTCCTGGCCTCAAGCAGTTCTCCAGCCTCAACCTCCCAGACTGCTAAGATTACAGGCATGAGCCACTGTGCCCGGCCAACTTTCTTATTTTTTCAAGCACCAATATACGCTACAACATGGATGAACCTTGAAAACGTTACACTGAAAAGAAGACAGCAGAGAAAGAGCCCGTGTTGTATAATTCCACTTATATCAAATGCCCATAATGAGCAAATCCATGGACACAGCTAGTAGAAGTTGCTAGAGCTGAGGAGGGGGAAATGGGGAGCAACTGCTGATGGGTACAGGGTTACTTTTCGGGGTGATGGGCAGTATTCGGCTCATAGACTGGAAATCTGATACAAGCTATGATGGACCCTTCCTTTCCCAACAAAGTGATCACATTGAACTAAGGTTTTACCGAGCAGTTACTACATGCAGGCTCTAGCTGCATAGACTATAAAAGCTTGTGTTATGCTCATGAGTGGATACTGCCATGATCCCGTTTTACGGGGCAGGGGCCGAGGCTGTGTCCCTGCTGGGGCTGGCCTTGGTCCCGCCACACGCCATTCCCTCCGCAGCTCTTTGCTTTCCTGGGCTTCCTGACCAGCGCTCTGTGGATCAACGCGGCCGCCACGGAGGTCGTGAACATCTTGCGGTCCCTGGGCGTGGTCTTCCGGCTGAGCAACACCGTGCTGGGGCTCACACTGCTGGCCTGGGGGAACAGCATCGGAGGTGACTCAGGGCTGGGTGGGGTTCTGGGGTGAGCACAGCCATATAGGAGTCCTTTGCTCCCCCAGCCAGAGTCTCGTCTGAGCCGGGGTGTGCAGGGTGTCTGCCCTTAGCGTATGCTTGGTGCCCACTGTCGTCCTGGAGTGACCGTCACTGGGCTTCGGGGTGAGGTGGCCCACACTGCAGCTGGGCCAGGAGACTCTACAGAGGCCCCTGCCTCTTCCCCACTCTCTGATGTGGGACGCTCGGTGGCTGCCCAGAGTTCAGGCAGGGCATGGAGTCCATTGCAGCCAACCATGCTTGATGTATATATATATATACATGGGCATGTGACGTGTGCAGACATTCATACACACACATATACATACATGTACACCCTTCTCCAGCTGCGGCAGCCAGGTAAGGTTGGCCGGGCTGTGCACTGCACAAGAGCATCCAGGCAAGGGGAGAGGGGAGCTAAAATCTAGCCCTCTCTCTACTGACCTTTGGGTAGCTTTTTCTAATGCACACGGAGGTGCTGTGCGCGCTAGCAGCAGATGGGACTTGGGTGAAAGATTGGTAGCAGCATGTCACACTGTGCCCACAGAGTCGCTCCTGGCGGGAAACAGCGGTGTAAAAGGAACGGGGAGGGAACCATATCTTACAGGGTCGTGGCCTCGCACACAGCACCTCAGTGTTTGTCGCCTGGATCCCCGTGGGTGAGAACCAGGCGCGAATGGCCAAGGAGGGCCTGGGGGAGCCGCTGACCACTCGGGCCCTCTCGTTTCCATGCAGACGTCTTCTCGGATTTCACACTGGCGCGCCAGGGCTACCCAAGGATGGCTTTCTCGGCCTGCTTCGGTGGCATCATCTTCAGTATCCTTTGCGGGGCCGACCACAGCCCCAGCGCCGGCGCTGGTCCCCACCCTCTGGGATCGGCTCTCGGTGTGACACCTTGGGCAGGTGTCGTGGCTGCCAGAGCCTCAGGCTCCTCATCTGTAAAATGGGGATATTGGGAGCACTGACCGCACAGGGTTGTTGCGAGGATGCAGTGAGCTGGACGGAAATCCTGGCACCTGGCGAGCGCCCAGGGGATGCAGGTGTTATCACTGCGGGGGCGGGGGTGGCACCAGCAGATGCCCACGCGGCGAGCTTAGGCGCCCTATGGGAGACCCTCTTTCTCTCGCCTATGAGGACATGTCATGCTCTACGTCAGGGGCTGGCAAACTTTTTTTTTAAAAGGCCAGACAGTGAATATTTTAGACTCTGTGAGTCACAGAGGCTCTTTCGCAACTACTCAAAACTCTGCTGTTGTAGTGCGAACACAGGCATAGACAATTCATAAACAAATGGGCGCGGCTCTGTTCCAATAAAACTTTATTTATAAAAAGCAGATAGTGAGCCAGATTTGGCCAGAGGGCTGTTGTTTGCCAACCCCTGGCCTATATAGTAGGAAGGACAGGTATAGCCAGCTTGGGCCACAGAGAAAAAAGGGATTTGAAACCAGATGGGCGTGGGTGCCAGCTCTGGTGCCCCTGCCACATGCCACACTTTCCAAACCTCAGCCACCTTCCTTGTAAATTACACATGGGAAGGGTAAGAGGGAAGGTGAGGGAAAGTACCAGACGGTGCCCGGCACTCGGCAGACATCCAACAAGCAGTGGATCTTGCTGGTTGCTAAATGAAGTCACATCGTCACAAAGCACCCGACGTCTGCGGAGAGTGCCCACAATGACAGGGCCGTAGGGTGAGCTGGTCCCAGGCTTAGCAGGTCCCTTGGGGCCCTTTCGTGCCCACCGAGACCCGCTCCTGGCCTCTCAGGTTGGGTGGGGAGGAGGGAGCCCTGAACGACCCCTCGAGATGGCCTTGCTCAAGCTCCATCACCTGTTAACTCACAGGACTATGGCAGTCGCCTCCCCTCACCTGGCCTCAGTTTCCCTGTCTACCGAGTGCTTACAGGCGCTGAGCATTTCTGGCACCTTCTCCAGTCCTTGCAGACTGAGTGTAGATAGGATGTACACTCAACACCCACCTTCTTAGAGGCACCCAAACCGATGGGGTCTCAGATAGCAGCAGCAGGGGGGGCCGGGCATAGATCGTAAAGAAAGCCGAGTTTCTTCTTGCTGTGGCGTCCCAACCCCCGGGTTGCAGCCAGTAGGAGGGACGGGCCTCGCGGTTGGCTTGAGGGCAGACCGTTCACGGAGCCTCCTGAGCTGGCTGCAGACATCCTCGTGGGCGTGGGGCTGGGCTGCCTGCTCCAGATCTCCCGGAGCCACGCGGAGGTGAAGGTGAGTGGCCGGACAGTTCTGCAGGGGACCGCAGCGTAGCGCCACCCCCCACCCTCCAGCCCTCTGGCCCCGGAGAGCGTCCCCGTCCCCATCCCAGCAGATTACACTTCCTGGGGACAAGTCTGATTTGTAGACTATTTGAAAATAGTCTGCATATTGGATTGAAAAAAAAAAAATGTAACTTGGGAGGAAGACCCTGGGTTTGGGTGCTTAAGTCTCTTACTGTGTGACTTCGAGTGAGTTAGGACATCTCTGGGCCTCAGTTTCCTCCCCTGTGAACTGGGGCTGATGGCACCTCCCAAGCTTCCAGGACAGGCCCGCAGGGCCAGGCTGAATCCTGTATCCTAAGGCTGCCCACGGGGAGGGCCGGGACGGAAGAGATTAGAGGTGCCGTCCACTGGAGACACCCCAGCCTGGGCGCCCAGCAGATTTGGTTCTGCAACACCCTTGGGCTGGCAGAGCTTCTCAAACATGCTTGTGAATTTCCTGGGGGCACGAGAGCCCTCCTGCCCCCGCGTTCCAGGGCGCTGGGGTCTGGGAATCTGCATTTTTAACACGCTCCCCGGGGCCCAGGCAGGTAACACAAGGGCTGCATTTGAGGAACTATTCTTAACAAGAGGGTCGAAAACTCAGGCACCTAGGGCCGGGCAGGTAACAGAAACGTGTGGGTGACCCAGGTGGGCCTCGTATGGCCAGACAGTCCAGTTTTTCTAGAGAAGAAATCCTAGGTGAAATTTTCCTATTTAAAAATATTGTTCCAACTACATGAACTACAACCTGTGGGATAAAAAATAAAAATATTGCACGAACAAACAAGGCAGGGTGGGGGCCCCGGCCACAGGGTGGCAGCCCCCCAAACAGGTGGAAGAGCAGGTTCCCTTTCCCTGCTGCTTCAGAGCCCGGAAACTTCTGGGGCCACGCCTGGGTCACCTGCCACACGCAGGGTGCCCTCACACACGCACCTGTCGGCGGCTGGCGGGGCGGTGGCGGGCGGTGATGGACAGTGGCGGGCGGTGGCGGGCGGTGGTAGGCAGTGCCCCAGCTCTCCCCTTGTCCCCCGCAGCTGGAGCCGGACGGGCTGCTGGCCTGGGTCCTGGCGGGCGCGCTGGGGCTCAGCCTGGTCTTCTCCCTGGTGGCCGTCCCGCTGCAGTGCTTCCAGCTCAGCAAAGGCTACGGCTTCTGCCTGCTCCTGTTCTACCTGAGCTTCCTCCTCGTGGCCCTGCTCACCGAGTTCGGAGTGATTCACCTGAGAGGCGCGTGACCGAAGCCGCCTGGTGGGGTGGCCTCGCCGCAGGGGACCCTCGGCCCCCCGCCAGGGGAGGACAGGGGACCAGCCCGCCCGTGAGTGGGCGCGGGCTCCTGTGGTGGCTCTGGGGCTCTCGCTGCCAGCCTGACGTCGCTGCTGTGCGCGGGAGGACCGCTACGTCCCTTGAGCTGCCAGCACCCCACCGGCTCATTGCTGGACTTCGGAGATGGCTTTGCCCCGGCCGCGGGTCCGGACGGAAGCTCTCCGAGGCCGCCTTCAGTCACCGCCAGAGCTCTCTGGGGACGGCGGGGTATGGGGAAGGGGCGGCATGGCGGGCAGCCTCGTGCTGGAGCCCCCTGGCGTGTCAGGGCCGCAACACCTGCGCAGACGCAGGCTCTGCCCGACCCCTCACTGGGCCTGTGGTGCCACCTCCTCAGGGCGCAAGTGGCCGCCCAACCCTGACTCAGGGAACCAACCGGGTGACAGGACCCCCAGGCCTCAGGCCACCGAGGCTGCGCTCCAGGGCTGCACCAACTGACACAGAATTTCAGATAACCTGATTTTTCAACTTCTTGCAAGTTGTGGTGTTAACAGAGCTGAAAGAGGGTGCGAGTAACAGCAATACGTTTCCGGAGCCCACTGTCCCCACCCCCGCCCGCCCGCGCCACGCCGGCCGGCCCTAGACAATCCCGACTGTCCAGACGCCCCTGTGCCCGGAACCTTGGGAGTCCCCAGCTGCAAACGGGGGCCAGTTTGTGCCCTGTGCCTACCTCGGGGCTCCCTGGTGCCTTCCTGCTGTCACGCAGTGGCCCTGCCTTTGAAATGAGCGACCCTTCAGTCTGCCCAGGTGCCTTACACAGGTAAAGAAAAGAGATTCAACTGTCTTTTTTCCAAATAAAAAATGATGAAATGTTTCATGCATATAGTGAATAGCGCACGCCCCACTCTTTTCAGTTCTGACCCCGGGGCTAGGGCGGCCGGGCTGCGGTGGGTGGGGCCGTGGATGGCACCGCCCCTGTCCCCACAATACCTGAAGCCACGCAAGTCAAGAGGCAGCAGCCACATTTACAAAGCAGAGGCTCTTTTATTAATATGCCAGAAATCCGGAGACACAGTGGGTTTTCTAGGTAGCAAATCACCAATGTACAAAACCTTACAGCGTAGCTCCCGTGATCCGTACAAAATGATTGTCCTCGAGGTGTGGGGTGAGGCTGGGGGAGGGGAGGGGAGGGAAGGGGAGGGGGAGGTGGCACCAGGCAGCGTCCCCCCACACCGCCTTTGTGTCGGGCAGGGTCACGGTGCGGTTGCCACGGCTGCCGAGCTATGACCCTGGCCATCGGCGAGTGCCACTCGGGTGCACTGTGCTGTGACGGGGAGGGTGAGAGGGCATCTGTGCTTGATCACATCCGGTGCCCTCGGAGCTCTCAGCCTGGGTGACCCCTGTTCCCTGCTCGGTGGGCAAATCCGAGTGTCAACTTGGTGGGGCCCCAGGGGACCTCCTCGGGGATGGCTGTCCGTAGCCTCCGTGACAAGGGTGCCTCCCACTGGCTGGAGCCTGGCCCGTCAGCACTGTTGCCACTTGCATCTGTCCTGTCTGGACCTGAACCAGGCCCTCTCCCAGGGCAGGGTTGGGCGCACGGGCGACACTCACTCTGGAGGGGCTGCGACCCCGCCCCCGGCCTGGAAGCGGCTCTCTCTGAGGGGTGTGGGGGCGTCAACTCCCCGGGCTGCTGGCCCTTCCTGGCTTGCAGCCCAGCGGGGGAAGGGACTGGCACGGGGCAGCTGCTTGGGTCAGGGACTAGGCGGCCGCCTTTGGGAGCTGTACCCTGACCCTTGCTGCCGCCGTGCCCGTTTCAATACACAAAAGCTAAAAGGCACCCGGTTGTGCAAATAAAGCCCTTCTCCGTGGAGGGGAAGGGTTCTGGCCTGGGGCTCAGGGCGAGCTCCCGCGATGGCCGCTGGCCCTCCAGAGAGGAAGGGGACAACGTCAGTCTCCTGACCCCACGTGGGACTCACAGTGGTTCTCCATGATTTGTCGTTTTCCCAAAGGGCTGTGCTTTAAAAACCGAAACACCCACCACTTCTCGCCCGGCGAGGGGGAGCTGGGCGGTGCTGGCCGTGGGTCCGGCGTGGCCCAGGCAGTGGCCGGGGTGGGGAGGGGACTGGGTGCTGCTCCCCTGGGGTCAGGCTCTGTCCTGCCCGCTCTGTGGCCAGAAGGATGCGGCCAAGGGAGCCTCTGTCCGCCACCTTCTGAAGTCACGAGACGCGGCCGCAGGACGTCCCGGTGACAGCTTCCCCCGCCCACGCTGCACCCTCCTTCCGCTGCCTGAGCTGCCCCTGCGGACCCCGTGTCCTGTTGCTCCTGCGGCTCAGGAGGGCCGGGCGACGGCTACCTCTGCGCTAACCCTGCCTCTGCAGCCACCGCCGCCCCCTCGCCACGGCTGGCAACCCGGCGGCCTGCTCCAGCTTGAGCGCCATCCTTCCTTGACCACGCTCGGACCGCATCTAAGACTCCACGGGGTGCCGGGAATTTGGTTAGCTGGGCGTGCATCTGAGCCTCCTTCTGCAGCCACCAGTCCTGCCACTGAAAGCCCTGGGCGAGCCGCGTCCCGGGAGGTGACCGCCCGGGGGAGGTGGGACCGGGCCAGGCTCCGCCAGGGGGTGGCAGCGACGTCCTGCAGCCCTCTGTGCCGTGCACTCCTGCCCAACAGCGACAGCTAGCACACGAGTGCGAGGGCCTGCCGCTGCCTTTAGCGTGACCCTTAATGAACCAAAACGTTAGCAGGTTCTCGAATAGGTAAACCAAAGGAAAGGGATTTAGTCAAGAAAGCACGTTCCAGGAATCGGTCTGGGTGGCAGCCGCCGCCTGACCCGCGATGCCTGGTTCCCACGGGAGGGTCAAACCAAAGGACAGAGGGAAGCTTACAGAGCCAGGGAAGGAAGCGGGTCGGGTCGGCGCGATCTCGCGTGGCCGGCCGCCGGCTATCTGAGCTCTGAGCACACCCTTGATTCCGCTCTCCGTCAGGTCCTGGGCACTTGCCCCCAAAGGAACGTTCTGGGACACTGTCATACATACAGAAACACCACCCTGGGGTATCGGGGCTCTTTCCTTCCTAAGTGGTTTTGTCCCTGAAGCAAGACTCAGAAACCCGGGCCGTGGCGGGGAAGCTGTCGGCGGGACGGAGCCTGAGAGCAGCAGCGGGGGCGGCTTTGGACGTGGCGGGGCCGGGGCTCAGGGCAAGCCCTGCAGAACTCGGCAGAATCCATTCATGTGGTATTCTTGTGAAGGGGGCTTCTAGAGCTTTCCACGTTAGGAAGAGCTCAGACCTAGCGGCCTGACCCCTCACACCCAGCTGGCTTCTGAGTTAAGGAAAACGGGGCAAGGTGGTCGCCAACCAAGCCCCATCCTGTCTTCTTTCTTCCTCTATATGAGTATGTGCATATATATGAGTGTGTGCACACACACACGTTAGTTCCATACGTCGTAGTAAAATAATACTATTGTGTTATTGCATAGACGAGACGGCTTCCGGGCGCTGGGCTAGGTGACGGTCTGGGAGCGCGGGCGGCTGCCGGGGGGCTGCTGGGCGGAGGGGACGTCGCCGCTGCCACCGAGCCGCTGCTCCTCCTGCTCCCTGGCGTGCTCCTCGTACCACTCCTGGCGCAGAGCAGACGGGGCTGAGGGCCGCACCCTTCCCGGCCAACTCGAGCCCCCCAGCCGCACAGGTCACCCCGCTGCCAGCTCCACCCAACTGGGACTGGGACCCCGCCTGGACACGCCGGGAGTCCCAATATGGCCCCGTCAGCAGAAATCACAATGGCGTCCCCCCTGCCGTTTAGAGGCGTGCTTGGCGCACACCAGCTCCCAGGCCCAGGCAGCAGGAGCTCGGGGTACGAGATGGGAAGGGGGTTCCGGAGAGTTCACAGGGGCCCTGCCCTGTAACGGCGGCCAGACAGGAGAGCCGCCTGCGCCGGGCAATGAGTTAAGGCCGGCCCCGCCCGGGCCCCAGACGCCACTGGTCCCCACAGGTGGCTCCACGTGTCCCCGCTGAGCCTTCTACCTCTACTCAGGGACCTGGAGGGCAGCCCTGCTGGGCGGGGAGAGACGCCACCTGGGCCGGCGCTGGGCCGAGGATGCGGCCGCGAGGTCCGCGGCGCCTACCTGTATCTCCTCCTGGTACATCTTCAGGCTCAGGTCGCTTTTGGTCCTCGATCGCCGTCCCAGGAACACCATGGAGCTTTGCTAGGAGGAGCAGAGGCGCAGAGCCCGGGGGTCTGAGGCTGCACTGAGCGACGATGGTGCCACTGCACCTCAGCCCTGGCGCCACAGCCAGCCTGGCCCGGCCCACTCCTCCTCCGGCTTTTGCAACAGTGTCACCCAGGGGTGTCACCAGCATTTGAAGGGAGGGATCACGCCGTGCTCACCCCACCCCCTCCACCCGCCGAAGCCCGTGGCTGCTCACCTGGTGTTTCTCCATCTGGGAGAGGGTCTCGAGCAGCCGGGTGACGTCAGAGGCGGCCCCCCGCGCCTCGCGGTAGAGCTCCAGGACAGCCACCAGCTCTTCTTTGGAGATTTCCTTCTCGAGGGTGATGCCACTGTCAACTGCGGGGAGGGAGGGTGGGAGTGGGGAGGAGCCTGGGGCTTGGAGCCTCCAACCCGGCCTGGTCTTGGCTCACCACCCTCCCTGCTGCCCCTCTGCAGGGGTCCTGAGGTTCCCTCTCTAGCCCACCCCTGTCTGCAGGCCCTGCCCTCCCCCTGGCCCTGCTCCGCTGTGGTGTCAGGAGCGTCTGTGGGTGGTCTAGGCAGGGGACAGACACAGGGGTGCAGGAGGGAATCTCCAATGACAAAGAAAACCGATGTATAGGCTGAAACGACAGAGGTTTGGGAAGAAGTATTAATAGGATGGAGAATATGGAAAGCAGGATCAAGGTGCAGAAAGCTGTGCGAGCTGGGAAGAGCGAGGCAATTATTAGAGCCAGACGGCTGAGGGGCAGAAGGAACACTATTTGCCTCTGCAGCAAACGATAAGTATGCCATTGAAATTACGATCAGGCTGGGCGCTGTGGCTCAAGCCTGTCGTCCAGCACTTTGGGAGGCTGAGGCAGGAGGATCGCTTGAAGCCAGGAGTTCAAGACCAGCCTGGGCAACATAGCAGGACCCCATCTCTACAAAAAATAAAATTAGCCAGGTGTGGTGGCGCATGCCTGTAGTCCCAGCTACTTGGAAGGCTGAGGCAGGAGGGTCTGTTGAGCCCAGGAGTGTGAGGTTGCTGTGAGCTAAAATTGGCCACCGTACTCCAGCCTGGGCGACAGAGTGAGACCTCGACTCAAAAAACATAAAAAAGTCAAGAACCACAGTGTGAACCCATGACTGGGAAATGCGGAGAGAACTAAAAGAAGAAACAGCTAAGGGTGCAAGTCCCTGGAGGGGAGGTGGGAACAGGTAGGACGCAGGGCTGCTGTTTCTACAATGAGCCTTTCTCTACTATTTGTTTTTTCTTCAACTAGGAGATGCATTGTTTTTGTTCTAAAATTAGATCATGAGTATTTTTCTGACATTAAGTATTTGAAAGTCAATGCAAATAAGAGATCTAAGAAAGACGAGCCAGACAGATGAGCTGGACAGCCAGATGGCGGGACTGCCAGACCCCAGGTCAGCCAATGAGCTGACAGCCAGACAGCCAGACAGCCAGACAGCCAGACAGACAGCCAGACAGACAGACAGACAACCAGCCAGATAACCAGCCAGACGGAAAGCCAGCCAGCCAGCCAGCCAGACATACAGACAGACAGCCAGACAGACAGACAGACAGAGAGACAGCCAGCCAGACAGCCAGCCAGCCAGACAGCCAGCCAGCCAGCCAGCCAGCCAGCCAGCCAGTCAGCCAGACAGACAGCCAGACAGCCAGCCAGCCAGTCAGCCAGACAGACAGCCAGAGAGCCAGCCAGCCAGCCAGCCAGCCAGCCAGCCAGCCAGACAGACAGCCAGACAGCCAGCCAGCCAGCCAGCCAGTCAGCCAGCCAGACAGCCAGCCAGCCAGCCAGACAGACAGACAGCCAGACAGCCAGACAGCCAGCCAGCCAGCCAGACAGACAGACAGACAGCCAGCCAGCCAGACAACCAGCCAGATAACCAGCCAGACGGAAAGCCAGCCAGCCAGACATACAGACAGACAGCCAGACAGACAGACAGAGAGACAGCCAGCCAGCCAGCCAGCCAGCCAGCCAGCCAGCCAGACAGACAGACAGCCAGCCAGCCAGCCAGCCAGTCAGCCAGCCAGCCAGCCAGACAGCCAGACAGCCAGCCAGCCAGACAGACAGACAGACAGCCAGACAGCCAGACAGACAGACAGCCAGCCAGCCAGTTAGCCAGCCAGCCAGCCAGACAGCCAGCCAGCCAGACAGCCAGACAGCCAGCCAGCCAGCCAGCCAGCCAGACAGACAGACAGACAGACAGCCAGCCAGCCAGCCAGCCAGCCAGCCAGCCAGTCAGCCAGACAGACAGCCAGACAGCCAGTCAGCCAGCCAGCCAGACAGACAGACAGCCAGACAGACAGCCAGCCAGCCAGCCAGCCAGCCAGCCAGCCAGACAGCCAGCCAGACAGCCAGCCAGCCAGCCAGCCAGACAGCCAGCCAGCCAGCCAGCCAGCCAGACAACCAGCCAGATAACCAGCCAGACGGAAAGCCAGCCAGCCAGACAGACAGACAACCAGCCAGATAACCAGCCAGACAGAAAGCCAGCCAGCCAGACAGAGAGACAGCCAGCCAGACAGCCAGCCAGCCAGCCAGCCAGCCAGCCAGCCAGCCAGCCAGCCAGCCAGCCAGCCAGTCAGCCAGCCAGCCAGACAGCCAGCCAGCCAGCCAGCCAGCCAGCCAGCCAGACAGCCAGCCAGCCAGCCAGCCAGCCAGTCAGCCAGTCAGCCAGCCAGCCAGACAGCCAGCCAGCCAGCCAGCCAGCCAGCCAGCCAGACAGACAGACAGACAGCCAGCCAGCCAGACAGACAGACAGCCAGACAGCCAGACAGCCAGTCAGCCAGCCAGCCAGCCAGCCAGCCAGCCAGACAGCCAGACAGACAGCCAGCCAGCCAGCCAGCCAGACAGCCAGCCAGCCAGACAGACAGCCAGCCAGCCAGCCAGACAGACAGCCAGACAGACAGCCAGACAGGGAGGGAGGGACGGGCGGCAGGCAGCAAACGCCACTCCCCGCACCGACCTTCTGAGTCCTGGTTCTTGCGGCTGTAGTTCATGCGGAAGACGAAGGCCTCGAGGATGAAGGCGACGATGATGGTCATCACCACCTGGCCGGGACGGGGGAGGGGTGTGTGGGTGTCCCCTTCCTGCGGGGGGCGGGGGCCCACACCAACAGAGCCCGCTGGACAGGACCGGCCCCCGCCCTGAGGCCGAGCCCAGGGAGCAGGCGCGGCCGACGCCTGGGAAGACGGGGCGGGAGCGTCCCGCAGCCCCGGCGACCTACCATGGTCACGATGTAGAAGGTCATGAAGTAGAGGCGGCTCCAGTGGGAGGTCTGCGAGGTGACGCCTTCCTGGAGACCGAGGGGAGCAGCCAGTGAGCAGCGCCCGGGCCGGGCCGGCACCGTCCACCTGGCCGCTCCAGGGCGCTGGCCCAGAGCCAGGCGTCAGGCTCTCTACAGATCCCCTGGGTCGCGCCTGGCTGTGACAGGCGGAGGGAGGGAGCCCCGCCCCGGGCCTGACAGCTCCTCTCTGCTGCGTGTGCCTGGGAAGCAATCCTGGCGGCAGGTTCGGGCCCAGCACAGGTGGCCTTTGTCCCCGCTGGTGACAGGACTCGGGAGAGTTCAAGGAATAGCGGGGGGAAATCTACAATGCCTGCGTGGGCACAGTGGCTCACGCCTGTGATCCCAGCACTTTGGGAGGCTGAGGTGGGAGGATGGCTTGAGGCCAGGAGTTTGAGACCAGCCTGGGCCATCTAGCCAGATCCCGTCTCTACAAAAAATTTAAAAAGTAGCCAGGTGCGGTGGTGCCTGTAGCCCCAGCCACCCGGGAGGCTGAGGGGGGAGGATGGCTTGAGCCCAGGCTGCAGCAAGCTATGATCGCACCACTGCACTCCAGCCTAGGGGACAGAACGAGACCCTATCTCAAAATAAAACAAACAACAAAAAGACCCCAACACCGCTCGCCACGTTATTTCTTAATCGAAAAACCATCTCCGCAGCGGCGGGAGACAGAACAGAGCCCCAGAGGCTGTGGCGTGTCCTGCCTGCCGGGGGACGGGAAGGGGGATGGCGGGGAAAGCCAGTTCCTGCAAACGCTGGGAGGTGGCTTCTGGGGTCCAGCCCATACTACGGCCTCCCCGCAGGACACCAACCCACGTGACCCGAGACCCCAAACTCTCAGGCCACGGGAAGGGCCACGCACCCCACGCTGGGTGACGGGAGACCCGGCGTGGCCTCCGAGGGTGGTGGGAAAACACCCCCGGGGCTGGCTGGGATCTTACCATGATGATGTACCAGTTGTTGACAACTGTGAGCTCGAACAAGGTCACTGCCAAAGGGAAGGAAGAAAGAGAAGTGCCTGGATCAGACCCGCCTCTTCAAGGTCAATTCCAGGCAGCCCGTGTCCACCTATCCTGGGCAGCCTGTCCCTAGGTATCACGCGCGAAACCGTGGTGGGACCGCAGGCCGGCTGGGGCCTCGAGCCCCAGGGAGGACAGCCAAGGCCCTGCCCGAGCGCCTGCTCCACAGGGAGTTCTGCCGCCGTGGCCTGTCCCCAAGAGGGCGTGCGCTCAGCCTCACAGCCTGTGCTCTCGGCCAGGGCCCGGCGGGGGGTGGTGGGTCTCACTGGGGCTCCCCCTTGCCCTGCAGAGGCCGTGACTGGCCGGGCCCCTGCCCTCCACGCCCCGCACCCAGGCCTCTCCCTGAACCCGCAGGGGCTGTGCAGGGCGCTGTGGCAGCCCTGGCATGGCCGGGTCCCACCCTGCGAATGGCACCGCGAGGAGGGTGGTGGCCTTGCACTGGACCGTACCCCTTCCCGCTAAGGCACGAAGGTCTTCTCCTTCCTGATACCGAAAAAGTATCAGGACAAAGAGAGCAAACTCCGGTGGCTGCGGAAGCCCTGGGAACCTGGCCTGGACTCTACCCCACGCTGGGCAGACGGGACCCACAGCCTCCACCTGGGCCGGACGGGACCACAGAAAGGGAGGCCGGCAGCTGGGAGGGACAGGCGCAGACGGTTTGCTACACCCCCTCTGGGACCTGCGGCGACAAAGGCAGCGTGCCCAGGGAGCGTCCCCCTGTGCTTGCTCCACTCACCAAAGCTGTTTAGGATGTTGTCGAAATTATTCAGATAGTAGTAGCCTTCCTCCACGACCGTCCTGTTGCCCACGGTGTGATTGAGCCAGCGGTAGGCGTCTGCCACCGTGCTCGTGCTGGCCGGGAAGACAAGGGAGGCAGAAGGGAGGGTCATGTGGCAGTCGGCCACCTCCGCGGAGGACAAAAAGCTGAAGCAAACGAGGTCCAGCCTGGGATCTTTCTGCCCTGCCGCCGCCCTGGCTCCTGCCGGGCCCTCTCCTGTGCCTCCACCCTCACTGCTGGGCTCCGGGGACCTCAGGCTCCCCCCACCTGCCTTCCCCTGGCATTTCTCTCTCGCCGATCCCTGCTGGGGTGGGGGGAGATAGAGGCGAGAGCCTCCCGCCTGTGTCCAGTCCCGGATTTGTTCTCGAGGTTGGGTGCTGGGCAGCAACCCCGGGGAACACAGAATTCCTCATCGGGCCCCCCCCCCACTTTGCCTGAGCATGCCCCACGTTTGAACAGGCTGCGTCTGTCTCGAGATCACATCTGCCACTCCCCTCCCGGTCCTCCACGGCTGTTCCGGGCAAGCCCACGCCAGTGTCGGAGTCTGGCGCCGGGGCCGCAGGGAGCCTGCCAGGAGGCAGAGCCCCGGGCCCTGGCCGACCACCGGCTCAGAGGCACACTGGGACCAGGGCTTGCGCTCTAAGCAGCTCCCCGGGGTTCTGGTACATTCTAGAGCCTGGGCCCTGCCGTGGGCTGCTGGTTCCAGGCTCAGCCCGACACTCAGACTGGCCACCAACGTCTTGGTAAAGCTGTTGGTTGGTGCTTGAGGCCACAAAAACAGTAAAGAGAAGACCGTGATCCAGAACGCACGGCAGTGTGTCGATCTACCGTGGGGGCTTAGGAGAAGCAGGAGAGGGGAGGGGACAGGCCCTGGGAGGTTTTGCTCCCAGATCTCTACCTCTGAGCCCGCCGGCCTTCCCGCCGTGTGTCCGTCTGTCTCACCCTAACGGCTGTCCCTAGGAGACTGGTCTTGGCCCAGGTCCCCAGCCATGCCCAGAGGGAAGGAGAGGAAGCACGGGCCCAGCCAGGCTGCTGGCTCTGGGGCGGCTTCTGTCCCTCAGCACAAAGGGGGAGCTGAGGGAGCCCCTGGGGCATCGCTCCTAGACTCGGGGACTGGCTCGGGCACCCTCACTCCAGAGACACCCCTGAGCCCGGCCCCTCGTGCAGCTCCCCGCGCTCAGCTGAGCCCCGGAAAGCGAAGCAAGGCAGGTGCCTGGAGAGGCGTGTCCCCAGGACCCTGAGGCTGAAGGAGGCCCGCCCGCACCTGTCCCCCGAGGAACGCAGGGCACCCCGCTGCCCACTCACTTGCAGCAGTTGGGGTAGAGGATCCCGCAGAAGAATTCCATGCCCGCGATGGCGAAGGAGTAGTAGAAGATGAGCAGGGTGAGGCCCAGGCTGGGAGGGTCAGAAAGGACAGGGTGACGTGGGGCCGGCGGGGAGCCGGCTCCTGTGCAGCCCCGGCTCCCGGGACCCACTGCAGGGACTGGGACGCAGGCCCCCCGCCGGGGCCGCTGACCGGGCAGTGCCTGCGGGGGAGGGGCCTCGTGGCGCGCTCAGGCAGGACGCTACTGACAGATGCCCCTTTACCAGAGATGCGCCCCTTACCTGTGCAGCCAGACCACAGGCGCCCTTACCTGTGAAGGCAGACACAGGCGGTAAGCGCGTGGACGGCTCCCGCCCTCCCTACTAAAGCGTTTCAGACGGGTCAGCGGAGGAACATGGCTCGGGGAGACCCGTGGCGTCAGAATCTCAGGCTCCCTGGAGGCCCACCAGGCCTCGACTCCAGTCCTTGCTGGGACTCCTTCCCCCAACTACCACTCGGCTCCCCCCCTGCGGGCACAGCCTCACGCCGCCGGCACCTGCGGGCTGGGAGGCGGGCGGTACCTGGCCATGCGCGGCAGCAGCTCGAACATGGTGTCCAGCACATTGCGGTAGCGCTTTTTCAACTTAAACAGCCTGAGCGACACAAGAACAACAGGTCACTTACAGAAGCAGGGGTGTGTGGCCTCAGCCCCCTGCTGGCGGAATGTGCTAGAGCCTGGCCTCCCACGGGGCCTCTCCTCCACCTGAGTCTACTTGGCTCAGGTGACTCGTGCACCTGGCAAGGGACGGGGTGGCCCCAGGCCGCCAGGTTGGACAGGACCCTTGCAGGAGGAGGCGCCCCTGGGACCCTTCCTTGGGAAGAGACACGGCAACGGGCAGGGCTCTACCGGGATTTCCCGCAGTGTCCCTGGGAAATCAGTGGGCCGAATGAGGGCTTTTCGCGATGAGAGGCTGAGCCAACAAAGCACGCAGGGCCCCCAGAGGCCCGTGACCCACAGAGCCCGCGGCTCTGGTCCACGACCGGGCCCCTGGGCTGGTGTGGCCACAGTGATGCCAGGTGGGCAGAGCTCGGGGAGGCCGGCCGTCCGCACGGCCCGCGCCCTGAAGACAGGGCCCACCTGGCGCCTCTGCAGGGGCGTGGCATTGTGCCGCCAGCTGTGCGTCTTCTGGCTGCTTCCCGGTCACTTCCCGGCCCGGACCCAGGGCCTTCCGGCCTCCCTCTGCCCCTCCCGCCCCAGCCTGCCCTGTCACCTCAGCAGCTGGAGGGGACGCAGGACCACTATGAAGTAGAAGGGCTCCATGTTAAGGGCCAGAGCCAGCAGTCCCAGGAAGGCGAACACCGTGACGGAGAAGTCAAACCTGGGGGCAGGAGCGGTGAGGTCCATTCAGCGGCCCCCGAGCCCCCACGACTGTGCCCTCTCCCGGCCCTCGGTCCCCCTTCCGGGAGCCCAGACGGCAGCCACAGCAAAACCAGTGATGGCCAGCCGGCAACTTCCTGTCACCCTGGGGCCCTGAGCTCGCGTCGGCCAGGCCCAGGCACGGGGCCTCGGGGGTCAGATCTCAGCGCTCTCGGTGCCCGGGACCCCCTCCCGAGGGCCCCGTGCTGGTCTGACGACAGAGGACAGAAGCCCCCCGCACCCCGGCCCCTGCAGCCACGAAGACAGGCCCCGTCTCAGCTTAGCAAACACCTGGACACACAGCGGGGACCAGCCGACCCTGGAATGTTCCGCGGGAAGAGGGCAGGGCCTTCCGATGAGACCCTGCCAGGGGCTGTCCCTCCCAACTCTCCTGCTATTAACTGATTCACTCTCACGCCCCAGGCGACCTGAGCTCCCGGGTCAGGCAATGCCAACGGGCAGGCGAGTGGCCTCCCCGCTCTGCGCAGAGGGGAAAAGGGCCTCGTGGTCTCGCCACAGCCCGCCGGGGAGGTGGCGAACGCTCTTCTCAGTGGGCGTCGTGGTTTTTACGGGGGAGAAGACAGCCTAAGGACTCAGGAAGGGCCGGCCGGCCTAAGGAACCCCAGAGGCCACGGCCAGGGGCCTGCGTGAGCAGCCCGAGGGACTTCGGCAAGAGTCTGACCCTGGGCAAAACTGCTCCATGGGGACACAGGACTCGGCCTGTCCTCTGACCTCCCCTCTGCAGCTGCAGGAGCGGCGTGGGTGCTGGGCGGGCGGGGAGGGACGCGCGGCGGGCGCCAGGGTCTCAGGCAGGGTCAGGGTCACGCCCCACTCACAGGTTCCATCCGGAGGACAGGTACTCCACGGGGCCCAGGCCCGCCACCTTCAGGAACAGCTCCACGCCGTAGACTGCGGAGAGAAGGACGCCGATGCCACATCCCGCCCACCCGCCTAGCTCCTCCGGGGCTGCCCTGCGGTCTGCAGCCCCCCGCGGGCCACCTGTCCCCACCCCAGCCGCACCCGTGACACGACACGCTCTCGCTCCAGGACAGGGCCTGGTCCAGATGGCGGCCACCTGGGCAACTTGCTTAAGAAGAAAGAGGCTCCCTCCCCCTGCCCGGGCAGGGCACAGCCATCCGTCCACCCAAGCGACAGCCATGTCCTGGCGCTGTCCAAGCCAGGCGCCGCGCTGGGTGCCGGCGTGCCGAGAGAACGGGGCGGCCCTGCACGCACAGCGCGTATCACGTCTACGGGAGGAAGGACAGGTGAACAGGGAGCGCTCGGACTCGGCGAGAGGACGAGGAAAGTCGGGCAGAGACGGGCAGGGGGACGAAAGCCCCAGGCGGAGGACGTGAGCCACGCACAGGCCCGGGGCCGGGGCAGCGCAGCGGGGCGGAGAGTCGCTGTTCAGGGCCTGGAGGGTGGCACGAGGCTGAACAGGCGGGCTGCGGGCCTCGCCCAGGTGCGGGTCACACCGGGGGCCTGGACTTGATCCCGAGAGCAGCGGAGAACCACGAAAGAGTTTTTAAACGAGGGCGAGTTGGAATCAGACTAAATTTCTGCCCCATCTCTTTACGGCTCCCTGTTTTAGAGAAGCGCCACGAGACTCTAAACCGAAGGAAAGTTCTTCTAGACAGCATTTAAGACACGCGGTTCGGCCAAGCCGCGCCAGCCACTTACTAGTAAGAAAGACGAGGTAACTCCAGGGCACGTGTTTGGAGAAGAAGTTCCCACCTGTAAGACACAGCAGTAGCAGGTCAAGGGCAAGCCAGGTGTGCCGCCCAGGTGGCCAGTCCCCAAGCTGGGGCTCACCTTTCAGCATAAACGTCTCCACGAGGATCCAGATACCGTTGACTGCCACCACCAAGTCTGAAATAGACAGGCCCATGAAAGACAGAGAAAGGACAGGCGGGCTTGGAAATCTACAGGTCGCGGCTGCAGTCCCTGGTTAAGTTCCGGGAACTCTGGGGAGGGGAGAACAGGGCTGCTCCACACACCCATTTGGCAGGGAACTTCCTCCTGCGTGGTGCTCTTACCAGAGGAGCTAAATCGCCAATGGTTTCACGATGCAGCCACGCATTTCTAGAAACACCCTCTATGTCACTGTAGGGATACCAGTTAAGATGTAGAGATTATTCCAAGTAAGTGTAAAAGATGAATACACAGGGGTGTGAGTATTAAAAACATTTGTTTTCGCTTAGAAAAGTCTGATTTTAAAATAACTGCATAGCTGGGCAGAGTGGCTCACGCCTGTAATCCCAGCACTTTGGGAGGCTGAGGCAGAAGGATTGCCTGAGCATGAAGTATGCTATTGTTTATTTAAGACAAGAGATATTAATATATACACATCTAATTATAGTTTTTAAAAAATGGAAGGATAAACCATAATAAAAGTTGCCATGTAGAGGAACTGACAGAGATATTAAACTAAGCTTCCTTGAATATGGTTCATTTTGTAGATCTGACTTAGAACCATATAAATATTTTACATAATTATAAAACAAAATTAAAAGTAAAAAGCAGGCCAGACGTGGTGGCTCACCCCTGTAATCCTAGCACTCTAGAAGGCTGAGGCAGGAGGATAGCTCAAGGTCAGGAGTTAGAGACCAGCCTGAGCAACAGTGAGACCCCGTCTCTACTATAAATAGAAAGAAATTAATTGGCCAACTAAAAATATATAGAAAAAATGAGCCAGGTATGGTGGCACATGCCTGTAGTCCCAGCTACTCGGGAGGCTGAGGCAGGAGGATTGCACGAGCCCAGGAGTTTGAGGTTGCTGTGAGCTAGGCTGATGCCACGGCGCTCTAGCCCAGGCAACAGAGCGAGATTCTGGTCCCCCCACACCCAAAAGTAGAAAGCAGTCCCTAACAATAAACAATAACCTGAAATAAAGAAGCCCAAATGTGTATCTGGCTGGTGACACACCCACACAGCGAGGAACTATTCCCGGTGATCTAAAAACAGTGATCTGAATGTACAGCCCCTGGACTGATGCTTCTAGCAGTTATACTACTGGGATTGTGTTGGGATTGTTATTCTGGGACACAGCAAATGAGTAGTTGTGTTACTGTCTGGGGAACCTGGATTTTTAAGACTGGGCATCTAGATTTGTAAGATTAACGAAGTTAGGTTAAAAATCCTGTGGTCCTGGGCCAGGCGCGGTGGCTCACTCCCATAATCCTAGCACTCTGAGAGGCCGAGGCAGGAGGATCATTTGAGCTCAGGAGTTCGAGACCAGCCTGAGCAAGAGCAAGTCCCCAGCTCTACTAAAAACAGAAAGAAAATAGCAGGACAACTAAAAATATATAGAAAAAATTAGCCCAGGCATGGCGGCGCATGCCTGTAATCCCAGCTACTTCGGGAGGCTGAGGCAGGAGGATCGCTTGAGCCCTGGAGTTTGAGGTTGCTGTGAGCTAGGCTGACGCCATGGCACTCACTCTAACCCAGGCAACAAAGCAAGACTCTGTCTCAAACAACAACAACAACAACAAAATCCTGTGGTCCCGAATGTGAAGTATAAGCATGAACTCACAAAATAGTTCACCTTTAAAAAAAACAAAATCCTAGCTCTGTCCACGGAAAGGCCTAGAAACAATAAGCAACCCTAAGCAACAAGCACCCAGCACCTCCAACTGTGGTCTCTAACACCATTTCCCACCAATAGGAGCTACAGTTCCTTGGAAAGACTGAATCTGATCAGGCCTCCAGGTTAGTTCTGTCCAAGAGAATGTTCTGTAACAATGGAAATTTTCTTATCTGCACTGTCCAGGTGGTAGTCATTGGTTGGTAGTTTGTGGCTATTGAGTACTTGTGATGTGACTGGTCAACTGAATTTTTAATTCTAATTAACTTAAATGTAAACATCCACATGTGGCTAGTGGCTACCACAATTGGACAACACATCTCTGGATGTAACTACCAAATTATAGGAAATAACCAACAGAGGAACATGCAAAACCATGATTAAGGGATAAACGATCTTGTTTCTTCAACTAAATGCTGCAAGAGGGAGAAAAGGGATGGAAGAGGAACCTATAGATTAAAACAAACTTAAGACGCACATAGACTCTGGTTCTGGAATTTGTTTCTAGAAGATCCAGGTGCAGAGCGGGGATGACCAGCAGAGGTGGGGGGGGGGTCACATGAATGACAGCCCAGCCATGAGATGGTAACTGGTGAAGGAAGGTGATGGGCACACAGATACGCATTATGATCTCTTATGCAGGCTTGGAACTCCCTATGATAAAAAGTCAGAGAGGCCGGGCGCGGTGGCTCACGCCTGTAATCCTAGCACTCTGGGAGGCCAAGGCGGGTGGATTGCTCGACGTCAGGAGTTCGAAACCAGCCTGAGCAACAGCGAGACCCCATCTCTACTACAAATAGAAAGAAATTAATTGGCCAACTAATATATATACAAAAAATTAGCCGGGCATGGTGGTGAATGCCTATAGTCCCAGCTACTCGGGAGGCTGAGGCCAGAGGATTGCTTGAGCCCAGTTCGAGGTTGCTGTGAGCTAGGCTGACACCACAGCACTCACTCTAGCCTGGGGAACAGAGTGAGACTCTGTCTCAAAAAAAAAAAAAAAAGTCAGAAAGATGACCCGGGACTAATCTCTGCCTCCCCACCTTCTGGAATAGCAAAGGAGGAAGGGGGCCTACCGCTGTGAGATTCCACACTTACACATGAAATACTGGAAGGCCTTGGACTTCACAAGGATGTTAATGCCTGTTTGAAGAGAAGACACGTTACAAGGGAAATTTTCATACACATTCCCCTACCACATCCTTCATGCATGAAGGCAGCCCGGGTATTTACGTCACTGACGCTTAAGTTGCTGCTGACCCCGACCTGGGACCGTGTGTTCGTCCACTTGAGTAACCATCATCCCAGTGGAATGCAAAACCCTCTAAAGACTATGGAATAACAGCTGTGCCCACAGGCCTAGCAGTGCGAGAAATCACAGAATAAAACACACCACCTTCTCTCTTGTTCCCAAGGGCCCAGCTCCAGGCTTCTGGCTGTTTGCGTAAGAGATTCCCTGTGAGCTGACCAGACTCCCACGTGGAGCTTCGAAACGGGCATTAAACTAAGTAGCAATTGTTCGGTAAATATGAGTGCTCAATTAAAAATCTCAAGTCTTACACTACATAAGCACCATGCAAGCGGCCACGAGATCTAGCTACATATCCTGCCACGGGAGGAGGGGAAACATGTGGCTGGGTGAAAGGGCAGGTTACAGAACAGAATATGAAACGTGATCCTGTTGTTTCAAAAATGCACAGAAAAAAACAACAACAGGGAAACACATCAGAGAATTAACAGTGGTTATCTCTGGGTGGTAAATTCTCATTTTCTTCTGATTACCTGACTTTCTAAGTTTTTTTCAATGATCATCTTTGGTTTTGTATGAGGAAAGGAAAATCCCCGAGCTGTCTTGGTTTGGTTAAGTTACCGATTTCTTTCCTACTCTGCTTCCTACCCCTTACCTCCCTGCTGGGTGGGTCATGCTCTCTCTTCACACACAGACATTCACACACTCATGCACACCCCCTCTGAATACGCTCCTCAAATGCCCGTCTGTGGTCTCTGGAAACCCCGGCTGCCAAGACGCCGTCCCCAAGCCAACTTACCTTTGAAGATGAGGAAGGCCGTCCTGGGGAGCTCATCGAACCAGTGCTCTCTGTTTCTCTTTGCCTGGCAAGGCAACGGGGCCACAGGGGAGAAGGGTCAGGGCCAGCGGCCAGAATCCAGCCCTGGGGCCAGGAGGCTGGCGTTCCTGTTCTGCTCGACCCACCGAACTGGGGAACACTGTTAGCATTCAGGGATCTAAATGACAACACAGACAGCCGGTGCCCACTGAGCATCACAGCGTGCCATGCGTATGCATCGCGTTTATATCACCCTGAAAAGAACCCTGCAGGCAGGGATTGCCCTTATCTTGTTTCACAGGTGAGACAAGCCTTGGCAAGGTTTGGTAACTTGCCTGGCGACACAGTGACTCATGCAATCTGAGATTCCGCGCCGCTAACCGTTGACGCTGTATCACAAATGTAAGGGCAGATTTGGGGGCCGGGGGCCACCTGCTATGCCCGAAGTGCACAGTGCCCAGCTGAGAGCCGAGCTGCTCTAGCAGGGAGAGAGCTGGACCCCAAGGACCCCAGGCCACCTCCAGTCTCACAAGAGCACTCACCTTCCACTTCAAGGCCGCAACTTCATAGATATCATAAAAGTCCTTTAGGCTGGCGTAAGGAAAAGGCAAGAAAGAAAAAAAATCAGACCACATTCCCACTGAACTTTGGTTCTCCCACTCACCTGTCCCTGGTCACCTTTACAGGTGAGGTGGGGGAGGAGGGGACCTCCTGTGAGTCCTGGTGCATCAGTGCCCAGGGGACTAGGGACTGTCACCCCCAGGCGTTTGGATTTCCTCTGCCCTTGCGGTACTATGAATACATGACCCGCCTAGTCTACACTGACCATGCTAACCACAGGTTCTGTCCCCTGGCGAGGTGGCCCCTGGGGTACTACAATTCTTAAGACACAAATGTCACCTCTTTCAGCGGCAGCCTTAATGGACCACCTGCGACTGAGTCCACCCCAGCAGAGCTCGCTCGTTCTCATTGCCACGGCAGGCTGCACTTTCCCCACCGACCGGGCTTTGGTCATGAATGGTCTAGAGGGCCAGCACTACCCGTGCAGTTCTCAGGGTCCCCCCTTGGAGGCTGAGCCAGCTGTGCCCAGTGTGTACGCACGACGGGGTATCTTCACCCCTCTGTCCATCTGGCTCACGTGGGACCACCCCACCCCCACTGGGCGCTCGGGGTCAGCAGCTAGGCCAGTCCGCTTCATGGCCAGCACACTCATTTCTTATCAAGTCAGATCGAACTAGATTTGTGTTGGACTGTTGACACTTGCAAAAAGAATCCTAACGAATACAGTCTGCAAGTCTATAGGCGTAACACCTCCGTGAAGCAAACCAAAGTCTGTACCAAGCCTCTGGGCCTGCCCACCTGGTGCCTTCCCACACCCCGGCTCCCTCCCGTGAACGAGTGAATGCCGTGCCTGGCCACGCTGCCCGGCCTGGCACCTGCCCCTACCTGAGCAGGGGAGTGTTGTTCTGATTCAGCGCCTTGAAAGCAAGAAGTCGCTCCCTCGCACTCATGCGGGGCTTGTAGAAGCGCATGAGGCCTTCGAACTGCCTGTAGGAGATGCCGGCGGGCCTCTGGGGGAGGGAAGAGGGGAATAGAGGAAGGGGGACAGAGGAAGATCCGGAATCCAGACTGGCCCCCTCCCCCTGGGGCGGCCACTCCAGACCCAGGGCGCCCGCTCATGCCCCCAGGGGCAGGACTCCTGCTTTCTGAGTTGCTGGCCCTGCCGTGCTTAGGGGTTGCCCTGGGCAAGGGAGGGAGGACAGGGACGCGCCCCAGCCCCTCTCGGCCTACCCGCTGGCTGAGGAGCAGGCGGTAGGCGTGCTGGATGGCCGTCCGCTTATGCAGCAGCAGAGACTTGAACTTGCGCTTCTCAATGTCGTTGAAGGTGTCAAACACCACGGCCAGAAGCTGTGGGAGAAAAGCACAGAGCCTGGCTGCCCTGCACGCAGGGCCCCGCGTGCCCGGGCTTCGTCCTCTGCCTCCGCAAGCCTTTCGCCCCGCCAGCCCGGGGTGCCCAGGCAGGACTCCCGCCTGCGCCTCGCGGTGTCGGAAGTTTGTCTCCAAGTCTCAACAGAGGAAGGCTGTTCGCTTCCACTTGAAAGTTTCTCTCTTCAGATACATGAAGACACCGTGACACGATTTTTCTCCAGGTTCCAAGTCTACCTGCCTTCTCTCCTCTCCCACGTGTCACCTATAGCTCGTCCCAGGCTGGGCAGGGGACAAGCCAGGGCAGGAGAAAGCAGCAAGAGGAAGGGGCCTGGGTCCCGGGCCCAGTCCCGCTCAGTCCAGCAGCTGGGGGCTGATGCCACTGCCCTTCCCACCTCACCGCAGGGGGACACCACTGTGCCCACGCTTCCTCCTCCTGCCCCGTTACTTCCCCTTGTGAGTCACAGCTTCCCGAGTGGCCCCAGAAATAACGGGGACGAGGAGGACGGCACGCACGGAAATGACATCCTGAGGTTGCCTAATACCGAAGTCAGCTTATTGATAGCCCTGTCTGCATTATGGGGGGTGGGGGAGGCATTTGAAAGACTCCTTCAGAAATACTTTGTCTTTCAAAAATGTTTCAAGGGAAACTCTCTGGTCCTTTCTACCCTTCAAACTGGCCCACCATTTTTTTCCTGTAGATCAAGAGTCAGCAAACTTTTTCCATAACAGGCCAGATAGCAAGTATTTTAGACTTGGAAGGCCAGATGGGCTGTTTCAACTACTCAACTCTGTGGTTGTATCAGGAAATCGGCCACAGACGATATGTAAACGAAATGGCCATGGCTGTGTCCCAATAAAACTTTATTTACAAACACAGGCTGGGGGCCAGGTTTGGCCAGGAGTGTGCTGGCCCCTGCCCTAGATTTTCACAGCTCTAAATACTTTACAAATGAAAACAAATACAAAAAGAGATAGCCCGCATATTTCTTTTTGGTCTTGAGGAATTAAAAAAAGAAAATATCTTCCTTTTTAAGACTTCACGTTTTTAGGAGATTTCACAAGTCTACCCCAGGGAAGATGGTTGTTTCCATCTCCACACTGGGCCTGTGGTGGCTGGTATGAGGATGCTCTTCGGAAGTAGAAAATGAACACAAGCCTTGATCCCAAACCCCTCTCTGATAACTCCGGTATTGACGTGTTCCCAATGGCAGGGACGGTCCTGGCGCCATCCCAGCCTCTGCAAACACCTCCAGAGTTCCCTGTGCACAGGGCTTTCTGTTCTCCCTCTGCGAACGTGCTCTGTGTCAGGTTTTATGATGCTGCTGACAAACGGGGTAGCAGCACATGAGACGTTCCTGGCACGTGGGGACGGAAGGACAGAGGGGGTGGGGACAGGGCTCTGGAATGAGCCCGGCCCAGCCACTCCGAGCTGTGCAGGTGTGGGCGGGTCACTGTACCACTCTGATCCTCGGTTTCTTCATGTGTATACTGAGCACTATAATCATAACAGAACCTCCAGGCTTGGACGGTAAGTCATGGCAAAAGCTGTCTGCGTGCTGCCTGGCTCAGGCTTCACAAATGCCAGCTTTCACAGCGACAGGACGCTCAGTCCTTATCTGTGGGGTCCACAGCCAGGAATTCAACCAGCCGCGGATGGAAAATACTTGGGGGCGGGGGAATGGATGGTGGCGCCTGCACCGAACATGTACAGAGTACTGTCTTGTCATTATCCCCTAGGCGACACAGTCTGACAGCTCTTTACACGGCACTCACGCGGTATGAGGTAGCGTGAGTAGTCTAGATAGCAAATACGGGAGGACGTGTGTTGGTGACGTGCGGATATGATGCCATCTCGTATCAGGGACCTGTGCACCTGTGGATCCTGGCACCTGTGCTGGGGCCGGGCCACAGCTCTGATGCCCAGGGATGACTGTGTGTGTTTGCTGTAAGAGTGCCAAGGCCCAGAGCGGCCCTGGCTTAGAATCCAGCAGCAGGAGCAGCAGCAGCACTAACCGGGTGAGGACGCTACCGCGAGCGCCCAGCTCAACTCCGTACGTCCTGCCGGGGTCCCCAGACCCACACCTGACTACGAGTCCGGGACTCCCCGCCCCGACGGTCCACCCTGGAAGCCGAAGGCGTCCCCACCGCTGCGCCCCCTCCGAGCCCGCGGCATGGTCACGCACCAGGTTCATGATGAAGTACAGCTCGATGGACAGGTACACGATGAAGAAGACGCAGGACCAGGGGTTCCGGGAGTAGGAGGGCATCATCACGTCTGGGAAGCTGCAGTGGCGGGGGTCACCAGGGGGCCCGGGCCAGCCCGCCACCACCTTCCCAGCCTCCACCCCCCCTTCCCCTACTCTCAGCTCGGGGGGCCGATCCCGCCTCCCAGCGGGATGTGGGCTACACCGAGCTGGGAGGAGGCGGCCACCCAGGCCCCAGCAGGGCCCGGGCCAAGGCAGAGCCCGCGCTTACTTGGCCGTGGTCAGGAGGACGAACAGGCTCACGATGCTGTTCTCCAGGGTGCTGAAGTACTGTAAGGGAAACAGAGTCAGGAGAACACGCTGGGGCCAGGCTGAGAGCACGGAGCCTCCAGGGACAGGCCACAGCGGGCCACCTCGAGCACCCTGCCCTCCCCCGCCCCCGCTCCTTGGTCCTCCCGAGGAATCAAGGGACCCAGAGGAGCAAGCAAACGTGCAGTCCGGAGGCCTGCCCCTCCTGGACGTGATGCTCTGGCGGAGGCAGACTCCTGACTCCGGGGACTTTCCCCCAGGAAGCCACGTGTTTGGGCAATTAGCCTGGCTCCCTCCCACCGCGTCTCTGCCAAAACATTCCAACGTTCTGAACCTGATCCTGGCAACGTCCCGATCAAGGGCAGGGAAGGGGATCCCTCAGCTCTCAAGGAAGGACACGGCCAAGTGTGAGTGACAGGGACCCTGCACAAGCCAGGCTGAGCACCCCTCCCTTGTGTGGCTAACAGGGTCACTGCAGCCACCCTGTCTGGGCAAAAGGCCCCACATAAAAGAAGGGACAAACATGCCAACTACTTACGGGGTCTGAAGGATTAGGGGAGAACAAGTAGAAACCTAGAAGGTGGTAGAAAAACAGATCAAATAAAGGATTAGAGCAGAGGTCCCAAACCTGGGTGTCAGCGAGCCCAGGAGGGGCAGCAGGGAGCAGTGGGGACTGCAGCCCCGGTGAGCTCAGACGCTCTCTGCCGTACGGGAACACACCCGAGCACTGTTGGGTCTAGCCTCTATACAGGCTGGAAATCTGTATTTTTTTGTAGAATCTAATTTTAAAATGCTGGCTCAAGTTTTCAGACCAAACGAAACCCATCTGTAGGCTGGATTTGGAGTCCAGACTGCTGGTTTGCAGTCTCTGGTTCTAAGAACAGGGGCAGTTAAATAAAATTCCAAAGGGGTCCCGTCCTTCCCGGCAGCCAAGGTCCCGGGTTGGAACGTTTTTCCTTTCCTCCCTCCCAAATGGGCTATTCCCTGGAGGCCTTGAAATCTTGAGTGGGAAAAGGGAGAAACTGTACCCTCGGGGGAAATCAGCCTCCCTGGAGAAGCACAAATGAATTTCTATCAAGAATTTGGGGTGGGGAGTAGGAGGATGGGGGAGCCGGCGCTAAGGACAGGGCAGGGTCCACGCTGGCGCTGGCCTTAGAGTCAGGGCTGGCTAGTCCCACTGTCTTTGCCATCCGAGGAGTCCTAAAGATAAGACCTCAGCCTTCCTAGCTGTGCGCAGGGACCTCCACGGCCAAGGCCCTGTGTCTGGATGTGGCTGTCACAGGCTCAGCCTTGTCTGGAGAGCCAGGGCCTCAGCCTGAGGACACGTGCCTTATACCTGGTGACACTGAAGCGTGCAGACCCTCACGGCCCAGGCAGGTGTCTTAGAGACTCCTAGGCACGTGTACCAGGAAACGCTCAGGAATGTTCCCTGCAGTGGGATTTGGAGTAAGAAAAATGCCCGGCAGAAGATCAGATAAATGAGTTTTGGCAAATTCGCTACACTCCAGTGAAAATGAATCAGCTGGTCTACATGTATCAACACGAATAAATCTCAAAAACATAAACGCTGAGTGAAAGAGCAACCTGCAGAAGGGAACACACGCATTATGTAAACACTTATAGGAATATTTTAAACATACAAAGCAACACTCCTGATTTGTTGCTTAAGGAAATATAAACACGAAGTAAAAACACAAAGACACGCCTGGGAACAACCACCTTAGGACGGGGCACCGCTGGGGGGACAGGGAATTGAGACAGTGAAAGGCTACAAGCTGCCTTCCCTTTCGTTTCTAAGACTCCATTGCCCACGTTGGACGGTGAGTCCGTGGGTGTCTGCATTACTTTTAAAACCTTTCTGAATTTCTAAAACTGTCTGCTATGGTCTGAACGTCTGTGTCTCCCCCAAATCCATGTGTTAAAGTCCTAACCCCCACGATGACAGAAGTGGAAGGTGGGGCCTCTGGGAGGTGACGAGGCCGTGAGGGTGGAGCCCTCGCAAGCGAGATCGGCGTCCTTACAGAAGGGCCCCGGGAGTGCCTTGCCCCACCCGCGCCGTGAGGACGCAGCAGGAAACAGGCCCTGACCAGACACCAACTGCCTGACCTTGGACTGCCCAGCCTGCGAGAAATAAATTTCTGTCGCGCATAAGCTACCTGGCCCACAGTGTTTTGTGACGGCTGCCCAAAAGGACTGAGACTGTCAAAACAGTTATTCTTCGACTGTGAACCTGCTTTTAGAGACCAGCTGGGGCCGGGGGAGCAGGGAACTCACCGAGGATGGCGAAGATGACCATGAAGAAGAGCAGCAGCAGGAGGATGTCCATGAAGGGCGGCAGAGACTGGAAGATCTGCCGCAGGTTGCTGGGGGGAAGACAGACGGGCCAGGTGGGGGGGCGCCCAGCCTGGGGTGGGCTGTCTGGGACGCCCCCGTGGGGGACACGTTCATCAGCAGGGGGCCTGCTGCGCTGACTCGGAATACCAAACCCCGCTGCACCCTGGAGTGACAGTGTGATTAGTTTTTTCCTAAAGTGGCTTGAGACCCCCACTTGGGGGTGACAGGGAAGAACTGCGACAGACACAGCACACGCGGCCACCTCCACCTGGTGAAGCCCCGGCAGGCAAATGCCCTGCCAGAGAGGAAGGAGCAGAAGGCCAAGGAAGGCAGAAGGCCAAGAGCATAACCCTGAGTACAGAGGTCAGCTCCCACGAGTGGGATGTGGGCTGCACGAGGACATTCCAGGGCCACCCGGTCGTGGGGCACCTGTTCCCAGCTTTGAGGACGGGCACGGAGAATCACTCGGTAGCCCGTTCTCATCAACAGTCCCCAAGAAATTTTCCAGACACAGTTTCCAAAAGGAAATTTAAGTCTAGGCTGGGTCTGGTTTGAGTTCAGTCCCACAGCCTCGGTGGAGGTGTCACGAGAGCCTGCGTGAGTCACCTGCTGCGTTTGGGCAGGTAACAAGCTTAGAGACAGCAGCCAGCTCCGGAAGGCCGCAGGTAAGACGGCAAGAGTCCTGACCCGGAGCCAGAAACCCTACCCTGCAGCAAGAAAACTGCCTTCACCACCGCGCGGGTCACGCGGCAGAGGGAGCACGAGCGTGCGTGTCTTCCGTGTCTTCCGCCACCGTGCAGGGCTGACCCCACCACTCACTGACGCCCAGGGTCCTGCTCCCCGCCCGGAGGTCAGGCCCGATGGCGACCCTCTGGCCAGCTCCCCACACAGCCTTACCGCCGGACGCCACCGCAGTACCGACAGTCCACCAGGAAGATGCAGCGCAGGGCCCGGGTCACCCGCACGTGGGACGTCTGCCGCACCAACACCACGATGGCCTCAACAAACTGCACCACCAGCACGGAAGTCTGCAGGGCGGCAGCACAGAGCTCTCTCAGCAAAGCCGCCACTCTGCCTGTCCCCCTGCCTGTCCCCCTGCCTGTCCCCCTGCCTGCCCCCCCGCCTGTCCCCCTGCCTGTCCCCCTGCCTGCCCCCTCTGCCTGTCCCCCTGCCTGTCCCCCTGCCTGTCCCCCCTGCCTGTCCCCCTGCCTGCCCCCCCTGCCTGTCCCCCTGCCTGTCCTCCCTGCCTGTCCCCCTGCTTGTCTCCTAGCCTGTCCCCTCTGCCTGTCCCCCTGCCTGTCCCCTCTGCCTGTCCCCCTGCCTGCCCCCCCTGCCTGTCCCCCTGCTTGTCTCCTAGCCTGTCCCCTCTGCCTGTCCCCTCTGCCTGTCCCCTCTGTCTGTCCCCTCTGCCTGTCCCCCTGCCTGTCCCCTCTGCCTGTCCCCCTGCCTGTCCCCCTGCCTGGCCTCCCCAACAGCACCAGGAAGCCCTGAGGTCTGCAGCTCATCCTCGTCTCTGCTTCCTTGGGCACACTCTCCTAGACCACCTCTCGTCCTTCACACTACAGAGTGCCACCCGGACACGCTCCTACCCACGCCACGCTCCGCAGCACAGAGAGCAGGGGCACACCACCAGTGACAGGCCAGCGCCGGCCTGGGGGGCAGGCAGAGCTGGGGGCGACCCTACTCTCTGGGATCTGGATCCCAGTCTCCTCTGTCTGGACGAATACAGGACAGTGACAGCGACACACCCGCCTCCAAGGTGACCGTGCCAGGGCCGGCACGTACTGAACACTGAATCACGTTTGAGACGGCTGGTGTCGCCAGGACACCGGGGGCATCCGGCACGGCCGGAGGCATGGTGGGGACACTCTGAGCGCAGACTGGGCCCACAGGGGACTCTGAATTGGGATGCGGGCTTGAAGGTGGCATGGGAGGAGATGCTGCAGGGACATGGACAGACGGAAGGACACGTCACCTTAACCATGGTCCGTTTGTGCCGGACGAAGGTGTGGAGGCCCAGCCAGCGCAACTTCATGCAGAGCTCAAACACCACCACTGCCAGGGCGAACAGCTCCAGGGTGGCGTGGACCTGCAACCGGAGGGTGTGGGGAGGCGTCATCGCCAGCCAGCCCGCAGCCAGCTCCTTCTGTGCCCAGCCCCACCAGGACCCCCTCCCGACACACACCAGAGCTCCAAACCCCGGCCCTGGGCACCCAAAGCCTGAGCCTTGGTGATGGGGCCTTTCCTGGAACAACTAAACAAAAACTTGATATTCATGAAACAGACATGCTGACCCATGCAACGAAAAATCTGGGAGGAGGCCGGGCACGGTGGCTCATGCCTGTAATCCTAGCACTCTGGGAGGCCAAGGTGGGTGGATCACTCAAGGTCGGGAGTTCGAAACCAGCCTGAGCAAGAGTGAGACCCCGTCTCTACTAAAATTAGAAATTAATTGGCCAACTAAAAATATATAGAAAAAATTAGCTGGGCATGGTTGTGCATGCCTGTAGTCCCAGCTACTCGGGAGGCTGAGGCAGGAGGATCGCTTGAGCCCAAGAGTTTGAGGTTGCTGTGAGCTAGGCTGACACCACAGCGCTCTAGCCCGGGCAACAGAGTGAGACTCTGTCTCAAAAAAAAAAGAAAAAAGAAAAATCTGTGAGGAGCCTGAAGTTTAAAAGAAAAAAGAGATAAAATAAAATTTTATATCTAGCTTTGTTCCAGGAAGCATTTCATATAATTTACAAAAGACCTATAAAAGACATTAAGGAAGCATGAATTAGGGGCTATAAAACAAAAACTGGCTGGGCGTGGTAGCCTGTAATCCCAGCACTCTGCGAGGCTGAGGCAGGAGGATCGCTTGAGCCTAGGAGTTTGAGGTTGCTGTGAGTTATGATGATGCCGTGGCACTCTAGCACAGGTGACAGAGTGAAATGTCAAATGAAAAAAAAAAGGTGCGGGGGCGGGGGAATCCCAGAATTAACTGAAAATCCAATAGTCCAAGAGACAAGGGCTGTCAAGCAGATAGCAGCCCCCAAAATTCTTGTCCTCATTTTGGACAAAAGGACAGGAAATCCTCAAATGAGCCTCCCTCTACTTGGGCTGCCTGCAGCCTCTCCAGGGACCAGTCCTCTCGGCTGTCTCACCCGGCCCTTGACAAACACGCAGTGACCAACAAGAAGCCAGATAAAGACCCTGAATGAGCACCCGGTCCACGTGGCCCCTGCCCTCCTGGACCCCCCGCCCAGCCGGGAAGTCACGTGCTGCCAGGACGCGGGAAACGGCCTGCTGGGCAGGTGCAGCCGCAGGGGCTGGCAGGGTGAAGGGCTGGGGAGAGGGTTCTGGGAGGGGGGCGGCATGGGGGAGGCATGGAGAGAAAGGCGTGCAGACCAGCTGGGAATGGCTGCAGCAGTCTCAGGCAGGGCTTCCTTCCGTGCCTGCCACATGCTCTCTGAGAAGGGGACGAGGACGCCTCCACACGCTGGACGCTGGCTCTGCCTGGGTGTGAGGACAGCTGCGGCTGGGCTGCCCACGACACATCCCCAGCCGCCCATGGGTGACCACACCCGACTGCCTTCTCCTTGGGGGTTGGCGGTAGCCTGCTGTGACTGCCCATCAGGTGACCTGCCCACCTGCAGCCTCCATCCACCGACCCTGAGTGCGGCCCACGGGACCTGCCCTTCCCTGGAGTTCCCTGGTGGCAGAATCCCAGAGAGGCTGGGGGGAGGACGGTCACTCCAGCGGGGACACCCAGGCAAGACGGTCGAGCCATTTGTTCCCGAGGCCTCTAGGACCACCTCACACCTCTCCGTCTCAAGTCCATTTGTGGTGTCCACCCTTCCAGAACGTTCCCTCCCGGGGTTCTGCGCAGCCCTCCCGCGGGCACTCACGTAGATGCCCAGGCGCAGCGCGGGCACGGCGGGGGCCTCGCACAGGGACAGCAGCAGCAGCAGCAGGGCCGTGGCCAGCTCCATCAGGTAGAAGAGGTGGTTGTGTGCAAAGAGGTAGGCCGCCAGCGCTTTGGCATCCTTGGGGTGGGTGAAGAACTTGTCGTTGTTCTCGCCTTCCTGAAAAGACAAGAGCGCCGTGGGCACGTGAGCTGGGAGACCGTGGGCACCACGGAGGAGCCGGGGGCAGGAGGACAGGAAGGCCCCGGGCAGACGAGGGGAGGTCCGGGCCAGGGACGGAAGGTGAGGGAAAATCGAAGTTACATTCCCCAGGAAACTGCACGCTGGCCGAGTGTCACCCCGGCCCGCTAAGGGGGCTCAAGAGACCTGCTGCCTCTTAAAAACCACCTGGAGGAACCAGGGATAAAAAGCTCCCGAGAGAGCCGGGCGTGATGCCAGCCTGTGGTCCCAGCTAGCTACCTGGGAGGCCGAGGTGTGAGGCTCGCTGGAGACCAGGAGTCCCAGCCCGGCCTGGGCGACAGGGGTGTGCAGAGGCCGACACCGGTGCTTGGGCACAAGGCGACCGAGAGGAGGAAACGTGAGAACGTGTGTAAGGCACCTGGGACGGGGTCTGACACACGGTAAGCTCGTCACAGATTCAGCCATCATGATTATAGGTTATATGAACATTATGGGGAAAAAACAAGCCAAAAGCCCCACCTAGTCAGACCCTTTAAACCCATCGAGAGCTGCCCAGAGGGGTGTCGCTACCATACAGTTACTTAACTCAGGATTCCCTATATCTTACTTTATTTTTAATTGACAGGTAATAATTGTATTTATGGGGTATAATGTAACATTTTGATATATTTATACATTATGTAATTATTAAAATCAAGCTAATGAACATATCCATCACCTCACATGCCACTTTTTCTTTTGCAGTGGGAACATTTAAAATCTATTCTTTCATCAGCCGGACGCAGTGGCCCATGCCTGTAATCCTAACACTCTGGGAGGCCAAGGCGGGCGGATTGCTCAAGGTCAGGAGTTCGAAACCAGCCTGAGTAAGAGCGAGACCCCATCTCTACTAAAAATAGAAAGAAATTAACTGGCCAACTAAAAATATATAGAAAAAATTAGCCGGGCATGGTGGCGCATGCCTGTAGTCCCAGCTACTTGGGAGGCTGAGGCAGGAGGATCACCTGAGTCCAGGAGTTTGAGGTTGCTGTGAGCTAGGCTGACGCCACAGCACTCTAGCCAGGGCAACAGAGTGAGACTCTGTCTCAAAAAAAAAAATCTATTCTTTCAGCAACTTTGAAATATACCTTCCATTATTAACTACGGTCACCATGCAGTGCAGTGGATCTCAAAATCGCATTCCTGCTGTCCAACGGGATCTCTGTGCCCTTAACCCCATGCCCCACTCCCCACCCTGCCCGATCACCACCCTTCTCGCCGCTGCTAGTTCAACTTTCTTAGACTCCACACGTGAGTGAGACCAGGCAGTATTTGTCCTTCTGTGTCGGGCTTATTTCACTTAGCATGATGCCCTCCAGTTTCATCCTGTTGTCACAAATGACTCAGATTTCCTCCTTTCGAAAGGCGGAATAGCAGTATTTCGTTATATTAATACACCACAGTGTCTTATCCACTTACCCACCGATGGGCACGCGTTGTGGCTGACACTGCAGTGAACCTGGCAGTGCAGATAACTCTTTGCCACGCTGGCTTCATTTCCTTTGGAGACAGACAAGCAGTGGGGTTGCTGGCTCGTGCGGTGGCTCCGTTTTAATGATTTGAGGAACCTCTGTACTGTTTTCCATAATGGCTGCACAACTGACACTCCTGCCCACAGTGCGTGAGGGCTCCCTTTCCTCCACGTCCTCACCCACACTTATCCTTCATCTCTCGGGGGACAGCTGGTCCAACAGGTACGCGGTGATGTCCCATGCCCACTTCCCACTTCTCCACGTACTTTGCCATTTCTCTCTAATTCCCTAATCTCTGCAGAAGGGTGGGCCCCGCCCTGGATCCCTTCACCCCGACGGTAACCAGACAGCAGCTGCCCCTACGCAAGTGCTCACCAGGACCAGGCGCCGTGCTGGCCCTTCACCGGAGCCCTTCTCACTCCTGTCACTCCTGTCACTCATCACTCCTGTCATTTACTCCTGACAACTTCCCTTTCAGGCGGGACTTTGATTATCTGCATTTGACAAAGATCAGAAAACCACAGCAGGCAGAGTTTCAGCAGCGGCCTGGAGTGATAGAGTCGGACGGTCAGGTTGCAGCATCTCTGCTCTAACGACCATCTTGGCCTTCTGCTACTGAGGTAAACAATAAATGACAAAGCCCTGGAGGTCCACCTGAAAACACAAGCAGGCCGGGCGCGGTGGCTCACGCCTGTCATCCTAGCACTCTGGGAGGCCGAGGCGGGAGGATCGCTTGAGCTGAGGAATTCGAGACCAGCCTGAGCAAGAGCAAGACCCTAGCTCTACTAAAAATAGAAAAATTAGCCGGGCATCATGGCACATGCCTGTAGTCCTAGCTACTCCGGAAGCTGAGGCAGGAGGATCGCTAGAGCCCAGGAGTTTGAGGGTGCTGCGAGCTACGATGACGCCACAGCACTCTAGCCCAGGGGACAGAGCAAGACTCCATCTCAGAAAAGAAAACAAAAGCATGTGACACGCCAAGGCCATTGCTGACCCTCCTCGTTAGGGTCAGCTTTCTAGGGCGAGGTCTCCACTGCCTCCCTGGAGCTGGCGGGCACAGGGGAAGCAGGGGCTCCCACCTGAGCAGCTCTGTCCGCGGTCACCAGCAGCTCATGCTTAGTGACCTCGTGAGCACTTATTTGGCACATGTTCTGCATGCATCACCTTGCTTCAGTGCTTCTCACCGGGGGATGATTTTGCAAAACCACCACCCCACCATGCCCCCAACCTTTGGCAATGCCTGGAGACATTTCTAGTTGTCACAGTGGGGGTGGGAGACGCTACTGCCGTCTAGTGGCAGATTCCAGAGATGCTGCGCGACATCCTACAATGCACAGGATGCCCCCACTGCGCAGTACGATCCAGCCCCACCCGGGCGGCCCAGGCGGAGGCCTTGCCTCACTCACTCCTGCACAAACCTCGGAGTGGAGACTGTTCCCACGGGCTCCACTTCCTAGAGGAGGAGAGTGGAGGAGCCGGCACGTAAGCCTGAACTCCCTCACCCAGAGCCCTTCCGAAAGCATCCCGGCTGTCCAGGAATGCAGCCGAGACGTCGATTATTCTGGGCTGAGACCACCCTTGCCATCCTCACAAACCCCTCTTCTGGGAAAGGCCTTGCCTGAGGTTTGCAGAGTAACTGAGCGAGTCACTCCCTTGAAGCTGGATAGGTTGCTACCCTCATTAGCAAAAAATAAAGTCAAACCGCAGACCTGGCCGCAGACCCCGCGGGGCAGGCCCAACAAAGGGAGCAAACATCCCGGCAGGCAGATGGCGGGCAGGCTGGGCACGGCTGCGGTTCGCACCGCCACCTCCATGCTCATGGTGGGGGGTGGGGGCAGGACACACACAGTGGCCTGGGAAGCTTCTGGTTTCAATTACTAAAAACGCAATTCTCGAGCAATTTCTTCCAACAAACAGCCAGGACTGGAGGCCTGGCTAGAAGAAATCACTGACACGTGAGGCTCAGACTTTAACTCTGGGTCTTGGAATTGCCCCGGAGGAGACAGGGGGCGGACGGAGGGACAAGTTACTGACGTCACTGGATTCTGATCCAAACCCCAGAGGAAGACATGGGCCTTTTTTCCTGGCTGCTATTTATAAACTGGATTAGGAAAAACAAGGAAGGCCAGCTGTCGTGATTCCGAGCCTTCGCTCTCTTCTCCCTAGGGTGGAAGTCCACACAGAAATGAGTGCTGGCGCAGAGGCCAGAGGACCGCTGAGCAGGTGGCTCCCGAGGGTGAGCGAGTTAGCAGGTAAAATGTGGCAGGAGAGAAAACCGCCGGCACCAGTTACCCTCAGAACAGCCAGGGCCAATTACCCGAGCACTCCAGCAACCCGGCTCACCGCGGGCACTCGAGCAGCTGCGAGCACAGGAAGAAAGAACATCTTGACACCAGCTAAACCCATCTTCCAGAAACAGCCATGACCCACTGCTCACAGGGATCTGGGTTTTGCTTTTATTTTTATTTTTAAAAAATGATACTTTTTCAGTAAAATAATTCAAATAATACACAGAATTGGAAGGTAGTAAAAACTCCATCAGCCAGAGACAATTGCCTTTGATATGCAGAATAACTTTCCAGATGTGTGTGGATGTCTGTACATATACCCACGTATATGCTGCTAAGTGTACATAAATTTTATATGAAAATGATCACAGTACACCTGCTATTCTGTAACTACTTTTCCACAAATACGTGACCCATTTTCACGTGGATATGGACACACGTGGTCAGGTACAGAAATAATGCAACAATGTATAGAAGAACAAACATAATTAGGAAGCTAGGTGGATAGTTTAAAACCAAGCCCTGAGGTGTGGCCATCCAGGCAGGCAGCAGTGCTAGCTGATTGGTTATCAGCAGGCCCTAAATCCATCACTCTTCATTGGGTAAGAAAAGCTGGTTTGGAGTTGATGAATGTTGTGTTAATTCTGCTGTTTGCTTATAGTTGAATAAAAATAAAAACCTTGAATGAGAGAAAAAAAAAAAAACAAAAAACCAAGCCCTACAACTTACTAGCTGGGTGGCCTTGGACTTCACGTGGCCCACCTGAGTCTCAGTTGCCACATCTGTAAAGCGGGAGATAATCACAAGGGCCTCAGAGGATTGTTATTAATACAAAGATTAGCAGGTGTCCCATATTTTTGTTACCAACGTCCTTACCTGCTCAGGGAAAGGAGGAATTGTCAGGTTCCTGAGGTCCCCAACCATTCTGCCTCTGTGTTCTGACCCACCCCACCCTCCTATTCAACCTCGGAGAAGGTGGCATGAATAAGGCGACCCTGCTAGATCATTAACAGGAATGCCTGCGCTGGCTAAAACTGTCCTAAAACGTTTCTGTCCCCTTCACCTGAAACAAAATGTCCTTGCTTTAGGAGCACAGGTCTATGTGATCCTGCATGAACACACGAGAGACAGACGCTGAACTATCATATAAATGTCTGAATTGTATTAATTATTTTTTTAATGAGAAAACGAATACTGGCAACGGAGAGCTGCTTCAGACAAAAAAGATAAGGGAAAATTATCATTGAAATGAATTTAAGAAAAACCTCATCCAAACCCTTACTCAATGCATACAGAAACTGAAATCTTACAGAAACAAGAATGGCAAGATTAAGGCAAAAATGCCACGGCCAGTGGGGTTGGTAGTAGTAAAAAAGGCAATTTCTCCCCTGGAGAAGGCTCCACCTGGAACAGCCTTATATCCAAATATCTAAATAGCAAGTGCCTTAAAAAATGTTGATTCCACCTGGTAAATCTATTACTTAGAGTCTTTCCTAGTAAAATTACCCTAGATATGAGACACAGAAAGAGAGAGAGAGAGAGAAATGCATGGATTGTCCTTACGTTATCATTCACAATAAGGAAAAATATCCAAGATTATCAGGATAGTTAAGTAAATTAGGATAATTTACCTGATGTAATTTAAAACCATTTAAATTATGTTTACAAAAGTGTTATAAAAACATGAGGGAAAAAAACTTATACTATAATACATGCTATAAAACAAAGACTATACAACTGCAGATACCAGATGACTTTCAAATTATTTTAGAATATATATATTATTCTTAAAACACATATTCTTTTTTTAACCTGGAAGGAAATGACAGTTGACAGTGACTGCCTTTGGTGAATGTTTTTCATTTCCTCTTTATAGCTCAATTTGTTGTACTAAGCATGCATTACTTTTATTAAAAATATTTTTTTTTTCAAAAAAAGGGAAAACCAATCATGAAATAGCAAACACGAAGGCAGCAGCAAGTTAAACAGGAAAGAAAGGAAGAGCTCTAAGTGCCCCATGCCATGCTGGCAAACCCGCTACGGACAGCGTTGAGCACACAAAGAATTTCCTCCTGAGAACCTGCCCCCTCAGAGTGGCCTGAGAAGATGGGGGGGGGCTAGGAGACAGACTCAGGGAAGCCCTGGGGCAGGCACAGCCCCAAACTGGGGGTCAGCGGACAAGCTGCTGCTCTGTGAGCACGATCAAGTTAGCTCGCAGGACCGTCTTACGAACAACTAGCTCACTCGTGAGCAGCAGCGGGCACCTAGGGCAGAACTGAATTTCTGGGCAGCTAAGAGAGCCCCGGCTGCCCCACCCAGCCGACAGGTGCACAGAGCGGCCAGGTGCCGGGTGGGAGACACTCACCTGGAGGTAGATCGCTGCCTCTTGATAATTCATCTCCCAGTTGGGGCTGGTGGGCGTGGAGGGGGAACTCTCGCCCGCGGAGCTCAGACTGGGAGTCTGGGAGTCGTGGATGGCATAGCTGCCCCCATCTGCATTGGAGGAAGACAGAGAGTCACTGACCACCCAGGCTGGAGAGAATAAAGACACCATTCAGCAGGGGGAAAGGCTGGCAGTCACTTCGCACGCTCAAACGTACATCCCATAATCTTCCAGCCAACACTCCATCCTGTGTTCTAGGGACAGCGAGAGTGAGTATGGCTGGTTAAAAATTTCTTTCTCTCGTTAAGTGAAGAAAAGCAAGTACAGAAGGGCATATACAGGCTGCTATCTTTTGTGTAAAAAACAGAGGGAACAAGAAAACACACATATATCCACTTATCTTTATAAAATGAAACGCAGGAAGGGAAGATGAGAACTCCATGAAACTGGTTACCTGTAAGGGGGGTGAGCGACAGGGTAGAAGTGTCACTCAAAGGGAGTGCGTTTTTTTGTGTACACTTTGACTTTTGGAAGCATGTTAATACTCTACATGGTTAAAAATTAAAAATAACTAGATTTGCCCCGCGGTGCAAGGCCAGCTGTTGCTTTTCCCGGCCGACATCCACGGCCTCCTGTTCCAACAGCACCGCCCTGGTCTGCCTTTGCAGAGCCACCCTCCTCGCTCTCCACCCACATCTGTGGCCCTGGCCGACTCCAGCCTGGCTCCTCGGGCAGGGGACCCGGGCCTGGCAATACGAGCCCCTGGTCTCCCCTGGGCACAGGGATTTGGATCAGGCCAGGGGTGCTGGCCCCAGCTTGGCCAGTGAGGGCTGAACTTGGAACTATTCCTGGACCCATTAGGAAGGAGGGGCTCTTTCCCTGTTGTCACTGGCGGCTGCCTCTGCCATCACGTGGGAAAGCCTGCCTGGGAAGGAAGTCAACACAGAACAAAACAATAAGCAAGAGATAACACCCACGGCACCGAAATCCACCCCTTCGCTTCCAAAATCTGAGCTGTTTGAGTCTGTTGAGCTGGGTTTGTCACAATAATCAAGTGTCTCTACTGCTACACATGGTAAGTGGTGACAGCCAGAAATGACTCTCAACTTGTGAAGTTATTGGGAAGAAGTGAATCTAGGATGAAAGTCTGGCTCCCCATAATCCACACTGTAAGTGATCTGCCTGTAGGAAGATAAAGAATGGAATCAATGCCTGGATACCGAGATTTGCGCCGCTGCCAGGGAGCAAACGTGTCAGGCTCCCAACCACACGGGACAGGGCAGGAAACCGGCTGGGCTTACAGGGCTGTTGGGTCACAAAAGGCCCTTCTGATCTTGAACTGCCAGCAAGGGCAACCGAGTCTGGCCATGTGCAAAGTGCTTCCCCATCCATTTTGAAGAACAGTTTCATGGGGGTATAAATGACACGTTAAAAAACTGCACATAGCTGAAGTATGCAATTTGATTCTGACACGTGCATACCTGCGACATCATCACGACAATCTAGGTAACGTGTCCACCACCCTCTCGTGCCTCCCTGCCCATCCCTCCCCAGGCACCCACGGATCTGCTTTCTGTCCCCGTTAGATGAATCTGCATCTCTTAGAACTCTACATAAATGGAATCGGTACGTGTTCTTTCCTCTGGCTCCTTTCACTCAGCATGATTATTTAAAAACTCATCCACGTTGTGCTACGTATCAACAGTTCATTCTGTTTTATTGCCGAATAGTATCCCACTGGGGGGATGCAGGACATTCACCTGTTGATCAACAGTCAGGCTGTTTCTAGCTTTTGGCTATTTCAAATGAAGCTGCTATGAGCACTGATGTACAAGGCTTTGCGTGGACATACGCTTTTGTTTCTTTTCCATAAATACCTAAAGGTGAAACAGCCAAGATCCTATGTTTAACTTTCTAAGAAATTGCCAAACTGTTTTCCAGAATGATTATACCATTTTATATTTTTAAAAAATGCTTCCACCTCATGCTCTTGGGGCTACTCACTCTGGGAACCTAGCAGCCATTTTGTAAGGAAGCCCAAGTAGCCGGCGGAGAGCCCCGTGGAGAAGAATCAAGGCTCCAGGGCCACAGCCTAGCCGAGCGCCCAGCTGACAGGCAGCCCTGACTGCTCGGCCACATACATGAGCCCTCCCCAAACGCATCCTCCAGCCCAGGCAAGTGTCCATGCTGATGCTGCATACAGCAGGGGGAAGCCACCTCCCCAAGCCCTGCCCCAATGGCAAGCCCACAAGCAAAATAAATGTTATTTTAAGGCTCTATGTTTGGGAGTGATTTGTTGTTATGCAGCAATGGATAACTGATATGTATCTAAGTACTTTATATCTTTAACCCCTTTAACTCTCACAACAACCCTGTGAAGTAGGTAGTATTATTCCCAATTCAGATTTGAGGAAACTAAGGTGCAAAAGGTTGAGTCGGCCGGTGCGGTGGCTCACCGCTGTAATCCTAGCACTCTGGGAGGCTGAGGCAGGCAGATTGCTCGAGGTCAGGATTTCGAAACCAGCCTGAGCCAAGAGCAAGACCCTGTCTCTACTATAAATAGAAAGAAATTAATTGGCCAACTAATATATATAGAAAAAATTAGCCGGGCATGGTGGCGCATGCCTGTAGTCCCAGCTACTCGGGAGGCTGAGGCAGCAGGATCTCTTGAGCCCAGGAGATTGAGGTTGCTGTGAGCTAGGCTGACACCACGGCACTCACTCTAGCCTGGACAACAAAGCGAGACTCTGTCTCAGAAAAAAAGAAAGGCTGAGTCGCCCCCTGCGGTCCTGGGGCTCGTGAGCGGCAGGGCTGGGGTACAGACCAGGCGGCTCGGCTCCTAGTCAGTGGGCTACGTGTCCCTCAAGAACCAGACACTCGAAGAGGGGGACAGGGTAGTTAGTGCGAAGGGACCAAACCCACAAGAGCGGCTCCCTCACATCCTAGAGTGGAGTCACAAGTAGGAGGGGGACATCCGCACGCGGCCTGAGCGCGGTCCTTCTGACCCTCCCCACCCGGTGCCGACAGAGCAGCATTCCCTGCTCTGATCCCAGCCCCGTTTCTGAACCAACTGAGCCCTCCAGGCAGAGACAGGGGCAGGCCAAACCAAACTTCCTCCGTCCGCTCACATGGACCAGGGAAGCATGAGTCAGAATGTGACCGAGGAGGACAAGCCACAGGCGGGCAGCCGGATGGAGCCGCATCCTCACGTGCCCGGCCCCGTCCTCGAGACCTCCACGTGCCCCGGCAGGAGCCAGCCCCGGCGACACAGCGGGGCCCCGGCGACACAGCGGGGCCCCGGGTAAAATAAGTAACGGTGACGGAGCAGGGTGAGCTGCGGCAAGCTGGCACAGATGGCAGCAGCCACCAGCGTCACTTCCCCAGCCTGCGCTAGACCTGAGTGTCTTGCGTGAGCCGCTGCCTGGAGACCCCCGCCAGGGGGCCTTCCCAGCCCCTCCTCTCACAGGGGGTCTCGGCGCACTGACTGGGGCTTCCCTCTCACGCCCACCCCTGGCAGGGAGAGGACACTTGGTCCTCATCGCTCACACAGCAACTCCCCGTGGCCGGTGGCCTCGTGTGTCCTACGGCGCAGGCTGCTCCTTGCTAAGGTGCCCCACTCACACTCCCAGCAGTGGGCTTTTCCTGGAGCGGGTAACTCTTGGTATCCGAAGTGTCCTGGTTTGGGTGAAAGACAGTCCCTCTTCCCTGATACACAACCCCCTCGAAGCCGCAAACAACAGCTCCACGCAGCTGAAACCCACAGGGACCTCGGGGACAGGAGGACCAGCTCCTGGCTGCCTTGGGAGGACAGTCCTCAGAGCCACAGATCTCCGACGCCACGTACTCTCCACTCCCCCGGGCCTAAGTCGCCGGATCTGGGAGGGTCTCGGCTCTCCCACCCGTCTCCTCTGCCCACCTTCGTGGGGCCTCCTGTCCCCGCCTGAAAGCCGCCGCAGCCCTCAGACAGCCTCTCGCGGGCCAGTCGTTTCCCCGACTACCTGAGCCAGGCACCTTACCGCAGGGTGAACTCTGTAAAGACTAAGCGTGCCCGTGTCACTCTGCTGCTTAAAACCCCTCGCTGTCCTGCCCGCAGAGAAAGACTCAGACTCCCTGGAACAGCACACAAGCGAGCTCAGACTCCAGCTCCGTCTCTCTCCATTCCCCCGCTCCTGTGCCAAACTCCCGACGGCAGGTGGGCTTCGCCCTGGGGCTCGGGGCCGGCTCCAGAGGGCAGCTGGTGGCCACAGAGCACTAGGACGTGGGGAGCCTTAGATATAATTGCTTTGTTCACCTGCTCTTCCTTCAGTGGGCATTCCCTGGGGTGGCGGGTGGATCCCAGGTGCTGGGCCTTGGGCAGGGACTGCAGGTAGGTGCCTGGACAGCCCTTGCCCTCCAGGAGCACCTGTCCCTCCCCCCATGCTGCCACCACGGGGCCTCCAAAAGGTGTTTCCACAGCGATGAGGTCTGGCTGGTGAGTGGGGAGCTGTGTTCACAGGTACATGGGGACTTCGAGGCCTGGCACAGATCCTGGAGACCGCTTAATTCCGTGCCCACCTTTGGGAGATGGGGAAACTGAGGGCCAGGGAGGGGGTGTGGTGTCCCCACGTAATGGGGCCGATGGGTCACAGGGCAGGTCCAGCACGCAGGCCTCCGGGATCACCCACTTATCACTTACGTCTCACCAGAGAGACGTGAGGGTGGCGCTGTGCCGTGGCGTGGCCCTCGGCCACTGTCTGCTCTGACTGACAGCACGCAGCTGTGACACAGGTTTGTCTGTGACCCCAAATCAAAGAGGCTAAGCGACTGGTCTGCACACAGACCATTACCCCCGCTGGCCAGAGCTCTTGGGATGCACCCCGGGGCCCACAAGTGCCTGGTAGACAGGCAGAAGGTCTTGGTGGGGTGACAGGGTCTATGTCCCTTGCCCTGCAAATGCTGAACGGAACGGCTGCATCAATAGAGAATCCGGGGCAGGAGGGGCCTCGGGAACCGGGAGGCTCAGCCCCTCCCGGGACTATGCTGAGCACAGTGGGCCACAAGATCTTGCTTCTCACCCTCCTCCCCGACACCACGGCCTGAGCCATCCCTCCCTGGACGGACACAAGCCCCTGTCTCCCTGTGCCCTGCCTGCCCCTCCCTCCCGGTCAGAGAACCCTGTTGTGCACGTGTGCTCTTAAGTCAACTTTCTGTAATAGTTTGGTGCAACAGTAATCTTCAAGAAAACTAAGCCAGATGGTATCATTCCTCTGCCCCAAACACGCAAGCCTCTCCTGGATTAAAAGGTCCTGTGGAACCCAACTCACGACCTCTCTGCGTCATCTTGTCCCACTCGCCCCCACAATGGCCTCCTTGTTATCCTGGAACACGCCGGAACGCTCCACCTAAGGGCCTTTGCGTGCTGCTCCCTCTGCCTGCCAGACCTTTGGAGGCCAGCCCCTCGCACCTTCCGGGTCTCCACCCAAACTGTCCCAGCAGAGGCTGCCCCCGGCCTCCCCGAAGTCGCTCCACCCTCACACTGCCCGCGGCGTCCTCCAGGGGCTGCGCTACAAGCTGACGGGGCACTTGTGTGCTCCTGGGCCTGGTTCCCTGCCCAGACGCCAGCTCCGGCTGGGCAGGGACCTCGGTCTTGTTCACTGTGGTGTCCCGGGGCCCAGGGCAGCTTCGGGCACGACGTATAAGCGGTCAACAAACGCCCTCCGAATTGAAGTGGAGCAGAACATCTTGTCCTGAGACTCCACACGTGCCCGTGGGCATCTGAGGCCGGCAGGGCCCGGCGGGCCTCGGGAAGGAGGCTCAACTCCAGCCGGGGTGCAGCAGGCCTCGCCAAAGCGTGTCGGGAAGTGGCGTGACATGATTGCTCCGTATTTTTAAAGATCATTCTTTTACAGATTTGCTGAAGAGGGGCTATTCTGTATTAGAGTAACTTAGGGTAGAACGTCCAAAATACGGTTCAAGCGCTAAGGGGAGAGAATGGAGAGTTCTCCCCTCCCAGGGCGGACTTTGTTCTGCGCGTCTAACCATTCAACCTTACACTTTCTCAGGAAACAGGACGTGGCGTGCTCACGAGGTCCCCAAAGGCAAAGCGCGACAGCTCTTTTGTGGCTCTCGTGCGGGGAGAGAGCTGAAAGGCCCAGGGTGACAAGGGCTGCCGAGGGGCTTTTCAGGGAAGCCACAGGTGATTTCAAAGAGCCTCCTTCACACCGGCACGAGGCTGGGCGGCCCATTTAGGGATTACAGACGGCGCTGGCGGGAGGCAGGGAGCCAGGCCCGGCCCACTCCTTTTATGTGCGGCCTTCACACAGCACCGCGGCCAGCCGTGCCAGCCAAGGCCAAAAGCACTTCCAGGGCACTGCAGCGGTGGGGCCGGGCTGCCCCGTGGGTCGCTGACTCACTGCCCGGCCAGCTCTGCTCCAGCCCTCTTTCCCACTTCCGAGGCCGGACACGTGGCCAGAGAGGCGATGGAAACCTCCAACTCCTGAGTGCTGCGTTGTTGCAGCGGAAGGTCCACACAAAAGCCTCCCAAAGAAAAGGGCAGTGAAGGTCCATGCAAAGGGGGCCGGCAGGGGGAAGGGGGACCTGCTGGAGGTGACGGTGCCAGGGCGGCACCCCCGTCCGGGTGAGTCAGCGTGTGGGCCTGCAGTTCAGACGGTGGTGTCTGGGACCCCAGTGTGGCCTTCTTGGAATGAGCTCCCTGGAAGCAGGAGGCGGGGGTGTGCGGGGACTCCTGGGTGCCCTGACTGGTCACTGGGCATGCAGCCTGGAGAGGGTCTGTGCCCACGGAAGCCCATGGGGCACCCCCACTGGCCCGCTCCGGGACCCCTGCCTGGGCAGCCTCAGTGGCTGTTAGCAGCCCCTGCTCTGGTGGGCTGGAGCCTGCCCTGCCTTCCTCCTGCACCGAATTTGCATTCACTGGGAGAAACACAGGCTCCCAGGCCTCCAGGTAAACGACTGGAGCTCGCACCTTTGAAGTACCTGGCAACAGGAAGAGTCCTAGCCAACAAAGTGCACACGCCACCTCGCCCAAGTCCAGCCCCATCCTCTGTGTGTTGGGACCGGCCCTCTCGAAGTGGTGATTAGAGCCCACGGACGAATCCACACCTGCGGCCTCTGACTTGCACCGTTCGTGCCCAGGGGAGGGCAGGCTCCCCCAGGCCAGCAGGAGAGGCAGGGACCCAGGCGTACCACGAGGGCCCAGCTGGCGCAGATGGGACGACCTCACCACGGGGCTGTCAGGGCACCCGCCCTCCGCTGCCTCCTCCAGGAGGGTGACGGGTGGCCCCCGCCGCTGCATGTCGCCCTCCCTGGGAGGCAGCTGGGCCGGAAACTCGGGAGGGAAGGAGGCAGCCCTGGCGACGGGAGAGTCTCCCCGGCTCTCATGGCAGGAGAGCTTCTCCGCGAGCAGGTTTCAAGAGGGGCCAGCGGAGGCTGACCAGGAACGTTCTTGGCAGCCAGGCAGATCTCGTTCTTTGCCGCCGGGGAGAGTTCCACGAAGGGGAACGCTGTGCACTGCACTTCCAGCGCCCTCGGCAGAGAGCTCCCTTGGGAAACGCAGACTGACAGGACAGGCACAGCCTCGCGGACTGCAGACTGTGGCCACTAAAGATTTACATGGCACCTACCCCTTAACCACCCTCCCTGAATCCTGGCAATCAGCCCGGGTCGGGGGACGGGGGTGGTGCGGGGAGAACAGAAAATCACTCCGAGGCAGGGAAAGAACAGAAAGAAAACAGCTGACCCGACAGGCACTGCAATAAACAACAAAAACTCTGACTCAAAGTCTGGGAGCAGCTCCCACTCAGAGGACAGGCAGACAGACCAGGATGACCTGTTTGCACAGATGGTAACGCTTCCTCCACGCTGATGTCACAGGGCCCAGACGCTCCCCTGCAAAACAGCTGGCTGCTTTGCATGCAGCCTCTGAAATGACCCTGCGGGGAATCCAAGGTTTCCGTTCGCCGGAGCGCAGCGTGCGGCAGCATCCTGGTGGTGCTGGATAAATAGAAACAGTTTCCATATGCCGGCCATAAAGCTGCACGGGGAGGGGCGAAAGAGCGGGCAGGCAGGGAGGGCTTCCACGACCCACCCCTGCCCAGCAAGCACAGTCCGCTCGGGAAACCGCTGGAGCCTTCCTTTAGTGCCTGGGGAGAGGCTGCTTGGATGAAAGGGCTGTGAGTTCCTCCTAGGAGGCAGCTCTGATCAGAAACAATGCAGAGTGACTCTCCCAGGCTATACCGGGGACCCCGCCCCACTTCTATCCTCCCTCCTCCTCACTCCCTTCAGTGCACATAACCCCATGCATTCCCGCACACAGCCTTGCGCGTCCTCTTCAAGACACACCGTGACCCTGCACGCCCAAGTTCACTCCAGCTGTGGCCCTCCCCTCCCCCCAGTTCATGGCCTTAATTCCCAGAGCCTCAGTTTCTTCATCTAAAAACTGGGACCGGCGCCAACTGTGCTCCGGGCATCGCAGAAACAAATGTGAGTACCCACAAAGCACTCGCAGCCCTCCGGAAGCCAGTGCCTACCAGAATGACAACGAGCAGTCGCCCAACCGTTTGCCAGTTGTCACTGAGAGCCCCACTCCATGGGAAAAAGCTCAAAGAGGAGAGGAAAACAAACCAGAGTGACACTGATGAGTTTTCCAGGCCTGGCGTCGCCGCGGTGTTTCTGTGCCGGCCAGCTCCACAAAGTCAGATAAAAACCGAGCGAAAGATGCTACTCGGAAAGAACGCAGAAAGCACTGGCCCCTGCTCAGGCCTTCTCTTCCTGAAAACTGGCTGCAGGACGGCGTGGAGGGTCAACCCACACTACCCATGCACATCAGTAAAGGCTCCAGAGCCAGGCAGACCCTGGACAAGCGCACCGACCTCCAGAAAGACAAGAACTGGCACGGAGCCCTCCCAGCTGAATCGCTGGCCTCAAGCCCAAAATCTGTCCTGCCAAAGGCTTAAGCCAGAGGAGGAAAGGAAGAAAGAAAGGCTCAACAGGGCAGTCCCGTAGCTCAAGCATTGTTCTAGAAGGAGGAACTCTGGTTTGGAAGTAGCCAGCCCTGTGCCACCTCCAACTGCTTCCAGCCACCTGGCGGAGACCTAAGTGGCCAAATCCAACGGGATTCTCTGTCATCCATGAGGCCAGCCCTGGGGGGCCTTGAACTGGCAGGGAAAGGGGCTAGAAAGCTGACAGCCGTGGCCATAACCAGGGGACGTGGAAGGCAGGAGGGTGCAGATCAGAAACAACGGGCTCCTGGGAGTCAGGGGCAGAGACGATGCAGGCGGGGGAGGGACCGGCAAATGAGCACATCGTGGTCATCTGGGCAGTGATTGTGGCCCAAGGTGGCCACCCCCAAGCCAGCCGCATGAGGGACTCATGGGAAGACATCCTGAGGTTGCAAACATGTCTAGTAGCCCTAATAAATCATGTCCTTTTGTAGAGAAAAAGGGAGAGTGAAGCCTAAAAAGGCTGACCCCCTGTATGCAAACACAAATGGTTTAACGCAAGGGGACATTTGTTCAGCACCTACTGTGCACCGGACATTGTGCTGGGTTCAGTATCTGAAAAAGCAAAACCAGGACTCTTGTCTTCATGGAGCGCCCAATCAGGAGTGACGTGGAGTGTGATCCTGGGGCACTGAAGTCATCTGTTAGTTGCAACAGCCTAGAACAGGCTGTGGTGACAACTGCCCTCCTCCGTGGGGCCCCCGGGCTGCGGCGGGGAGGGGCTCAGAGGCGATGCCAGAGCTGGCCTTTGAAGGATGAAGGGTGACAGGTGTTCGCAAGGTGGGCGGGGGCGGGGCGGGGGGCGCATTCCAGAAACAGGGAAGGCCAGGCATAAGCAGAGAAGCAAACAGAAGGGCGTGTCTGGGAGGCTGCAGAGGGTTCAGTAATCCTGAAGCTTAAAGAGCCAGAGCCAGAGACGAGGCTGATGCAGTAGGAAGCGACAACGCCAGCCACGGCGGCTCACGCTCGGCGCTGACTACACACCAGACGCAGTTGGGGGCTTTACACTGATTAATTCTTCTAAGTGTGAAAAGGCCCTACCAAACGAGACCCTGTTACTATCCTCGGTTTACAGAGGGGAGAACGAAGGCCCAGAGAGGCAAAGCGACTTGCTCAAGGTCACACAGTGAGGACGTGGACGGGCAGCTGAGCTCTTAGCTTCTGCCTCCGCTGTTGCCGCCCGACTGGAGCTGTGGGCCGGGCGGTGGGCCACACAGAAGAGCTGGCCTTGAGTGCCTGGGTCCTCACGGCGGAGCATCGTAACCCGTGCGCCACCTGGAAACACACAGCCAAGGTAGGCGGTCTTGGTCAACCGCATAGCCCATCCACAAACACTCTGCACGGGCAAAACCGCAAATCCCTTTTCCAGGGGAAGCCGTGGGCAGCTCACCTGTACAGGGCAGGTTAAATCCGCCAGGGGCCACCAGAAGTCATCTTCATTGTCTAATGCTCCTAACCACCCTCCCTGAGACACAGCACTGTGTCTTGTCCCCGCCACACGCCCCACGGCTTGCCAGATGTCCAGGGGCAGTGTCTTGGTGAGGCAGGACGTGACTTCTTTAGTCCGTGAATTTCAAGGCCCAACTTGGCACTGTACTTCCTGCCCCCCTGCCACTGGGCTGACTCTGAAACAAAGGGCTTTTCCTCCCACCACTCACTCACTCACAAAGTATTTCTTGAGCACCCACCGTGTGTAAAGTGCTTCTGATGCTTGAAGCGACACTTGTGAAGGCTCCGCGCCCCTCCCTCTCTCCCACACGCGCACACACAGAGGCCCGCAAACGCTGCTCTGTTTACCCAGTGAAGAGGGCAGCACCTGTGCGAACATCTGCTCCACACTCACTTGGCGGCATCAGAAATGCTAATCGTGAGATGCACGGGGACGGGGGGAGCCACGGAAGCGCAAATGGGAACTGAAGGCATTCTTCACGGTGCACTGGTGCTCTCTGACCCCCTGCGAGGGGCTGGCAGACGACTCGTGCTCAGGAGAGCAAGTAAGGTCTGAGACTCAACCTGCGTGAAGGCTGCTGAGGTGTTAGCTCAGGTGTCCACCCAGCGTAGATCGAAGGTCCCAGCAGCACCTCGGGGGCTGGCTGGACTCGGCTTCCACAAACGCTGGGCACACCCGGCACTAGATCTGCTGCTGCTACGGGCAGCTTTGTTTAGAAGAGCGCCAACAAGCGGCAAGGTGGCAGGGAGGCACAGGCGCCTCGCGGCAGTGGCAGGTAGCAGGAAGTCTACGTCCTACAGAGAGCCTGGCGTCCTAGGCGTGCCACTTCTGCAGGGACCAGAAACCCCGTGCAGTCCGTAGCCAGCCACTGGGCACAGCCTTCCCTTCCTTTTGCCTCAGTTTCCCTTTCTGCCAAGTGGGGAAGGTAGCCCAAGAGAGGCATCGTGAATAAAGAAAAATACAATGGAAACCCAGAAGCCACGCCAAAAAATGGGCAGGAGATGGAGCCACTTGGTTTTAATTCTCCCGGCAACTCAACCGGAACGGTAGCCAAGGAAGTTGACTGTAGTCCCTCCATTGCTACAACGACATACTTCAGCAAATGCAAAACACCAGCTCACATTTGAGAGGAAGCTGGAGACGTTAAATAAAAGAAAGAAAGAGCTCAAATCCTTAATGCAGGAGGCTCTTTGATTACCTACTCAGGGACTCAGACTATAGACATTCGTATCCCCATTTTACAGATGAAGAAACTGAAACTCAGGAAGGAAAAAGCTCCTCACTCAAGGCTGCTCAGCTAACAAGAGATGACGCCAGAAATGCAACCCTATCCTTTGCAGCACACGGAGCGGCTCTGAAGAAACGTTAAACTGCCGCAGAGCGTCAGCAGATATCTCCACTCCCCTAACACGCACGCATTCGTCACAGCCCGGGAGTGTGCCCGTGCCACCCCCATCTCCAGACTTTGGAGCCCCTACATTCTAGGACAGCTGTCCGGTCTCCAAGAGGAAAGAGCAAAGAATAACATGCAACAGAACCAAATGGGCCAGCCAGCCTGGAGGCGGAGTGGACTTTGGCACTAATAAAACCCGAGCCCTGTTGAGGTGCCCAGACTGGCTCCGGGGTGTGCAGTAAAAACTGCAGTTCCAAACAAGCAGGCGGGCCAGCCGAGTGTGAACGGCCGATCCCGCAAGAAAAGGGGCCCCTGGAGAGCCACAGAGAGAAGACATCTCGCCTGCCGATGACCACCCACGAGCCACAGCCAACGCATCCGGCAGCTCGGAGCCGCTCCAAGCCATTAGCCGGCACTCAGCACGGTCGCTCTGCCTGAGCTGATGTTCAGCAAGAGCTACGGGAATGAGAAAAAAAAACCAAAAAACAGAACCCCAATTTTACAAAAAGAGAGGTTAAAGAGAGAGACGAATGGCCTATGAATGGTGGGGTGGTCGGGGGGAGCCCGGGTGAGGGGAGGTGGGGACTGAGCACACCAGGCTGACACGGCAATTCCAGGCCAGGCTCAGGCTCCCAGGCAGCTGGAAGCTGGAGCAGCAGGTCTTTCTTCAGGAAAAGCACTCAGAGGCAAAGTGGAAGTGGCCTGACCAGTTCTTTTTTTCTTTTTTGAGACAGAGTCTCACTCTGTTGCCTGGGCTAGAGTGCCGTGGCATCAGCCTAGCTCACAGCAACCTCAAACTCCTGGGCTCAAGTAATCCTCCTGCCTCAGCCTCCTGAGTAGCTGGGACTACGGGCACGCACCACCATGCCCGGCTAATTTTTTTCTCTATATATTTTTAGTTGGCCAATTAATTTCTTTCTATTTGTAGTAGAGAAGGGGTCTCGCTCTTGCTCAGGCTGGTTTCGAACTCCCACCTTGGCCTCCCAGAGGTCCTGACCAGTTCTGATTCCCACCGAATGCCACCCCGAGGGGAAGATGACCTCACTGGCCACAGAGAGTTTGCTGGTTGGTTTTGTGCTGTTTTTTTTTCAGTAATTTCCAGTAGTTTGTTCTGAAGAAAAAACAAAGGCTGAATTGGCAATGTCCCACATCAGGTTCCATGTCAGAAGGTCACAAAGTGGCAGCATATTGCCCAGATTTTATTCAGCTGGCTAGGTTGAAAACGCATGGATTTGTTGCCAATGTTTAAAAGTCAGAAGCTGGCGGGGCGCGGTGGCTCACGCCTGTCATCCTAGCACTCTGGGAGGCCGAGGCGGGCGGATTGCTCAAGGTCAGGAGTTCAAAACCAGCCTGATCAAGAGCGAGACCCCGTCTCTACTATAAATAGAAACAAATTAATTGGCCAACTAATATATATAGAAAAAATTAGCCGGGCATGGTGGCGCATGCCTGTAGTCCCAGCTACTCGGGAGGCTGAGGCAGCAGGATCGCTTGAGCCCAGGAGTTTGAGGTTGCTGTGAGCTAGGCTGACGCCACGGCACTCTAGCCCAGGCAACAGAGTGAGACTCTGTCATTCATAAATAAATAAATAAATAAATAATAAATAAATAAATAAATAAATGAATGAATGAATGAATGTCAGAAGCCTTTCCATGAAAAGCGTAGGTTCTGACTTCTTTTGAAAAATCAAAGACTGTGATTGACAATCGGCCTGTGATCCCGCATGATGACGACAGGGCTGAGCCAGGCAGCAGCTGCCCCTTCGGAGAGCACACTGTCCCCGAAGGCCCCAGGCCACCCACGCTCTCAGGTTGCTTCCTCTGAACCGGGGCCTCAGGCATGGTCTGGGCAGGGGACAAACTGTGCTTTTTGCAGCGGGGTAAGAACCTCCAACAAAAGGCAAATGAAGCAAAGGGGTTCCAGGTACAAAAGGCAACACAAGCACCAGTGGCCCCAATGGGACACCCATCCCAGACCAGGCACGTCTTCGAGGCAAGTCCCGAAGTGGGGTCACCTGCCACTGGGACCAACCACCTCAGGGGGTCACCCCCTCAGCAAGGTCACCCGCCCTTATGCCCCGCCAAGCTGCTCCCCCTTTCCCAGCCTCCTGAGAATTCCCATTTTCAGCACAGATTGTCTTGTTCCAGCCACCAAGATGGAAAATGCAGCCACACACCCGTGCAGGGGAAGAACAGGGACAGCCACACGCTCGTGCAGGGGAACAACGGGGACAGGGCATGCAGGGAGGAGAAATCCTGGCTGTCTCTGAGGTCTGGTTTTCGCCTGCCTGTGTTTTCGGGCTTCCCTGGGCTGACCCGACACAGCTTTTATAATGAAACACCGGCAGTTCTGCAATTTTTACGATAAGAAAGGGAGCTCCAGGTGTGGAACTCTAATTTTGAATAATTGTCTTGTAGGAAACGAAAAGTTTAATTAAGAAAAAAGATAAAGATAGAAACGAACTTCCTTTTGGGAAAGACATCCAGGTCAAATCCTATTAATGCCTCATTCACAGGGCTTCACTTCTCGGCAGGGGCATGTTAGGTAGGAGACTAGTCTGGACTCAGAGGACACGGGTTCAAATGCTGCTAAGGCAGCTTCGTGACCTGAAGGCCTTTTCTGTACGATGACAGTGTAAGGGCCGATCCCCGAGATCTGCTGGGAGGACCACAAAAACACGAGAGACGCAGCACACGCAAAGCGTTCGGGACACTGCCTGGCACACGAGGGCTCAAGGCCCGTGGCCACTGTCGTAGTGCACACGCTTACTCAGGCTGACCTGACAGCAGAGAAGAGTTAGACCCGGGAAATGCCTAAATGAGAGAATTCCCTCCAGCAAAAAGATTAGAATGGAGAGCTGTCCCCGGGGCTCCCTGTGACCAAGGCAGGACCGGATGGGGGCTGCCTCAGGACAGGACTGATGTCCCTCCTGGGTTTAGACCCTTGGTGCTTCCTCAGAAGACACAGGCTTCGTTCCTGGGCCGCTGTGCTGTATTCTGAGGCCGCCTCGGGGACGGCAATGCGACCGGATACCCCAGAGGAGCACCTCTGTGAGCCATCCAAGCCCTCCCCTGTTCCCTCCCCGACGGGGAGGCTGAGAAGTCAGTCGACGGTTCTGGCTCATGAAGTGCTCTCAGAGCAAACGTGAACTCAGCCCTCCCTAAGGCCGCCAGGGGAGGGAGTGCAGCAGGCGCTCCAGCCTGCACCAAGCTGCCACGACTGCCATTTAGACACGGCAGCTTCCTGCGTGCAGGGCAGAGAGACGGCATCTCGTGGCAGGGGGCCCCCAGGCAACAGACAGGATCCCCCCATGAAGATATGGCGGGCTGGGAAGAGACGGCTTCAAGCCTCGGTTATGAGGCTCCAGCCCAGCATGCTGGATACTTGCTCATTTTAATTGGTGCCACCGCCAGCCTGGTGACACCTGGCATTCTGCCTTGGTGAGACCCTAAAAAAGCCAGGGGAATGACTCCGGCGGTGTCAATGCCCAGGCTCTGTGGGAGGCCGTGAAACAGAATTGCTGCTTGGCCTCCAGCTGCCACGCTGCTGCCTCAGCTTCCCAGCCTGCAGGGGACACCCGCGGTGCCAGGAGACAGGCGAAAAGGATCCGGGTCTCAGCCTGGGCTCAGGACCTCTGCTCGTGGAGGGTGTCCCAAAGCAGCAGCCCAGTCTCCTCCATGACAACGACGCCCGTGGCTGCCCCAGCACTGACTGTGTGACCACACATATGCTCTCACCAAGTCCCCTCTAACAACCCTACTGGCAGATGCCATCGTGGTCCCATGCCACAGATGCGGAGGCCAAGGCTTGCACTCAGCTCAGCCACTCCACCACCCAGGGTATCACAAGTGACAGAAGCTGCAAGTCCCTCAGGCTTCCTTCACTCTTTTACAGGTACGCATGGGACATGAGGTCAGAGAAAGGAGCCACAGCACAGATTTCTGCGACAGAGCCCACCTGGGGTGGGTCGTGCTTTGGTACCAGCCCCTCTGCTCTCCCCCAGCTCCTGCTGGCTGTGTCTGCCCCGGGCCACCAGCTCCGGCCCACCTTGACTGAGCCTGCCGCCAACTTGCTCTGGCTTCATGAAGACTCTGGAGAGACAGCCCCGCGTGCCAGCCCCTGCCAGGGGCAGTGACCCTCCACACTGAGGACACTGGCACTGGGTCCTAGTAACTCCCGATGGCGTGCCAGGTATCAGGGAGGAGGAGGCGGAGGGGAGCTCTCTGCTCTGCTACCTTGAGCCTCCCCGTGCATGGCTTGTCACCCAGCGCCAAGGCAGAGACTGAGCGCCCTGCTCAAACCTCAGCCATCCCCCCCATCCCCAACCCTTCCCTCACGCAGAAAAGGCAAATGGTGCAGCCCATCTCAGGCAGCGGTAGAGTTTAAAGGCAATAAGAAGGCAAAAGCTGAGTGTGATCGGGCTGATGCTGGAAAATTCCTTATTCTGCCCACAATGTGAACGTGCTGGTCTAGACACTGCCTGATACGCAGTGTGGACCGCGGGCTCTCCCTCAACTGGCCCATCCCACACCAGCCCCGCTCACTGTTTTCAACGTTATTCCTGAGTCCCAGGCTTTTTTTCTTTTTTTGAGATAGTCTCACTTTGTTGCCCGGGCTAGAGTGCCGTGGTGTCAGCCTAGCTCACAACAACCTCAAACTCCTGGGCTCAAGCGATCCTCCTGCCTCAGCCTCCCGAGTAGCTGGGATTACAGGCATGTGTCACTATGCCCGGCTAATTTTTTCTATATATTTTTAGTTGGCCAATTAAGTTCTTTCTATTTGGGGTCTTGCTCTTGATCAGGCTGATTTCGAATCCTGACCTTGAGCAATACACCTGCCTAGGCCTCCCAGAGTGCATCAGCCCCCAGGCTTTAAATACTTCTGCTCATACCTGCCTCCTTTATCAACCTGACACCGGTTCTGCCTGTGAGTCATTCATTAGCATTTTAGCAGCCATTCTTTTCTCACCTACATAAGGAGAAAAATCCAAACCCTCCAGTTTCCTGCAGAGATAAGGCCCTAGCATGGGTTAAAGGTCACGGACAGCTCAGCCAGATCCCTGGGTACTTACCTCCAAGGAAAGGGTAGGAAGGTCAAAGGCTGAATTGCCCCCCCCCCCAATTCACATGTTGAGGCCCTACCCCTATTACCTCCAAATGTCCCTGTATTTGGAGACAGGGCCATGTTTTTTCTTTTTTTTAAAGACTAGTCAAGTGCAGTAGTGAGGAGGGGGGAAAGTAGCAGAACAAGGGGTTCAATCTGTAACTGACTGTGAACAATCAAGTGAGAATGGACCAGCCATGAGACAGGGCCTTTAAAGAGATAATTGAGGTAAAATGCAGTCGTATGGGTGGCCCTAATCCAATAGGACTAGTGTCCTTGTAAGAAGAGTATGGACAGACTGACTGAGGGACAATCATGTGAGGACACAGCCAGGTGGCTGCTTGCAAGCCAAGAAAAGAGCCCGCAGAAGAAACCAAACCTGCTGACACCTTGATCTGGGCTTCCAGCCTCCAGAACTGTAAAAAATTAGATTTCTGGGCCGGGAGTGGTGGCTCACACCTGTAATCCTAGCACTCTGGGAGGCCGAGGCGGGTGGATCGTTCAAGGTCAGGAGTTCAAAACCAGCCTGAGCAAGAGCAAGACCCCATCTCTACTATAAATAGAAAGAAATTAATTGGCCACCTAATATATATAGAAAACATTAGCCGGCATGGTGGCGCATGCCTGTAGTCCCAGCTACTCAGGAGGCTGAGGCAGCAGGATTGCTTGAGCCCAGGAGTTTGAGGTTGCTGTGAGCTAGGCTGACACCACGGCACTCACTCTAGCCTAGGCAACAAATCGAGACTCTGTCTAAAAAAAAAAAAATTAGATTTCTGTCGTTCAAGTACCAACCCACGGTATTTTAGTTATGGCCACACCTAAGCAGACGAGGAGAATGTAGGTTCTGAGCCAGACGAAGTCCACAGTGGCTACTGGGTCAGGACAAAGGCCCAGCCTTGCTCAAGGATCACACCCTAGAGAATGTGCTTAGTTGCCAATGGCTCATGCCCATGTGACTGCCAGCTCTGCTGACTGCTCTGTCTGCACTCTGCCAACTCCCCAATACCTCAAGGTACCTCAAGCACCCTCCCTCACTGGTCAGTGACGTTGGCCTCAGGGACAATCAGCTGTGCTGGGAGAGATGGGACTTGAACTGTGGTTAGAAGAAGAGGCAGGAATGGACGCTGCCCACCTCTCGCGAGGGCCCTCAGCCCCTGCCATGAAACCCAACTAGGTTTATTCTGGCCACGATTTGTAGTAGTAGGTACCTATGGATGTAGGCACTGAGCTACGTGATACGGAGATGAACGGAACTCAGGGCCTAGGAAGTAAATCAGCCAGCCAAACAAGTAATTACCACCCAGTAAACTACTTGCCTCATCAAGATACCAACAGAAAAGGGCAGTGAGTAATTAGCTCTGCCAGGAAGGGGAAGTTCAGAGAAGGCTTCAAAAGAGAAGGTGTTATCAGCAGGGATTTCAAGACAGGGCTGGAGCTAAAGAGCACACAGAGGCTGAGGAAGGCATGCCAGACAGACTTTCCAGCAAGGTGGAGAGGTTTAAGAATGCACTGGGGGCCAGGCGCGGTGGCTCACGCCTGTAATCCTAGCCCTCTGGGAGGCCGAGGTGGGCGGATTGCTCAAGGTCAGGAGTTCAAAACCAGCCTGAGGAAGAGCGAGACCCGGTCTCTACTATAAATAGAAAAAAATTAATTTGCCAACTGATATATATATATAAAATTAGCCGGGCATGGTGGCGCATGCCTGTAGTCCCAGCTACTCGGGAGGCTGAGGCAGGAGGATCGCTTGAGCCCAGGAGTTTGAGGTTGCTGTGAGCTAGGCTGACGCCACGGCACTCACTCTAGCCTGGACAACAAAGCGAGACTGTCTCAAAAAAAAAAAAAAAAAAAAAAAAAAGAATGCACTGGGGACTCACCCAACTGAAAGCAGTGTGACACTGTGGGCTGAGGCAGGGAAGACGACCCGTCAATTAAGAAGGCGCGAGAACATGCAAGGCCGTGCGCGCGAGTCGAAGAGGGATGGGCAGGTCCTGAGGAGCTCGAGGACAGGGCAACTGCCGGGTTGGATGTGTGTTTTACTTATTTTATTTTATTTTTTGAGACAGAGTCTCACTTTGTTGCCCAGGCTAGAGTGAGTGCCGTGGCGTCAGCCTAGCTCACAGCAACCTCAAACTCCTGGGCTCAAGCGATCCTCCTGCCTCAGCCTCCCGAGTAGCTGGGACTACAGGCATGCGCCACCAGGCCTGGCTAATTTTTTTCTATATGTTTTTAGTTGGCCAATTAATTTCTTTCTATTTTTAGTGGAGACAGGGTCTCGCTCTTGCTCAGGCTGGTTTCGAACTCCTGACCTTAAGCGACCCTCCTGCCTCGGCCTCCCAGAGTGCTAGGATTACAGGCGTGAGCCAGCGCCCGGCCTGGATGCGTGTTTTAGATGGATGTCAGACAGCAGGGAGGAAGGTCGATGCCAGAATGAAAGGACGAGGAACAAAGGTCTATGCTGGGGCAGAGCAAAGCTCCTCTCACATCTCTCCTCTGCCCAGTGGCCCTACCTTCCTCCCAGCCAAGCTTGGGGGAGCACACCCACGAGTCCTTTGCAGTTTTAACAAGTGACCCAATAACAGGGAGAAACTGAGGCACTAATGCACTATGCAGAAAACACAGTGTCCCTGGACCCCGGCGGTGAGTTATATATTTCCTTTTTTTCTTAAAAAGCAGACCAAAATAAGCCGCTGACTTCACCTAGATAAAAACAACCTCACTGACGGCCTCTCCAAAGTGAGTCTTATTGTCGCTGTGGCCCAGTTCCTATTCAGCAAGCTCCATCACCGGTTCAAAGCCTGATCTTGACACAGGACTGGGTCGCTCTCGCCACTTTTATCCCACAGGAGAGCTGGACGCCCACCCTCGGCTCAGACGCTCTGGAGGGATTTAAAAGGGTCACTCGCAGTGACAGACAGGATTCCCTTTAGGATCTTGAGCCTGGCTATTTGCAGACTTGAGCCACACCCTTAGCAGGCCAAGCACCCTCCCTCACTGGCTGGTATCCTCGGAAGCCGAGACTGGGCCAAAGCACCGAGTCACCAGACCTCTCTAAGGCTGTCTCTTCCTCTGTAAAATACAGATATACCAGTAACTCTAGTTTGCGGTTATACGATGAGATAATGTAAATACTAAGGGCCTGAGCTCGCAAGCTCTTAATAAAAGGCTTGTGAAGAAAAAAGAAGGCAGAGCAGAAAGAGGAGGAAAGGAGAAAGAAGAGGAAGGGAAGAAGAAAAGGAGAAGGCAGAGCAGGAAGAGGAGGAAAGGGGAAAGAAGAGGAGGGGAAGGAACTCTGGAGTCAGACATTCCTGGGTTCAAAGTCTGTCTGCTCAACCACTCGCTGGCTGTGTGACCTCAGGCAAATTACTTAACCTCTCTGATCCAAGTTTCCTCCTCTATAAAAGAGGAATAAGACTCCCTACCTTGCAAGGGGATCTTAGATAAGGGCCTGAAGTCAGAGTCACTGCTTCCTTGGCCCTGAGTGGTGCTTAGGGAAGAATCTGGTTTATGTTCTAATCCTGCCGGGCAGCCCAGCTCTGTCCCCCTAGATGGGAGTGAAATTCCCAGGCAAAGAGAGGCCCGTTTATCGGAAGCCAGGGCCCGTGCCACACTCTCGTCCCCAGGAACACTGACTGCCCCCTTCACTTCCCAGGGGAGGCCACTGAGCCTGGCTCATCTGTCCCTGGGCCCAAGGGTCTTCCCTTGTGAGCAGGAGAGGAATGGTGCCCCCGCCCTGGCTGCAGGGCACTGGCGGATCAGCCTTTCGCTAAGGAGACCCTAAAGCACTGGTCCCCAACATCATAGGACCCTCCAGGAAACACAGGTTATTTTAAGTCTCTCCCTGAGCCCAAGGCCTGAGCAAATGAAAACGAACGGCTTCGGGATGAGGACCAGAAAGGTTTTTAAGGCCTCCCATCCTGCCAAAAACACACTTAAAACTTTTAAAAATGTAAAGCTCACCAGCTCTCTCGGGTTCACTTTGTGCTAGGCTTTGGTTCAGAGGAAGACAAAGCAAAACCCCAAACCCTCAAATCAATGGATCATGACAAATGCTCGCCCCCTTCCACCCCGTCCTGGGCAACTTGGGGCCTGAGAGGGAGCAGAGAGAAGCAGTCAGCTCCGCTTTCCTGCCAACGGCTTCGGATCGGGACAGACGGAGGCTGGTGTTGAAATCTGTTTCTTTTTTTAACAAGGAATGGGGCAGGGAAGGTAGCCAAGGAGCAGGTTTGCCCGAGGTCCCTGCCAAGCATTCACGGACAAGCCAAGGTAACTCAGGTGCAAGGCAGGCGAGTGGCTGAGGGAACGAGGGCTGGAGGAGGGCAAGCTAGACTAGACCCCTGGGAGCATGACAAAGCTGGGGGCGTGGGATCAGAACCCCACAGTCTCCCAGAAGTAGTTTCTGTGTCAGAACTTGAGGCTCAAACATGGGGCCAGGTAACAGGCTACGCACCTCTCCTATCACACCATAAAGCCCATATCATCTCCCCCACTCTAAAACAGAAAAGTAGGGGTCCCCCCAGCCCACCCCACCGTCTTACTTTTGCTGGGCAGCTCCTCTTGGCCCAGGCTGTTGGAGGGCGCCAGGGGGGCACTGCTACCCTCGTCCAAGGTCAGGATGAGGGGCACGTCATCATCCAGGCTCACAGCCATGTCCGCCTCTCCTGCAGCCCTCAGGATGTGATGAACAAGGCTTTGAATCGTCTCTGGTTTGAGCTCCGTTTCAAAGCCACTGGGCCAGAGGTGCTTCTCAGAAATTCCATTAGAGACATCTTCTAGGTTTGGGGGATTAAAAAAAAAAAGACAATTATTAAAAGATAACCATTACTGATGAATATGTTCTAGAATTAGATAGTGGTGATGGTTACACACCTTGTGAATACACTATAATACTGAGTTATACTCTTTAAAATGGTCAATTACATCTCCACTTTTTTTTTTTAAAAGGAAGAGCTATTACAGTGTAATAGCATTAAAATAAGAGAGGAAAACCCTGCAAGAACAAATACTGAAAAGTTAAAGGTAATTATGTCTTGAGAATGAGATTAGGGCTAATATGTTCCATCTCTACCTCCTTTACATTTATTTGTGAGTTTTATAAAGATTTTTAAATATATATTAGATTATATATAGATTATAGATATTATATATTATAGATATTATATATAGATTATATATTAGATTATATATTATAAAGATTTTAAATATATATTAAAATATATTATATACAACCATTAAAATAATAGTAGTTAATGAATATTATTACACACCAGCACTTTATAAGTAAAAAGTGATTGAAACTTCAAAACAGCCAAGAGATGGGTATTAATAGGATTATTATCCCCCTGTTACAGGGGGATAAGTTAAGGCACAGAGAGGTTAAATAACTTGCCCAAGAACCCACAGCTGGAAAGCCAAGCTTTGAACTATGCAGCCCGCCTCCCAATCTGTGTTCCCAACCATCACACTATAATTCCTCAAAGTCCAGGTGCTGTATTTAGGCAGCACCCAGCTTCAATGACCAGTTAAGAGTTAGCATAGCAGGTGGTCTATACTGGCCCATATATATATTTGTGTATGTATATTTAAATATATACATCTTTCTCTTCAGCTTTACTAAACAGCCTCTCAGGAGAAGTTAGACACAGACTCCCAAGACCATTCTGAACTTTGCTGGTGAACAATACGTATCATTCTTATGTAGGCATCATTCTCCTAGATTTAGGCATCTGAGAAAAGGAAAAAGCACAAAAGTATTTTTTTAAAATGATGTCCAGAGTCACACAGTAAAAGTGCTCATCCTTACCTCCCAATTTAAAACACTCAGAACTAGCCTGTTATCGTTCCTATTTATACACATTCCCACTTCCGCTTAGAAGGACCAAAGGAAAAGCAAAGACTCAGCAGATCTGACTGCAGACCTTTGAACTTGAAAACGCCAGCAGGTTCCTTCCTCAAGCTGCGATCTCTGGGCTCAGTCAACTCTGCCTCTGAACTGACCCAGTGAATGGCAACTGGGCAATTTACTTCTTTCATAAATCATCAGAGTAACTCCAGGCAGATCCCTGTGCATAAACAGGGAGTGCCGGTGCATCAGTAGGGAACAGTACATCTTTTTAAACAAGGCAGCAAAAGTAAACACCGTTCTACTTGCTGTAGCTCTCTGCCCAGCAAACTTCCTGTGAGAAGACTTTCCAAAGTTTCCTCCAGATCTAGGGATTTATTTTCCTTTTAAATCTCCATAGGGGGGAGGCAGAAAAGGAAATCTCAGATGAGACACTACAGTCTTAAGAATTACATTTTTATTATTTTTTCGGTTTAACTTTTTCCCATGGATATTTTCAAAGATATACAAATGAACTTCCCTGTATTCATTACTCAGCTTTGACAATTATTTCCTGTATTTATTTTGAAGGCAGGAGACTCTATCAACTCACCGAGGCTTCTTAATTTTATCATTAATATCATAACGGCTAGTGGTTTTTCAGTTCTGTTTAATATATGACTACTTGCTTGCACACGCTGCTCAGTGGCTCTCAGTTGAGGTGATCTTGTACCCCAGGGGACACCAGCAGACATTTCTGATTGTCACAACATGGGAGTCAGAGGACTGCTAGTGGGTAGAGTCTAGGATGCCACTAAACACCCTACGGCGCAAAAGTGAGACCTCCCACAACAAAGAATTATGTGGCTCAAAAGGTCAACAGTGCTGCTGTTGAGAAATCCTATCTTAGCTAATACCCCCACTTTACAGATGAGGAAACTGAGGCTTGGAGTGGTTAACTTAACTTGCCTCTTATAAGTAAACAGCAGGGAAATGGTACGGCCCAGATTTCATCCCAGAGAGTCTGAATTCATGGACTCTCTCCGCTCAACCACTACTCTATACCTTACTCCTAGACCCAGGTCCCCAATTTGAATTCAAACCCAGCATTTTACGGTGAGAAAAATGAGGCCCAGAGAGGGAAAGGGACTTGCCCAAGGTCACACAGTGCAGAGGCAGAGCTAGAAGCTAGGACCTCTGAGTCCCAGCCCAGTGCCCCTTGGCGGGCTTTGCTTCCCCCATCCACAGAAGACCCAGAAGGTCAGCCCTGGGGAGAGGACCCAGGCATGGAACGAGGGCCAGTGCCACCCCGCTGTCCGCTGGGGCATGAGCTTCCTGCAGGGTCACCTGAGGGCGGCGGACAGACCAGCCACGGCGGAGGAAGGCAGAGGCAGGAGCGCCGGCTCCACTCCACGTGCTCCCAGCCCCGTCGCGGAGCCCACGTGGGGGTCGCCCCAGGAAGCCGGGGCGAGGAGAGGGGTGCAGAGCCCCAGCCTGGGCTGGACGGAGAGAAACGCGGTAGTGACGTCCCAGCGGCCTCGCTGGGCCCGCCCGGCCCACCTCCCACACCCGGGTACCCAGCCGCAACCTCTCACTCCGCACCCTCTGACCCCTGACCCCTGCCCTCTCCCCCGGGCCAAGCCCTCGCACCCCTTGGATTCTTACACGCGCCGCCCCAGCAATATGGACCGCGCGCCTGGGTCCGCACCGCGCAGCCCAGCCCGCCTGCGCTGCCGCCAACACCCCGAGCCCGAAGCTGTTGCAGCCGCCGCAGCGGCCGCCACTTCAGCCGCTGCCACCCCAGCAGCTGCGCCAGCTCTCCAGTCCGCCGCCTACCGTCCTCTCAACCCCGCTGGCCCCGCCCCACTTCCCCTTCCCGCGGCCTGTTGGCTCGCTGGGCTGCCAGGGTAAGCTCTGGTTGGTCAAGCTTCACGTCCTTCTACAGTTCTCGCCCACTGCCGATGCAAGGACCCCCTTAAGAAGGGACCAGGCGGAAAGCTCCGCCCCTTTCTCCTCCCATCCTCCCCGCCTTTGTTGTTCTGCCCAACCCAAAGGGAGTCCCGGGTCTTCAATTGGTGAAAGTCAGAGAGACGGTGCTTCTGATTGGTCAGATCTAAGGAGGTGGGGATAACTGAGCGGAACGGGGAATTGAATGGTGAAAAGGCAAGTCAGTCAGACGCCGAGTCCCTCCTTCTGAGACTGGCGGGTAACCTAGCAACACAGGGACCGCGCAGGTAACTGAGGACGGAAACCTGGCGCCCTCAGAGCCGTGAGTAACCAGGTGGGGAAGGGTTGGAGATCGGGGAAGATGTGGAACGGGATCCAGCCCGCTCTCCTTTGGCTCCCTGGGGAATAGGTGGCCCTCTGCGATCCCGTCCCAGCTTCAGGACCCCCTTCAGGACCTTCAGGACACCCCCAAGACCTGCCTCCATTGCACCTCCCTCTGGACCGCCCGCCTGCAGGACCCCAGGCCATCCCCTTCGGTGTCCCCACCTCCATTCTGGCCCCTCCACCTGTCCACTTTGTGGCCTTACTTCCTCATCCCTCAGACGGGGATGGTACCAGTCAGTCAAGTAACTTATTTTTAACTTTTTTTTTAATTTTTATTTTTTGAGACAGGGTCTCGCTCTGTCACCCAGGCTGTAGTGCAGTGGCGCGTTCATAGCTCATTGCAGCCTTGCACTCCTGGGCTGGAGGGAGCCTCCTCCTGCCTCAGCCTCCCGAGTAGCTAGGACTACAGGCGCGCACACCACGCCCGCTATGTATTTTTTCTTTTTTTAGTGAGACCCCGACTCTACAAAAAATAGAAATAAAAAAAAAAAATTAGCCAAGTGCGGTGGCACGCACCTGTAGTCCCAGCTATTTGGGAGGCTGAGTCAGGAGGCTCCTTTGAGACCAGGAATTCAAGGCTGCAGTGAGCTATAATCAAGCCACTGCACTCCAGCCTGGGCAACAGGAGAGACCTTGTCTCTAGGTAAAATTGACAAATTCCTAGAAAGACAAAGTATTGAAAATAACTCAAGAAGAAAGACAAAAATTTGAATAGACTTATAACAAGTAAAGAAATTGAATTAAAAATGTAAAATCTTCCCTCGAAGTAAAACCCAAGGTTATATTTACTCACTGGTGAATTCTATCAAAAAATACTTAAAGGGCCGGGCGCTGTGGCTCACGCCTGTAATCCTAGCTCTTGGGAGGCCGAGGCGGGCGGATTGCTCAAGGTCAGGAGTTCAAAACCAGCCTGAGCAAGAGCGAGACCCCGTCTCTACTATAAATAGAAAGAAATTAATTGGCCAACTGACATATATATAAAAAAAAAATTAGCCGGGCATGGTGGCGCATGCCTGTAGTCCCAGCTACTCGGGAGGCTGAGGCAGAAGGATCACTCGAGCCCAGGAGTTTGAGGTTGCTGTGAGCTAGGCTGACGCCACGGCACTCACTCTAGCCTGGGCAACAAAGCGAGACTCTGTCTCAAAAAAAAAAAAAAAAAAAAAATACTTAAAGAAGAAATAATATGAATCCTTCAAAAGCTCTTTCAGAGGCCAAATCTGGCTTGTCACTTGTTTCAGTAAATAAAGTTTTACTGGAACACAGACATTTTGTTTATATATTGTTTATGACTGCTTTTGCTCTACAACAGCAAAGCTGAGTAGATACAAAGAGGCTATAAACCAACAAAGCCAAAAATGTTTCCTCTATGGCCCTTTATAGAAAAAATTTGCCAACTCCTACTATAGACCAGTATTCCTCAATAACATAGATGCAAAATATTAGCAAATTAACGTCAGCAATATATAGAAAGGATTAGACGCCATGACCAATTGACATTTATTATAGAAGTGCAAGATTGGTTTAACGTTTGAAAAACAAAGTAATATGCCATATTAATAGAATAGATAACAAAAATCAAATAATCATTTCAATAAATGCAGAAAAAGCATTTGACAAAATCCAACACTTGTTCATGGTAAAACAAAACAAAAACTTCTCAATAAATCAGGAATAGAAGTGAATTTTCTCAGTTTGATAGGTGCATCTACAAAACACCCACAGCTAACATAAGCTCATTAGTTTCTCCTAAGATTCAGAACAATCTAAGGATGTTTGCTCTCATCACTTCTTGAACTCCTGGCTTCAAGTGATCCTCCTGCCTTGGCCTCCCTAAGTGCTAGGATTCCAGGTGTGAGCCACCTCACCTGGCTGTGCTCTCATCACTTCTATTCATTACTTCACTGAAGGTTCTAGTCAATGCTAGTCGGGGGTTGTGAATTGAAGGTATTCAGACTGGAAAGGATGAGGTAAACCTGTCATCATTCTATATGTAGAAGATCCTTAGGAATCCACAAAAGACTAATACAACTAATAAACAAGTTTAACAAGGGCACAATATTTAAAAATCAACTAAACCTAGCACTCTGGGAGGCCGAGGCAGGTGGATCACTCAAGGTCAGGAATTCGAAACCAGCTTGAGCAAGAGCAAAACCCTGTCTCTACTAAAAATAGCAAGAAATTAATTGACCAACTAAAAATATATATACAAAAAATTAGCCAGGCATGGTGGCGCATGCCTTGTAGACCCAGCTATTCGGGAGGTTGAGGCAGAAGGATCACGTAAGCCCAGGTGTTTGAGGTTGCTGTGAGCTAGGCTGACACCACGGCACTCTTCTGGGCAACAGAGAGAAACTGTCTCAAAAAAAATAAAATCAACTGTATTTATATATGCTAGTAACACTCTAAAAATGAAGAAAGCAATTCCATTCACAATAACATTAAAAAAGAATAAAATATCTAGAATAAAGTTAATTAAGCATTGCTGAGAAAATTAAAGAAAATCTAAATAAATGGAGAGACATTCCATGTTCATGGATCAGAAGATTCAATGTTGTGAAGATGTCAGTTCTCCCTAAATTGATCTGTAGATTCAACACAATACCTATCAAAATCCCAGCAGGCATTTTTGCAGACACTAACAAACTAATCTCAAAATTTATGAGTCGATGGCCGGGTGTAGTGGCTAACGCCTGTAATCCTAGCACTCTGGGAGGCCGAGGCGGGCGATATTGCTCGAGGTCAGGAGTTCAAAACCAGCCTGAGCAAGAGCGAGACCCCGTCTCTACTATAAAATTAGAAAGAAATTAATTGGCCAACTAATATATATATAGAAAAAATTAGCCGGGCATGGTGGCGCATGCCTGTAGTCCCAGCTACTCGGGAGGCTGAGGCAGGAGAATTGCTTGAGCCCTGGAGTTTGAGGTTGCTGTGAGCTAGGCTGACGCCACGGCACTCACTCTAGCCTGGGTAACAAAGTGAGACTCTATCTCAAAAAAAAAAAAATTATGAGTTGAAAGGACCTAGAATAACCAAAACAATTTTGAAAAATAAGAACAAAGTTGGAAAAATATTTATACTACCCAGTTTCAAAAGTTACTATAAAGGTACAGTAACCAAGAAAATGTGGTATTAGTGTAAGCATAGGCAGATACATCAATAGAACAATACTGAAAGTTCAAAAATAAACTCTTACATTTATGGTTAATGTATCAAAACATTTCAATGGAGAAAATATAGTCTTTTCAACAACTACATATCCATATGCCAAAAAATAAACTCTTACCTCACACAATGCACAAAAACTAACTCAAAATGGATTATAGACCTAAATGTAAGAGCTAAAACTACAAAACTCTTAGAAAAAAAATAGAAGAAAATCCTCATGACCTTGGGTTAGGCAAAAAGTTCTTAGATACAACATTAAATCATGAGCCATAAAAGAGAAAATTAATAAATTGGACTTTATTAAAATTTAAAACTTTGAGCTTCAAAAGACATTTTCATAAGAAAATGAAGAGACAAGCCACAGACATGGAGAAAATATTTGCAAATCATATCTTATAAAAGACTATATCTAGAATATATGAATAACTCTTATAACTCAGTAAGAAGACAGACAGCCCTATTTTTTCTTTTTTTTTTGAGACAGCATCTTGCTCTGTTGCCCAGGTTGGAGTGCATTGGCCTCATAACAGCTCACTGCAACCTGGAACTCCTGGGCTTAAGCAATCCTCCTTCCTCAGCCTCCCATGTAGCAGGTACTACAGGCATGAGCCACCATGCCTGGCTAAAGTTGTCTATTTTTTGTAAGGGCAGGGATCTCACTTTGGTCTCAGACTGGTCTCAAACTCCTGGCCTCGAGCGATCCTCCTGCCTCAGCCTCCCAGAGTGCTAGGATTACAGGCGTGAGCCACCGTGCCTAGCCAAACCCAATTTTTTTTAATGGGCAAAAGAGTTGAATAGAGATTCAAAAATCATGAAGACAGACAATGCCAATATCATTATGTATATGGAGAAACTGTAGCTCTGACACATAGCTGGTAAGCAAATATAATGGTACAGCCAATTTGAAATATAGTTTGGCAGTTTCTTTTTTTTTCTTTTCTTTTCTTTTTTTTTTTTTTTTTTTGAGACAGAGTCTTGCTTTGTTGCCCAGGCTAGAGTGAGTGCTGTGGCATCAGCCTAGCTCACAGCAATCTCAAACTCCTGGGCTCAAGCAATCCTACTGCCTCAGCCTGCTGAGTAGCTGGGACTACAGGCATGTGCCACCATGCCCAGCTAATTTTTTCTATATATATTAGTTGGTCAATTAATTTGTTTGTGTTTATAGTAGAGATGGGGTCTCGCTCTTGCTCAGGCTGGTTTCGAACTCCTGACCTCGAGGGATACACCTGCCTCCGCCTCCCAGAGTGCTAGGATTTAAATCAAGGTTTCTCAACCCCAGGTCTATTGACATATTGAGCCAGATAATTCTCTGTGGTGGCGGATTGTCCTGGGAACTGTAGGATGTTTAGCAGTATCATGGGCCTCTAGATGCCAGGAGTACCTGTCCCAATTGTGACGAGCAAATCTATCTGCAGATTGTTGCCAAATGTCTCCTGGAAAGCAGAGTTTCCCCTGCTTGAAAACCACCGTGCCAAGCAAAAAGTGAGATGCAAAAGATTACATACTGTATGATTCCATTTAGATGAAATATCCAGGGAAGTGAAATGTGGGTAGAAACAGAAATTGTTTGCAAATTAGCTCATGGGAATTTGGGAGAGTGCTAGAAATGTTCTAAAACTGGGTTGTGGTGATGTGACATAACTTTATATACGTTTACATAAATAGTCATTGAGTTGGACTCTTAACAATGGGTGAATTTTATGGTAACGTAAATTAGATCTCAATAGAGCTGTAAAAATAATTACACCTGTGATTACAGGTGTAATTATACCTATTCAGGAAAGGTAGAGGGGGTTTACACAGCTTATAATGTGCTATCTGCTCTAGTCTGAGGAGGGGTAGGCACTGAGCTAAGACCTAAGGGATAAGAAATAGCTAACACAGGGGTCAGTGGGGGTTGCTCGCAGGCCAAAGGAACATCATTTGTAAGAGCCTGCCAGCAGGAGGGCTTTGAGATTGCCGTTTCTTATCACCTCCTCACCCCCTGCTTCTTCCCAGTCTTTGTGCTTTGGGTAAATACCACCTCATCCTGAGCCCTGTCCTCTCCCTCATTACCCGTGCCCATGCCTTTCTCTTATCCCACCGATTTTACCTTTCCAGTATTTCTAGAGCCCATTCACATCTCTCCATGAGCACTGCCTCGTCCCTGTTGAGGGACACCCTCGTCTCTTCCAGGGACTGTGACTAATGTGATGTGATCCTCCTGCCATCATGCACCCGCCAACCCTTCCGCCACACTTAATCCCAGACTGCAAATCTGGCCATGTCATTCACTCCCTGCTTAAAGCTCCCCCGACCTTTCTCTTCCTCCTCTCGAGCAGCAAGGGAAGCTGTCATGCCGAATTTTCTCACCTAATCAAATCAGAGCGACGCCTTATGCCTTGAGCCACCTGTTTTGTGACCAAGAGGAAGTGAGAGTCATAACCAGAAGAACCAGGCCAGGCCAAAAGGCCAAGTAGTGAAAACAGTGGTGACGTTGAGAAGGAGAGTGGATACGTTCTGAGGTCACGGGTCTATTATGCCTGTGTGAGTAAAAAAAGAAAAAGAAAAAAAAGTAGAAGGCAAGAATCAAATCCACCGTCCCCTTTCCCAGACTTCACCTGCCACCCAGAAAGCCAAAAACAGTCTTTTGATTGAAAACAGCAGCAACAGAGGCTGCAGGGTCATAGCATCCAACCCCCTGCCTCTAGGCGGGACAGGCTGCCCAGAGCACCCCAGGTGCCCTGGCTCTGGGCGGGGCATTCCCTGGGGAACACATTCCAGGCATACAAGGTCTTTCGTAAATGTCATGGCTTTAGCTTGGGGTGTATACTCAGTCCCAGTGAAAATTAAATTAAAGGGGTGATGCTTCCCTGCTTACTCAGTTGCTAACTTCCCATGCGTTTCCCTTTGTGCAATGAGGCCGGTGCACCACCTGATTTATGCTTCTGCATATGATAGTAATCACTTGCCTTTGAAGAAGGCTTTGAACTCTCCAAAGGGCTTTCCTGTCCTCCACCCAGCCCCCTTTTGATGTGGCTAGGACAGGTGTCAGTCTCCACAGTTCCCACAGAGATAAAGGACTTGCCCAGAGTTTTTCCAAGAGGGCCAAGCAGGGGAGAGTCAGAACCCAGGTCTCCGGACACCCACCTTGTGAATCTCATCTTGATTCTGTAACTGATGGTGACTTTAGGTGGCACAGCCATCAGCTCCCCAGGCAGGGCTGGGCTAGACCTGGACATGCTTCCTTTGAACTCGGACGCAGCACTGGATTTGAGGGTGGGGAAGTTGGGAGTTTCACAAATGAGCAAGGCCTTTATTTATAGACCAGTGGTTCTCAACCTGGGACAATTTCCATTCACTTCTACCCTCCTCCCTGGGGACATTTGGCAATGTGCGGAGACATGTTGTCTCCAACTGGTCACAACTGAATAATGCTACTGGCATCAAGTGGGTAGAGGCCAGGCATACTGCTAAACATCGTACAATGCAGAGGACAGCCCCCACCACAAAGAATTATCCAGCCCCAAATGTCAGTAGTGCAGAGGTTTGAGATAGTTTCATGCAAAGCAAATGTTCTCTCTCTCTCTCTCTCCTTTCCCTTCGGGCCCTAATTAGTGGAACTGAAAGTAAAAGTGATTAAAAATCAAGAACATTTTAAAAACTGAGCATCAGGGGAAAGTATCTCTTTGACCCTAGCTTTCAAATTACAGCAACAGGTTATATCCTATGGCAAACGAATCCAATTAAATGCCTTTAACATGGAGATTTTCCAACAGTACGGGTTGGTTTTTTTTGTTTTTTTTTTTTTTTTTTTTTTTTTTGAGACAGAGTCTCACTTTGTTGTCCAGGCTAGAGTGAGTGCCGTGGCGTCAGCCTAGCTCACAGCAACCTCAAACTCCTGGGCTCAAGCGATCCTCCTGCCTCAGCCTCCCGAGTAGCTGGGACTACAGGCATGCGCCACCATGCCCGGCTAATTTTTATATATATCAGTTGGCCAATTAATTTCTTTCTATTTATAGTAGAGACGGGGTCTCGCTCTTGCTCAGGCTGGTTTTGAACTCCTGACCTTGAGCAATCCGCCCGCCTCGGCCTCCCAAGAGCTAGGATTACAGGCGTGAGCCACAGCGCCCGGCCTGTTTTTTTTTTTTTAACCACAAACCAAAGAAATACATTATCCTGCTCAACCCAGCACACACGTTTCATCACAAAAGAATACTTACTACATGCACGACACTCTGATATTTTCTATTCTGTTTCATTTATTTTTAACAGTAGTCCCTACTGGGGAATTGATTTCCCACTGGGAGAAAGGCTCAGAGAGTTCCCACATGTCCCCTGTCCCCAGACACGCACAGCCTCGCCCACCATCAACATCTCCCACAAGAGCGGTGCATTTGGTACAACTGATGAACCTGCGCTGACACATCATTATTATTATCACCCAACGTCCATACTTTACATTAGGGCTCATTCTTGTTGTTATATCTTCTATGAGTTTGGACAAATGTGTAATGAATGTGTCCATCATTGTAGTATCAGAGTATTTTCCCTGCCCTAAAAATCCTCCCTGCTCTGCCATTCATTCCCCCCTCCTCCTATTCCCTGGCAACCACTGATTTGATTGATTGATTGATTGAGACAAGTTCTTGCTTTGTTGCCCTGGCTAGAGTGTAATGACATCATACTAGCTCACTGCAACCTTAAACTCCTGGGCTCAAGTGATCCTCCTGCCTCAGCCTCCCGAGTAGCTGGAACTACAGGCATGCGCCACCACACTCGGCTTTTTCTATTTTTGGTAAAGACAGAGTCTCACTCTTGCTCAGGCTGGTCTCAAACTCCTGACCTCAAGTGATCCTCCTGCCTCAGCCTCCCACAGTGGTAGGATTACAGACATAAACCACCTCACCTGGCCTCATTTCTGATACTAATAATTTGTGTCTTTTCTCTTTTTGTTAGTATGTCTTTAACATTTCTCTACCACTGGCTAATCTATCTTGCTTTTTTTTTTTTTTTTTGAGAAACAAGGTCTCATTCTGTCACCCAGGCTGGAGTGCAGTGGTGTGATCATAGCTCACTGCAACCTCCAACTCCTGGCCTCATGTGATCTTCCCACCTCAACCTCCTGAGTAGCTGGGACTACACGTGCATGATACCATACCCAGCTAATTTTTTTATGTTGTAGAAATGGGGTCTCACTATGTTGCCTAGGCTGGTCTCAAACTCCTGGCCTGAAGTGATCCTCCTCCACCTCAGCCTCCCAAAGCACTGGGATTAGAGGTGTGAGCCATCATGCCCTGCTTAATCTTGCTTTTTTTTGAGATGGTCTCACTCTGTCACCCAGGCTAGAGTGCAGTAGTGTCATCATAGCTCTCTGCAAGCACAAACTCCTAGGCTCAAGTGATCCTCCTGCTTCAGCCTCCCAAGTAGCTGGGACTACACGTGTGTGCCACCATGACTGGCTAATTTTTCTATTTTTAGTAGAGACAGGGCCTCACTCTTGCCCAGACTGGTCTCAAACTCCTGGGTTCAAGCAATCCTCCTGCCTCAACCTCCCACAATGCTAGGATTACAGGCATAAACTACCATACCCAGTCTAATCTTTTTAATGAGAGAAATCTTGGTCTCAGTCTCTGGTTTCCTGGATAATAGTATCTAGCTAGAATGAAATAATATCAAGATGTCAACAGAGGAGATATAAAGTTTCCTTTTTAGTGAAAAGTACTTAAGAATGAAAGTATACTTAAAGGAAAAATTGAGTTGACAATAGTACAGCTTGGTCTGTAGATTTGGCAGAAATCATAAGGTAGTATGCTAGTGAGAGAAATTTGGGCAATACTGATTAAAGGCCTCTTTCCTGGTCTACCAGTCCTGTTTCATGCAGTGAGATGCCATGCTGCCCAAGGATGCCCATGTTGTAATCAGTTTTGAGGTGTGTCTTGATAATTGATTAATAATAAGTTCCAAAGTATGTACATGACTGACTAAAAAAAGAAAAAACCAAACAAACATAAAAGTCAATGAGAGATGATTCAAAGCTTTTCCTAAAATAATTTAGTCACTCTCATTTACTTGCATTCTGATAAGCTTTCCTAAGTGAGGAGAAAGGGATAGGGTGACACTGTCACAAACTGTGTCTAATCCTAGATGTGCCCATGGGAACATGACACCAGCATGATCACTGTGCAGTGGTAGACAGAAACGTAGATCAACTCTAGTGAGGGAGAAAGAGCCTGGGCCTCATACTCAAAGAGATCTGGCTTAGTTCTGGTCCTTGCTGCCCTATAGGTGTATGGTTTAGGTGTCTACTGCTACATAACAAACAACTAAAAAACAAAGCAGTTTATTGCAATAACCATTTTATTTGTTTAGGGTTCTATGGGTCAGGAATTTGGGAAGGGCTTGGCTGGGCAGTTCTTCTGCTCCATGTGTTGTTGGCTGGAGTCAGTCACTCAGCTGTCTTCATCTGGCAACTGAGCTGGCATGTAAGGCCCAAGAAGGCTTTGCTCACATGTCTGATGCCTCATCCCTCCTCCAAATGGCCTTTTGCTCTGTGCATGGCTAGTTCGAGATTCTTCACTGCATGGTGGTCTCAAGGCAGTTGGACTTCTTACATGGTATCTGGCTTTTGAAAGGAGTGTTGTGAGCAGTGAAGATGGAAGGAAGCTATGGATGTCTTAAGGGCCAGCCTTAAAAATTTCACAGCATCACTTCTGCTGCATTCTGTAGGTCAAAACAGGATGTGGGGCCATTCAAAATCCAAGGGGAAGTCAAGTAGACTCTACCTCTTGATGGAGCAGTGGCATAGTGACAGTGCAAAGGAGTATTTGGCATGGAAGATATTGTTATAGCTATTTTCACGAGCCATTCTCCCATAGCATGCTCATTTACAACCTTTCAGAACTTCAGTTTCCTCACCTATAAAATGGGAATGATAATAATACACAGGGTGTCTTGAGTATTAGAAGAGATAACTATACACCCTCTAACAGCACAAAAGCTAAAATTTGAATAATAAAGAGAAAGGAAATAATATATGGAAAATACCATAGCCAGAAAGGCCCCTCAATATTATTTTTTGTGTTGCTATAAAATTAGACTGCAGGTAGTTTCTACCACTTCCTTGTATCCTCCTTGTAAGATTCTGGCAATCTTTCTTCTTCCCATGAGCCTCCTCCACTCTGTGATCTGAGACACCGAGGCTGGTGATGACCTTTGCCCCGTCATAGTGCCAGAAATGTTCCTGACTGCCTCATTGTCTCCCGGCATTTCTACTCAGGCCATGGTATATGTACCTGTGTGTACATAGGGGGTGTGCATGTGTAAAATACAGCTCAGTTGTGAAAAACATACAAACATGTATGCACTGTTATTGTTAATTATATACATATATACTTACAAGTATGAATATATATGAAGATGAATATATATTCATATTTATAGTTGTTAAGTTGATTGACTGCTATAGGAACTGAATCTAGAACATGTCTGTTCTCCAGGTCTCTACTTGACTGGATTCATTGGAACTGGACCAGCAAAAAATCAATCTGCTGTGTTTCTCATACATGACAATCTTTTCTTCTCTTTGAATCTGGATCTTGCTCTGCCACCCAGGCAGGACTGCAGTGGCACGATCATAGCTCATTGCAGCCTTGAACTCCTGGGCTCAAGCGATCCTCCCACCTCAGCCTCCTGGGTAGCTACAGGTTACAGGTGTGCACCACTACACCTGGCTAATTTTTACATTTTCTTTGTAGAGATGAGGTCTCGCTATGTTGCCCAGGCTGGTCTCAAACTCTTGGCTTCAAGCTATCCCCCACCTTGGCCTCCCAAAATGCTGGGATTCCAGGTGTGAGGTGGCACCCAGTTCCCTCTCCAGTTTTTGTTTGTTTGTTTGTTTGTTTGTTTAACATCCTCTGACTTCTCCACATACCTATTTGGACTTGTCGGGTAGTTGCAGGTGTTGGGTTTTCTTCCCCTTTTTCCCTCCAGAGGAAAAAAGATATAATTTAGCTCAAATATTTTTTCCCCTCTCAAAATGTTCTGAGAGTGAAAGTAATAAAATATCTAACGAGCCTATTTGAATGAAGACGAGGTAAAATTTGCATGATAAAGATATATTTCCATTTATAAAGTTCATCAGCAGAAATTAATGACAAATAAAGGGGAAGATCCAATTAAAGTTCCCCATCCATTAACAATCTTGCTTCACTCTCAGGGCAGGAATTTTAAAAAGAGAGGCTCAAGTTGGAAATGATTTCAATATTAAGGTTGGTGGCATTAAAAGGGACATGAAATGATCATATTAGAATTCAAGGAAAAGAGATTCTCCTGTGATTTTTGCCGTCAGAGTCAGATGCATTTCCCCTCAATCCTAGTTCCACTGGCTTTTTCTTGTTCGCCCAAATGAGCTGTCAAGAGCTGATGGGCACCACCATAATCAAAGAACACAAGTTTGCCCTTTAAAGCAAAAGAGGTAATTTGGCTGAAAGCAAATTGGAAACATTTCATAGAACGTTGCATTCAGGCATTTTGATTTATGCCTGAGAGCTTTAGGGGACAATGGGGGGAAGTGCGTTCATTAGCCACTTTGTTCAGATTCATTGTGTGGCCATGGGGCAAAGATCCTTCATCCTCTGAGAGGCCGAGGAAGCTTCGTGGCTGTCCCTAAAACTTTATTTTCGGGAAAAGCCTCTAAGGATCTCAGGAAATGGACTGGGGAGCAGGAAGTGGGTGTGAATCAAAGTGATCTAGGATAATGCCCTTCTCAGCCTTGCTCCTCAGCTCCCAAAGAGGCTTCTGATTTTGGATCCATTCTGCCCAGCCAAGAAACAAAGCGTCCTCGGCACCTGATCTGGCCGCCTTGTTCTTAGTTGCTTTAGGTGTTCCTTTGATTCCCTCCCCTCTGTCTGTTTACTCTTTGGTTTGCTGAACTAAAGGTATCTTTTGTGGCTTCAACTATCACTTCCTTCCACCTTACTTTTGTATCTCCATCCCCAAGGTCTCTCTGGAGGCCCTCTGATCTTGTCTGTTGCCTATGATATTTTATCACCTAGGGTACTTTGATTGCAAGCAACAGAAACTGACCCTGGCTAAGCAAAATGGTGACAAACCAGGCATCAGAAAGAGCAACAGCTAAGGAAGTTCTGGGGATCTTAGTAGCAGCATCTTTAGGAACCCACCTGGAGCATAAATCAGCTCCCACCATTCCCCAACCATGTGTCCCTCTCTTCTGGATTCACACTCCCAGGAGAGAGAGGGCAGGGCTCTGATTGACAGTCCCACCAAGACCGCACATCCTGGAAGGAAAACTGACAAAGAAAAATTGGATCATGGGAAAGCTGAGACATCACTGTCCACTGCACACTCCAGTCTGGCAGCTGGAACTCAATGAGTTGAAAACTGAGCTCTTTGTCCTCCCTCCAAACTTCCTTGCCTAGTTTCCCTAGTTTCTTACAGACCCCACCATCCTCTCCCAGTCACCCAAACTCAAAACTGTCTCATGCATCAAGTCCTAACACTCCTTTCTTCAAACATTTCCCACATCCACACACAAGAATATGAAAATAAAAACGGGACGGGTAATCTTTAAGAGGTGACAGCCGGGCCAGGCGCGGTGGCTCACGCCTGTAATCCTAGCACTCTGGGAGGCCAAGGCAGGAGGATTGCTCAAGGTCAGAAGATAGAGACCAGCCTGAGCAAGAGTGAGACCCCATCTCTACTTAAAATAGAAAGAAATTAATTGGCCAACTAAAAACATATAGAAAAAATTAGCCAGGCATGGTGGTGCATGCCTGTAGTCCCAGCTACCTGGGAGGCTGAGGCAGGAGGATTGCTTGAGCCCAGGAGTTTGAGGTTGCTGTGAGCGAGGTTGATGCCACGGCACTCTAGCCCCAGCAACAAAGTGAGACTCTGTCTCAAAAAAAAAAGAGGTGACAGCCAATCTTTTCCCAAGATGATGGTCAGTTTCTTTCTTTCTTTTTTTTTTTTTCCAGGACTGGGTATACAGTAGTGATCAAAATAAATAAAGCCCCTACTTTCATCGGAGCTCACTTCTTGGGAGAGAAAGACAGACAACAAACAAGTCCATATAGATATGTCAGATGGTGACACTTAACCTGGGGAATAAGTAAACAGCATAAGGGGAAGGGAGGAAGAAGGAAGAGGGGAGAGGTAGAGACAGTGTGTTGGGGGCCTAGCCATTGGAAATCACAAGTCCCAGAATTGGGATTTCAGTTTCCGTGGCCTAATACTATTAGTTATTTATTGAACACTTACAGTGCCCAGGCCCTGTGCTAGAAGCTTCCCTTCAATCCTGAAGATTCCTGCTTTACAGCGGAGGAAGCCAGGCTTGGAGGGTTGGGGGGTGTCCTCCAGCAAGGATTTTAATCCAAGTGGGGCTGTGCAAATCAGTACTCTTAGCCTTACTGCTATGGCGGCAATGTAAATGATGGATTTCTGATTGCCACTGTAGATTTTTCTGAATCAGTCTTTTATTCTTTTTTTTTCCTTTTCTCCAGCCCAGACTCTGATCTGACTCAAACAGTCTTTTACATAAGCCTTTTATTTTGTAATAATTGTAGATTTAAGAAAAGTTACAAAGATAATAGGGAGTTCCCATATGCCCTTCATTCAGCTCCCCCTAATGTTCATATCCTATATAACATTGATGTTTGAAAAACAAGAAATTGAAGGTGGTACAATGCTATTAATTAAACTTTAGACTTGGCTGGGTACAGTGGGTCATGCCTGTAATCCTAGCACTCTGTGAAGCTGAAGCAGGAGGATCGCTTGAGGTCAGGAGTTCAAGACCAGCCTGAGCAAGAGTGAGACCCCGTCTCTACTCTAGCCTGGGTGACAGAGTTAGTCTGTCTCAAAAAATAAAAAACATGTAGATGTTATCTGGATTTCTCTGGGTTGTTCCAATCATTTTTTTTTTCACATATTTCTGAGCATCTAGAAATGTCCTTTTTTCATTCCAGGATCCAATCCAGCATACAACATTGCATTTAGTTATACAGTTATTTATTTATTTTTTGACCACTGTAGCCAAGTAGAAGACAGTTTATTAAGTTGTATTTCAAAGTCATTGTTTACTCCTCACCCCAACCTCCAATTTTTAAAATCAATACTTAACTTTGGGAGGATTACTTGAGGCCAGGAGTTCGAGATCAGCCTGGGCAACATAACAAGATTCTATCTTACAGAAAATGAAAAATTAGCCAGGTGTGGTAGTCCCAGCCACTTGGGAGGCTGAGGTGGGAGGATCGCTCGAACCCAGGAGTTGGAGGCTGCAGTGAGCTATGATTGTGCTACCACGCTCCAGCCTGGGTGACAGAGCAAGATCCTATCTCTAACAACAAAATAAAATAAATACTTAAAAACGAGTGAAAACATGCTGGGCCTAGTCTTGTTTGCTTTTAGCTCCATTGCTTGTTCTGTCCCTGTCCTGCTCTGGGTCTCAGGCTGCTGGTCCCTGAGCAATGCCAGCTCACTTGTCAGTTGGTTTCCTGCCGGTTTTGGCCAATGAGAGGCACAGGTGTGGGACTGGCTGGTGACAGGAAGGGAGAAACCAGGTATGCCTCTACCCGCACCCCTCCTCCCTGCCCTCTGCTTTGTGCTGCATGTCCGGCAATGGCTCTAGCAGGATCTAATGACTGTGGTTCCAGCTTGCCCTGGGTGACCTCTTCATTACATGGTGGCTGCATGCCATTGACAACTGCTGGATGGCTTTACCTTCCTCTGGTTGGCCCCTCAACTATTCTATCACTGGTATAACCAGTGCCCTATATTTAAATCCTTAGAACAGCACCTGTTTCCTTGGTCGCTCCCTGCCTGACACATGTGTCCGAGAATCACCTCCACACGTGATCCTCCTACCCTGGTGGCCCTAACACCCTCACAACCCTAAAAATTGTTTTCAGTTAAAGGTTCTTCATGAAAGTGGCAGAGCACCTAAGGTGAACTCTCAGTGTCAACTGTTGTTGCTGCTGTGGTCACCCTAACCACACATGCATCACCACAGCTCCACTAACCCCCACTCCTTCCTTTTTCAGGGTTGTCAGAGACAATAAAAACACGGTACCCAGATAGTGTATCCAAGTCTCAACCTCCAAGGGCATACAGAGGCAAAGAAGGCTGCCCACAAAATGGCTTTAGACATTCTAGCCCTGGCCCCTTTATACCAAAGCCCCGCCATGAACAAAATAGGAGGAAAGACAGACGCATCTAAAAATCCAGCCGACCTGCTAAAGCCCTTGGTCCCCTCTAAGACCAAACTCACCACCATTGAGGCCAAGAGAATCATGTCCGTCCTGGAGGAGGCCATCCACAAGGTGGAGCTGGTGACGGCGCTGTCGTACATGGCCTCCAACCCTGAGGAGATGGAGAAGGTGCTGGGGGTGGACATCCTGAGAGCAGTGAGAGAGCATGAGGACCTTTGCCAGACCTGCCTGGAAAGTGCCAGGTACCTGGAGGAGAGAGAAAGGCAGTTGCAGGATGAGGAAGAGATCGAGGAGGAAGCGTGGCTCAGGGACCTTGAGCTCTCCATGGAGGTGCAGAAATCCAGCCTCCTGATGCTTATGCAGCGGATCAAAGACTCCACCAAGAACGTCATGAGACTCTTGCTCAGCAACCCCCAGGCTCTCGGGCTCCTGCAGACGCAGACACTGGGAAGAAGGGAAGAAGCCCAGAAGTTTATTGACAGCCTGAGAGAGCTCCAGGGTTTCCTCTTCGAGAAGCTACTCACTAGCCCCATGGAAGCTAGGGATAAGGCCCAGTTCATTCAGGAAATCAATAAACGAAATCGGAGGAACCAAGAAGTCATTGATGCTCTTGAAAATGAATTGGCAGCAAGAACGAAGAACAGGGATGCAGAGGTATTGCTACATGATATCGGTCAAGTTATGGAAAGGGCCACACCGAGTAGCCCAAATCTTTTTGTGGTTGGGTTTTTCCTCAATGATTTAAATAGCTTTTAAAAATTCATTTACTCCACAAAGATTGTTTTGAGCACTTATTCGGTGTCAAGTCTTGTAAATAAGCCCACGTGGTCTCAGCCTCTTGGAGTTCACAGTAGGGAAGGTAGGTATTAAGGAACTCATTTCATTACAGTTTTGAAAAGTACAATAAAGGGTAAGTACAGCGTGCTATAAGGGAGTGTTAGGAGAACAGAACTTAGACCAAAAGGATCAGGGACACTGAAGCCAAGACATGAAGAGTATGGGGGGAGTAAGCCAGGCAAGGAAAGTGAGGAAGAACTTTCTAAGTCAGGGGCCGGAAAACTTTTTCTACAAAGGGCCAGATAGCAAATACATTACACTTTGTGGGCCAGATGGTCTCTGTTGCAACTACTCCGCTCAACTCTACCATTACAGTGTGAAAGCAGCCATCAATAGTATGTAAATGGGCTATATTCCAATAAAATTTTATTTACAAACACAGGGGCTCGCTGGATTTGGCCTGTGGGCCTTGGTTTGCTAAACCCTGTTCCAGGTGGAGGGGAGTGCGTACCTAGGTCTTTTTTTTTTTTTTTTTTTTTTTTTGAGACAGTCTCACTTTGTTGCCCTGGCTAGAGTGAGTGCCGTGGCATCATCCTAGCTCACAGCAACCTCAAACTCCTGGGCTCAAGCAATCCTGCTGCCTCAGCCTCCCGAGTAGCTGGGACTACAGGCATGTGCCACCATGCCCGGCTAATTTTTTTTTATATATACATTTTTAGTTGGCCAATTAATGTCTTTATATTTTTTAGTAGAGACAGGGGTCTCGCTCTTGCTCAGGCTGGTCTTGAACTCCTAATCTTGAGCAATCCGTCTGCCTTCGTCTCCCAGAGTGCTAGGATTATAAGCGTGAGCCACCAGGCCCAGCTTGTACTTAGGTCTTGAGATGGGAATAAACCTGGCTGGTTCAGAAACCCAAAGAATGGGCCAAATGCTATGGCTCACGCCTGTAATCCCTGGATTCTGGGAGGCTGAGGCGGGAGGATCACTTGAGCCCAGGAGTTTGAGACAGCCTGAGCAAGAGTGAGACCCTGTCTCTACTAAAAATAGAAGAAATTAGCCAGGCGAAGACCCAGCTACTCAGGAGGCTGAGGCAGGAGGATTGCTACCTTTAAGGACACACTTGGAAGTAGCACACAGTGCTTCCACGCACATCTTTTAGCCACACTCAGTGACTAGAGTTGCTAGGAAAGGTAGTCTGTCCTTGGGGCCATGTTCCCAGCCAAACATTCTACTCCATGGCACCTCTGGACAGAGCAGGTATGGGACAGCCAGCCAGTGCTGCTGGATAAAAACTCCCATTTTTATCCCCCACGATGATGGGAGAGTCAAGGCCCTACGAGGCTATCTGCTGCCTTCTCTCCCCCATGCACTCAGTCGGGCAGTTCTCACTGAATTTGTTTTTCAAGGCATTCATCAGACTTCATTGATAAATGTGTGTAATTTGTGATATCTCGTGGGGGGTCTGGCTCCCTGCAAGAAATTAGGGACCTGTCTCTTTTGGCCTGGCATTGCGTTCCCCAGTGAGCCTGGCCCCAGAGAGGGGCATGACGCACCCTTGCTGAGTGGATAGGTGACAGGCTGCTGGGTGCTCGGGCAGGGAGGGCACCATCAGGGGACAGCTAGATGGCCTCAAGGGGCATTGCTGATCCCTTTTGGGTGGTGGAACCAGGCTGGGGCTTTCAAATGGGACTGATCCGGGGTCAAGTTCCATTTTTTCCCAGGTGGGCAAATTTCATCATGTCATTGAACGTCGGTGTAAAATGACAGGGAGACGCCAATCAACCATGATGTGGCGATCCTACAAGAGAAGCTCCGACTGCCCGTAATACTGTCTGATCTAAAACCTAGTGCCTAGGGCAGGAAGCCTTGTCTTTGGGGATAGGTTCGCCCCAAAGGCATCCCTCCATCCCTGCTTGCTGTGTGCGGGAAGTGAATTCAGATCCCCTGTGGCCCTTCCGCTAACTAAACCCAGCTGACCCCAGCTCAGGGCCAGTGGCATGAGCAGCCACAGCCCTATTGTGTTCAGATGGAGACCCTAATGTTTGTGAGAGGCCTTTGGAGCTTATCTATAAAACAGTCCCGTCGTGCACCCCTGCTCCTGCTCTAGAACTGACCCAGAGCAGGGGACAAGCCGGGGACAGGCCTCAAGGGAGAACACAGTGGCAATCCCAGCAGTGTGTGTTTATCTCACACCTTTGTGCATAGTGCCATGTGTCTCTGCCAGCGGGGCCATCCCCTGCTGAGCCCCAGTAGGAACATCGCTGTCCCAGACCTGCCTGGTGGCCCCACTCTGGCAGGCTTATGCCCCTCACTCATGCAAGGAAATGAAGGCAGTGGCCAAGAACATGTGCTCTGAACCAGACAGACCTGGCTTCAAATCTTGCTTCAGCTCTGCCGCCCCAGGCTGACGACTCCACCTCCTTTAGCCTCATTTTCCTCGTCTGCAATCAGGCTGTCCCTGTCTCCTGTCGTGGGGTTGGGGGTAGGATTCAGCAAGGTAATGATGCAAGTGGCATGCCCGGCCCTAGGGGAGGACGCAGGAGTGGCCACTGCTCCTGGGATTGTCGTGCAGGTGTGAACGGAGCCCTTTCTCTTCCTGGGCCAGGTGGAGAAGGACAATATCACGATCCAAGAACTGAAAAGCCACCTGCATCAGGTGCTCAAGTTCTCGGAGAGCAGCCTCCTCCGAACCAAGCACGAGGCCGAGAAGCAGCAGAAGGCAGACTTCAAGGCCTCGCAGGCCAGGGTGGCCAAGATCCAACAGGAGATCCTGATGCTGCGGTCACAGTTCCACAACCTGGTCATGGACAACCGGGAGGCAGAGCAGGCGCTGAGGAAGGTGCCCTGGGAAGCGTGGAGGATGGGACAGTGGGCCCCTGGGGCAGGCAAGGTGGCGGGGCTGTCCTATCACTCCTGGAGGTCCTGCGGTGTTGGGCGGGGCAGGGAGCAGAAGCCCAAACCCAGGCCAGTGTCCCCTGAGAGGCAGGAGGGGGCAGCACACAGGCCTGGTGCATGCCAGCTTTGCGACCTTGCGCAAGTTCCTCAACTCCGCTGACCCGCAGGGGTATAACACCGGCCTTGTCAGATGCCATGCCAGATGCTGTGCAAAGAGAGCACTAGCACGTGGCTCCGGCGAATTGCTCTGCTCCCTCTGAGCCTCTGTTTTCACATCTAGAAAATGAAAATGATAAAATCGGTCTTAATGAGTTGTTATGAGAGTTACCTGAGATGACAGGTGGAGAGCTGGTGCATAGTAGGTGCTCTATAAATATCTAAACATCCTTTCTTCATCATCTCAGCCAAGACCCCAGCCCAGCTTGCACCCAGCTTCCAAATCTCTGTCCTCACAAAGGGGACCCTTGTTCATACTTGTCCCCAGTCTCTTTTAGTGTCACAACTCTTGAGCATCTGACGAAAGCCATGGCCCCTCCCCCAGAAAAAAAGGTGCAGGCGACACATCCACCCTGGTGGATAATTCTTGGGGGGCCACAGGCCCCTTGAAGCCAGCCCACCCAGGGTGCCCAAGTTAAGAACTCCTGGTCTGTAGGATTAGGAGTTGATTTATTTATTTTTAATTAAGGTGACATTTACATAATATAAAATTAACCATTTTAAAGTGAACAAATCAGTGGCATTTAGTACATTCACAGTGTTGTGCAGCCACTACTTCTATCTCGTTCCAAATCATTACCACCTCAAAATGAAACTCTGTCCCCATCAAGAAGGCATTCCCCATTCCCTTCGTCCTCCAGCCCCCAGCTATTGCTGATCTGCTTTCTGTGTCTACGGATTTACCTACTCCAGACACTTCATGTAAGTGGGATCATACAGTATGTGGCCTTTCGTGTCTGACTTCTTTCGCTCAGCACCATGTTTTCAAGGTTCACCCACATGATAGCACGTATCAGTGCTTCATTCCTTTTTATGGCTGAATGAAACTCCATTGTACGTATGGGAGGTGATTTTTATTTTTATTTATTTGTTTTTTTTAGACAGAGTCTCACTCTGTTGCCCGGGCTAGAGTGCCGTGGCGTCAGCCTAGCTCACAGCAACCTCAAACTCCTGGGCTCAAGCAATCCTCCCGCCTCAGCCTCCCGAGTAGCTGGGACTACAGGCATGCGCCACCATGCCTGGCTAATTTTTTTTATATATTTTTAGTTGGCCAATTAATTTCTTTCTATTTATAGTAGAGATGGGGTCTTGCTCTTGCTCAGGCTGGTTTCAAACTCCTGACCTTGAGTGATCCTCCTGCCTCGGCCATGGGAGCTGATTTTTTAAAACTTTTTTGAGAGAGGCTCTCATTCAGTCGCTCATGCTGGAGTGCAGTGATGTGATCACAGCATGCTGTAGCCTCGAACTTGTGGGCTCAAGTGATCCTCCCTCCTCAGCCTCCCAAGTAGCTAGGACTACAGGCTTGTGCCTCCACACCCAGCTAATTTATTATTATTATTATATTTTTTTCTGGAGACTGAATCTAACTATCTTGCTCAGGCTGGTCTTGAATTCCTGGGCTCAAGGGATCCTCCTGCCTCAGACTTCCTAAGTGCTGGGATTACAGGTGTGAGCCATCGCACCTGGCTGGAGCTGATCTTTTAAAAACTAAATTAGATCACGTCCCCCCACTGCACCCCTCTCCCTCTCCCTTGCATGAGAATGCAAAGGCTTCCCCTGCTGGGACTCCCTGTGTGACACAGACTCCCACTCTGACTTTGTCGGGGACCACTCCTCCTGGCCACTCTGTCCCAGCCACGCTGGCTCAATTTCTGCCCTTCAAACACAAGCTTGCTCCTTCCTCGGGGCTTTTGCACCTGCTGCTCGCACTGCCTGGAATGTACTGGAGCACCCATTAGCTCTGTCATCATGGGCAAGTGAGTTAGCATGTCTGAGCCTCAGTTTCCCCATCTGTGGAATGGGAGAAAGAGCCTCCTTGTGTGAATACAATCGTGAGGGCCGGCTGCCGTAGACTGCTCAGTGCTGTTTAGTGTTCATATCATCCCATCCAACAATGCCTCATTGGATCTTTTTAGAAGAAATACAAAGTGGAGACAGAAGTCGAGAACTGGATCCAGAAATATGATACGGACATGGGTGAAAAGCAGGTACGTGTCACCGGATCAGTCTTTCTCGGGTGCTTTTCCACGATCCTGGAGGAAGGGGAGTAGAAGCCCAAGCACGGTCCACAGATTGGCCGAGTTCTGAGCCTCCCTAGGGAGGCCCCAAATGGCCTGCAGCAGGTCCCCTCCCTTTGTCTCCAGAAGTTGTTCAGCCTGGAGCACAGGGTGAGAGGCGGGAAAGGAGGGAGCAGAGCTGTGGGCCGCGGGGCAAGTGCCTGGCGCTGGGCCTGGTGACCACACTCCACCTCCCTCCCAGCTCAGCTCCTCCCGCACCCACACGCCTGTCGCCACCCCTGCACTCCGTCACTCGGCCAGTTCTTACCGAGTGCCTGGGACGTACCAGGTGCTGGGATACAGCAGAGAAGAAAAGGAAGTCCCCGTTATCATTTGAAGGTTCACTCAGTGTCACTTACCAGCTGTGTGACCTTAACCAAGGACCTTGACCTTTCTGAGACCGTCTCTGCATCTGCCCAACAGAAGCGGTACTATCCATCTTTTGGCTGAGGTGGGGATTCAGGGACACTCGATTGTTGCAAGTATCTGCGGCCAGCACAGGATCTGGCCTGGAGGAGGGGCCCAGGGAGTGGTAGCTACATGTTGGGGCACCCCCAAACCCTTCACCCAGCTCTGGGATAACTTCGGTGGCCTGAGGCCCTAACTTGGGGGCCAGGGATGCCCAGGAAGCACTGGAGGTGACATCAGCCTGAGTGATCCAAAGCCTGGTGTGCCGTTCAGAGAGGGAAAAGCCAGGGCCTTGCTCTGTGTGGCCGTGAGTGCCCCAGGGAAGACAGCTCTGTGTCCTCCGTAAGTGCTCTGCTTACAGTAGATTCTTGGTACATGTAGGAGGAAGGAGGGAAAATAGGTGTAAATTACAGCAGGAGAGACTGCAGTCAGACACAGGAAGAACTCTGGGACTCAGCGTGGGACCTGAGAAAGTTCTTTCCACTCTTGGTACCTTTGTGCTACTGACCCCTTCCAAGGCAGCAGCTTCCATTTCTTGTGTCCCCACTGGGTGCCTGGCACCATGTACAGTATGTTGTGTCCATGGAGCCATGTAATCCTGGAAACAGCCCCTAGGTTTGGAATTGTCCCCTTTCAGATGCACAAAAACAAAAGCCTGAAAGCTGAAGTCCCTTAAGGCGTGGTGGGGCTGGGATTCACAACTGCCGGAGCAAGCCCACGCTCTGTTCACGCCCACGGAGCTCCGATGCAGAAAGGCTCAGCGTAGTCACTGCCGGGCATTTGGGCGTGGTGGGGCCGCACGTGGAGCGTGGGAGGCCGCGCTCTGTGCCCAGCGACCCAGCCACGCCCTCCCCCCAGGACGAGTACGAGGAACTGGACGCCATCCACCAGGAGGAGAAGGTGCAGCTGAACGAGCTGCAGCAGAGGCACGACGTGCTGCTGGAGGAGTTCGCGCAGATCCGGGAGGAGCAGGAGATCCTGTCCAAGAGGCGGCTGGAGGCGGAGCAGGAGATGGTGCGGATGGTGCGCGCGGCCACGCTCATCCAGGCCTTGTGGAAGGGCTACCTGGTGCGCTCCCTGCTCAGATCCAAGAGGAAGAAGCGGGGCAAGGGCAAGGCGAAGGACAAGGCGAAGGAGAAGGAAAAGGGCAAGGAGAAGGGCAAGGCGAAGGGCAAGGGCAAGAAATGAGCCTCCACCCGGAGCGCCCCTGACCCGGCACTGTCGCACCCTCGCCCTCCCAGAGATCAGGCCAGGGAGCCACCGGGATGGGCAGCCCTGCAGTTCAAGGTTTTAATGATCTTTTAAAATTCAAAAACATTTTAAATCACATTCATAGTAACAGGCCACAAATAAACGTCACTTCCTCAAGGCTGTTGGCCGTGTGTCAGCGCCGGGAGATGCCCAGCTCCTCACTTCAGCCTCGGCTGCAGCCCCTCTGTCCCAGCCCCAATCAGCACGGCATGATGGGGACAGCGCCCACCTGGGGGCAAGGCGTGGGTCACAGCAGGCACAGGGGCAGGTGAGCACTGCAGGAGGAGCAGGGCCTCAGGTTTGAGGCTGCCCACTGCTCTGCTCTGGGATTACCACCCTGCCCACAACCCTTCCGCCTCCAGCACTGGAAAGCTCAGGCGTCATCCCCCATCCTCCAAGCCACCTGCAGGGAGCCCAGCTGGAAGCCGTATACATATGTTAACATACAACTTAAAAAGAAAACAAAAAAACTAGGGTCCATATTCTGAGCTCAGGAAGACCCAGCCAACCCTTCAGTTGGGGCACTGGCTGGAAACCATGGGAGGAGCCCAGCATTGCTCGAGGCCTGTGTTCCCAAACTCCAGTCACCCACTTGCTACTGCCACCATCCCTGCCACACCCTTGCACTACCTGTTGTATTATTTGTTACCACCATCAACTCGGGCCTAATAACGGCCTCTACCATAAGGAAAAAGGAATTGTGAACACTCATGGCTTTGATGAGCTACTGATATATTTAATACATGAAAATAAATACATGATGATTAAAATGAGAAACTGTTCACCCATGTATCTCCCAGATGCCCCTGTGTTCCCCCACGGGCCACACAGAGCCTGGGAGAACTCCTCCGAGGCCTCCAGACTCAGCCGGAAGCTAATCCTGAGCAGGAAGCTTGGCTCGAAGGGAGAGGAAGGGACCCTCCAGGTTGTCATCTCACTCTTCTCACGCTGGGTAGCGAGACATGAGGCGAGCTGGAGGGCCCCTGGGTTGGCACTAATTTGGAAGGTGGCTGAGACAGGGCTGCAGAGAGGCATCTGAAGGGGTGGCCCCCAAAACCACACTGGGGGAAAAGGCGGGGAGCAACTAGAGATTGTCAGGATAAAGAGAGGCACTGCCCATCCCCACTGCATCTGCCCTCGTGGGGGCTTCTCCGATGCCTGGGGTTACCCAGGGGACACTGAAGACCCTGGCCAGGGGCAACCCTGATGAAAAAACCTCATTTCCAAGGTGGCTTTGGCTTCTGGGTAGCCCCACCTCGCCGGGGGGTAGCTGGGACTGACATGCTGACTGAGCCAGCCCTGGGCGTTACCAGGGGGCTCCGCAAGGTCACCCCTGATGTGGAAGGCCCGGGACCCTGAGGCCCATTTGTGTGGGGGGCACTGGTGGCTGGGTGGCCAGTGCCGGGGACATTCAGGTGGGAGAGGGAATGGGAACGTCCCCGCCTCAGAGGCCGTGGCGAGTCTAAGGCGTCCACGGACAGCTTCCTGGGGTCTGCTGCCACCCTGGGCTCTGCCTTCGAGGGACCAGGCGGGTGAACGGCTCGCAGCGGGGTCTCCCTGGCGCGGGGCGAGTGGCCATCCCTGGGGGTGGCCGGCGGCGTCCAGAAGAGGGCACGGAGTTTCGCAGCATCCCCCTTGGCCATCCACGGGGACTCCCGGCTGGCACCCTCAGGTCGGGAGCCAAACAGCGACTCGTCACAGTAAGACGGAGTGTGGCTGATCAGTCTGGCAGAGGGAGCAGAGACACAGTGAGCTGGGCCACAAGCAACCCCACCCCACCAGACACCTGCAGCAGCAGAGAAGGGTTGCTTACAGATCCCAGGGGTCCTTGTCCCCTACACTGGCACCCAGAGTGAGGCCAGAGCCCTCCCGTGCATCACTGCCCCACGTCTTGCTTTCCCCCCACATTCTGACCCAGCTACCTGGCATGTGTCCTAGGTCTGGCCATTTGCATATTCCATCCCCCTGATTGCACTGATTGGTCCAGGAATGGCCAGATGACCCAATTCTGTCCAATCAGAGTCTGCCTTAGGACCTTGGCCAAAACTACTAGGAAAGAGATGTTTTCCTACCACCTGGCCTTGCTCCCTGCTAAAGTGACAGGATGTCAGTCCAAAGCAGCTTGAGGCCACCTCACTCCTACTGGAGACTGAAGGGCATGCAGGGAAAGCAGCACTAAGATGGAGACGATCCCAACTACAGTTTGAGCCCATCGCATAAGCCCCAAATGCCCTTTTTCTAGGGAAGCCAGTTTCAGTAAGCTTTCTGTCACTTGCAACCAGGAGTCCCAAGTAATTAATCCAACCTTAGTCTTCACGGCCTTTACCATCTTTTACCCACCACTTTTTGTCTCAAATATAGTAGGCCCCCATACCATATTTGAGACTGCCAAACACAGTGCCTGACGTACAGGGTGATCGGTTTGAGCTTGTTATAGCCGGCCTGGCTTCATCATCAGAGCAGCTTTATAAAATTCTAAATAATTACTGAGGGCTTTTCATTGGTAGGCCCAGGGCTCAGCGTGTCACATGCATTATCTCATCATTTCTTCCAGCATGCATGTAAGGTAGATGTCAAAATTAACCCCATTTTACAGATAAGGAAACTGAGGCATGGGTAGGGTAAGGCCCCACAGCAAGAATGCAGTATAGACAAGACTCGAATCCAGCCTGGCTCAAGGATCCAAACTATCAACTTCTAATCTAATCTAATCTAGCTCATATTGCACCCTAAATTTAGTTGGCCAGTTGTTATGGACTGAATTGTGTCATTCGCCCCCAATTCATATGTTGAAGTCTAACCCCAAATGGGACTATATCTGGCCTTAATTATTCACATTAATTTGAGGTAATTAAGGCTAAACAGGTTATAAGGGTGGGGCCCTAATCCAGTTAGGACAGCTGTCCTTATAATGACAGGAGGACACGCCAGGAGTGCATGCATAGAGAAAAGGCCATGTGAGGGCATGGTGAGAAGTGGCCACCTGCAAGGCAAGGAGAGAGGCCTCAATGCCACTAGGTAGGGAGGGACCACTGGTCTTGTTTTCCACGTGAAAACTGCAGCTCAGAGAGGTCAAGGTGCTTGCCCAAGGTCACAGAGCAGGTGAATAGCGGGGCAGTAACAGGAACCCAGGTGGCTCCACCAAGCCTAGGAATGCATCTCCCCGCCCTGTTACCTGTATTTGTTCTTCTTCCTTGGCGTGAGGGTCGGCGTGCTGCTCCTGGAGAGCGTGGTCTCACAGGTCCCCGGGGCCCCCGAGGTCTGCGATGCCCCTGTGCCCACTCCTCCGGTTCTGTTAGCCTTCTCCACCCAGGGTGGGTCAAAGTCAGGTGGGGGGGCGCGGGTGCCTGCGGGGCTGCCAAACAGAGTCTCGTCCACGTACGACGCCCTGGCCTGGACCCGGTAGCCGCCCCGGCAGCGGGGTTGAAGGCGGAGGGTCTGCATCCCGCTGAGGGCCAGCTCCACAGGGGTCTTCATGCTGCCCGTGGTCCTGGGTCGCAGCAGGTGTGCCCTGTCCGCCAGGCCCCGCCTCCAAGGCTCTCTGTGAAAGGGGGTCAGGTCAGGGTGGAAGCCCCGAGCCAACGCAGGAAGTGCCGGTGGAAGAAGACTGGCCCCCTTCGACCAGTCCTCCTCAAAGAGGGGCTGTCAACCTCAGGCCGCATTCAGGACATCTGTTTGACATTTTTAGTTGCCATAGTGATGGGGAAAGGGGTGCTTTTGGCAAATATTTAATGAAAAAATAAAAATGCACTTCCAGCACACGGTGTGTGCTCGACAAATATTCACAGAATGACTATGGGGTGAAGGAGAGATGTACCCGTGCCCATTTGGCACCAACCAGAAACAATCCATGGTGGGAGCAGGGGACAGGCACTCCCCTATATGCTGTGTGTGTGTGTGCAGGGCTGGGGACAATGACGGCCAGACGGATCTCAAGCCTACCTCGTGCAAAGAGCGTTACAAGCATTGTCTCGTTTACCCCTCTCGACAGCACTGTAAAGCAGCTTCGATTTGGTCCATTTTACAGATCACAAAACTGAGGCTTCAAAGGGTGAAGTCACATTTGCAGGTCACACCTATAACGCAAAAACAGCGTAAGTACAACCTAGTGTGAATCCAGAGCTTGCGCACTTTACACTCTGCTCTTGGGAGATCACGGGCCTCCGCCCGCCCCCCACCCCACCGAGTGGCCCCCAGATCAGCGGCCGGGTTGGCGCCCGCGGCCCCGCGTTCGCGAGCCATCCCCTACCTGCGCATCTCCGCCCGCGGGCGTCCCGCGGCAGCCCCAGGGCCGCGTCCCCGCGCCGGCTCCGCCGGGGCTGCCGGCCTAGGCGCAGCGCGGGGCGTGCATCGGGGACCCCGCCAACATCGGGGACTGCGGAGTCCGGCGGCCCGGGACGCGCACCGGCCGGCCACCCAGGCGCAGCGCGAGGCCGGCCCTAGCGACGTGCGCCGCGCGCGCACCCGGCAGACAGCAGCCGGCCGGCGCGTACCACCCGCGTGGGGGGAGCGAGCGCGTAGACCCCCCCCCCGCCCGCCGCGCAGTGGGCGCGCCCGCGCCGGCCCCGCCCTCCCGCTTCCGGCGCCGGGCCCGCATGGCGGCCGGCACGCGCGCGGCGGCCGGGCCTCGGTCGCGAGCCGCCATGGCGCAGCGGAGGAAGAAGAAGGGGCTGCGGCCACGCCGGGGCGCGGCGTCCCGGGCGCGCAGCAGCGACTCGGAGGACGGCGAGTTCGAGGTCCAGGCGGAGGACGACGCCCGGGCGCGGGAGGTAGGGCGCGGGCGGGCCGGCTCCCCGCCGAGGGGCACGAGGGCTGCCGGCCGGCCGGCGACGGGGCCCGCGCCCGCCCCAGCGCGCGGCCCGCCCGAGCCTCCCAGTCCGGCCTGGGGTCCCCCCGCCGCGCCGCTCGCGCGCCCCTCATTGGCTACTCCTGCCCGGGGGGCGGGCGCTACTTCCTCCCCGACCAATGGGAAGTGCGGGTGCGCAAGCTCTGCCTTGGAGAGTTTGGGGCGCTCTCCCCGGGGCGATTGGGGGTGGCCCGGCGCGGCGGCTGGAGACGGCGACGCTAGAACTCTGCGAACGTGATAGGAAATTACGCTTGTACGTGCCGACCATGTGCTACGCTCCCTGCTAAGAGCTGCACAAGCCTCACCCCGGCGCGGTGGCTCGAACCTGTGATCCCAGCGCTCGGGAGGCCGCCGGCGCTCAGGAGTTCGAGACCAGCCTGAGCAAGAGCGAGACCCCGTCTCCGCTAAAAATAGTTAAAACTATCTGGGCGACTAAAATTAGAAACAGTTAGCCGGGCGTGGTGGCGCATGCCTGTAGTCCCAGCTACTCGGGAGGCTGAGGCAGGAGGATCGCTTGAGCCCAGGAGTTTTTAGGTTGCTGTGAGCTAGGTTGATGCCACAGCACTCTAGCCCGGGCAACAGAGCGAGACTCTGTCTCAAATAAATAAATAATAATAATTCTCACCCCGACCTAAGTGCTGTCGTTCCCATTTTTCCAGAGGGGGAAACTGAGGCCTAGGAGGTTAAGAAATGTGACCAAGACCTCACAGCTTGTGAGTGGAAGAGCCAGGATTCAAACCGGGGACTGTCAGGTTCCAGGGCCTGTGCCGTTTGCACTACTCAGTGTCAAATGAGTGAATGGACGGAGCGGGGACAGGTGTGAGCACCAAGGGGGCAGACCTGTGGTCCATCGGTCCCCACAGGTGCCCATCAGTCTGGCCTGGCACAGAGTAGCCTCCTACAGCTTCCTCTGGCTGTGTGTGGCTCACACGAAGGAGGTCGCTTGACCTCTCTGTGCCCAGATTCCACATCTGTGGAAGGCGCATGGTTGTGTGTCTCAGAAACTGTTGAAAAGTTTTAATGCCACACCGTACATTCCACTCATTCATAAATCTCGTGTGTCTCGGGCACTCTGTTTTCGTGTACCTAGAGCAGGGGGTGGCACCCTGTTTCTGTAAAAGGCCAGATGGTAAATCTTTTAGGCTTTGTGGGGCAATGTAAGGTCAGTGTCTTTTTTGATGTTTTTTTTTTTTCCTTTTACAGTCTTTTAAAACATAAAAACTGGGCTGGGCGCGTGGCTCACGCCTGTAATCTTAGCACCCTGGGAGGCTGAGGCGGGTGGATAGTTTGAGCTCAGGAGTTCGAGACCAGCCTGAGCAAGAGCAAGAAAAAATAGAAAGAAATTAGCTGGACAACTAAAAATATATAGAAAAAATTAGCCGGGCATGGTGGCGCACGCCTGTAGTCCCAGCTACTCGGGAGGCTGAGGCAGGAGGATGGCCTCAACCCAGGAGTTTGAGGTTGCTGTGAGCTAGGCTGACACCATGGCACTCTAGCCTGGGTGACTGTCTCAAAAGAAAGAAATGAATAAAATGTAAAAACCATTTTTAGCTCATGGGCTGTCCAAGACAGGCTGTGGCTGTGACCTAGAGGGTTAGGGTCAATCATAGAGGGTCAGAGTGGAAGGAACATAGACTCTGAGGCCAGGGTTCAAATCCCCGGTGCCCTGCTTGCATGTGTGACTTTGAGCAGGTCACTTTACCTGTCTGTGCCTCAGTTTCTTTCCCCTGTGAAATAGACATAGCGATACTTCATAGGGTTGCTATGAGGTTTAGGTGGGCTAATTTATCCAGAGCAGCCCCTGGCGTGGTGCCGTGTGAGTTTAGCCATTCCTGTGAAGTACTGTCCTGCACATGCTATTTCTGAGAGGAAGGGGACAGCCCTGTGGACTGAAGGCTCCCTGGAGGAGGCATCGGTTGGATTTAGCTGTGCGCTGTGCGGGGACTTCAGGGTCATGGCTGAGTGGAGGGAGGGAGGTGGAGTGGGGGTGATGGATGGGGACAGAGATTGGTTGGGGGAGGGGGCGGGACAGCTTGGAAGAGTCTAGTACCTCTCGCTTAGCGGGTGTTTTGATTGGCTCTTTAAGGGTGTTGAATGACAGGCCAGGGTGATGGAGGCGGTGACGTCACCAGCTACGTGCTGGGCACCCTTCTGAGCCTCAGGCTCGCCCGCTTAGTCTTCAGGACCCCCTGTGCGGCCGTGCTCTTGCCATCCTGTCTTCCAGATGTGGAGGCTCGGGCTCAGGGAGATTGAGTCCCTCACCCGAGGTCTCACAGCTGGTGAGTGACAGAGTTGGGTTCCAGCTGAGGCGGTGTGTCTGCGGAGCCCACGCCCACCCCGGTGCCGGCCCGGCAGAGGAGGACCTGTTAGCAGAGAAGTCCTGTGATCTGGCGGGGCATCATCGGCCCTGATGGGGGAGACACGGGCACTGGGACAGCCTGCCTGGTGGGCTTTGTTTTTGCTTTTTTTTTTTTTTTTTTTTGAGACAGAGTCTCACTCTGTTGCCCAGGCTAGAGTGAGTGCCGTGGCGTCAGCCTAGCTCACAGCAACCTCAAACTCCTGGGCTCAAACAATCCTTCTGCCTCAGCCTCCCGAGTAGCTGGGACTACAGGCATGCGCCACCATGCCCGGCTAATTTTTTCTATATATTTTTAGCTGTCCAATTAATTTTTCTGTTTTTAGTAGAGACGGGGTCTCACTCTTGTTCAGGCTGGTTTCGAACTCCTGACTTTGAGCGATCCTCCCGCCTCGGCCTCCCAGAGACCTAGGATGACAGGCGTGAGCCACCGCGCCCGGCCTAGTGGTCTTGATTGTGCCTGAAGTGACGCTGCCTCTGCTTTCCCCTTGCAGCTGGGACCCGGCAGACCCCTGCCCACCTTCCCCACCTCGGAATGCACCTCAGACGTGGAGCCGGACACCCGGGAAATGGTTCGCGTCCAGAATAAGAAGAAGAAGAAGTCTGGAGGCTTCCAGTCCATGGGTGGGTGAGCGAGCTGGGCATGCAGGGACGCTGGGGGAGCAGCGGCAGGGGTCACCACACCCTCCGCGCTCAGGGCAGGACTGATGTCCCCTCTGGGCCCAGCATGGTGGCAGGTGTCCGGCAGACAGAGGAAACAGATGGGGTCTCCAAGGCATTCAGGGCCTTCTCGTGGGGCAGCAGGCCTGACGCGAGGACAGAGCGGTCAGCGCAGGCCTTGGAAAAGGCGGTGGTGGCGCAGGGACAGGCCAAGACCATCAGGGATTTCCTGCACAGCGGGATGAGATTCCAGAGGGAGGGCAAAGGCGGGATGGGTGGGTGGCGTTGGCACACCCGGCTGGCTGAGTAATGCTGAACTCTCTTGCTCTTTACAAACTGGTAGCAGCTAGAGCAAGGATTTGGGTGTTAAGATGAGGCTGGCGTGGCTGCTCACGCCTGTAATCCTAGCAATGTGGGAGGCCGAGGCAGGAGGATCACTTGAGCTCAGGAGTTCGAGGCCAGCCTGAGCCGTGAGCAAGAGCGAGACCCCGTCTCTACTAAAAATAGAAAGAAATTAGCTGGACAACTAAAAACACATAGAAAAAATTAGCCGGGCATGGTGGCACATACCTGTAGTCCCAGCTACTTGGGAGGCTGAGGCGGGAGGATCACTTGAGCTCAGGAGTTAGAGACCAGCCTGAGCCATAAGCAAGAGTGAGACCCTGTCTCTACTAAAAATAGAAAGAAATTAGCTGGACAACTAAAAATACATAGAAAAATTTAGCCGGGCACATGCCTGTAGTCCCAGCTACTTGGGAGGCTGAGGCAGGAGGATCACTTGAGCCTGGGAGTTTGAAGTTGCCATGAGCTAGGCTGACACTATGGCACTCTAGCCCAAGTATAGAATGAGTCTCTGTCTGAAAAAAACCCACTAAATATCAAGATGACTACTTTTATAATCTTAGAATGGAAAAGAAGACCTTTCTAAGTGTGACTGAGCACCATTTACTTTGAGTTTGTTTGAATTAGGCATGTGGATGCCAAAAAGCAATGTAAACTAATTTAATGTGAGTGCCACACTGGGAATCCCATTTGCAACCTGTGGGACAAAGGTTTACTGCCTCTAATATACAAAGAGCTCTTACAAATCAATAAGAAAAAGACAAACACCAGGGTCCAGAATTAGGGGAAGAAAACTAACAGGCATTTCACAAAAGGAATGTGAACGGCCAGTTAGAAAACCAGCAACGTGCTAACCCTCCGCAGTCATCAGAGAAAACAGCTGCCAGCTTCTCCCTGTGGGTGTGTTTTGCCTTTCTGAATCCTCAAGATAAAAGATGGACCAAAAAGCAGCCGGGACTGTGGTGCTTACAGCTGCAAATACTTCACACAACCTCCGGGCCTGCAGGACTTACCGCGCCTAAGACAAACACGCAACTTCTCAGTGTCATCTAAACCCTCTCTGCGTTCGGAGATGCCACGTTCCCTCGTGACATTAAGAGTGGGCTCTAGGCTGGTGGCGCACGCCTGTAACCCTAGCACTCTGGGAGGCCAAGGCAGGTGGATCGCTCGAGGTCAGGAGTTCGAAACCAGCCTGAGCAAGAGCGAGACCCCCTGAAAATAGAAAGAAATTAATTGACCAACTAAAATATATATATACAAAAAAAATTAGCCGGGCACGGTGGCGCATGGCTGTAGTCCCAGCTACTCGGGAGGCTGAGGCAGGAGGATCGCTTGAGCCCAGGAGTGTGAGGTTGCTGTGAGCTAGGCTGACGCCAAGGCACTCTAGCCCAGGCAACAGAGTGAGACTCTGTCTCAAAAAAAAAAAAAAAAGAGTGGGCTCTAATCAGCATCGTGCACTGCTGTAGGTAATTTGTTTCTTAAGTCTCATTTAAGCTTTCGGTTTCTGGTTTATCGCTTTTCTTTTTTTCCCTTGCCATTTATTTGATGATGGAGCGGTCATTTGTCCTATAAGTTTTTTTCGGGGGGGTGTGATGCTTTGGGGGTCCCCAGCTCCTGACCCTTCGAATGTCTCCCCCAGGCTTGAGCTACCCGGTGTTCAAGGGCATCATGAAGAAGGGCTACAAGGTGCCCACGCCCATCCAGAGGAAGGTGAGGGGCGGGGAGGGGTGGCTTGGCCTCCTGTCTGGTCCTTGGCAGCTGCCTCTTGTCCCGGCTGTCGCATCTGTGGCCCTTTACTCCAGCGGAGCCCCGTAGCGCGCCCATTCCACGGTGGGGAGAGCAGGGCCGCTGCCGGGCCCCCGCCAGACAGCTCACAGGTGCCGTCATCACCTGGCCTCCTGGTTATTGTCCTCAGTTGTTTAGCCGAGTGGGGGAAAGCATGTCTCGGGGTCCCGAGGAGGAGGATCAGACAGGGAGGTAGAGTCTGGCTCACCCTGAAGAAGGATGCTCCAGTAGTAGAAAGAGTTGTGGGTAGTGAGCTGTTTGTCCCTGGAGGTATGCAAGAATAGGCAGGCATGGGATCAGGGCTGGGTGACAGCAACCCCCTCCCCACCCCCCGCACATTCACTGAGATCCCCCAGCGCACCCACTTGGGTGTTGGGGTGCGGGAGCTGATCCCCGCCCCCTCTCTCGCGTCTGCAGGCCATCCCCGTGATCCTGGACGGCAAGGACGTGGTGGCCATGGCCCGGACGGGCAGCGGCAAGACGGCCTGCTTCCTCCTGCCCATGTTCGAGCGGCTCAAGACGCGCAGCGCCCAGAGCGGGGCCCGTGCCCTCATCCTGTCGCCCACCCGGGAGCTGGCCCTGCAGACCATGAAGTTCACCAAAGAGGTGCGTCCGCGCCGGGCGGGCGGCAGCGGGGCAGCCTCGGGCCGGGAAGGGAGGCCGGGAGGGGGCTGGGGCGCCTCCCCACTCCCCTAATCCCTTCCTCTGTCTCCACAGCTGGGCAAGTTCACCGGCCTCAAGACCGCCCTGATCCTGGGCGGGGACAAGTAAGGGCTCCCTCACCCCGCGCCATGCTCACCACCACGCGGGCACGCCCCGAGTCTCAGAAATCAACGGGTAGCACAGGTGTAACCTTTCCATAGGCCTAACTGCACCTTGTTTAAAAGCGGAACGTGCAGAACTGGAGGAGTGTCTGTAATGGTTCAAGTTGGTAAGACGTGTTATTCCTGAGTGCTTGCACCCCCTTCCCCGGTGGCAGGTGCCACGCCTGCTGTACAGATGAGCAGACTGAGGAAGGGATGGGCTGGGACCAGGCCGTGGTTCCATGTCCGAGCTGGGGTCGGCATGTACTCTCCTGCCGCGGCCCGCCCGCCGCCCCACAGTCCTCTCTCACCCGGCAGCCCCTTCACGGTCCCTCTTAATTCTCCCAGTTTTGCTTTTCTGTGCTTTCCTGTACAGTGTAGTTTATTATCTCAACAGCTTGGGGGTGTCAGGCCTCCCTGGGCTAGTCCTGGGGTTCTGGCTCCTACAGGTGTCCCAGGGGTGTTTCAGAGGAGGACTAGGGTTGGGGTCGTGTGCCCAAAGGATAAAAGGACGAGAACACAGATGCAGGGAACCTGGGCGCTAGTTGGAGCGCGCAGTTCCGGGGTTAGTGGCTAGAGGGCGCTGTCGGCGAAGTCAGCGTCATTACTATTTGGAGCAACAACAGAGGGAACAAGGTGTCTCTTTGGGGAATTGTTTGTTGTAACAATTCTTGTGTGTGTTTCAACGTAAGTCTCTCGTCAGGGCAGCGCCCTTGTCTAGTGTCTTAGCAGTGGCCTGTCGTCAGTCCCAGTCTGAGTCCCCGGGGCTGAGGTTGGGGCTCCCCTGGGCGTTTGATCTCGGGAAGGGGGAGAGACTGGAGACACCTGTTCAGGCTCCTCCCTCGTCCCTCCCCAGGATGGAAGACCAGTTCGCAGCCCTGCACGAGAATCCTGACATGTGAGTTTGTGGATCGCGGGTGGCGCTCTGGGGTCTCTTCCCAGATGGCCAGTGGCGGGAGGGGGAGGGCGCGGGGGTGACTGGCCTTGCACCCTTCCAGAGTCATTGCCACGCCCGGGCGCTTGGTGCACGTCGTGGTGGAGATGAACCTGAAGCTGCAGAGCGTGGAGTACGTGGTGTTTGACGAAGCCGACCGGTAAGGCTGCCGTCCAGCCCCGCCCGCGTCACGGTGTCCCCAGACGGAGGGAGGGAGGGAGGGAGGCCAGCCGGGGACGGCTCTGCCGGGAGACCTGTGGGGCCGGATAGAAGCCGCGTCTCCCCAGGCGTGGGCTGTGGACCTCAAGCAACGCAGCAACATAGCGAGCGCGACCTCAGAGAGTCTTTAGAAAGCAGAAGGTTGAGGGCATGGCCTCGGGAGCCAGCCAGGGCGGGCTCCCATCCCAGCTGCCGTTCTGGCTCTGTGAACTTGGGCCGGCCCGCGGGCGCGCTGGGCCCCCCTGTAGCTGAGCACAGTGTTGCCTCCGCTGCAAAGTGGGGGTAAAGTAGCGCGTGCCGGGCGGGGGTCCACGAGGAGCAAAGACTGTTTAGAACCACGCTCCGCCCGAGTGAATGAGAAACAACTGGGAGCGCAGATTCCTGATCGCCAGGTCTCTGTGGCTCAGGACGAGGTTGCGTGGCAGAGAGAGTGGAGTGAGGCAGGAACTGGCTGGAGTGGCCTGCGCCCCTGCCCCGTCCTCCCCTCCCTGCCCCCGTGCCCCCACCCTCCGCTCCCTGCCCCCCTGCCCCCACCCTCTGCTCCCTGCCCCCACCCTGCCCTCCCTGCTCCTCTGCCCCCACCCTGCCCCCCTGCCCCCACCCTGCCCTCCCTGCCCCCACCCTGCCCTCCCTGCCCCCCTGCCCCCACCCTGCCCTCCCTGACCCCCTGCCCCCACCCTGCCCCTCCCCTCCCCGACCCCCTGCCCCTCCCCTCCCCTCCCTGACCCCCTGCCCCTCCCCTCCCTGACCCCCTGCCCCTCCCCGACCCCCTGCCCCCACTCTCCCTGATCCCCTGCCCCTCCCCTCCCTTACCTGGCCCTCCCCTCCCCTCCCTGACCCCCTGCCCCTACCCTACCCTCCCTGCCCCGCCCTCCTGCCCTCCCTGACCCCTGTCCCCGCCCTCCCCTCCCTGACCCCCTGCCCTCACCCTCCCCTCCCTGACCTCCTGCCCCACCTCCTCTCCCTGACCCTCTGATCCCCCCTCCCCTCCCTGACCCCCTGTCCCCACCCTCCCCTCCCTGACCCCCTGCCCTCACCCTCCCCTCCCCGACCTCCTGCCCCACCTCCTCTCCCTGACCCTCTGATCCCCCCTCCCCTCCCTGACCCCCTGCCCCCGCCCTCCCAGGCTGTTCGAAATGGGCTTTGCAGAGCAGCTGCAGGAGATCATCGCCCGCCTCCCCGGCGGCCACCAGACCGTGCTGTTCTCGGCCACGCTGCCCAAGCTGCTGGTGGAGTTTGCCCGGGCAGGTGAGCGAGAGGCGGGTGGAGACGGGGGTTGGGGGGTCTCGTCCCTCGGTGACCCCTGCCCAACCTTGCCGTGCCCCCGCAGGCCTCACGGAGCCCGTGCTCATCCGGCTAGACGTGGACGCCAAGCTCAATGAGCAGCTCAAGGTGAGGCTGCCCCTGCCACCCTGTCCCAGGCCCACAGGTCCGGGTGGCCGGTGGCCAGGACCCCGAGAGCCAACCGCGGGCCCCTCTTCCCGCAGACCTCCTTCTTCCTGGTTCGCGAGGACTCCAAGGCGGCTGTGCTGCTCCACCTGCTGCGCAACGTGGTGCGGCCCCAGGACCAGACAGTGGTGTTCGTGGCCACCAAGCACCACGCCGAGTATCTCACGGAGGTGAGCGGGGCCCTGATGGTGCCCGGGTTGGGGAGGACACCCCTGAACCCCTCCTGTGTGGGGACCAGTGCTGCCTGCGGCGGCTCCTCGGAGCTGCAGTTCCGCCTGCGGCCACGAGAGGGCAGCACCAGAGCAGCAGGGCGTCGGGGCTGCAGTTTCGTTTGCTGCCACGAGAGGGCAGCACCAGAGCAACCCACGGGCCTGCCAGGGCTCGAGACTTTGTTATTCTCTTGAATTTTTTATTAGGAAAAACTTCAGACACGCACTGACATCGTCAAATAGTATAATGGACGCGCAGGTGCCTGTTATCCGGGTGTAACTGTTACCAACTCATGGCCAGTCTTATGTAGCTAGTACCTTCCTTAAGCAGGTCCCAGCCGTCCTGTCCTGTCGCTGCTCCGTGACTCTCAGTGTTCAGCGGGTCCGGCGCTGTGAAAGCCAGGCGCGGCTCGCGCGCAGGGAGGGCTGCAGGGCAGGCTGTGCAGGGCGCCCTTCGCGCCGGGCGGGGAAGGCTGCAGGGCAGGCTGTGCAGGGCGCCCTTCGCGCCGGGCGGGGAAGGCTGCAGGGCAGGCTGTGCAGGGCGCCCTTCGCGCCGGGCGGGGAAGGCTGCAGGGCAGGCTGTGCAGGGCGCCCTTTGCGCCGGGCGGGGAAGGCTGCAGGGCAGGCTGTGCAGGGCGCCCTTCGCGCCGGGCGGGGAAGGCTGTGCAGGGAGGGCTGTGCAGGGCGCCCTTCGCACCGGGCAGGGAAGGGTGCAGGGAAGGCTGTGCAGGGTGCCCTTCGCACCGGGCAGGGAAGGCTGTGCAGGGCGCCCTTCGCACCGGGCGGGGAAGGCTGCAGGGAAGGCTGCGCAGGGCGCCCTTCGCTCTGTGCGGGGAAGGCTGCGCAGGGCGCCCTTGGCACCGTGGCGGTCTCTCCGTGCGTGTGCCCGTGTAACCCCTGGCTGGGTCAGGGCATGGGGGCCCCTCCCCTCGGTGGCAGCCACTACCCGGTCTGTGGTCTGAGGGCGAGGCTCACTGGGTCCCATGCTCAACGGTGCCTCCTGTGTGCAGCTGCTGGGGTCGCTGGCGAATGAGCCCAAAGCAGTAATTTTTGTGCAGTAATTTTTTTTTTAAGGGCAGTGAACAGTTTTGTGGCCCTTCTGTGTCCCAGGCTCTGTTCCCAGAGCTGTGTGTGCATTAGCTCATCTGAGCCCCATGACAGCTTCAGAGGAGGGACGATTATTGTCCCCATTCTACAGATGAGGAAATCAAGGCACAGAGGTTTGGTAGCCTGCCCAGGGCCACAGAGCTTGTTAGTGGCAGAGTGGGGAGAGGCTCGTGTCCTGGCCCTCTGCACACGTCCTCCGCTTTGATGCTCAGACAGCCCTGCGGAGAGGGGGAGGTGGCATAGCCCCGTTTATACCCGTGAAGGCACGAACCGGGGTCCCCAGCAGGGCGGGCATTCAAGTTAGGAGTGCCAGCCCCCAGGACCAGGTGTCTCGCTCGGCACCACGGTGCCCGCCCCTGCCGTGGCCTGGCCTCCAGCCTCCCCTCTGAGCCTCCTCCTGTCCGTCCCTCGGCCCCGAGCAGCTGCTGGCGGCGCAGCGGGTGAGCTGCACTCACGTCTACAGCGCGCTGGACCAGACGGCGCGCAAGATCAACCTCGCCAGGTTCGCGCACGGCAAGTGCTCCGCCCTCATCGTCACCGACCTGGCCGCCCGGGGCCTGGACATCCCCCTGCTGGACAACGTCGTCAACTACAGCTTCCCTGCCCGGGGCAAGCTCTTCCTGCACCGCGTGGGTGAGCCGGCCAGCCCCTGCCACTGCCCCTGGGGGCGGGAAGCCAGGGCCCAGGGAAGGGCCGGCGACTTAGAGTCTCTGGGGTGGCCTGGGCGTGTCCTGGCGGCAGCCACGCTCTGACTTAGGTGGGCCTCCCTCTTTCTGGGCTCCCAGTCAGCCCTGGCTTTGTCTGTCTGTCTGTCTCTGCCATTCTGGACACAGTGGCCGTCGGCTCCTCCCTGCCGTCCTGTCCCCAAAACGGCCCCTTTAGCTTTTCTCCCGGTGCCCTTGCAACCTTTAGGTCATGTCCCGGCTTTCTGCCTCCTGTCCCCTGAGCCCTGGACGGCATCTCCTGACTTCCCACCTTTGTCAGATCAGGGTGTTGAGCCCCCCTCCCCCTCATTGCTCCCAGCCCAATGCACTCCGTTTAATTTTTTTCTTTAAGAGATGGGGTCTTGCTCTGTTGCCCAGGCTGGAGTGCAGTGGTGCAGTCATAGCTCACAGTAGCCTTGAACTCCTGGGCTCAAGTGATCCTTCTGCCTTAGCTTCCTGAGTAGCCGGGACTACAAGCACACACCACCACACCCGCCTAATTTTTTTTTCTTTTTGAGACAGAGTCTCACTTTGTTGCCTAGGCTAGAGTGCCGTGGCGTCAGCCTCGCTCACAGCAACCTCAAACTCCTGGGCTCAAGAGATCCTCCTGCCTCAGCCTCTTAAGTAGCTGGGACTACAGGCATGCGCCACCATGCCCAGCTCATTTTTTCTATATATTTTTAGTTGGCTAATCAATTTCTTTCTATTTTTAGTAGAGACGGGGTCTCGCTCTTGCTCAGGCTGGTTTTGAACTCCTGACCTTGAGCAATCCTCCTGCCTCGGCCTCCCAGAGAGCTAGGATTACATGTGTGAGCCACCGCGCCCGGCCTAGTGGTCTTGATTGTGCCTGAAGTGACGCTGCCTCAGTTTTCCCCTCCCAGCTGGCACCCGGCAGACCCCTGCCCAGCTAATTTTTTAAAGAGATGGGATCTCGCTGTGTTGGCCAGTCTGGTCCAGACTCTTGACTTAGAAGCAATCCTTCCACCTCAGCCTCCCAGAGTGCTAGGGTTACAGGTGTGAGCCACCACCACACCTGCCCCTGTTTAATTTTTTTATTACAAAAGTAATGGGGTTTCAACATGAATTTGGGGGTATACAATCCAATCCATACTGTAGCCATTGTAGGAAAATGGGACAAATCGGCAAAGCACCCAGAAGGCGAGTCACCCAGGCCTGTCATTTTGGTGTGTCTTTTGACACCTCCTTTTTTTTAATTTTTTATTATCACAAGACTATCGTGGTGCTCAATGCCACCTCCTTCTAATTTTTATTTTATCGTGGTAAAACATACATAACATACGGTCTATCATCTTAGCCATTTTCAAGTGCACGGTTCGGTGGCATTAAGTCCATTTACGGTGTTGTATGGCTGTCACCACCTCCCGTCCCCGGAACTTTTCATCATCCCAAACTGCAACTCCACCCACCAGACGACATCTCCCCGTCTCCCCGTCACTCCTCCCTCAGCCCCCACAGCCACGGTGCTGCTTTCTGTGTGGGTCACCGCAGGGTCTCCGCCCTGCCACCCTCCAGGCAGGGCGCGTGGGTCTCGGCCCCGGGCCTTGGGGGACACACCTCCCTCTCGGTGCCGTCTGCCGTCCCGCAAGGCTGGTCCTCCGTGTCCCCAGAGAGGTCCCCAGGGCCCCTCCAAAGGGCATTTCTCATGCGCCACGTGACCAACAGGGTCGATCGGACAACCTGAAATGAAACCTCCAAGTGCCTGAGGCTCCGCTTCCCCGAGATGCAGATACAAACCACGGCGGGACGGGACGCGTGGACACGCCCAGCACAAAATCGGAATCGTTGGGGCTGTTCTTTTTATAGTCTGCTTTTTTTTTTGTAAACATCACCGTGCATCACGAATGTTTTTACCTTTGCTTAAGCTTGACCTCCCCTCCTGCAGGCCGTGTGGCCCGGGCCGGCCGAAGCGGCACAGCCTACTCCTTGGTGGCCCCGGACGAGGTCCCCTACCTGCTGGACCTGCACCTGTTCCTGGGCCGCGCGCTCACCCTCGCCCGCCCCCACGAGGAGCCCTCAGGTGAGAGGCGGCTGGGCTGGAGCTGGGGGTCCCCGTGTAGTTCATGGGGTGGGGGGGTAGTGGGGGGCACCTGCAAAGGGGGCTGAGCCCTGTCTTGGCTTTGGGAGGAGGTGGGTGGATTTGATGCCGGGAGAAGATCCGTACGTTTTAAACTCAGGATTTCACGCAACAGTCCGGATTTTTGGTGTCTTCTGGGAAACAGTCGGATCTGGCTGGGCCGAGTCTGCCCTTTCCTGGGTTACCCTGAAGGCAGTGGGTGCTAAGCTGTGGCGCCACGGTGGGCGGCCCTGCCCGCCTGCCGCTCCCGTCTGCAGCCTGCCCGGCCCTGCAGGCCCCTGCTGGGAGACTTACACTAGGGGAGCCCCAGGGGAGGGAGAGAGACCGAGTGTCGTCCACACCAGGCATTCTCAAACCAGGCCCGAGGGCCACATGCGGCCCGACGAGGACATTTATCTGGCCCGCCGGGTGTTTTTGCCACTGCTGCCTGTCCTACTTAGCGGCCGACTCGTCCCGGGCCCACAGTGCGCATGTGTGGAATGTGCGCCGCGCTCTCCAGCGGTCTGAGGGACCGTGAACTGGCCCCCGGTTTAAAAAGTTTGAGGACCCCTGGTCCACGCCAAGCTCACAGATGGTTCCTTTATGCACTCCAGGGTGGGAACGAGTGGGGCAGGTGACAGCAGTCACGATTGCTTCTGTCCATGGTCCTCCACTGTGGGCCTCCACCATGGTCGCTGTGTGCTGAGCACCCAGTGCACCTTGTGTCGCTGGTCCGTTGGTGGTGGAGAGGGCTGTCATCGCTGTGCTTCACAGACAGGGAAAGGGCTCAGGCCCACTCGGTGCCGCACAGCAGGGAGGTGGCCAGCTGCGCTTCGGGTCTGCCCGGAGCCCCGACACCCCACTCCTAGAGTCAAGGCGGCCTCCTCGGCATTGCCCGGCCAGTGGTCGGCGGGGGCCCGGCCAGCCCAGCCACCTCAGAGGCCGGGTCCCCTCCCCCACCGCCGCTCCCTCTTGGCTGCCAGTAGCATTCACTATCCCGGCTGTGGCTCCCTAAGGTGACTGAGGGCCCAGTGTCCGTGCTCGGGCTCCCCTGTGCCTGGAGGCAGGTTGGAAGCAGACGCTGCGGCAGGAACAGTCTAGGGTCGGCAGGAGGGCATGGGAGGGGCTGAGGGTGGGTAGGGGCTCATGTGGGGTCACTGGAGCTGGAGGCTGGAAGTGGAGGCTTGAAGATCGAGTTTCAGGGGCTTCCCTGGGGGCAAAGGAGAGAGTGCTGGGGCCAAATGTGGGGGAGGGGCGTGCCAGGAGGCCCCTGTCCCAGCCCCAGGGGCGGGCCGGGTGACAGGCAGGAAGCAGGACGTGGGCTCCAGGCCAGAGGTAGCTGCTGCCCGGAGCGTGTGCCCCGCCGTGTGGACGAGCCACGTGCCCAAGGAACGTCACTCACAGAAGCTGTCCCCGCCCGTGGGCGGATGCGCTCGGTCGCTGTCTGGCCTCAGTGTCTGCCCAATAAGGGACAGTTGTCATGCGAGGCGTCTTCCTGCAGTTGGGAGCCCAGGATGGGCCCAGGCGGGTGGGCGGCGGCGGGCAGCTTCTGACCGGCCCGTGTGGCGCAGGCTCGCTGGGCGTGGACGGCGTGCTGGGCCGGGTGCCGCAGAGCGTGGTGGACGAGGAGGACGGCGGCCTGCAGAGCAGCCTGGAGCGGTCGCTGGAGCTGCGCGGCCTGGCCCGCGTGGCCGACAACGCCCAGCAGCAGTACCTGCGCTCGCGGCCCGCGCCCGCGCCCGAGTCCATCAAGAGGGCCAAGGAGCTGGACCTGGCAGGGCTGGGCCTGCACCCCCTCTTCAGTGAGTGTCTGCGGGCAGGGGGTGGCGGGCGGGCCCCGGGGCGCCCACCGTGCCCGCCTCACACCCCCCGCCCCCAGGCTCACGCTTCCGGGAGGACGAGCTGCAGCGGCTGAAGCTGGTGGACCGCATCCGCAGCTACCGCTCGCGCGCGGTGAGTGGGCGCCGGGCGGTGAGCGGGCGCCGGGCGGCGACAGCCTAGAGGTGGCAGCTGGCAGGCCACGGTCCCACAGGGGCAGCGTGGTGCCGGCACTCGGGTTGCTCTCCCGGCCTGCCGGGGATTTTCACGTGAGCTTGCAGTGCCTTTACCTGTGCCCACGGCGTTGGCAGCGCCTCCAGAGATGCCTTGTTTTCTGGAAGCTTCCCTGCTGGTCAGTGGCAGGTCCAGTGGCGCAGCCATTGCCTACACTTAGGGACTGCTCACCGAGGGAAGTGACATTCTCGAGGCCTGCTAGCGGCCTGAGGAGCTGGCTTTCCAGAACTTTCTTACCTCTGTCTCACCTCTTGGCTCCCACTGGGCACCCCGTCTTGTGCATGTGGGAGGGGGTGCACAAAAGCAAAGGGAGACCTGCCCAGGACCAGCCAGCCTGCCAGCCGGCTAGGAACAAAACAGGAGTGGGAGTGTCGAGCGCGTTCAGACTCAGACGGGTTGATACGCTCGGGCTTTCCCTGGCTGTGTGCCTTTGGGCAGATGACTCGCCCTCTCTGGGTCTGTCTGAAGTGCAGATAATGAGAGTGCCCAGCTCGGACGGTGGGGAAGATTTGGGGAGGAGTGGCCATTAGCCCACCGTGGGGGAGGGTGGTTGGGGCAGGAGCCATCGGACAGAGGACTTGGGTGTCCCCTCCACAGACCATCTTTGAGATCAACGCCTCCAGCCGGGACCTGAGCAGCCAGGTGATGCGCGCCAAGCGGCAGAGGGACCGCAAGGCCATCACCAGGTTCCAGCAGGGGCGACAGGAGGGGCCGGTGGGCCCAGCCCCAAGCCGTCCGGCACCGCAGGTGGAGCAGCCGGAGGAGGAGGGGGAGGAAGGAGAGAATGTGGAGGTACAGGCCCTGCCCCGGGGACCCTGGACCTAGGGTGGGGGAGGGGTGGCGTGAGTCCTAGCAGCCCGCGGGCTGTACTGGGGCTGTGAGTGGCGGATGGGGTGGACGCGGTGACAGCCCCCACGTCCCCGTCTGCAGGGCGCGGCCGTGGTACTCGCCCACCGTCCCTCATCGACAGCCTGCTGCTGATGAGTTTGGGTTTCGGCCCTCTAGCGTGCAGGCACTGCGTGTGACATGCCCTCAGTGGGGTCTGGGTGTCACGAGCCATCAGACACATCGGGCCCCGCAGCCAGACCGCGGGGCCACACAGGCTGGGTAGCCCCCATTGGCTGAGGTGGGATTTTGACATTGGGTGAATTTCGGGAAAGTTCGTTTCCAGGCTGTGTGGACTGGCGCACTGCAGCCCAGAGGCTGCGGCTCCTGCCTCGTGGCCGGCACAGACGCAGGGCCCAGCGTGTGCTGAGTCCCGCAGGCGCCTGGCAGCGTCAGCTGTGGCAGCGTCAGTCCCCGCCTGAGGTGGGGGCGGGCGGAAGGGCAGAGGAGGGAAGGTTGGCAGCGGCCAGGCCATGATGAGGGCAGTGTCAGGCCTGGGCCTCGGGGCCGGGAGGCAGGGCTGGGGGACCGTGAAGTGTCCCATCCGCCTGGCAGGGGAGTCCGGGGCCTGCGCGTCCACCAGTGTGTCCCTCTCGTGTGTCTCACTGGGACAGAGGGTTTAGTAGCCAAAAAGCTTAGTTGAAGACTCATACTATAGAGCGGGCCAGGCCCTGAGGGGCAGGGCCTTGCCTCAGTCACACAACTGGGGGACTGAGGTGGCACTACTGTAGAGCACAGGTCTCACCCCGGCTGGCACCTCGCCCCACCCATCCCTCCTGCCCTGCTGGTCGTTGAGGCAGGGGCTGGGCTGTGGGCGGGGAGACTGGGGGCGCCCCAGGGCCTGCAGGCGTGACTCTGGGCCTTGGTCTGCCAGGACGTCTTCGTAGAGGTCTTGGGCAGGAAGCGGCAGCAGCCGGGACCCAGCAGGAGAGCCAAGAGGCGGAGGGAGGAGGCCCAGCAGCGGGACCAGGAGTTCTACGTCCCCTACCGGCCCAAGGACTTCGACAGCGAGCGGGGGTGAGTGGCCGGCTGCGTTCCGGGCGGGGCAAGTGGGGCCCACTGGGTCCCCATTAACCCAGTCTGGTCTCCCCACCCTCCCTCTGCAGCCTGAGCATTGGTGGTGATGGGGGCACCTTCGAGCAGCAGGTGGCCGGGGCCGTCCTGGACCTCATGGGGGACGAAGCACAGAACCTGACCAGGGGCCGGCAGCAGCTCAAGTGGTGAGTGCGCAAGTGAGCCCACGGCCCCTTCCACTGCCCGCCCAGCAGCCAGGGTGGCCCCCGAGAGCCTCCTCCCGGGTGACACTGGGCAGGGTGATCCTGTGCCTGTCCTGGCCCCTTGCTTTGATCTTGACCCTGCCTGTCCTTTCTGCAGTAGGTCTTGCTAGACAGGGCTCCTGACCCAGTGTGCTCATGAGGGCCCCAGAGTCCAGAGAAGTGATGGGACGATCCCAGGGTCACGGAGCCAGGAAGTGGCAGGGGATCAGAAACCCTGCCGGAGACCCTTGGCCCTGAGCCACGGTCCCAGTGCTGGTGCCGACCCCCTGACCCCACTGTCTCTCTAGAGACCCAGACTGCCAGGGAAAGGTGAGGAGAGAGAGGAAACAGACGTTTATTGAGCGCCACCTGCGTGCCAGACGCACGCTTCAATACTCCAGCAACCCAGTGAGGTCAGGCGAGGAAACAGGCCCCGAGACGCACTTAAGCCCCCTCGGCAGCCCTCCTAACTCCCTCTCCCGCAGGGACCGGAAGAAGAAGCGGTTCGTGGGACAGTCAGGACAGGAGGACAAGAAGAAGATCAAGACCGAGAGCGGCCGCTACATCAGCAGCTCATACAAGCGTGACCTGTATCCAGAGGGGCAGGGTGGGGAGAGCGGGGCCCAATGGCTTCGGCAGCTCCAATAAGTGGGACTCGAGTCTGCTAGGGGCGGGGCCCGGAGGGGGCGGGGCGGGCGGCTTCAGCTCCAATAAGAGACTCGAGTCTGCTGGGGGCGGGGCCTGGAGGGGGCGGGGCGAGCGGCTTCCTCGTGCACAGCGCTACTAAGAGGGACGGGGCCCGCCCTCCCGGCTTCGGGGCTCTCCGTAGGGGCTCTCCGTAGCTCTCCGTAGGTGGGACCTGGAGGCGCTTGGGCGGGAGGGGGCGGGGCCTGCTCGCAGCCCAGGGGCTTCGCGACTCCACGGGCAGCTTTCTTAACCCGGCTTCCCAGCTACCAAAAGTGGAAACAGAAACAGAAAATTGATGACCGTGACTCGGAGGAGGAAGGGGCATCTGATCGGAGAGGCCCAGAGCGAAGAGGCGGGAAGCGAGGCCGCGGCCAAGGTGAGAGCCAGGGTGGGCATGCAGGTGGGCAGGGCAGGTGGGGTTAGAGAACAGCCGGGGCGGAGGGGTGCGGGGGCTGTCGTGGGGCCCTAGACCTGGGTCTGTTGGAGTCGACGGTGTCAGAGCCCTGGGTCCCTCTCACATGCACACACCCAGGTTCCCCCTTCCGCTGTCCCTCAGTGGACTTCGCCTGGCCTCTGATGGTCACTAGCGCCACCTGACAGGCACTGGGCGGCCCGAGCCTCAGGTGCATGGCCCTGACCGCTCCCACTTCACGGGTGGGATAGAAAACTTGTGGGAGATGACCAGCTCACCTATTGCAGTTCGTTGTCCAAAAGCCTAGGGAACGCGTGGGGGGGACCTTGCGCCAGTGCTGCTATGGGCCATTTCTTGCCTGCCAAATGGCAGTGGCACATGGTTTGACCTGGCAGGAAGTGAGCATGGAAGGGTTCCCTGCAGACGCACTGGGGGGGGGGGACGGGGTTTCAGTGAGGCCGCAGGGAAGTTCATGTTGCACAAGCTGGCAGTGGGAGGGCAGCCCTGGCTCTAGGAGGAGGTGATTGCTGGGGAGACTGAGGAAGGATCTTCCTCGGGGTGTGGGTTGCCAAAGCCCATGTGCAGCGACCCCCCCCCCAGTTAACACCCTTTGATGTATGCTGAAGGGGGGACACTGCAGCTCCTCCCACTGCCCCCCACTGCAAGCTTGCTGTCAGGGAAGGGCTCTCACTTGCTGGGTGGGGGCAGGCTCTGTCCTAGACGTGCCATATGTGACCTTGGGGGCGAGAAGACTGAGTACCCATTTACAGGCAGGGAAACCGAGGTGGCTCACGAGGGCAGTGACTGAATCTGGGTCACCCAGCTGCCTGCCACGACCCACCTGGGGCTTTTGCTGGGGAGAGGGAGTTTGGGACCGTGCCCTGGGCTCTCTTGGGCCACCCTGGGGCTGGTCACTGCCTCTGTCTTTGTCCTTTAGCGTGGGACCTGTTCTGATTTCCTTTTGCCATCCCCTGCCAGTTCTCTCCTGGGTGGACGTGTTTCCTGGGCAGCATCACTCCTTCCCTCCGTCCTTGACTTTCTACGTCTCTCTCCATGTCTGACTCTGTCCCTCTCTCCATCTCTTTTATCTGTTTCCCTCTTGGTGCCTTTTTCTGTCCCTGCCCCCACTGACAGCTCACTTGTCAGCCCCCGTTTCTACCTGGGTGACACAGCACTGCCGTGCAGGGGGCAGAAGCAGGCGTTTTCTCCTGTGCTCTGTTCTCAGTGGAGGTGGTGGGTCCCTGGCAGGTGTCTGGCTCCAGTGGAGATATTTGGGGCCGCCTCAGTGGTCACTGGCCTGGGAGGCAGCTGTTGGGGACAGGGAGCATGGAGGAGGAGGAGGATGACACAGGGATTAGTGGCACCAGGGAGGCTGGAAGAACAGGCTGTGCTGACACCTGCTTGTCTGGCTGGGGCAGAGCTGTTTTCCTCTGCTGCTGCCCCTTTGCTGTGTGTCCTCAGAGCAGTCCCTCCCCCTCTCTGGCCTCTAGAGCCTGCAGTCCATGTAGGCAGAGATTGAGGTCTGTCTTGGTCACTGCTGGGGCCCCAGAGCCTGGCATCCAGTAGGTGCTCACTATACATTTGTTGGATAATTGGTGTAAGAGGCTCTTACTAAGGGCCAGCCTGTGTTCTGAGCACCAACAAGGTAGGTGGATTATTCATAATTCACATATGGGGAAACTGAGGCCCAGAGCAGTTGAGTGACATGCCCAGAATCTAAGAAGTCACAGCTGGGGCTTGAACCCCAGCACTTCTGGCCTGAGGTCCCACGCTACTGACCACTACAGTAGACTCCCTAGGTCTTTATTAGCCTCTCACTGTATACAGATGCAGGGGAACAGTCTAGGAGCTTCTGGGTGGAGGCCACCTCAGGAGCTGCCCCCCAGGCTAAGCTCCCGGACTCTCTCGGCAGGTGCGTCCCAGCCCCGCACCCCCGGCACCCCTGCAGGCCGCGTGCGCTCAGAGCTCAAGACCAAACAGCAGATCCTGAAGCAGCGGCGAAGGACGCAGAAGCTGCGCTTCCTGCAGCGCGGGGGCCTCAAGCAGCTCTCGGCCCGCAACCGGCGCCGCGCGCAGGAGCTGCGGCAGGGCGCCTTCGGCCGGGGCGCCCCCTCCAAGAAGGGCAAGATGAGGAAGAGGATGTGAGGGCCAGGACCCAGCTCTGCAGCACCTTGCTCGGCCATCGGGGGGACAGCAGCAGACGCTTCCCGCACGCTGCTGCGTGCCGGGCACCAGGGCCGCTCCCGGCAGGAGCCCTCGTCCGTCCGTGAGAAGGAGTGCCGGATGGCCCCAGAAGGGCAGCGGCTGCCTAGGACAGAGACAGTGGAGCGGGGTCGTGAAGGGTGTGTAGGAGTTCACCAACAAAGCCAGGCAGGCCCAGACCTGAGCTGGCAACTCAGCTGCTGCTGCTTCCACGTGCTCTGGGTTCAGAGGTCGCGGCTGCACCGGCCTGAGCGCCGCGGGTCCAGGGATGGAGTTGTTAATGGAATAAATCTTCACTGAGCACTTCTGGTGGCCCGGGTACTAAAAGCTCAACTAACTTGGTGGCTGAGTCCCGCCACCATTCAGCAGGTGAGGAAAATGAGGCTCTGAGCATACGGGGAGTAGGAGGCGGGGCCAAGGGGCCCCTGCCTCAAGCAGAGGGTGGGGGGCAAGAGGGCGTGGGGCAGGGCCTGACCTCTAGCTGGGTCTCTGGGTGGGCCCCCCACCCAGCAGAGGCAGGGTGAAGGGAGCCTGAGGGAGCGGGTACCCCTCCTGCTGGTCCTAGTGCTTTTACTTACCAACCACTAGTGTGGAATGTACCCTGTTCTAAGCACCTGGCAAAGCCCAGTGTGTTTCATGCCCCACTGCCCGGGCCTAGTCGGTCCCGTTCAGGAGGTGGTGCCCCCCCCCACTGCCCTGAGCAGGTGATGGTAAGGACTAGGGGCCTGCTGTGCCACTCAGCCCACACCCCCCCAGGAAAGGTGGGGACCCCCCCAAGCTCACCTGTGGCAGGGCTAGGAGGCTGGGGCTGCAGGCTTGGCCTGGCCAAGGCTGGCCAGCATGGCAGAGACGTCCTGGATGAACAGCTTCACCTGGGGGACCCGACAGCCAAGTCACATCCCAGCGCCTGAGAGTCACTGTTAAAGTCACGATGGTGGTGGTGCCCAGAGGCAGTGACAGATCCCAAACTGTTAGGGTCTTAAAAGCCCCAGGCCAGGCCTCCGAGGGGATTAGCAGACCCCTCACGGAGTTCCAGATGCTGTCGCCTGCACCATCACGCAAGTACTGTTTGCATGGATGTCATTTTCTTTTAATTGGATCAGTGGCATCCACCGTTTTGTGACCCAGTCCCATCTTCTCCTGGGGGGGGGGGTTCCTTGTTTTAGTTTTAACTTACCTGTTGGTATGAACTTAACAAATGCCACAGATCCAATGCCTAGAACTAGAACTTGACGGGGAACTTACAACTGTTACTATCTGGGGGCTCCCCTCACAATTGTCACTTACGTGAACATCTGAGAGGGAAACTTTATATCGCCACTAGACATGGAAATGAAGTTACCCCTTGTCATAAGTTGGGGTGACAGGAAAAACACAATGAAAACGGAGCTGTTACGACCCTGCAGTGTTGCAGGAGGCGGAGGGCGGGGACCCCTGCACTGACACGGCGGCAGGATTAGAGTTGATGGAAAAGCGACTGCCTTTTGCCTCGTCCCACGGAACCTGTGTCCCTGCCACGGGTTACCTGGGCCACACTGGGGAGAACAGTGGCGTCAGTGAACGCAGGCTTGGGTGACCCAGTTCTTGGCATTTGGTTGGAATTCCAGGCATTGGGCACAGGACTGGGGCTGGGTCATGGGTAAGATGGGGTGTCTTTCCTTTCCCTCCACCTCTTACAGGGTCCAGGTCCAGTGTCTGAAGTCTGAAACCCCCTCCCCTCTATTTTACATCACGTGTTCTACAACCTTGTAAACCTGACCAAGTAGAAAACACAGGCCCGGCCTGGCGGCTCACGCCTGTAATCCTAGCACTCTGGGAGGCCTGGCTGGGTTGCTTGAGCTCACGAGTTCGAGACCAGCCTGAACAAGAGCAAGAGACCCCCTCCATCTCTACTAAAAATAGAAAAATTAGCCAGGCATCATGGCACATGCCTATAGTCCCAGCTACTCAGGAGGCTGAGGCAAGAGGATGGCTTGAGCCCCAGGAGTTGAGGCTGCCATGAGCTTTGATGATGCCACTGCACTCTACACAGGGCAACAGGGAGACAAAACCAGGTGTACTTGAGCCAAAGTGACATTTGGTGGTGCCCTTGTGCAGAAAGACCACCGCCCAATCCTGCACACCCGCACCCTCCCTGAGGAAGTTCAGGCCTGTCCATCAGAGGGTCAGGGGTTAATTAGCAGAATCTTAACCTAGTTTCTTATAGATCTTACCACTTGTTTCTGCTGTTTGATCCCGGGAGAAAAGAGGGACTCTGGGCATGAACCCTGGCCTTCCTGCTCAAGAGTGGACCCTGAGACTCAGGGGCTGTGTGTCTTTCCTCTGGCCACAGGGCTGATCACGATCACAGCCCAGATGACCCGAGGACTCCCAGGTGCTGGCCATCTAACCTAACCATAAGGGGCCAACCAGTGCTTAACCCAGAAGCGTCGATAATGGTGGGATTTTAAGCACCTGTTTCTGAAGAGAGAGGGGGGGGGGTGGAGATGACATAAAAAGGGGGGCCTCGCCTGCTCCAGCTGTCCCTCTGTGTCCTCAACGTCCAGGGCCGGCGGCTGCTTCCGATGCTGGCACACCAACTGGTACAGGTTGAGCACTGACATGCTAGCGCGCCCCAGGAGCAGGGTCTTCGCAGCCGCTGTGTTCTGGATCTGAATCCACTTGGATTCCTAGAGAACACCCGCCCCTCCCGATTAAGGCCGGACGTGGCCCGAAGGGGACTGGGGCCTCTTCCCACCGCCCTGGTGCAGCCAGGCGCTCTGGAGAAGACGGGTCCGGGAGCCGCGTGCCGGCTGCGATCGGGTGCCCGAGACCCCCTCGTTGGTGCAGCCGCGCTCTGGGCTAAGCGATGCCCCGTCTGGGCTCAGCGGCCCTGGCACCCCTCCCCACCGGCGGCGGCGCCCTCTTGCGCCCTCTCGCTCCCGGGCGGGCCGCACCCACTGCAGCTTGCGCGCCCGCGCCGCCTCCAGGCGCTCGTGCAGCTGCGCTCGCCGCTGGCCCAGCGCGAGCAGCTCGTCCTGCCCCGCGTCCCGCAGCCGCTGCAGCCGCGCCCGCGCCGCCTCCAGCTCGGCCAGCCGCTCGCGCTCCACCTGCCGCAGCGCCGCCCGCGTGTCCGCCAGCCCGTCGAAGCGCGCCACCAGCTCGGGGACCTCCTGGAACTGGGGGTGGGGACTCACATGGGCATGCAGTCCCCCCCCCGACACCTGGCCGCCCACGCTCCTCCGGCGCTGCCTGTCAGCCCAACTGTAAGGTGGGGGCTTCGCGCGGCCCGGAGGTGGGGACCACTGGAGTCACAGGGGCTGGGACGACCCCTATTCCCCCTCCCCCACCAACCCGGCCGAGCCTCAGCACCTGTGATTCATACTGATGCCTGACTCGTTCAACTAACGTTTATCGAGTGTCGGACCCTGCCTCGCCAACACTAGTCTAAGTCTGTCACCTCGAGAAAGAGCTTTCTGAATCCTCAGTTTCCCCATCTGTCAGATAGGGTCGACAACAACAGGACCCGCTTCTCTCCATTGTGTGTTTTGGGGGGAGGGGCGGAAGTTAAGAACAAAGTGGCATACAGGGAGCGCTCAATAAGTGCTGCTTCTTGGCATACAGTCAGCGCTCCAGTAGTGCGCCCATCCTAAGCCGTCCCGGAGGCCGCGCGGTGGCGCCGAGCCCCGGCCTCCTGCCCGGGCCTCACCTCGGGCCGCTGCTCCAGCGCTCGTTCCAGCAGGCGCGCGCAGGGCTCCAGGCGCCGCAGCCGGCGTCGCAGCCGCGCGCGCTCCCGGCGCAGCTCCTCGAGCTGGGCGCGCAGCCGCTGCGCCTCCGCCTCCAGGCGGCCCGCCCGGTGCCGCTCCTCCGCCGCCCTCCGCAGCGCGCGGCTGCGCCGGGCCTCGGCGTCCTGGGGAGCGAGGGCGGGGAGGCGGCGACACGCAGGACTCAGGACTCGCCACCTCCACCCGCCCTCACATCCTAACGCGCGCGCACAGCCCGCGGGCCAAATTCGGCGAGAGTCTCGGATTTCGGCCCCTTCCTACCCCGACGTCCCCTTTTAAAACTCAGGCAGGGCGCGTTTACTTCCCGCCGCCCCTTCTGTGTTACTAAACCCGCCTGTTTCATCATGTGACCCACCTGGCCCCCACGGGAGTGGGAGTCGGCCACCGCCTGCCTCGCCCCCAGCGTCTGCACCCACCTGCAAGAACTTGTTGAAACGGACGAAGGACCCCTTGAGCTCCTGCTCCTTCTGTTCCAGCTGTTCCCAGCGCCGTTTCAGGGCTGCCATGGTGGCCTGGAACACCTGGGGGTGAGGAGCGGGGTGTCTGTGTTTGGGGGCTCAAGGCATCCAATGCGCCCAGGTTCACAATTGGGCCCTCCGTCCATTGGTCCTGGGGCCGCGCCCCTGCTCCAACCGTTCATGGCTCCCATTGCCCGAGGATGAAGCCCAGACGCCTCCTGTAGGCCCTGAAGGCCACTGTCCCTGTCCTTCCTCGCTTCCCACCTCTCACCCTCTCTCCTCCTGGGCTGTCTTCCAGCTGCCCGGCTACCTGTTTTGTCCTTGCCTTCTAGTCTTGCATAGGATTTCCCTCCTGTCCCATCCTGCTCTGCTTGATAAGCCAACTTGCTCTTCAGCAGTCCCCAAGATGCCACTTCTTCCAGGAAGCCCTCCTTGACCACCCCCATGTGGACGTAGGGCTTCCTCTGGGCTCCCACAGTCCCTGCCCAGTGCCGCTTCCCCATAGCGGCCACCACGTGGGCACTTCTCCGTTTTCCTGTCTAGACTGTGTGCCCACATAGGCAGGGGCCACGGCGAGCACTCCAGGTCTCAATGCAGTGCCGGCACATACTCGGTGCTCAATGCACCCGAATTTATTGGCACCGACAACTGGTCTCACCTGGGCCCCGTTTGACTGACGACGAGGCAATCAAGGCTCCCCGTGGTGGAGAAATGACTTGACTCAGACTTTGTCGCCAGCAAGTCGGCCCCATCACTTCCCAGCCCTCTGCTCACCACGAGTCCCGGAAAGTCCTTGTCCCCTGTGGGGCTCACCTCCTTCTGGGCCTGCAGGCCGCGGTCTGCGTCCGCCAGCTCCTGCCTCTTGTCCAGCAGCCGCAGGAAGTGCACCTGCGGGAAGCGGTCCCCGCTCTGCTCCCGCGCCTTCCTGAGGGGCCCGAGGAGGAGGTGGGGGTGAGGGGAGCCGAGCCAGGCTCTGTGCCCCCCGCTGTGCGGAGTGCCCCTCGGCCGGCCACCTGCTGGCTGCAGGGCTCTCCGCTCTTGCGCTGCTGCATCACCGCAGCACCTCTGTGTGCCCGGCGCTGTTGTAGGCACCGCAGGCGCCGCTGGGACAGGGACAGACGAAACCCGGCCCCCACGAGCTGGCCTCCTGCCAGGCCACAGCAACTCAAGCTCCTCGCTATTCCTGATGACGCCAGGACATGGCAGGCGCCAAGTTGAAAATCTAAGCAGCCTAAAGGACTCTCCCCGTAGGGAGCGGGAAAGCCTGAGGAGCAGCATTGGAGCGCAGGCCCGGGAGAGGAGAGCGGCCAGCCACAGCGGGTCTCCAGGGAACAGAGTGGGGGCCAAGGGAACAGACAATGCGAAGGCCCCAGGAAGAGGCTGGGCGTGCTGAAGGCGGCCAGCGTGGCTGGAGAGGACGACAGCAGACAGCCGCGGGACACCAAGGGGGGGCGGCGGGATGCTCCAGAGATAACGGGGTTCTTTTTTTTTCTTAGTTTGAATCTGGATTCCAAGATAATGGGGTTCCGCTCAAGGTGGTAGCGGTGGGGAGGCGAGAGCAGAGCTGATGAGTGGGGAGGGGTGGGGAAGACGGGACCTCGCAGCTGGGGGGTGCCAGCTCCCTGTCGCAGCCAAGCGGAGACACAGCACTTGCCTGCCGAGCTCAGAGCCAGGGTGCTCTGCTCCGCCTCAAAATGCAGCTTGGGGCGGGGCGGCCGGGGCACGAGACCTGCGGAATAATCCTTCCCACCTGGCTTCGAAGGATTTCATCTCAGCTGGCTGTCAGCTGGGGATGTCGGCGAGGAGCCCCAGCAGGTTAGAGACCCGGGCTATGATTGGCCCGGCTCTGCCCTAACCAGCCCTGAGCTCCCCCCCCCCAGTCACCATCTCTCTCCCAGCCTCAGTTTCTTCCTCTGTGAAATGGGGGCAGTAACCCCCCACCGTGAACTGCCCAGAGAAGCCAGAACCCGGGCAGCAGCGAGTGAGACGGGAAGGGCCACCTCACCCATTGCCGCCCTCCTTGCAGCCCTCCCTGCGTCCCACTCACGCGGGCAGTTTCTCCTGCAAGGCCAGCCGGGCGTACTCCTCCCAGGGCACCTCCATGCTCCCGGCAGTTGCAGGAGCTTTGCACGAGCCCAGGCGACCCCCGGGCTTCTGACGGGCGAGGGCGGCGTGCGAGCGAGTGTGCTCCCACTCTAGCAGCCGCCGAGCAAAGGCCCTGGTTGCCTGGGCAACCGGCGACACAACATTCCATTGCCAGGCTGCGGCCGGGGGACCCACCCTCCCTGGGAGGGAGGAGCCTTTAACTCCCGATCTACACCGGGGGCCAGACGTCGCCCCTGTTGGCGCCCCTCGCTGGGCCAAGCCGCTTCCTGGCGGGGTGGCCGCCCACTCCAGGGAAAGGTGCTGGCCGCCTACCGTGTCCCGACCTGCGAGGCTCCACCTCTGCGGGAGAGGGGGCTGCCCTGGCCCTGCCCCTTGAGCCCCCAGCCTGGCTAGGGACAGAAACAGAGACCACGATTAGCACCCGGGGGAGGCCAGCTTGGGAGGACTGACGTCCCCGCGTGAGGTCTGGGAGTAGGGGGGACGCTGACGCGGTTTAAGCAATTACTGTGGATCAGACATCGTGCTCGGCGCGCCACCCTGCATATAGCATCTCACTCAGTCCTTAGCCCGGCCCTGCAGGTGGTGGTTCCAGGGAACAGTACCCAGAGTAATATAAAAATTACCCATGGATGCCAGGTGCGGTGGCGCACGCCTGTAACCCTAGCACTCTGGGAGGCCGAGGCGGGCGGATTGTTCGAGGTCAGGAGTTCGAGACCAGCCTGAACAAGAGCGAGACCCCAGCTCTACTATAAATAGAAAGAAATTAATTGGCCAACTAATATATATAGAAAAAATTAGCCGGGCATGGTGGCGCATGCCTGTAGTCCCAGCCACTCTACTTGGGAGGCTGAGGCAGGAGGATCGCTTGAGCCCAGGAGTTTGAGGTTGCTGTGAGCTAGGCTGACGCCACGGCACTCACTCTAGCCTGGGCAACAAAGCAAGACTCTGTCTCAAAAAAAAAAAAAAAATACCCATGGATGCCAGGTGCTATGGCGCACGCCTGTAGTCCCAGCTGCTCGGGAGGCTGAGGCAGGAGGATCGCTTGAGCCCAGGAGTTCAAATCCGGCCTGGGCAACATAGCAAGACCCCTATCTCAAAAAGAAAAAGTATCCCAGTGAGTCCTCCATCTGGAAGCTACAAACACTAGCGCCTTATCTTTGCTTCAGGTCATTTTATTTTCCATTTTAAGTATTTTTTTCCCCACTCAAACATATTTTCTTTTTCTTTTTCTTTTTTTTTGAGACAGAGTCTTGCTTTGTTGCCCAGGCTAGAGTGAGTGCCGTGGCGTCAGCCTAGCTCACAGCAACCTCCAACTCCTGGGCTCAAGCGATCCTCCTGCCTCAGCCTCCCGAGTAGCTGGGACTACAGGCATGCGCCACCATGCCCGGCTAATTTTTTTTTATATATATATCAGTTGGCCAATTAATTTCTTTCTATTTATAGTAGAGACGGGGTCTTGCTCTTGCTCAGGCTGGTTTCGAACTCCTGACCTCGAGCAATCCGCCCGCCTCGGCCTCCCAGAGTGCTAGGATTACAGGCGTGAGCCACCGCGCCCAGCCCATATTTTCTTATTGTAGAGTAATGCTGTTTTACAGATCTACACTCACTCAAGCAGAACCTTGGAGGTAAAAAAAAAAAAAAAAAAAAAAAATCTACACTCACTTGTAATGCCTACATTGCTTAAAACAACTCCTAAGGATTTTGCAAGAACATATTTTTAAAAATAGAACTGAAATAAGGTACATTTTTGTCTTTGAACATTTTACATTAAATTGTACATATTGTTTTTCTGCATATATTGATGTGAATTTGCAATCAGGTTTATGATCTCATTTATTCTATTTTTTAAAAATTTAAATCTGTTTTTTTAGAGACAAGGTCTCAGTCAGGCTGGAGTGCAGCGGCACCATCACAGCTCACTGCAGCCTCGAACTCCTGGGCTCAAGCGATCCTCCTGCCTCAGCCTCCCAAGTAGCTGGGACTACAGGCATGCGCCACCACGCCCGGCTAATTTTTCTATTTTTGTTAGAGACGGGGTCTCGCTCTTGTTCAGGCTGATCTCGAGTTCCTGGCCTCAAGCAATCCTCTCACCTCGGCCTCCCAGAGTGCTAGGATCACAGACATGAGCCACCACACCTGGCCGTTAATGTCTACTCCTTTAGAGGTGGTTTTTGCAAGCATTTCCTGAGTATCTGCGCTATGCCAGGCGCTGCGCTAGATGCGCAGATACAGTGGTGGACGAGATAAAACCCGCCCTCAATGGAGGCCAACGGAGAGGCCAGAGGAATCGAATAACCCCGCAAATACATGAAGAGGGTTAGCAGGAGAGGTCTAGAGAGCAAGGAGGTGGGACAGGGAGGTCTTGAGAGAGCAAGTGTGAGCCCACACCCGGAGGATGAGGAGGGTTGAGTAGAGAAGGGGAAGAGTGTTCCAGGTAGAGGGAACAGCATGTGCAAAGGCCCTGAGGCAGGAGGGTGTGGCCCCTCCCAGGAGAGAACAACCATTGGTCTGGTCGTAGGTTGGTGTGCAGAATTCAAGGATGATGGTTAGGTCAGGGCTGGATGGAGCCAAGCAGGGGCCAGATCTCTGCTAAAAAGTGACAGACAGGAAACCGAGGCCCAGGGGAGTTCAACGACTCCTCTGAGGACTGACGTTTGTTTTTATAGAGATCACTCAACCCATCCCTGCTCTGGGGCTGCTCATGGCTTGAAGGAGACGAGAAACACCCTCACCCCCCAACACCTGTCTTCAGAAGGCCAGCCAATCCACCCCGGGCCTCAGCATTCCCCTCTGTTAAATGGGGTGCTTCTCCCAAGTTCTCCTGCGAGGCAGGAGTCCCAGTTTCCCGCCAGCTCGGCCTCCTTTCTGTCTCTGTCCCTGCCTCCTGGGTGCTGAGTGACAGCAGGACACGACTTCTCAGCTGACCTTGCCCTTGGTCACAAACCAACCAGCTCTGGAAACAACCCCCCCCAATCTGAGGCTTCACTTCTGCGGCCTCCCCCTTCCTACTTCTCCATTCCCAGGCGGGTGTGGGGTGCACTTTGGAGAGCAGGGCTGAGGAAGGAGGAAGTGGGGGTGCTGGCGGGGAGACAGACACCTCATTTGCAGGCCGGGGGGGGGGGAGGAGGGGACTCACGGGGCCTGCTTCCTCGGCAGCCAGCCCGCGGGAGGGCCTGCAAACCCTGCCCGTGTGCGCCTCCCACCGCTGCCTCCTGTCCCCGTGGCTCCCTGCCCGGAATCGTGCCCGGCAGCCACAAACGGGGCTTTGTGTTCCCTGACAAAGAACCCAGGCCTCACCCCAGCCGGGCCCTCCCCTGCCCCGCCCGGTCTTGGCCTCCTCGGAAGGCATGGGGCCACTCGCCAGGAGGGGACACAGGCCTGGGGACCACAGGCGGCCTCCTGGTTTGGGGTGGCGGGGCTGGCGCAGGTGGGGGCTGACACTGAGGGATCTGCCGGCCTAGGCGCGGTGGGAGAGCGGAGGGGACAGCCCACCGAGCATCATCGGCAGAGAGAGGGGAAGCGGATTCTACCTAACCCGCAAGTGTGTGTGGAGTCTCCCGCCAAGCAGTGTGGGAGGCGCAGCATGAATCAGACATTGTCCCTGACATTTAGGAGATAAGGCGAGCATGTAAATCGCCACAGAGCAAGGGGACAAGAGACCAAGGTCACAGCGCGGTGCCTATGGGGCATGGGGGCTGGTGGGAAGGCTCGGCCACCTCCCTGCCCCTCCCTGAGGGCTTCCTGGAGGCGGCGTGCAGAGCCACGCAGGAAGGACCCCAGTGCTTTGGAAAGCGGAGGCAGCACGCATTGTGTTCTGATTATAGATAAAGGAAGCACAGGCAGTGACGCAAGAAAGTGCTCCAGCCCCAGCTGTGTCCCCTCCCGACTTGCCATCTTCACATCTCTTCTGCTCTCCGAGTGTATATTATTATTATTATTATTATTTTAGAGACAGAGTCTCACTCCGTGGCCCAGGCTGGAGTGCAGTGGCCCGATCACAGCTCACTGCAGCCTGGAGCGGCTCCTTGGGCTCAAGCGATCCTCCTGCCTCAGCCTCCCGAGTAGCTGGGACTACAGGCGTGCACCACCATGCCCGGCTAATTGTTCTGTTTTTTTGTACAGACAGGATCTCACTACGGTGCCCAAGCTGGTGTTGAACGCCTGGCCTCAAGCGATCCTCCCGCCTCGGCCTCCCAAAGTGCTGGGGCTCACAGGCGTGAGCCACCAGGCTTGGCCCACATTTGTTAACTAATAAAAAAGAATATTATATATGCATCCATATTTTACAGCATTAGGGTCATACTGCATATACGAGTGTATGTATGGTTTCCCCACCCCTGTGTTGTGTAGTGTTTTCCTGTCATTAAATCTTGTCGGAGAACATCCTTTTTCACAGGCGTATAGTACCCCGTGACATTGACGTTGCATTGATAACTGCACTTCATTGCACGCCACCCTTCATCACCTTTCTTCAACTGCATCAGGACACACCAATGAGCAGGGAGAAAAAGGGGTGGGGTTTGCCAATTTCCATGGTGTAAATTATTCTGCCCTAGTCAATTTCAAGTCCCCAGGCTTGATGTCACTAAACAGCCTGTGCGGGGTAGGTCTCCCGGGCAGGCTCCAGCGCGCCCCTGCCCAAGCTCAGCCTGGTCCCTGCTCTGGCGTGAGGGGCCCTCTCTACTCTGTGGCCGTGAGCCCTCCCCGGGCCCCGGGTCCAGCATCTGAGGTGAAGGGGACACTCAGCCAGCCCCGGGCACTGGGGCACAGGAGCCCTGATCTTGGAATCTGTCTATCAGATTTCTCAGCCAGGATGAAATTCCCCGGATTCCCCCGGCTCGGCAATCTGGAACTGCCCTGGCCACTGAAGTGTGTCCTTCCTCCATCCCTGGGGCTCGGGGCTGGGCCTGGCGTTCCACCCCGGCTGTGTCCTCGGGACCCGGCCTCAGAGCTGGGCCACCAGATGGGGCTCGGTGTCAGGCACAGGGGTGGGCCCAGGATGTCCCACGATGGCCATGACACTTATTGAGTGCCTGCTGTATGCCGTGCTGTGCTAAAGGTCTGGTGTTGATTTTTTTCCAGCCCTGCACACATCCTATGAGACGGGTGCTATCATTAGCCCCGATTTAGAGATGAGGAAACTGAGGCATGGAGAGGAGAAGGGTAACTCACTTGCCCAAGAACACCTGGCTCATACGTGTAGGTGCCAGGGTTCAATCCCAGGCCAGCCTGACTCTGAAACTTCTGCTCGGACACCCTGAGCTCAGCATTTCCTTCCACTTAAGGCTTTATGAAGCGCCTGCTGTGTGCATTCCATGGGGCTAGACTATGTAGGGGACATGTGGAGTATATATGTTGGCAAAAAGATGATCATGCGTTTGCCTTTAAGGAGCTTAGGGAGAAGGGGCTGACGATTTCTTGAACACCTACTATGTGCCAAGAACGATGCCAGGTGTCCTACACTGCGCCCTCGTGACTGATTCTCATAACAACCCGGGAGAAGAATGGGCCTGCCCCTCTTGTAGCTGAGTGGCCCCAGCAGGTCACACCCTCTCTGAGCTGCCTTTTCCCCCTTTGTCCCTTGACAGGGACGGCCCTGTGAGACCTCCCCCCCCTGCTAGTTTCAGGTCAAAGCCTCTCAGAGCAACAGGAAGTGGCCGGGCCACGTGCAAAGTCTGAGGAATGGCGCCTGCCCCAGGTGAACTGTGGGGTCAGACACCGGATATGGGACAGGTGACAGAGCTGGCTCCCTGGAGGCTGGGCTGGCACGGGCCATAGCCTCGGTGATTCCCCCAGGCGGCTGGGGAGGGGTGTTTGGGAATGTGACTTCCTGCTTAGCTCTGGGGGGTGGGCCAAGAGGGCTGGGTGGCAGTTTGGCTGTCCTTCCACCAGGCTTCAGGACTAGGCCCCTCAGGCCCCGTCGTCCGGTCCCAGGGGTCTGGGTGGCCTGTCTGAGGTCTCCGCAGGCTTCTAGAAGAAAAAGTTTCAACTAGAAGCTCCCCGCCCTGACAGTGTGGGGCTGCATGTAGGGTTTAGGAAACCTCTCTTGAAGCTGCAGTTACATGGCAAGCATCATTTCTCCCTTACATTGTACAGTGACTTCGGAGAGGATCTGGAGTGACTGGTAAAGATCACCGTGGAGGGGGTTTAACTACCCCTTCGGGGTGATCACTGTTCCGTACCTAACCCTGGATCACCCCTCATACCCTGGCAGAGACGCTGCAATACTCCTAACACTTGGGGCCTGTTCTGCTAGACCCATTTCTCAGATGGGGATAACTGAGGCCCAGTCTCTGGGGGCACCAGGGGGCTCAACTAGGTAGCCACCAGCGAAGAAGAGAATTCTGGGGCCCTGAATCCATCCCCAGCCTGGCCTGGTGCTGGGTGGGGAGTTGAGGAGGAAGATTGGGAAGCAGAACATTGGGCTGCTCCTAGGGCGGGGCACTCCCGGTCCCGCCGGTCTGGGCGTGGGCTCCTGCACTCATTCCGCGCCCATTCCCATTGGCGCCCAGGCCTGAGCTGGCCAGAGCGGGGCAGGCCCCGAGCCAGAGCTTTTCGGCAGGCACACGACAAACTCCCAGGGAGAAATAAGCACGTGTAAACATCTGTTGTGCCACAGGCCCCTTCCTGTCCACATCATCTCATTTAAAACTCGAAAAGTATTCAAACTTGAAGCTGCAGGAGCAGAGAAAAAGAAAAGCAAATCTCTGCCTGGGGTGGAAGGGCATCCTGGAAGGCTTCCCAGGAGAGGTGACATGTGAGCCACACCTTGAAGGACAACAACCACAATAGCAAACACCTTCTGAAAGCTCACTGGGTGTCCGCCACTGTTCTGAGAACTTTACCTTTCCTAATCTCATTCAATTCTTTTGAAATCCCGGTGAGTGAGATACCAACCACCTCATCCCACCCACCAGGCGAGAAAGCCGGATCAAGGCACAGAGAGGTTAAGCGACTTGCCCAGGTCCACACAGGCGTCAAACGGCAGAGTCGAGATTAAAACCCAGGAAGGCGGATCACTGAGCTGTGAGACCTCCGCCAAGTCCCCGGACCCCTCTGAACCTCAGTTTCTTCATCTATAAAATGGGGGTAACTCTGAATGCCCAGCGCGCGGCGACCGTGAGGACGGGAGTGAGCCGATCCTCGCAGAGCGCTTGGAAGAACAGTGCCCGGCGCGCAGCGAGCCACCCAACGCCCCAGAGGACTTTCTGCGGTCGCTGGAGCGGCCGTGACCCGCAAGCCTTCCCCTCCCCCTGCGGCCGGCTCCCTCCCCCGCAGTGACGCGCGCGCCGCGCTCCAGGCTGCGTGTCGGCGGAAACTCAGAGGAGACGCGAAGGATGGTCCAGGCCCCTCCCTTGCTGCTGGAGGGACCCCAGGGACGCGCGACTCCCTCTAGCGACGCGCCCGAGGTCGCGCGCGCACGGGGAGGCGGTGCCTAGATGGTCGGCAGGGCAGGGGCGAGAGGGTGAGTGGGTTGGATGGGGACGGGCCGGGGACAGGCGGGGGACAGGCGGGCTCGCGAGCCCAGTGCCAGCTCGCCAGAAGCCAGCGGCCGCGCCCGTGCGCCCGTGCGCCCCTCTCCGCCGCGCGAGCTGGGGTGCCGGCAGAGGGCGCGCGAGGGGCCCGGGGCGGGCGGGGACCCCGCGGGAGGCGGGATTGGGGGGAGGGCCCTGGGCCGCCCCTCCCGCCCCCTGCCCGCCCAGCCAGTCCAGCCCGCCCGCCGGGCTCTCCAGTCGCAGAGGCGAGAGCCCGCGGTGTCCCCTGCGCGGTCCGCCTGCTGGGGCCCCGCTCCTACCTGTGGAGCCCGGCGGGCGCCCCCTCCTCGCGCCTATCCCTGCCCGTCCTTCGGGAACCTCCCGTCCAGCTACCCGCGTCTCGGACAGGTGTGTCGCCAAGACCCCAGGGAAGGGCGCCAGGCTCGAAGCTGGTGACATGTAGGCGTCCCCGGTCCGGCCTCGGAACCTGGGCGCCCTTCTACCCGGAAAGTTTGGGGCTGCGCGCCATGGCCAAGAGCAGCTCCCTGAGCGTCCGCGTGGTGGAGGGCCGGGCACTGCCCGCCAAGGACGTGTGAGTGCTCCTGGGGCGCCCCGGGGGCGGGAGGGCGTGGGGCAGGTCCCCTTCCTCGGGCCAGAGCCCCGTGCTCACGGCCGCCCTGGTGGGAGGGGCGCCCACCCTTAGCAGATGCCCTGCCCGCCCCCAGCCAGGGCTCTTTGTTCCCGGGATGCACTTAAGGGGTCTCGGGGCCAAGAGGGGGCTGGAGGGTCAGAGCTGGGAGGGTTTGGGGACTCTTCCTTAGTCCAGGCGCGTGGGAGGGGAGGCTTCTCCGGCCGGGTGCGGCCCTAGGAGGGGAACCCCGGGGAGGAGCCCCAGAGAGCCCGGGGTCCAGATGGGCCCCGGCATTCTGTGTGCATCTGGCGTTTAGGTTTGCAGAGTGTCGCCAGGTGGCCCTCTGGGGTCCTGTTCACCCACTTCCCCAAGCGCCCAGATAGGCGGCTCCCAGCCGAGCGTGGCCTTCCCTGAGCTGCGCGGAGAGCCGCCCCCTGCAGCCCCTCCCCAGCCAGGGGTGGCGGGACGGGGACCCTTGGGCTGCCCCGGCTCCACGCCCCTGGCTGTGCTGCTCCCGGGGCTGAGTCAGCAGCTGCTGAATCAGCAGAATGGGGGGGGTGTCCCCCTCCTGCTTGGCCTGGTGCCCGGAAGGGGCTCTGAGGGTGTCAGTACCTGAGACAGGTGTGGGATCCTTGGAAGGACATTTGCCCTGTGACCTTGAACCTGCTTCTCCCTGGGCCTTGGTTTCCATGTGGGCAATGGAGCTCTGCACCGGGTCACCGGCTGGATCCCTGGGGTCACACATCCAGCTGTGGGGGTGGGGCACCTGCTGGGGTCTGCCCTGTGGCCATGGGGGGCAGGGACGTGGAGGCTGAGGCTGGGGCTTAGCCATGTGCCAACCCGGCGGGCTGCGAGCGCCCCGCTAGGACAGTCCCGCCCTTGGCTTCTCAAGCGCCCCTTCCCAAGCTGTAGCTGTGTCGCAGGGGAGCTGTTCAGGGCAGCTTTTGCCACCCCCCAAGCCTCATGAGCCACCCCAAATAAACACGCACCTGAAACACAAGCAGAGCTGGCTGTGCCAGTACAGCCCCGGGCCCTGCCTCCTCTTTCCTGAGATGTCCCCAGAGCCCCGAGAACAGAGATTCCGCAGCTGTCAGGGAAACGCCGGCCGGGTGGGGCCTGGCAGCTGCATGGCCGAAGGGCCCTTTCCAGAAACTGGGTCCCCACCTCCCTGAGCTCTGGCCCTGCCCCAGTTCTGGATGAGGGGTCGGAGGGGTGGCAGGCGTCACCCTGGGCCTGGCTCACAGGGCTCCTTGTGCTTCTCCTGAGAAGGGAGTTGGGTCGTCCCTCGTCCTATCCCTCCCGTGCCCAGTTCCTGGGCCAGGGTGAGCTATGAGGTGGGCCACGCCCCAGGGCAAGGGTCGGGATCGAGCCACCCTGCCTCAGTTTCCCCGGCTGTTGGCACCGTTCTTCAAAGGGACTCTTCTCAGAGCACGCCGGGATCCCCATGCCTGTGAGGGCTCCTGGTGGGGGGGTGTTCTGGCTCCCCTGTCCCAAGGGAAAGGGCGCAGACACTGCGCAAACCACTGCCGCGTCTGAGAGGGGTCTGGGAGGCGGCCCCCGCAGAGAACTTAGCGTCATTACTATTATCAATAACAGCAGCCACCGTCAGTCCTTGAGGGCTTGGTCCGCACCAGGTCCTGTGCTTAACTCCTCCTGTGGTCCCACTGGCCTCTTCGCCTTGCTAGCGGGAAACTGAGGACCAGAGGGGCAAAGTGACTTGGTGAGGTCACACAGGTAGGATCTGAACCCTGGCTGCTTCCGTGCACAAACCCGACTGGGCAGGCGATGGCTGTGTCGCCGGGGCTGCGTTCCCAGGCTTGAGCTGAGGCAGGGGCCGTGGGAGAGGCCAAGAGCCTAGAGAGATCTGGGGGCTGGAAGGGGCCACCCCGTCCCGCCACCACTGCCCCTACCTGATAAGCGCTGATAAGGCCCTCATGCGTCAGAGCCTGGAGCTGACTAGCGCCGAGCGCGGCTCCCATGGGGCCTGGGGGTCAGGCCGGTGCACAGCAGGGCCGTGTCTCCCAGCCCTTTGCTAGTGGGATCCCGGCCAATCTGAGCCCACCTCTGCAGTTGGGGAAACTGAGGCGTGGGGGCCTTCCTAAAGGAAGCTCAGGGCTGGAGAGCACGGAGGGAGAGACTGCGACACACACAGGGAGTTCCCAGCCACAGGTGTCCAAGGCTGGGCCCAGAGAGGGAGACCGAGGCTCCTGGGGTTGCCCAGTCCAGGGGGGTTGGGATAGAGCCAGAAGGGGAAACTGAGGCGTGGGGCACTACACAGACCCGGGTTCAGAGGCGGAGCCCAGAAGGGAACACGGAGACTCAGGCTATCTCTTAGTCTGAAGTGCTCAGGGATAGAAAGCAGATAGGGAAATGGAGGCATCAGCACTAGCCAGACGGGGCTACAGGAAGGAGTCCAGAGAGGGAAACTGAGGCACAAGGAGGGGCTCATCTAGCCAGACAAGGTTCAGGTTGGAGCTGATTCTTAGTGCCACCATCCCTCTTCCCTGGAATCCCTAAGGCATTTGTGCATCTGTGACAAACCGAACAGAGAGCAGGTGGCAGAGAGGGAGGGAGTGGCGGCTGGGGGCTGTTTAGACGGGGCGGGGGGCACTGGTTCAGAGTGTGTCTGCGAGCCCCATAAGCCGCCACTCCTCCCTGGGGCAGAGAAGGCACCCCACAAACCCGCTCACTCAGAAACATCTCTGAGGCCACCTGCATGCCGGGTGGGGGCCCGGAGGGAGGAGGAGGACACGCACTCTCCCCCAAGGAGCTCGCAGTTCAGGAGTTGCAGACAGGTGGGGAGACAGACATGGAACACATGGAGAAATCGGGGAGCAAGGTGATTTTAGGTGCTCAGAAGGGTTGGGGACAGGACAGCAGTCTGGAGTGGCGTCTTTGAGGAGGTGACTTTTGGACTGAGATGTGAATGACAGGAAGAAGCCATGACACGATCAGGGACAGAGTGTCTTAGGCAGTGGGAACAGCACGTGCAAAGGCCCTGGGGCAGGCAAGAGCTTGATGAGAGACAGAGGAGGCCTGTGCGATGGGATGGGGGAGGAACTGAGGGGTCCCGCTAGACTGCGTGGGGACGTACTGGTGACTGCCACTATGCAGGGAGGATGGGGGTGGCTTTGGTTGGCCAGTGGCTCATGGCTGCTGGGGGGGGGGTGCAGCACATCTCTCCTTGGCTCAGTTTTGAGGTCTGGGTCCCCCGGGCTGTTCCTGCAGGAGAGAGTCTTCTGAGGAAGGGGGAGTCCCCTCCCCAGGGAAACCGCCACTGAAATGCAAAGTTGGGGGCAGTGCTTACCCCAGAGGGGGACAGGGGGAGAGCTCGGGTCTCCACCCGCCTCGAACTGCTAGTTCCTCCACCCCAGGAGGTGGCAATGCCCGATTTATAGAGCAGGAAACTGAGGTCCAGCGAGGGCAGGGGACTTGCCCAGGTTGCACGCCCAGGGGGCGTGCCGTGGGTGCAAGCTGAGCGTGCACACAGGCGGTGGGGCACGCGTGCCCTGGGCGGGAACCTGGGCAGCCCTGACGGCACCCGCTGGCCCCGAAGTGCTGCCTCTCAGCGGGACTTGCTGTGTGACCCTGGGCAAGTGCCCTCCCCTCTCTGGGCCAGGGCTTCCCCTGTCTGTGCGATAAAGGTGGATCGGCCCGCCCGTCACTGCCCTCTCAACCCCGCTCCTCCCGACCCTCCTCCTGCAGGTCCGGGAGCAGTGACCCCTACTGCCTGGTGAAGGTGGACGACGAGGTGGTGGCCAGGTGAGGAGCGGGGACGCCAGGCGCGGGGCCAGGGCAGGAGGGGCTCTTTCTAGACGGGGAGTCCGGGAACAGGAACTCACACTGAGGGGCGGGGAGGTCAATGCTTGCCCCACGGGGGACAGTGGGCGGGCCCTCCCCCGCCGGCCCCATGCTGTCCCTGCGGCTCCCTGGGGCTGACTCAGCGAGGCCAGCCCGAGCCTCCCACGGTGGCCTCCCCAGGCGGGCAGCGCAGCTCGGCTGGCCTGGCTGGTCCCGCCGCCGGGTGCCGCGGGCACTGGGTGCGTGCGTGCCCGCCCAGCGGTGCGAACACCGGCGACCACCTGTGCACGCCACGCGCCTGCGCCAGTGTGGGTGTGCGCGTGCACGTGGCTGCCCCGCGCACACACGTGAGCGCCAGCGCCTGCCCGCCCGAGCACGCGGGCGCCTGCGCGCACACGTGTGAGGTGTGAGGCTGGGGGGCTCGGGTTGGGCTGCGCTTGGCTGTCACCCCCGCAGGCCAAGGGACAGCTCTCAGCCCACGCAGGTCTGAGGGCGCGGGTGGGCGGGTGGCTGAGGCCCTGGTTCCCATGGAGACGGCGGGATGCAGGATGCTCCTGGCACCGGCTCTGGTCCAGATGGACCGCGAGCTGGGGGCGGGGAGCCCGCGTGGGGGGGGGCAGCCGCAGCACCCTGCCCCCCCATTGTCCTCCCCGCGCTGGGGCTGTCCCCTGGCCACGTTCCGCGACACCAGCCCAGACCCACAGACTGACGCGCGTGGGAGCCCGGGCGCTGCCTCTGCCCCTCTGGGCTGCCAGGAGCCTTCCAGCTCAGGGCTGGGGAGCCCGGGGCTCTAGCGCGGAAAGCGGGGTGGGGCAGGAGGGTGCTTGGGAGGAAGCTCTGGGGGTCCCCCTGATGGCGCTGTCCCGGGGCTGGGGGAGGGGCACGGTGCGCGAGCACGCATGCGTGTGTACGCCCTGTCGGGGGAGAATGTGGTGAAAGAAATGAGGAAGGGAGCAAGCACCGAATTTTGCAGCCATACATTTGGGCGTGTCTTCACCGGGCTAAGTAGATTCTTTGTTCCCTGTTGGGTGAGGGAAGCGCGTCTGCAGGGGCGTGGGGCGGAGATGCTGCGTCTGCCTGTCTGTCTCTGGTCTTGTCTCGTCCCCGCCCCTGGCTTACCGTGCGCTGCGGGGCCCTCCCCTCCCCACCAGGCACCTTCCTGTTCCTGGAACTCTCCAAACACATCCCTGCCACAGGGCCTTTGCACCTGCTGTTCCAGCCTTCCGCAAGACTCCCCCTCATTGTCTCTCTCCTCTTTGCCATGTGTGTGTTTTGACCAGAGGAAGCCTTCCCTGACTCCCTTGCCTCTGTCTCCCAGACCCAACCAGGGTCTTGCGTTTCTGGTGGGTTCGTGCCTGGCTTCCAGGTGTGCGTGTGTGGAGCGCCTGTCCAGGCCCGGCTGTGCTTATGTGGGGGTCTCTGAGTATGTGTGGGGGTCCCCGGGTGTCTGCCACCCGTGCGGCCTGAGGGCCCCCAGCCCCCTGCGCCGGCCTTTGCAGGACCGCGACCGTCTGGCGCAGCCTGAGCCCCTTCTGGGGGGAGGAGTACACCGTGCACCTGCCTCTGGATTTCCACCACGTGGCCTTCTACGTGCTGGACGAGGACACCGTCGGGTGTGTGGCTGGGCCGGTGGGGTGTGTGTGGGGACCCCAGCCGGGCGCCTGAGGGGAGGTGGGACATGGGGTCACACCCCACAGCAAACAGTGCCCGCCCACCCAGCCCTTGACACTCGCCGACCCAGCCCTTGACACTCGCCCCACTTCTCTATGGGCGGGGCGGGCGTCCCTGACTCGCACCCTCCCCCCGGCCTCTCCGCAGGCACGACGACGTCATCGGCAAGATCTCGCTCAGCAGGGAGGCCATCGCAGCCGACCCCCGAGGTGGGCCAGGGGCGCCGGCCACAGCCGGGCAGAGGGCGGAGGGCACTGTGCCCAGAGTGGGCGTTTACAGTGGCAGGTAGCAAGCGGCACAGGGACGCTCAGAGCCTCCAGTGGGACATTATTTTTGTTGTTTTTTTTTTTGAGACAGAGCCTCAAACAATCCTCCTGCCTCAGCCTCCCAAGTGGCTCCCGAGTGGACTACAGGCATGCGCCACCATGCCCGGCTAATTTTTTCTACATGTATTAGTTGGCCAATTAATTTCTTCCTATTTATAGTAGAGACGGGGTCTCACTCTTGCTCAGGCTGGTTTTGAACTCCTGACCTCGAGCGATCCTCCCGCCTCGGCCTCCCAGAGTGCTAGGATTACAGGCGTGAGCCACCGCGCCCGGCCTATTTTTGTCTTTAATTTTTGAGCAGTTAATTCATTTGCCTAGCTCAATATCCAGATTTTACAATAAGCAATGAAACTGTCTCTCACCCAACTGCACTATTCCTTTCCTGCATGTCGTTTTAGGGATAGTTTAAACGTATACAAGCAGGTAACAATAGTCACAGCAGCACTTAGATAGTGCTTACTGTGTACTGAATGCGTTCTAAGTGCTTTGCACGAATCAACTCAGTTATCACAGTAAGCCTGTGCGGTCGGTCTTCTTCTCATGCCCGCTTTATAGGTCAATAAACGGGGACACAGAGGGTTAAATGACTTGCCCAAGGTCTCAACGTTATTAAGCAAAATGGCCAGAATTTGGATCAAGGTTGTCCAGTTCCAGATTCTGTGTTCTTCATCCTGTACTATCTGTGGCTTCCATGAATATCATCTATTCTGTGACAATCGGCATCTTGTGTTCCGTATCTTGCCTTTCCATTCATCACCCACCTTTCGAGATCTTTCTGCAGCGGCGAGAGTTTCCGCATTCCTCGCTCTTGGTGGGACTTTGTGGCACCCCACGATTGTTTATTCGGCTGGGTTCCTCTCGACGGCGTCTGGGTTACGCACAGTTTTTGCCAAGTTCAAACAATGCTGCCGTGAATAGCCTTCTACAAACGCGGCTTGACACACGTGCAAGTTGTACCCATCCGTCAGACAAATCCCTGGAGGCGGATTTGCTGGATCGAAGAGTGTGCGCGTTGGCGTGTTTGATAGTCCTTGCTGGGCTGGGCACAGTGGCTCACGCCTGTAAGCCCAACACTTTGGGAAGCCAAGGTGGGAGGATCGAATGAGGCCCGGGGTTCAAGACCAGCCTGAGCAGGATAGGGAGACTCTGTTTCTACAAATAACGTTTAAAAAATTAGCAGGGTGTGGTGGCACATGCCTGTAGTCCCAGCTACTCGGGAGGCTGAGGCAGGAGGATCGCTTGAGCCCAGGACATTGAGGTTGCTGTGAGCGAGGCTGACGCCATGGCACTCACTCTAGCCTGGGCAACAAAGTGAGACTCTGTCTCAAAAGAAAAAAAAATAAAAAAATAACTAGGCAGATTTTTTTTTTTAGAAGAACCAAATAAAACTTTTAGAGATAAGTACAATCGTTGAATTTAAACACTAAGTGGCTGAGTTAAACATCAGCTCATTCGTAGCTGCAGCGAGACTCAGTGAACTGGAAGAGCGATCTAGAGAAATGATTCAGAATTCATCTCAGAGAAAAAAGGAGAAGGAAAATATAAAAGAGAAGTTCAGAGACATGGAAAATAACTGTGAAAGTCCAACATCCATTTACCTGGAGTCCCGGAAGAATGGAAAACACTGGGGAGAGGAAATAATAATAAAAAAAAAAATTGGGGAGAGAAAATAATAAAAATGCTCATGGCCTAGAAGTTTCCAGAACTGAAGGGACGACATGATCCTATAAGTAGAAGAATCTTCACAATCTTCACTAAGCAGGATTTAAAAATTCCTTATCTAGGCGCGTTGTGGTGAAACTACAGAACATCAAAGATACAGTCCTCAAAATCAGAAAAGATAGACCACTTACGGAAGAGCAATGATTAGGCTGAAAGCTCATCTCCCAAGGGCTACGAGGGAAGCAATGTCTTCAAATGTCAAAGGAGAGGAGAGAGGGAGGAGAGAGAGGGAGGAGAGAGAGGGAGGAGAGAGATCCAAGCTTTTTGAGGGAGGAGTATGTTGGGATTGATGAGTATGTTGGGATTGATGATGAGTATGTTGGGATTGACGATGAGTATGTTGGGATTGACGATGAGTATGTTGGGATTGATGATGAGTATGTTGGGATTGATGAGTATGTTGGGATTGACGATGAGTATGTTGGGATTGATGATGAGTATGTTGGGATTGATGAGTATGTTGGGATTGACGAGGAGTATGTTGGGATTGATGATGAGTATGTTGGGATTGACGAGGAGTATGTTGGGATTGACGAGGAGTATGTTGGGATTGATGATGAGTATGTTGGGATTGACGAGGAGTATGTTGGGATTGACGAGGAGTATGTTGGGATTGACGATGAGTATGTTGGGATTGACGATGAGTATGTTGGGATTGACGATGAGTATGTTGGGATTGACGATGAGTATGTTGGGATTGACGAGGAGTATGTTGGGATTGACGAGGAGTATGTTGGGATTGACGAGGAGTATGTTGGGATTGACGATGAGTATGTTGGGATTGACGATGAGTATGTTGGGATTGACGATGAGTATGTTGGGATTGACGGTGAGTATGTTGGGATTGACGATGAGTATGTTGGGATTGACGATGAGTATGTTGGGATTGACGATGAGTATGTTGGGATTGACGATGAGTATGTTGGGATTGACGATGAGTATGTTGGGATTGACGATGAGTATGTTGGGATTGACGAGGAGTATGTTGGGATTGACGAGGAGTATGTTGGGATTGACGATGAGTATGTTGGGATTGATGATGAGTATGTTGGGATTGATGATGAGTATGTTGGGATTGATGATGAGTATGTTGGGATTGACGGTGAGTATGTTGGGATTGACGATGAGTATGTTGGGATTGACGATGAGTATGTTGGGATTGACGAGGAGTATGTTGGGATTGATGATGACTATGTTGGGATTGATGAGGAGTATGTTGGGATTGATGAGGAGTATGTTGAGATTGACGAGGAGTATGTTGGGATTGATGATGAGTATGTTGGGATTGATGATGAGTATGTTGGGATTGACGAGGAGTATGTTGGGATTGATGAGGAGTATGTTGGGATTGACGAGGAGTATGTTGGGATTGACGAGGAGTATGTTGGGATTGATGAGTATGTTGGCATCGTGGGCAAAGCTCTTTTTCCCTGAGACTCATTTTCCCCATCTGAAAATAGGGATAATTGCAGCACCAATGTCAGAAGTCAGTGCCTCGACACATGTTTAATGTCAATGGGATTTTTTTTTTTTTTTTTTGAGACAGAGTCTCGCTTTGTTGCCCAGGCTAGAGTGAGTGCCGTGGCGTCAGCCTAACTCACAGCAACCTCAGACTCCTGGGCTCAAGTGATCCTCCTGCCTCAGCCTCCCGAGTAGCTGGGACTACAGGCATTCGCCACCATGCCCGGCTAATTTTTTCTGTATATATTAGTTGGCCAATTAATTTCTTTCTATTTATAGTAGAGATGGGGTCTTGCTCTTGCTCAGGCTGGTTTCGAACTCCTGACCTCGAGCGATCCTCCCGCCTCAGCCTCCCAGAGTGCTAGGGTGACAGGCGTGAGCCACCGCGCCCGGCCTGTCAATGGGATTTTCAAGTCAGCACAGCGACCTGTGGATGCTTGGTGAGTGTTGGCGCCTGTCCCCTCCAGGGATCGACAGCTGGGTCAACCTGAGCCGCGTGGACCGGGACGCGGAGGTGCAGGGCGAGGTCCGCCTGTCGGTGCAGGTGCTGGAGGACGCCCGGGGTCGCTGCCTCCGCTGCCACGTGCTCCAGGCGAGGTAGGCGCGGGGGAGAGGGCGGTCTGAGAAGGGGCAGGAACCCCTGGGTGTCCCTCCTGACTCCTGGGCCCTTCTGGGCTCACAGCCGGGTTCCTGGAGTGCACGAGCAGCCCAAGCTCGCCGGGCTGCACGTTCCCGTGTGCAAAAGCCTCGTCAGGCTCTTGTGACCAGCAGCCACAGGCCAGACACGCAGGCTGGCCAGACACCCGAGTGTGGAGGTGTGGCAATCAAGTTGTAACTGACAGACACGCGAGTCCTACTGGCTTAGGCAGAAGAGCTAGTGTATTGGCGCATATGACTGGCGTGTAGCTTCAGGCATGGCTGGATCCAGGTGCGCAGAAGGTGACTTCAGGAATCTGTCTCTATCTCTTGGCTCTGATGTCCTCTATGTTAGCTTCATTCTCAGGCAGCCTCTCCCCAGGTGGGGGGCAAAGAGGGACCTGGCAGCCCCCAGCTGGCATGCTGTCAACGTAGCCACTCCCACTGAAAAAGAGCTATTTCTCACCGTTTCCAGCCACTGTCCAGGATTAATTCTTGTTGGCTCAGTCTGGGGGACATGCTTGTCTCCGAACCAGTGACACTGACGGATTGGCTAGGCCTGAGCCACAGCCCCTTCCTGGAGTGGAGGGAGGGATTGCCCCGCCCAAGTCATTTGGGCTGGGAGTGAGGGAGGGGTGGGCTCTGTCCCAAAGAAAATCCACAAGGAAGATGGATGAGCAGAAGATCCCACCGGTGGCCCTCGAGGGCACCAGCTCATGGGACACCCGTCCGCCCTCGTACCGACTTGTCACTGTGATCCCTTCTCCCTTCCTCAGCTCGCCTGTTTTGCTCTGTAAATACCTCCGCCCTCTCCCCTCTCTCCCCCATCCTGTCTTTCTGCCTTTTTTCACACCTCACTCCCCCGACCCTTACTTTTAGGCCAATCCTCGCCCAGATCGGGGAGGATCTCCTATTTCTAGCCTGCTGTGTGATCACAAAGCCCTTGCTTGCCCTCTCTGGGCCTCTCTGGCCACCTCCAGATTTTTGCCCCCAGCCTTGGTGCGGGAGGGGCTCCCCAGAGTCTGGACTAGGGAGGACCAAGGAGGCAGGGGCCAGGCTGAAGGACTCAGCGTGGGGCAGGGGCTCCCTGTCTTCTTGGTGCCCACGGCCCCCTCCCCAGCCAGGATCCTTGCAGGCATGAGAGGGACCGATTGCTGTCGCTTAGCAACTGGGCTGGCTCCTAGGAAACCAAAGGCGGCTTTGGATGCTGAGCAGGGATGGGAGGGAGCAGGGGGAGGAAGCAGGCAGCCCCCGGTGGGGGTGGGGTGGGGGCCCTCAAGGAGGAGGGATGGGGAAGCTGACTGGGGCAAGGCTTTGGGGTTGTCATGGCAACTAGAAGCAGGGGGCTCTGCCGCATGCCTTCTCTTGGGTCCTAGACAGGGAGTGGGCATGGGTGCTTGTTGAATGAATATACAAACTGAGTACCATCACCTGCCAGGTGCTGTGCTAGGTGCTTTACACACCTTTAACCCTTGGCCTTGTGAGGTTGGTCTGTTATTACTCCCATTTTCCAGATGAGGAAACTAAGGCTCAGAGAGGTGAAGTGACTTTTCCTAGTGTCACCCAGCCAATGAGTGCAGAGCCGGGCTTTGAAGCTTTGCATTTAGTCTCCGATCTAGGGCCTCTGGGGAAACTGAGGCTCCCTTCCTCCTCCCCACGGCACCTTCACTTGCGGGGCTTTTTAATGCAGGGTTTGATCTTTCTGTGCCTCAGTTTCCTCATCTGGAAAATGGGGGCATACGCGTGCCTACTCCTAGGGCAGTGTGAGGGGACAGGCGTGCTGAGGGGTGCCCCTTGCCGGGCCCCTATGGTGGAACATTTCGTTGTCTTGGAGACCGTAGCATCTGAATGCCCTTCCCTGAATCCCCTTTCCAAGTGAGGCCAGCTTGGGGCTCGGTCCTTGAGGTCCCGTGTTCCCTCACTCCTTTCCCCACCTGTCCCCAGGGACCTGGCCCCGCGAGACATCTCCGGCACGTCTGACCCGTTTGCACGCGTGTTTTGGGGCAGCCAGAGCCTGGAGACCTCGGTGAGCGGCGGGCAAGGGGCCGGGAAGGAGGGGCGCCCGCCCGCGGTGGCTCTCCGCTCACGGACCACTCCCCTGCCCCAGACCATCAAGAAGACGCGGTTCCCACACTGGGACGAGGTGCTGGAGCTGCGGGAGGTGCCCGGTGCCCCGTCCCCACTGCGGGTGGAGCTCTGGGACTGGGACATGGTGGGCAAGAACGACTTCCTGGGCATGGTGAGCCTCACTCCCTGTAACACCGTCCGTGGCTCCCCAGTGCCTCCAAAGGAGAAGGAAGACAGGATGGGCTGAGCCTCCTGGGGCTCAGAAGGGCAGAGGTGAAGGCTGCATCAGGTCCCCTGGCCAGGCCTGGGTGATGGGATGCCATTGCCCCATTGTACAGGGGAGGAAACTGAGGCTCTCAAAGGTATGGGAGCCTGCCCTAGATCGTAAGATGGACCCAGATTCTCGCTCTGGGGTGACGGCATGCCAGATGAGTGTGTGTCGGCCCTTGCTAAGTGTCCCTCCGGCAGCGCCTCACGCACTTAGCCCTCATGGCCACCCTGCGAGGCTGGCACTGTCGTCATCCCCATTCTACAGACGGGAAAACTGACACTCGGAGAGGTCAAGCGGCTTTCTCAGGTCCTACGACTAAGAAAGAGCAGAGCCGGGATGTGCGTCCAGGTCCGACTCTAGAACCCAAGCCTGTGACTCCTACTCCTGGAGGCTCCGGGCACGGGGTCTTTCTCTTGGTTTCCCATCTGTAAAATGGGCGTGATCGCTCCTGCCTCTCATGGCGGTTGCGAGTGGCTGAGAGCATTCTTCAAAGGAGGCAGGAGGAGAGTGCACGAGACGGAGGCTAGGCGAGGCGCCGCGGCGGTGCGGCCGCTTGGCAAAGGCCCGACCGAGGCTGCAGCCGCCGCGTGACCGAGTCCCGCTCCCGGCGCGCACGCGGACACCGGCGCCAGCGACCGTGGCGGGGGCCCTCGGAGCCCGGGAGGGGCCGCCCCGCGCCTGCGACGGATAAACCAGCTGTGGTCGTCGACACGGGAGTACTACTCAGCCATGAACAGGAAGCGCACTCAGTCCCGGCGCGCTGTCTCCAGCCGCTGTGTGACCTTGGGCAAGCGCGCCACCTCTCTGAGCCTCAGTTTCCCCAGCTGTACACGAGGCGCTCCCTGGAGGCCCTGGGTGCCCTGGCAGGAGCTGACACCGGGCGGGGAGGGCAGGGGGGTGGCCCCGCACCCCGGCGCCCCTCCCCATGGGCGGTCCGAGCCTCCCAGGGCCGCGCCCAGCGCTCCGCGTCCGCCCGCAGGTGGAGTTCTCCCCGAGGACGCTGCGCCACCGGCCGCCCGACGGCTGGTTCCGCCTGCTGCCCTTTCCCGGCGCCGAGGAGGATTCTGGGTAAATGCGGGGGCGGGGCCGGCGTGGGGGCGGGGCCGGCGTGGGGGCGGGGCCTCGCGGGTGCCCCGCCCGCCCACACGACCGCGCCACTTCATGCATTCAGCCAACGCGCGTGGCGTCTCTCAGCGTGTGCCCACGCGCGCCCAACTCAGTCCCCTTTCGCCCAGCCCCTGCGCACGCGCACATGTCAGTCCGCACTGGGCGATGTGTGTCCAGCGCTTCGGGTCCTTCCACACCTGTCTGTACCTATCCACACCTGTCTGTACCTATCCACACCTGTCTGTACCCATCCACACCTGTCTGTACCCATCCACACCTACTGTACCTATCCACACCTACTGTACCCATCCACACCTACTGTACCCATCCACACCGTCTGTACCCATCCACACCTGTCTGTACCTCTCCACACTTGTCTGTACCTCTCCACACCTACTGTACCTATCCACACCTACTGTACCTATCCACACCGTCTGTACCCATCCACACCTGTCTGTACCCATCCACACCTGTCTGTACCTATCCACACCTGTCTGTACCTATCCACACCGCCCATTCCTTTATTTTCGAGACAGAGTGTCGCTCTGCCACCTGGGTAGAGAGCAGTGGCATCAGCCTAGCTCACAGCAATCTCAAACTCCTGGGCTCAAGCGATCCCCCTGCCTCAGCCTCCCGAGTAGCTGGGACTACAGGCCCCTGCCACAATGCCGGGCTAATTTTTCTATTTTTAATAGAGACAGACTCGCTCTTGCTCAGGCTGGTCTCAAACCCCTGAGCTCAAGCGATCCTCCTGCCTCGGCCTCCCAGAGTGCTGGGATTACAGGTGTGAGCCACCGCGCCCGGCTCACACTGCCCATTCTTGTACACTCTTGTTTCCACTGGCCCCCCTTTTCCTTCCCTATTTATGCCTGTCAATGTAGGTTTACACCTGTTTATACTGGCCACGCCTGTTCACACCTGTTCACGCTGTCCACACTTGCCTACTAGTCCTGCACACAGTGTTTACGCTGGCCACACCGTTCCGCTCTGGCCGCCTCTGCACTGTCTGTGCTTGTGCATTCCTATTCACACCTGGCCACACCTGTTCACACCTGGCCACACCTGTTCACGCCTGTCTTCCTTTGCAAACATCCATGTTCATTACTTGTGTTCCCACCTGCCTCTCTTGGATATCCACGCCCGCCCATAAGTACTTATTTATGCTCCTTTACCTGGGGTCCCCTCCCGGGCAGGGGGAACCTGGGTGCCCTGCGGCTGAAGGTGCGCCTGATCGAAGACCGCGTCCTGCCCTCCCAGTACTACCAGCCCCTCCTGGAGCTGCTCATGGGTGCTGTGCTGGGGCCGGCGGAGGTGGGTGCATCGGGCAGGGATTCTGCGAGGGGGTGGGGGTAGGGGGAAGGGTGCAGGGGTGGGGGGCTGGGTTCTGGTCTCCCCTGCCTTGGGAACCCCTTCTGGGCTCTTCGGCTTTGGGGTCCCGGGCTCCCAGGTCGCCTCTGCAGCCGCCTGTCCCTGCCCAGGAGGACACTGCTAGCCCCCTGGCTGTGCTGGAGGAGCTGACCTCGGGGGACTGCCGCCAGGACCTCGCCACCAAGCTGGTGAAGCTCTTCCTTGGCCGGGGCCTCACCGGGCCCTTCCTGGACTATCTCACCCGGCGCGAGGTGGCTCGGACCAGTGAGTCGTGCGCATGACCCCCTGACATCGCTCCCCGAGGGTGGCACTGCAGGAGGGTCCCTGGGAGGGGAGTGGGAGGTGTCAGGCAGAGGGCAGGGGCTCCCGTCTGTAGGGGTCCCTGTGCTGTGCACCCCCAGGCAGCTGGGAACACAGTCCCGGGTTCAAGCTCTGGTTTTGTTACTCGTGAGCTGTGTGACCTCAGGCAGTTCACTTAACCACTCTGGGCCTCTGTACTGTGAGCAGGGCTGATGTTTTGGGTCTCCCTGATTCTTGAGGCTGGAAAAATCATGACCCGCACCTTGATTGAGTGGGGTGAGCTGGGGTGAGCACCCCCAAATCCCAGCAAAGCCTTCCCTCTGTCCTCCCAGCCGACCACAACACCCTCTTCCGGTCTAACTCCCTGGCTTCCAAGTCGATGGAGCAGTTTATGAAGGTGAGTTGGGGGCCTGGGGGGCCGGGCGCAGCCTCCTTCCCCGCGCTCCCCTGGCCCCCGTGCTTGGCTGGGTCCAGGTGGCACCGAGTGGCTGAGCTGCAGTGCTGGTGGCTCGTGCCTGGCCTTGCCCTGAACTGCACCGGGGCAGCGCCCCCCACCCGGCCCTGGCCTCTCTCTGAGCCTCCCCCGCATGGGCCCCCTGCGCCCAGCTCACGGGCGTGCCCCGGCTCGCCCTCAGCCCTGCCTCCTGTGGTGCCCCCCGCCCCCAGCTCGTGGGCATGCCCTACCTGCACGAGGTCCTGAAGCCGGTGATCAGCCGCGTCTTCGAGGAGAAGAAGTACATGGAGCTGGACCCGTGCAAGATGGACCTGGGCCGCGCCAGGTGAGCAAAGCCCAAGGTGGGCCCCGGCCCTCGGCAGCCCCTGGCCGCCTGGGTCCTCGCGGGCCGCCCGTGCTGCCTGCCGCCCCGCCTGCAAGCGCCTGCGCAGGACGCCGTGGTTAAGCTCAAAGCCTCACACGTGAGCCCACGGGCCGCTCCAGCTGTGAAGAATAGCAATTAGAGGCAGGACTCTCAAGCTGAGCTCCCCGGGTTCGAATCCCAGCTCTACCCCTCCTCCTGGTGGACACCTTGCCTTAACATCCGTGCCTCACTTGTGTCACCTGAAACTTGGGCTCATGGCACTGAGTTACACGTGCAAAGCCCAGCACGTGGTGAGCGCCTCACAGGACCGTTTGTGAGACCAGGAGGAAGTCATTCCATGCCTTTGTGGGCGTCTCCTACTTTCTTTCCAGAACCTTCTCCAGCCGGGGCAGGCTGGTTCCCGCGGGGCCACTGGAGCTGGTTGCTGGGCAGTCCACTGGGGACCATGGTGGGGACAGGAGAGGGTCTTTCCTTGTGCTGCCCACACCCTCGGCCACCCCGAGGCAGCCATCAGGACCCCCTTTTACAGATGAGGAGACTGAGCCTCAGAGAGGGGAGGTCACCTGCCTAAGGTCACGCAGCGGGGAAGTTGCGAAGCAGGGCTTTGATCCCAGGCCCTGAGCGGACGGGCAGAGCCCGTCAGTGACACTCCAGGCCGAGGGCTTTTCCTGGCCCCTTGGCCAGGATGGGGAGACTGAGTGGGTCCCCCAGGGGACGGGGCATCTGGGGACCTGGGCAGGACCTGCAGAGGCCCTGAGGTGTGCCTGGCACTGACCGGCGCCTGTGATACGAGTGACAGGATGACACTTTGAGGTGGTGACATTTAAGCTGCATGTGGGGCGAAAGTGTCCCGGGCACAGGGCCCGGCGAGTGCCAAGGCTGTGAGCCGGGACGACTTGGGCGTTCCAGGGGCAGCGAGGGGCCGGGTGGGAGTGGCAGAGCCGAGTGGGGCAGGTGGGTCCCCTGAGCTCAGCGGGGGTCTTGGGGACACCGGAGCTGCTCTGTGGCCCTGCAGGAGGATCTCCTTCAAGGGCGCGCCCTCAGAGGAGCAGCTGCGGGAGACCAGCCTGGGGCTGCTGACGGGCTACCTGGGGGCCATCGTGGACGCCATCGTGGGCTCCGTGGGGCGCTGCCCGCTGGCCATGCGCCTCGCCTTCAGGCAGCTGCGCCGGCGCGTGCAGGAGCGCTTCCCCCAGGCCGAGCGCCAGGTGGGCCGGGCCCCACGGCAGGGGTGCGGGGCGGCGGGGCTGGGGGGCCAGAGCTTGCCCGGGTCACGTGGAGAGCCAGGAAAGAGGTGGGACTGGAACCCAGGCTGCCCCTATCAAAGCACTCTGTCCCCGGCAGAAGTGGGGACAGTGCCTGCCGGGGTCTGGGACACAGGGTGGCAACGATGAAAATAATAATAATAATAACAATAGCAGCTACCACTATATGTTGTCTGAGCATGGGCTAGACCTTGTTTTAAGTGATTTACGTGTTTATTATTACCTTGTCTAAGCTTCACGTCCCTCCTGTGACCTGGACACTAGTATCATTCCCATTTTACAGAGGAGGAAACTGAGGCCCGGAGAGGTTAAGTCTCACAGCCAGAAAGGGGTCCGGTTGGGATTGGCACTCGCCCAGGCAGGCTGGCTCCCGAGGCTGTGCTCATAACAACCAAACTGTAGAGTCTGGCGCCAAGTAAGCACTTCCTAAATTCCAGCTATGAGAGAGAGGGAGGGAGAGGAGCTCGGATCCTGGTACACAGTAGGGACTCAGTAGGAAACACCCAAAATAGAGTCTAAAAATAAATTGCGGCTCGTGCAATTGCTTTTCCCAGCATGGATACGAAAGTTGCAAACTCAGGTGCTGGGAGTGTGAGGCAGGTGTGGCCCATGAGCAAAGTAGGCAAGCTGCGGGGCGCTAGGGGATGGCAGATTGGGGCTCCCACATCCCGTCTAAAGGGGCCACTCTGGGGGATCGTTGCCATGTAGGAATGGGGGCCCCGTATTGCCCGGTCTTCAGTGTTTATTTAAAGGCAAGATTCTGAATTTTATGTGAGGTCTCTCACTTTTAAAATGTTGACACTCCGCCGGGCGCGGGGGCTCACGCCTGTAATCCTAGCACTCTGGGAAGTCGAGGCGGGCAGATTGTTGGAGGTCAGGGGTTCAAAACCAGCCTGAGCAAGAGCGAAACACCGTCTCTACTATAAATAGAAAAAAATTAATTGGGCAACTAATATATATAGAAAAACTTAGCCGGGCATGGTGGCGCATGCCTGTAGTCCCAGCTACTCGGGAGGCTGAGGCAGGAGGATCGCTTGAGCCCCGGAGTTTGAGGTTGCTGTGAGCTAGGCTGACGCCACGGCACTCACTCTAGCCCAGGCAACAGAGTGAGACTCTGTCTATAAATAAACAAATAAACGAACAAATAAATATTGACACTGGCTGGGCTCACGCCTATAATCCCAGCACTTTGGCGGGCCAAGGCGGGAGGATTGCTTGAGGCCAGGAATTTGAGACCAGCCTGGGCAACATTGTGAGATCCCCCCTCTACAAAAAAAATTTAAAAATTAGCCGGGTGTGGTGGTGCGTACCTGTAGTCCCAGCTACTTGGGAGGCTAAGACTGGAGGATCACTTGAGCCCAGGAGTTGGAGGCTGCAGTGAGCTATGATCGTGCCACTGCACTCCAGCCTGGGTGACAGAGCGAGACCCTGTCTCTAAAAAGAATAAAATAAAATTCACCTAAAAAAACCCCAACAAAAACAGCCTGGCCGATCATTATATCTCTGTGGCTGGACTGGCCTGCGGGCTGCCAGTTTGAGACTCTCTGTTTAATGCTCCACACATCTGCGGCGGTGGCGGCCACCGTCCCCCTGACAGATGGCATCGGGCGAGCTAGCGCTTACGCAGTGCTGGTGCACAGAAACGCACACCGGGGTTCCCTTTGTAGAAAGGTCTAAGGCTTGCTCAATGTCGGAGACGTAACGGCCCAATTCCTCGAGCCTGGGTGAAGAGCTTTTGACACAGGCCAGATCTCTCTCCGCTTCCTGTTTACCGATGGGGAAACTGAGGCCCGGAGAGCTAAAACACCTTGGCCAAGGGTGGGGACTCAAACCCAGGCCTCCAGACTCCCAGCTGGGGTCTCTCCCTCCACCCCCTTCTCCCCGGCTGCGGAGTGAGTGAGCTCTGGGCCTCCAAACCGGGATGTGACTCAGTTTCCACCCACCTTGGCTGGGCTGTCACCTGGGCTGCCGGCAGAGGTGTTAAGCGGGACGCAGCTGTGGCAGGGAGGCGGGAGGGAAAGGGGGAGGCTGGCTCCCCAGACAGCACAGTCCTTAGGGGAAGCCAGTGTCCCGACGCCCAAGTGTCCCCAGCCCTCAGCCCCCAAGTGGGCAGGAAGGGGGACTTTCTCCGCCGCAGGGTGGGCGGCTCAGGCACGGCGGGAAGCCCCCCCCCTGCTCTCTGCCACCTGTGCCTTCGAAAGCACCCTGCTGCACAGCGGGTGGGGCGTGGTGGCCCTCGGGCAGTTCGGGCTCCAGATGGAGGGCGAGACCCTCCCCCGGGCAGCTCCAGGTCCCAGCCCCCGCGGGGCCACTCGCCAGGAAGCGGCACACGCCCAGGGAGGGCATCGTTCCAGGTGTGAATCCAGCCTCCAGATACACACAGGAGCGCATCTCGGCTAAATATAGCCGGGCAAGTGTGACAGGCGGGTGGGGAGTTGGTTTGGGGAGAGCAAGCCGCGCTCAGGATGGAGGTGCGCCCGGTCCCCGAGTCGCGCCCGGTCCCCGAGTCGCACCTGCGGCAGCCGGGGCAGCCAGCCTCACCTGTAGGTGGGCCGGCCCCGCACTCACACTGGGGCACCGCACTCTACAGTTTGTAGAGAGCACAGGCTGGGGGAGGGGGTCGCACACAGCACGGACTCTGGAGCCTGCGGAAGTGGGTTCACTGCTGTGCCTCAGTTTCCTCATCTGGAAAATGGGAATAATAGTTCCTACCCCACAGGGATTAAAAGTGACAGTTCAGGCTTAGTTGCTGACACCCAGTGACTGCTCCCTGGTAGCTGGTTGAATGGCAGGAGAGAATGGTGAAGAACAGAGTTCAAATCCCGGCTCTGCCACTTACAGCTGTGTGGTCATGGGCAAGTGAGCTTCCCTCTCTGGGCCTCAGTTGTCTCCTCTGTAAAATGGGTATGTAATCCCTCCTAGGGCGAGTGTTAAATAAACGAATGGGCAGAGAGGTGGCTGTTACAACGGTAAATCACAGATCGGGGTCTCCTCTACCCACCAGCTGTGTGATCTTGGACAAGTCACTTGATGTCTCTGAGCTTCTCTTCCTCCTCTGTAAAGCAGGAGAGATGCTGGCACGCCTGTCACAGGGCTGTGCCCTTACCACAGAGCTTGGCACCAAGCGGACTCTGAGGTCATTCGGCAAAGTCTCATTTTGCAGGATTGGATTGTCACTCCATTTTCCAGGTGGGAAAACTGAGGCCCAGAGAGGAGGAACCTCCTTGGCAGGCCAGTGTGGCCTCCTGACCCATCGCCCATCCCACTTCTCCTCGCACCATCAATTTCTAGCCCTTCCAGCCTCAGTTTCCCCAGCTGGGAAGTGAGTTTCTCGGGGCCCCTCTCACCTGCGCCCCCTCCCGGCAGGACGTGAAGTACCTGGCAATAAGCGGCTTTCTCTTCTTGCGATTCTTCGCACCTGCCATCCTCACCCCGAAGCTGTTTGACCTCCGGGACCACCATGCGGACCCTCAGACCAGCCGCTCCCTGCTGCTGCTTGCCAAGGTGCCGCCAGCTGTGGGCCTCCTCCTGGGTGGTCTTAGCCGGGAAAACAATCGTGGTGGGACAGAGCTGGGAGGCCAGACCCGCAGAAGATCCAAATGACACGGGAGAAACCCACGTCTGAAACGCCACCACTCTGAGTGCCAAGGCACCCGTTATGCTCTCCAATTTCCTCTTTGAAATGAAAACCCAACCCTTCCAGGAGGAAAGTGGAAAGCAGGCCGGCAGTCATTTACACCTCAGTATGAATTAGACCAGCCTTTACAAAGCAGCAGCAACTCGAGGTTCTGCTGGGCTCTGAGTATGCATGATAGGATTGGGCAGTCCTGGATGGGGGAGAAGTCTGGGCTGGGGAGGGGACAGAATAAGGGAACTTGGGGTGCGGATTCCAAAAGGGGGCGGGAGGCACAGATATTCCCCAAGGCAGGCGCTGGTATGAGTCTTCTCCTTTCATTGAGCACTGATTTAGGAGCCAGGACTCTGGGCTTGTGTTCTGAGTCCATAGAAGGCCCTCCCCTCTGCAGCAGCCTTGGCCTTGGCATCCCTTGCTCCTTTGCTCCAGGCTGTGCAGAGCATCGGAAACCTGGGCCAGCAGCTGGGCCAGGGCAAGGAGCTGTGGATGGCCCCCCTGCACCCCTTCCTGCTGCAGAGCATCTCCCGCGTGCGGGACTTCCTGGACCGGCTGGTGGACGTGGATGGGGATGAGGGTGAGTTCCTGTGGCCCTGCCACACCGGCCTTGTCACCCCACGGGGGCACTCCAGGCCTCTCCCTCACCCCCACCAGCTTCTCAGCACCGAGAATGTAGACCTGTGGGTCGGCTAGTCAATCAACGAACATTTCCTGCTGTGGGTCAGCTAGTCAATCAACTAACAGCTGTGCTGGGTCCCCTGCTGTGCTGGGTCCTCCCGGCATCCCAGCCCAGGTGGGGATGGGGGTCGGGTCACGGCACGGTTCGCGTGCAATGGACAAGCATCTGTAATAGGCACTGTTCTAGGCGACGCTGTCTGGGGACACGGCGGTGAACAGGACAGAAGGAAACCTGGTCTCATCGGGGTTTTATCCAGGGGGGCCCACAGGCTGTTAGCAAGACGAGCGAGCAAACGATGCGATGCGTTAGGGAGCCTGAATGCGAAGGGGAACAAAGAAAGGAGGGTAGGGAAGACGGGGCAGGGGCGGCAGGTTGAACTTTTCGATAGGGTGCCCAGGAATGGCCTAACTTTGGTGACACTAGACTAAAGACCTGGAGTGGGACAGAGAGAGAGCCAGGTGGATCCCGGGAAGAGTTCCAGGCAGGGAGGAGCATGTGCAAAGGCCCTGAGGTAGGAGCAGGGAGAGACAGCGAGGAGGCCAGTGAAGAAGGGCGAATGGGGCAAACAGGAGGTGGGCCAGACTGTGTGGGGCTTCGTGGTCTGTGGGGAGAATTTTGGCTTTGGCTTGGAGGGAAACGGAGCCACGGGACGATTTTAAGCAGAGGAGTTGGGGTCAAGTCCCTGTCACCATGTAGGGCCCAGGTCATGACATAGCTGGGTCCAAGTGGCAGAGGAGCAACCTGTCAGAATGTTGAACATCCCTCTCCAACCCGAGAAACTGCAGGTGGTGGTGCCGCTCTGCTCCTCCCTGCCTCAGTGGGACCATTCCCTATTGAGGGAGGGGATCCGAAGTCACCGTGTCCTTCCCCTGCCTCCAGGGGAGCATCCGCAGAGGCCCTGGGCTGGCTGGCAGGACGGGTCGAGCCGGGCCGGAAGGGCTCAGGGTCCCCCACCTGTCTCCTCCCTTTCCCAGAGGCGGGCGCCCCAGCCAGGGCCCTGGTGCCGCCCTCGGCGACGCTCCGCGAAGGCTACCTGCTCAAGCGCAAGGAGGAGCCTGCCAGCCTGGCCCCGCGCTTCGCCTTCAAGAAGCGCTACTTCTGGCTCAGCGGGGAGACGCTCTCCTACGCCAAGGGTCCCGAGTGGCAGGTGGGGCTCCAGCCCACGCTGGGGGGCTGTGCGGTGGTGGCCTCCCTCATGGAGCCACCCCTTTGCAGCTAGGGGGAAACTGAGGCTCGAGTGGGCAAGGCCGCAAGGCGCCGCTGTAGCAACGTCACACCTGCAAACTCCCAGGACAGGCTTTGCACACAGCTTCCGGCCGATGCGGCCGGGGCAGGGACAGGGACACACCTACCCGTACTCGCCATCCATCACACACCCTTCAGAGCGTGCACAGGCTGTGGCCTGGACACACGCAGGGCGGGGACGTGCTTAGCCAGCGTCCGGCGTTCCCGCCCAGACCTAGGCCAGTGCCGCTTAGACTCGGGTACAATCGGGTGTGTCACTCACACGTCCTGTTGATGACATAAGTGGATACACGTGCTTAGAACCACGCCCCAAGCACCGTGTAAGTGGTCGCTGTTATGATGACGATGATGATTAAGAAGGAAACTGAGGCCCAGCGGAGTTAAGTCACTCACAGAGTGACAGGGCGGGACCACAGAGCACAGATGCGTGAGGAACGTCCCCGCCCCGGGGCGCCGGGTGACGCGCACGCCCGGGGGAAGCTGTCCCTGGCCCCGCACGCGCTGCAGCGACACCCTTTCCCCAGGCGCGCACCTGCTTCCCGGTGTCGCACATCCGCGCCGTGGAGCGCGTGGACGAGGGCGCCTTCCAGCTGCCCCACGTGATGCAGGTGGTGACGCAGGACGGCGCGGGGCCGCCGCACACCACCTACCTCCAGTGCAAGGTGAGGCGCCGGGACGCGGGGCGGAGGGGCGCGGGGCGCCGGGACGCGGGGCGCCGGGACGCTGGGCGCCGGGACGCGGGGCGCAGGGCGGCACCTGTCGCTTCCTGCCTGGCCGCCTGATCCCGTCCCGCCCCTGCAGAATGTGAACGAGCTCAGCCAATGGCTGTCGGCCCTGCGCAAGGCCAGCGCCCCCAACCCCGACAGACTGGCCTCCTGCCACCCCGGTGCCTTCCGCAGCGCCCGCTGGACCTGCTGTCTCCAGGCCGAGCGCTCGGGTGAGGGGGCGGGGCGGACGGCAGGCCCCGCCCCCGCGCCTGTCAATCAGCGGGTGTCCCGTCTCTGCCCGGGCTGGCTGAGCAACCCTGGGCAAGTTAGGCGACCTCGCAATGCCTCCATCGGGACTGCGAAACGCAGTCGTGAGGGCTCGGCGAGTGGACGCACACGAAGCACTTAGAACAGCGCGGGGCTCGCAGCGCTCGTCCAATGTGACAGCTGTGTTTTAAGTGCCCACTCCGTGCCGGCGTCCGGCGTGTGTGTGCTCGCCGCCACGCAAGACGAGCGCATGACCAGACAGTGACAATACAGTGTGTGAGGGCCAGGGGAGGCAGTCGAGATCCCAGAGAATGCCTCTGACCCAGCCAGCCTCAGGATGGGGGATCCAGGAGGGCTTCCTGGAGGAGGCGCTGTTTAAATGCAACCCGGGTAGAGTAGGAGTTAGCAGGGAAGTTGGACTGGAAGGGAGTAGTGGGTTTGAGGAGAGATTTTAGAGGTAGAAGGGGTCGGGCTTGGGGACTGCCAGGCCCGGGGGCGGGGTTACCGATGACGCTGTGTGCCTTCAGCTGCCGGCTGCAGCCGAACACACTCGGCCGTCACCCTGGGGGACTGGAGTGACCCGCTAGACCCGGACGCCGAGGCCCAGATGGTGTACAGGCAGCTGCTTCTGGGGCGCGACCAGCTCAGGTGGGTGCCCCCAGCCACCCACTTCACCCTGTGACCCGCTGGGCCATCCAGGCCCGGGCTGAGACCGGGCGTCTATCAAGTACTCCGTTGGGTGGGCCCCATGCAGACCCTGACCTTGGGATGTACAGCCTGGCACTCCAGAGACACAGTCCACACAAAACCCTGGCCTCCTGAGCTTGCTATATGACCTTGGATATGTCCCTTCCCCCAGCTGGCCTCAGTGACAGATTTGTCCCAACCCATTATACAGTGGGTTCTGAGCTGACCTGCCTGGGTTCCAGTCCTGGCCTGGCCACTTAATGGCTGTGCAATCTTGAGCAAGTTGCTTAACTTCTCTGTACCTCGGTTTCCTCATCTGGAAAATGGGGCTGATAACACTCCCTACCTCATGGGGTCGTCCCTCGATCCCCACAGGTAGACCACTTTGTAATCAGTAAACGGTAATGGTCGTTGTTATGCTGTGTGACCTTAGGCAAGTAACTTTACCTGTGTCTCAGCGACCATCTGTATAATGGAGCGAATAGTAACACCTACCTCATATAAATTTGTCATTATAGTTAAATGAGTGAAAACACACAAAGGGCTTAGAATAGTGTCTGACGCTCTAGAAATGTTTGCTGTGATGATGATGATGATGATTCACCGGAAGCTGCAATGTCTCCTGCAAGCAGCGGAGATTCTGGGGTAGGGGCAGGACTGGGAGTCAGGAACCAGCCTTGTCTTTCTCGCTCTACCTTCCAGGATGCAAGCCCTGGGGGATGCCAGCGCGGCCATGACTCTGGAGGCTGACACGGGGAGGGGCTCCAGTGCCCCGGAAGGTAAGGGGTTAAGGAAGTCCCTTTTCTTTTCCCCAGCGGGCACTTGCCACCGCTTGCCAAGCACACCCGTGTCCTCCCGCCCGCCCTCCTGTTTCCCGTCCACCACTGGGCTGTGCGTGGGGCTCTGGGAGATTTTAGGGTTATCAAGCCACCTGGGGAATCTGCAGCCTGCCCTGCGCTGGTTGAGCCTGCGGCCCGCTGGTGTCCCTCCCAGGAGCCTGTCCTGACGTCCTGGCCCGGCAGAGGGCAGCGGCTGCCCGCCTGCTGGAGGTGCTGGCAGACCTGGACCAGGCCCACGAAGACTTCCAGCTGCAGGAGCAAGGGAGGGCGGCCCCAGGCCACCGTAGGCCCTGACCAGTGCGGAGCCGCCTGGAAGGAGGAGCAAGGAGCCGTGGGGCCCTCCTCAGCCTGCCCTGGCCCCGTAGTCTCCTCGTGGCTGTCCTGTACCTCTTTGATGCCTTGAAGGCTCCTGAGACATGCATAGTCGTGCGCGCCCCGCGTCCAGAATTCAGGGCACTGAATTCCCTCGGGCAGGGGCCAGCCTTGCCTTGAGATTCACGCTCTGAGTCAGACTGGAGTGGACAGGATAAGGAACCTGACTTATGTGCTGAGCCTGGGGACTCTGCCTCCCTGGACTAGCTTCTACATACTCCAGTGAGGCTAGCCTGGCCCTGAGCTGCTGGATACAGCTGTACCTGAACTCCTAATGCCCATGTGGCCTCGTTGCCCCAGACAGGCACAAAATGGGCTCAGCCTTTCCTGTTCTCATGTCTGCTAATCCCTGTAACCTCACTGATCCTTCTGTACCCTGCTGTTCACTGGGGGGCCCCTACCACAGGCTTCCAGAATCAGGTACTAGGAGAAGAACTGAGGCTAGGAGCCCCGTGTGCCAGGCTCAGATCCTTTGAACCTGGAAGACCTTGCCTTCTGTGAGCCTCAGTTTACCCTGTATGAAATGAGGTGGGAGTGAGTCAGACGTGTGGTTTTCAAGTTGGATTCTATCGAGGCCATTCGGGAGCCAGGGAGGGTTTCTCAGACTCTATGGGCCCAAGCCCACCCACTCGGGTTACTGCTAGAAATGCAGATTCCTGGGCCCCGCCCAGATGCTGGCTCAGATCCGAAGGCATGTGGGGACAGGAATCAGGGTTTTGAACGGGTTCTAAAGCTGATGTGGGTGAACACAAGGTTTGATTGCCACGGGCCTGGGAAGTGGGCAATTTTATATATTAGGGTTTGGGGTGAGACCTTGTCCGAGAATGACAAAAATATTATTAAATGTTTGGGAACACCCGGCTGGCGGAACTGGACTCGTTTCCGGTTTTGTGTGGCTAGAGCGCGGGACAAAAACAAGCCTACCTGGCAGGGGATCCGACGGACAGGACCGGGGCGCTATCCCGAGGGTGGCCAGCAGGGGCCGCCTGGAGCCGCAGCGTCCGCCACCGCGGCAGGGACATCCTGGCAGGTGGCAGAGGCTCAGGTTCGCGGTGTGCGGTTGATCCTGGGGTCTGTCCCCGTCTGTCCCTAGACGGAACCCGCTCCTCCCCGCCGAGGGCAGGGGCTGGAGCTCTGGGGTCCCCGAGAGCGGTCGGGGTCTCCCAGCCCCTCCACGTTCTTCCGGAGGCTGCGGGCTCTGCACCCAAGTTCCTCGTTTCTTGCAATGGAGCCGGAGAGCAAACGCGTGCAATGCCTGTGCTCTTGGGAGAGGGCAGGGCGCCCCCGCTCCCGCGCTCTGGAAGACGAGGACAGGGGGCGTCCGCCTCTGCCCCGGCCACTCCGGGCTTCCTGCCCCAGAGGATTCTGAGGACCCGCCACTCCCCCTCGGGCTGCCCGAGGGAATGCCCCTGAGGCTGCCAGTCTCTTGCAAGGCGCCACTCCCCAAGGGGGCAGACTGAAGGCCCGCAGGAACACAGCCCCCGCCCCCCTCGTGGCAGGAAAGGACTGGGCGAGGAGGAGAAAGACCATTTATTTCTCCACCCACAGTGGGACTGGTAGGTTTTCAAAAGAGCAGTCGCTGGCATCCCTTTAAATCTTGGCTGACTTCCACCGTGGCAGCCAATCAACAGAGGCGGAGCTGGTGAGTTGCCTGGGCAACAGGCCCCTGGTTGGCCGGAGACCACGAGCCGCCGACTGCCCGCTCCCGAGGAAAGGGGAGTTCGCCCTTTGCTGCGGGCTGTGCCTTGTCCACGCACCGGCCTGGGAGGGGCCGCCTCCCCTGGCTCCTGGAGCCGGAAGCTCCAGCCTTTGGATCTCAAAGTCGGGGCGATTTGGTGGGGAGGATGGGGCAGGGGGGGAGGAAAGGGAGCAGGGCCTTTATCTGGGACAGACACAGGCCTGGGGGTGGGAGGAGGAGGAGGAGGTCAGGGTCCCAGCAGGATGAAGAGACACAGCACAGAATAAGACCCCTCCAGTCCCCGCGTGCCCTGGCCATCCTTTTGTAACCGCTCGGTCATCTGGGGGCTTCTACGCCAAAGGCCCGCGGTTGCCCAGCTGGTGGGTGGCAGAGATGGGCGATGGCATGGGGCGGGCGAGGCGTGGGGGGACCGAGCTTCCCGGTCCCGCTTTCCCCCAGGAGCCCTGGCAGGTCCCAAGGGCCAGACACGAGTCCTGTTTGCAGACAAGCCTGTACAGATGTGAGACACACGTGGGGGCCACATGGGGCATCGCGGGGCCTTCTGTCCCTTCTCCCCCAGCTTGGGGACAAGTAGAGGCACGTGGGTGTGCGTGCGTGCGTGTGTTCAACAGGACACGTGTGTTTGTGTGTGCGGGGGTGGGTCTCTGTCTTTTTGGCAGGGAAGTCCCTGTGGCTTCCGGTCCTCTCTCTGCGGCCCTCTCGGAGCTACGGGTCGGAGCCGGCTGGCCTGAGGCGACATCTCCCATCATCCCAACTGCCACCGGCCAAATCCCCGGAGCAGCTCCGGCTCCTTCCTCAGGCTCCTTCCCAGCCCTGAACCTGGGCCCCCAGGACGCGCCCGGCAGAAGGCGGTGTGTGCCGGGCCGGGGCAAAGCAGGAGGGAGGCGGCAGCCCCGGCCTCAGGCCTTGGCGGTGGCCTCGGACACGCCCTGGGCCGCGAGCTCCGCCAGCACGCTGTCCAGGTAGCCGGCGTCTGGGTAGCCGTGGCCCGTGAGGTTGGACCCAAACTCGGTCTTGTGGTGGATTTCGTTCCAGACCACGGTGTCCGACTCGCCCGTGGTGTTGGACGTGCCCACGGTGAAGATGAGCCTCCGCTCCCAGGCCGTTATGAGCAGCCGCAGCACCTGCACGGCGGCGGGGCGGAGGTCACAGGCCGGCCCAGCCCTGCCCCGCCGCCACCCCCCCGTGCCTGGGGCCTGCCTGCCTCAGCCTCCCACCCTGTCCTGCCACACTGGCACTCAGTAAAAGTCTGTCCACGTCATCCATGCCTGTCTTTTCTGGGTGAGGGAAGTGTCTCCAACCGGTGGCCCTCTGCTGCGTTCGGTTCCGACCCCACGCCGTACCAAACGGCCACTCGCAAATTAGTCGCCGAGATTCAAAAGCCTGAAGACCTGAACCTCTGGCTTCTTTTGCAAAGCAAGAAGTCACCTCAGACAACCCGCAGTTAGTCCCTGTGTGGCCATGGGCAAGGGACTGCCCTCTCTGAAGCTTCGTTTCTAGATCTGCAAAATGGGGTGGGGACCTTGCCCTCCGCAGGCTGGTGGATGAGATGAGCGTGTGAAGCAGGGGCCACGGTCAAGGCCGTCTGGGTGCTGGTGGGGGAGGAACACAGAGCAGGGGCTGGGGACAACGGGACCCCAGGCCCAGGCTGATGGCAGCTGGGGTCCCCGACCGGGCACCCACCTTCCGGCCCTTCTCGTTGTTGGGCAGATAGCAGTGGCGCGGGAAGCCTCTTGCGGTGAACTTCTTCCCCGGGTTGGGGTGCTCAGGGCCCTGTGGGCGGGGGACAGTGGGGGTTCAAACCAGGAGCAGGTGGTGGTGGGTTCTGGGGGAGTCAGAGAGGAGGAGTGAGGGTCGGGGATCGGGGGCCGGCAGGGGCTCACCTGGATGCCGGTGGGGATGTCGTAGACAATGCGGATGGTCTGGGTGTCGGCGTAGCCGGGCAGCGAGTGCGGGATGAGGTGGAACTCCATCTTCCCCGGTGGCTGCGTCCCCGTCTTCTCCCCGTAGATGGCCTTGCAGGTGGGGCACTGCAGGCTGCCATCCTGGGGCGAGGGGGCTGGCAGTGAGTCCCCAGGCGTCCTGCTCCCGCCCCGCCCCTGCCTGCTCCCCACCCGACCCACCTTGTTGCCATTGGAGTACATGGCCACGAGGCACAGCAGGTGGTACATGTGGCCGCAGCGGCCCAGGCGGCCCACGAGCTCCGGCCGCACGCCCTTGTGCCGCAGCACACCCTCGTAGCCCGATGCCGTGACCAGCCGCTCCATGCAGATGGTGCAGTCCTGGGGCAGGGTACGGGGACACTGAGGACGGGGGAGGGCAGGGCACCTCCTGGGTCGGCACTGCCCCTTGGTGGGCGCCAGGCCCATGGGCCCCCGGCACCCGTGTGACAAAGGGACGCAGGACGCCCCCTCCCACACACCGGATTCCGACACATCACAGAGGGGAGGAGGCTCCCTCCCTCACACCCCCCAGGTGGACTAAAGGCTTAACCGTCGAAAGCGAAACTTGAAAGCACCGAGTGGAAAAGATGGTGACAACACGACACCAACACCCAAGTGTCAGAAGCCTGACCAATGCGGCTCTGTGGAACTTAAGCATTTCTGTTCATCAGCGTCCTCGTACCCGGAGGAGAGGTCTCGAGGCGCAGAGCCGGGGGACAGCTGAGGCTCCACGGGGGACACAGGCCCGCCCGCCCAGGCCTGCACCTCGCCTCGCTCACCTCGTCAGGGGGGTTTTTCACCTTCTGCATGTACCTTCGAACCACGTCCTCGGGGTTCTTACCTGCAGGGACACAGGGGTGGGTGTGAGGGCACCCAGAGGCTACCCCCGAGGGCGTGGCGTAGGACGGGGTCAGGGGTCGGAGGGCTGGGGGCAGGGCCCTGGATGTGACAGTTCAGAGAAGGGTGGGCATGGGGAAGGGGAGCTGAGATCAGGAGATGGCGGGGAGGCCGCAGGTCCCAAGAACAAGTGGAGTCCAGAGGTCCGAGGAATGAGGTCAGGGCTGGGGGGTCAGGTCAGGGGTCAGGGCGGGGGTGGAAGGCGTACTTTTCTTGAGGTGCTTCTTCTTGGTCTTGCGGCACACGCCGGGCACGCCGGGCACCGGCTTGACGTCGCTCTTGCTCACGGGCGGCGGGTGCAGGATGGGCTTGGGGGCCCGCGTCAGGCACACGGGCAGCCCGGCCGCGCAGAGCAGGATCCCGGTCATGCCTGGGGGGTGGAGGCTGCCAGGGGGCGGGGCGCCACAGGCCCCGCCCACTCGCAGTCGGCCCCGCCCCTGACCCCACCCCCCACCCCGCAGTCTGTGAAAGGGGATGTAGGGGCGGGGTGCCTTGCCCAAACCCACCACCTGGCCATCCCCGGAATCCAGGCGCCTCAGGTGGGTGCCCACCCGGTTGAAGCCAGTGGGGTGCCTTCTGCGGGCCCCGCCCACCCCGCGTCCTCGGCCCAATGGTAGGGGGCGTTCCCTCCGGGCCCCGCCCCCCGCACCACCCAAGGGGCGGAGTCACGGGCGAGGGGCGGGGCTGCCTCCCGTGGGCCCCGCCCTTCTTTCCGCTCCCGGGCTGGACCGCACCTGCCAGGGCCGGGTGGACGGGCCCAGTGCCGTTCAAGTTCTTCACGGGGAGCGCGGGGACCCTGCGGGGTGAAGAGAACAGGTCGCAGCTGGACTCCGGCCCCTGAGACCACAGCAGGGGACCCCGGCTTGTCTTCTGTCTCTGGCTCCTGGGCACACCCTGACCTCTTTGTGCCTGCCCCTGTCCCCTAAGCCGATACCCAGGGAATTCCCTTTCTACTCTGACATCCTATTATGGGGTGTAGCCAGGACCTCTGCCTGGGGCCTAGTGGGGTGCACCCCAGAGTTGGTGCTGACTCTGCCTCACCCCACAGCCGGCCTCCTCCCTGGTGGGAGCACTTTGGCTCTGACAGCTCCCTCTCATTGGCGGCTGTGCCTGGAACTCAATTATTAGTGATGTAGCTATTCTTGCATCTCTCAAAGTTTGTTATATGAAGCACTAATCCCCATAAAACGTTCCAGGAAAAAAGGATTCAGGGAACAAATTAGTTAGGAAACACTTCACTGTCTCCCTCTCAGAGATTCATGACATAGCTGAGCATATTAAAAAGGCTCTGATAAGTCCTGCATAAAGACATATAGTTAATCAATAATAACTACAGGTTTTCCAAAGACATTTGATGATGAAGATTTTGTTCCCCCTTCTGCAATATTTACTGATGTCAGTTCCTGTGACTAAGTCATTGTCCCCTCTTCAAATGAAGAGCCCCTGTTCTTCAAAAGGTATCCTGCTTCCCCTCTTCCTCCAGCCCCTCAAAGAGCTTTGGCTTTTGGAGTTAGCCAGTGCTTTCGTTGTCTCAGTTCAACCGCTAATCAGTTGGGCGACATGTAGCATGCCATCTCACCTCCCATAAGAGGCTATCTGTACAACGGGGACAATATGGTGCCTTCCTCTGTTTGCTATGAAGCATTCCATAAAATTCTACATGTCCAGGGCCAAGCACAATTCCTGGTACCAGTGGCAGGCATCACTAATCCATCCCAGCACTCTCTCAAGCCAAGCAGCTCTCCAGGCAGTATCTGTCAATCAGCAGAGCCAGTTTGCTGCCCCAGGTCTACACAATGCCCCAGGTCTGGCCCAGCTGATGATCCTGGTCGTGCTGAGCCTTTGGCCTGGGAGTAAGGCAGGGGGTACCTAACTGATTTAGATCTCAGCTGCCCTAAAATGTCTGGAACCCCTGAAAAACCACAGAGCCCTGGGTTGCAGAAGGCAGTCTTGCTCCTGGCAAGAGGGCTATGAGTGGGGTATCACGGTGAGGCTTTTAAAAAACATTTTACCCTGTGGTGGCCCCCAGCCTCTCTCAGTCTGCGGGCCTCCTGCGAGAACCTGGGTAGCAGAGTTCCCACGGCCCCCGAGCGTGAGAGCCGCCCGGCCCCCTTTTGATGTGGGACGCGCTGTTTCCTCCCAGTCAGTGAGAACATCCTTCTGCCTGGACAAGCCGCGGTGCCTGGGGGCCCCCCGGAAGGCGGGGCCGGCCTTCGCCCCTTGCTCTGCCTTCTTGGGGCCCGGCCTGGCAGAGCCCGAGGGATCCCGTAGGCACCCCTGACACCTGCTCTGACCAGCAGGCAGGCCTGGGCCCCGGTGCCACGCTGTCTCTGCCGCCCTTCCTCCTCTGCTCCAGTGCCCCCGGTGCTCACCCCTCGCCCAGTGACATCCCACCTCCTGATCCGGCCCTGCCGGCCTCCGAGCCTCACGTCCTGGGTATTTGTCCCCTGCCCACCCCAGTCCGGCCGGCCCGGGCTTCCCACTGCTCCTCTGGAACATTCCCACCCCAGGGCTTTTGCACGTGCTGACCTCTGACCCAGGATCTTCTTCCCCAGATATCCGTGAGGACGGCTGCCTCCCTCGCTTAGTGCAGGTCTCGGCTCAAATGTCACCTTAACTGAGAGACTTCCTGACCACTTTACTTTAAAGACCCCCTGTCATTGTCCTTACCTTAATAGTACTAATCATGACTCGATGTTAGAAAGTCTTTTTTTTTTTGAGACAGAGTCTCGCTTTGTTGCCCAGGCTAGAGGGCTGTGGCATCAGCCTCGCTCACAGCAACCTCAAACTCCTGGGCTCAAGCAATCCTCCTGCCTCAGCCTCCCGAGTAGCTGGGACTCCAGGCATGCGCCGCCATGCCTGGCTAATTTTTTTAATGTATGTTTAGTTGGCCAATTAATTTCTTCCTATTTATAGTAGAGACAGGGTCTTGCTTTTGCTCAGGCTGGTTTCGAACTCCCGACCTGGAGCAATCCACCTGTCTCGGCCTCCCAGAGAGCTAGGATTACAGGCGTGAGCCACCGCGCCCGGCCTGTTAGAAAGTCTTGAAGCATGACCAGGCCCTGCGTGACCTGGCCCGTCCCTGCCTCTGCGACCTCATCTCCCGCCCTTCCGTCTCAGACACATCAGCTGTTCCTCTCACTCTCGAGCACGGTCCCGTTACAGGCCACTGCCCTTGCCGTGCCCTCCACCTAGAAGGCTTTACCCCCAGATCCTGAGTGGTGGGGTCACTCTGGTCTCTGCTGAAATGCCACCTCATCAGAGAGACCTTCCTGGACCGCCTGACTCCCCCCCAATACTCAGCACATAGTAGATGTTCAATAGACACTTGTTGCATGAAGGAAGGGGGGAATGGATTCTGTGGGGATGTTCTGAGCAGCTGACCCAGGAGCACATGCTGGGGGCACATTCTACCCACGCGTTCTCTGCACGCATTTGAAGTGAGCCTCGAAGCAGGTGGCCCAGAGAAACCTCCTCTGCAGCTCCTACTCCCTGGAGGTTCTTTGCCAACATTTATTCTAAGCTGAGCACGCTAAAGGGGCATCCTGTTGGAACAGCCCAAGCAAAGTTTCTCTAAGAAATTTTCCAGAAATGCTCCCCATTCAACTTGAGGCAGAAGTGCCACCGTGAGGTTTCAGGGAACTCAGAGACTTCCTAGAAACTGTCTCAATGAATGTGCCACCTGGACACAGTCACGGGGCGTTCTCAGTGGCAACTGGAAGTGCTCAGATGCTATGGCAAGACAGCAAGGGCAAAGGCTTCACTGTGTCATCTAATTGTCCCAACAAGCCTGGGACATCCCATTCTATAGAGAGGGAAACTGAGGCACAGAGTGAGTGTGCCTTTGTGAGGCACAGAGGGGAAGTGACTTGCCAGTAAGTGTTGCCAGGGCCAGGATTTGAGCCCAGGATACCCAGCTCCAGGGTCTGTGCTGTTAGCAACGCCACATGAAACCAAGCTCTCTCATCATGGCTTAGAGGCTGAGGCGGGAAGCCCCAACGAAGAAAAAAATCTCCCCAGGATTAGCCTGGGAAAGAGGAAGAGCAAAGACGTGTTCCGTACCTGCACTGGCTGGAAGGTCACGTCCACAGGCAGGGATGTCAAGCACATGACACGCATACCACTCCTGCTGATCTCGTACCCATGGCAGGCATCACCAATCAATCACAGCACTCCTTACCACTAAGCCAAGATGCAACTTCAGAATCCTCCTCAATACAGTGCTCCAGGAAGTCACTACCATCGGAGCAGAGATGGCATCTATTTATGAGATGAAATCTGTCATTTACTCTGCAGATGATGGGACTGAAGCCCACCGAGGGGAAATGACTTCACTGAGGTCACCCAGCTGGTTAGTGGTGCAGCTGGCACTGGGGCCTAGAGTTTCCGAGTCCGAGGCCAGAGCTGACCCCACCAGGTTGGTCTGTGGAGCCGCCTGGATCTGAGCCAGGCTTCGGAGCCCTCTGCGTCTAGAGGTGGGCTGAGGCCTTTGAACTAGACCTTGGAGCTGGCTCAGCCCCGGGCAGGCTGGCTGAGGGGGTCCCCATCTGCCTCCCCTGTGGCCATCTCTGTCCATTAGAGAGAGGGGGTCAGGACCCCAGGAAAGCAGGAGGCCACCCTGACACTCCCATTAGGGTGCTGAGTTTCCATCCCTCCACCAAAGTCTGCCCCCCGTCCCTCCCCTCTGGCCCCCAGCAGGCCCAGACTTGTCACATTCTCTGATGATGGCTTCCAGGGCCCCCGGTGGCTTCAGAGACCCCAGGACACCTGCCACTTACCCTGCAGCCCCCTGGGGATGCCCGGGAGACTCATGACCATGTCATTTGGGTCCGAGTGGGTGAGGAAGGGGCAGAAGTGAAACTGTCACGTCATGGGAGAAGGAAGTTAGACAATGCACTGGGACCCTCACACTCTGCTCTTCTCCTTTCCGGAGGTTCCTGCCAGGGCCTGGGCCTTCCCTCCACTTTGTAGCCAAATCCCTGTCCCCCACAGTCCTGGGGAACCCAGCCTGGGGCCAAGTCCCTCCCCTACGCCCTGTGCAGGGACTTAAAGGATCCAGCAAGGCTGGGAAGCCTGGGAGGCCCTGGGCCCACGCACGCTCGCCGTCTGGGGGCCTTGCTCACGTCCCCTTTCCTCACTCCAGCGCCTCTGTCTGCCCGGACAAGCCTCAGGGCTTCCACAGGCCTCAGTTTCCCCTCTATAAAATGAGATCCTCTGCCCCTGTCCCCACCCACTTTCTAGGGACTAAACCGTGCAAATGTCCCCTAGAGAGGCATTTTGAGGTGTGGTTGGCATTTGGGGCTCAGATTTATCGGGGCTCCGGGACACTCTCTTCCACCCTCCTGGTTTCCCCAGCCCAGGTAGGGGAGGCAGGGCAGGGCTGGCTGTTCCCACGCCCCGGGGCAGCCGCGTGCACGGGTGAGTGTGCGGTTTGGCCTCCCAGGGAGCAGGGCAGGAAGTGCTTCAGGTGGGGGCTGGGGGGGGGGAGTCTGGTTTGACCTTGTGGCAGGCAGAGTCTACACACACCAGCAAGGCAGGAAAAGGGGGGAGGGGGCAGGCCAGAGGCCCGGGGGTTGGGGGGGGCTTGACTTTTCAGCGGGGACCTTTCAGTTCAGTTCTTTAACATGTTCAAACCATTTCTCTGTAATACCTAGCAAGTGCGGGTTCTTTTAAATAAGAACGTAAAATCACTGCAAGAAATTAAAAAAAAAAAAAAAAAAGAAAAAGGAAGGAAAACACCAAAGCACATCGACCACAACAAAGCCGCCTCCCCTCTGCCTCCCGCGCCAGCCCGGCTGCGGTCTGTTCCCAGCGTCCAGACGGAGCCCGTTAACGCGCAGTCACCTCAGTCTCACCCCAGCTCACGCCCCGCTGGCTCGAAGCTCACGCAGCGTCAAAGCCCAGGTCCTCACCGAAGTCTGCCAGGCCCTGTGCCAGAGGCCCCCTTTCCCCTCTGACTTCCTCTCCCACCACTCACCGGTGCCAGCCTCCATGCACACCAGGCCTGCTCCTGCCCCAGGGCCTTTGCACGAGCTGTCCCGCCCTGCTGTCTGCACGGCTTGCTTCTTAACCTCCTCCTATCTCCGCTCAGATCTCACCTTCCCAGTGAGGACTTTCTCTGGACCTTTGTATTTAAAATCACATCCCTCGTATCACTTCCTACACCCTTCCCTTCCTTATTTCTCCCCGGTAGCAGTCACTACTTTCTACCATATTCTAGAATTTCCTTATTTTGCTCATTGTTTGTCTCCCACTATAATGTGGGCGCCAAGAGAGCAGGGACGGTCTTTTTAGCTCACGGTGGCGTCTAAACAACAAACAGTGCCGGGCACACAGCACTTCTTCAATAAACAGGGGTTCATGAGTTCAAAAGCAGACGAACACATGCCATCAAGTAAAAAGAAACATCAAACTAGGGAAAAGAGGGTCGTCAGAGGGTTAGCACCCTTAACGCAGGGAGAGCAACGGACAGCCGGAGAGAAGGACGCAGAAATAAACAGGGAATTCGCAAAAGAAGAAACCACTCGTGGTCAGTAAACAGGGAAAGGTTCCCAGGCTCAACTAAAGGACCAAAAGCACGAACACGTGGATGACATCTCTTTAGCGACAATCGGGTTGGCAGTGCTGCACAAGTCTGATAGGGACAGGCGGGGATGAGGGTGGATTTCAGTGGGTGCAGGCTTGAAAGTGTGGGTGCTCTGACATCCGGCCTCGTGCTGGACAGGGGCCTGCGTTGCCAATCCCATTTCACAAGTGCAAGCACTGAAGACCAGAGAGGGAGACGGGCCCAGCTGGGGTCACACGGGAATCGGGGTGGCGTTTCCGGGCCGTGATCTGACACAGCCTGGGCAGGCTCAGGGGTGGCGGCAGCCCGGCACGGCCAACTTGGGTTTTGGAATCAGAGTCCTAGTTTCGTGACCTTGAGCAAGTGTCTTAGCCTTTTGGGGCCTCGCCATCCTAGGGGGGACAGCAGGACCTGCCACCTTGAGTTTCCATGGGAACTGAGAGAGACGATGCCCGTCAGAGCCGCGAAGTGCAGCCCGAGACATAGGGGGCGCTCAGGAAACGGAAAGAGGCCCGCAGGTGTCCTCTGCCCCCACCCACCACGTGGGGCGGAAACTCTGAGCGTGGTTCCTCTGGACACTGACCCCTCGGAGACAGGGCGGATCTCCCCCACCCCCGCCTGTCCCCCAGCCCCGGCTGCCAGCTGGCTCCCCGCCCTGCCACAGGGGCAAGTGGAAAAAAACCCCGGCCAGGCGGACGCTCTGCCGCCCACTGGCTGTGTGACCCCAGGCAAGTCGACCCCCCTCTCTGGGCCTCCTTCCCGGTCCCCATCCCAGGCTGAGGTGAGGGTGGAGGTGAGAAGGATGACGTCAGGGCTCCCTGAAGAGTCCACCCCTCCCTGGCACGCTGATGCCATGGGACGGTTCTGAGTGTGTCCGCAGGCCTGTCGGCCCCGAGTCCGCACGTGCGAGAGGTGGTGGGTTTGGCTCTTTTTGGCAGATGGGGAAACTGAGGCTGGAGAGGTGAAGCCTCAAGTGTGCCCGATCTGGAAGGGACTCTGGGTCCGTGTGAGTCCAGCAGGGGAGAGAGGAGGGGAGGAGAGAAGGAAGCAGGGAGAGAGAGGGAGAGGCTGGCAGGACAGGAGAGAGGGAGCAGGAGACAGAGACAGAGAGATACACAGGGAGAGACACGCAGAGACACCGTTAGGCTGAAGCTCCAACCCTAGGACCTCAGAACGTGCCTGTGTTTGGAGACAAGGTCTTTAATGCGCTGACTGAGTTAAAATGAGGCCGTTAGGGTGGGCCCTAACCCAGCGGGCCTGGTGTCCCCATGAGAAGAGCTGGGACACAGGCGCCAGGGAAGACGGGAAGGCACAGGGAGAAGGGGCACCCGCAAGCCGAGGACAGAGGCCTCCGAAGGCACCAGCGCGGCGACACCCTGACCCGGGGCTGCCGGCACCCAGAGCCGAGAGAGCAGGCTTCTGCTGTTTAAGCCACCCAGTCTGGCACTTTGTCACGGCAGCCCCAGCAAACTGACACAGACCCCAAAACCCAGACGGAGGATGGGGGAAGGGCCAGGGCAGGGTGGCGGGGCCTGGCTGCCTGGCGCCCCCAGGACTGTCCCCTCCTAGGCTGTACCCCAGCCTCGGTTGTCTTGGCAACAAGAAGCTTCAGCCTGGAGGAGCCAGGGTCTACCACCCCCTCCCCCTTTCCGGTCTCCCAGCAACAGGCTGCAGGGCCCTGCCCTCCCCCCAGCCGGGACAGGGACTTGGGCCAGGCTTCCTTGCAGATGGAGGGGTGGGGGCCTTGACACAGGCTTGTCTGGCTGGGGAGGGTCCCCAAAGGGGCTGGGGGCGAGGGAGCCCTGGCTATCTCCCGCTTTCCAGGCCGCTGCCTGGGCTCGGGGAGGGTCAGAAGCCGTTCCCAAGGGGGGGGGGTAGGAGAAATGATGTAGACTGTGGGGGAGGGACACGTGCCTAGGGACAACACCCTCCTAGGTCAGAGAGGGACTTGTTTAATGATTGGATCGGCACCCCCAAGGAGAAATCTTTCTTCTCCCTACAGCCCTCCTGAGCTCAAGCACACTCTATAGCTCCCCATTGCTGGCAGCTCCAAGCCCAGGCTTCCCTGAAGTCGCACAATCTAGCTCTGTACCCCCATTTGGAAGGAAAATCTCAGCCCCCACCATTCCATAAAGGAGCCTTATCGGTTTGTGGTCGCCAGAATCTTCCGGATTCATTCCTCCCTCCATTTCTTTGTACGTGTCCCGCCCTGCCTGGGGTGCCCTTCCCCCCCCAGGGAGCCGGCACTGGTGCTGCGGGGAGTCCCTCCTGCAGCTCTGGGCGATGCTCCCCCCACTGGGAGGCTTCCCTGACCCCCCTCAGGTTTCCCCTCCGTGGGCACCGGGCCTGCCCGGGGCTGGGTTCCCACAGGGGCCACCCCCCTTTGTCCCCACGGCCCTCTCCTCCAGAGTAATGGCCTGAAGGGCAGGGGAAGGGAGGGGTGATGCAGGCAGGTGGTGGCGGCTGCAGTCCTTCCTTGGAAAATTCCAGCTCCCCCGGCCCCCGCGCCAGCCCTCTCCCAGATAACGAAAGTCATCCTGGCGGCCTGGGCGGCACCATTGCCCGGTGCAGACACTGCGTGCCTATCCCCACTGTGGGGAGCTCTGCCCCCATTTGGCAGATGAAGAAACTGAGGCTCCATGAAGGGAGGCACTCGGCCCAGATCTTGCAACTCGGGGGCGTCAGACTCTCAAAGGAACGAGAGGTGAACGGCGCAGTCCGGCTCAGGCCCCAACCCTTCCTTTTCCCAGGCTTTGGGTGCCCCTTAGTCAGAGGGGTGGCCTGGATGTGTCGACCCCAAAGGTCACCTCCAGATCTGACCTTTGGTGACCCCAGGCCATCACTGTCAATGCCCTGGGCCATGCCATGGTGTATACAAACAGAGTTACCTTTCGGTGCCACCCTCCTCCTCCTCCTCTTCCTCCTCCTCTCAGGGACATGCCACACCCCCCTGCCATTCAGTTCCAGGGTGGCGGGTGATAGCCACACTCTGGGTCCCTATCTTGGGGCCTAGGACACCTTAACCAGGATTTCCAAACTTGGTATGACCTGGGTTCCCTTCCTCAATGAATCCCTGCCGGGCAAGCCGACTCATAGAAGCGTTTCCCGAAAGGGCTGCTCTGGTTAGGACGAGCGCAGAGAGGCTGGCTCTTGTCCCCTGCCTTCCAGTCCCCAGCCCTCACCATCCCCGCTCACCCCGGAGGCCCCGGAGCCTAGTTTGAAAACCGTAGCATTAACCCCAAGTCACGGTGATATTTCAGGTGTGGCCAGTAGGGGGAATACTTTGCACAAGCGGCTGACGCCTGCTCAAGCCACCACGTGGGGTGTGCACAGACTGGGATGGCGAAAGACTGAAGTCCTGTAAAATCCCAAGACAGCACGGCACAGACTGTGGAATCCTACAGGTCTGGGCTCCAATTCCTACTCCTCCCCCGGGTGACCTTGAGAAGGTGCCATGCCTCTCCTGGCCGCAGCCTCCCCCCTGTAATACCTGCACAGGAGCCCCCGGGGCGGGGGGACCAATGAGGCCGTGCAGGTGGCGAGTTTAGCAAACAATAAACGGGGAACATGCAACATGCACAGCTGCCCACGTTGTTATGGCACCAGCATTGTGAATCGTGTGGTCTTGGGAAAATGACTCTCTCCCTGCTCCGGTTTCCTCATCTGTCAACTGGGGATAATTGTGGCACTTACCGCACGGCGTCCTTGTGCACCCAAACGCGTGGGGCATGTGACGGTGCTTAGTTAGGGCTCGGCACAAAGTGAATACTAGATGTCCATATTACCTATCCTCAGTATCATTTGTTTTTGAGACAGAGTCTCAGTCTGTTGCCCAGGCTAGAGTGAGTGCCGTGGCGTCAGCCTAGCTCACAGCAACCTCACACTCCTGGGCTCAAGTGATCCTCCTGCCTCAGCCTCCCGAGTAGCTGGGACTCCAGGCATGCGCCACCATGCCCGGCCAATTTTTTTTTCTATATATTTTTAGTTGGCCAATTAATTTCTTTCTATTTTTAGTAGAGACAGGGTCTCGCTCTTGCTCAGGCTGCTCTCAAACTCCTGACCATGAGCGATCCTCCCGCCTCGGCCTCCCAGAGAGCTAGGATTACAGGCGTGAGCCACCGCCCGGGCCCATCGTCATCATAATCCTTTGCCCCTGGCGCCAGTGGGCAGCCACCCCTGGGCTCGGCCTTGCCTGCCGTGGACACGAGGACCCCTCCCCCTCGGCCCGTCTTACCCCGGCGGGATGGAGGCGCGCGCGCTCACGCTGGCGGCGCGCTGGGGTCCCGGCCGGTTGAGGTTGTTCTGCCCCGGGGTGGGCGCGCCGCTGGGGGCGCTCGGGCTCCGCGGGGGCGCCCCGGGGGGCGGCGCGGGCTCCGCAGGGCTGCCGGCGGGCGCGGCCCAGAGCGCGGTGCCCGCGAAGGTGGCGCTGGGGCGCACGGCGAGGGCGCCGGGCTGCGCTCCGGGCGGCGGCTGCGGGGGCGCGGGCGGCGCCTTGCGGCGCTGCGAGGCCAGGATGGCGTTGGAGGCGGCGCGCGTGCCGTTGACCAGCACGCACTGCTGGCACGAGCAGGGCTGGCCCGAGCTGGCGCCCACGGGCCACGACTGCGACTTGGGGATGGCGCCCACGGTGAGCGGGTAGGCCAGGTCCAGGCGGCGGCGCAGGCGGCGGCGGCGGCGCGTCTGGCGGTTCATCTGCGACATGCTGTTGAAGTAGATGAGGTAGCAGAAGCCCAGCGACGAGAGGTCGAGCCACGGGTGCTGCTTCTCGTAGGCGTTCTGGATGGTGATGCAGATGTCCATGTCGTAGGCCGTCCACGCGCCGCCGTCGTTCTCCCACTCCCACACGATGCCCTTGCCCGGCGCCGACGACGGGTCGTAGAAGTTGCGCCGCACGGGCCGCATGGTGCCTGCGGACGGGGAGGGGAGGGGAGGGGAGGGGGGGAGGGGGGAGAGGGGGAGAGGGGGTCAGCACAGCCGCGGGAGGGAGGCGGCATCGCAGGCCCTGGCGGGTGGCCTGGCCGGGCGGGCACAGACACCGGGCGCGCAGAGAGGCGGGTGGCCTGCAGTGCGTCCCCCTTCGTTAGTTCACGCATTCATTCAACGGCTCATTCATCAACCTGCTCATTCATTAGTTTATCAGCCCAAGCACTAGGTCGCTCGCTCACTCAGCAGTTCTTTCATTAGTTCATTCATTTATTCATGCCTCAGTCCGCGCGGCCATGCATTCCTTCCATTCGTTTATCCGAGACTCCTTTCCTCAGTCGGTCCGTCCCGTCTGCAGTCCGTCCATCCCGCTTCGTGTTCAAACCCGCGGGGAATCCAGGTCCTCAGCTCAGTCCTTCATTCCCGCGACCAGCCATTCCTTCACGCACCACCGTCCCGTCTCAAACCACCCTCCCGTCTCAAACCGCGCACCCCACACCCCCCTCCTCCCTGTTCCCCATCAGATAGACTTTATATTTTCCCCATTTCTCTTGGTTTCTGTCTCCCTCTGTTTCATTAACTGCTGGATTCCCAGCACTTGTACTCAGCAGGCCCTGCAGAGATATGTACTGAAGGAACGAATGAATTCATTCATTAGCTCGCACACTGATCCATTTGGGGTTCAGTTACTCCTTGATTCCTTCATTGCCTGTGCTCACCCCTGCAGTGGCTATTCCTACGTCCGCTTGTTTGTTTGCTTTTTTTTCATTCATCTGTTTGTCTATTTGTTCCTTCAACAAACGTTTGCTGCCTGTCCTCTCCTTGGAGGGCCACGTGCTTAGTGTTCACGCAAAATCCACACGATAACTCCACGATTACCCGGGGGGGGGGTGTCACGCACCCCCTTTCCTGAACGAAGGCACTGAGGATTTACTCCCACCCCCTGCTCCATGTTTGCCAAAGATCCAGGTGCTCCCTGAGATCAAGCCTCCATGGGAAACTGGGTTCACCAGAGACAACCTATGGTCCAGACTGCAGGACTTCTCAGAGCCTTTAGCCTGCTCTATGGCTTGGGGCTGATGCAATGAAATCCTTTTGCTCGGTACACCTGCGGAAAGGCTGCACACTCCACGGCTGTTTGACTGCGAACAAGTCCCTTATGCCTCCCCAGGCCTCAGTGGCCCCATCTTGAAAACGGGGTGGTGTTAATCCATGACCCATGCCTCCCCCCATGATCTGTTTCCCACGCAGCAGCCAGAGGGGTCTCGTTCAACACGAGTCAGATCACATCCTTCCTCTGCTGGAAATCCTCGTGGCTCCCGCCCACTTGGTGTAAAAGCCAACATTCCTGACCATGACCTAGAAAGGCCCACATTGTGGGGCCCCGTCTTCCTCGCCTCTGCCCTCGCTCACTCCACACCGGCCCCCCAGGCCTACTTGCCGGGGCACCGTCTAGCCCCAGGGCCTTTGCACTTGCTGTTCCCCCGGCCTGGCACACGGCCTCGCCAGACCCAGGTGGAGGTGCTTTCCTCCGTTGTTTCTTACAGGCGTGTGCTCAAGCGTCACCTCTTTGGAAAGACCGCCCCGCGCCACCCCTCTAACACGGCTGCCCTCCCATTGCTGTCCTCTGAGCTCCCCTAGCACCGCCTCGCGTGATGTGCTAGTCGCCATGCTTTCTTCACGCTCCGTCGCCTCCTGCCAGGCCGCCAGCCACAGTCAGGGATCTCGTCTGCCTTGCTCACTGCTGTGCCCCCATGCCCGGCACAGGGCCCGCACACAGTAGGCGCTCACGGCTTGCAGGGCGCTTCCACTGTTAATTGGCCTCTCTCCGGGGTGCCAGGCCAGGGATCTGCAGGCTGATGGGGGACCCGCCATGGTCCTCCCCGAGGACCCCCCATCTCCCTCGCTCAGGCTGCCTCTCTCCTGCCGTGGGAGAGTCTCCCGGCTGCGACTGTCCCTCACTTGTGTCCCTACTCAGGGCTGACCGGGCTTGTCCTCTGCCCTCTCCTCCGTCAGAATCCCGGGGGCTACAGACCACCCCTGTCCCCTGCCAACTGGACGGACGCTGAGAGCTGGGGAAACTGAGGCACAGAGCTGTTGCTATGAGGGTGGAGGGGGTGGGGAGGTTGCACTGGCGGCCCGGCGCCGGGAAGTAAGGTCCCAGGGCTCCTATGATGCCCCCAGCCAATCATCTGAAAGCTTCCCCTGGGCCTCGGGCCCAGCCTCCTTCTGACGCCTGATCTATCATTTTAATTGAGTGTGTGCATATTGATTCTTCCCTGGGAGTGCTTCCTCCTGGGCAGGCCCGAGAGAGGGGATTCGTTAGAGAGAAAGCTCTGGATCCTCTTCCCACGCGCTCCTGTGTGCTGGTCTTCCCCTCCCAGGGCCTCAGTTTCCCCCTGTGCAAGATAAGCGGCCGTGATGGATGATCCTGAAGCATCAGCACGGGCCTCCCTGTGCTCCCTGCGGGCTGTGGCCCGCTGGGTGGGAAGGGACAGATGGGAATCTGCCTGCACCGCGGGCCCTGAGCTGGCCGGGGACGGTCGGGGTAGGGGTGCAGAGCGAAGAGCTTAAAGCGACTCGGAAGTGTCTCGGGCCTTATGCAAATCCTGGCTCCCTACATAGCCTCAGTGCACTGATCTGTGAAATGGAGGTATTACTACCTACCCCAAAGAATTTGGGGGACAAAATGAGATGACACGTGGCAAAGGTGCTTAGTAGAGCCCTTGGCACACAGTAAGTGCCTGATGAATGTCAGCTACCATGGCTATTATTACATATATTACCCACATTCACCTTCTCCCAGCCTTTGTTCACTTGGCGAACTCCTATTCATCCAACAAAGCCCTTCGCACGCTCACCTCTCCCAGCAAGGACTTCTCTGTTCTGTTGCTACAGGTGGCATACACAGCTTTTCACTGCCTGTCTGTCCTTGCACTGTCATTAAATCATTTGTTTTTGTTCTTTTTTTTCCCTTAAATATGGAACGCTTCACGACTTTGCGTGTCATCCTTGCGCAGGGGCCACGCCAATCTGCTCTGTACCGTTCCAATTTTAGCCACAGCAAGCACCGTTTTGTTCTTAGCCACTCTCGTTGGTGGGTGACTTTTGGGAGGACAGGGTCAGGGTCAGGCCCACGACTCTGTTTCGAGGGCGCCAGGCACCAAGCCTGGCACACGAGGGGCGTCTGCCACCGAACTGGGCAACCAACCGGGCACAGGCAGGGGCTCGGGGCGGTGGGAAAGGGGAGGGCGTGGAGGCTGGAGCGGGGGCAGCCCGGGGGTGGGTGGCAAAGCCTCCCGGGGTCCCAGGGGGGGACTCTCAGGGGCAGAGGGTTTCCAAAGTCGGGTCGGCCAGCTCCGCCGCAAAGGGCTCTGGGAGCTGGTCGCCCGGCCAGCCCCGGCCTCCCTCTCTCCAGGGCTCTGTTTACCCGGTATCGATTTTCCTGCCTGTTTACTGGTAGTTATTAAAGGCTGTGTCCCTGGAGTCCTTTTGAAACGAGATTGGAACCCGGAGAGCTGGAGTAATTAGGGCAGCTGCCGTCCTCCCCGCTGGGCCCCGCACCCCGCGGCGCGGCCCTGCCCGCCTGCCCGTCCTCGTCCCTCTGTCCCCCTCGCGGGCCGCTGGCCGAGCACCAGGCTGGGGGCGGGGCGCAGCTGGGTCCCTGACGACCGGCTTGGACGTGGATCTTGAGATCCCCAAGGCAGTGGCCCTGGAAACGGCCCGTCTCCTCCACAGTGGCCTTGGCCTAGATTTTCAGCCAGAACAATGGGTCCAAGAAGGGGCGGGAGGTTGTGCAGCCTGGGAGACCGGCAGGGCCTCCGGCTGGTGGCCTCTCTCGGCCTGTGGGGCCCCCGGCTGTGCTGGCTGCAGGGTCTGCGTCCCCATGGCACTGGGGACCCGTGTCCAGCACGAGTGCCCCTGCTTGGCCTGTGTCTCTGTGCTTGGGCTTCTTAAACATTTGGCTGGAAAACTCCGATCTGCCCCCAGCCGCACTGAGGGGACAGGGGGTTTGGTCACTGTCAGCCGGGCGGCTGCAGGAGCCGGGACCCGAGACCGCGTGGGGGCGGCCATGGCCACAGCAGCCAGGGACCGCTCCGTGGCTGGGGCAGAGACAGGGGCAGAGAGAGGGACAGAGAGACACAGAGAGACACTGGCACAAAGAGACTGTCGGAGACAGGCCAAGAGCAAAGTGGGCCACAGTGCAGTGGGTACAAGGACAGCTGTGGCTGAAGAGACAGAACAAGTTTGAGAGATCCAGGGAGTGTTTCTAGTTCACAGATGGGGAAACTGAGGCCTGGAGAGGTGAACTCTTGGGAGGGTGAGAGCAGAGGGTGGGGAATGATGCTCATGGAGAAAAGGAACACCCAGGTTGGACTGATTCTAAAGGGTTCAACTTAGCCAACTGGATACTCCCAGGGACGGGGAGCTCACTACCTCAGCTTTGCCCTCTGTTGTTTAGCCGTGTGCGGTTTCTGCCCTGAGGGCATGGTCCTGATCGGACCCCCAACTCCTCACCTTGAGGTGGGCTGTGTGGGTGTCTCAGCACAGCCCCCCCCCCTCCAAGAAGTAGCTGACTCCATGGAGCGGGGAAGGCCCTGAGCCCTCCTGCCTGCCCCTCGGCCTCCGAACAGTTCCTCCCTGGGCTGGGCCAGCCTCGACAGGCCCCACAGGGAAGCCCTCCCTTTGGGGGTGGCTTCCTAGAGGGAAGTGATCTCACGTGGGGGCACCCGGACCCTGCCGGGAAGGGCCGTGGGAGGCGGCTGTGGACATCCTGTCAGGTGCGGGCAAGGCCCGGGACGGGGGCTGGGCAGTGAGTGGGGCGCGGCTGAGCACCCGCTGACGGCCCAGTGACAGCTCCTGCCGGCTCCGCCACCAGCCCCGCAGCGCCAACAGCGGGCCCTTCCCACGGACGCGCTGAGCCCCACAGCCTCCCTGGAGGCGGGGAGGGGTGTCGGCACCCGTCTGGGAGGTGAGGAAACAGGCTCGGGGCGGTGGGGACGTGCCCAGGGCGATCCGCAAGGAAGTGGCCCAGGCCCCCGGCCTTGCTCGCTGTTGCCTTGGCCGTTCCCATCTAGTCCCGAAAGCCCAAGCGCTGGAGGGGGAAACTGAGGCACAAGGGGTTACACCAGGAGCAAGCGACACGGCTGAGGCTCCACCCAGACTGCCGCGGGACCTTCTGAACAGCCGCTTCTCCTTTCGCTCCCTTGCCGACCGTCTAGGTGGCCGGGCCGCTCCGTCCTCCCCACGGCAGCAGCAAGGACGACAATGACGACAGCACCGACAAGCAGAGCGACTCCGCTTCACCGAGGGCGCCGTGCCAGCTGCCCTGCGGAGGGCTTTCGCCTCCCCGCCCAGGCCCCGCGGCCGCCCTAGGCCTGTGCGCCGTAACTGGCCCCACTTGGCAGATGGGGAGACTGAGGCCCCTGGAGAAGACGTGGGAGTCCGGCTGCAGGCACCGGCCGGGCTGGGACTCGAACCGCAGCCCGGGGTTCAGCCGCCTGCTGGCTCCCGCCCCACGCGTGATCGATGGCCCCGCGGCGTTCTGTTCCCTCCCCTCTCCTCCGGGACTCGTCAAGCTGAGCTGCGGCCCGTTAGTGGTTTCCGCAGGCCTGGAGCCAGGCTGGTGGCAGAGGGTGTGCGGAGACGGTCCCCGCCCTGCCTGGGGCCGAGGGGCTGCGTCCGCTCAGGTGGCCCCGCCTCGGAGGCTGCTGGCCGCGCTGGCGGGCTGTGCACAGCCCGTGGCCGTGGGGCGGCTTCCCGGTCTCCCGGGTCCCACACACTCGGATTCGGATCCGGCTGCGGAGAGCAGGAAATGGAGGGGAGGGGACAGAAGGGTCCCCCACCACCTAGATCTGCTCCTTCCTGGTCTGTGAAATGGGCATAATCGTAATAAAAACAGTAAGCGCTCGCGGAGGGCCGGGCACTGTTCTGGGGACTTCATTGAAGCCAACTCTTAATCCACAAGACACGCTGTGGGGTAGGTTTCTATGACAATAGTGACATTAATATTGATGATGCTAGCCATCACCATCATTGCCTTATACAAACGCTGAGTGAGGCACAGAGAGGGGACGTGACCTGCCCAAAGTCACACAGCTACCAAGCTACTAAGCCAGGACTGAACCCAGCCAGGACTGGAACCCCGCCCACTCCCACTGCCACCACTCTGCCCAAGCCACCATCCACCACGGCCCGTCCGGGCTGCTGCAGGAGCTGCCCCGCTCTCTGTCCCAGCTTCCACCCTTTAGAGTATTCTCCCATGGCAGCCGGAAGAAGACCTTTCACAAACTCAGGTGTGACCGTGTCACTCCTCTGCTCAACACCCATCCATAGCTCCCCAGTGCCCTTAGGAATCAGCCTAAGCTCCTTAGCTCAGCCTCTGAAGCCCGTCACAAGCTGTCCGCACGGCCTCGCACTCAACCGCACCACGATTCCAGCCATCCTCTGAACACGCCTTGTGCGGCTGTGCTTCTGTGTGTTTGCACATGCTGTTCCTCCTGTTTAGCATGCCCTTCCAGCCACCCAGCCCACTGCCCTTCTTGGTGAGCCCCTTCTCAATCTTCCTGGAATCTTCTGGGCCACGCTAGGGGATAACTACTTCCTCCTTGGGGCCCCCAAAATACTGCACCTGCAGTACCCCCATTAAAGCACGCAGCCCCCCGGGTGCTGAGGCGTCCGTCTTCCCTCCAAGCCTGGGCTGGTTTGCAGCCCCCTAGCATCCCTCTGTGGCCAGGGGAATGGCGGGGTGTGGGCACGTGGAAAATGCTAGATGCATCAGTGAATGAATGGAGAACCAGACACACAGGAATGAACCTAACCGCGCGCCCCGCACGATGGGGCCGGGACCGCAGGCTGGGGTGCGTGCGGCTCACACGCTAGCTACATCTTCAAAGTGACCGACATTTAAACACCAGGGCAGACCCGCACACGTCTGGATTTCAAAATCCCAAAAAAATACCCGAGGACGTGGCCACGGGGACTGGCCTCCTTGGTAGCAGTTAGCAGGAGCTGAGTTATGCTCGCCCCATTCGTGCTTTCGGGTATTTATTGAGCACCTACTGCATACTAGGCACCGGAGAACAAGACGTGTGAAAATCTCTACCTTCTCGGGCGCCGCGCCCGCCTCCACTGGTTGCCCAGGCCCCGTAAGCGTCTGAGCTCGCAGCGTCCGCGTAGACGGGGAAACTGACCCACAGAGAGAGAAACTGGGCGAGGTCAGCTGGCAAATTGGAGGCGGGTCTCGAACCCAGGCCCCTGACTGCCATCTCCCCGGCTCCAGGCGACTAACGCCTTGGCATCAGTGAACCTTCATTCCTGGAGCGGAGGAAGCTGGGGTGCTCACCCGGCCGGGAGGGCTCCAAGACGGGGACATTTCAGGTAAACCCTGCGCTCCCCTGAGGCTCTGCCCGCAGTTGGAGGGGAAGGACAAGGGCCCAGCCTGTCATCAGGACAAGAGGCGGCTTTGCCGCGGCTGCTGCCAGGACTGTCCTGGCCACCTCCTTTGATTGCCTCGCCCTTTGTTCTGCATCTCAGGGTGTTCGGCTCCGGGGCCGGTGCCAGACTCGCTCCTGCACCCCGTCACCGGCTGCCACCGCTGTCTGGGCGGGTGGAGGCAGCAGCCTGGAGTAGCTCCAGAGGGACGACGGGAGGTGCCCGAGAGGGACAGGCGCCTGGCCAGGGTGGCGGAGCAAGGACACAGCATGCGGGCCCCGGGGGCGAGACCCGGCCCCCAGCCTGGCAGCTCCTGGGGCCCCAAGGGCAAGGACAGCCCCACATCCGGGACTTCCTCGGTGCCCGGCCTCCCGTACCAGAAGCGTCTGTGTCAACCGGGAGGCTGGGAGTTGGGGACCCCATTGTCACCGCCTGAATGGTGCCTGGAGGCCCTGTGGCCAGGCCCACCCCACCCCAACCTCCCGGCACCCCCAGTCCTGGCCTCCCCCTCCCCCTCTCATCACGTCCCCTGTCACGTCCCCATGGGGACCCTTGTCCCCATCGCTCCTTAGCACCCTCCCACCCGTCACAGCCCTGCGGCCTCGCTGTCTCCAGGTGCCACAGTGCGCTTGGGAAGGTGACACTGGGGATGGGAGAAAGCAGGAGAAGACAGGGAGGGGGTTGGGAGGGTGTCAGGAGGACAAGGAAATGAGGCTGCGTCCCAGAACCCCCACCCCACCCCCCAGGGCGGGCAGGGCACGGCGGCACTGTCCAAGGTCCTGGGGCAGCCGGGACGGGAGCCTGGGAGGGGCCCACTCTTCCCAGCTGGGGCAGGGGGCTCTCACGCCCCCAGCCTCAGCTTTACTGCCTGTAAAATGGGGTGGCGCCCGCCGGCTGGGGGAAGGGAGCCCAGACAGTAGGAAGCGCCCAGGTCAGCCCCCGCCCCACCCGCCCGGCTCTGGCCTCCGAGGCCCGTGATGGATGAGGCTGGTGCTGCCCCGTGGCTCCCCAGGGCCCGGCGCTAAAGGCGGCAGCTGGCAGCCCCGCCTGCCAGGCCCCGCGCGCCCCAAGAGGCCTCTGCTAGCTCCTCCCTCCGTGCCAGCCTGAGCTCTCAGCAGGGCCTTGCCGCAAGCGTCCCTCCAGGTCCTTCTATTTACCCAAGCCACACACTCTCGCTCGACGCCTCCCCCAAGAAGTCCTCCTCTCAGAGGCCCCAGGCACACACCACCCGCGCCGCATGGCCGAAAGCACCCTGCCCCCCTCCGGCGGGGCGTCAAAATCCTTCCCTACTCGCGCGTGAGATCCAAGGAGTATTCTCTGTGCTCTACCGCATTATCTCACTTCATCCTCATGGCAGGCCTCTCATCCCCGTTTGACGGGAGGAAAGGGAAGCTCAGAGAGGTCAAGGAACTGGCCCACAGTCACACAGCCAGCCAGGGGCCAAGCTGGGATTCGGGTCCGTATCTGTTGGCCCGAGCCAGAGGGTTCACCTGCCAGTCCCACGATTCCCCGCCGCCTTTAGCGCCACCAGACTCTGAAATTGATGTGAAATTGACGGATTAGGCTCCGGATTAATCTCGTCTTTCTCACCCGGCCCCCAAGGCCCAGCCCGGGCTCTGACCCCGGGCAGGCGCCGGTGGCCGTCCAGTCCACGGCTGCAGTGGGGGCGTCCACACGCTCCTGGAGCTAGGCGAGCAGCCAGAGGCCACAGGCAGGTGTGCGTGGCGGACACGCGGGCAGTGTGGCGGGCGGTCGCGGGAGACCCTCACGGTGGGTTGGCTGGACCTGCCGCCACCACGAGACGGACCCCTCCCCAACCCCGCACGCAGCCCTCTCGTCCCTGGCATCAGGCCCGGCCCCCGGGGCCTCCCCGACTGGCTGGGAGAGGGTCCCAAGGGGCCCCGCGAGCAGGGCGACGGGCCCCCTGGGCCTCCGGGGCGGCACGCGCTGTCCCTGTCGGGTTCACACCCTGGCAACGAGCCCCAGCAGAGAGAGAGGGGGGGAGGCACTTTCAGCCCTGGCAACGGCTGTCACCTTGCTCGTGGGAGGCCTAGGTTCTAGGTGGGAGTGATGGGCGGTGTGACCTTGGGCAAGTCACTCACCCTCACTGGGCTTCCGTGTCCCCGTCCGGAGCCTGACTTCTAGAGGTGCTTTCCCTGAATTCTGGAGGCTGCTCCTCCCCTCTGGGGGGCCCTGCTCGGTCTCCAACAGCCCAAGTGTCCTCGGACAGGGCCTTCCCCTAAGGGAGGGGACCAGGACTGAGTGAAGCCACAGCCCTCCAGGGAAAGGCGTAGGCCTGGGAAGTCCTGAAACCAGCCGCCACCTGTCACCGCAGCCTGAGAGCCCGGGAGCGCCAGACACAGCCGTGCCTGCAGCTTTGGGATGGTCCCCAGTCTGGCCTCTCTCAGCCTCAGCTGTCCCATCTGCAGAATGGGCAGAAGGCCACCAAAAGTCTCTCCAGCAGCAGATGGAGAGGGACATGGAGACACCAGTCAGACAGGGGCCCCTTGCCTGCTCCCGGCCACACGAGGCCAGCGAGCAATCTGGGCACTGCCAGGGAAGTGCCTGAGTCACACCTCTGTCCAGCTGTGGGGACCAGGTGGAAAACCCAGGGTCTGGGTGTGGCCCTCGGAGGCCACTGCCCTAAAGGCAGGGGATGCCCATGACCCCTAAGAAGGTGTGTCCCCCTCATCGGGGGCAGAAAGCCATTCCCAAACCTTTCCCCACTGCTGGTCACAGCCAACCGCCTCGTCCCAAGACCCCGATGGCTCCTGGTTCCATCTGGGCAGAACTGTCAGCCCGGTTTCCTCCTCCTGGTTTGTCCGGGGAAGGGACGGCTGGAGACAGAGGAAGACGAAGAAGGCTCTGGGGGCCACTGAGCACACGGCCCCCCAGGAAGAACACTCTGCCGAGCGAGCCCCTGTCCCTGCCTCCGGCCCTGCGTCGCAGCCCTGCGCCGGGGACCGCACTGTGGGCGATCTCATGATCTAACGACACCACCGCCCAGGGGCCCGGCGTTTGGGCCCCACGTGGGGGCTCCCGTGTCCAGTGGGGACAGGGGGCTTCGGACCCAGAGGGCTTCAAAGGCAGCCTCGCCCCCCAAGGCGAGCAGAGAAAACAGCCCGGCAGGGGAGAGGTGAGAGTGCAGCGGCTGAACAAACAGCGGCCCCGCGGGGCCAGGGCCTGGCCCCTCCCCGGTGGCTCAGCGTGACACCTGGGCTTTCTGCCACCATAGACAGGGTGCGTGTGGCTCAGGGGCGTCCCAGCCGGCTGGTGCTGTGCGTGTGCACGCACACGTAACTGTAGCATGCACACGCCGTGAGGTGTACACAAACCACGCGGGGTGGCCCGTGGCACCAGCACCGTCCTACGCCCTGGCAGATTGAGAACACGTGAGGACAGGGGTCAGGGAACCGCAGCCCACGGGCCCAAGTCACCCGCCACCTGCTTTTGTGTAGCTCAGGGACTAGGAACGATTTTGACATTTTTTTTTTTTTTTTTTTTTTTTTTTTTTTTGAGACAGAGTCTCGCTTTCTTGCCCAGGCTAGAGTGAGTGCCGTGGTGTCAGCCTCGCTCACAGCAACCTCAGACTTCTGGGCTCAAGCAATCCTCCTGCCTCAGCCTCCCAAGTAGCTGGGACTACAGGCACGAGCCACCATGCCCGGCTGATTTTATATTATATATATTAGTTGGCCAATTAATTTCTTTCTATTTTTATGGTAGAGACGGGGTCTCGCTCAGGCTGGTTTTGAACTCCTGACCTTGAGCAATCCGCCCGCCTCGGCCTCCCAGAGTGCTAGGATTACAGGCGTGAGCCACCGCGCCCGGCCTTGACATTTTTTAAATGGTTGAAAGAAAGAAGATTTCATGACCCGTGAAAATGATATGAAATTCAAATGTCTGTGTCCAGAAATTGAACTATTAATAGTTGGATTAGAACACAGCCACACTCATTCATTTACATATTGTCTGGGGCGGCTCACACACAACAATGGCAGAGTTGAGTGGTTACAACAGAGACCGCAGGTCCCACAAAGCTTAGAATAGTTATTATCTGACTGGGCCAGAAGAAGCCCGCCACTCCTGTGCTAGGGTACCAGCAAAGCCAGGGCAACTTCTCCCCCAAATGAAAGTTTGGCTTCAATGAAAATATCAAGAAGTTTACAATTACCAAATCTAGGGGGAGGATTGTGTTCATTTGAGCACAAACACACAAGTTTTGGGTTTTACAGTTTTATGTTGGTTTGTGTGCATATGTGGGTCACAGAATCTTTCCAAGATTTAGGATCTCACACCTGTCTCTCTCCCATCCACACTGGTGAGCACATGCTATGTGCATAGTGGGTGATTAGTTCACATTTGTGGGGTAAAATTGGCTCAATTCTCTCTTTTTTTTTTTTTTTTTTTGAGACAGAGTCTCACTTTATCGCTCAGGCTAGAGTGAGTGCCGTGGCGTCAGCCTAGCTCACAGCAACCTCAAACTCCTGGGCTCAAGCAATCCTGCTGCCTCAGCCTCCCGAGTAGCTGGGACTACAGGCATGCGCCGCCATGCTCGGCTAATTTGTTCTATATATATTAGTAGGCCAATTTCTTTTTTTCTATTTACAGTAGAGACGGGGTCTCGCTCTTGCTCAGGCTGGTTTCGAACTCCTGATCTCGAGCAATCCTCCTGCCTCGGCCTCCCAGAGTGCCAGGATTACAGGCGTGAGCCACCGCGCCCGCCTTCAGTTCTCTTTATTAATCCAAAATCCTGCTATAGAGATGCCATGCTCTCGCCCACTTCATAGATGTGGAAACTGAGACCTGGAGCAGTGAGGACACCTGCCTGGCGCTCAGGTCTGCTCCTGCTGGTCTTGGCTTTCCCCAGACCATCACCAATGAGGACGAGATGTGCTTTCTTGACATTGTTTTACTCCTGGGTAAGGTCAGGGTGCAAACTCTAGCACGTCTGGCGGGGAGCCATCTTGCCCCTCCCCCCAGCGGGTTTCCGGGCATCCGAGGGCCCCTGCCAGCCCCTAAGAGGTTTCTAGGCCTTCCTCCCCCATTGGCGCGGAGTGGTCTTGGCAGGCTCCCGGGAGCCTGTAGAAGGAGAAGCGGTTTTTCTCCCTTTTCCGGGGCAAACGGGGCAGGTGCGGCGCGAGCAGCCCAGGGGAGGGGTGTGGGGAAGTGACTGCAGCTGTGCTTCTGGGGACCCAGTGAGGCCGAAAGAGCAAAGCGCTATAGAGGGTAAAGGGCCTGCTGAAAGGGGGGTGGAGGGAGTTCGGGGGTCTGGGGAACTCAGAAACCCAAGTGGGGGTGCCGGGAACAGAAAAGGGGCCCCCAGAGGGGAGGAGGATCAGAGGCAAAGTTGCCAACTTGGTGGCCTCGGAGGGTCTGTCCCTGCTCTTAAGGACCACCCAGCCCCCCACCAAGCGTCCTGGAAAATGTCCACACCCGGCATTAGCTCTGAAGCCACAGCGAGGAGAAAGCCCCCCGTTTCTGCTCTCAGGCCCCTGCCCGCCACCCCTGGGCTGAAACGGGGCAGGCTTCCCCAACACTTCACACTTTCCATCAGGGTCTCGGGGCCCCTCTGGGAGGACAGGCACGAGGCACAGGAGACGACTTCCCTTGTTCTCAGGCTCAAAGCCAAAGTCCTTCTCACAGCTGTCCGGGCCCGAACGCCTGGTCCTGGCCCAGTCTTAGCTTGCTCCGCCTTTAGAGTGAACGCAATGGACTTGAAATCACGCTGCGCCTGCCCACCCCAGGGCCTTTGCACGGGCTGTTCCTTCTGCCTGGGACACTGGCCCCTCAACTCCATTAGCCCTGGTCAAACGTCACTTCCTCAGGCCAGCCCGCCCCGAGTTCCAGGCTCTCAGGCCTGCAACGATGCTCTGTGCGACTCTGTGTGTTCTCGCTCCCGGACACACCCGGCCCTTCAGCGCAGACCTGTCCCAAGGACCCTACCCACTCCTTGCTGTGTTCTCGTGCTTAGCGCGGAATCTGACACACAGCAGATCAGACAGGCGAGGGACGGACCGCACGAGCGACTGGCACCGCTGGCGAAGTGGGCAATGCCCAGAGTCGTGGAAACCAGGTGTACCAAAACGTGACATCCATAGCCACTTGTTACGAACCCGCCTGTGTTTCAAGACTTGGTGAGCGCCGGGTAGGTACCAAGCAACATTCTAGAACGGGACAGCCCGCAGCACTCCCTGCGACGATGCCATTGGAGCCACGCTGTCCTGCAAGGCAGCACGAGACACGCGTGTGGCTACTGAGCACTTGAAGTGTGGCTAGTGCCACCGAGGAACTGGACTTTAAATTTTACTTAATTTTCATTGATGTAAGTTTAAATAGTCACATGCAGTTGGTGGCTGCGCTACCGGACCACACGGCTCTAGGGAGGAGGGAGGCACCCTCCTGTCCCCGGGGCTGTTACGTGCAGTTCTGTCGCCCAGAGAGTGGCGGGAACGCCCCCAGACTCCACCGGCTGGTCCTCGGGGGTCAAACGTGGCCGGATTCTTTGGCGGCATCCACGAGGCAGGACCTGGTCACTCCCCGACGCCCACCAATCTTGTCCCCGGGCCCCCCGGGCAGTGACTCGGGGGGGGGGTGGCTCACAGTCAGGGCGGGGCCCCAGAACACGGGAGAGTCGGCCTGCGAGCGGGACCTCGCCACGTCATCACCGTCATCGCTTGCCACGTGGCCACCGACACAGGCATCGACAGCACCATCGCGCACCGATACAATCGCCACACCGCCGAACGGCGCCGCCCGCGCCATGTGGCCACCAAGACTGCCACCAACACCGTTCTCTCCATCCTCACCAGCCCGTCCACGACTCCCACTATCGCCACCAAACAGCCATCGGCATCGTCACCGTCAACAAGCTCCACAGTCAATGCCACCACCAGCACCACCGCCGACACCGGCACGCCACCGTCAGCCTCTCCGCTGTCACGGTGACGCCACCACCAGCACAATCACCAACCTGTTTCCTCCATCCCCCCCTCCCCCACCGCCAACACCCTCCACCCCCCCAATGACGGCCACCACCGTGACTTTGCCCCTCCCCCCACCACTCAGAGCCAGTTAAGAGCTTTGGCTCTGGCATCCAGCTGCCTCAACTCAAGTCCCAGCTCTGAGTTCAAATCATTCGGCTCCCATGAGACTCAGTTTCTTTATCTGTAAAATGGAACCAATAATAACAACACAATAATAAGACTTACCGCCTGTGATTGTCGGGGAAAAAAAAATCAAACGAGGAAGTGCATGCAAAACCCTCATTCTGCAATAATTGAGTGCTGGTACTCTTCCAGGTTGTGTGCTCAGTGAGCACAATTTCATTTAATCCTCACGCAGCGGTAAGAGAGCGTGATCTACCCATTTTGCAGACCGGGAAACTGAGGCTCAGAGAGATGATTCAACTTGCCCAAGGTCCCGCAGTTAATATTAAGAGGCTGCACTGGAATCCAGGTCTTGAACCGGACCAGGCGGGACTGCCCTTTTTTTCTGGGGGGTGTGGGGGTGCGGAAGGGAGGCCGGACCGGCAGGTGTGGGAGTTCAGCATCCGGCCCTGAAAGGCCGTGGCCGCGGGGCCTGGTGGGCGGGAAGGGGCGGGCGGGAGCCTCTCACCTGTGTCCTGGCGGAACTGGTGCATGGACTGCAGGTCGATGATGTAGGGCACCAGCTGCGCGTCCACCTGGCCCAGGACCACGGAGCCGCGGGCGTCCTCCTTGAGCACGCTCTCAATGTGGTGGCACACGGTGGCCGTGTAGGGCCGCCAGCGGCTGTGCTCGCTCAGCCACTCCCACACCACCACGCGGGCCACGTTCTGCGGCGGGAAGCCCAGGCCGTTCCCGGGCACCATCCCGCCCGGGCCTGGCCGCGACATGGCCGCCGGCGCCTCGGGGGCCAGGTCCCCGCCGTGGAGGGCCCAGCTGCTCCTGGGCCCGGCTCAGGCAGCGACTTCCTCTCTCCCGGAGGGCAGCAAGGACTGCCTGGCCTCCTTTCTGCCTTCGGGGCCTCTCTGAGGCCTAGAGGCCTCAGGGAAAGGGAAGTGGGGTGGGGACCCAAGCTCCCAGGACCCCTTCCCCAGACGGCAGTCTCAGATAGAAAGGGGCAGCCCGGGGAGCCAAGTGTCTTTCTCAGGACCGAGCAAACAGGGCTCGGAATTCCTCGGCCGGCTCGGGTAAGGAGGGAGGCAGCTGCCCCTGCTCGAGGTCCAGCCTCGTCCCTGCCGGTCTCCCGTCCTTCTTCCTGGCCACGCAGAGCCTGTCACCCGAGGCCCGGGCCCAGCCTGCTGCTCCTGCAGGCTCGGCCAGCCCTCTGCGTGCGCCCCAGTGGCGTCCCAGCCCCTGCGCCTGGCTCCAGTGGCGCTGCTCGCCTGGCCTCGGCCCCGGCCCCGGGCCCCCGCCGCAGTTCCTGCTGAAGGGGGCGTCCTTGTCCCCTCGGTCCCTCTCCGCGTGTCCTGGAAGGCCCCGGGTGGCCGCAGAACGCACGGGGGAGGGGTGCGGCGCGGACCCCGGCCGGCGCGCCTGGGATGCGGCTCCGGAGCTGGGCGGGCAGACGAGGGGACGAGGGGGGCGGGGGCCCGTGGGCACGCCCCACCCCACTCGTGCTCGCGACCTGCCGGGAGACAAGAGGGGGAGAGGGCCCTTTAAGAGGCGAGCGCGGCACCCCCTCCCCCCTTCCTGGGAGAGCGTCGCTGAGAACAATGGGGAGCTGATGGGGGCAGCAAGGGGCGTCGGGGGTCGCCCCGCCCGCGTCCCCCCCGGGGCAGGCCGGGAGGGAGGGCTGGGCTGGGGGCGCGGTTTTCGAGACCCCCAGGGGCTCCCCCCTCAGCGCCCCAGCGCTCCCCTCCCCGGCCCGCGCCCTGCCCCGGGGATGCGGGGTGCGGGGGGTGCGGGGATGCGGGCGCTGCGGGCGCGGCCCAGGCCCCTGGGGGTCGCGCCACCGAGGGGCGAAGCCAGGAGCTCGCTCGTCACCGCCTCCCGCCCTGGGGTGACAGCCCCCTTCCCCGGCCCAGCCCTGCGGCCCGGGCGCCCGCGGGAGCCGGGGGTGGGGTCCCTCGCACCCCGCGCTCACCGCCTCCCTCCGCTCGCTCGCTGCGCTCCGCGCCGCCGCCCGCGGCCCCAGTGGGGGGAGCCGACCCGCCTCCGCGCCCTCTCGCCGCGGCCGCCACGCCACGCCGGCTTTGCGCGCGGACACACCACCGCCGACGGCGACGCGGCAGCCGGCGACGGACGCCGGGATCCCGCGGGTGGGGGCGGCCGCGGCGCTCGCGGGGGAGGGGCGGGCGGGCGGGGGAGGAGGAAGGGGAGGAGACACCGCGGCCAGCGCCGGCGCGCCACGCGAGTCCCGCGCCGCCCGCCGGGGCCCCAGGCGGCCTCCCCGGCCTCAGCAGGGTGTGAGGCGCGGAGTGGGGTGTTTGGGGGTCACCTGCTTGCATCTGTGTCATCTCTGCGTACCAGTCGCCCAGTCCAGGGCCTACACACAATTGGTGCTCAATAAGTGCTCGAGTGACTGAGATCCAGGGACTGTCTAGACAAAGATGTTAAAGCGTTCCGGGCCAGCCTCCGCTGTCCTCTCGCCACTTACTCGCGCCGGCGGGAACGGGCCGCTCAGGGTCAGACAGAGCCGTGGGACCCAGTGCACAGATGAGAAGACTGAGGCCCAGAGAGAGTAAGAAACAGGCCCAGCAGCACGAAGCCCAGGGCAGGCCAGACACCAGTCCAGGTCTGACTCTCCTGCCAGTGCTGAGTTAGCCGGCCCGGAGCCCGCTTCCCCCAGAGTAGGTACCCACCTGCTCCAGGTGACAGGGATGGGGACAGCATCCTGCCTCCTGGGCAGGAGAGGGGACCTGGGCCAGGAGGCAGAGATCTTGCTGGAAGGGGAGGGCAGGCCCTCTGCCCTCTCATTCACAGCCACCTGCAAACAATAGGTGCTTAATAAATGCTGGGCGAGCATTGGCTGGTGGCCGCAGCAGTTTAAGCGTTAAGGAGATGGTCGGTCCCTCCCTCCGCTGACCAGCTGGCCGCAGCCCAGGACACATATGAGCTGGGAGAGGGCTGGCGCACACGGGGCTCGCTGGTGTTTGGACTGGGGAAGGCGCAGGGTGGGTCCGGGAACCCCCGGGTGGAAGTGGGGGGTCAGCGCCTGTTTGGAGCCTGCCCAGCGAGGCCCACGCTGCTCTGCGGAGGGCAGATGGCGATAAGCTAGGCGAGGTCAGGACAGGCTGCGCAGGGGCGTTTTCCCAGAACCAGACTCTGGCTCCCCGGCCAGCTGCAGTGACCTCCCCGCCCCAGGCCCCCTGCTCCGTCCTGCAGCCGGGTGCTGGATGGACTTTTCCAGATGGGGTCAGGGGTTTTGTTTGCTTTCACCTGCCGCAGGCTAGAGCCAGGCCGCATGGGAGGGCAGGGCCGGGTCTGCGGTGGCGACATTCCAGCAGGGCCACTGAGCTCCGGGACTTCAGCTTCAGGGCCCTCGATGGCTTTCTGGGGGTCCATGAAGGGCCCCCTCCCCTATCACAGGCAAACTTGCATGTCTCCATTTTTCTGGGAGGAAGGGCTCTAGCTTCTAGCAGGTTCTTCCCAAAGGAGGCTGTGACCAAAAAGATTCAGAGCTGATGTTCAACAACTTTGTCACAGAAGTGGATCTGGGGACCCCAGAGTGGGGAAGACATTGGCTCAAGGTCACTTGAGGATTTAGCAGCAAATTGGGAGGGAGAACCTAAGTCTCTGGACTTCCTGTCTAATGCTATTTAAGGTCGGAGTAAATGTCACCTCCTCCAGGAAGCCTTCCCGAATTCACCCCATTTCCTCTGTGTTCCTTTGTCCTGTGTACCTCGACAGGACACCTTGTATCACAATTAGCCTCTTACATGGAACCTGTCCCTGCTAGAGTGAGGGACAGGGGGTCCATGAGGTCAGGGACTGTGTTGTGTCTATCTCGGTGTGCTGTGGCTGGTGCTCATTGCGTAAGGGTGTTGTTTATTGAGTGTCTATTATGTGCCAAGCACTTACATAATACCACTCTTCATAGCTGCCTTGCAGGGTAGGCAATATTGTCCTCGTTTTACACATGCGGGGGACAAGGAAAACCCCTGAAGCTCAGAGAGGCTTGCTTGAGTTCCCGCAGGGAGTGAGTGGCAGAGCTGGGATCTGAGCCCCAGCTTCCGTTGTGCCTCCCACCACACCATGCTGCCTCTGTGTTTGTTGAGCGACTAATGGATGGCAGCCAGCTGAGGAGTCCTATCTGGCTTAAGGAGTCAGGGTGATGTTTCAACCACTCCCTGAAGGATCCGCAGGTCTTAATATGGCCAAGCCAGGTGGAAGGAAGAAGGGTTGAGGCAGAGGGGAGAGGGAGGTGCAGGGGCCGGAGGTGGGAGAGGGCCGGGGATGTCAGCGCAACACAAAGGAGACGACAGGTGACCGCTGAGAACGGACAGGTGTGGGCGTGGGGCCAGGTGATCCCAGATTCCTGGGCCTTGCCCTGAAATTCACATCCAGGGGGAGTCGAGTGGGGCGTGGGCATTTCCGGGTGAGATGCACCCCCCCCACCCCCAGGGCTGGGTCTCACTCTGGATGCACACAGGCATCTGCGGAGTGCTTAAACATTGCCGCGTCCAAGCTCCACCCTCAGAAATCGTAGCTGGCCTGGGGGTGGGAGGGGGAAGGTCCAGGCATCAGCAGTTTGGGGACAATGGCCCTTTTCCTGGATTTGAGGGTTGAAACTGAGAGGGTTGAGTCAGCCCACCTCTACGTTGCTGGGCTAGTGTTGCGTGACGTGAGCTCCCAGAAGCCGTCCACTTACTCATCCGACCAGACGGTGTTTATTGTGCACCTACTATGTGCCAGGCACTGTTCTAGGCCCCGGGGATACAGGGGGGAACAAACGACGTAGAAATCCTTGCCCTCTTGGCGGTGACATTTTAGAAGGAGGGGAGACAGATAGCAAACAAATGCATAAGTCAAATAAACAGTCCATCGTAAAACGTAACCGCTGTGCAGAAAAGTAAAGCCCTCTTAGACATTCCTCGTGGGGATGTGACTTGGGACAGCCATGGCAAAAACCAGTCTGGCCCGACCAGTTAAGCATGAGCGTAGAAGGATGTTTATAGCAGCCCTGTTCTCAGTGGCCCGAACCGGGAAATGACCCAAATGCCCATTCACGGGAGAGCGAACGAATAAACGATGGTTTGATTTCCACCGTGAAATATTACACGGCACTCAAAACGAAGGGACGTTATAGCCACACGCCACAATTATGGATGGATCTGAAATAGAATATTCAATGAAAAATGTCCCGATACATACACATGACTCCTTTTTTTATAAAATTAGAGGCAACTGAAATGATAGACACGCATATTTGATGATAAACTGTATGAAAAGGAAACAAGGGAAGAATAAATACGGGATTCAGGATGAGGGGTACAGTGAGAAAATGGGACCCCGGGGATTGGGGGACCATATGGCCAGATGTAAGTCAGCGTCAAGATCCTAGCTTTGGTGTCGGGTGGTGGTTTCACAGGTGTTTATTACATTCTTGAAAGTAACTGATTACAAGCTGATAAGAGTGTTAAGCACCAAGGATTACCATTAACTTATTTTTTTTTTTTTTTTGGTGGGGGGTGACCAAGGTTAAAGAAAAAAAAAAGCAAGAAAGTAGGGAGGGGCTGGATTATGCTGGGGGTGGGGTGCAGTTACAACTGGAATCAGCTGGTCAGGGGAGGTGCCACTGAGGTGACATCGGAGCCGAGACTTGGAGGAGATGGGAGGGAAAGTGCGCCAGGCGGAGGGCACAGCACGTGCAAAGGCCCTGAGGCGGGAGGGTGGCTGGCACGCTCTAGGAGCGGCAGGGAGGTCAGTGGGGTGGCGGAAGCGGGTGTGGGTGCGTGTGAAGCAGGCTTAGGGTGGGGGAGAGGGAGACATGGGGTGCGGGAGGAGAGGGAGGCTATTCTTGGGTTTCTCGAGGGCTCCAGATCCCGAATCTGCTCTTCTCAGCAACTGGCTGTGCAACTTTCCCTTGGATTCCATGCGACACCCCAGTTCCCCTGAGGAGGCTTAATCGGGTTTCTAGTACTTGCCCCCCAGTGAGTCCTACCTGGTCACACCACTGACCCCGTGGCCGGAAGATCGCGGTGCAGGTTGCTTCAGGAGAGGTTTCCTGAGAGGAAGTGCAGCCAGCCGGAGGACGCCGGCGTTTCAGAAGCAGAAAGCTGCCGGGAGGCAGGAGGGGACCCGGCCAGCATCCGATAAGGGGCACGGGATAGCAATTAGCCCATTCCCCGGGCACTCCGTAGAATCAGGGACTTTATTAAGCTCTTTCAATCCTCCCAACAACCCTGACAGGCATTATTAGAGATGTTACAGATGGGGAAACTGAGGCCCAGGGGGGTTATGATATACCCAGTAAGCAGCTGAGCCTGAAAGCCCCAGGTCTGGCTGACCTGGAAGTTTTCAGCCCCAGGATGTGAAGTCTCTGGTCTAGTTCCATGGCGGTGTCCCTCTGCCTTCATGGACTTCAGTTTGTCTCTTCCCTGCGGTGGGGTGGGTCCTGGCCCCCTCGCCCTTCTGCCCCGGCCCCCAGATGTAGGAGGCCTGCAGGCAGCCAGGCAAGGTGGGGGCACCCGATCCTAGACTCACTGTGTCTCTTGAACACAGGGGAGGGACCCAGAGAAAGAACCGGGCTCAGAGGCCGCGAGGCCTGGGTGTGGCAGAGTTTGGGGCTCAGGCCAGGGAGTGGGGGTGAAGGTGCCCATGTGTGTGCGCACGCGCTTGCTTATGCAGAGCAAGCTTCCGTCTGGGGAAGGGGTGGGGGACGGAGAGGAGAGAGGAACCCTCATTTTTCTCCAGCACCGGGTCTTTTTTTCCCCTCTAGAAGTCGCCAGCTGGGTCCGGTGGGGGGGGGGGCGCTGAGAAATGAAACGGGAGTGTGGGTGCAGCGCGCCCCCTGGTGGCCGATTATTGGTCTATTGCTTTTGGTTCTATTCTAATGCTGGAGGGACTTCCAGGTAATTTATTTTGAATGTTTTTTTTTTTTTTTTTTTTTTTTTTTGAGACAGAGTCTCGCTTTGTTGCTCAGGCTAGAGTGAGTGCCATGGCGTCAGCCTAGCTCACAGCAACCTCAAACTCCTGGGCTCAAGCAATCCTCCTGCCTCAGCCTCCCGAGTAGCTGGGACTACAGGCATGCGCCACCATGCCTGGCTAATTTTTTCTATATATATTAGTTGGCCAATTAATTTGTTTCTATTTATAGTAGAGAGGGGGTCTCGCTCTTGCTCAGGCTGGTTTCGAACTCCTGACCTTGAGCAATCCGCCCGCCTTGGCCTCCCAGAGAGCTAGGATTACAGGCGTGAGCCACTGCGCCCGGCCTGAATGTTTTTATTGTGGTAAAAATGCATAGCATAAAACTTGCCATCTTAATAATTTTTTTTGAGACAGTCTCGCTCTATCACCCCGGGTAGAGCGCAGTGGTGTTGTCATAGCTCACAGCAACTGCAAACTCTTGGGCTCAAGTGATCCTCCTGCCTCAGCCTCCCTAGTAGCTGGGACTACAGGTGTGCCATGACGCCTGGCTAATTTTTCTGTTTTTAGTAGAGACGGGGTTTCGCTCTTGCTCAGGTTGGTTTCGAACTCCTGATCTCAAGCAATCCTCCCACGTGGGCATCGCAGAGTGCTAGGATTGCAGGTGTGAGCCACCGCGCCCAGCCAAGCGTAGTCATTTTAAAGTTTATTAAGTGTTAAGTGTATTCACGGTATTGTACAACTGATCTCCAGAACTTTTTCATCTTGCAAAACGGAAACTCTGTCCATATTAAACAATAACACCCCATTTCCCCTTGCCCCGAGCCCCTGGCGCCTGACATTCTGCTGTCTGTCTCTGTGAATTTGACTGCTCTAGTACCTCATGTAGGTGCAATCACATAGGAGCTGTCTTTTTGTGACTGGCTCATTTCACTTAGCATAATGTCCTCAAAGTTCATCCAAGTTGCCTCAGCCATCAGAATTCCCTTCCTGTTTAAGGCTGAATCACATTCCACCATATTTATATACCGTGTTTCGTTTATGCGTTCATCCAGCAATGGACAGTTGAGTTGCTTCTACCTTTTGGCCATTGTGAATAGTGCTGGTATGAACACGGGTGCACAAATATCTCTTCAAGACTGTTTTCAATTCTTTCGGGTGTACACCCCAAAGTGAGGGTGCTGGATCAGATGAGCTATAGGCTGAATTATGTACCCCACCTCCAATTCATATGTTGAATTCTTAACCCCCAGTGTGACTGTATTTGGGCTTTTAGGAGGTGAGATTAAATGAGGTCCTAAGGATGGGGTCCTAATGTGATGGAACTGGTGGCCTTGTACTAAGAGGAAGAGACAGATCTCTCTCTTTCTCTGCACACAGGCAACGAGGAAAAGCCATGTGAGGACACATCAAGAAGGCGGCCGTCTGCAAGCCAGGAGGCGAGCCCTCCCCAGAACCCGCCCATGCTGCACCCTGATCTTGAACTTCCAGGCTCCAGAACTGTCAGAAATAGCTTTCCTTTGTTTAAGCCACCCAGTTTATAATATTTTGTCATGTCAGCCTGAGCTGATACAATATGGCAATACTATTTTTAATTGTTTTGAGGAACTGTCCTACTGTCTCTCATAGCACGCGCATCATTTTCCATTCCTACCAACGGTGCACAAGGGCTCGAACCTCTCTGCACCCTCACCCGCCACTCCCCGGCAAGGAGGCACAGGATGCCAGGATCGGCTTAGACCAGTCGAGACTCATCCCCTGGGGCCGGGTGGAATTTGGGGAGCAAGGCATGAGTGCTGGGGAGGCAACCGGCAGTGTTGGTGCCTCATTAATGCCGGTTAAACTTCTAGGAGTGGGGAAACGGGTGGCGGGCCCTGGGCAGAGACGAGAGGCCATGAGGACGGCAAGCGTGTGGGTGGCTCGGGTCTCCCTGGCAGGACTAGCTTTCACGGTCGGCTCAGCCAGTGCCCTTGACACTGGGGACTTCACCCAGCCGGGTGGACGGGGTGACCCAGCCGCCCTGGAGGAAGTGGCCATCACCGCTGCTGTCCTCCCTGGCGTGACAACCTGATCTTATCCCACGGCCTCCAGCCTGGGCTCTGGCCAAGCGGCTGACACCTGGCCAGCCATCTGCCGTCCACCTAGAAGCTGAGTCTGCAGGGGGACACGGCGCAGGGCGCACTGGGAGATTCCCCAGCGGGGGGGGGGGGAGCGAGGGGGAGAGAGCGAGGGGGAGGGGCTCTCCTCCCAAAAGCGAGCACCCAGGGATACCCCGAGATGGACTGGAAGATTCAATGCTCACAGACAGGACATTTTCCGAGCCTTTTTGCAGTTACGATCTTGTTTGCTTCTCCCCGCTGGCGAGGGAGGCAGAGAAGACTTTCTTCCTTCTATAGGCAGTGGAGGCCCAGGAAACGAAAAGGCCGAGCCCAGGGTTGCTGGCTCCTCTTGCTGCCTTTATCGATGACTACCAACTTCGGGGCTGACACGACACAGATTTACTGGCTGCCGGTCCCTGAGGCCCAGCGCGCTGCACCCAAGGCGCCGGTGGGCTGCGCTCCTGCTGGTGGCCACCCGGGGCTCACGCTGCCTGTCCCGCTCCCGGGCTGCTCCGGCCTTGGCGTGGCCCTGCCGCCTGCGCCACAGCCAGCAGCAGAGCACCTCCCTCACTCCGTCTCTGCCTCCGTGGTCGCACCCCTTTCCTCGCTCTGCCCTCCTGCCCCTCCCATAAGGACCTTGTGATCGAGCCGCGCCCGCCCGACAGGGGATCCCGGATAATCCCCCATCGCAACACCCTTAGCCCGGTTGCATCCGTGAGGCCTGTGTTGCCGTAGTTGTACATGCGGGATTAGGGCGTGCACGTCACTGGGGCCACTGCCCAGCCTGTCACAGTCACGAGGCTGAGACCTTCTGAGCCTCTTCATTGCCCCTTTGCTCCTAACCCCTCACCTGCTTCGCCGGGGCCACGGCCACTGACCCAGCCTGCTCGCCCCTGCACTTGCCACTTTTAGGAAAGAAATGATCATGGGGGCCCTGGGGCCTGGCTGTCTGAACCCACATCCTGGCTTCGTGGCTGTGTGACCTTGGACAAGTGACTTCACACCTCTGTGCCTCTGTTTTCTCATCTGTAGAATGGGAATGATGATCATAGAGGCCAGTCCCACAGGTACGGGGTATGAGGATTAAGGGACTTCGGGAATGCTGAGTTCTTAGAACAGTTCCTAATAACCTCAGTCGATTGTTAGCCAGTTTTTAACTGGCTCTCAGCTGGCTGGGGCTGGCTCTCAACTGCGTCAACTGCAAAGGGACATGGCAGCGTCACCCCAGTCCATGGGCTGGAGCTGGGGGGTGGAGGCAGGGATGGGATGGCCAGAGCCTGGCAGGGAGGCTGCAGCCTGGGAGGGTCGGAGGAAGCAGCCCTGGAGTCGGTAGGCTTCGGGGAGCAGGTGGTGACTCACCTGTCACTTGCACGGGAGCTTGCCCACGACGAACCCGGTGTGGCTCTGGGCTAAACCCTGTAGGAGACAAAGGTTTCAACATTCAGGGCGGGAAACTAATTCTGGATTTAGTCTGGAGAGAGAAGAACTGGGTGATTGATTGAGGATTTGGGGAACCAAGAGACCCTCTTGGCTGTGGCTCTTAACCGGGGTCCACAGACCGGGCTGGGAAAATGCCGTCCTGGCTCTCACTGCCCATGAACTGAAGGGAAGGAGCGGGCTCCACTGGGAACACACGCAGCAGCACACAGAGGTCTCGGTAGGTCTGTAACTGTGTCGCTCACATGAATTGCATGGTTTCATGTCACATTCCACTTATTGGAGCCATCTCAAAAAGGATTGCTTTTACTCATCACTACTTTCTTTTTTGGTATTTTTTTTTTTTTTTTGAGACTGGGTCTCACTCTTGCCTGTGCTAGGGGTGTGTGAGTCATCATAGCTCACAGCAACCTCAAACTCCCGGGCTCGAGTGATCCTCCTGCCCCAGCCTCCCAAGCAGCTGGGATTACAGGCTTGTGCCACCATGCCCAGCTAACTTTTCTATTTTTTTTGTAGTGAGGCCTTCTTGCTCTTCCTCATGCTGGTCTCAAACTCTTGGCCTCAAGCAAGCCTCCCACCTCGGCCTCTCAGAGTGCTAGAATTACAGGCATGAGCCACCTCGCCTGGCCCTCATGAGCACTTTGAAATGATGATAGTGATTAGACTGGAATCTTCGTTTTAACATGTGCCCGCAGGCTGGGTTCATCGGTGGGGCACAGGGGTGTCCCCAGGGACCTGCAGCTGAAGGGTCTCTTTGAGGTCTGCCAGGCTTTGGGCGGTGCTGGTGCAAGGGACTGGATGTTTGTGTCCCCGCCGGATTCATACGTTGAAACCCTAATCCCAGTGTGATGGTGTGAGGAGGTGATTAGGCCATGAGGGTGGAGCCCCTAGGAATGGGATTAGTGCCCTTATCAAAGCGACCCCAGAGAGCTCTCTCAGCCTCTTTCCACCACGTGAGGATACGAGAAGACGGCAACGTGCGACCTGGAGAAGGGACCTCTCTAGGACCCTGGTCTCAGGCGCAGGGCTGGCTACCCAAGCAGGTTTCCAGGAACCCATACAGTTAAGAAATTAAACGCTTAGAATTTGCAAGCAGAGAGTCTTACACTGTGGGCTCCCAGGTGTGAGCCAGGGAATGCTTCCTGGTCAAGACTTTGACAGTGACCTGGGGTGAGAGAGCTGCTCTGAGCCTCAGTTTCCCCCTAGGTCAGATGGAGATGAAAAGATCTACCTTACAGACAAGGCTCAAGTGAGATGATGAATCAAGTGCTCTGGGCTGGGCACAGGCACAAGAATGGTCAGTTGCTTTTGTTCTTTCTGCCCCAGACGGGATGCCCGGGGCTGAGCCTGGCTTGGTCTTGGGTAAGTGAAGACTAAGGTGGGGGTCAGGACAGTGCATTTGGTCCAGTGAGATTCTCACGAGCCCTTGAGAAGGGCGAGGAGCTAGTGTTTAGCTTGACCGGGCTGAGTTTGGTTGCGTGAGGGCTCAGGCCGGGGAGAAGTGTGGAGCGTGTGCTCCAAGAGAGGCTGGTGGCGTTAGGCTGGGAACGGGTGTGCGGGTCTGGTGGCTATGGGAGACAGGGCTTCACTCCCAGATTAGGTGCCCAGGAGGAGTTTGTGGGGGTGGAGAAGGACGTTGGGTGCCCGGCTCAGTGGGGGGCACCCCACTGAGGGGGCACCCATATTTGCTCAAGTAACAGAAGTCTGGCGGTAGGCAGGGGCTAGCCTTGGAGCAGGACACACGTTTGCCCTTCTGCACTGCCATGCTTAGCGTGTTGGGGCTCATGCTTGCCCGGCCAGCCTTGTTAAATGGCTGTTGCAGCTGCAGGCTTGATAGAGCGTCCAAGGCCAGGCAAGGGAGACTCGGGTGGTGATGGTCAGGGTTGTGCCTTTGACTGGGAAAACAAAATCTCTGAGGCCCGCTAGCAGACTTGTGTGTCAATCTCAGTGGTCAGCACTGGGACCCCGCATAAAGCCACCTCTAGCTATGTCTTCCTTCTTCCGAACTTTCACCCGGACACTCTAGGATCTCAGCTACAGCTCAGCGACTGCTAGCTCCCAGCTACCGCCAGGCCGGCTTCGTGGGGTGTGACCCGTGCAGTCACATGGACCCCTCGGTCAGAACTGAGCTCAGTTTAACACTCTTATGGTGCAGTCTTTTTCTTTTTTTTTTTTGAGACAGAGTCTCACTTTGTTGCCCAGGCTAGAGTGAGTGCTATGGCGTCAGCCTAGCTCACAGCAACCTCAGACTCCTGGGCTCAAGCGATCCTCCTGCCTCAGCCTCCCGAGTAGCTGGGACTACAGGCATGCGCCACCACGCCTGCTAATTTTTTCTATATATATTAGTTGGCCAATTAATTTCTTTCTATTTATAGTAGAGATGGGGTCTCGCTCTTGCTCAGGCTGGTCTCGAACTCCTGGCCTTGAGCGGTCCACCCGCCTCGGCCTCCCAGTGATGGTGCAGTCTTGAAAACCGCCCCCCCCTTCTTCCTTAGATCTAGTGACAGATTGGATCAGTCAGGAAACTCTTAAGGCTTTTTGTACAAAGGGTCCTGCATTTTCGTTTTGCACCGGCTCCACAAATCCTGGAGTTGGCCCCGCCCACTGCTCACGGAGCTATGGCAACCGTTCCTAGGAATCCAGCAGACCCTCAGCTTTCCATATACTTGACATATTTATGATCTCAGGGAAGCCAAAGGCCTCAAGATACAAAATCATTCACCAATGAACTCACCACTAAGAAATCAGTCTGTATTCAAACAGCCCCCCACCCTGAGGGCTGTACACGTGGGGCCAACTTGGGTATTTCTAAGTGAAGGATGCAATTTTACCAGCGGAAAAAAATGAAGACTTGATTTTGTCTCTGTTTTAAGAGTTAGTAATTAATTGGAACATAATGTAAAATATGTTAATCGGAACATAATGTAAAATATGTTAATTGGAACATAATGTAAAATATGTTAAATGTCAGATAAGCTTATTTTAATCGTTATTTTTCAAGATACTTCCACAATCAAGCCTATCCTCTTACTTTCATTAATTACCGATATTTTCATTCTTGTGGATTCAGTTAAGTGGTCTTTCCACATTTTGTTTATCCATTCATCTGTGAGTCCTCTAAGTTTGTTCTTTTTTTTTTTTCTTTTTTAAAGATTGTTTTGGATATTCTGGGTTGCTTGAAATTCCACATGAATTTTAGGTTGAGCTTTTTTTCCATTCCTGCAAAATATACAATTAGGATTTCGATAGGGATGGCATTGAATCTGTAGGCTGCTTTGGTTAGTATTGTCATCTCAGCAGTAGTAAGTCTTCCAATCCATGAACAACACAGTTCCACTGATTTGTGAAAACCTTCTATATTAACATCTTAGAAGGTTACTCTTAAAAATGCAAACACCTTCAGAACTCTAAGACGTGGATCCCCCATGGTCAAATTTGAAGCACACGGGAAAGATCTGTTTCTAGACAATATAGCATGCAATGATTTCAGAAATGCCACAGTGGGTTCTTAGTTCAGCAGAGCCTGTCCAGTGTCCCTGGGCTTGTGGGAAGCTGAATTAAAAGAAAAAAAGTTATTTCTGAGCTATTGGTTGGCTTGTTCTTCTCTTCTGCTAGTGAGTAGCAAATGCACAGCATGTGGAAATAATAAATTCCTTAAAGATGCCTTAGGACACGGATCAGGACTCAAAATGGACCTCCCTTCTCTGGTCACATTACAGTGGCTTTGACTGTACTTAACGGTTTTCTGGGACTTTCCTGCTTCCTGCTCAGGCTGATGTAATTCTCTCTGGTACCACGAGATGGCAGCAGCGGCGGCGCTGCGGGGAGCAGAGCGCGCAGCAGAAAAGATCAAAGAAAGAAGGAAAAGGAGATTCGTGGAGGATCCGGAGAGAGAAGGGTGGGGTGTGAGCAGGGGCGACCCCAGCGCCACCCCCCGGGAACGGTGCCCCCGGACTTGCACACCTGGTGGGCCTGACCACAGGTGTGAACCGGCCCTGTGCCCGTGGGCTGCTGTGCTCAAAATAAAATCATACATGAAACTGAAAATCAGTATTTCCTTTCACAGTGGGGATGGAGGGAATGAGAAATTAGGGATAGTAAAGAACTTTTCCTCTTTTTTGCTTTAAAATTTTTTTAAAATTTTTTTGAGACAGGGTCCCTCAGGCTGGAGTGCCGTGGTGTCATCATAGCTCACTACAGCCTCCAACTCCTGTGCTCAAGCGATCCTCCTGCCTCAGCCTCCCGAGTAGCTGGGATTGCAGGTGCACACCACCACGCCTGGCTAATTTTTCTATTTTTGGTAGAGACCGGGTTTCGCTCTTGCTCAGGCTGGCCTCCTTCTGCCTCAACCTCCCAGAGTGCTAGGATTACAGGTGTGAGCCACTGTGCCCGGCCTACATAAACTTTTAATTTTAGAATAGTTTTGGATTTAAAGATAATTTGCAAAGACAGTACAAAGAATTCCTATGGAGTTCTTACCATTTTCCCTATTAATGTCTTACGTCACTATGGTAAAGTTAAAACTAAGAAACCAACATTGGCACAGTGCCGTTGACTAAACTCCACAGCTTGTTTGGACTGTGCTAGGTTTTCACCAATGTCCTTTCTCTGTCCCAGGATCCCATCTGGGGCATTGTCTTACATTTAATTACCAAGCCCCTTAGGCTCCTCTTGGCTGTTACTTTCCTTGCTTTTTCTGACCTTGGCAGTTCTGAGGAGTACTAGTTGGGTATTGGGTAGAATGTTCCTCAATCGGAGTTTGTCTCATTTTTTCCCCTAATGGTTAGACTGGGGCTATGAATTTGGGGGAGGAATATTGAAGGTGTGAGTTTTTTTTAAAAAAACATAATTTAACCATCTAATTTGCATCTCTAAAAGAAAAGATTGGGTTTTCCGTGCTCTCAAACTTTACATGAACAGAATCATACAGTTTGTAATTTTTGTACGTAGTATTCACACTTGATAATCTTAAGTAATCCTTCCAGAACCACCGGGTGAATTGGAGACAAGGAAAACAAATTTATACACTTCAACATGAACCCGATTTAAATGTACAGTTTGAAGAGCTTTGCAAATGCATGTGTTTGAGTCACCATCGCCCAAATCAAGATATGGAACACTTCCATCAGCCTCAGGTTTCCCTGTGACAAAGTCTCTTGGTCATGAGCCCCTGTGTCCACTTGTATTTCCCTAAAGTAAATACCTAGGAGTGGAAATACTAGGGTAAGGAATGGCACATTATGGCCCCACTGACACCCTGGCTGCAGCCCAGGGAGACCCATTTGGGACTTCCGGCCTCAGAACTGCAATCCAACACATTGTTGTTGTTTGAAGCCTCTAAGTTTGTGGTCACTTGTCACAGCAGCCACAGGAAAGGAATCCAGTTCCAGCGGGGATCGAATTCCAGGCCCCGCCGGCCCTGCCAGCCTGGATCGGCTCTGTGACCCGCAGACTCCCTCTCCTCTGCAAAAGCCCATCTGCCGGGAGACTGTCGGGCGTCAGGTGTCAGCGCCAGAAGCTGGCATTCCGCCAGCAGGTGTCGCACGCTGCAGTTCTGTCTCTTTGTCCTGACGCGGGATCGTGTTGGCAGGAGGAAAACCGCTTGTAGGGGGAGGCGGAGCAGAAGGGACGAGAAACGGAAAGAATTTTTTCTTACTCGTGTCCTGGAGGGACTTTGACAAAGCAGGGCTGAAGGTGAGCCCCCATTCCCAGTTCACCTGGGCGCTGCCAGCCCAGCACCTGGGCGTGACTACTCCTGGTGATGGCAGGGGGTGGGGGTGGCGTGTGAGTCCCTAGGTGTGTGGTGGCTTCAGGCCTCGGCTTGTGGAAGGGGCTGCCCTTCCCCCCACTGTCTCCAGGACACACGGGCCCCCTGGATGGGGCGGGCAGAAGGCAGTGTGTGGGGAGGCTCTGGAGCTCGGAGGTCTTTGGAGAGATTGGGGGGGCTGGGCCCGCTCTCTCCCCTGCTCACATGGTTTAAATATCAACTGTCTTCAGATACCCACTGCGGCACGCCACCTACCCTCCACCCCGAAATCGCCACCTCCTGGTCCCCAGGACTTGTGAACATGTTGCCTTACCTGGCCAAAGGGACTTTGTAGATGTAATTAAGGATTGTATAATAAGCCGGAGAGATGGATTATCCTGGTGGGTTTGGTGTCATCCCAAGGGTTCCCACCCGAGGGAGACAGACCAGTGTCACTAGTGGGAGAAGTGACCAGGGCATCAAGGGGCCGCAGAGATGCAAGGAAGTGGCCACAAGCCAAGGTACGTGGGAGGTTTCTCTGCCTTGAGTCCAACAGTGTGGGTGACAGCCGGGCTGCGTTCGTCGCTGGGGACTCTGGGAGACGCCGATTCCAGGCTCCTTGTCGTGGGCAGAACTCTGTTCCACGAGAGTGGGGGCCTGAGGCCCCGACTCCTTGCTGGCTGTCGGCAGGGTCGTCCTCAGCTCCTAGGGGGGCCGCATTCCCTGACTCAGGTTCCTTTCGTCTTCAAGCCAGAGCAGCGGCTCAGGCCTCTCTCTACCTGTCCTCTACTGTTTACTGTCTACGAGTCCCTTCCCAGGACTTGCTCTACCTGCAGCGGGAGAGGCTGTCTGGTTTTAAGGACTCACGTGATGAGACTGGGCCCACCTGGGAGTCCAGGTGTGTCTCCCTGTCTCCGCAGCCTTACTTAACCTGCAAAGTCCCTTTTTGTCATGTAAGGTAACACTTCCGTCTGTCCGCAGGCCACAGGGATTAGCACGTAGGCATGTCTGGGGCTGTTACCCTGCGTGCCGCACTCCTTGCTTGTCCGCGCCTCCCATGGGCTTAGTGGCGTTTTCTCTCCCACCATCAGAAGGGACTGGGCCACAGGCTCACGGTGGTCACCTGCTGGCCACCCTGTCCCCCAGTTCTCTGGCCATCGTCCTGGCCAAACCCTTCAAAAGTCCTTTTTCTCCTGCTCTTTCAACTTGGGGGCTTTTCCCTCCTGGCACGCCCGGTAGAAGGACCCCCCTGTCTTGACTTTGTGGGCCTTTTCCTCCTGGCCCAGTCTTGGCAACGCATCTTTCTTCCTCAATTCCCCACTAAGAGCCTTTCCCCTCCTCCTGGCGTAACTTCCCGCCCCGCTGGCTGGGGCCCCAGGTCCTCGTTCCCTCTGCCGTTCCCAGCCTGGCCTAAGACCGACCGAGGTGCACATGTCACTTACCTTCGCTCAGGTGGAACCTTCTAGGTCTGGGCGAGTTGCTGGGCCCCTCACGCCTTGCTCTCTCCATGCGGAATTCCTCCCTCCAGGTCTACACCGCACTCCGGTGGCCCCAGCCCGACCCACGCGGGGCGGCACCAGGAGAGAGGAGCTTCCCTCTGCACCTGTCCCTTGTCGGCCTTATCCCCACGCCCACGCCGGCGGGCGGGGCTGATGGGCGCTCACCTGTGGCCGCTCCCGTCTCACCAAACTCAGCTGGAGGAGCCTCAACTCGGAGCAGCCGAGGCCCCCAGCACGCAGGCTCCAGACAATCCTCTTTCATCCACAAACTCTCCCTGCTCTGCCCTCAAACTCTTCCCCAAGTCCCCCTGGGCCATCAGCCGGCTGGTCGCCATGGGTGGTCTTGCTTCTAATCGCGGCTTCCTTCCTTCCATGTAAGTGGGGACCTGGTTGCTACGGTAACCAGGCGAGGCCTGGAGAGGGCCTGGATCTTGACCGTGGTGACTCTACTTAATTGGATTCTTGCTGTGTTCTTGGCCTCCTTCCTTTAGGTGGTTATGAGAGAACACACCTTTCCCCAGTTCTGTCCTGCTTTTTCCATATTTCGTTGTTCTCTTTCTTTGAACTCTGTCTGGCCTACACATTTTTTTTTTTTTTTTTGAGACAGAGTCTCGCTTTGTTGCCCAGGCTAGAGTGAGTGCCGTGGAGTCAGCCTAGCTCACAGCAACCTCAAACTCCTGGGCTCAAGCAATCCTCCTGCCTCAGCCTCCCGAGTAGCTGGGACTATAGGCATGCGCCACCACGCCCGGCTAATTTTTTCTATATATATTAGTTGGCCAATTAATTTCTTTCTATTTATAGTAGAGACGGGGTCTCGCTCTTGCTCAGGCTGGTCTCGAACTCCTGACCTCAAGCAATCCACCTACCTCGGCCTCCCAGAGTGCTAGGATTACAGGCGTGAGCCACTGCGCCCGGCCTGGCCTATACATTTTTTTCTGGAATTTTCTAACTCAATTCCTTTTGTTTCTCGTACCTGACATCCATGCCAAATTGAAAAACAAAAAAGTTTGGCGCCAAGTCTGGCCGGGCCGTCTCCCTCCCCCGGATGCTGTGATTGACAGCCCCCCATGATAGCGCCCCCATCAGCATTTCAGCTAACGGTTCCGTCCACTGACAATCTCCGCCTCAACCATTTATTTCATCAGAGGTTTCAAAACGGTGATGTTTCTGATTCGCCGTCTTTTTGACACTTACGAAATAGAATTCTTCCGCCAAGAGAATAAACTTCCCTCTTCCATTGTGGCTGTTTGTTTATCCTGAAGTGCAATTTGAGCAAGAAAGCCTGGTTTACTTGTCTCCTCTTCGTTGTCATTCATGGCCTAGCTTCTGAGAAAGGGTTGGTTCCCTGATTATTTCTGGCCGTGACCAACGGCTGCATGTTTCTTGATCACCGTGAACTCTTTCTTCTCTTTGCTTTTGATGGATTTAAATGTCTACTGAATGCTGAGAAGACATTGGCCAGAAAGACCACAATGGTCCCTCCCTGTCCTTGTGTGGCTTTATTTTTACGGGTCTTGCCTGTCGTGTACGTGTCACTAAGCACACGGTTGCCAACTGCCCTTCATTTTCCTTTACGGGCCTTAGGGTGATGTGTTTTAGTTCCTACTTATCCCACACAATAAGCCCCCGTGAGACTTACGGACAATCAGAGAGCAAGGTCCTCAGCACGCCCACCCTTGTTCCAGACACCAGCCACAAGTGGGGACCCAGGCTACCCCACACCTCTGTCCCACTTGGCTACAGACTTGGGGTTCCCATGACCCTCCTTTAGGTTCAACAGTTTGCAAGACTGACTCACAGAACTCAGGAAAGTGCTATACTTACAATCACCATTTTATCATAAAGGATAAAAATGTAGAGCCAGATGAAAGGGTATGCAGGGTGGCCAGGTCTGGAAAGGACCAGAGCCCAGTTGCTTTCATGCTTGTGGAACCAGTTGCTCCACCTTCCTGCTACGTTGCATGTTCACCAACCAGGAGGTGCACGGGCCTCATTGTTCAGAGCTTTTACTGGGGCTCCACCACTTTGGCACGATTTAGTAAATCATTGGCCACGTGATTGGCCTCAGTTGCCAGCTTTCTCTCCTCCCTGGATGTTGGGGGTTGGGGATGGAATTCCCAGCCTTCCAATCACATGCTTGGTCTTGGTGGCTTGGCCAGCTCCTCCCTGGAAAGTATCTAAGGGCCCACCACAAGTCACCTTGTTAACATGAACTCAACGATGGTTGAAAGGAGCCTATTAGGAACACAAAATACACCCCTAGCAGGAAATCCCAAGGGTTTTGAAAGTCTGTGCAAAGAACTGCTCACGATGGCCAGCTCTATTCTTCAGTGGTCATGGTCAGCGTCTGCAGCAGGGATAAAACTTTAACTGCGGGTTTCTGAGGTTACAGCACTTACACCTTTAAATGTCATTGAAGCTAAAGCCCAGGGAAGAAGCTTTTTATTTGGCAAAAAGTTACACCTGGCGGGAGGGGGTGACAAAGGCAGGCTCAGAAGGACAAGACAGCAGGCTCATCTAGACAAGGCACCAGTCCGACTGTAAGCCTTAGGGGGCTTGGAGGTGGACGAGATGGAAGATTCTGAGCCCAGGCTCTCGGAGTTATGGGAACCTCGGAATGAGTAAAGGGCTTCACTTTGCAGACACTAGAGAGATTCCTTTTTAAAACACGAAGAACAAGGGAGACGCTAATTGGAATAAAAAGATACAGAAAACATGCAGGTTGCCAGAAACATGCAGGTGCACAGAAAGCTGGATTAGAGCAACTATCTTTTTTTTCCCCCCCAGCATAAGAGCAACTATCTTTGAAGGCAGGTCCCTGGCAGAGTGGGAGCTCGGCAAGGCAAGGCAAGGCTGCGTGAAGGACGTCGCCGTCTTGATTCCAAGAGGAGTCCAAGAAGCGGGGGGAGAAGTGGCAGAGAACATCAAGGGGGAATGGACCCGGGTGGCTCTTTCACACAGTGAGCGGATTCTTTAAGCACAATTGCCAGATGAGCCCTACAAGTTTCTTCTGGCATTATTATTCCGGCATTCGATGACGTGTGATGGAGAGCATGCCACTGACAACAGCATGCACCCCAGCTCTGTGGCTTCCCGGTGTCCGCGCCGTCTAGAAAGACGAATCTGGGGGAAGCACAATGTTTCCTAAGCAGGCACAAGCAATGGTTAAAAGAGGCAGGTAGGAAAAAGAGGGAACTGCATCTCGGAAGGTGACTATTGCCAGACAAGATTTGGGCACTTACTGATGGTGCAGATCTTAATAGCTAGAGCTGACCCTGGGGTTAGGGGGGTTCTCTCCAGCAAGGGCTGTCAGCTGGGGAAGGTTCTACTGCCCAGAGGACATATGAAAACATCTTGACTTTTTTTCTTCTTTTTTTAGAGACAGAGTCTCACTCTGTCGCCCAGGCTGGAGTGCTGTGACATCATCACAGCTCACTGCAACCTCAAATTCCTGGGCTCAAGCGATCCTCCTGCCTCAGCCTCTCGAGTAGCTAGGACTACAGGCATGTGTCACCATGCCTGGCTGATTAAAAAAATTTTTTTTTGTAGAGACTGGGTCTTGCTGCCCAGGCTGGTCTCTAACTTCTGACCTTAGGTGATCCTCCTGCCTCAGCCTCCCAAAGTGCTGGGATTACAGGTATGAGCTGCTGCTCCTGGTCTTGAAAATTTTTTAATCGTCACAACTGGGGAGCATCCAGTGGGCAGAGGCCAGGGATGCTGCTCAACATTCCACAATGCACAGGACGGCCCCTAAACTAATGGTTATCTGGCCCAAAATGTCAATAGCGCCAAGGTTGAGAAATCCTGCTCTAAAGGAAGAAGGGGTGCGGAGAGCCAGGTGTAACGGGCGGGAGGCATCGGGTCTCTCTTGGCCGGGAGGGGGCACTCTGGAGAGGTGTGGCAGACTCCCTTGGGTGACTGACTCCCTTAGGGTGTCTTCACCCCCTTTCTCGGTTGCCACCTTTGAGTGACAGGAAGCCACATGACAGTGCCAGGTACTGAAATGTAAGATTTGCTGGGTGAAGCTTCCAATAAGATCCCTGTGCTCTTGACCTACGGTCACCTGTCCCCTTTCTGTTCGTCCTGCCTGGACGGCGAATCTGTCCTCTGGAGGGGCACTGGCCGCTTTCAGGGCCATGAAATGCTAAATCAGCGACTAAAGAGGGAGGAGCCAAAAGCCAAAGGCAGAAAGAGCTGTGCCCCTGGGGAACAAGTGGCTGGCGTTTGTGGCTGTCACACCGTGTGTGTGTGTGTGGGGGGGCGGGCGGTGCTGACACGCAGGGGTGGAGCCCAGTGGCCCTGTTTGGCATCCCACAAGGCACGAGTCCTGGGTGTCCTGACGCAGGGCTACTTGTAATTGGGGGTGGGGGAACCACTTGTTTAAGCTCCTGTGGGCTGGGTTTTCTGTTATTTGTGGTTGAATCAATTCCAAGATGGGACAGCAGGAGAAGTTCTTCTATTCCGGACGGTTACAGGGCTATTTCCAGATGATACCTCCGTTAGATGACAAAACCGGCACCTTCCATGGCTGGACTGGGTTTCCCGCCTCATCCTTGAAGCAGAGAGAGGACGACCATTCCTTCGCTTCTTTTGCCAAAAGATGCCAAGACCAACGGTCCCCTCCCCCCACGTCGCCGGTAGGCTCAGCTGGGTCCAAGATCACAGGCCTAAGTGAGGGGTTAGAAGGCAATAGAGAATTCCAGAACCAGTGACTTCAGAATTTGGGGCCCGTCCTACTTTCAGCAATAAAACAATGTGCTCTTACAGCTTAGATGACAGTAATTCAAATATACCAACGTGGTTCAATGTATTTCCCTAGAATTAAATTCTATGTGTCAAAAATGTTTCAAAAGCTGTTAATTACTATGCATGAAGGCACAATGTAACGATCTCCTCCTAGCTAGGTCTACTGAAACACGATGTGTAATTTAATCAGATACAATGTTGCCAAGCAGCCACAACTAGGCAACCCAGGGTGTCTTGTTCTGTCTTCTCTATTCTTTCTCAATGCTATTTTGTTTTCTCTCTTTCCTGTCCCCCCCCCCCCCCCGTTTCCATTGTTTCTGTCCCCTGCTGGTGGCCCTGAGTGAACACACTGTGATTCTTTACTATTCTTGAAGGTCTGAAAGGGTAGATAAACCCTCATCTGATACAAACCCTGCAGGATAAATGGCCCCGTGAGTGACAGCATTAATTCCCAGGGACAACGTGATCGCCTCTCAGACCTGCTAACAAATTCACGTGTTTCTTTCCAACTTAGAAAGAGGAAAGGAACTCGAGGACCTGGGGCCTCCCTGTCCTCCCTTCCCTGTCCCTTCTGGACACTATTTTCTCCATCTGCCCTAGGATTTTATCCCTGGGGACCAGCACTCCCCGCTTGGACACGAGGGAACGAATCGCCACCCCAAGGGAGGAGCACCCCGGGCGCTGACGGGAATTAGGTGAAGACCAGACGGGGCTGGGGTCCGGGCACCTGGTTTTCTGGATCTGGGTCAGGAGGAACCTCTTCAGCGTCTCATTTTCGAAGTTGTAATTGATGATCCAGAAGATGCAGAGCTGCCGGTACTGCGTGACCAGCTCGAGGACGGTGCGGAAGCCTTGGGCGGTGGCGAAGTCCAGCGCCTTGCTGCCCTGCTCCCAGGCGTACACGGCGAGCAGCTCCAAGGCGTACTTTGGCGGCAAACAGCCCTTAGGCTTCAGTCTCCTTTCGCACTGGGGGAAGAGTGGGAACGTGAGATGACACTAGGATGCCAGAGAAGGGCAAGGAGCTCGGTGGCAGTCACACAGGGGCCACAGCAGGACAACTGAGTCAACGGCCGTGCCGTGCTGGCGGGCCGGCGCCCTGCAGGTCTAGACGGTGCGGGTTTACAGCTCACCGGGCACCAGTGAGCAGCACGCATGGCACGCTCTGTCGCGCCTTGGGCCACACATTCCATCCTAGGGCAATACGGCCGCTGTGGTTTACTAGAAACCCACTGCATGCCAACTGTGGGTCCAGGCAGGTCCCCTGCACCCTTCCTAATCCTTCCAACAGCCCTGCCGAGCGGGCACCGCGACCTCCAGGTTAGATGGGGACCTGAGGCTTGGGGAAGCGAAGTGACTTAGCCCTGAGCCCCGAGCAGACGCGTCACACCCCCTGCCTGAGTTTCCAGATGAAAACCTCGGCTCTCAGGCTCAGGCTTCGGGGAGCCGGACCGGGGAAGGGGAGGCCTCAGGCGGAGCTGACATCGTGCTTGATGTTGGCCCTCCAGGAAGAAACTCAGAAACTCCCTCGTGTGCAAAGCCGTTGGCCACAATGCGGGGAGGCTTGCCAACGAGAAATGTGGCCCCGTCCTGCTTGTAGCTTCAACCTACGGGTGGCAGCTTTAATGGTAGGGGCTGCTCTACGCCTCACCCAAATTAATGGGGTTCGTGATGGGAACCCCGCAAAGATGCCTAGGGCTTAAGGAGTGGGCAGATTCCCTAAAAAGGTGGTTCATAAACCCAGCATGGGAGAGGGTGGGCGATGGGGCACTTGCTAAGGGCTGGCGTGATGGTCACGGCTTGCTGGTAAAAATCAGAAGCCGATGCTCAGACAAGGGCTGTCGTACCTGCGTGTACCAGTGCTTCACCAGGCGGATTAAATTCCTCACTTTGGTGGGCTGGAAGCCAATGAAGTTTCGCTGTAGCACCGTGAAACTGGTAGAAAACTCTCCCCCTGGGATGTCTGGGGATGTGTACATATTAATAAGCTCAGCATAAACCCTGGGGCTGGGTGCGGAGCCGGAACTCAATTGGCCTAGCAAGAGGGAGGTACAGACGTTACAACTTAATATGTATAGTAAATAACAGATTTCAAAACATTTTTGACAAGCATAATTTAATTCCAGGAAATTATTTTGAAAGGTATCAATATATTTATATCACTGATGTCTAAGCTTTAGGGGCATCTCCAGAGTAACGAGATTTTAAAAACATTATATGATCTCCATGGGTACAGGAAGTACTATTAAAGTATTATCTAGGCTGGGTGGGGTGGCTCACGCCTGTAGTCCCAGCTACTCGGGAGGCTGAGGCAGGAGGATCGCTTGAGCCCAGTAGTTTGAGGTTGCTGTGAGCTAGGCTGACGCCATGGCACTCGCTCTAGCCTGGGCAACAAAGTGAGACTCTGTCTCAAAAACAAATAAAATATTATCTAGACCTGCACTGCCCAACATAGGAGCCACCAGCCAACGCGGCCATTTCCATTCAAGTTAATTAAAAGGAAATAAACTGAAAATTTAGTTCCTCAGTTGCGCTGGCCAGGTGGCAAGCTCTTGTTGGATATAGAACACAGAACATTTTCATTATCACGGAAAGACCTTTTGGACAGCACTGCTCTGGAGTTTGCAAACTATGGCCCTTGGGCTAAATCTGGCCCACTGATTGATTTTGTAAATAAAGTTTTATTGGAACACAGCCACGTCTATTTGTTAATATATCATGTATGGGTGCTTTCATGCAACCACAGTAAGGCTGAGTAGTTGCAACAGATACTGTATGGTCTTCAAAGCTGAAAAGTTTTGCTATCTTTCCTTTCACCAAAAAAAAAAAAAAAGTTTGCCCACTACCCATTCTATACTGTTGTACCCTTTTGAGAGACACTAAGTGCTGTTCAGAGGGATAGTACTAGAGTGTTCATGATTTTGACTTGGGAAATGCCTGAAATAGCTTTGATTTCTTTTAATATCCCATTATGTACCTGTCACCCATGAACTGAATTTCTAAAGGAGATTTTTGCCTAAGATTGAAACCAAACACCCAGATTTCCTGTGTTTTTTTGCCTTAGAATTCCTCCCACATTTTGCTCTTTGATTTCCTTCACTATATTTGAGGCATTTTATCTACAAATGCATATGGAACTCCTGTGTACCCCATTATTTGACAGACATGCGGTTGATGCCTGGGAGTATAAGCTGTAATACTTGGGATATGCAAATGAGAAATAGGAACGAAATCACATGCAGGTGTAAGGTCTCACTGCCATTATTGATGCCACCTGCTGGGAGTCCTGGGCCATGAGTGGCATATGTTTTCACACCCAGTTCCTAAGTCACATGGCTTTCTCTCCAGCCCACCCCCATCACTTCCAGAATCCGGAATCTTCCTCCTACAGAGCCCAAGGGCCGGGGCGTCTTACCCAGAGCGTTAAAGGCGGGTAGCACGTTGAAGTCGATGCTTTCGTTGAGTACTTTGGATTTTAGAGAGAAGCCCAGTGCCCTGGGAGCCTTCTGTACTGAAATCTCAAACGTGACTTCAAACTCCTTCTTCTGTAAGGCTTCCAGCTGTTTCTGAATTTCCTTGATGATGTGGCTGCGTTCGCTTGTTTGGGAGGCATAACTTTTAATCGAGTCACGGAACACGACGAGTGTGGCGTCAGAGCCGGTCTTCAGAGCTGTGCCTTTGGCGGTTGATCCCCCCTGGGGAACAAAGGAAGGCTGAGCTGTAGCATTTCCCAGCCCGAGAGGGCCTTGTGCCCACGGGCTGGCACCAGTCACGCTAGTCAATGAGGTCGCCAAGGCTGGGTTCTGTGTCAGGGTCCAGCGAGGGCTGAGTCTAAGGGAAAGTGTTTCATCTTACAAACTAATAGATACCACGGTTCCAGAGGCAACTATTCTCCTGCTCTTCACATATAAAAAACCAATGTGCTATAAGTTACTAGTTACCTGCTTCTCAGGTAAATTTCCTAAAGATTTCCCCTATAGAAATATTTAGCTTTATTTGGATTCCTGTGACCCGAGAGAAATCAAGCTGAATGCAATTATTATGGTAAAAGTTCTCATCTTTTCCTTGATTGATCAATGGTCTAAGTCTGAGGACCACTGGATGGATATTCGTAAGTACAGGGCTCAGCAAACTTTCTGTGAAGAGCCAACAATAACTACTTCAGGCGTTGCAGGCTCCTTATGTCTCTGCTCTATGGGCTTCTCCCCTTCCTCCCTCCTCCTTTCCCTCTTCCTCCTCCTCCATTTAGTGTCTGCAGGGAAATGTTTATTTTACCCATGGTTAGCGAGGGCCCGCACACGGGCTTGGGAGGTGAGGAAGGGCTGTGCTCTATTTCCCGTGTGCACAGCCTCAAGTCACCCACTTCCTTCATGCACCCCGTCTTCAACGGCCCCTCCCCACCTGCGGACCCTAGCTCACAGCATCCTCGAACTCCTGGACTTAAGTGATCCTCCTGTCTCAGCCTCCCAAGCAGCTGGGACTTTAGGCATGCACCACGACACCCAGCTAATTAAAACATTTTTTTTTTTTTGTAGAGACGATGGTCTTGCTATGTTGCCCAGGCTGGTCTTGAACTCCTGGCCTTAGAGTGATTCTCCTGCCCAGGGCTTGCAAGGTGCTGGGATTATAGGTGTGAGCCACCACGCCCAGCCCTTTTCTTCTTTGTTAACTATCATGTTAATGGGGCCTCAGGAAGGAGAAGGGAAAAGGCATGCTTCAACGGTTCCGACATTGATCACAAACTCAGTCTTGTTTTCACCCCGATGAACCTCGGCGAGATAGTCACTCATCGCTCAGGGGGTATCCGTGAGGGTTTGCAGACACTGCCAGCGAGGCATGCACGCTTGCATGTGTGTTTTCACATACGTTGACATGCTCTTCCCTCCCTTCTTGAGACTGTGGGCTCACTTTTGTCTGGTCACATGACCGACAGAGGGAAGTGTGTCAGCCCGTGCCAGTCAGGGACAGGAACAACTCGATGCTCTGAATCTCTAGCTCAGCCTATGAGGCACAGTGGTCCCCGGTCACTGACCCGAGAAGAAGGTCCCTCTCTGGCTTACTGCACCCTGAGAGCTAGAATCTGCAGTGGGTAGCATGGTGACCCCCCCCCCAAGATAGGTGCTCTGGGATCTTGTGGATGTGACTTTATTTGCAAAAAGGGTCTTTGCAGATGTAAATAAGTGAAGGATCTGCAGATGAGATCATTCTGAACGAGGGCAGGCTCTGAATCCAAAGACAAGTGACTTTAGGAGACACACAGAGCAGAAGGCGGCGGAAGACAGAGGCAGAGATGGGAGCGAGAGATCTCTGAGCCCGGCAGCCCCACCAAAGTGTGTTGGTGACGGCGGCGCAGGCAGAGCCCACCGGAAACCAGTGCCCTGGTGCCCTGACCTCCCCAGCTTCCCTCCCTGGAGCCCCTGAGTAGACGGGCCCGGGCAGCTACGACGCCCCCTTCTCCCCGCCAGGGCTACTTGGGAGAGAAGGGCCGGCGCTCACCTTGACGATCTGGATCTTGGCAGGCGACTGTGGAAAGCAGCGTTCTGTAAGGAAGGCGCAGATGGCATCAACGGCCTTTTCGATCTGATCTAGGAAATACTTGTCGGGCTGCAGAAAGTCCTCGATGAACGTATCTAGAAGATGGCCCGGGGTGGCGAAGAGCGGTGCCGGCTGGGGACAGGCGGAGGACGGAGGCGTGAGGGGCCCCTGCAGGCCGACCTGGAGGCTCTGCCCCGCCCCGCCCTCTTGCCCTGCAGTCCCGGCCACCTCCCCGCCTCTGCCCCTTGCCCTGACACGGCCCAAGAACAAACCTGGGAGTTTAGGGTGGTGCCCAACACCCCCCAGAAACAAAACTCTCCCAGCCGGGAGTCCCCACTTCCTTCCTAGGAGAGATCTGGACCCTTCTTCTGCCAGGTCGGCCGTGCCCCCAACCCCAAGCTGCTCTCTGGGTCCACTTCTACCTGCGGCACCACCCAGCGCGAGCAGCACCTGTTTGCTTCATTGCCCCCTTTCAGCAGCCAGGTTCTGCTGATCACCACGCCCACGCAGTCCGTGAAGGTTGCACGGGCCTTGGTTAAACTCTCTGCCCAGGTGTGTCACTTTCCGAACGCTGCCAGGACAAGCTGCCACGCCTGGGGTGCTTCACGCAACAGAAATTCATCTTCTCACAGTGCTGGAGGCCAGAAGTTCAACACCAATAATATATGAAGCCTAAATCTCCTGAATTTGACCATGGCATGGTGCTCGTAGAGGAGCGTGTCCTGATTCTGAGATCCGTGTGAAAGCATTTAGGGGTCAAGGGCTGTGCGGCCACCTGCTCTCAAAGGACAGTATAAACAGCAGCTATGGCAACGGCAATGACAGTAAACGTCACACACACAACACTGCCAAGGCGGTAAATGTTACACACTTGTGCATCTGCGTGAAGGGCACACGGGAGTTTATTGAATCACTCTCGTAACTTTTTAAATATGTTTGAAAGCTTTTCAGAATAAAACAGGGGAAATATTAATAATTTTTGGAGGCCAGGCGCGGTGGCTCACGCCTGTAATCCTAGCACTCTGGGAGGCCGAGGTGGGAGGATTGCTCAAGGTCAGGAGTTCAAGACCATCATGACCAGCTCTCTGAGCAAGATCAAGACCCTGTCTCTACTAAAAATAGAAAGAAATTAATTGACCAACTAAAACTACATATAGAAAAAAAAATTAGCCAGGCGTGGTGGCGCATGCCTGTAGTCCCAGCTGCTCAGGAGGCTGAGGCAGGAGGATCACTTGAGCCCAGGAGTTTGAGGTTGCTGTGAGCTAGGCTGATGCCACGGCACTCTAGCCCTGGCAACAGAGTGAGACTCTGTCTCAACAAAAAGTAAAATAAAATAATGTTTGGAAAAAAGCTGTCTGAGGAAGTAGGGAAAACCAGGGTGAGCGAGCAAGGGCAGGACTCCGGTGGCAGTAGGGTCCGCGGGCCCGGGGGTGGCTGCCCAGAGCATCATGATCCTTCTAGACCCAATTAGGAGATTTCCCCGTTCACAGACTCCTTCACCTGCAGGGCCCCAAGAGTTTGGTAAATTCATTTACATCCCAGATTTTTGCTCAGCGCTCAAATTTCTGTGCAAATGGAAAATGTAGGTCCCACCTCCCATAATCAGGATGTAAATTAGTGCCCTGTCTGTGAAATGTGGAAGTTGGTTGGCCCATCTGGCCTCGAATGACACAGCTGTGCCCACTGGGGTTCCCGGAGAGCTGGCCGGGTGCCTCTCGGGTCCCCCTTCCTAACGCTCTGGGCGTGCGGGGAATTCCACGCTGATGGGTTTGCTTCTCCTTCTGGGGACGGGGGAGGGAAAGCCTGCACCTCTTTCACAGCTGGCCCTTGAATTGGTCCTCCCGTTTCTGCCTGCTGTCCTCCTGTCCCTGCATCTGCTTGAAGCGCCGGTTCTCCCGGGCTCCGCTCCCTGTCCTCTCCCCCCACCCGCTCACCTGCTCTCTCCTCTGCAAAATTCACTGGAATCTCGTCTGCGAGTCTCCCCTCTCTCACTGTTCCCTTTTGCACTTCACAATCATTGCCCGTGACAATGTGCTCCGGGTTCAACTGTGTCCCCCCTAAAAGAGGCCTTCAGTACGTGTGAATAGGACTGTATTTGGAAATAGGGACTTTACAGATATAATCAGGTTAAAAGGAGGGCATTATGGTGGGCCTTCATGCAACGCGACTGTTGTTCCTATAAGAAGTGGGGAGATGGTTAGAGCTGGAACCCATACTACTAAGTGAAGTATCCCAAGAATGGAAAAACAAGCACCACATATACTCACCAGCAAACTGGTATTAACTGAGTAGCACCTAAGTGGACACATAGGTGCTACAGTAATAGGGGATTGGGCAGGTGGGGGAGGAGGGGGGCGGGTATATACATACATAATGAGTGAGATGTGCACCATCTGGGGGATGGTCATGATGGAGACTCAGACTTGTGGGGGGAGGGGGGGAAATGGGCATTTATTGAAACCTTAAAATCTGTACCCCCATAATATGCAAAAATAAAAAAAATTAAAAAAAAAAAAGAAGTGGGGAGAGACACAGAGTCACACACACACACGGAGGGACGATGACATGAAGACATGCAGGGAGGAGGCCGTGTGACAACGCAAGCAGAGACTGGAGTGATGCGGCCACAAGCCAAGGACTGCTGGCGGCCACAGAAGCTGGAGGAGGCGTGGAAGGGTTCTCCCTGGAGCCTTCAGAGAGAGAGAGAGAGAGAGGGAGGGAGGGAGGGAGGGAGGGAGGGGGGGAGAGAGGGAGAGAGAGAGAGAGAGAGAGAGAGAGAGAGAGAGAGAGAGAGAGGCCCGCATGACACCTTGATTTTGAACTTGTAACGCCCAGAACGGTGAGAGAATACATTTCTGTTGTTTAAAGCCGCCCGTTTGTGGTGCTTTGTTGCAGCAGTCGCAGGACTTGGTGGGATCTTGGTCTGGGTGTCAGCGGGACCCTCCCTGCGGCATGGAGCAGGCTGTGGCTGGAAACCCTCACCGGGACGTGCCAGGACGGGGCAGGCAACTGGCTGTCCAGGCTGGGAGACGTGAGCCACAGCTGAGCCTTTTCTTTCAGCATTCGCCAGCACCTCTCCCCTCCTCCCACGTTGTTGGTCGGGTCCGTTGGATCCACGATCACTGGCCTGTGTGTGCCATTAGATGACAAAAAACATCATCTGAGCTGCTTGTGGGAGTAGAATTCAGTTTTGGGGAAAAAGGGCTTGAGTGGGAAATCTGGTCACCGGAGTTCTGATTCCTGGGATTCCTCCAAGGTGCTAAGGGGCTTTGTCTGTGACACCCAGCCCCTGGGGCGCGCCCTGCGTTTTCTGCTTTACAGATATATTTCTCTCCTCTTCTGACAGCTCCCTTTTCTCTCTGATCTCCTTCCTTCTAGAAGGGGAAGAACCTCTCCAGTATTTTTGGGACAAAATGTGCCCGTGGTTGGAAACATACAAAGCACTGGCTGGGACACAACCGTCTGCCAGCCCTCCCATGGCAGTGGCTGCCATTCTGTTTTTATTTTTATTTTATTGTTTTGTAGAGACAGGGCCTCACTCCGTCACCCAGGCTGGAGTGCAGTGGCACAATCATAGCTCACTGCAGCCTCGAACACCTGGGCTCAGGTGATCCTCTCACCCCAGCCTCCCGAGTAGGTGGGACTACAGGTGTGTGCCACTATACCCAGCTAATTTTGAGATTTTTTTTTTTTGTAGAGATGGGGTCTCACTGTGTTGCCCAGGCTAGTCTCAAACTCCTGGCCTCAAGCGATCCTCCTAACTCAGCCTCCCAGAGTGCTGGGCTAACAAGCGTGAGCCATCACGCCTGGCCAGTGGCTGCCATTGTTTTGGCACATCTCGGACTGGACAGGACAGGGCTGAGGCCCCGTGTTACAGGGGAACAGGGCGGGGCTTTGGGGCGCTGAGCACCTCTCCGATCGGAGTTGGTTCAGCAGGACGTTCCTGATGGTCTCCTCGTCAAAGCTGTAGTTGACTGTCCAGTAGATGCACAGCTGCTTGTGGCACTTGATCAGCCTCAGGATGGTTCTGACGCCTTCAGCCGTATCAAAGTCTTCTTTTCCACAGCCCTGTTCCCAGGCATACACCGTGAGCAGCTCCAGAGCGTACGGACTCAGCGTAGGCAAGTGTCCCGTTTCTTTCATCTGTTCCTGGCACTGTGGGGAAAGAAAGAGCAGCAGCCCATCTGGGATCCAGAACCTTCCATGTCAGGGACCTGAAATCAAGAAGCCAGAAATCCCCAAGAGGTCACCCTCCCCCACCGGAAGGTCTAAAATTCAGTGGAACGACAATACCAAGTGTTGGCAAGGACCTGGAGCAACTGGAACTCATGCTTGCTAGATGGGAGTGTAATTTGGTGCAACCATTTGGGCAAACTATTTGGCAATATTTGCTGCAGTTAAACAAACAAATAAATGACCCACATATATAGTCTATATATTTATGCGTACACACACACACACACACACACAGCATTTGTGTACATGTACTGTATAACCCAGCAATTCTACTGCTGCATGTTTATTTACCCAAGAGAAATGTGTGCTTAAATTCACAAAAAGACATGTGGGAGAATATCCATAGGAACCTAATTCATAATAGCCCCAATGTGGCATTGACCCAAACATCCATCAGCTGTAGAATGGATAAATGTGTGGTGTATTAACACAGCACGATACTACAAGACAATGAAAAGCTACCACATGCCACAGCATGACTGAATCTCTCAGACACAATGTGGAGCAAAAAAAGGCAGACACAAAGTAGGGACAGTATGATTCCATTTACATCGTTTAAAAACAAGCACAACTAATTTGCGGTGGCAGGTATTGGAATGGGGGTTTGTTTGGGGGTATTACTGGGGTACCATGGGCTTGAGGCACATTCTGGGGTGCAGGAAATGTTCCCTATTTTGACTTGAGTGTTGCTGAGAAGGATGTAGAAAAATGTGTTGAGTGTATACTTAAGACTGCTGCATTTTACTGATGTAAATGATCTCAATAAAAAGGGAATGAGTGATAACAATATATATACAGTTGGAAAATTACCTGTTGGTGCCAGTATTTTACCAAGAGGATCAAATTCTTCAGCTTTCTGGGACGGTTGTTAAAAAACTTCTCCTGGAGTTCTGTGAAGCAGACTGCGAACTCACCGGGGCCGGCTTGTGTCTTATCCAGGGATCTTTTGAGATCTTGATAGACCCAGGGGTTGGGGCCCTCCAGGGAGCCTGATGTGAAAGAAAAACCAAGAATTTTGGTATTTACGTAACCTCGTCTCAGAGTCAGGGTTGCTCAACGATGAAGGACCTTTGTCATTTCATAGCACACGTGCACTGCTTCATCTGCAAGAGGACCTGGTGTATTCACATGAAAGGTAACGGGGAAGGGTGGCTTGGCCCACTTGATTATCAAATGTAGCCTAAAATGACTATAATGAAAACAGTATGGGGTTGACCCAAGGAAAGATCAGCAGAGCCAAATAGAGGGATGAGAAAGGGAACGCCCCTAAATCGGTAGGGAAAGGCTGGGTTCTTTGAAAAATTGTTGGTGTTCGCAAAATTGGCAGGCATCTGGCAGAAAAAAACCCCAAAGTTTATGTCTCACATACAATATATTCTGCTACTGAGTTTATCCAGTGAATATTCTACTTACAGGGTCAGGGTTCCTGGACTTTGAGGAGGGCCAGGGACAGAGGCCAGTTTAGTCAGTGGGTTTCCATCCTTGCTAGCTGAACTCCACTGTTTATAAACACATTGGAAAACAGCCGGGAGAAAACATCCAGCTTGTTCCTCACTGACTCCCTAGACACGGTTCAGGCACTCGGCACGAGGGGAGGTGGGACAGTCCATCCTTCCACCTGTTGATAACAATATAGCTGACACGAGTCCAGTGCTTACTCTCCATGAGCACTTAATTAAGCCTTCTCCGTGCAAGCCTCATAGAACGCTAACGTGGTGAGCGCAGCCGCCACTTCCAATTCGCAGCTGAGAAAACACCAGCAAGTGGGGCAGACAGGTACCTTCCCCCCTTGCGTCAAAGCAGGCGGCCCATGGCGGTGGAAAGAGACGCAGGGTTGAAGGGAGTCTGCTGGACCTAGTGTAAAAAAATAGGCCAGATGAATTAGGCTAATGTTTATTTTTTTTTTAAAAAAAAAAGCAATTTGCGAATTTCCATGTAGGTCACTCAGAAAGCCACCCTTACCTTTCCTGGTAGAAAAGGGATCTCTGCGTGCAATGTGCGGCTCTACCGCCATCTAGTGGCGGCTGCTGGGTACCGCATGTGAGGAAGAGCTCGTGTCTCTGCTCACACCATCCTTGCATGCTGGGTGAACCCAGCAGGGGGCTCGCTGGCCTCCTGGGACAAGAGGCGAGCACACGGGAGTTCCTGTAGGAATTCTGAGCCACGCGTGTGTCCTCACCTTGACTGCGACCCTTGTTTGAGGCCCAACCCTGAGTGTCCCAGTGGCTGTTTCCAGTCTGACTGCACGGTTGGCAGGCACGCGTGAGCAGTGGGACCTGGGTGAGAGCTCCAGGTTGCTGAGCTCCCAGGCCGGTGCCTTTTCCTCCCAACCAGGACTCCTTTCTGTGCAAGTGAGTCATCGGCACGGGCATGTGCCTCCACCTTATCAGACGGCGGTTGTGCTAATCGTTCTTCAAGGCCGCCTGGAACCCAGACAGTCCTTAAAACCATATGGCGGAAGATACCCTGGGCAGGGACTTAGAGGACTTGGGCTTTTGTTCTGGTTTTGAGAGTAATTGGCTGTGTGGCCCCGGGCACATCCCTTTCTTTCTGTTTCCCCACTCATTTAATGAGGGGTTGAATTTTGGCTCTGGAATTCTTTAAGCTTGTGATGATATGTGTACCTGTGCTTTAAACTACACTAAGTCTTATCCATCCATCCACCCACCATACATACCATGAGCCATCCATTTATCCCTCTATCCATCCACCCACCCACCATACAGCCCATGAGCCATCCATTTATCCCTCTATCGATCCACCCACCCACCATACATCCAATGAACCATCCATTTATCCCTCTATCCATCCACCCACCCACCCATACATACCATGAGCCATCCATCTATTCCATCTATCCATTCATTCATCCACACCATCCACCCACCATACATCCAATGAACCATCCATTTATCCCTCTATCCATCCATCCACCCACCCATACAGCCCATGAGCCATCCATCTATTCCATCTATCCATTCATTCATCCACACCGTCCACCCACCATACATCCAATGAACCATCCATTTATCCCTCTATCCATCCATCCACCCACCCATACAGCCCATGAACCACCCATCTATTCCATCTATCCATTCATTCATCCACACCATCCACCCACCATACATCCAATGAACCATCCATTTATCCCTCTATCCATCCATCCACCCACCCATACAGCCCATGAGCCACCCATCTATTCCATCTATCCATTCATTCATCCACACCATCCACCCACCATACATCCAATGAACCATCCATTTATCCCTCTATCCATCCATCCACCCACCCATACAGCCCATGAACCACCCATCTATTCCATCTATCCATTCATTCATCCACACCATCCACCCACCATACATCCAATGAACCATCCATTTATCCCTCTATCCATCCATCCACCCACTCATACAGCCCATGAGCCATCCATCTATTCCATCTATCCATTCATTCATCCACACCACCCACCCACCATACATCCAATGAACCATCCATTTATCCATTCATTCATCCACATCCATACGTCCATGCATTATCCTTTCATCCATTTTCCCATCATGATCCATCCTTCCATCCATCTATCCAACAACTATTACTGGTAGTGAATATTGTGCTAGAGACTGGAGAAGAACAAGACACTCATGGTACATGTGTTCATAGAGCTTATGGTCTAGGAGAGGATAAAACTAAACAAATTTTCTCCATATAAGCAACAATCCTCATGATCCAGAAAGCACAAATTGCTATTGGAGCATGTAGGAGGTGAGTCTAACCCAGATCCACCAGAGAGCTTAAATGAAGAGCTGGAGATATATATATAAAAAGGTTGGGGGAAGAATGTTCCAGGCAAAGGAACCGAACGGGCCAAAGTCTCGAGTTGAGTGCGCATGGTGGGTTTGAGGTGCAGATCAGAGTAGTTGCAGCATAGACAGTTGGCGGTGAGTGGTACGGCTAGAGAGGTAAGTAAGCCGGGGCCAGCAGATTGTCAAAAGCCTGTCCTGTTGGGGAGTTTGCTCCTTATCCTAAATGCAGTGAAAAACCGTAAGAGGGTCTAGTACAGAATGTGTCACAAAATCACACTTGGAAAGAGCATCCAGACGCAGCGTGGAGGGAGAGGAGGGCAGGGGCCATTGCCATATCTAGGCCAGTCCTGATGGTGGGCTTGGTGAGGGAAGCCCAGTGCAGAAGGGAGAGAAACGAAGCAGATTTAAGAGCAAACTGGGCAGAAGTGGCAGGACTTAGTGATGGGCTGTGGGTGAGAAGTTGGGGGAGTCAGAGGCGGAACCCTGGCTTAGGGGACAGGTCAAGCTCTGCAGGAACGTTCGCTGAGACAGGAGGTTCCTGGGCAGGTCTTGGGGAGACAGCAGTGGGGTTTGAGCCACCCCTCAAACTCTGGTAGGCAGTTGTCCATGGAAGGCTGTTTCTTTGACGTCGAGCTGGTAGGAAGGCAGACTTCAGACACTTGCCCCAGCTGGTGTTTCCCTAGATGTCTGCCCCCTCCTCTTTCTAGAAAGCAACACTGGCTCTAGTCCAAGGCCTCCAGCGTGGTCTGTGGACCAGCCTCATGTCGTGGCGCTGGTTGGAAAGTAGAATCCCAGGCCCGACCCAGACCTCCTGATTCAGAACCTACATTTTAACGCGGTTTCCGGTGATTCATTCGTTCAGTCTGAAAAGCTCTGCTTTAGATCCTTGCATCTAGAACATGTTCTCCAAAGTCAATTGGGAGGAGGGGGGAGGAGTTCCAGAGAAGAGGGTAAGCCCAGAGCAGGAGGGATTTTTCTCTTCTGAGGGTCTGTGGTCTCCCATTTCAGAAAGCACCGGTGGCATCTATAGCACTCACAGCCTAGAAGACCCGCATGGCTGTCTGGCACCCCCTTCTACGGCTTTTCTTCCCCCAGGACACCCCGACCCCTACCCACACACCCAGGAGCACTCACCCAGAGCGTTGAAGGCAGGTAGCACCTGAAAGGACATTTTCTGCTTGTCTAAGGACATCTGGATGACCCCATCATGTTGGATCTTGATGGAGCGTTCCAGCCCCTTCCTGTACACGTGGTAATTCAGTTGCTCCATAATTATTTTGAGGACTTCTTGTTGGTTTTTCTTCTGATCCTGGAATTGTTTGAAGCGACTGAGGAAGGGGACGAGGGTGCCGTCAGAGTTGCCTCTCAAGACTGTTTTCCGGCCGTAGGATCCACCCTGCCAACAACAGAGAAGCAGATGTGAGACTCTGGCCCTCTGGGGTCACAGGGAGCTCCAGCAGTAGTATTTCTCAGCTCAAGTGAAAGCCAAAAATTATCCCCATGGTCTTAAAAAGTGGAGTGGCAGGCATCTATGTGTCCCTGCAAAGACCTGATTGGGATGTGCATAGCAGCACTTTTCATACCGGCCCCAAACTGGAGGCAACTCAAATGGCATGGACAGTAGAATGTGATGGACCCACGCATCCTCTGCCACTGGTGCTGAGCACACCGTCCTGGGGCCTGAGGATAGGATCATGTCACCTGCCACTGCTGTTGGTGCTCTGTGCATGTCTTCTGGGAGCCTACTGCCCTGCCTGCCCCCACCTGTCCATACTATCAGGGGACCTGAGGATGGGCTCGCTCCACCTGCTGCCAGCACCCATGCATGCTGTCTGGGGGCCTGGACATTGATCTGCCCTGCCTGCCACCACCAGAGCAGGCACGTGCCATCCAGGGGCCTCAGATTACACTGCTGTGCCTACCCAGAATCAAAGCCAAAGCACTCTACTCAACCAATACTACAGATATATCTACAGGAAAAAGTCTTTCCCTGCAAAAGCCAATCCATAAAATTGGAAGAACTATTACACAAGATGTGCAGATATCAATGTAAGGACACAAGAAACATGGGAAAGCAAGGAAACTTCCAAAGGAACATCATAATTCTCCAGTAACAGATCCCCCCCCCCAAAAAAGGAAATGTATGAAATGCCAGAAAAATTCAAAATGAACTCATTGGGATACAGGAGAACACAGATAAACAATACAAAGAAATCAGGAAAACAATCCATGATGTGAATGAGAAATTCAACAGACATAGATACCATAAGAAATGACCAAACAGAAATCCTGGAACTGAAGAATTCAATGAATAAAATAAAAAACACAACCAAGAGCTTCAACAATAGACTAGATCAAGCAGAAGAAAGAATTTCTGAACTCAAAGACAGATCTTTTGAAATAACCCAGTCAGACCAAAAAAAAAATGAAAGAAGAAATCTATGTGACATTAGGTTATCATAACATGACCAAATATTTGAACTTTGGGAGTTCCAGAAGGAGAAGAGATGGGCGAAGACGTAGATGCCTATTATTTCTTTCTGTTCCCTGATTGCTCTGGCTAGGACTTTGAGTACTGTGTCAAATAAGAGTGGTAAAAGTGGGCATCCTTGTCTTGTTTTGGTTCTTAAACCCATTTGGTATGATGCTATCTGTGCCCATCAACAGATGAATGAGTAAAGAGAGTGTGGTATATATACACGATGCAATACTATTCAGCCATCAAAAGAATGAAATCCTGCCATTTGCAGTAATAGAGATGGAACTAGAGGTCATTATGTTAAGTGAAATTATCCAGGCACAGAAAGACAAATATCACATGTTTTCACTTATATGTGGGAACTAAAAAAGTTGATCTCATGGAGGTGGAGAGTAGTTACCAGAGGCTGGGAAGGGTGGTGGGGGACAAAGGGAGGTTGGTTAATGGGTACACACATAGTTAGACAGGAGGAATAAGTTCTAGTGTCTGATGGGACAGGAGGGTGACTATAGTTAATGATAATTTAGTGTATATTTCAAAATAGCTAGTAGAGAAGACCTGAAATGTTCCCAGCACAAAGAGACAATAAACGTTTGAGGCGATGGATATCCTAATTGCACTGATTTGATCAATAAACTTTGTATCCATGTTTCAAAATATCACAAGTACCTCATAAATATGTGTGATTATTATGTATCAATAAAGAAACAATAGAGTGGACAAATGTGGCACATTCACACAATGGAATACTACGGAACAATGAAAATGATCCACGACTGCATGCAGCGACATTCATTTCATAAACCTGATGGGTCGAAGAAACCACACACAAAAGCTCATGCAGCACGTGATGCCATTTACATAGGGCGACTGGCACATCCTGCTTCTCGCCCCCGGTTTTAGCGCTGAGAGTCCCACCTCCCAGGAAACGCCGCAATCCTGGGCAAACTGGGTTGACTGTTCACCCTACATTTACATAAAGTTAGACAACAAGCAAAACTAATCTATGCTATCAGAAATCAGGAGACTGGCTACCTGGGGTTGGGGGCCTACCAGATAGGGGGCCTAGGGCTCTTGGGGCACTGGGAATGTTCTGTTTCTTTTTTTTTTTGAGACAGAGTCTCACTCTGTTGCCCAGGCTAGAGTGCCCTGGCGTCAGCCTAGCTCACAGCAACCTCTGACTCCTGGGCTCAAGCAATCCTTCTGCCTCAGCCTCCCGAGTAGCTGGGACTACAGGCATGTGCCACCATGCCCGGCTAATTTTTTCTTTATATTTTCGGTTGGCCAATTAATTTCTTTCTGTTTTTTAGTAGAGACGAGGTCTCTCTCTTGCTCAGGCTGGTTTCAAACTCCTGACCTTGAGCGAACCTCCCACCTGGGCCTCCCAGAGTGCTAGGATTACAGGCATGAACCACCGCACCCGGCCTGTTCTGTTTCTTTATCTGTGTATGAGTTACACAGGCAACTCGTCAAACCGCACACTTAGATCTGTGTGCTTTTCTTTGTATATATTTTACTTCAATGAGCAAAAATGTTAATAATATTTAGAAGCAGGATGGCTTAGTAGTCAAACATGTGTGCCTTAAGCAGGTTGCCCAGGCTTAAACCCCAGCTCTGACACCAGCTATTAAATAACTGGAGTTGCCTCAGTTTCCTCCCTGGGGCCAGGGCAGGGGATACCACGTGTCTAGATTTCTTTACTGCAGGGCTAGAGGGTGGGCGCAGAGGCAGAGGCCAGAGAGTGTTGCCGCTGCAGAGAGGCGGGTGTTGGCAGCGCTGGAGGGTCAGCAGGTGGTGTTGGGACATTAGGACCCTTGTCCGCTGCCCCATCCCAGGGTCCCGGCACGTTCATAGCCCCCCTTCCCCCCAAAGCTCCAGCACCTTCAGCCTCAGTCCTGGAATTTGTGACCATAGCACGAAACATTTCTAACAGACGAGAGCCGCCGCCCCTCGCTGCTGAGAAACCACAGAGCAGCGGCCCTCAAACTTTTTAAACAGGGGGCCAGGGCCAGTTCACGGTCCCTCAGACCGTTGGAGAGTGTGGTGCACATTCCACACATGCGCACTGTGGGCCCGGGACGAGACGGCTGCTAAGCAGGACAGGCAGCGGTGGCAAAATCACCCAGTGGGCCGGATAAATGTCCTCGGCGGGCCGCATGTGGCCCGCAGGCCATAGTTTGAGGACACCTGGCACAGAGCAAGGTTGGATAGTTTGACCAAGGTCCTTCAGCCTCAGTTTACTCCTCTGTACTATGGGGAAGATAGAAATAATAACAGTGACTAACAGCAGCTCGTGCCTCGAGCACTAACTATGTGTCAGGCCCTGTGCTAAGCACATTTTAGGCTTGAGCCTTTCGATTCTTTGAAGTGGGAACCCCGTCTCTCCCCATTTTACAGATTTGGAGACTGAGGCTCAGAGAGGGTAAGCAGCCTGCCCAGCGTCACACAACCAGTCAAGGGAAGAGACTGGCCCAAAGGCTCCACAACATACCCCAGCCCGGGTGTGGGCCTGGCGCCTCGAAGGGGCTCAGCCCCGTGGAACCTCCTGGCTCTCAGAACCCTGAGCCCGGCCCCGGACTCACTTTGGCTACTCCGTGTACCGCAGGGAAGCACTCCGTGTTCTGCAGGGTGTCACAGATGAAGTCTACCGCATAGTCGAGCAACTCCTGACAGTCTCTGTGGAGCACCAGGTGTTCGTAGATAAAATCATCCAGCTCCAGAGCATGCATGGAGTATAACCGGGACTCCTGGTTTCCCATCGCTCCCTCCTGGCTGCCCGGACGCCAGCAAACGGGAGCCAAGATCTCCCTCTGCCGCCCAAGCCCAGAAAGGGAAATGGAAATCTAGAGGCCCTTGCCCCGCCCCTGCAGCCAGGTTGCTACTTCCTGTCCCCAGAGCTGGGAAACCAAAACTTAGGCCAGGAAGTCTCTGCCCTGGCCCCTGGGCTGTGGCTGCCAGGCCTGCTCCCTCCCAGAGCTGGGAAACCAGAACTCAAGTGCAGAAGCCCCTGCCCTGCCCGCCCTGCGGCTGACCTCACCAGCCTGCAGCGGCTCCCAGGGAAAGTTCGAGGCTAAACGCAGCATCCAGAGCCCCGCGGTGAGGGCTCCACATATGCTGGACCGCTTTGTGCCTCAATTTCCCCATCTGTAGAATGGGGGAAAAATGGTACCTCTGTCACAGGGTTCACGTGAGGATCCAATAATATCTGCAAAGTGCTTAGCACAGGGTGACAAACGCAGAGGCAGAGGGCCCTGTCCCTTTCTCCCTGTTCTCAGTGGCCAGGGAGCTCAGGCTCAGGGACGGCAGCAGAGAGGAGAGAGAGACCCAGAGAGGGCGCTGGCTTGCCCACAGACACATAGCAAGGCGGGGACTGAGCTGGACTCGGGGTTCGGTTCTGCCTCTGGGGAGACACGGGCCCCCGCGTGGTCCGTGGGCAGGAGCCTCTGTGTGTGTGGGCGCCTCGCCACACCCGGGGTACAGCTGCAGGGCCTCATGCGACGCTTAGCCCAGCAGCGGCAGGAAACAGGCGCGGAGGGCACAGGCCGGAAGGGAGACAGATGGGCCACACCTGCGCCCGGCGCTGCAAACGCGAGACTCACCGAGGGCTCCCAGTCGGCCGCTGTGGCCCAGCAGGAAAAATCCCTGAGCCGGGAGGGGTAATCAGGTCCTTCCCTGGCGGGATGGTTAATTTTTAGGTGTCAACTTGGTTGAACCAAGGTACTCAGATATTGGGTCAAACATTAGTCTAGATCTTTTAGTGAAGGTACTTTTTTTTTTTTTTAGTGGAGATTAACATTTAAATCAGTAGACTTTGAGTAAAGCAAAGCACCTTCTATAACGTGGGTGGGCCTCATCTAATCAGTTGAAGGTTTAAATAGGAAAAACACCGAGCTTTGTCCCAAAAGAGGGGATTCTGTCTGCAGACTCTCAAGGGGGCAGTGGCGACTCTTCCCTGGGTCCCCCCCCCTGCAGATTTTGGACTTGCCAGCTTCCACGATCACGCTGGCCAATTCCTTAAAAAGAAATCTCTCAAAATAAATATACACATATCCTGTTGGTTCTAGTGTTCTGGAGAACCTTGACTAATGAACCTGACCCTTAAGGGCCTTCCCCGCCCTTATCTAACTTTGACTGGAACACCGAGAGGCAGGCAGGCTGGGCAGGGGTCTTAAACGCTCCTTTTTCAGATGATAACATGGAGGTTCAGAGAGGTGGGGACATTTGCCCAAGGACACACAGCGAGCAAGTTGTCTGGCTGGGTTCTAACTCCAACATGTTGCCTGATTCCAAGCCTGTGCTTTTTATTTGCTATTTTTAAAAAACACTTTGTTTTGGCCGGATGTAGTGGCTCACGCCAGTAATCCCAGCATTCTGGGAGGCCGAGGCAGGAGGATCGCTCAAGGTCAGTTGTTCAAAACCAGCCTGAGCAAGAGCAAGACACTGTCTCTACTAAAAAGATAGAAATAAATTAATTGGCCAACTAAAAATATACAGAAAGAATTTGCCGGGCATGGTGGTGCATGCCTGTAGTCTCAGCTACTTGGGAGGCTGAGGAAGGAGGATGGCTTGAGCCCAGGAGTTTGAGGTTGCTGTGAGCTAGGCTGACACCACGGCACTCTAGCCCTGGCAACAGAGTGAGACTCTGTCTCAAAAAAAAAAAAAAAAAAAAAGGAAAAAAGAAAAACAAAAACACTTTGTTTTGAAATAATTTGCAATGCTGAGAAAGTTTGCAACATGGGTATAAAGAACTTCCTTTTTTTTTTTTTTACTTTTTTTTTTTTTTTTAATTATTGTGGACGAGGTTCTGGGGCCCCAAGAGCGGGGGCCCCAGAAGTCGCCCTTTTTTTTTTACTTTTTAAACTATACAGTGATCTACAGATTTTATTTTTAGCAGGCGGAACTGAGTACTGTGTGAAGTACGTTTTTATTCAGCATATTATGGGGGTACGAATGTTAAGGTTACATATATTGCCCTTGCTCCCCTCCCCCCCCCGGAGTCAGAGCTTCAAGTGTGCCCATCCCCCAGATGGTGCACGTCGCACTCATTGTGTATGTGTATTCCCATCCCCTCCTCCCCCCAACTGCCTTAGACCCTTCACCCAGAATATTTTGATCACCTTTGCCTCTATTCTTTCTCTGTGTACATTTTATGAGTATTTTTATTCCTGGACCATCTGAGTGCACGTTGCAGGTTTTATGTCCCTTTACTCCTCAATTCTTCAACATATATCCCCTGAGAACAAGGATATCTTAATTGCACTAACACAGAACAACGATCCAATTCAGAATTTTAACATTGATACAATGTTGCTATAATCTTTTATAACACATAAAATGAATATATTCTTACACTGGAATCTTGCCAATTATTCCAATACTCTTTATAGCATCCTCCCTGTTCCCATCTAGGGTCATACATGACATTGAGGTGCCTTGTGTCACAGATGTGTTCTCTGGGAAGCCCAGTGGTGCGGGCGAGGGTATCTGAGGCAGGCCCACAAGGAGACCAGCCACTTCTCCCCACGCAGCCAAGTCCCTAAGAGAGGGGTCGCCACAGAGGACAAGGAAATTGAGAGACCACAGAGAGAAATAAAAGAATACACAGAGATTAAGTCATAGTTTATATATACATACATATATATATATATATATATATGTATATAAAGATCAGATATAACATAGCAGGAGGCACCTAGGAGACTGGTGTATCTCCATAAACGCCAGCAATATGGTTAGATTCATACAGGTTTTTATAATCACAGACATCAATTACCAGTTGTCAGGGTAACATATTTGCATATCAGAATATCAGGGAATGCAGCTGCTAGGGCATACAGGTAGTGGGTTAGGGCTAAAAGTCCTCTCAAGGGGCTTCTAATCTATCCAGGTGAACAAACAGGTACAAAGTCTTTCAGGGGCTAACTTCTAAGTTCTAAGAGGTAGTTGTCAATTGACAAAAGTAAAACAAAACAGGTATAGTGACTCTATATTTCTTTGATTAGTTATGGTGGACTTGAAGGTAGACAGGAGAGAGCAGGAAGCCCATCTCTAATAAACAGGTTGTTTATAATCACTGGGGTGCATCTCTGGGCAAAGTGCACTCATTGTCTCCGGCTCCCATCCTGTGGGCCATATTTGCCTTGCCTTGTCTCTCAAGACACAGGGTGGACAATAACGCGTGTCGGCAAGGATGTGGAGGCACCGGAACCCTCGTTCACTGCTGTGGTGTGTGTCTGTGTATGTATGTGTGTGTCTGTGTGTGCCGTGTGTATGTCTATGTGTGTCTGTGTGTGCATGTGTATTTATGTATGTTTGTGCATGTGCATGTGTATTTATGTGTGTGTTTGTGCATGTGTATTTATGTGTGTGTTTGTGCATGTGTATTTATGTGTGTGTGTGTTTGTGCATGTGTATTTATGTGTATGTGTGTCTGTGCATGTGCATGTGTATTTATGGACATGGACACAGGCCTTGGAGCTCCGACTAGGATTGCACCACTGGCTCCCTGGTTCCCGGGGCTGGTGGCGTGGACAGAAGCCACAGCACTGACTCTCCTGGGTCTCCAGCTCACAGATGGCATATCATAACCACACGAGCCAATCTCTCATAATCAATTTCTTTCTATAGGTCTCTCTTTTTTAAGACAGGGTCTCACTCTGTCACCTGGGCTAGAGTGCAGTGGCATCATCATAGCTCACTGCAACCTCAAACTCCTGGGCTCAAGCGATCCTTCTGCCTCAGCCTCCTGAGTAGCTGGGATTACAGGCATGCGCCACCATGCCCGGCTAATCTTCTCTCTATATTTTTAGTTGGCCAACTAATTCTTTCTATTTTTAGTGGAGACGGGGTCTTGCATTTCCTCAGGCTGGTTTTGAACTCCTGACCTTGAGCAATCTTCCCGCCTTGGCCTCCCAGAGTGCTAGGATTACAGAAAAATTTAAAAAATTAAATTAAAAATAACAAAAACCTCAACACTTTCTTTGGGATCGTGCACTTCTTACAATCCCATTCTGGACTTGGTCTTCAGGCCACGGAAGATATGAGCCTCTGTATGCCCTAATGAGAAGGCTCTCTGACTCCCTTGCTCAGCTTTCCATTGCTGATGGATCACAGTAAGTTTTTTGTTATTTTTCTCCAGGGTCCTGGCAAGAGCCACACGATTCCATGATTCCATGGGCGGTGTGTTGCTGCTTCAGACTAGGGCTTCCCAGTATGCTTTGGTATTGGCGAGGGCTGGTGCTTCCTCAGAACTCTCCTGTTTCTCTGTTTTCCCAGCTCTTCTCGTGGGTATATTTTTCCATAAGAACTTTACTAACAACTTGTCTATTTCTACAGAAAAGTGCATATGGGTATTTTTAGGATGATCATTAAGTATACAAATCAACTTAGGGAGAACTGACATCTTTGTGAGGTCAAGTCCTTCTATCCAAGGGGCTGGCTACACTGGGAAGTCCCCCAAAGTTACTGCAGGGCCAATATGCCAATGCCAAGGTGGCCATCGTCAGAGACTGAGGGACTAGAATGAAATACGCCCCCGCTGGGGTCAGGGAGACCCCCTCCCTGCCCCAGCCCAACGACAACCTGGTTCCCACCATCTCGTGATTATCCGAATTGTGGAACCATTCCAAAGGGGACACCCAGGTGGGGATGGGAGGTGCTGAATTGGAACCCACCGCTCGGCCCACCCAGGAGGCGCATGGATGGCTTCTGATGCCCAGGCCAGCGCCACTCTGCTGCCCATAAGTGTTTGCCCTGAGGTCTCAAAAATGTGTGTGGCAGCAGCCAGCACTAATTCAAGAGGTGAAATTTTGGGGTCCTCAGAGTTCTAGACTCGGATTCCCAGCTAGTCCGCAAGGTGAGTCCAATTCCAAGACTTTATTAGCACCCTCGGTTTCCTCAACGTTGGTTCAGCACCAAGAGCAGGGGCAGGGGTGGAGGCTGTCAAAACGGCACAGGTAGCAGGAGGTCTTGGCCTCTGAGGCCCCACCCTCTCTGTCTCTGTAGGCCGAAGAAGGCACAGAACAGGCTCTGGGTGGAGCAGAGGAGCTGCTCTTCGGTACCCTCCTCTCTAAGAGTGAGGACAATGAGGGAGGCTCATGGTCATCAGCTGACAAGCCCTGACAGGTGTTTGTGGCTGCAGGAGTCCAGGTCCCTGGGGCTGGAGCCCAGCTTTGTGCATGTGGGGCAGGGATGGGGGCAGCAGCAGCAGCAGAAACTCCCGACCTTGATTCGGCTGCTGTGATCTAATCTTGAAACCAGCAGTCCAGTGGTGGCTCTGCCTTCTGCTCCTCCAGCCTGGCCAGTGATTTGGATGAAATCCCTCCGTGCTTAAGATTTCTAGAGCGCTTCCTGTTTTCTGGGCTGAGCCTTGACTGATGTGGGCACCGTCACTGGACTTGTGGTCAAGAGTGCCTCCTGCAGGGGCCTGCTGGGTTTGCTCCGGAGGGCAGAGGGAAGCGGGCTGGGGACTGTGCTTGGGCATGGGCTCAGCTTCAGGCTCCGGGGATGCAGAATCGTATCGGTGGCATTCCAGCAGGTTAGGGGAGAAAACAGGAACCAGTAAAAATTCAGGAAGGCAAACTGAGCCATGGCATCGAGCCGTGTAAACTGAGGCAGGAGCGCAGCAGGCAAGGCGAAGAAAAGGAGGCCTCTGATGCAAAGGCAGCCAGTTAGGTGTCCCCCGAGAGGGTCCCCATAGCATGCATTCCCCCAGCTCCCTCTGTGTCTGTGGCAGGCAAAGCAAGCAGATCTGGGCATGCTCCCTGCTAGCAACTGAGCTCAGAAAGCTTCCCGATAGCGCAGACACACACTGTAGCACTGTGAGCACATTCTCCTTTTGGCATCCAGGCCAGACATTGCTAATCAACTATGGCACTAGTACCACCATGTTCTTATACTGCATCCACGGCAGACATCACTAATTGATTAGGCCACTCTTCTTAGCTAAGTGTCTATTCTTTAAAATCCTTCAGAACGTAGGGCTCCAGGCAGCCTGTGCCAAATGATTGTGGCTGATAAATGAGATGGAAACTCTTTATCATCCCTGTAAAAAGAGTTTGGGTTTGGGAAGAAGGTGAGGCCATCGGGAGGTAGGGATGGGTTGCAGCAGGAGGAAGGAGGTGAGCTTGTTTGGATGGGCAGAGGGAAGTCAGGGAGGAGGGGGCTTTCTCAGCAGGGGTGGGATGCAGCCCTGGTGGATGTGAGGACAGAGTCAGGGGGTGATGGAGAAGCTGCAAACGCAGGCTGGTCCCAAACGGTGGAGTCTAACCCCGTGCACAGGCCACAGACAACAGCGGAGTGTGCGCACAGGGGAAGTGGGTTCACTGAGACACACACACACGCTCATCTGGCAGGGGACCCCGAGTCTCCCCACGCTGAGGGCTGGTGTCTATCTTCTGTCCATCCAGTGCGACCACGGATGTCCTGGACCTCACACAGCAGCCTGGGGAGGGTGTCACGGAAGATGTTGTGAGCCCCACCCTCCCCGCGGAAGCCGCACCACGTGGCCAGAGGGGAAATGCAGGCGCAGGGGCACGCCTGGGGCTAAGACTTTGGGAGGAGCCATGCCACAGCCCCGGCCCCACCGACCACACTTCCCCTGGCAAAGGACGCTCCTTCCGCGTCACAGACCTCTCACCTTCACCGGCCATGGCCGGATGGGGGTGCCATCCCTGCCTGTGCAGCACAGCGCCGACGCGCAGGCCGCGGCTTCCTTGGCCAGCAGGTCCCAGCGCGCATTGTGGCCCAGGTTGCCGGTCGGGTCAGCCGGATCCAGGATGATGGGCCTGCAATCCCCACCCGGGGTCAGTCTCACTCCTGGCAACATCCAGATGTCCATGTGTGGGCACTGGCTGGACTATCTGTCCCTACACCTTACACTATGCAGGGGCCAGGGGAAGGGCTCAGAGACGCCTCAGAGCCCCAGGAACACACCCCGGGACAGGGACAGAAAATAAGCTACGCGTGGACCACTTCTCCAAGATGCACCAGGCAGACATTACCAATCCATCTCAGTGCTATCGCTTACCCCTTCGGCACATGAAGCAGGCATTGCTAATCAATCACAGCACTGGTTCCACCATTCTCCCTGCATCCGTGTTACAGGTCATGTATCTTTTACCCAGAATGCTTGGGACCAGAAGTGTTTCAGATTGCAGATTTTTTTTGGATTTTGGCATATTTGTATTACTTACCAGTGGAGCATCCCTAATCCAAAAATCTGAAATCCGAAATGCTCCGATGAGCATTTTCCTTGAGCATTTTCTTTGGCACCCAGGACATTTTGGATTTCAGACCATTTTGAAATTTGGACTTTTGGATTAGGGATGCCCAACCTGTAGACACCACTAACTTCTTAGGCTACTCTTTTGAGCTGAGCCAAATCGCAAACACAAAATCTTTTCAACATGTCATTCTAAGTAGCCACCACATACTGGCTGGAGATGCATCATGAGTTTGCAAAAGCATCTCTGATCTTCTGTACCCATTTCAGAGGTAGGCAAAATCCAAAAGAAGGAGACACGCTTATGTTTCTTGATGGGTTCACAGGTAGGACTGCCAGATTCAACAAATTCAAATACAGGACGCCCACTTAAACTTGAGTTTCAGATAAACAACGAATAACTTTTTAAGCATAATTACGCCCCAAATGTTGCACGAGACATGCTTATACTAAAAAGCTACTTATTGCTTATCTGCAACTCAAATTTAACTTGGAATTTTGCATTTTTTTCTGACAACCCCTATTCACAGGTGACTAGGAAACTGACTGCCTGACCCTCAGGTGCGAAGAATACCACTTCTAGAAAGGGGCTCAGTCCTGGAAAGAGGGCCTTCCTGTCTCTGCTCTGTGATCTAGGAGGAGGGGAGAGAGTGGGTGGCCCCAGATCTGAGACTCGGGGACGTTCGGGGTGGACCGGAACCTGGGTTTTTGAAGCTGCAGTTTCAGGAAGTCTCCGACGGCCTCATCCTCAGCCTTGTAGTTGATGGTCCAGTAGACGCAGAGCTGGCGGTGCTGCGTGATCAGCTCCAGGACGGTGCGGAAGCCCTCAGCCATGCTGAACTGGGAGTCCTGCCCGCCCTGCTCCCAGGCGTACACCGCCAGGAGCTCCAGCCCGTGCTGGGGCGGCAGGGAGCCTCTCCCCTTGGGCATCTTGTTGCACTGCGAACAAGGAGAAAGAAGATGTGTTGGTCCCTGCTGCCCACTATGTGGTACAAGGGAGACCCCTCTGGGGTTGGTAAGCTGACCCCCAAACCTCTGTTGAGCACCTACATGCGCCAGCTGCCTTCCATGCATGCGTCTGTCCCATCAAATCCCGGGACATAGTTACATCAGCCCCATTTTACAGATAGGAGAACTAAGGTCCCACAGCTAGGATATAACTCTCTTTCTGCTCCACCAACCCCGTGTCCTGGCCGGGGCTGGGCCCTGCCTCCTCGCAGGAAAGCACTCCGGGGGCAGGGCCCACGGCAGCGGGGACAGGTGGCCACCCCTGTGCCGGACCTGCCGGTACCAGTGCTTCACCAGCCGGATCAGACTCTTCAGCTTGGTGGGGCGGGAGATGACGAAGTCCCGCTGCAGCTCGGTGAAGCAGGGGGAGTACTCGCCCGCGTTGCCGTAGCTGCGGATGAGGCTGCCATAGACCTGGGGGCTGGGCCGAGAGCCGGAGGCCAGCTGACCTGCAGCGGGGACACGGTTTCCGTCACCCCCTGTCCCGAGGAGTCCCGGTGGGCCCACTCGGGAAGAACCTCTGAGATCACCTCCGTGGGCATTTCCCTAAGCGCCGTCGGGGACCCAACTGGGAGGCCACCGGGTGTTTTCAGGTGGAACGTAGTTGTGGCATGACCACATTAAATCCCAGTGAGAACCGTAGTCCCTTTTCTGCTCCCTTTCAACCTGTCACGAAGAAAGTCTCAGCCGGGAGCTGACACGCCTTTAACACCCTGTGGCGCTTGCTCAGCCCCCCCCAACGACGCCTCTGTCACCGAGCCTCCCGCAGGTGACAGAATCGTGCGTGGCAAGGCGTGGATGTCGCCGTTCTGGTTTCATTCCTTAACATCCCAACGCCTGCTCCCCAAGCTGAGGGGCGGGACAGGCTCACAGAAATCCCCGCATGAGCCCCTCCCTGGCCGCTCGCCCTCCAAATCTCAGGAACCAAACACCCCCAGACACGGGGAGTCGTGTCACTCTGCGGACTCTCCTAGTCGATCTCAGAGCTGAGGAAACAGGAGGAGAGTTGTGTCTGTTTTGTTCCCAGGTTGTGCCTGGAGGAGCACTGGACACGGAGTCCACAGAGTGGGTGCATTTACTGAATGGTCAGAATGAACGGCTCTGTGGCAGGTGGAGGAGGTAGCACGAAGACACTCAAAGCTGGGGACGTGCCGAGACACTTCAGTGTCCTCATCATCAGATGAAGGCACTGCGGCTCAGGCTTGGGGAATCTCTTGCTTGAGGCCATCCAGCACGTTGGTGGCACTGTGACTGAGACGCAGCTTGGAGCCACCGTTAGCCTATACAGCATCTTCGTGTGAGTTAGAAAAAGGCACCATTTTCTCCAGGCACTTTGCAGAAAAGCTGTGATAAACACACATACCTGCAGTACCTGTGAGGTGCACAGAGGTGGCCTGGTTGTGCACTGCACGACCTCTACAACTGTCCATGGCGACCCTGCTTCTGCTCTGCCCCTTCTCAAGCCTACGCCTGGGTACTTGCCTAGGGCGTCAAAGGCTGGAAGCACATCGAAGTCCACACTCTGGTCCAACTCCGTCTGGGATGTCAGCGAGAAGCTCAGCACGCGGGGATTCTCCCACTTGGAGACCTCGAACTTGACCTCGAACTGCTGCTCCCGCTGACATGCCTCCAGCTGGGCTCGGATCTCCGAGATGATCTCAGCCCGCATGTTCCCCTGCTCGGTGAACCGGCTGAAGCAGCTGAGGAACACCACTAGGTCGGCGTCCGAGCGGCCTTGCAGAGCTGTGCCTTTGGCTAAAGAGCCACCCTGGGGAGGACATGGCGGGTGGCTTGACCTTTGAGGTGTGGCGTGGCATCCTCCTGCCTGTGGACTCTGGATTCTGAGTTAGGAAACATGCTGTGTGATCCTGGGCAAGTCACCTAACCTCTCTGTCTTACGTCTTCAATGTGGCATGGTTGTAAGAAAAAGAAGCGTGCAAGACGTAAATTTAAACCCTTCAACAAATGCAGAAGTTTCCACTCCATGATGTTTTGGGGGTAGGGGGAGCATGCATTTGAGAGTTTTGTTTATTCGTTTTGTTTGGTTTTGAGGCTCTCAAGCCTGCCTTCATCTGGAGAGCTTTTACAAGAGACTGATGGCTAGCTCCCGTGCCCTGAGACTGTGATTTAATTTTGTTTAGGATGGGGCTTGGGCATCAGGATATCTTCTAAAAACCTCTGTGATTCCAGTGTGAAGCCTGTGAAGGCAGGTTTGAGTGAGCCAATCTGCGCTCCGCAAGTGTTATGGATGGGGAAGGCGAGGATCAGAGAGGGTAAAGTATTTACCTGGGGTCACACAGCAATCAGCAGCCCTGGGCCTTTTCCCTGGCTGACTCTGTGCTAACACTCTTTCTAGAGCTGACCTGGCTGTCACCTGTGTCTCTCCAGTTGTGGACTGAGGCTATATCTAGTGCAGTAGACAATGTGACTTCTTGTAGTTCCCTGGCATTCTTCCCACCTGGGATCAGCATCCTGGTTTTCTTTGGAGGGACCACCCCTCCCCCACATTCCACCCATAAGGTCTAGGTGGGGCTCGCTTTGCCATGTGACCCAGGCTTGGCCACTCAGAGCACGCTGTCTTCCTAGCCTCAGTGTCTGGTTTATGGGGAGGTACGTTACCCAAGCCAGCCAATGGAATTCAATTCCAAGACTTTTATTGAATTTTGAAAAAAGAAAATTCCCTTTCTGGAAGCTTAGAGTTGCCAAGGACCACCTTATGGTAAGGAACTGTCTAAGACATAAAAAACAGAGTCAAGTCCCTGGTGGTCTAGTGGTTAGGATTCGGCGCTCTCACCGCCGCGGCCCGGGTTCAATTCCCGGTCAGGGAACAAAAAAAAAAAAAACAACAGAATCAAGGAAAGGAAAGAAAAGTTGAGTCCTGCTGTCGCTGTGTGGGCTCCTGGATCTGGCTATGCCTGAAGGCAGCCCTAATCCAGGGCTTCCCAGTTACATCAGTCAACATATTCCTTTGTTGCCTCTTTGGAGTTGGGTGTCACCAGCAACCAAAAGAGACTTGTTGGACATACCTGGGCCCTCCCTCTGCCATCCACCCAGGACCACTTTCTGGCCTTTCCTCTAAGCCTGGCCTTGTGCTGCTTGCTGCAATGGCCACAGGACTGGGTCAGGCGTGGCCCTGGCCTGGGGGAGATCACCAGGCTGCGGGACACTGCTTGCCTAAAGCTCTCTGGGGACTCACCTTGACCACCTTAATCACTTTGATGGGAGACTTCCGGAAGCAGTTTTCCCTCAGGAACGAGCAGATGGTGTCGATGGCCTTGTTCACCTGCGCCAGGAACTGGCGGTTGGGCTGCAGGAATTCACTGATGAACTTGTCAAGGTCCCCGGCTGGGGTCTGGTAAAGGAGCGCTGGCTGCAGAGAGAACCCAGGGTGGGGCCAGCTCGAGACAGGACCCCCAAGGAAGACCCGAGCCCTGTCCCTCGACATCTCTGAGGGCAAGTCTCCCACTGTCTCCCACGTTCCCTTTTTCTTCTCAGCTGGTTGGCAAGTCCTGAGGTAGCATCAGGAGGACCCGAGTTCGAGTTTTGGTTCCACTACCCCCGCACAGCCTCAGTTTCCCCATCTTTAAATAGGTGCAACCATGAGGCCCATGTCTCACTGGATTGTCTAGAGCAGGGGTCCTCAAACTTTTTAAACAGGGGGCCAGTTCACTGTCCCTCAGACCGTTGGAGGGCTGGACTATAGTTTAAAAAAAAACTATGAACAAATTCCTATGCACACCACACATATCTTATTTTGAAGTAAAAAAAGAAACGGGCAAAAACACCCACATGTGGCCCACGGGCCATAGTTTGAGGACGCCTGGTCTAGAGTGTTAAGCACTGATTATGAGATCCTGCTGCAAAATAGCAAACGTGATAAAATCATATCCCTTTGGGACCTGCAAGTAGTTTATGTCTTAGATCTGTTTCCCTAGAAGCAGAGCTGCAGTGGGATTCTTGTGCATGAGATTCATCGGGGCACTGCTCACAGGAGAAGAGGAATGAGGACAGCAGGAGACGGTGGGGCAGGAGCTCAGCAAGGCTGGGGGCTCAGCTGGAGGCACACCTTTGCCTGATCCCACAGAAAACCCTGATGCATGAACTGCCTCACAGAGTTGGTCCTGCCTTGAGACAAGGTGGGCCTTTGGTAGCCCTGTCACTCGGGCACTGGCTGGGATGTAGTAACCTGTGCCTCTCACGGAGGGCCGGTCTCCAGGAAATGGGGCAGATGTAAGCCGGCAACAGCCAAGGCTCCTGGCAGCCTTGCATGCATCAGTAGGTTAAGGGGACCTAGGAGGGGAAGGTCCCCCTGGGAGGGGACCCACCACCCCAGGGCCCTGCCCCTTACCATCACATCCCAGGGTTGTACTGGTGTCCCGTCTCTACTCGTACAGCAGGCCTGTGTACTCAGCACTCCTGCTTCCTGGGCCAGCAGCTCCCAGCTACCCTGGCCCACATTCCAGGTGGGGTCGGCAGGGTCCAGGATCAGGGGCCTGGGGGTACAGCAGGTGGGCAGGTATGTGGGGGTCAGTGAGGGAGCAGGTGGTGGGAGGGCTGGGAAGAGTGTCAGGACCTCAGGATTGACCCAGGCTCGCCCAAGGAAAGAGTCCTAACTGGCTGCGTCAGTCAGGAAGCTATTTGGTGGCTCTTACATTGAGAATTAGTATTTCATCATGCTAAGAAAATTGGTCTTGGTTTCCTCTGGGGCTACTTGTGTCCACACTTTCTCAACAAGGAGTCCAGGGGATGCAGAGTGAAGGGCGGGGTTGCCGACCCAAACCCCGCCTTGGACCGCTCCTGGGTGACTGACTCCAGGGTGACAGCAGGGGGAGAGGAGGGTAATGAAGACGGGTGAGGGGAAGCGGGACTGCACCTGGGTTTCCGAAGCTGGCCAAGAAGGTGCGTTCTCAGAGCTGGGTCCTCAACGCTATAGTTGACTGTCCAGTAGACACAGAGTTGCTGATACTGTTGGACAAGCCCCAGGACAGTCCGGAGGCCTTCGGCCATGTCGAAACGGTCCTTCCCACAGCCCTGCTCCCAGGCAAAGACGGTCAGGAGCTCCAGGGCGTAGACTGGGGGCAAAGAGGCACGGGCTGGCCCTTCTCCTTTGTTCTGAGCTGCAACCTACGTCACCCAAGACCAACAAAAGATCAGGGGGTGTGAGCCCCTGCTGTGCACAAGGCACGGCCCAGAGCACTTGGGGAAGGAGGGGAATATATAAAACAGAAAGAACAGAAACTTAGAGATGGCCTAGCTCATGCTTCTTATTTTATATACAGGTGGGTAAACTGAGGTCTAGAGGAAGGCAGTGACTTGTTCAAGGTCACAGAGTGAGACTGAGAGGTCAGATGTGGCCTTTGCCTGCTGTTTCCTCTCAATGTACGGGAATGGGGACTGGAACGTGTCCACCCTGGTATCCCAACACCCATCACAACAGTTAGCAACAGTGGGTGCTCAATAGATGCTTGCTGGGTAAGTGAGTGCATGCATGCAAGTCGGCATTCAGAGAAGGGCTTAGTAAGGGAGCGCCAAAGGACGCTCAGGGTTTAGCACGACTTGCAAAGATGTGGTGGGAACAGCGCAAGCAAACGCTTGGAGGTGGGAAAAAAACAGAGAACACATTAGCCGTGGGGAAAGAGAGCAGAAACAGGGGGCTAGAGACGGACAGTGAACCCTAGCTACAAGAATTGAGGACTCTGGACTTAGTGGAGAAGACATTCTGTCTCCCAGGGGCTTCCATATCTACGGACAGGAAATCGATAATGGAGGAGGTGGTACTTCCGCTTTGGATAGCCAATAAGAAGCAAGGGAGGGGAGATGTTGGTGTAGAGGAGAAGCTTATTGGCTGAGGCAGTTGCCATGGTAGTACCTGCTTCCCTGGAGGAGCCACCGGGTACTTACCTGGTGGTACCAGTGCTTCACGAGCAGAATCAGGTTCTTCAGCTTGACTGGGCGGGTGTTCACGAAGTTCCTCCGCAGCTCAGCGAAGCAGGCAGCACACTCCCCTTCCTGGCAGCCGCTGTTGAGGAGGGTCGAGTAGACCTGGGGATTAGGTTTGGCGCCAGAGCCGAGCTGCCCTGTGGAAGTTTGAAACGCTCTTGAGTGTGTGACTCTAGCGGAAGGCAGCAGCCTTTGCCAACCCATCCATTCACCAGCCTTTTAACGTGAATCACATAACGTTGCAATCAGTGACACACTATGACGTTTAATAACAATCAGAATTATCATTTTTTTAAGCATCAATTATGTACTGGGTGCTTTTCAATCATTTTTGTTAATCTACCCAATAACTTTGCAAGCTAGATCATCTTGATCCCAGAAAAGCTGCGTAGCACAGCGGTTAAGGGAATGAGCTTTGGGAGACAGAGAGAACTGGGTCCATAGCCAAGCAGTGTGATATTGCCTCTTGGGATCTAGTTCCCTCATCTGTAAAGAAGGGCATCATAAATAGCACCCACCCTGATAAGGCTATTGTAACAATTAAATGAAATCTGCACGTAAGGTGCTTAGAACAGTTCTAGAACACATCAGGTGTCAATAAGCATTAACTATTGCTATTATTAATGTTGTCATCTTGCAGAAGAAAAAAACCAAGGCATAGAGAGAAAGCTAAAATTGATTCCCACTTCCCACTTTCACAAGGCTGGCCTCTGGAATAAATGCTTTCTCCTAGAAATGTGACTAAGAAAGGTCACCCACCAGCAGAGAGAGGCTTGAAGGAAGCTTGCTGCTAGAGATATGGGTGGGGGGAAAAGAATATCCTGCATGAGACACCGAGACCCCAATCCTATGCTAGACGTGGGTGTGAAGTCCAACCTTGCATCCTGTACATGGTGAGGAAATCCCAGGCTGTTCAATTAATGTAAAACCTGGCCTGGGAATTAGTGAAACTCCTGGAGTTCAGCTAGAAGCAAAATGAAAGCTGGGTCCCCAAGCTTTTCCAACCCAGAGCACAAGAAAATTTTACAGGAAAAGGAAAGACAATAAAGCTCCACATACCCCAAAGATGAGCTCATGCTAAAAAAATTACAAACCACATGAGGAAATGATCCACCATGAAGGAGAGTCATAGGAAAACTAACATTTCAAGAATTTGAGATTATAGGGCAATCCAAGAGATTAAAATAAACATGTTTAAAATAAAGAGATAAAAGAAACGGAGACCACAAAGAATTGAAGCCTATTAGCAAATAACAGGTTGATTTGAGATAGAACCAAATAGAACTTCTAGAAGTGAAAAATAAGGTCATTGAAATTAAAAAAACCATTAAGGATTGGCAGCAGATTAAACACATTTAAAGAGAGTAAACTGGAAGATAGATCTGAGTGACTGAGAAACAGGAAGCCCTGAGACATAAAGAGATGGGAACAATGAAAGAGACAAAAACATGGAGGATGGAGCAAGAAGCCATCTAATAGGAGTTCCAGAAATGGAGAACAAAGAAAATAGGGGAGAGACAATATTCAAAAAGATATTGGAAGACATTTTCCCAAAACTAAGGGAAGAACTGAGTTCTCAGATTCAGAAGGCACAACACATTCTAAACAGGATAAAGAAAAAGAAATTTATGCACAGGTGATACATCAAAGAGAAACTGAAGAATACTATGAACCAAGAGGAAGTCTTAAAAGCTACCAAAGGGAAATCAAAACAAATGAACAATCAAAAAAACCACACACACAAACAAAAAATAGATCATTTGCAAAAAAATAACAGAGAGCAGACTTCTCAGCAACAGCAGAGGTCAGAAGACAGAAGAGGGAAAACAAGTGTCAAACACTTCGTTCAAGCACGAAGGTGAAACAGAAAGGATCTTAGACAAAGTCTGAGAAAATGTATCACTCATAAACCCTTTCTGGAAAAGTGCTAAAAGATGTATTTCTGTAGGAAAGAAATAAATCCAGAAGGAAGAAGTGGAAATGGTGGGCCGGGCACGGTGGCTCATGCCTGTAATCCTAGCACTCTGGGTGGATTGCTCAAGGTCAGGAGTTCGGAACCAGCCTGAGCAAGAGCGAGACCCTGTCTCTACTATAAATAGAAAGAAATTAATTGGCCAACTAATATATATAGAAAAAATTAGCCGAGCATGGCGGCACATGCCTGTAGTCCCAGCTACTCGGGAGACTGAGGCAGAAGGATCGCATGAGCCCAGGAGTTTGAGGTTGCTGTGAGCTAGGCTGATGCCATGGCACTCACTCTAGCCTGGGCAACAAAGTGAGACTCTGTCTCAAAGTAAATAAATAAATAATAAAAAATAAGTAATGGTGAAAAACATTATAAATTATGGTCATAGATTTTAATTTGAATAGACTAAAGAAAACCAAACCAAAAGAAATAATCTTCTCTATTATTAGTGTCTTGTACTTTGGTTCCATATTATTAAACCCTTGAAAGTCATTATATTATTGTTATTTCCTTTTTGTCTTTTAGCTTTATGCTACTTTTAAAAGGTACAATTACACTTAATAACACATCCTTGAAAATAAAGGATGGAAAAGGTATACCAGGAAAATACTAACAAAAGACTATTAGCTCTATTAAGTCAGACAAAGGACTGTAAGACAAATATAATTTTTAAAAATAATGAGGATTACTTAATGATAAAAGGAACAATCCAATAAAATATAATAATTATCCACTTATATGTTCCCAATAACATAGCCTTAAAATATTAACAGCAAAACTTTCCAGAATTACAAGCAGAAATGGATAAATCTCCATTCAGAGGAGATTTTAAGATATCCCATTCAGAAATTGTTGGGCCAAATGAAAAATTAATAATTTAGATCTGAGCAAAAACTATAAGCTAGATCTAAATGAGCTATATAGAAGTCTGCATTCAACAATGGAAAGCATGCATTCTTTTCAATTACAGGCAACCTAGGAAGGGCCAACAAATTCCAAAGAATTTGGAATATCACATAAAGTATATTTTCTGACAACAATAATAAAGAAAGTAAATGCTGAAAGCAAACAAGTGAACAAAACCTCAAAACATTCATTTGGAAACCCACTTCCAAATATTCATGGGTAAAAGAACAAATTATAAAGTCATTGTTAAAAGTATAAAATATTCAGACCTGAATGATAGTAAAAATTGTACACATTGAAACATTTGTCACATATGACGTGGTAGTGACAGGGAAATTTATAGCCTTAATTGCATTTACTAACTTTGGCAATTACTAAGCTAACTATCCCCTCCAAAAATTAAAAAAGGAATCACAAAGTAAGCCCCTTAAAATATGGAAGAAAAGCATCACATGAAATTTCTAAAATAGGACAAAAACAAAACAACAAACCCCCAAACCAAGCAGATATGTTAAACTGTTAACATTTGTTAAATCTTAATTAGGGTACACGGGTGTGCAATGTCTGTAGTTTTCTGTATGTTTGAAACATTTCACAATTAAAATCTTTGTAAAGTGAAAAGTACTGAATAGTTATAAGATTTGATAGCGATGATTGCTTTAGATATCTCAAAGTAGTTTTCAGTGCTTGGTCAAATGGGGACTTAGGATCACAAAGAGGATGGCAGGTGCCCTCCCACCCTTCTAGATGCTTCCTGGTCCCCTGGGGGTCCTTATCACTCCCCCAGGCGCAGGCTGGCCACCCCTTACCCACGGCATCAAAGGCGGGCAGCAAGCAAACGTCCATCTGGCTTTCCAGGTCCGTGGACACCAGCTGGAACTGCAAGGCCCCAGGTGCGTTCTGCTCAGGAAATCTCAGGCTCAGGTCCGGGACCTGGAGCCGCCACCAGGATTCCAGCTGCGCCCGAATCTCATCAAGGATCTCCGCACTGCGGGTCCCCTGGCCCTTGTAGTCGGTGAAGCAGGTGAGGAAGATGATGATTTCCACATCACAGCCGCCCTTTAGGTCCGTGCCCCGGCCGAATGAGCCCCCCTGTGGAGGGAAGAACAGCGCGTACAGTGGCCCTGTGGGAGCCCAGGACTCAGGCTGTGCCCCCATCAACCGTACCCGAATCTGCAGCCTGGAAACTGCTCTCCCGCGGATGTCGCATGTGGGGCGCCACGACAAAAGAGGCAGACTGCATGAGCCCTGTGACCTCTGGCTCGCAGAAGCCTGGCAAGGGGTCAAGCCGCGTCCACCTGCACCTGCCTTCTGACCCGGGGAGCCTGAGCAAAGTCACACCGATACGAAGCAACCGGGAACCACGGTGGGGCGGAGCAGGGGCAGCGACCAGATTATTTTAGGCAAACATCTGCTGCACCGCCGGGCTGCACATCTGGACCAGCGGTTGCGAATTTGGATTCCAGATCCAAATGGGGCCTGCAGATGAGCTCTGTAGGCCTATTTCAATCAATGCCTCTCCCCACTACCCCCTCCTTCCCTCCCTCCTTTCTTTCCTTCCTTCTTTCCTGCCTGCCTGCCTGCCTGGGACAAAGTTTTATTTGTCCCCCTGCAGGAGGGGACTGGGGAGATTGCACATTTTTTTTTAATTGTGTGGTCAGGCTTCAGTGGAAGGGAACACTGGATTGAGGGCCCAGAGGAGGGTAGAGAGAGCTGAGGGGACGGAGAAGAGCATTCCAGGAAGACAAAACAGCCCGTGCAGTGGCCTTAACCGTGCAGTGGGCTGCTGAGCTCGGAGCAGCCTGAGGCCAGGGGGGCCCGACCCTACAGGCACTGAGGCCTCTGCACTCACTGAACCCGGGGAGGATTTTGAGCAGAGGAGGGAATTGATCTGATTATTGTAATAGTGGTTTAAAAACCACATCATTAAAAACTTAATGGCACTTAAGTGTATTTTATTTAAGACAGCAAACCACCTTTCCACGGCTGTCCAGCTCCCCCGCCCAGATTCAGCCATGTTGCTGTGACTCCTTCCCCCTCCCCACTGTGGTCCCGTGCAGGGTCCCCTCTGTGTCTCCACGGGCCCGACTCACCTTGCTGACTCTTGAGACCTTGTGGTCACTGTTCTCATGGAGGCAGCGCAAGATGACATTGATGGCCCTTTTCACCTGCTCCTGGAACTGGGGGCTTGGCTTCAGGTGGTCCTGGATGAAGCGGTCCAGCTCTTTGGTGGGGGTCTGAGACAGATCCGAGGCTGTCCCCAACACAGAGGGGGCGGTGCTGGCTGCCCCCGAGGGGCCAGGAGCTGGGCGTGAGGGTAGTTTGCTCGCTGTCCTTGGGTGCCCGGCACTGAGGCTCTTGCTGTCTGCAGGGGTCCCCTGGTTAGGGTCTCGCTGGATGGGGTGGCCCAAACCTGAGCACCCGGCACGTGGAAGGCCCTGGAAGGTCATTGAAGGAGCTGCTTCACCCCCTAGGTGCAGAGCTTTCTACATCCTCCCAACTCCTTTTCTCCCCACCTCCCCCCGCCCTCTGTCCAAACAGGGCAACTGAGGCTCAGACAGGAGGATGGGAGGGCCATAGTTAGCCCTCATGGCAGTTTTGTGCAGATTGGAAAAAGTGGCTTTCTGGCGGGTAAACTGACGAAAGGGCCCCTTGCAGTGGGGAGAAGCTTGGTAAGCAGGCTCGGGCTGCAGATAGACAAAGGTGCTCCTTCGCCCAGGCAGTTGCAGCCTGGTGATTCGACTATTCTCCGTGCTGGCTGTCCCTGCTTTTTCAAGTCTGTTGCACTCTGCATGGCCCTGGGCACATAGTAGATGCTCAGGAAACACTGAACACATACATTAAGTGCAAAACCCAGGGGTTCTGGGGAACCCCTCACTCACCGGGCCCTCCCAGGGCTGCACAGGGACCCCAGACTCCTGCAGAAAGCACGGCTGGTCGTAGCAGGACTCTGCCTCCTGGGCTAGCCGAGCCCAGTGCCAGGCTGCCCCATTCCCCACGTCCCACGTGGGGTCTGACGGGTCCAGGATCACAGGCCTGCAATTCCAGAAAGACAAGACGCTTCTGGTTAGCAAGAAGGTCAAGATCGGGTGGTCTGGAGCCAAGCAGACCTGGTTCCAATCCCAACTCTGCTACTTTCCAGCTGTCGGACCTGGGCAGATGCTTTACTTTCTCTGAGCCTCAGTTTCCTCATTTGCAAAACGAGGATAACAGCAACGCCTGCTTTGATGGGCTGTTGCAGAGATTAACTTGGTGCAATGGTCCTTAATCCTGTCTGCACATCGTAATCACAAGATACCAGGATCCACCACCGGGGACTCTGAGCTATACCCTGTGACTTAGCAATTTCATTCCTAGGTAAATACCCAACAGATATGCAAATGCTCTCAAAAACATGTGCAAGAATGTTTACAACAGCCCGATTGGCAATAGCTACAAACTGAAAATGACTCAAATGTCCATCATCAGTAGAATAGAAAACATATTGTGATAAATTGACGCAATGGAATACTACACAGCAAAGAGACAGAATGAACAACAACTATATGAATAGACCTCAAAGATTTAATGTTGAGAAGGAGACACCAGACACAAAAGTATATGCTGTCCAATTCCACTTAAGTAAGATTTAACAACAGGCAAAGCTGTCATGACAAAAGTAAAAAATGGGGTTATTTTTGGGGTGTCACTGGGAAGGGCCCACTGGGTGCTGGAAATATTCTACCTTGATCTGGGTGGTGGTTTCACAGGTACGTGCCCTTTGTAGACAGTTATCAAATATGCACTGTAAAAGCGCATGTTATACGTCAGTAAAACGTTCATGCACAAAATATGTGTGGCCAGGAACCAGTATATTTTTTGGTTTTTGTTTTCGTGACACAGGGTCTCACTCTGTTGCCCTAGTGAGAGCGCAGTGGCCCGATCATAGCTCACAGCAACCTCAAACTCCTGGGCTCAAGGGATCCTCCTGCCTCAGCCTCTCAAGTGGCTGGGGCTACAGCGAATGCCACCACGCCCAGCTAATTTTTCTATAGAGATGGGGGGTTGGGGGGAGGGTCTCACTCTTGCTCAGGCTGGTCTCGAACTCCTGACCTCAAGCAATCCACCCACCTTGGCTTCCCAGAGTGCTAGGATTACAGGCGTGAGCCACCGCGCCCCACCTGGCACCAGTATGTGTTTAAAAACTCTCACAGGTGATTCTAATGTACCTGGGGCTGGAGCCACCAAACCAGAAAGTGCACGTACCGCATTTTGCTTTGGTCCACCCAAGCATCTACTCAAGCCCCGGGTAGAGGTGACCTGTTTTTATCAACGTTAATCATCTCCCCATGGCCTGGGGCAGGGGAGGCGGTCGTGGGGTGTTAGGAGGTACCTGGGTCTCTCAAGCTGCGCCCGTAAGAACCGCGCGACAGCAGGGTCCTCGAAGCCATAGTTGACGGTCCAGAAGACACACAAGTGCTGGTACTGTTGGATCAGGCCCAGGACGGTCCGGAGGCCTCGGGCCAGGCTGAAGGCGTCCTTCCCGCAGCCCTGCTCCCAGGCAAAGATGGTCAGCAGCTCCAGGGCGTAGGGCGGGGGCAGCGTCTCCTTCCCCGCTGCCATTGCCGGGCACACCTGGGAGAGGGCGGGGCAGCGCGCTCAGGACAAAGGGGAGCGAGGAGCGCAAGCTCCCTGCAGAACCAGGCTGGGGACCCTGCGGGCTGAGCCTGGACGGGATACTGGGTTCCAAGCCCCTCTGCGCTCACTGCTGCTGACTTCAGCAAAGTGCTTGGCTCATAGGACGGCGCGAGGGAGAGGGAAGCAGGGAGCAGTCGGAGAGAAGCCAGCAGGTAGCCCGAAACTGCTACCCATCCCCCGGGAAAAAGGTGGGGGCAGATCTGGAGTCCCAGCTGGGTGGCTGGTTGGAGAAGACGGGTAGCTTGGTACCCAAGGGGAAGCCACCAGGTCATCGTCCTGCCACCCCTGGAGTGGGGCGGGGCAGCAGACCAGGGTTTTGTCTGTCCCTCCAGCCCCACACTCACTCTGAAACAAGCCTGGTGCACACGTGCACCCCCACCCAGATCCAGACAGAATATTTCTTTCTTTCTTTCTTTTTTTTTTATATTTTAAACCCTGCCTGCCCACTCACCAGATAGAATATTTCTAACACCCAGGCAGGCTGGCTCCATAGTCTGCCCTTCTCATAAGTAGCAGGTTATTAGTATTTTCTGCCCCCGGAGATCCTGTTTATGTGGGAAGAACCTGAGGAAGACTTACAGACTCATAAACCTTTATGTGCAAGTGGAGGAAACAGGGGCCCAGAGAAGACTAGGAACTTGCCCAGAGTCACACAGCAAGAAGGTGGCTGCGTCAGAATCAGAATCTAGAATCTCCTCATACCCAGACCTGTTTATGGTGAGTGGTCCAATGGAAGGACCAAACCATGTGCCCCAAGATCTTGGGGGGCCTGTTTTCTCACCTCCAGGCACGGGCTGGGCAAGCCTCCCCCAATATAGGAGCCTGTCAACAAGCATGGACAGTGCAAGGGGGCATTCCTGAGGCTGGGGCAGGAGGTATGCAAACTCCACATCACCTCCTACCATACATAAGATATTTTAGATAGATCAAAGCCCTAAATATGAAAAGCAATGTGATGAGAAGCAATAGGATGCAAGAAAACATGGGAGGATAATTTTAGAAAATAAGGATAGGGAAAGACTTCTTAGGACGCACAAAGAACAAATCATCTCAAAAAAAGATGAATAGCTGTAATTACATTAAGATTCAAATATTTCCAGTGGCAAATGACCTTTAAACAAAGAGAAAAGAAAGCACAAGCCACAGAGTGGAAGAATACATTTGCATTGTACTAAATAAGAATTAGCATCCACAATATGTAAAGAGCTTCAACAAATCAACAACAAGAAGACAGCTAACCCCCAAAGAAAATAATGGGCCAAGGACATGAATAGGGAATATCCAGAAAGAGAACGTGCATGGCCACTAAACATAAGAAAACACTTTCATTATTGTTATGAAAATCACAAAGCAATGTCTTGCCTGGAGTAAGGACCCTCCCAAGTGGCTTCACCTGGCGGTACCAGTGCTTCACGAGCAGGATCAGGTTCTTCAGCTTGACTGGGCGGGTGTTCACGAAGTTCCTCCGCAGCTCAGCAAAGCAGGCTGCGTGCTCCCCCGCCTGGCAGCCGCTGTTGAGGAGGGTCGAGTAGACCTGGGGCTTGGGTTTGACGCTGGAGCTGAGCTGCCCTGTTGGTGTGAGGAAGCGTGAGTTAGGAAGGATGCTGGGGACGCAGGGTGGAGGGCGGTGCCGGTGCCGAGCTTAGTTTGGGGCACTGGGAGACGGTAGGGAGAATTTGGAGCGGGGGTGGGGGGGGTGCCTGGCAGCATGGGAATTGTGGGACTAGGACAATCCCTTCGTTGTGTCCTCGCCAAAACCCAGTGAGGCAAGTGCAATTCTTCATCCCATTTTACAGCGGAGGAAGCCGAGGCACAGAGAAATTCCACGTTTTGCCCAAGGTTATAGAGCTGGCAAGTGAGGGGAAGCCAGGATTCGAACTCAGAGCCGGCTGACTTCACAGTGTGTGCCTTTTCCTCCACCACTCCCATGGGCGTGGCTTGGGGAAAGTAAACACCCTCCATGATTCCAGAGGTTGTTGCCACCACTTACCTGCTGTGTAGCTTTGGGAGGATTACTGTGTCTCTGTGCCTCAGTTTCCCCATTAGTAAAACTAAACCAATTTTAAACTAAACAGTACAGACCTCATAGGTTTGTTATAAAGAATCAACGAGATAAAACATATACTAGGCACAGGGGAAAGGATAAAGCTATCCCCCAGAGTATCAAGGTAAATAATAATAATGATAGAAAAACAACAATAATAGAAATACTAACAGCAAACACTCATATAACCCTTATCACATGCTAGGCACTGTTTTAAGTTTGTTACGTGTTATACATTTAATTCTTCCAACAATGCTATGAGATAGATTACTATTATCGTCAATATTACTATTATCCTCATTTTATGAGGACACAGAGGCATATTTTTTATATTAAGTCAAGCATAGGTAAATTAGGAAGGAAAATGCAAAAATCACATTAATGTTTTCGAAATAAAATACAAGATTTTGCAGCATTCTGGTCTGGTCCTCAGACCCCCTGTAGCTGGCCACGTGTCCACTTGCTTTTGCGTTTGGTGTATTTGAGGAAGAGCTGAGTAAGTACCACTCTGGGCAGCGGCTGAAGGCGACCCCAAGATGCTCGCGTGAGGGCCAAGTATCTCGACACCAGGACCACAGATCTGGGAGGAACTAGGCCTTCTTGCTCTTTGTCTAGGCCAAACCCAGTGTTTACTCAAGAAACTGAGGCCCAGAGAGGAACAGAGGTCACACAGCCAGTTGGTGGCAGCGCTAGAACGGGAAGCCCTCTCTTGTTCCCAGTGGCCCTGCCCGCACCCCTGGAATGGGATAGGACCCCCTCACCCAGGACATTGAAAGCGGGCACCAGGCTAACATCCATCCAGTTTTCCAGATCTGCAGAGGTCAGTCGGAATTGCAGGGCCCCGGGCAAGCCCTGCTCAGGAAACTCAAGGCTCAGACCGGGGACTGGGTCCTGCCACCAGGATTCTAGCAGCACCCGCATGTCCCTGAGGATCTCTGCACGGAGGGTCCCCAGGTCCTCATAGCTCTTGAAGCAGTCGAAGAAGACGACAAGTTCACAGTCACAGCCACCCCTGAGGGCTGTGCCCCGGCCAGAGGAGCCTCCCTAGGAAAAAGAAGGAAAAAAAAAAAAAAAAAAACACAAAGCTCAGAATTCCATACTCTCCGATTCTAGTGGCCACACGGGCTGGCAGGCAATCGAGTGAGGCCAGTGAGCTGGGGACAGACTGTGGCCACGCAGCTCTGGGCACCGAAGCCAGGCAGGAATGTGGGCCCAGGGCAACCATGTCAGGGTTTTTGAGAGAAGCAATTTGAATATGTAAATCTATGATTTTTAAATGTTGGCAACTAACTTTAAAAAAAAAAAATCAAAACTGAAGGTTAAAATGAATTCTGGTTTGCAGAACACACGTCTTTGCTCAGGATGAGCACAAAACTGTGCTAAGATTTACTGAATTTCGGAGACCTTTCTCATCAGCGTTTCTTTTTGCAAAGCTTCCTCATCAGCGTTTCTTTTTGCAAAGCTTCCAGCCCGAGGATTTGGGAAGGAACCACCCAGACACTGTGGGAGCCTCTGCTCTGTGCTTAGTATCTGACACCTGCGAGCTCACTTCCAACACGCAACCACCCTGATGTGGTTACATATGGCGCACAGACCTGGGGGAGTGAGGCTCAGAGCGGTGACTTGAGTTACACAGCCTGGAAACCGCAAGAACCAGGATCGAACCTTCCAGGAGCAAGCCTTGCCTGAAACTGGGACCCCTAATTATCGCAATGATTATGCCAGTCCCTGTACTTCCAGCCCCTCGCAAAGCAGGAACAGGCACAGAGGAACATGACAAAGTAGGCATCTCCTACACGTTTCGTGCACAACCATCTCATTTAACCTTCCTAACAATCCCAAAGGAAGGTACTATTATTGCACTCGCTTTGCAGAGGAAACAAAAACACAAGGAGGTCGTCACTCGCTCATGAGCCCCGCCCCCACCCGAGAGGCTGGGCCGTGCGACTTCAGCCCCGGAGTCAGGCTCCAAACATCCCTTTTTCCTCCCATCCATTCATTAATTTACTTAAAAATTATTTTTATTATGAAGGTTTTCAAACCTATGCAAAAGAAGAGAAGATTTTAAAGAAGCCTTTTGCTGCACTTACCCATCTGTTCTGCCTCCTTTTACTTTTTTTGTGTGATTTTAAAGGAAATCCCAGGCAACCTGTCATTTCACCCACATACGCTTTCACGGGCATGTCTAAAATAGCGCTTCTCAACTGTAGGCAACTGTGTCCCCGCTGGACATTTGGCAATGTCTGGGGACAGGTTTGGTGGTGATGACGGGGGAGGGGAGTCCTTGTTGACTTGGGGAGGGGGGTGTTATTCTGACAGGTGCCAGAGGTCTGTGGCCCCCTCCTTTGCTCTCTGGTTTGTTTGGCCAAGGCCCACGCCCATCTTGTACATCCCACTGTCGCCCCGGAATCTGCCATTCCTCCGAGGAGCCTGTTCTGTGGGGAGTGGCATCTCTAGACTGTAGTGTGGGCTCAGGAAATAAAGCCCACGGTTCTCCCCACTTGCCACTTTCTCCTTCAACGTCTCAAGCAATCCGGAGGCCGTACGCCAAATTCAACCACGAGACGTGTTCCAGGTTTCCCAGGGAAGCGAAGGGTGCCAGGGCTTTAGAGATCCTTTAGCTCTTGCTCCATAGAAATCCCTCCTGCCCATCTCAGAGGCGGAAGCAGGATATCATCCTCCTAGGCTACAAGTCTGTCCTCCTCTTCCCCACCGCCCAAGCTAAGCTCAGCCCCAGGGCCACTAGAGGCCACTAGAGGCCACCGGGTTCTCTGAGGCCATCTGAGGCCATCCCTCTGTGTTTTCACCCCTTCCTAATCTGCTCTAGCGCACCCAGATTCTCCGGATGACCCTGGCACCCCTGAGTTTACCCTGAGGGTAAGATAGCTCCCGCCTGTCTCCTCCCTGAGTCCCTGAGCGTCCTGAGGTCACAGTGGCAGTGTGGCACAGTGCTTAGGGGTGCAGTGGCTTAACCGTGCTGGCCTCAGTTTCCCCACCTATAAAACAGGGACAATAATCCCTACCTCACTGAGAATTAAACCAGCTAGTGCTTATTTAATAAGACAATGTGCATTGTTCCTCGGTAAATTCTCAGCAAATCGGGCTACTCTAGCTATTACAGAGCGGTATTACTTCTGTGTCCTTAGGGTCTGGCATAGTGCCAGGCCCATAGTCTGTTTGAATGACTGGGTGAACGAATGAGTGAGTGAATGAATGAATGAATGAATGAGAGGCAGTCTTTAAGAGCACAGATGCAGGAATCAGACTACCGGACCTGAGTCCTGGCTGGGCCTCTTACAGGCTTGGACACTTACTTCCACTACTCCGTGCCTCAGTTTCCCGGTATGTCAAGTGGGGGTAAGAGCGCCTACCGGCAGGACTGCTGCAGCACAGGACACGAGTGATAAGGCCACCCTGGACTCCAGGCCCTGCGGACTGTCCCTCCCGTCAGATGACACGCTGAGGCCCGCCCCTCCCCCGCCCAGGGCGCCTCACCTTGGCGGTCTTCAGCACCCGCGGCGGGCGGGCGGCGCCGGGCCGGGCCCTGCGCTCCCTCAGGGCGGCGTCCAGGGCGCCCAGCGCGCGCCGCGCGGCCTCCGCGAAGTGCGCGGGCGGCTGCAGGCTGCGGGCCACCAGCCGGTCCAGCGCGGCGGCCGCGGTGCGGGGCACGTCCATGCCGGGCGGCGGGGCGGCCGCGGTGCGGGGCACGTCCATGCGGGCCGGCGGGGCGGCCGCGGTGCGGGGCACGTCCATGCCGGTCCGATGCGCGCCTGCGGTTTCGTTTCCTTGCGCGGGGCGACGGAAGGGGGCGGGCGCCGCTGACCCGGCCTCCCTTGCACCCGCCCCGCTCTCCCGCTTTCAGTTTCATTTCCTTCCCGGTGTTGGCTCCTGCTTCCTGGTCTGGGATGGGCCGAGTGCGGGCCTCCTCGGAGCACCGGTCAGAGTGGCCTGGAGCGCGCGTTTGCACTGCAGCAGGCGTGATGTCGCTTCGCCGCGTCCCCCTCGGGGAAGGCCTTGCCGGCCCGGCTGGGGGGTGCTGTCCACCGAGCCTCCGCTGTCAGCCTCCCGGGACTGCCCCAGGTTGGCCCGCGCCTGCAGACTGACCCGTGCCGGTGGAAGGCCCTGGCCATCTCAGCCCGACTGAAGACGCCTCCCAAGGGCCATGTTTTGTCCCAGAGTCCCTCGTGGGGCCTGCCAAAGCAGCGCTGAGTCCCAGCTCCTTCCCCGTCCTCTTTGTCACATACGCTGGTCTCCAGGCACCCCGGCGGACCTCCTGCCTGCTAAACGCGGCCTCAGCACCTGCTGCCCAAGGAGCCCAATCTGTGACAGATGGTGTCAGAAAGGTCCAAGAAAACGGGCATGTGGAGCTGGTGGCCGGCGTCTTGGGTGGCAGTGAGGACGCCATCACTGGTGCCAGGCGAAGCCCACCGGGGTCACGCTCCTGCTCTGGGGGCGGATTGGGCTGGCGTGCCATCCCCGGGGAAGGGAATGCACTGACGGAGCGTGGGGACTAGAAGGACAGTGGAACAGGATGGGCGTTTCTCAACTCTGTGACACATGGAGAATTAACAGGCGGCAGAGAGCTACGCGTGAGAGTTGCAGGGCCTCCTCTCGTCCGCTGCAGCCGGAGGGCAGAGAAAGCTGAGCCCAGGCCCGGGCCTGACCCCTCAGAGCGGCCGAGCTCCAAGTAGGTTAAACGTTCAACCGAGACAGGCGGGCTGTGCCGAGATCCGGGCCCTGGGTGGGAATGGTGGGACCCTGACACATGGGATGGGGTCATCGGGGTTGATGTCCTAGAAATCCTGAATCCCTGAAGTCCCCCCCCCAACCCTTGCAGCTGCCGACGTGGCTCACCCCTCCCTGTCAAGAACTAGCACCTTCTCCTGAAACAGCAGAGAGCAGGTGGAGGTAGTGATTATAATGAGCAGGGAGGCTGGAGCCGCAGCCAGGGGACCTGACCCACAGAGAGTTATGGACCTGGTTGCCACAGCGTGGCGTCCTAGGGGCTTAGCTGATGGGTAGCCAGAAAGGGCTCTACCCAATTTGTACCATTGACAACGTCAAGGATGGAGGACCAGGAGGCTGAGGTCCCCTGGGGAAAGGACCTTGCAACACTGTAGCATATACAGTAATGGTTTCCCCCAAGGGACCTGTGGCCTCTTATTCAGGGACGGCACGCTGGGAAAGGGGGAAACCCAACCATTCCAAAGACTGTTGGGCAGAGGGCCGGTGATGCATGAAGACCCAAAGTGTCATCAGCCTCTGCCCCATCAGAGCAGGGGCATGTGGAAGCCAGGGGTGACAAACGGGGTCCTGGCCAAGTCAGCCTCACAGTGTGCCCACCGTGTCTGTGGACCCGCCTGCGGGTCATTTTCCTGTGCTCTGAATATCTGCTCGAAAAGGACACACTTGGGAAAAGGCACTACCCGCATTGGCCCGCGGGTTAAGTAAGGGCTATGGCACTGAGGCACCGCGGTCATGGAGATGCCTTTGAAATGGCCACTTCCCTGGCCAGGACAGTAAATCGAAGCCAATGTCACATCCCAGGGTGAGGGGGATGCAGAAATGAGCACCTCCCTTAGCCCTAAAGAGTTCTGCAGCAGGTCTAGGCTGCAGTGCGAGTCGCCCTGCCACGTGGGTGGGACAACCGGGCAGTCCCCGTCACGTCAAAAGTGTGAGTTACGGGAAAAGATGCCACGAGGAGATTATAGTGAGCTCCAGGCAGAGAACTGTAAACACAGCATGAGGCCTCTGGAACAAGCCATGCCATTTTTCAGCAAAAAATCACATGCCCTTTGAGAAACAACCCTGGTGTGCTGCTGGACCCCGTTGTGGATACAAGCCCGATCATGTGGCCACGTGCTCTTCGATTAAATAGCTAATTGCTGACTTAGTTACTCTACTGTTGCTTGTAGTATTGTTTTTAATCATGGGACACTCAAAGGACAACACAAGTGGATTATCCACATGGTAAAGTACAACGCAGCCATTAAACGGGATGCCAAAACTTCCTTATCAGGATCCAGGGTCTCAGCTGGAAATGAGGGGGGTTATCTGGATGACTCTTGTCCCTGAGATGTGCTGCGGTTAGAAGATGGTGCACCTCCAGTCCTCTTCCTCCTGTGCAGTGGATGCTGGGTATGTGGTGAGGCTCTGCAAGAAATAAAGGCACTGATATGTCCTGACATAAGCATGTTCTTGATGCACTCTTTGAGCGTAGGTCTCAGAGTTCTCATTGTGTCTTTAAATCTGAAAGAGTAAAATGCATGATCACATCAGGACGCTGGTCTTCCTATCGTGGGACCGGATCTCAGTGAGCACTTATGGTGGACACTGTGACATGCCACCTGGACTGCCCTTTGAAGAGGGACGTGCAAGCCCCAGCTGTGGGGATGGCGGTCAGCAGGCAGACATCAGCTGGCGGCCTTTCTAGGGGTTGCCACAGCTGCAGAGAGCCTTTGGCCCCAAACCACATCCCTTTGCAACGTGCCCACGTTCACTGACTGATCCACATGGGGTTTTAAAGGCTTGGCCACCTCTGTCTGGTCCTACAGGACAGCTGTGAAGGCCAATCCAGCTCCAAAGCTGGCGTTTGCTGCATTTCTGTTCATTTCTCCCTACACCTTCTCCTGCTTCCCCCCCTCCCTTCCATGAGGGTTGGTGCCAGTGGACTCCCCCTAAACGCCCCGCACATTAAACCCCGCCTCTGAGTCTGCTTCCCAGGAACCCACTCACGACACCATCAGTGCCCTGGCATCAGAAAGACTCCTAGCCTGGGAGTGGAAACGTCCACGTCCACGTGTGACAGCCGGAGGAGGAGGAGGAGGAGGAGGAGGAGGGGGAGGAGGAGGAGGAGGGGGAGGAGGAGGAGGAGGAGGGGGAGGAGGAGGAGGAGGGGGAGGAGGGGGAGGGGGAGGAGGAGGAGGAGTCCCCATCTGTCAGACGGTAAGAGGAGATGACACAAGAGGAGGAGGAGGAGGAGGAGGAGGAAGAAGAGGAGGAGTCGTCCCCATCTGTCAGAAGGTAAGAGGAGATGACACAAGAGGAGGAGGAGGAGGAGGAGGAGGAGGAGGAAAAGGAGGAGGAGTCGTCCCCATCTGTCAGACGGTAAGAGGGGATGACACAAGCCAGGCTGTCTAGCACAGTGGCCTGAGCACTAGCTTTGGAGTCCACTGAGTTTGGATCCCAGCTCCAGCACTCCTTAGCTGAGTGTCCTTAGGTGAGTGACTTCACCTCTCTGAGCCTCTTTTGCTCACCTGTAAGATGGGAATGAAAGAAGATGTATCTCATAGGGTGGTTGGGAGGATTTAAGGAGCTAATGTATATTCAAGGGCTTAAGACAGAACTTGAGCCCAGAGCAGATACTCAAGACATGGTGGTTGTTATTTATTATTAGTCTTAGTGGAATGAACTCTGGACAAGGGATGTGAAAATTCCGGGAACCTTCTAAATGGGGCCAAAATGACTGTAAAATATGGAGCACAGCCTGTAACTATAGGGATTTGAGTGACCTTTGGCAAGGGGTAAGTCCTTTGGGAAGAATGGCCTCCAGCTACATGTCTCAAGCTGAGGAAGGGTGCAGTGGGGGAGGGGAGAGGGCAGGGAGAAAGATCTCACCGGCACAGTCCAGGAGCCTACCGAAGACCCATCCCCTCTCTCAAAGCACGGGAAACTCAGCCAGGCTTCAGCCTCTCGTGCCAGCCGCCACCAGCCCTCTGGGTCTCCACCACCCAGGTTCCCTGTAGGGTCCGCCGGGTCCAAGATCACAGGCCTGCAGAGCAACATTTGCAGAGGGGGCCGTGAGGAGCTGAGGCTCCGTCCAGGGAGCCCACCGCTCCTGGAAGAGCAAACGCCAGCCTGGGAGTGGCCCCGCAGGGCGCCACTCCCTGGGGTGCGTCCTCAGTGACAGGCCCCCCCAGGGGGCAGTGAGCTTGAAGACAAGGGGTCCTGCACTTGGGCCTGACAGATACGGGTTCAAATCCCACCCCTGCCCTTTACTGGTGATATACCCTTGGGCAGATCACTTGACCTCCCTCAGCCCAGTGACTAGAACATAACAAGGGGTCCATACATATCAGTTATCCTGACAATAATTCTTACTGTGATATGACGATGTGTTAGTCTTACAGCAAGCTTTGAACGCCTGGGAGCAATGATGATTGTTATTGGTGCTGCTGTTGTTATTTCAGTTCAAATTCCAGCTATTTCACTCATGTCCTGTTAAGGTTCGGACAAGCTCCTTACCTCTCAGGACCTGGGTGCATGCAGCTGTGAAATGATGGGCATAGTGCCTGCCTCACAGTTTTGGAGTTTAGGTCAGATGTAAGGGGCCCTACACAGTGACAGGCAACAGGAGAGTCTCCCTAGATGGGGAGCCCTCCCCCCTCCTCTGTTTCCAAGGCACTGCAGCTGTATCCAGGGGTTCGTTTACGTAGGGGAGGTAAGCCATGTGGGGAGAGAGTACCTGGGTTTCTTGAGCTGCCTTTGCAGGTACTCTCCAATATCGGGGTTTTTTGAGTCATAATACAACGTCCAGTAGATGCAAAGGTGCTGGTAGTTTATAACTAATTCCAAGACGGTCTGAAAGCCCTGGGCTGTGATAAATCCTGGGGCCATGCTCCCTTGCTCCCAAGCGTAGACTGTCAGGAGTTCCAGGGCATACTTCGGGGGCAGGGGCTTCCCAAGCTCCTCCTTGCACTGCCAAGAGGGAAAACAATCAGAAGAATAGGGTTGTCTAGCTTTTGGGTAAAGTGCATTTCTCATGGGCCAAATCTAGCCTGCCATCTGTTTTTTGTAAATAAAATTTTCTTGGAGCAAAGCCAAAAAAATGTACGTATCGGCTGCTTTCACGCTACGAGGGCAGAGTTGAGTAGTTGTGATAGAGACCATGTGGCTCACAAAGTCTAGAATGTTTACTATCTAATCTTTTACAGAAAAAGTTTGCTGGCCCTTGGTTAAGAGCTTGAACTCTGGATTCTTACTGATGTGGGTTTGAATACTGACTCCATCATTTTCTGATTCTGGGTAGATGACTTAGAGTCTTGGAGCCTCATTTTTTTCTTTTTTTTTTCATCTGCCAAGTTGAGTGGTGATAACAGCACTTTCCTTATAGGGACATTATGAAGCTCAGTGAGAGGAAGGACTTGGAGTATTCCTAAGAGCCACATGGAAGCAAAAAAAATTCCCACTGGAGGAATATATATAATCCAGAGCCTCAGATTATTTCATGAATAATTTTCACATACAGTGACCAGCACATAGATCACAAAGTACATAAGGAAATAAGACACCAAGAGTAACGACCAACAGACAAAAGAGACACAGTAATAAATCCACAAAACTTTAAATATCGAAGGATTGAACATGGGCTTTAAAATGACTAGGGATATTATGTTCAAAGAAACAAAATAAGAGCTTTTAATAGATAGTTAGCAGGGGAATAGAAACCATAAAAAGTAACATGGCAGATACGAAAAAGAATGAAATAGAAATCCTAGGTTAAAATGACAATAACTGTAATTAATAACTCAACAGCAAACTAGACATAGCTAAAGAGAAAATAAGTTAATTGGAAGGTAGATTAGAAGAAACTATTCAGAGTAAAATATGGAATGACAGACAAAGAGATGGAAAATACAGAAGAGAGTGTAGACATAGGAGAGACAGAGTAAAAAGGTCTAACATACACTTAATTGGAGTTCCAGGAGGTGCAGAGAGAAAGAGGGAGAGAAAACATTTTAGAAGAATGGCTGAGAAGTTCCAAAATCAATGAATGATATCTATGCATAGATCAGGAACACCAAAGGAATCCCAAGCAGGACAAATAATAAGGAATTATCATTAAGACACTTCAAATCAAAGCTACACAAATTAAAGAGAAAAACCTTAAAATGCAGCCAGAGGAATAAGATGGGTTATTTACAAAGGAGGCATTATCATACGGACAACTGACTTTTTAATAATGACACTGGATGATGGAGTGATATATGCAACGTACTGAAATGAGCACTAACTAACCCAGCAAACACACCCTTCAACAATGAAGGTAAAAGCAAGACATTCTCAGACAAACAAAAACTGAGCGTTTACTACCAATAGACAATCACCAAAAGAAATCCCAAAGGGTGTACTTTAGAAAAATGACTCCAGATGGAAGGTCAGAGCTAAAGGAAAGAATTCACAGTGAGGAAAGTGGTAAATATGTGAGTAGATTAGATAAATATTGGCTCTGTAAAACAAGAGGCACTTGAAAATATAGAGAGACTTGAAATATACAATAAAAATAGCATATTTATGGGAAGCAGTTGTGATGGTGGTTAGTAGAATATTAGGAAGGGTCTTGTAGTGCATCAGGAAAGAAAGAAAAAAGACAATTCTTGGCTATGCAGGACATCTTGGTCATTGTAAAACAACTAGCATTCCTGCCTTCTTTCCACTGAATATCAGTAGCACCCTTGTCCCCTCATCACTGTGGTTACCCAAAAATGCCCTCAATAATTTTCAATATGTCCCTGGGGGCCAAGCTGCTTTTTGTCAATGACTACTTTTGTAAGTTCTGCAATGCTGAGGCTCCACGATGAGAATTCCTGGAACAGCAACCACTGAGACGTCTAGCAACTAAATGATTGTCTTGTTTTGCCTAGAGATGTTACTTTTAAATCAGGAAGGTTACCCCTGATTATTTTCACTTGTTCATTCATTCAAGAAATAAATATTGAATGCTCATTCTGATCAGGCAAACTCTTGAGTCAGTGGACCCAAATTCAAATTTTAGTTCTGCTACTTAATTAAGCAGAATGAGCCATCTGACTCTTAGTTTCTCTTTCGGTAAAATGGGCTTAATAATTAGACCTCCACTTATCTAGCTCACAGAGTTACTGTGAAGATTGAATAAGATACAGGATATTCAAAAGTGAACAGAAAAGCCTATCACATCCACAAAAGATGGATTAGCTAAGCTAAGCACAGCACACAATACATGTTAGCTTTTATTATGTGTTTTCTTGTGGTGGCTAAAAGAAGCCACATTTATCAGGACCAACTATATGCCAGACACGACGTTACTCTTGCTGTGGCATGTTACTCTTTGCAAATGAGAAAACAGAAGAAACAGAGAGGTTAAGTTACTTGCACCAGGTCAGCCAGCCAGGAAGTGGGAAGAAAGGTATCTGAACATGTTTGTTTGAAGCCCTTGTTTTGCCCTATCCAACTTCTGAAGAGTGTAGTTGACTTTGTGTGTGTGTTTGTGGGAGTGTAGTTATAGCATTCATTTATTTATTCAACAATTACTTGTTGGGCACCTATTTATTATATACCAGGCACTGTGCTAAGTTCTGGGGATACAGCAGTGAACAAAATACAAAAGTCCCTTCCTTCACATACTTCCCTTCTCTCCTTTTCTTCAGGGGTGGGGGGACAGGGACAGGGTCTCACTCTGTCACCCAGGCTGGAGTGCAGTGGTACGATCATAGCTCACTGCAGCCTTGAACCCATGGCTCAAGCGATCCTCCTGCCTCAGTCTCCTGAGTAGCTGGGACTCCAGGTGCACCACCATGCCCGGCTAATTTTTCTATTTTTTTTTTTTTTTGCAGAGATGCAGTGTCACTCTATTGCCCAGGCTGGTCTTGAACTCCTGACCTCAAGCGATCCTCCCGCCTTGGCCTCCCAAAGTGCCACCACGCCCAGCCCCCCTTCCCGCTCTTTCCCCCTCCCTCCCTGCTCTCCACCTCTTCTTACTCTCTCTCCTCTTCTCCCCTGTTTCCCTCTCTCCCTTCGCTCTCTGCTCCCCCCTCCTCCCTCTGCCCCTGTCCAGACAGGCCCGAGCAGGGCTGGCGGGAGGAACGCACCATTTGGTACCAGTGCTTGACTAGGCGGATGAGGCTCTTCAGCTTGGCTGGACGGCGCCTCAGGAAGTCTCGCTGTAGCTCCGTGAAGCAGGTGGAGAACTCGCCCTCTTTCCCCAGGTAGCTGCACTCCCAGATGAGCTTGCTGTAGATTTGGGGGTCAGGTCTAGAGCCTTCGGTCCACTGGCCTGTTAGGGAGAAATTCATACCTTTAGGGTGTCAGCTCTTCTTCGTGTTTCCTTTAGTCACTCCAGGGGACGAGCTCACTGGCGCTAGACAGGACAGCAGACCTCGTGCCAGGGAGCCTGGGGTCCCTTCTTCCTTCTCCGCGGCCATCGCCCCGCCCCGGCTGCCACCATGTCTTGCCTGGACTCTGGCAGCCACCCCCTCCCTGGGTCCCCCAAAGCCTCTCAGCCCAGCACCTAGAGAGATCTTTAAAACTCTGGTCATGCCACTTCTTGCTTCCCTTCACATCTGGATTAAAAAAAATCTAAGGTCCCCATGGCGTCCCCATGGAAGCCGGGATGATCTGGCCCTGCTGCCTCTGTCACCTCACCGCCTACCCGGCTGCCTCTGCCCATTCCCACACTGCCCTCGTCTCTCCTCCTTAGACGTGCCAGGCTCATGCCTAACTCGGGTCCTTTGCACTTGCTGTTCCCTCTTTCCAGAAGCCCCAGCCCTTCCCGAAGCTGAGTACTCCCTCTTGTCACTCGGGCCTCGCCTCAGCTCAGGTGTCACCTCCTCAGGGGGCCCTCCCTCTGACCCTGCTGAACAAAGCCCTCCAACCCACACACGGCCTGTCTGCTGTGTCGCCGTGTGTAGTTTTTGAACACAGCAAGTATCACTGCTTATGTCTTGTTTACAAGTTCATCGTCAGGCTCTGGATGACTGATTGCTTGTCTGGCTTCATCGCGGCCATAGGACAGTGCCCCACATACAGTCGGTGCTCAATGGCTAGTCTGTGCGCTTCCAGTTGTTTGGATGTCTCCCTCCTCCAGTCTCGCCCCTCTCCTGATCTACTTCCCACACCACAGCCAATGCCTTCCTTCCAAAACACAAATCAGATTGTGTCACTTCTCCGCGCCACACCCACTGGGCTCTGGCAGTTTCTAGAACACCTGGCTCTTGACCTCATGGCCTGTGCGGTTCCGGCTGCCTGGAGCATGCTGCCTCCCCTTCCCTCTGTCCCTCTTATATTTTGTGACCGTGGCCCCCCAGCCCCCAACACGAGACGTGACAAAAAGGAGGGCATCCCAAACTTTCTCAAATCCTGGTGTCTTCAAAGTTTCAGTGTTCTTTTCCTGGCTTCCGTAGGTGCAAAGAGTACCCTGGCAGTTTCCTTAATTAAGTACTGCTAATTATCAATTGATTACTCATTATTAATTAAGTCCAAATAATAGTAGCCATTGGAGTGGCATCTGACAGATGTCACTGTATTTCCCTCAAAAACGAAAAATCGAAACTATTCCGTGCCCTGCTGTGAGTTCACCGTGGTGTTCTGAGATGCCTTCGTGTAGAGTTGGGACATGCCTATTTTTGAACACCTACCGAGTGACAGTTAAAGCAGGTGACCATTTAATACTTAAAACAGGGGCATGATATCGGTAGTGTGGTTTCTACAGTTCTCCTGATGTGGAAATGGAGTCTCCCAGAGGTTCCCCTTCCCGCTGGAATGTTCCTTCAGATTGTACGTGTCTGTCTCCCAACCAGCAGCCTGAGTTTAACGAGGTTTCCTCGTGTGTTGGAACGAAGACGAAGTCGCTATTAATGTTAAGGCAGACCTATGCGGCCCGATTTTGGAACTATGAAATCCACAAGCTTCGCCATCAGTGGAACCAGTAAGCCTTGGTGATGCTCTATAAGAAACGTCTTTGTCCCTAGATTGTACCAATTTGCCGTTTCATGTCCCTCCTGTGACGTATTATGACTCTGTTCATTCTTGCCCCAGGAAAGAGCCTCAAATCTCCCCCGCCCCTGCTTGAGAAGGACGCCCTGTTGGGGAAAAACTCTCAGACTGTGGGAGATTTCTGCCCAGAAATAAGAAAAGGGAGAGAAAGAAGCTGTGTTACGGGCCACGGGCTGAGAGCCCGGTGGCTAAAAGCGCTCACCCAGGGCATCGAAGGCAGGTAGCACGTCGAACTCCACCCCCTCCTGGAGCTGGGGTGAGCACAGCACGAAGCTGAGCACGCGGGGGTTGTCCCATCTTGGATTCTGGACCTCAAACTTCACGCTGAATGTTCTCTCTCTTTGACAGGCTTCCAGCTGCTTCCTAATTTCCTCGATGAACAATCCCCGGAGAGTTAACTGGTCCTGAAAACTTCTAAGAGGACTGAGGAAGACCACCAGGTCAGCATCAGATCGGCCTCTGAGAGCAGTGCCTTTGCCTGAGGATCCGCCCTAAAAAAGATGACAAGAGTTATAACTGACACTTAGTGGGATGAGCCTCCCTATATAAAATGACGAGAACAATCACTAACATTATTGAGCGCTAGCCGCCGTTCTGAGGGCATTACATGTCTTAAACTCCTATAATGCTCTCAATGACTCTATGATTTAGGTATCAGCATTACTAGTTCCCATTTTGCAGATGGGCAAACAGTTGCTCAGTGAGATTACATGTCAGCCCGGTCACCCAGCTTGTAGGTGGCAGAGATGCATCTTATTCCAGGCTCTGTGTTTTTTTCCTCTTGTCCCCTACTATTTTATATTATTGGACACCCCAGACTGGCTTGTGCTGGGTAGTTTTCACACATTATTTTACTTAATCTGCACAACCCTATGAAGTATCTGGAATTATGGATGAGGAAATTGGGACACAGAGAAGTTAAGTGACTTGCTCAAGGTCTCACAGCCAGTAGGTGCCATCTGCTTTCAAAATGTATGCTCTTAACCAACTCATGAGACTGCAGAAATGGGAAGTCCACTGATTAACAAATCATTTAACAGAGTTGGGCCTCAGTTTCCCTATCTCTGAAATGGGCATGGCCTAGGACAGTGGTTCTGGGGGGTGGGTGGGGCTGGGGACTCCTAGGACTTCACCCCAGAATCTATTTGAACAAGCTGTATGGTTAAATCAGAAACCACCGGCCCCCACGCTGACCCAAGTTTGCACCTTGGGTTCTATGTTTTCGTACTTTCTCTTTCTCTCTTCCTCCCACCCCCAGCTTTTCCCCATTCAGCGCCCCCTCCCCCAGCCAGGCAGCCCTGGGCTCACCTTCACCACCTTGGACACCCGCACGGGATGGCTGGCACCTTGGAAGCACCTCTCCTTCAAGAAGCTGCAGATGATGTGGATGGCCCTTTTGACCTGCTCTCGGAAACTCGTGTCCGGCTGGAGATTGTCTTTGATGAACTTGTCCAGATCCTTGGCTGGGGTATATCTGAGCGCCATCATGATACTTGGGCAGGGACAGGAGAGCCGGTGGGGACAGAACTGCCTCCCCGGAACCCACGGCTTTTATTTCTTGGTTTCTGGTTTCAGTTTCGTTTGTTTGGAAACAGTGGAGCTGGCTTCACGGTTCGCTTTATGAAATCAGGCACTCCCCTGATCCCAGTAGACAACCGCGGCTGCTAGCCTTGCCTCTCTTTGGACTCCACCCTGAAACTGTTGCTTTTAAAAAAATGTATTCCAATATATTACGGGGCTACAAATATTTTTTGGTTACACGGATCACTTTTATGATGCTTGAGTCATGGTTATAAGTGTGCCTGTCACCCAGATCGTGTTCATTGTACCCTTTAGGTAGGTTTTTGCCCTTCCTCTCTTCCCCACTCCTCCCCACAGCTTGATTTCCTTAAGTTTGACTTCCTGCTGTGCACATGTGTCCTCATCAGTCAGTTCTAGTTTAACAGCGAGTCCACGTGGTGTTTGTTTTTCCCTTCTTTAGATGCTTCACCTAGGATAATGGTCTCCAGTTGCTTTTTAACCCCCCAGCCAAGAGAAATCATAGTTAAAGGCAGATTTGAGGATTTCTTTTTTTGTCTTTTTTTTGTTATTGTTGACAATTTTGTTTCATAGTCTCCTGTGATTTGTTTTCCAGCAATACGTGCATATTGTAAAAAGAAAAAAAGAAAAATCAGGAAGTGTAAAAGATCACCCATCATCCTAAAACTCGAAAACTACCATTACGAACATTTTGGTATAGCTCTTCTTGGATGTTTTTCTGTGTTCACACACACAGAAATAGAGTTCATTTTTCTTTTCCTTTTTTTAAAAAAATGGCATTATATTATACTTTTTCCTCTTTTAATTAATAGACTTTATTTCATACAGCAGTTTTCGGTAGGCTTACAGAAAAATTGAACAGAAAGCACAGAGTCCCCATAAACCTTCTCCTTCCACCGTAAGTTCCTTTATTATTTTTATTTATTGATTAATTTTTAGACAGAGTCTCACTCTGTCACCTGGGCTGGAGTGCTATGGCATCAGCCTAGCTCACTACAACCTCAAACTCCTGGGCTCAAACGATCCTCTTGCCTCAGCCTCCACATTAGCTAGAACTACAGGCATGCGCCACCATGCCCAGCTAAGTTTTTCTGTTTTTGAAGTAGAGATGGGGGCGGGGTCTCACTGTTGCTCAGGCTGGTCTCGAACTCCTGAGCTCAAGCGATCCTCCCGCCTCGGCCTCCCAAAGTGCTAGTCTTGTAGGCGAGAGCCACCACACTCAGCCTACAACTCCTTTTCTTAGCCAGATTAATTAGTTAATCAATCAACACTCCCCACTCCTGCTGTATAACTTGTTGACTTATGCCTAAGGCAAAATGTAACCACAAGGGGGGGCGGGGCTCTGTCATTCACCAGCTGAAGTGCCTGTTTTCCAAGTTTCTGTTTGTTCCCAAATGTCTTCATGGCAATTGTAGTTGTTAAGTACTTTTGATTAAATATATAAACAGACCCAACACGAGTGCCAAACAACAAAAGAAGAGAGCTATCCTTAGAAAACCAATATTGAATTGTTTGGAAAGATGCGATAAAGTCAAATTTCATAAAACATCACATAGAATTAGCTAAGAGTGAGATAACTATAAAAGAATGAGGAAATAACTGGGAAAAAATCCACTTATGCTTAGGACAATGCCCTCATGCCCTAGCAGGTGGCTTTACATTATCGTTCCTTTTAAGGAAACAGAAACAGGAAATTATACTCATTTTTGTGCTTTTCGAGAAAAAAAGATGATGCAGGACTCCAGTCGGGGGGCCTGCCCCAGCGGAGACGCCTTGGTCTCCACTGAATGATCGGGAAATGAAGGCACGTTTGTGGGCCATGACAATTAAGCTAGAGCATACCCTGATATCTGATGTCCTACCCACATTTGGTTCTTTTGGTAGTCAAAGAACCAAAAGGAGGAAGTGACACAAGGTGACACAGCCATTAATAATTTGGACAAGAGCCAAGCAAAGCATACCTCTCATGTGCATATTTTTTTTGTGGAGCTCTTTTTCTAAAATTTATTTTTAATTATTGTGGATATACAATAGCTGTACCTATCTATGGGGTGCATGTGATGTTTTGCTATAGGCATATCAGGTACAATGAAAAAGTCAGGGTCACTGGGACATCCAACCTCTAATGGGTCACTTAAGCTTATCAGGCCAACGCTGGCACATCCGATTGAGCTGAGGACGGGGGTGGGGCAGCCTGGCAGGTTTCAGTCACTTGGTCACATGGCCCAGCTGACCGCTTTCGACAGGAACCACCAAGCCCCACGACCTGCCCCTTGCACTGGCCTCACCTTTGCCGGCCCTGATGGGAGACCGGACCTCAGCAACGCCCAGCGCCGTCTTGCCTCCGAGTCCCACCCATGATGAGCGTCTCTAGCTGTGGGTTGAGCTCCTGCACTCCCAACTGCGCAGGGACCTTCTGCCCCACCCGAGCCTCTCCCCCTTTCAGCTCCAACATCCTGTGTTCAATCAGAGCCAGTCGGGGGCATTCCCCCCCCCCCATGTGAGCCTGTGCGAGGGACTGACCACTCGAAATGGCATTTATCAAGCCCCTAGGATGCACCGGGGGCTCTTCAGCCATGATCCCATTGGAACCTCCCGGCAACTCTTTGAAGTACTGATTGACATCTCCATTTTCCAGATGAGGAGACTGAGACTCAGAGAGGCTAAATGACTTGACTATGGTCCCACAGCTAGAAAGTGACAGGGTTTGAATGCTGGGCTGAGTTGATTAAAAGGCTGGTGTGTTTTCAGGGTAGATGCTTTTGCAGAGTGTTTTATGTCAATGAGGGGGGAAAAGCATAATTAGCCAGGTCGGGTGTACCGATGTTTTTGAAAACTTTCCTCATGTATATTCATCTCAGCTTGTTTAGGCATGTCCCCATGCTTCGAGGAAGATCAGTTAGGGACAAAAATTAGGTTTCTTTCCAACTGCCACCCATGAGTGACTGGCGCTGGCTGCCTGGAACACTGTGTTGAGAAGGATTCGAAGGGTCCTCGTAGGCTCCGTGGGGAAAATGCTGTATTGATTAGTGATGTCTGCCGTGTGTGCGGGGAGAGTGGCAAGGGTCCCGCGATCCTGCGAGGCTTGTACGGACTTACGTGGCGCCTGTCTCCACCTGGTGGCAGCCACTGAATTGCAGGAAAAACTGTTTGATTTTTCTGGCAGCGATTTTGCAAGTCTTGATGAAGGTGGGAATCACGAGACATCAACCCGGACGTATTTTCAAACATACACCTGTCGTCGGGGTTTAGCAGAATCTGTGGGGAGGTGGGTCGTTTGAAAATAAATCTCCCAAGTGATTCTAATACGCCAACTTCCACCCCCAACATTGAGAACCACTCTTTTGGAGGTGAGACAAAGGAAATGGTCTCAAAGTTCACCGGGAAGAGAATTTTCTATGGGATAGAACTGACTTCCTTCTGGAAGTCACCAGCATTCCTGATAAATTGCTTAAGCACTTTGGGGATAGATTATAGTGAGATTAGGAATCCTACCGGAAAGTTAGTTACCTACTCAGCTCACTTTCAGGACTAGTGAGACTTTCAAATGAGGCTCGCTCTTCGTAGGTTGGAAGGTGCTAGAATGCAAGGGAGGTGTTTGATGATCCATGTTATTTTTAATCAGTGTATTAAGAACTCCGGATTGGGAATGTAACGATCCAGCTCCTCTCCCGGCATTGTCTCTGGGAAGCATCTCATTTCTTTCTCTGGGCTTTTGTTTCTTCATCTGTCTGATAAGTGAGTTGATTGAACTAGGTCCTGGCTCGAGTCTCTGGTTCTTTTAGCCTCGGCAATATCAGATTCCACGATGACTTGGGGCAGGAGGAAGGTGCTGCTTCCCTGTTGGGTGGGCCCTGGCGGAAAACATTCTTCTACGGGGGTGTGTGGCCAGTCCAGCCACCTCGAGCCACCTGCCCAAGATGAAATCCGCCAGAAAGCAGACTCCACGTGGGCAGAGACCACATCTGTCTTGTTCACCTGCTGTATCCCCAGCACCTAGAACCTAGTAGATGCTCAATAAATACCGACTATCCGAATAGCACGCATCCTGGCGGGGAGGAGGACCTTCCAGAAACCAGAAAGAAAAAAATGCAGACCACCAATTTTCCTGGATATTCCTACTTTATTTTTGGCTACATCAGCACAGAGAGAGGCGGTGGGCGGCTGAGCATGCACCGGGGGGCGCGCGTGTTCTCTAGGCGGGTGCGTGTGTCAGGAAGAGCGAGCGCCCAGACTAGGTGGGCGCGCTGTGAGCTTGCCGCATGCTGGGTCCAGCGCCAACGCCGGCGCCGGGCTCGGGCGACACAGCCACATGCTTTCTCCTAAGGGCAGACCGCGGGAGGGGGGTGGGCGCGGAGGAGGTGCCACGGGGAGGGGGGGACTAACGGGGAAGCTGTCGGCCGCACCTCGGGCAGGGCCAAGAGGTTGGCGTTTAGAAAATGGGTATTCAAGGCAAGAAACGAGTCCTCCAACGACCTGTGCGGGGAGCGGAGCGTGGGGGGCGCTGGAAGGCAAGGTGACAAGACGTGATTCAGGGGCGACTGAGAGTTTCAGCATCCAACTGAGGCTTCTATAGGTGACAACAGGGGCTTGGGATGAGTTTCCCGAGGAGGGACTTAATGGAAAGTAGGAAAACCAAACTTTTCTCAAGGGACACTGAAAACTGCCTGCCCCCAACCGCAAATGTATTATATAATGGTTGTCCACACTGCCTTTTCCTCTTTAAGTTTTTTTTTGGAAGAAAGCGAATGACGGATGATGAACCAAAGCCTTTAGCCTTAGGGTTCACCACTCTCTAAAGTTCCACGTCTGTGATGGTTTTGATTCTCCCAGGAGACTTAGTAAAGGGACTGCAGCAGACGGAGAGACAGACAATGGCAGAGACAGACGCCCGGTGGTTCTGCGTGACAGGATGCGAGAGGGTCAATGAAACGGAGAGGCAAAGGGTGTCGGGGCGGGCGCGGCTTGTTCACCTAACTAAGAGCAGAGGAGGGAGACGGGCTGGGGGCTTTGGATGGGCCCTCGGACCCACAGCCCTGGGTCTTCTCACTGCCTCCTGCGCGCGCCCCGCTAGGGGACATCTCCACAGCACGAGGGACGCTGCCACCCGCCGGGGCAGCACCAGCTGCCCGCCCCAGGCCCAAGGACGTCTGGCTCTGCCAGCCGGAGAGGTGGGTGATTTTAGAAGCGTGGCCCAGGTGCAAGTTCAGGGCTAGGCCAGTTTCTCAGAGTTTCCCCGTCAAGCTGGCGGGAGGAGGTGAGGGTGTGAGGTCGGGTTAAGACACACTTTTTTTTTTTTTTGAGACAGAGTCTCACTTTGTTGCCCAGGCTAGAGTGAGTTCCGTGGCATCAGCCTAGCTCACAGCAACCTCAATCTCCTGGGCTCAAGCGATCCTGCTGCCTCAGCCTCCCGAGTAGCTGGGATTACAGGCATCCGCCACCATGCCCGGCTCATTTTTTCTATATATATCAGTTGGCCAATTAATTTCTTTCTATTTATAGTAGAGATGGGGTCTCACTCTTGCTCAAGCTGGTTTTGAACTCCTGACCTCGAGCAATCCTCCCGCCTCGGCCTCCCAGAGTGCTAGGATTACAGGCGTGAGCCACCGTGCCCGGGTGCTTTTTTTTTTTTTTTTTTTACTATTATACCACTAGAAAGGCGAAGGGGTGAGAGGCTGAGCAAGGGGGGATTTAGTGTGATGAAAGAGTTAGGGAAAGAAAAGAGGGAGGAGGAGAAGAGAGAAGGCAATAGAGAAAGGGTATTTTTTTTTTTTTTTTTTGCTAGGAAGCAGACAGGTGTCGTTCTGAAAGAGGAGGGCTTCCAAGGCCCTCTGTGTTTCCCGTGCATTTGGAGCAGGGAGGGGTGGGTTCCTGGACACGGTGGTCTGTTTTCCTGGCAATCAGGGCGTGTGTTTTGGAGGGTCGTGGGGGGGGAGGCTCTATTTCTGCCCCAGTGTTTGTCCTCACGGCGTTGATCGGGTCTGCAAACAACCAAGGGCAGACACAGACATGACCCAGGGAGCGAAAGGGGCACGTGTGCGTGTGTGCATGTGAGTGTGTGTGTGTGTGTGTGTGCACTCAAGGCCAGGAGGGTCTAAAAACAGTCCCAAATGATGAAGCCCCTTTGTAAGTTGACCCAAGCTGAGAGGTTATTAAGTGACCAACCTCTTTGTAAACATCTCCCCAGCCCCATCCCAGCTCTGCACCCCAGGACCGGAAGGGGCGGCGTTCGGAGCCCGCACCCAGCATGGGCAGGGAGGGAGGAGTCTTTGGCAGCGGGCCCGACGTGAGGGGCCTCCAAGGCGGGCTCGGGCTCCGGCTCGGGCAGGCAGCGGGGGCGGGGGGAGGTAGGCGGAGAGGAGAGAGACCAGAGTGCTGTGGGCAGCTGGGCAGGCTGGGGGTGACCCAGGCAGGGGTGGGACATGGAGCTGGGGACCCAGACGCTATCCTAATCGCTTGACACGTGGTTCTCGTTCTGTAGCTGGTGCCAGCGCTCGATCTTCTTGTCCTTATTTTTCAGACACTCATACCAGTGCTTTAAGCGCTCTCCCTTGGCTGAGATCCCCAGCTGGCAGCCTCCTGGAGGGCGGCACGGGAAGACAGGGACCGGTGGTCACGACAGAGGGACATGCGGCATTCTCATGCTAGACCCACACGTGTATTTGGGGGGAAAGACATCACCAAGCAGTGACCCCCCGCAGCTTGGGATCATTTTCTATAGTGGGTTATTGTTATGATGATGTTGCTTTTATCATTTTTACTACTGACCTCCTCTGCCTCAAGAACCTTCAATGGCTCCCTACTGTAGCACCAAGTCATCATTTCATTGTCTATTTTTTAAAAAAAAATATTCTTAAGATGGGGGGATCTCATTCTGCCACCCAAGCTGGAGTACAGAGGTGCAATCATAGCTCACTGCAGCCTCAAATTCCTGGGCTCTAGCAATCCTCCTGACTTAGCCTCCTGAGCAGCTGGGACTACAGGCATGCACCATCATGCCTGGCTAATTTTTATTTTTGTAGAGATAGGGGGTCTTGCTATGTTGCCCAGGCTGGTCTTGAACTCCTGGCCTCAAATGATCCTCCTGTCTCAGCCTCCCAAAGAGCTAGGATTACAGGCATGAGCCACCACACCTGGCCATTCATTGTTTTCAAAGATGTTCTACAAATCACCACTCCACTCACCGAAACTTCTCTCCTACTACTTCTGGGAACTCATCGTCTACTTCCAAAGAGTCAGTTTCATCATCCTGCTCAATCCTGTCTTTGTACCTGTGCTCGGGCTGTGAGCCCGGCCGCGGGTTCCCTTCTTGCTCCATCTTTAATTATTTTTCTGCCTCATCCGTCGGAGAGGGACTGGGGAAACGAACACCTTTATCCTGGACTCGCAGGTGGATCAAGGAGAACTCCCTGGCACTCTGTTATCTGCAGAGACCACCCCCCACTCTCCTGTGCTTTCACAGCTGCACTGAAGGTGCCTCGCAGCGCAAGCCACCAAGCTTTGTAAGCCCGTTCACACACAGACATGCCCCGAGGGGACCCAAGTCGGGGCCACGGGCCGCCTGAGCCTCTGAACAGCGTGGCTGCCAGGAGACGGGGAGCCACCTCGGCCCTCCTGTGCCGGGGAGGACGGCAGAGGGGTTTTCTCTGGAGTCGGGAGCACTCACCGATGTAATCGTTGGATTTGCCGATGTCATAGTCCCAGACCGAGATGTCCAGCGACTTCTTTGCCAGGTCACTGTGTTTGATGTCGTAGAAAAACTCCTGGATGCGACAGAGGAAGACACGAGAGTCCTCTGAGCCTTCGGCGGCGGGGGCTGAGCCGCTGAGCCCGAGGGGACCCGGGTCTCTCCACGCGCTCACCGACACCGGGACCAACATTTTAAAACGTTTTTGTGTCAGTCCGTTATAACAGTGTCTGGTCTGGATGAGTATTTTCCTTATTGCTGATGAGTTTATTGGCCACTTGGATTTGTTATTTTGTGGCTTGCTCTGATTCCAGGAGAGGGTGGGGCAGGGCAGCCGAGAACGGCTCCGGGTCTGTTTGCACAGCGCCCTGCCCACGTGTGCACATGCGGGCGCGTTTCCTAGAAAACCCAACGATTCCAAAGCCACTGTACTGTCACTTCCCCTCCACACTTTGCAGTATACGGTGAAACCCAATACTGGCCAGCTCGGACCCGACAGCAGATCTCAGGGGAGGGGCCAAGAAGGGAGAATTCAGTGGGTGCAACAGGACTCGATGCACTGCAGGGACGTGGGGTGTGAGGGAGAGGACAGCACCAGCTGGCTGGGTGCTAAGTGTATTGCTACTTTTATTTATTATTATCCCCCCAAATCTCCGTATTCTAGACTATTTTAATTGGTAAAGACATTGGAGATGATTTAGTTCAACCTCTGTCCAAACACAGCTGCCTCCCAATGACATTCCTAATCTGTGGGCTTTTGTCTTAGGCTTGATTTCCCCCAGTGACAGGGAGCTCATTCCCTTTTCTTTACATGATTCAAGCTGACCTATGACAGATTTCCTCATGTGATTTGCGATATTCTAGTAGGAATTCATGTCTCTCTGACACACAGAAAACATCCCAGAGCATGACAAAGGATGACACCTTACCTCATTAAATTCGGGATTCAAGGTTTTCTTTTTAATTTGAGTCTTATGTTTGGCCTTCTTTCCCATGTCTGGTTTCAGCCAGCTGGGAGGAGATAGGAGAATCGTTATGGATGGAGTTTAATGACAAAGAAGAGCCCCTCGATGACCCCAAAGGCTCCTTGTGGTGTCAGGATAATTGATGAGCAAATTATAAAGTGAATCAACTTTGATAATGACCCACGGGCATTAAAGCATCCGCTGGTTCTAGGCACTGCGCTAAGTGCCTCACGTGAGCCCTAGGTGGCAGAACTGTGACCACTCACTGTACATACGTAGGAACTGAGGGACCAGAGAGGTTGAGACATGTGCCCTAGGTCACACAGCTTGTATCTGGAGCCTGAGCTCTCAGCCCGCACTTCCCCCAGTGAATTACACTGAGGGCCGTGGTGGGTGGTGCCTGGCATTTTTCTCATCTGTGACCCCTTGGGCTGCTGCCGAGTCCTGCAGAGATGCCGGCATAGGGACAGAAAGAAGATGAAACCTGACTATCGTCACTCCATTGTCAGAACTATTCCCTGGATTCCCTTCGACCTCAGGGTTAAGCTCAAAATCCTTAATGTGGTCTTAAGACCCTGCAGGGTTGGGTCCCGGCCCTTTCTTAGCCTAATCTTACACCATGCTCTTCACCCCACTTATTACACCCTCCTTCCCACCCCAGGGCCTTTGCACACACTGTTTCCTCTGCCCAGAAGCCTCTTCCCCTGTGCAGACACAGTGCCTGGCATATAGCAGGTGATCAGCCCATATTTTGTGAACCATATGAGCTAAAAATTCCCAAGGGTTGGGACATTTGGATTCTGACTCAGGGTGTCACTCGCTGAGCAACTTTGAACAGGGGCATGATCTCCCTGGGCCTCAGTTTCCCGACCTGTAAGGAAGGCAAACATTTCTTTCTCATTTCACAGAACTGTTTTTGAGGCTCGTCTTTAAGAAGAGACACAAATGAGAGGTTGAAAATTACCAAGTCCTGAGCAAAAATGAAGGGTCATTCTGGCTTTAAACATGATCTTTGTTTGGTCAGAAATGGCTTAACAGTCTCCTGTTTCTTTTCCCACAGCTGCAGCCACCGGGGCAGCTGTTTTGCTGGTGACCGCAACAATTCTGCTTCTCCTGGAAGTATGGGGTGGATGGGGGCGGGGAGAATTAGTTAAGAAAACCAATTTGCACGTGGCTGAGATTTAGTGGAGTACACAGGACAGCGTCCCATGAGCTCATTTTCTCTCTTGGGCAAAACCAAATTACTCTTCGAAATCACACTCATCTCTGACACGTGTGTTCTTTATCAACTAAATCCTCATTCGGAGGAAATTTGGAAGAAAGCTCACACCCGTCTGTTCTCTAGCCACGGGCTCGAGGGGAATATCGTGCTGTCCTATCAGAGGCAGTGGAGATGGGAGGAGACTCCCAGCTGGGGAGGACGTTCATCAATACTCTCCCCGCCATGAGAAAGAACAGCGATGGTAGTTATTTATACCCATGATGGCAGGTGTTTATTGAGCGCCTACTATGTACCAGACACCATGAAAACACACCGCTCGGACTGCATTCTCCAACTGCAGGGGGTGAAATCGGCTGACAGGTTACTGGGCTCTCAGTTTATCATGTTCTCGCTGAGCCCACGCTTCCCACGGGCTGTTCTTAGCCAATGACTGAACCCGCAGGGACACCAGGCAGCCCATTTCTGGAAGATGCAGGGCTCCTCCGACGTGTGACTGTGCCCGTGGATTCCCTGTCACCCTGCTGGAAATTTGGAAGTGCACCGCAGCAGCCCAAGATTCTTCCTACCCCAAATTCCTTCCTTCCTCCTGTTCTCCACCGGGATAAGACCCGTGGCAAGGTCTGTTGTCTCTGCAGGCCTCCTCTAGACCCCTCCCGATTTCCTCAGCAGGCGTCTCCCCCAACAAACCTCTTGCACATCTCGTCCTCTCCTGGTGTCCCCCCCTTCTTGGAAGAACCGAACTAATGCACAGCATTACTCTCTCCATTTTACACACGAGGACATTGAGGCCCAGAGAGTTAAGCCATGAGCCCAACATCACACAGCTAGAGAATATTGGAGACTACTAGAGCTGGGATTCAAACTCAGGCAGCCTGGATCCAGATCCCATGCTCCTAACTGTGTCTGTAGAAACACACATTTTGCAGCCACGAGTCAGACAGAATTCTCTGTCCCGGGGACAAGGCTGGTTGCTTTGTGTATGATATCTCATTTGAGCCTCATGCCCACTCTTGGAGATACAGGGAACTATTGTCTTCCTTTCACCAATGAAGAAAGTGAATGAGGAGCTAAATAACTTGCTTATCTAGCTAGCAGCTGGCTGAGGTGGGAGGTAAGCCTCATGTCTGACACAGTGGTGGCCATGCAAACGTGCCTGGAAGACGTCCAACAGGAAGCGCAACTGACCAAGGCCCCAAATGCAGCAGCTAAAGTCTATGCCATGTTTGCACCAAGGCTATGCCCCTAGCTGATGCCAGAGCCTGGCAGGGAAACTGAGGCAGACCTGCTCCTAGGAGACAGAACTCAGCTGATGGCCCTGCTGAACTGCATCTGGGCTGCTTCCCTCCATCCTTCCTCTTCCCCCACTCGGGTCAGAGCTGCCTGTGGCCTGGCGGCGCCCTCATTCTCCCCGACTCGCTCCTGACTGTCCTTCACATGGGCATTTTCCTGAATGAAATCCTTGTCTGCTTAATCCTATTTCTGGCATCTTCCTCTTAGAGGATCTGGACTAACACAGATAGCAACGTCTCTTTTATTCGCCGTGATTGAGATTACTGGAGGAGGCCCCAAATCTAAGGTCTTTTCCTTGAGCATTCCCAGAATGCACCTGGAACAAGCCAGGCTGCCTCTTTGGTGGTGGCCCTGAGCTTCTGGACGGGGTGCGGCCGATTCCTGGGGGTACAAATGGGGTTACCGCAACCATGCCAACCGCTCTTCCTCCTCGGAACGCGACAGAGTCACAAAGCTTTGCACGTGGGCAAGCGACACACCAGTTGACTGCCTGACACTCTGATCTCATGCTCTCGCCTGTTCTGGGCATGCATTTCACTGTGTGACCTTGGCCGGGTTCCTTGCCCTCTCTGGGTCTCAGTATACAATGATCTTGGGGAAGCTCTCTGGGTCCTTCCTTTCCAAGGATCTGGGATGGCCCCTGGGGCCCGAGGCGTTGACTCACAGCTTGACGAATGGGTCCGAGTAGCCGTTGGCGTCCATGGCGGCCAGGTGCACGCAGCGTATGATGCCCACGATGAGGCCTCCCTGCTGTGTGCTGTACATGAGGGACACCAGGATCTTGCCACGCTCCTCGATGTCACCAATGCGCTCCACCTGCTGCATTGGGGGGAAGGCAGTGTGGGCCCAGGGGTGAGGGCACCGGCAGTGTGGATGGTGAGCATTAGGGGGAGCCCGTGGAGGGCAGGGGAGCTCCGCCGTCGCTAGCGACGTCAGCACCACGGACAGCGCACAGCGCAGCCTCCTGCTAGAGCCCATGGTGTGAGCCAGGGCGTCGGATAGCGTGAGCCAGGGCGTCCGGCTGAGGCTTTACTGGGACTCAGAGGTGGCCTGGGCCCGGACTCTGATCCCAGACTCCCCTGACCCCACCGGTCTCACAAGGGCAGCCCCTAGAGTCATCTGGGGGACCCTGGCACAGGGCACGGAGCTGCAGTTCAATCTCTGCTGGACACGCAGCTCAGAGAGCCTGCCGCGTCCCCTCCGAGGCCGTGTGCCACTGCTCTAGCCCAGAGGGTGCCGGCAGGGCTGGTGGCCGCTGGGTGGAGGAGCTCGAGAGCTTCCCGGGTGTGAGAGGAAGGGGCTGGGGCTTCCGGTGTGAGAGGCCCCCCGGGCTGGTGTTCTAACAACGTGGGCAAAGGGTGGCTCTCGAAGAGAATCCACAGGCAGGTGGCTGCAGGGGAGAGTGAGGAGGGGTGGGGGCGGGGGCACAGAGGAAGATGCCAGCCCAGCCCGGACCCCGACGGTGGCTTCTGTTCCCTCTCACACTCACCTCCTCCTCGTACAGGGCCATGCCGCGGACCGACCCGGTGGTCCCGGTGCGCTTCATCTTAAGAGGAGGAAAGAGAAAGGAAAGATAACATTGTCCATGGGGCGTGCCTCCCTACACGAGGGGGACCAGAAACACTCACACTGCCATTAACATCCAGAGCCATGAGGGCGGTTCTCCAAGCTACTGTGGCCCTTTTAGCTAGAATTCTCCCTTTTAGCTAAAATTCATAAAGCATAATCATATGGCAGACCATGCTAATGCATAACAACCCATGGTGTAGGTTCTATTATAATCCCCATTTTATAGATGAAGACACTGAGGGTCAGAGTGGTCAAGCCACTTGCCCGAGGTCACACAGTCAATAAATGTCAGAACGCTCCATACATAAGACAGATAAGGGGCGCAGGGGTCTTGGGGTCTGGCCCGCCAGGTGCTTCTTTCCCCCATGGCTTCTGAAATCCTTTTGCTGAACTCTAAGGCTCTTAGAAACACAGTTGGGAAATGATTGGTTAAAATCCAACCTTCCCACTTTAGAGATGAGGAAAACTGAGGTCCAGAGGGGAGGGGACAGCATTTAGTGGGTCCCTGCCCTCAGCGGGACATAGTGGGGGAAGGTGGTGGCGGGAGGATTAAGGGTTAAAGGCGAAGAGTCAAGGAAGATGGTTGCAGTGTTCTGTGGCCACTGCAGCCCTGTCATTGTCCTGCCGCCCCCATGTCTCTGGGGCTGGCTGTGTCCACCATAGCAAGACGGGCAGACACAAGAGCTGATGACCCACCCAAGCGGCGGCCCGGCCATTGTCCTGACCAACTGGACTCATGGAGTCGGGGACGGAAGGGGAAGCCTGGAGAACCGGATGTTGCCAGGCAAAGACCCGGAAGAAATGCCTCATTCCTAATCTGTCCTTGCAGTTTGCTTGCCGTGTCTTGTTCCTCTGCCTGAGCTACCGAAGTCTGGCACGGGACACAGGTATCCCGTCCTCAGCCCGCCATCTGGTGGGAAGGTGCCACAGGGTCCCCTCCCTGCCCCCAGCGGCTTCCCCGTGGGAGCTGGCAGCTGCCCAGGGAGACCAGGGGTGCTGGTGTTGCAGGGGATCTGGGCTCTGGCCGGTGCCCAGAGGGTACACTGTTGCCACCCCGTGTGACCTCCCTGTGCGACCTTGTGCTCCCCTCTCTGGTCCCACATATAAAACAAGGGCAGGGGGAATCATCTCTGAAAATATAGAGTGCTGGAGGGGCCTCCCTGTCCCCCACTGAGTCACCACCCCCAGGGGAGACTGCCACGGGTCTGAGTGTGGAAAGCTCTGGTTCTAAAATCCCCCAGTTTATTCTGAGGTGCAGCCCAGCTGGGGAACCTCCTTTGGATCCTTGCTCTTTCTCTTTCCTAAAAGTCAGGCACCACCTCTACCGCCAGTAACAACCGTACTAATACTTCATATGAACTATCACGTTCCATCCTGAAAAGATCCTGCGAGGCTGGTACTGCATCAACCCATTTGACAGATGAGAACTATGAGGCTCAGGGAAATTAAAAAGTGTGCCTCAGGTTATTATACCATAAGTGGCAGAGCCAGGATTCAAACCTGGGCTGTCTGGCTCCACAGCCAATAAATACCCTTAAAACATCCTGTGATGCTGCCTCCTGTTTATCTGTGAAGTGATTTTTGATCTCTTGCCTGACAGGTGTGGAAGGCAATATTATTTCCTGTAATAACAACTGTTAATGTATGAGTACTTGTCATGCATTAAGTTCTATTCCGATTTTTTTTTAACACCACCCTCCCAAGAGACAGGTACTAGTAAATATTATAACACACGTTTTACAAATAACAACAAAAAAGCAGATCAGAGTGGTTCATTCCCTTGGCCAAGTCCATGAAGAACCAAGTGGCAGAGCTGGGCTTTGAACCCGGGCAGGCCACACTGCCGTACCACGCCACCCTTGCAGTTTTGCCGAGGAGGAGGATGGCGACATTCAGAGAAGTGATGATAAAGCCAGCATTGGCAGAAGGCAGAGAGAGGGTGTGGCCGATGTTCTGAGCTGGAATCCTCCCTCTCCTCTCCATCCTCCCTCCTTCTCTCGATCTCTCTCCTCTCCCTCCCCGCCATGCACCTCTGCTGCACCCTGGGTCTGTCCCCCCCAGCGCAGACCCAGAGCGAGGCAGCAGGCCCGGATCTCTCCTCCTGCCACTGGATCCCCGGGGCGAAGTCACTCACGGGAATCACTCGCTCCAGACAGATATTGAAATTCTTCCTCTGGTTGGGCTTCAGTTTCTTGAGGGAGAATCTGGTCTCGCCAATGAACTCGTTGTGGCCGAATTTGTCCTCATCACAGACCGAGATCCTGCCGTCCACGTAAAGAGTGGGGAGAGAAAGACAGACAGATACTGAGCTCCTGCTACACGCCAAGGGCTGTGGTTGTTGCTGGTGAGGAATGTGCGATGTGTACGGGAATAATGCGATTTCCTATTCATCGATCCCTGGGCCAAGTATTAATACTTTTCATTTCTTCTTTATTGCAGTGCAGCTCACATGCAATAAAGTTCATGAGTGTCAGGTTTGTAGCTTGATGAATTTTTGCATGTATACACACTGATAGAATCACCACCCAGAACAAGATATAGAATATTCCAGAGCCCAGAACCCTCAGGATTCTTCTACTTGCTTCAGAGATAACCATCCTCTCGACCTCTGGACACATGGGGTCACTTGTCCTGATTTTGATCTTCATCTAAATGGAATCATCCAACAGGACTCTAATTTATTCTTTTTATTGTTGTATAGTATTCCACGGTGTAAAATATATCATAATAATTCTGCTGTTGATGGACATGTGGGTTGTTTCTAGTTATTATGAATAAAACTTCCATGAAATATTCATATCTTTTAGTACACACATGTGTGTTTTTTTTTCTTTTTTTTTTTTTCCAGAACCACGCAGATCACATCCACTCCCTCTTACTCTCCCGGAGGAAGAGAACTCGTATGCATTTTTACTGACCATTTTCCAGGGAGTACAGTTGCTGGGCCATGCACCATGCATACGTTTAGCTTCAGCAGAAACTACTGAACAGTTTGCCAGGGTGGTTCCACCAACTATACTCCCACCAGCGGTTTACAAAGGTTCCAATTGCCCCTCACTCCCTCCAACTTTAATTTTGTCAGTCTTTAATTTTATCCTTTCTGGATGGGTCATTATATGTCTCTGTAGTTTTAATTTATATTTCCCTAATGATTAATGAAATCGGGTCCCTTTTCATATACTTTGTGGCCATTTGAGTATCCTCTTTTGCAAAGTTAGGGACTTAGCTGACCTTTCCTCACTTAATTTTTCTTCCTCCAAAACATCTTTAAGTTTTCTACTTTAGAGAAGAGACCAGGGACCAGAGAGATTAAGTAATTTTTGCCGACTAAAAGGCAGAACCAGGATTTGAATTCAGGTCTCCCTGAACCCTAAAACAACATGTTGTCTTGTGTTATGCTCTCTGCACAGCACGGAGTAGGAGAGGCTCAGCGAGGACAAGGCACGAGAAAGGTCCCTTGGGAGCCAAAAGGTCAAGGCATGATAATTCGTCCTGATATGTACTAAGAGGGGAAAAGTACTTTTTCTCCCACAGCATGGCAGAAATTCTGGGGGGACAGGCAGGGACTATAATGGTACCTCACTCCTTGGCCACCAACATCGGTTGAACGAATGTTCAAAGTCTTGGACAACCTGAACACCCTCATGGCTGAGTCCCACACTGTACAAGACTAGAGAAAGAAGTTGTCTCTACTCAGCTGGCTGGGGTGTAACCAACACCATCCTTCTGCAGGGGAATGTGTCTCTAAGGCAGGCGTCCTCAAACTATGGCCCACGGGCCACATGTGGCCCGCCGAGGACATTTATCTGGCCCGCTGGGTGATTTTGCCACAGCTGCCTGTCCTGCTTATTAGCCAACTCGTCCTGGGCCCACAGTGCACATGTGTGGAATGTGTGCCGCATGCTCCCACGGTCTGAGAGACAGTGAACTGGCCCCCTGTTTAAAAAGTTTGAGGACCCCTGCTCTAAGGACGTAAGAGTAATCGTTTTTGACCCTGTAGTACCCATTCTAGGAACTTACCTCAAAGATATATTAATAATAAGGTAAGTGCAAAAATATTTTGCTACAAAGATGTCTATCATGGTATTGTTTATAATTGTGAAAAAGCAGAAAGAATAAATATTCTACAATGGCAGGACTACTTAAGAAAATTCTGAAATAAACATAAAAATGAAATAGTATGCATTCAAGATAGCGTTGTCAATGCAAAACCACAATGCAATACCAGTATGTGCCTACCAGAATGGCCAAACATGAAAAAGTGTTGATGAGCATGTGAAGCAACTGGAACGCCCACACATGGCTGATGGGCGTGCACACTGGCATAGTCACCATGGAAAACTGGTAGTTTCTACTACAGCTGAACGTGACTGAGTCATTATGCTTTTAGGTATATATGCAACAGAAATGAGTGCACCTATGCACCTAAAAACAGCTACTACAATGTTCCTAGCAGCAGTATTTATAATAGCCCCAAACTAGAAATCACCCAAATACATCAACAGTGAAATGGATAAATAAAATTGTGGCATATTCACACAGTGGAATACTAAATAGCAACATGAATGAATGACCTACAACTACACACAACTTAGATGAATATCACAAATATATAGATACAAAAGGGTCACACTGTACAATTTTATTTCTATAAAGTACAATAGCAGACAAAATTAATTTGTCCCGTTAGAAGTTAGGATAGTGAATACCCTGGGGTGAGGTCCTTACAGGGAATGGCCACAGGGAGAGGCCTTTTTTTTTTTTTATAGGAATGTTCCATTCCTTGCTCCCAGTATGTTCACATTGTAAATATTCAATCTGCACAATTATTATATGTACATTTTTCAAAATGAATGTTACACTGCAATAAAAATGTTTACTGAACATAATATTGCAGCCAATTTGGAAAACAGTTTGCATGTGTTGTAAAAATGTTTTTGGAAAAAACCACATATCCTACGATCCAGCGATATTCCTCCTTGGTTTCTATGCTAAGGAAACACTTGGATGTACACAAGGAAGAATGAAGCTTGCTCATTGCAACTTTGCTTGTCACAGAGAAAAACTGGGAAGAACCTAAATGCCCACTGGTAGGGAATTGGCTAAACAAGCTGGTAAACATTGACATAAACTTTAAAAACACGCCAAATAATACCATGTATTGTTTATAGATACATAATTGTGAAGTGTTAGACATGCTTGGGAATGATACCCAAAGAGTTCTGGGGAGAGAAGGAAGAGAACAGGATGGAGGATGGGGTATACAAGAGGAGCTTCAACTTGCATCCGTGTGCTTTATTTCTTAAAAATAAAGGACTAAAGCAAATAGCACAACAGTGAGATTTTTAAAGGCTCAGTATTGGGTCCCTGGATTTTTGTTTTATTCTATACTTTTCTGCATATTTGTAATATTGAATAATACAAATATTTTTTTTTTAAAAATCTGTGATAAATCTATTTATTCTGTGGAATACTCTGAAGCAGTTAAAAAATAGGTTAGATCTAAATGTCCTTTCATGGCTATAACTCCGAGATACACTGTTAAGAAAAGGCAATTTCCAGACCTAATACAGCATGATACTTTTTATGTTATAAACAGTAATATATGTGTGTATATATATATATACTTTATATGAATGTATTTATACTCACAGGAGGAGGAAGGGAAGGAAGAAACCAGGGCAGGGAGGGGACCAACATTTTAAAGCAGCTTTGTTTTCACTATAATTTTTTTTACAAAAAGAATATATTCATGTATTACTTGTATAATTTAAAATGCAGTTTAGCCGGGCGCGGTGGCTCACGCCTGTAATCCTAGCTCTCTGGGAGGCTGAGGCGGGCGGATTGCTCGAGGTCAGGAGTTCGAAACCAGCCTGAGTAAGAGCAAGACCCTGTCTCTACTATAAATAGAAAGAAATTAATTGGCCAATCAATATATATAGAAAAAATTAGCCGGGCATGGTGGCGCATGCCTGTAGTCCCAGCTACTTAGGGAGGCTGGGGCAGAAGGATTGCTTGAGCCCAGGAGTTTGAGGTTGCTGTGAGCTAGGCTGACGCCACGGCACTCACTCTAGCCTGGGCAACAAAGCGAGACTCTGTCACATAAAAAAAAAAAAAAAAAAAAAATGCAGTTTAATTCAACACTGTCGAAAAATATGAAATGGCATCAACATATTGTTAAGTGAGACAGGTGTGTTACTTTATAGGACAATCCATTTTAATCACACACACATACACACACACACACACACTCTCTCTCTCTCTCTCTCTGAATGTTCAGACACCAAGATGTTACCAGTTGCACTTATCTGTGTCTTTGAAAATTGCTACCAAAAATATGTACCATTTTTATAAAAGTGAAAAAGAAAAAAAGAAAAACTACTCAGAGATCTTGTTAAAGACTGGATCCCCGAGAGCCACACCCGGGCTTCAGTGCTGCCTGGCCTCAGCCCCCCAAGCCCACCCCGGCCCCCAGAAACCTGAGCGTCTTCCGTTGCATGTCCTCGTCCGTGATGCCGTGATAGACCAGGGTCTCGTTCCAGACGGGGTTCCGGGTGTTCCGCAGAGTTTTTGTACGAAGCTTGTTGGACTGGAGCCCCAGAGAGACAGACGGACAGACAGACGGACAGACAGACAGACAGACATCTGCCTCAGTGGGGAGCCCGTTCCCAGAGCCCCATCCTTTGGGCGGACTTGGGGTGAGTGGGTGGCTTTCCCATAGGAGCATCCGAGGGCTTCGTTGTCCCCAAATGCATGTGCTCAGGGAGTGGGGGCTGCCTTCTAGGGGCCGGCCACGAACAGATGATTTACCGCAGGACATTGGGTCCCTCCTCCCGCCGTGCCCTGGGCCCCCTCCCTGCACTTTCCCTTAAGAGAAGAAAGCAGAGACAGCTTTCTCTTTGAGAAAAAGAAATAGCATTCGTAGGCCAGGGAGGCAGAAATGAGCGCCACCCGTTCCCTCCTAGGCAGGGGACGCCGGGATGGTGCCTGCTGCTTCATGCAAATCGTATCCTCCGTGCCTGCCACCCCATGGGGGACAAAGTTTTTAATTTCATGCTAAGAGAGAGCTGTCCATTTCTGCTGAGGGATGAGGAGTGCTGGGTTGGGGCGGGGGACGGGTGAGGGAGGGGGGCGAGGTGGGCGCTGGGGAGCCACAGCAGGTATTAGAGCAGGGGAAGGCACGAGCGGGATCTACTTCTGTCCTGGCCTTGGGCAGCTCCATGGATCGCAGGTGTCTGAGCTGGGCACATGGGCAGAGCCCTGTCCCCGGAGGGAGCAGGACTCCTGGCCGGCCCTTTACCCCAGGCAAGGCTTTGGCGCTCACAGGATGGGGTGAGCGAGGGCAGGGCGAGGGATTGGGGGCCGATTGGGCTATTTTAGGCTCGGAGCTGAGAACCCTGGGCATCTGCCAGGGCCCCTGCGCCCAGCGTGCAGAGAGGCCCGGGCCATATGGTACCTTGCTGGCTCCCGGCAGGAGGTGCAGCTTGACGTAGGGATCGGCCAAGCCGTTGGAATCCATGGGCTTCAGGCCCTGCGGGAGAGGGAGGCAACGGCATGAGGGCCTCGGGAGGGCCCGGGCTCAGCTGCCACAGGCAGCGGGCACAGCCCCTGGCCTCTGTCCTGCCCGGCGGTTCACCCAGGGGGCTTCCTCTTCCAAAGACAGAGAGAAGGGAAATGCAGTGTCGTAGAAAGAGCGCTGGAATCAGGAAAGGCAGGGTTTGAAGCCTGGCCATGTCGCTTCCTGGCTGTGTGACGCCAGGCAAGTTTCTTAACCTCTCTGAGCCCCCGTCTCCTCACCTGTCAAGTGAGAACAGCACCTGCCTCGTGGGGTGGGGAGATTTAAGTCCCACAGCAGTAATGGCACAGGTTTGACTGTGCAGGGCCATTGATACGAGAATTTCTTCTGTCTCTGCCAGCCCTGAGACAGCAAGACCAACTCCACCCCTTCCTCCTCCTCCTCAGCCTGCTTGGCGTGAAGATGATGAGGATGAAACCCTTCATGATGATCCGCTTCCACTTAATGGATAGTAAATATGGTGCATTTCTTATGATTTTATTAACATGTTTCTCCAGCTTCCTTTATTGTAAGGATACAGCATATCATACATACGGCACACAAAAGATGTGTTGACTGACTGTTATCAGGAAGGATTCCGGTTAAGAGTAGGCTACTAGTAGTTTATAAGTCTTTGGGGAGTCAAAAGTTATATGTGGATTCTTGACTGCGCAGGGGGTCAGCGCCCCTAACCTTGCATTGTTCAAAGGTCAACTGTATTGTGTCCAGGGACCTCCTTGGACCTCAGTTTCCCCATTTGGTCACTGGAATTGACAGAAGCCTCTGCTTTATGTGGCTCCTGGAGAGTTGAGAGAGATCTCACCTTTGAAACTCAGTTCCCTCTTTTTACCAGCTCTGTGGCCTTAACTTTCTAAGCCTCAGTTTCCCCATCTGTACAATGGGCTCAATAAGAACCCCTACCCCGGAAGTGTCTACCAAGATGAAACAAGATAACGCACGTGCTTATCTCGCGGTGCCGTTGCGGGGAGCAGTTAAATGTGTCTAAACGCTCCCCGTGGTGGCTGGCACGTGACAGGTGCTCAATAAATGAAGCGGTGACTCGGGCAGGGGCACGTGTTGATCTAGGAGTTGTGCTGAGCATTTCGTACCTCGTTTGTCACCCAAACGGGGACATTTTACAAGTGAAAGGGGGAGATCTCGGCTATGACAGTGAGGCAGCAGGCAGAGATGGGGACCGTCCTGGCACACGGGGACACATGGCCACCCCCATCTAACACAGCCATCCTCATGGGAGAGGCATGACTCTTGGCCCCAGGTTACTAATGGGTGCACTGACGCACAGAGGGGTTAAGTAACTTCTCCCGAATCACACAGCTGGGCAGTGGTGGGCGGTATCTGAGCCCAGCGAGCCCGTGTCCTGAGCCCTTGCTTGTTTTCGGGCGGGGACCAGCCCCGAGCTGGAGGGAGGGCAGTCTCGGTGGGTCACTGTCTGGGGTTTGCACGAGCGTCATCACCTTTCCTTGGGGTCCGGGATCGTGTCACCGCGGAGCACGCAGCGTGGCTTCCCTGCCCCTCGGAAGCCCACGCTAGCGTCCCGTGTCCCCAACCGCCGGCCCACTCAGGCTGCCGCTGCAGCGTGACGGCCACGTCAGCCGGAGGAGCCGGGCAGACACAGGCGTGGCCGCTGCCAGGCCGGGCTGTCATTGCCTCCCAAGCAGCCCCTCCACGGTCCCCTCCGGACGCGCTGTGGGCTGGCCGGGCAGGTACTGGCTCTGCCCCGGAGGCCCGGCTGCCCCACTCCCAGCAGGTGGCTGCAGATAAGTGGCCCCCCTCCGGCACCATCCCCAGAGGAAGTCCTTCCCCCCCCAAGGAGTTTTCCCGGCTAATTACTGTGACACTTCTCATCACTGCCACTGTCACAGATGGACAAGGCAAGGACAGGAGACAGCTTTGCTAAACATCCCCATCCGACTCTCCCAGAAATGCCACGGCATCCTGCGGGGTCCCCAGCCCGGCCCCGTCACCCACCTTGGCCTTTATGATGGTGCACTGCAGGGAGCTGTTGTCCTGGTCATAGAGAAGGCTGAATTCCAGGGCACCCAGGGTGGCTGAAGCGGGCAGAGACAGGAACCAAGAGAACACTCATTTAGTCACTCGACAAACATTTCCTGAGCACGTACTATGTGGGCTATGCATGGAGACCACAGATGAGAGGAAGATTCAGTCCCTGCCTGGAAACCCCACCCTGGTGGACCTTCCACTTCTTTAAGCACTCACGATATCTGCAATCAGTTAATGATTATTTGTGCCCTTGCCTACTTAATGACTTCCTGTCCCAAGAGATTGACAGCCCCATGAGGGAAATAGCTGGGACCACCTCGGTGACTGCTGTCTCCCCAGTGTGCACACTGCAGGGCATACAGTAGGCGCTCACTTATTTGCTGAAGGAATAAATGAGACTTGGCATTTGCTGTTTCCTCTGCCTGGAATGCTCTCCCTTTAGATCCTTACATGGCTGGCACCTTCTCATTACCCGCATCTCAGCTTTAATGTCACCTCTTCCAAGAAGCCCTCCCTGCTTACTCCCTGAAGTAGCTACCCTCACAGTCACTCAACATATTTTATTTCCTACATGGTGCTCCGTTTTTGTAACATTTGAAATGATCTCACTGGTATGTTAACTGCCTCTCTTCAGTAGAATGGTAGCTCCAGCAGATCAGCCAATTTGTGGCCTTTTGCCATGGCATATACCGAGCACCTGGATCAGTTTGAGGACTTAGTACATGCTCAACAAACGCCTGTCAAATACAGAGGTGGGTGAGTGAACAGTCTACAGAACTGAGTGTGGAGAGAGGCTCATGGTAAGGGGGTAAACTGATAACAGCATCAAACACGAGGCTGGGAGGAAGCGTCTGTGGTTACGAGGTCGGGGTGGGGTGGGGGACATTCGAAGCAGGAGCAGTGGCTGCTGTTCCAGGGCAGGGGCAGGGATGAGGACAGGCAGAGAGGGGGAGAGACATGGTGTGTTTCCAAAGCAGAAACAGCCCGTGGCTGACAAGGCGGGGTGGCCGCCCTCCCTCCTTTGTCCTGGGGCTGCAGACCCCTCTACCCTGGGAACAGACGGGGACAGCTGACAGTTCACCCGGAGCTGCCCGCTGGCCTGCCGCCACAGCGCGGGTGACCGCCGGCCCCTCCCGGAGCCTCACCCTCCTCGCCCGTAAACCGGGAGTGGCAGAAGCCACCGCTCCCAGGCTGGCTGGGAAGATGCAACGAGCTAATGCTCGGGACACTCTCGGAACAGTGCTCGGCACAAAGCAAGCGCTCTGCGTGTGTCGCCGCGTCTCGGACCCACACACTTGCCAATCCCGCCTCCCCCCGCCCACGGGGCTCCAGACACATACAGGAGAAGACACGTCACTGGCGTGGGAGCAAGCGCACGTGTGTGTCCCCTGGAACTGGTGTCTGAGCCCCTACACAGCAGGCCCTCTCTCGGTCACTGAATGGGCGCAGGCAAGAGAAAATGCCCAGTAATTCTAAATCACGCTTAATAAATTACAATAATAAATTCGAAGACATACATTAAAGAGTTTTAAAAAGTATTAAAATACACACACACACATCCCCGGGAGTGAGCTGGCCGAGTGACGATCATTCTGTGTCTCACGCTTTGAGGAACTACCAGACCAAACCTCCAGAATGCAGTTAGTGCCACTGAACTGCATAGTTTAAAATGATTTCGGTGGTGACTTTGATATTACATGTACCTTACCACAATTAAAAAAATACATGTAGCGTTTGTTCTTGAGAAAGCTGATTTCATTTTGTGAATTAGGAGCGCAAACCTGCACATCTATGGCTTGGTTAGCGTGTGTACTGGGTTGGGCGTCGTATTAGGGGCTGGGGGTGGACGGGCTGTCCCGGAGCCAGTCCTGTTTTCCTGGGGTCAGCTCCGGAAGCTGCTTTTCCCAGACGTTGCTCTCGTAAGTGCCACCTACTTGCGTCATCCGAATCGTAGCTGTTGGCTTCCTCCTCCTCCTCCTCTGGGGGTGGCGGCTGGCGGGCAGGGGCCGCGGCGGGCTGCTGCGGGGCAGCCACGGAGGACGCTTGGGCGTAAGGTGCTGGCGGGTGGCCCGCTCGGTCCTCCCTGGTTCCAGGCCCTGAGTAGCCCCCAGCGCCCCCTGTTCTCTCCTCTCGGGACGGGGCCGTGGTCCCTGTGTAGCCGGGCTCACTCGGAGCCACCTCTGCAGGGGGGTGGGAAGAGACACAAGAGGACAGGAAGGGGCAGCTGAATCCCTGTTTCACGACGACGACAGCACGCAGGGAAGCTTTCAAGAATGCAGGTTCCCAGGCCCCACCCAGGCTCCGTGGGCCATGCCGTGGGGGTCTTGGAATCTGGGTCTCAAATGAGCCCCTCGAGCTGATTCCAATGTGGGCAAAACAGACCTTGGGGGACCCTGATCAGCGGTGTGGACTCTGGGGCCAGACAGCCTGGGTTTGAATCCTGGCTGTGTGACCTGAGGCAAATTACTTGACGTCTCTGAACCTCAGTTTCTTTACCTGTAAAATGGGAGTTATAATATCTGAAGGCGCTCAGATAGTAGTATTTATTTTAAATGAGCAAATGTGCAGCACTAACAACAGTGCCTGGCACATTATAAAGCAATAGATATCTTGTGGCAATGATTGGTGATGGTGATGAATGTTGATCATAGGTAGTGGTCACTGCGGCTTAGTGTGGGCTTCGTACATTCCAGGCAACGTGCTGAGGTTTCTGTGTATTGGTTTATTAAATCCTCCCAACAACCCTGTAAGGTTGATCCCACTATTTCCCCCATTTTATAGATAAGGAAACTGAGGCTCAGAAAAGTTAAGCAACTTGCCCGGGGTCACACAGCTAGGAAGTGGAGGAGCAGGGATTTGAGCCCAGGCAGTGTGCACTCCACATGTCCTGGCACTTTCTGTCTATCTGATCTTGGTGAACTATGAACTACCGAGTGTTGGAATCAGGGGGCTGCCTACATCTTATCAGATAGGTCCCGGTGCAGGCTGTCAAGACCTGGCAGCTCCCTGCTGTGTCTCAGGGACGCAGGAGAGAGGTGGCCGCTTGGGAGGGACGGGGAGGGCTGGACACTTGCCTGTCTTCTGCTCTGGAAAGCGTCCTGCTGGCCCAGGCCCGGGTCTGCTGCCTCCCGGGGGTCCTGAGTGAGGGGAGAGAGGAAAGGGTGCAGCATCATCCGGGTGCTCGCCTCTCCCCCTCGATTCACAGGTGTGACACAGGCCCGGGGTGGCAGGTGACATGCAGAGGCAACTGAGGCTGCAGGAACAGCCTTGTTGGGGGGAAGGGAAGGGGCTTTTAGGGTCAGAAGGGCCTGGGTCCCAGACCCAGTGCTGTGGGACTCCCGGGCCTCAGCCGGCTCCTAGACATGGAGGAGGGAGACGCTGATGAGTCCGCTAGTGGGCGGACAAGACGACGCTCCCTCCTCCTCCTCCCCCTCCCGCCTGGCTTCTCGGCCCAGAGGATTACTTATTCTACGGGTCTTAGAAGAGCTCAGGGTTTAGTTGTGGCTACAGCTTTGCAGAAAGCCTGGCTTCGAGCTCTGCAAGTGGCGGGGGCGGGGGCAGGTATTGGGGACACGGCCGAGTGACAGCCTGGGCAGGTGCCGGCAGCGAGCGGCAGGTACCTGGCTGCCCCGGCTGAGGCTGCACTGGGCCCTGCACCGAGCCGGGCGCGGGTCTGGAGGCCTGGACTGAGTTGGCCCGTCTCAAACCTGCAGGGGCGAGAAGAGGAAGCAGCATCGTCCTGTGTCACTCACGCACGCGGCGGGGAGAAGCCCCCGGGGTCTGTGGGAGGCAGCCCCCACCCCACGCTCGGCTCTTCCTGGCTCCTCCTGCCCTCCACGTGTTCTCGGTTTAATACTCACGCTCGCCGCATCACCGCAGTGGCACGGTTGTTAAAAAGCACGAGTTCTGGGATCCCGCTTCTACCTATGTGACCTTGCACAAGTGACCGATCCTCTCTGGGCCTCAGTTTCCTCAAATGTTAAGTGGGGAGAACAGTACCTTGCTCAAGGGGTTGCGGTGAAGATACAGTGATATGAACAGGAAGGGTGCTCAGCATGTTATTGTATTATCATGGAAAGAATCTGTCTCTACCTTCAGACGGACTTGGCTTCGCACCCCAGCCCTCTGCAGCTATAGGGCGACAGGCTGGTCACTCACTGTCTCTGGACCTCAGAAGCCTTACGGAGGCAACAGCTCTACCTAGTTCATAATAATGATGAACTAACATTTATTCAGTGCTTACCTTGTGCCAGGGACTTTACATATAAGGATTTACTTAAGGCTGGGCGCGGTGGCTCACGCCTGTAATCCTAGCAATCTGGGAGGCCGAGGCGGGCGGATTGCTCGAGGTCAGGAGTTCCAAAGCAGCCTGAGCAAGAGCGAGACACTACTATAAATAGAAACAAATTAATTGGCCAACTAATATATAGAGAAAAAATGAGCTGGGCATGGTGGCGCATGCCTGTAGTCCCAGCTACTCGGGAGGCTGAGGCAGGAGGATCGCTTGAGGCCAGGAGATTGAGGTTGCTGTGAGCTAGGCTGACGCCACGGCACTCACTCTAGCCTGGGCAACAAAGTGAGACTCTGTCTCAAAAAAAAAAAAAAAAAAAAAAAGAACTTAATCTCTACACTCATAACCCCACGAGGTGGGTGCCTTATTAGCTCCATTTTACAGATGGGGAAACTGAGGCACAGAGAGGTTATGGCACTCACTCGATGTCTCTTGGTTGGTTAGTAGCAGAGCAAGGGTTTGAACTCAGGCAGTTGGTCTCTGGAGTCCGTGCCTGAGACGCTTACATACTATGGCTTTCCATGGAGCCGCTGGGGGTTGAATGAGATGATACGTGTGGCAGTTTGGGGCACCCAGAAGGCACGCTACTCTGGGAGGAAAGCCCTGCTGTCTCTTACGTCAATGGGCTGGATCCCACCTTTCCTGAATGCAGATCTTTTTGTTGGACAGATGCTTGAATGCTCATGACCAAGGGTGCTTTGCCACCTCTGCCTGGGGGTTTACAAATCATCAAGTCTTGTCCCACGGTCCTACATTAGCACTGCCAATTGTTTGTTCGTCCGGGTCCTTGTTCGTTAGTTCATTCACTCACTCATTCATTCAACAACCTTTCATTAAATGTTCACCAACTGCCAAGCCCTGTGCAAAGATGGACAAAGCCCCATCTTATTTCTTCTGGGAGCCTACAACCCAGTCACAGGAAGGAGACAGATGCTGAAATAATGAGTTTATAAAACAATGATAACCAACAGTCATTGAGTTCTTCAAATGCACCATGCCCTGAACACCACCTCATGGAACCCTCAAAACTCAATGCTGTAGACGGGGTTTCCACCTTGCCCTTATTTCCATATGACCTTGGGCAAGTTGTGGGTTTTTGTTGTTGTTGTTCCATCCTCTCTTTGACTTATCTATCAAGTGAGGATGATTACAATAGCACCCACCTAAAAAGAGTGGTTGGTTGCATTAAATGCTATAGCCCGTGCAAAGGGTTTAACGACAGAGTAGGTGCTCGTTAAACTAGAGTTGCTGTTATGATTAACTATTAACTCAAATCTGCAAACATCTGAGAGCCCGTAATCAACTGGGAATCTTAGTATGGGCTGGAAAATGAGGAGGAAGAGCTGAAATTATGGTGGGTGCTCCATAACTATTTGGAACATAATGAATTAATGGAGAGAGACATGTCCCTGTATTTAGACAAGGGAGAGAGATTCAGGTTCTATTAATAACCTGTTTTAGACAATGATAAGCAATACATTATGATAAGGGCTGTGCCACTACTCTGGGGACTCAGAGAAGGAGGCAACTGACGCAGCTCCAGGTAGAGCAGGTGGATGCTAGAAGCTTCATAGATGACAGGAACATTTACATTGACTCTTGCACAACAGGGGTCCAAATTTGGTTCAGGCATGTCCTGTGACTGTCTTTTCCCTCTGGGGGGAAATGATACAGAGTTTAAGAGCACAGGATTTGATATACAAAAAATTAACCCCAAATGGATCAAAGGGCCAAATATAAGAGCTAAAACTATCAAACTCTTAGAAGAAAACATAAAAGGAAACGTTAACAATCTTGGATTTGGCAATGATTTCTTAGCCATGACCTAAAAACACAGGCAGCAAAAGAAAAATAGATAAATTGGACTTGTTCAAAATTTAAAACTTCTGTGTATCAAATGCTACTATAACAGAGTGGGGAAAAAATCTCTATAGAATGGGAGAAAATATTTGTAAATTATATATCTGATAAGGCATTAATATCCAGAACATATGAAAAATTCCCAGGATTCAACCACAGAAAATAAACAACCCAATTTAAGAAATGGGCAAAGGACTTGAACAGACAATTCTCCAAAGAAGATACACCAACGGCCATAATAAGCACACGAAAAGATGCTCAACATCACCGATCATTAGGGAAATGCAAATTAAAACCACACCACCACAATGAGATACCACCCCATACCCATTAGGATGACTAATGTTTTAAAAAACAAAAAGTAGAAAATGACAAGTGTGTGGTGAGGATGTGGAGAATCTGGAACCCTTGTGCATTGTGGGTGGAAATCTAAAAATGGTGCAGCTACCATGGAAAACGGGATGGGGGTTCCACAAAACGTTACATATGGAATTACCATATGATCCAACGATTTCACTTCTACATGTATACACAAAATAACTAAATGCAGGGATTTCAGCAGATTTTTTATGCCATGTTTATAGCAGCATTATCTTCAAGAGCCAATATGTGGAAATAACCCAAATGCCCATTGATGGATAAATAGAAAAACAAAATGTGGCATATACATGCAATGGACTGTCATGTCATCTTAAAAAGTAAAGAAATTCTGATAGATGCTACAACCCGGATGAACCTTGAAGACATTATGCTAAGTGACATAAGCCAATTGTGGCCAATTACAAAAGGACAAACATATAGGATTGCACTTATATGTGCTACCTCAAGTAGCCAAAATGATAAATACAGAAAGAAAAATAGTGGTTACCAGGGGATGGACAGAGGGAAGATGGAGGAGTTATTGCTTAATGGATACAAAGTTTCATTCTAGAATGACTAAAAAGTTCCGTAGATGGCCAATGGTCTGGTTCCGTTACAACGTGAACGTGCTTTATGCCACTGAACTGCACACGTTAAAATGGCTAAATGGTAAGTTTTATGTGAGATATGTTTTATAATAATAAAAATGACTTGAGAAAGCATTGCCAATAAAAACCTCACCTCTGGCAGAGAAAAACACAAAGTACAGGCTTTGATGTTGGACAGATATGGGTTTAACGCTCATTTTGACCAATTATCAGCTATGTAACCTGGGGTAAGTGGCTTTGCCCCTCAGAGCCTCAGTTTCCCCATCTGTAAAATAGGACTAATAAAAGTCTTATACCTCAACTTTGGGGCTGTGGCAAGGATTAAATGAGATAATATATGGGGGAGAGCATGGGAGAAGATCTGATACACAGTAAGCACTTAACAAATATTTCAAGACGTTGCAGATTGAGCAATTCGTCTCTCTCTGTCCATCCAAACCACATGTTCATTAGCAGGTCTGGGCAGCAGATGAACAACAAGGCATGTGCCCAGCTCTGTTGCCAACAAGAAGAGGAAGTGAGTAGAACGAGAATTGTTTCTGAATCCTGTCTTTTCTACCATAGACTAGAACTAGCATCTATTATAGGATAGAGCATAGCACACAGTAGGTGCTCCATAAATGCTGACTAAATAAATAAATGAAGACACCATCCTCCTTGTCCTGTCCGATTCTCTTCAGCCAGGAGGCCTGTTTGGATTCGCCCACCTCTCTCACCTGCTGGGCTCCGGCCGGAGTCCGCAGCGCCCCCGCTGGGGCCGTGGTCCCAGCTCTCCGAGTCCCGGCCAGAGGTGCTCATCCGTGCCTCGGAGGCCCTGCGCGCGGGAGGCCCATAGCTGCCTCGCCCAGGAGCAGAGGCCAGGTCAGGGCCTGGAAGGAAAAGCATGAATTGAATGGAGAAAGCACAATGAGGGAATGAGGTGAAATGACCCCTGTCCCAAAGAACAAAACAGTCAGCAGGACTCACCCGTCTTCTGACCTGGGGCCCTCCTGTCTTCCGTGTCAGCTGGAGAGAGAGGAAGGATTTCTGATGTCTGGAGAACCACTACTTAAGAAGCCCATGAAAGGGCTGATCCACCACTCCCAAGAATATTTTTATTAAATAAAAAACTAAAATCTTCCTCCCAAGCTCCGCTCTGATCTGTTTACAATTCCACGTTATTTCCTTTGCATGCACAAACACATATGAGCACACACAGGCTTAGAAAAGAACAGTTAAGCTACACAATCTTCTCAGCCTAGAGGGGGTGGGAAGCATCCATTAGGGGTGGAGACAGGGGACTGCTCAGGAATGCAGTGTATCGCGCCAACATGGCAATTCTTTGCAAGGACTAGAAATTGCTCGTGTCTTTGTCAGGAAGAAAACATTTGTTGAATGTTTCTTGGGTGCCAGGCACTGTGCTGAGTACCTTGAGATGTCATCTTATGTCTGGTATAGTTGGACACTTCAATTTTGGAGACCTCTAGCTATAACCTCCTTTCAGAAGCACCGTTTGCACTTGACACCAGAACTGTCATTTAGACCAGATTTTATCACTTAGAGTCAATTGAAATTATTGCAAGGACTTTATCTGGCCAGTCTTAGTAGTCTAATCAAATCAAAATGTGTTTTTATTGTGGTTGCTTTTTTTTTTTTTTTTTTACTGTTTCGCTTCTCTCTTTTAATAATTAATGATAATACTTGGATAATAGTGATAATATCAATAGTAGTGGTCATTTTCTTTCACCAATGTCCCTTGCATTCCTCTTTTACTTTTATTGTTTTGGTGGTGGGAGGCTTTCAATCCCTAATTTTAATTTCCACCTTTGTTGTACTACTAAATATTCCACCAGGGGTGACAACAAAGCCTCTTGGCAGCTGGGCATTGCTAGAAAGTTCCCTGTACTACCCTTTTGATAAGAGTGGGTGATGGGCTGTGAAGGGGGCCCAAGAGTCCTAGACCCAAGTCCAGAGGCTGACTGTCTACCAACTGGGTAGAAACCCAGACATGGCATCAGGACATCCTTCAGGTAGACCAGTTGGCCAAGAGCTGTCCTTGGTGCTGAAAGAGGAGTTGTTTTGTCCTACCTCGAGCTGGAGCCCGGACAGCGGGCTTGGGCTCAGGGGCAGGCTGCTCAGGGGCAGCAGGCTCGTTCACAGGCTGCTGGGGCTTGGTCTTCTTTATAGGCATAGGCTGTGGGAGGACCTGTTTGGGGAAGCCTTTGAAGAACCACGCTCCAGAACGCTTCCACACCTGGAAGGAGAGGAAAGGGGTGAAGACGTGGCAGCCAAGCACTACTGCACCTGCCTTCGTGTGCGTCGATGTTTGTAGTTGCTCCCTGCCTGGCACGCTTTTCTTACCAGTACACAGCCTTGCACAGTCCATATCTATTCTACACATTGGCAGCCCTGAAAACTCGATGAGTGTGCCCATTTTATGGATGGAGAAAGCTGAATATCAGAACTGTTAAGGACTCATCCAACAGGACACAGATGGAGAATGGAAGAACGAAGACTCATTGCCAAGTCTCCCATCTCTTAAACGTGGTGTGCTCTCCACGGCATTGGTTGGTTGTAAAGAAGGTGATCTACCCACAACTTCCTGAAGACCTGTGGGTTAGAACAGGGCCGCACACTTAGGACGATGTGCTGAACATCTTCCCCTCGGTCCATTCTCCACCCTGCTCTGTGTCCCGGGAGGCTGCCCAGTGTGGACTGCAGTAACCGGACTTCTTTGATCTCTGGCTGCAGGCTTATGCGGTCAGAAGCACCCACAGGAGTTTGCAGCAAGGAAGAGAGTGCGATTGTGGCATTTATCTCCCTGGCTTCCTCCCCGCTAGTCGGACAGTGACTGCACGCCTGTTGGGCTGCACCTGCCTTCCAGTCTGGTAGCTGCCCCCACCTCCATCCCTTTGGACTTAGGAGTAGTCACAGCAGCCCTGCCTTTGCTGGTGATGAGGTGACACCAAGCCTTGCTGACTTCCCTTAGCTCTACCCAGAGCTTTGTAAGTAACACTTCAACCTTATCAAACTCTTTGAGACGCGGTCTCAAAGGCAGGCGTCCTCAGCAGGGGTGAGTGGTGCAGGAATTAGCAGAAGGAGAAAGGACTTCATTGGGGTAAAATGAGTAATGAGCAGGGCATGGAAGAGAAGGCTGCCATGGGAGAAAGAAAGAGAGACAGAGTAAAGAAAAAGTAGAGAGAGAAAGGTGTGCAGAGCATGAGACAACAAGAGAATGAGGGGCAAGAAGGAGAAGGTGATAAAAACAAGAGGAAGAAAAGAGCTCAAACGAGAGGAAGAATATGAGAAAAGAAGAATGAGTGGAGACAAGTCATGGAACAGAGGGAAAGAGGAAGGAAAGATGGTGGGACAGGGAGACCCAGAAGGTGAGAAATGGGGATGAGGGAAGAAGAGAGGCCACAGGGCAGTGAACAGAGAGGGAGAAAGGAAGGGAGAGAAGTAAAGAGAAAAGTCACAGAAGCAGAGGAGGAGAAAAGAAACTCACCCAAACACTCAGAGGTCATCCTGCCAGTGTGAACGGCTGAGCTGGTTCCTTTCACACCATCCCCTTAATACACAAGACCTGTGACATGACCCCCAGCCTCCGAGCACCACCCTGTTGCCCTGATTCCAGGGAGGAAGAGAAAGCTGGCCCAGATGGGAGGGTGCTCGAGGGGCAGGATGGGACCATGCCACTCACCTCTCTCTGCTCCATGCAGATTTTGCAGAGCCACACAGAATGCAGGCGGTTTTTGGAGGTCTCCACTCCACACTTGGTGCAGACATTCTGGGGACAAAACAGCCCAACAAATACTCAGGTGAGCTACCCTCTGAGATGCCTGGGATTGGAGAAAGGGGCAGGAGGGGTAGTAATGCATCCCCTTTCTCTTGGTGGTTGTAAGACCCAGAATTCTTCTCCTTTCCTCGCACTGCCTTCCATGAACAAGGCCAATGAGAACAAAGTTTCAGAACAAGAACTTGAACTTGAGTCAAGTTCAAGAACTTGAACTTGAGTTCCAAGAACAAGAACTTGAGTCATTTCCAAGCACCAGATGAAGGAATTCCCCAAGAGTCCTGCAGGATCTGAGTTTTCAGCATCCACACAGAAGAGATCATTGACATAATTTTTAAGAGGAAAGGCCATATATCCATTTTCGTTCATCAAATTATTTCTTCTTTATTTGCAAAATGGATCTGAGACAACCTAGACTCTCACTAGAAGTTCCACTCCCCAGGGAGAAGGAAGTTATCTGGGTAAATGCCATGATTGTGTAATGGAGCATTATATTTTGGGGTGAGTTTCCTGGAAATTAAAACAAATAGGAAAACCTAATACGTCGCAAAATTCTCACTCTCTGGTTGATTGCCACGTGCAACTTTTTTTGGAGTAGATAAGATTTTCCCAATATTTCATTCTTAATGTTAAATGGGACACCAAGAAGGAGATGCCAAGCGACATTATAGATGTCTCTGGGTTATTCACCTGAATTCTCTGGAGTCACGCAGACCCCCAAATAGTTGCACCGTTGTCCTGCAATTGTCATGTGCAGGTAGTTTAGGGAGGGGGTGGGGGGTAAAGAGAGCACAGGGAAACTCCGTTTCAAGAACAGATGTTCTCGAAGCTAAGTGATGCTAACTTGGTTAGATAGAGGCTTTCTAAGTCTCGTGTTTCGGGGCACCAGAATGCTGAAAGCATTTCCACATACACACATGTATAAATGTGCACCTAGAATGCACTTTAAACTGACACACAACTTCCTAAGCCACAGCCAGAATACCTGCAGGCTCAACCATAGCTCCTGTCCTACCTCGTCCCGGACAGAGCTCAGCTCTAAGGGGACGGAGAGATCAGAGCGTCTTCCAGGGAGGAACCAGGATCAGGACCGCCTCGGAAGGCAGCTGGGCATGGGTGCATTCCAGAAACAAATCAAATCCTAGCAACTAACCATCAGGATCCAAGCTGCATCCCCAAGACCCAGGGCCACCCAAAGCTGGAGCGTAGGACTAGTGCCCCTGCAGGTGCTGTGCAGGGAAGGAGGGAGAAGGTGACAGTACCTTCTTACAGTCCTCACACACGACACAGGCTGAGCCCAGCATCCCCAGCTGTTCTCCACATAGTATGCAGCGGTTCACCCCGTCCCCAGCCACGTTCTTCCTCATGGTCTCCAGGCGGTCCACCAGGCGCCTGGAAGCAGAGACAGGGTAACAGGGACCTCGCGGGATTGGGGCATGACCTACAGTGCCGGGCTGATGGGCTTCACCTCTTCCGTGCCAGACTCTTGAGCATCTGATGGTAGTTCTGTAATCTTCCCCAGAAAAAGGCACATGCACGTAAAATCCTGATGCATTTTCAGAACATCAAAGACCTTCTCCCATACACCCCTCTCAAAACCCATCTCTTCTACTGAGCTCAGATTAAGAACCTTATCTTGGCCGGGCTCGGTGGCTCCCGCCTGTAATCCTAGCACTCTGGGAGGCTGAGGCGGGTGGATTGCTCAAGGTCAGGAGTTCGAAACCAGCCTGAGCAAGAGCAAGACCCCATCTCTACTATAAATAGAAAGAAATTAATTGACCAACTAATAAATATAGAAAAAAATGAGCTGGGCATGGTGGCGCATGCCTGTAGTCCCAGCTACTTGGGAGGCTGAGGCAGTAGGATTGCTTGAGCCCAGGAGTTTGACATTGCTGTGAGCAAGGCTGATGCCACGGCACTCACTCTAGCCTGGGCAACAAAGCGAGACTCTGTCTCAAAACAAACAAACAAACAAAAAAACCAACAAAAAAACCCTTATCTAGTCCTTTCTATCTCATGATGCCTCTTCTCAAGAAACTGCCTTCTGAGCTCTAGATCTGTTTATCTAACTGTCTACATGACAGTTGACATCCACCTTCACTTGGATGTCTTCACAGGTGTCTCAAACTTACACTTTCAAGCCAAACTCTTTATCTTGGCTGCTCCTCTGGCTGACCCCAAGCACACCTGCCTCCCAGTCCCATGAAATGTCACCACCATCCACTCACCTGCTCAAACCAGAAACCTGGGGCCCTTCCCTGGCCCCCTCCTCTCCTGACATTCAATGACCCAACCAGATCACCACATCCTGTTGCATCTACTCCCGGACATTTCTGGAATCCACCTGCTTCTCTCATTTTCACCCCAGCCAAACCGCTGCCATCTCTCTCCTGGGTGACTGCGGTGATCTCTCTGCAGGGCCCTCTGCTTCCATTCATGTCCTTTCCTGACTTCTCCTCCCTACCAGAGTCATAGCGACATTTCTAAAACATAAATCAGATCCCGTCACCTCCCACCCTGCTTTAAAACCTTTTGTTGATTGCTGTTATAATACATGCGGTTTCCATGACCCTCTGTGGTCTGGCCCCAGGTGAAACCCTGAATGTTTTCTCCCTCTTGGTCTCACATTCAGTGCCCTACTCCAGTGGTCCCCTGAGTGTGGTCACCAGATAAACAGGACCAGCATCACCTGGGAACTTGAGAATCAGAAATTCTTGGGACAGGGCCCAGCAATCTGTGCTGAACAAGCCCCCCAGGTGACTCCAATGCATGGGCCATGAGAACCACTGCTCCAGCTACACTGGCCTTTCAGTTCTCCAGTTTTCCCGTCTGCCTCGGTGCTGTCGCATATTCTGTTCCTTGTGCCTGGAACCCCCCCCCCACACACACATGTATTTGTGATCTCTTTTGTACACATGCACACACACACGCACACACACACACACACACTTTTATACTTTCCCTGTCCAGAGTCCCCTCATGCTTCAGAATGGCACTTTCTCTGACCACAAACTCTATTTACTGTGATAGCGGCCGCATGCTTCGTCATAGCACTGGCCGCATTTGTGACTGCGAGATTACCTGCGTCATGCAATCAGCTGCTTGTGGAACGATCTCTGATGCTCTCTGGACTATGAGCTCCCCTGGGCCACGGACCCTCCCTGTCCTGTTCCCTGCTGCGTGCCTGGGGCCAGGTCCGTCCCTGGCATTCGTGCAGGATGGTTGAATGAATGAATGAATGAATGAATGGACAGCTCACTCCCCACTTGTATCCAGCAAAAGTGAGCTGCATGGAGTGTCATGTGATGCACAACAGCTGACACTTATGTACATGCTTATTAGATGCCGTACCCTCCCAGGAGGCAGGCACCATTATGCCATTCCACAGGTGGGGAAAGTGAGGCACAGGGATTCAAATGACTTGCCCAAAGCCACACAGCCAGGCAGTGGCAGAGCCAAAACTAGAACCCAAGTTTCACGTGCGTTTCCCTAGCGCTTATCAAGCTCACCATGCATGCAGATGACACGGGGGTCTCATCAAAATGCAGATTCTGAAATCCCAGGTGTGAGGCGGGGCGTGAGCTGCTACACGTCTAGAAAGCTCCCAGGTGGTGCGACCAACCACACTCTGAATATCCAGGCTGCATGACAATGACACCTGTGGGGCATCCTGCTTCCATCTCAGGTTTTTGGGATTTTTTGTCACTTCCCACCAGCTTGAAGTCATGTCCTTGCCTTTCCCTCAAATGAGGACCCATTCTAGACACGGCCAGTGATCCCAGGCGCAGCTGGACCCTGGCCACCCCTCCAGGGGCTGGTCCCGCTGTGAACTCACGGGAGGGGACTTGGGCATCACAGCTCCCAGAGGGGCCCTGGCAGCCCTGCCCAGCTGCCACCTGTTGCAGACCCTCCCCGCGGCCCTCCTGCCATCCCCTCAAGGCACTCTGCCTTGCGATGTTATAAATAGAAGCTGTCCTTTGTGTCCCCTTGGAGACAGGAGCCACTCTGCCAGAGGAAGAGCCAAAGGCAGCCTGCGGGCCCCAGAGCCTCCGCCGTGGCCCAGATTGGACGGGACGCTTGGGGAGGCGGGATGTGCAGGGCTGGGGGCAGCGTGCTCTTCATGACCCTTCCTCATCTCCCCCTGCCCTCCTGTCCTCAGTTTCCCCTAGAAGCCACTCTATAGGGTCATGGGAGAGGGCAGTAGCCCGGAGCAAGCCCCAGGCCATGGTCTCAGAGCTCCTGCAACAGCAGCAGCAGACGTCCATCAAGCGCTTACCGCGTGCCAGGCACGGAGACGAGCACTCCACGGGCATTTTCCCAATGACGCCCTCCAGCCCACTGGAAGCTAAGTGCTATTCTTGTGTCTGCTTACTAAATGAGGCAACGGAGGCACAGAGAGGTTAAGTGACTTTCCCAAGTCACACAGCTAAGAGGTGGTGAAAGCTGGGATTCGGACCCAGGTGTTCTGGGTCCGGAGGCCCTGTCCTTAGCTGCTACACCACGCCGCCGCACACATAGCCCGTGCCGAGCAGAGCCACGGGGACCGTCAAGAGCAGCCCGATGCCCACGCTGCTCGCTACCGCTACCCTTTCCACACCAGGGCATCTCCATCATTGCACGAACCGAACTGTCACCTGGCTGGTGCTGGCCCATCTGCCTCTCACTTCCCTGAGGTTGGGATGAGACACCCAACAGCTGACCCATCACTGTGTCTCCTAAAAAGCCCCTCCACACAGGGTTGGGAAATGTGGACGGTAGCCCTGGTGTTTGTCTCTCTGGGCTTCCGTTTCCTCATCGGGAGAACAGAAGGCGTTGGGTTACGTTGGTGGTTGTCAAACTGTGCTATGTGGCACCCAGGGGTTACACAGAGCCAGTTCAGGGCCACCCCCTGTGGCGGCGTGGAGGGGGAGCTGCCACACCCCATTCCAGAGCATGCCCCATTTATCCCTTTGTTTGGGCTGTGGAGTTAGCTTTCCCGTAGACAGTTTATGGTTCCAGGCTTTTACGGTTCGAAGTCGACTGGAGCAGATGAAAATCGGATGCCCCAATGTCCTCGAATCATAAAATATCAAGAGGCAATACGGTGGGCAACCGGAGGCAGGGGTTGGCGATGGCATGGTCCACCCACTGCCTTAGTCAGAAAACAGTTCGATTTTGTTCTTCTTACTCTGCCATGGGGCGGGGGGGGGGGGGGGGCAAAGCACAGGGAGGGAGGGAGGCTTGCACGGCTCGTTCAGCTGGGGCTGGAATCTAGTTCTCTGCTGCAGGAAATCATCTTTGCTTTCCGTGAATTCCCACGGCCCCCGTCTCATGTCAAGCTTTGCCAGCGCACTTAGGAAGAGAGCACAAAACAGATGATCTCACTCCGAGCTGCAGTGTGCAGTGTTACGGAGACTTAGGAGGGGTTTTTCTGCCTCTTCTTAGTTTTAAAGGCTGTGGATTTGCCCACCGCCTGCAAACCCACGCTGGAACCTCCCTGCCAGATGGCCCGCCCCTCCTACCACCGAACCTAGACGCAGAAAGGCCCCATTGAACGCACACTGTACCGGGAGGGTCTCGTTAGCTGCTTTCGGCGGCAGCAAATGGCACGGAAATGCTGCAGAGTTCAGATCACTCTTCAGACGCCTCAGCTCGGGGAGCCTTGTTAGTTGCGAATTCAGCGTAGACCCATAAAGAGGATGGATGTGCGGGCCTGCTTCTCTGCGGAAGATCGGGAACGCGCAGGATGTTCCCAGCAGATGCCCATCGGGGCCCCCTCCCTGTCGCCCCAGATGCGAGGAGAGGCCTCCAGCAGCCGAAGACTTAAAACTAGGAAATCAAACTTTGCAGGAAGCCAAGTCAAAATCGGGTCATGGAAGACCACGAGTGGCAAATGTATCCTGCAGATACAACATTTCAGCATTGTCACCCCAGAGGAAACATTGTTGCTACCAGTCTTGGCAGGAGAGCCCTCCATGCGTGGGGAAGATGGCTCCGGCTCTCACTGCACGTCAATCACCGGCATCAAGAACAACTCCACTCCAAACAATAAACGCTGGCGTGGATGCAGAGAGAGAGGAACACTCCTACACTGCTGGTGGGACTGCAAACTAGTTCAACCTCTGTGGAAAGCAATATGGAGATATCTTAAAGCGATACAAGTGATTCTGCCATTTGATCCAGCAATCCCATTGCTGGGCATCTACCCAAAAGATCCAATGACACTCTACAAAAAAGACACCTGCACTCGAATGTTTATAGCAGCACAATTCATAATTGCAAGGCTGTGGAAACAGCCCAAGTGCCTATCAATCCAAGAATGGATTAATAAAATGTGGTATATGTATACCATGGAGTACTATTCAGCTCTAAGAAACAATGGTGACATAGCACATCTTATATTTTCCTGGTTAGAGCTGGAACCCATACTATTAAGTTTCCCAAGAATGGAAAAAAAAGCACCACATATACTCACCAGCAAATTGGTATTAACTGAACAGCACCTAAGTGGACACATAGGTACTACAGTAATAGGGTATTGGGCAGGTGGGGGGGGGTATATACATACATAATGAGTGAGATGTGCACCATCTGGGGGATGGTCATGATGGAGACTCAGACTTGTGGGGGGAGGGGGGGAAATGGGCATTTATTGAAACCTTAAAATCTGTACCCCCATAATATGCCGAAAAAAAAAGAAAAAAAAAAAAAAAGAACAACTCCAGTGCGTGGGGGCCCTGACCTCTGACCCCCAGCTGCGGATATCAGTGTCTAAGCAGGCAGCCCCCGTGAAGAGCCAATGCACGGGGGAATGTTCTTAAAATTTACGGTGCATCTAGATCATTTGCAGAGAGCGTCCCCCGTTCAGGGGATGATTCTGCGGGGTTGGGGTGAGGCCTGGGAACCTGCCTGTTCAAGTGGCTCGGCTGCTCGTGAATTTCAGGTCACGCTTCGAGAAATGCCATAGTAAGTGGGAAAGGGAGTGGGCAGGTGCATCCCATGGGAAAACGCCCTCCTTACTATGTTAAGTGGGGGGAAAAAAAACCCAGGCTGCAGGATTGTGAGCAGTGTGTGCGTTTGGGCTTGAGACATACCCACCTGGGTATCTCCATTGTGTGCGCTCACAGTAAAAGAGAAAATCGGGAAGGAAACACATCAAATATTCACAGTGATTGTCACCGGGTGGCGGGGTTATGGGTAACTTTTATTTCCTCCCTCAATGCTTCCTCTCCTTCTGCCCCATTAAGCACCCAATTAGCTAGACTCCTCTCTACCTTCGTATCTTTCTTCCAAAGAACACGTATTACCTTTGCATCAGAGGAGAAAGAGTATTTCTGAAGACGGCGACGGTGTGGGCGAAGGGTTAAAAGACGCGGCAGGATTGAACCCTACCTCTTATCCAGACAATGACCTTGAAACACCTGCTCGCTGGGTCCCTCTTTCCCAGACTGTCAATGCAGGGGTCAGAGGAGATGCCCCTCGTTTCCTCCCTGAATGGGCAGGATTCGGGGAGTCTCAGAGCCTGAGGCTGAAACATCAAGATTTCTCCTCCTTTTCTGAAATGGGAAGCCCCTCAACGACTAGGAGGGGACGCTGGCTGCCTGGCTTTGCTTGCCCGTCTAATGTCTCCACCCTCCTCCCCCCACATTAAGCGCCCAATTAGCTGGGCCCTGTAAGCGGCTGTCACTCTCTACTTGTGTCTTTACATGCCTGATTAGCTTTATGATGAGACTGCTCGTGCCCGGCGCCCAGGGAACGTCCATCACCCGGCGGAGCTTAGGGAGCTGCGGGTTACCGGTGGCACTGGGTGGGCCCCCCACTCCCCAGGGTGCTCCCAGAGGCACCAGGGAGGGCGTGTTCTGCCCTCTGGGCACTAACGGGTGACCCCTGGAGGTGGTGGGAAAGGGGATTCCCAGCCTGCCGCCAAATGGAGGCAGACGGGCTATTCATTCACTCGACACGTATTTGCGGGGCACCTACCACGCGCCGGGCAGACAGCGAGGACCCAGGGGTGAGCGAGACAGATGAGGCCCCTGCCCGCACGGAGCTGGCCTTCTAGCGAGGGGCTCGGACGTTATTTAAGTAGCCGCCCAGATGGCCGCGATGGTCGTGAGGACGCTGAAGGACAAGCATGGGCAGCTGCGAGGACTCGTGCCGGACGGACGGCAACAGCGAGGACGGGGCCTCCAGGGAAGCTAGGGAACAGAACGGCTCGCGCAAAAGGACGCGACAGATGCTCAGCACGGGGCGGGGGCTGGGTGGTGGCTGGAGAGGGGGCGGGGGCCGCTCCAAGCGGGGTCTTGAGTCTACGTGTGACAGGACAGGATTCAAGGGCTTTAAGTGGAGGAGATTCGACCCCCCTCCCCAGTGCGCTGAGAGTCTCAGATGCTGTGATGTTCCAGGAGGAGCGAGGCAGGTGGGTCTCTGGCCTCTCAACACTTGCGGCTGAACAGGCCTTTGAACCCACAGGTCCTGCCCACGTGGGTCTGACTCGGTGGCAACAAAAGACCACGTGAGTGGGAGGCCCACGCCACGCCACTGCATGCCAGCAGGCTCCAAGAAGTGGCTCCTGTGCTCGTTTCCTGTGGCTGCTGGAACAAGCCACCACCAATTTAGTGGCTCGAGACAATATACGCTCATTACCTTAACAGTTCTGGGGGTCAGATGTCCAACACGGGTTTTGCCGGGTTAACGTCAAGGTGTGGACAGGGCTTTGTTCTTTCTAGGGGGTTTAGGGGAGGGCCTGTTCCCAGACTTTTCCAGTCTGGAAGCTGCCTGCATTCTTTGGTTCATGGCCTCTGTCTCCATTGTCAAAGTCAGCAGTGTGGCATCTTCCAATCTGTCACTCTGACCCTCCTGGCCCCTCTTCTAAGACCTCTCTGATGTCATCACAACGGTCTACTTGGGTGATCCAGGATCACCTCCCCATCTCAAGATTCTTAACATAATCACGTCTGCAAAGACCCTTTTGCCATTGGAAGTAAGATATCCACAGGCTCCAGGGATTGGGATGTGGACATTTTTGGGGGGGGGTCAAGAACACGCCTCCACATACATGTCTGTGCACACACTGGTCTTGCAGAACCTTCGGCAGGCAAGGACCGAAGCCCAGCGCAGGGCTGACAGATGCTTGTTTGTTAAGCTCAGCCTCTCTCAAAACCCCAGACTGACCTCAGAAACACTCAGGGACCTGGTTTTGAACTTGCCAGTACTGCCACAGCGTCGCGATGAAAGCGGAAGACAAGGCTGCCGGGTGACAGGTGCACCAGGGGGCAGGCTCAACGTGGGCAATGGGTGTGTGCCAATCCCCGCGTCAGCAGGGAAAACGACTAAAGGCTGGGGTTCCACCGACTGACGGGGTGGGGGGCAGAGCAGCTGCCTTCAGAAGCCGCGGTTGATCGTGACTTCACGACGATTCATGAAACACAGCAAAGTGCATGCAATGCCGCGGTGACTCTCTGTCTCTGTCTTTCTGTCTCTGTGTCTCTCTGCTCTCTGTGTCTCTCTCTGGTCTCTCTCTCTGTGTCTCTCTGCTCTGTCTCTGTGTCTCTTTCTGCTCTCCCTCTGTCTCTCTCTGTTCTCTGTCTCTGTGTCTCTCTTTGCTCTGTCTCTCTCCCTCTGTCTCTCTCTGCTCTCTGTCTCTGTGTCTCTCTTTGCTCTGTCTCTGTCTCTCTCTCTGTGTGTCTCTCTGCTCTGTCTCTGTCTCACTCTCTGTGTCTCTCTCTGCTCTGTCTGTCTCTCTCTCTGTGTCTCTCTCTGCGTCTCTCTCTGCTGTCTCTCTCTCATACACACCGTCAATTCCAGAATCATGCCGCTCACTCTTTCCCTCACCCTAATTGCCAAGTGGGGGGACATTACTGTTGAATTTATTAAACTCGGCACTCTCCGAAGTCGAGACTGGGCCATCTGCTGTGAGCGGGGAACGGCCGCCCCGACGGGAGCCGGCCCGAGGCCGCGCGCCAGGGCCTCTCCGGAGCCTGTCTGTCCTTAAATGGCTGAGCCGCTCGAGCTGAAGCCGTGCAGCGGGCACGCAGAGTGCGTGCATTTCAGACTCGTTAATTCTCACTGCTGTTCGTTACTGTCACCGCCCGGGGAGCCCCACTCCCGCTCCCTCTCCTTGAGGGATTGGGGAATGAGATTCCTGCCTGGGCCTTGGCGCTCTAGGGAGGGGCATCATCCCGGTTCAGAGTTGGAGACTCTGGGAGCCCGGAGTGAAAGACAGCCGGGCCAGCGCAGTCCACACTTGGCAAGGTGCCGTGTCATTGCACACCCAGCAACAGCAGTAGTCGTGGTTATGGTTTCTGAGTGCTTACTGTGCTAGGTGCTGTGCTAAGTACTCCAACATGCATTGTTTGCCTTAAGCCATCGACAACCTGGGAGATTCAGCTCTCTTCTTTACTCCAATTTTGCAGACGGGGAAACCGAGGCACATGGAGGGGAAGTCGCTTGCCCAAGTGCACACAGCCCGAGAGTGGCAGAGATGGATTTGGAAGTTAGGTCTCTCTTCCCAGATGCTAGAAAAATGAAGTTCATTTCTGTGCTTATGGTTGGTGCTGTTCCTGACCCCTCTCTCTACCCTTGCCTGTCATGGAAAATAGAGGTGAGAGGACACAGTGCCGAGGCCTGCGGGGGACAGGGGCCACTGTGGTGAAGAGGAATGCACTGCTGCAGTGAAGAAGCAGCGTGTGAGACTGCGCCGATTAACCGGAGCGGGTGTCTGAGACACCATGGAAACCACTGGCTTCTCTAAATCCCTGAAACCATCTGTCAATTGCCTCTCCCACCTGCACTCCCCAAAAGCAACAGGATAAAGTGGAAGGACAGATTCAAGTCCAGAGGCTGTGTGTCTCTGGGCAAGTGGCTTAACCTCACTGAGCTTCAGCCTTCTCCGCTGTAAAGCAGAGACGACAGTCTGTCTCTCAGCAAGGACGTCACGAGGATTAAAGGGAATATAACATATTTGAGAGTCCCTAGCGCAGTCCCTGGAGATGAATGTTTGTTCCCCTGTGGAATAGCAGAATAGTAATCTAATCCTGGAGCCAGCCAGCCTGGGTTCATAATCCCAGTCCCATCACTTATTAACTGTGTGATTCTAGGCAAGTTGCTTAACTACTCTGGGCCTCAGTTTCTTCATCTGTAAAATGGGCATGAAACAATATAGTCTACTGCATGGGGTTGTTGGGAGGATTACATAAATGAACCTGAGCACAGTGCCAGCACATGATGCTGATAAGAGCGGGTCACTTTGCTCCTCAGGGGACACTGGGCAGTGTCTGGAGACATTTTTGGCTGTCACTACTAGATCGGGAGTTACTATAAAAGCATCTTAGTGAGCAGAGGCCAGAGATGATGCTAAACAGTCTACAATGCACAGGACAGCCCCCACTACAAAGAATGACCTGTCCTAAAATGTGAATAGTGCTGAAGTTGGACAGCCCTGAGCCAGAGGGACTTGGAGACTGCCCCATCCAAATTTCCATTTTACAGATGAGGTCAGGGGGGCCATGAGGGCACAGTGATTCAATGAGAGGCTTACTCAGCTGGATTTATGGTTCATTCAGCACGTATTATTCACTCAACATGTATTAATATTTATTTGTGCTCTCTTTTATGGCAGGCACGAGGCCAATTAAGGAATCCAAAAAATTTCCATTCTCATCTTGTACAAACAGATTTCATAAAGTATTAGGGCTAGATGGACATTGACAAGCATTGGTTCAATCCTTGGGAAAACTGAGATACTACTCAGTAGTTCTTAACATTGGGAGGGGGTCAGAGTCCACCCAAACCTGATATCTATGAATATATCTTCTAAAAATGCACAGACACGTGCATAAATATGTCTGTACTATCAGGATGCCCTCAAACCCCTGAATCCCATTTATAGAATGTCTAGGACTTCTAGTTTAAAAAAAAAACGTGGGGTTGGGGGAAAGTCCTTCTTTAGAAAGAGGACAGTATGACCTAGCTTGCGGTCGGCTTGTCAAACTGAAGAGATGCCTACCTAATTAGATGAACCGAGTTCTAAGCATTATTACCCACTTCTTCCTCTGTCCATATTTTGGGAAAATTCTGTGCCAAAAACATAGGGGATGGTGGAGCTGAGATGAGGAGGTGATGGGAATGCAACAGATTCTGTCAACGACAAATCTCTCAGACTTCCTCCTCCATCACGGCGCCAGGATGCCAAGGTTAATGACAAACCCTGATTACTTTTGTGGGCCCATCTGTTTAGGGAAGCTGACCTCACATGGAAGCCACCCAGCTGCCAGTCCGTTCGCAGGCAGGATATGTGAGCAAATGTCTTTGAGAGGCTCTGGACACAAAGGAATGGAAGAAGGGTGCAGAGGAGACTACCAATGCAGGGGGAGGGAGGTGGAAATGCAAACAAATTTTCTAGGCAAATGTCTAATTCCAAATGTAATACATTCTAAAAGTCCTATGGATACCCTTAGATACCCCATGGTGTGTCTTTGTCCAACTCACAAAGGCCCCTTTTACACTCAGCAGCCATGTTTGTCTGGCCTGGTACCTCCGGCCACAGCTGATTGGATGAGGGGTGGGCACCTAAGGCGAGCTGGGCCAATCACAGTTCCTTCCCTGAGAATTTAGAATCAGGACTAAGAAGAGGTATAAAAATTGGGAAGGTCTAGCATGGCTATGTTTTCTAACACATGGGTTGAGATGTAGACCTTGCATGAGACTAGGCTGTGTTCCTGCCCTCCGGTGCCCTGAGAAAGCTCCAAAGCCCCATATTGTGTGTCCCTATTTGCATGACGTGATAAAGTCTCCCAAGATAGCCGTGTACATGTCATTTATCCCATAAAGAGATGAGATCCATTTCCCCTCCCCAACAGAAGGTGGTGGAAGTGATGCCCTGCCAAGTTCCAGACCTGGCTATTAAGAGACCTGGCAACTCCCACCTTTGCTCCCTTGGGATCCAGCTGCCAAGTAAACGAGCCCAGGCTAGACTAACGAATAAGGAAGTATCCCACGGAGAGAAAGGGACTATGTGGAAAGTGCCTAGGTACAGGCATGAGAGTAAAGCTTTTTACCTTCCAGCCCAGCCCAGCCCAGCCACTGGCTGAAGGTAGCTGAGTAAGCAAACCTAGCCAACAGCCCCTGGAGCAGAAAACCAGCCCAGCAGAGCCTGTATGAATTCTTAACCCACAGAATTATGAAAAATAATGACTGTTGTTGCTTTAAGTCACTATGTTTTGGGTGGTTTGTTATATAGCAATAGAGAACTGAAATAACCTAGCTGGAATTAGCTTCCTATCTTGCAAGCAAAGTGTTCTTACTAATATAGAAAGTCTGTAGCAGTCAGGCATGCAAAATAAACTCTGAAATCCCACTTAGCACTTATATAAGGAATGTGGGGGCAAAATGAGGTTGGTTAATGAGTTTCTTTTCTGGCCATCCTCTCTCTCTCCTGGGATGCAGAAGACAGCAGAGCTGGGCTGTGCACTGAGTGTGTTGAGTGGAGGTTTAGACTCCTCCTGGGCAGAAGCAAAGGGGCTCCCGGCAGGGAAACAGCTCTGGTCTGCTGCATACCCAGGGCAGCTCCCTTGGGCAGCCAATTCTAGCACAACTGCCTCAGGGAAGCATCGCCTCCTGGGAGGCCTAGGGGCATCTCTCTCCTGGAACTCTCAGACATGTGGCAGCATGGAGACCAGCTCTGGCAGCTCTGGGAGGTACAGACAGCTTAGTAAGAGCTGGAAAGAATCACTGGGCCAGCACAAAAGGGGTTTCAACTCCCAGCTCTCAAAATGTCCCTTCTAAATCCGAGTGATTAAAATTTCCAGGCTCTGCATCACCTAGGAATTTGGGGACAGACCTTCAGGAAAGACTTCTCATGGAGTTAAAAGCACAGTTCTGAGAGCCGGCCAGATAGGAATGTGTACCTTGCCTTTCTACACAATCTTGGGCAAATGACCTAAGCTCTCAAAGCCTCCGTTTTGTCACCTGCAAAATGGGGATAATAATAGCACCTACTTGATGGGAATGAGAGGAGCAGTTAATAAGTTAATTCACATGAAGTTTTTAGCCACAGGGCTTAGCACATGTAAGTGCTCAGTAAATAGTACCCATCATGGTGATCATTTATCACGTTTGTTAACAATGATTTCACAACTCTCCCAGATGGCTTTCACTTGGGTCATAGAAAAGAACATTGAGATTGCAGAGCTGGTGTCTAGACTCAGAAGGGGACACAGACACACCTGCAATTTTAACATAGTTAGAAGGATCTGACTCTGAGAGGTACAGGCAACAGTAAGGTGCAGGGTCCTCCGGCAGCTACCCCCAAGATACTGTAGAGTCTGAGTAGAAAGGACCCTGTCATTTGATGGGTGGGGAAACTGAGGCCCCCAGTCTCATTATCTGAGATCCTCAGGTACTTCGGTGGGAGCCCCAGCTGGAACCCCCCTTTTCAGTCTTGCTCCATGTTTGATATTTCACCTGGCTTTCATCTGACTCTACTCTGATCCTCTCCCAGGGAAGCGCGGGTGGAACAGGAATCAGGGCAGGTTTGAGCTTATGCGACACAAATAGCACTGGGTTCGCCTCTGGCGGTGCCACCAGCCGGGGCTGGCTGCAGGAGGAGCGCTGTGAGACAACAGCCGGAATCTTCCGGGACTGTCCTCCCCACCCTGGGAAGCCAGGCAGAAAACACCGGCTCAGCAAAGGGACATCCTGTCACCAAAGACTTGGCCCAAGCTCCCCTGGAAGCCTCTCAAATCTCCTTCAGGGGAAGCCAGGGGCTGCTAGAATTCCAGGGCTTGACGAACAGGAGTCTCAGGGCATAATTCTAGAACAGAGGCTTCAGCTAGTGCCAAGGATGAGCTTCCTCATCTTTTTTTTTTTTTTTTTAAAGCTTACTATAAAATAATTGCTACCTCTTAACCACTGTGCTCTGCTGCCATGTTACCAGGTTGGTAGAGGGAATACGTCAGGACATGAAGGACGAGGCAGGGGGCCCATTTATCCCGTTCCAGAACATTCAAGCAGGGATCTGCTCAGTCCACAGGGACAGCCCAGCAGCCATGTTGGATCAACATGGCCGGGCACCCCTGGCTGCAGCTGATTGGACAAGGGATAGCGCCTGACATAAACCAGCCAATCAGAATACTTTCCCTGGGAATTTGGACCCTAAACAAGATTCTAAACTTTTTTCTCTCTCTCTCTCGCTCCCTCATCTGACATGTCTTTCTTGTAGGCCTGGCTTCTCTCCCAAATGCATTTTCATTACCCCTGCCCTCCAGAGACCCCACTCCCCGCTCTTTCCTACCATTTATTAAACCCGTAGCATCATTCGAGCCTGGGACGGTGCACACGTCACCTCCATCCCTACAAGTCCCCTGTGGGATTGTGACGGTTATTCCCCCCATTCTGCCAGTGGGGAAACTGGGGCTCACAGAGGTCAGACCACATGCTCGAGTCCCACAGCAGGCACGTGGGGGCTGGCCTGGGACCCCGGGTTCTCTGAGTCCAGACCCCTGGGTTGACATCTGCCGCCCACTCTGTCCTCAACCTCCCCTCAGCGGTATATTCTGGCACCCACACTGCCAAGGTCTGTAGAACGCGTCTCTGTGCAGCTGTGATTGGCTAAGACAGCCCCTGCCTGCACCCATCACATCCCGTGCAGCCTCCGACGACAGTCCTCAGTTTCCCCATCATGAGACCCCGCCCCTTCCCCGTCTTCAGTGCACCCCCAGCCCACTCTCTCCTCTGTCCCCTCTTCTCTCCTCCCAGCTCTCCCGCCTCAGGCAACAAGGAGCCCAGGCATGCCTGGGCAGGAGGGTCCCAAGCCACAAGGCCCAGAGGCAGCCCTGCCCCGGGCTGGCACCCCTCCTGCCAAAGGCTCACAGGTGGAGGGGAAGGGTTGGGCCTCACCCGATCCGCTCCTGCTCCATCTCTTCCATTTTCTCAGCACGCGCGATCACCTTGTTGATGATTTCCTTCTCCTCATCGGTCAGCTCTTCCTGCTTCCTCTGCCTGTCGGGCTGACCACCGGGGTGGACGGACCAGCCTCCCTGGAGCCTGAAAGGCAACGCAGGAAGGTGTGAGGGTGGACAGAAGACAGCCTGGGGAGGCAGCGTGGAAAAGCGCTTAGGCCCGTCCACCCGGGAATCTGGCAAACCTCAGTCTCAATTCCTGCTGGGAAACTCACTGCCTGCACAAAAGAATCATAACTCTCAGAGCCTCAGTCTGCTCATCTGTACAATGGGACACACGTGTTTCCCTCTTGGAGTTCTGATGAGCTTATTTTTCTTAAGTGCTTAGCACATGGTCGATACTGCATTAAGGGACACGTGCAGGAAGCGCATGGAAACCTGGAAGGAAATGGTGTTCTCAGGAAAAGATTCCAGAACAGTAGACCTTTACCGCTAGCATGGTGGACAGGTCTGGGCAGGTGGTCTGAAGCCCTGGGTCCCAGGTTGGCCCCGGCACCTGCCTGGCACAGAGATGTTTTGTTTGGGCTACAGATTTTTTAAAAAAAAAATAAATTTAAACTGCTTGCCAGCTAGGTTTATACAAATCTCTTGAATTCACACCTAATATCTAGACCTGGACAGCCTGCACGCTTAGCCTTGGCAATATGCAAAGAGTGGAACCTGTGGCCCCCATTGATGGTCCAGAGGCTGCTGGGAGCAGAGTTAATGCCATGGTCTATGACAAATTGCTGCCCTCTCCAATAATACCACGGTCCGTGCCCCAGGGCTGGGAGGTGCGCTTCCTGAGCGGGATGCGGGGCTGAACATCATTAGAAGTTTTTGTCCCTATTAGGGAAAAACCAGGAACTCTGAATCCTCAGGAAGTAGCACCCCATTAGCCGCCAGCCTGGGTCCCTTCCGCTGCTCTAATCACAGAAAGCAAGTTGGAAATTAAACCGCCTTCCTCTTCCTCTTCCTCTGCCATCCTCCCACCTTAGCTAGTTGGCTCTGAAGAGCTGAGAAGGAAGAGTTTGCAAGGAAAGAGAAGTAGATGCCTTGGTGGGAAAAGTCTTGTTGGGAGAAAGAGGAGGAGGGTGTGGCAGGTGGAAACACACCTGGCCTTCCCAGGTGTGGCCTTGGAGCAAGTGCCTCTGGGAAGGACACATGCTAACACCGCTCAAACCTCCTGCTCAAAACCCCTAGTGGTGTCTCATTGACTTAGAATAAAGCCTAGAACTAAGTAGAAGTGATGGTTGTACAAAATTGTGAGTACACTAAATGCCACTGAATTGTATGCTTTAAAATGGTTACTTTTATGGTATGTGAATTTTACCTTAATAAAAATAGAACCCAGAGTTCTTGCTTGTTCTGCAAAGTCCTGCCTGGTCTGTCCTTCGCCTGCCTTTTTGTCCTCATCACCCCTTGTTCCCTCTGGTCACTATACTCAGCCACACTGGCCTCGCTGCTCGATCTTTAACATCCACACTGTGTTTCTGCCTCAGGGCCTTTGCACCTGCTGTCCCCCCTCCCCACCAGCAGCGCTTCTCTCTACAGATCTTCCCATGGCTGACGCCTTCTCATCATCCTGGTCTCAGAGAGCCCTTCCTTGGTCTCTTGCTACCGGGGTCCACTTTCTCCAGTGCACCTGTCTCTAGCTGAAGTCCTCTTTTAAAAATGTCCTTGTTACCTGTTTATGGCCCCTTCCCCCCACCAGAATGCAGATGACAGGACAGCAGGGACCTTGTCTGGCTCTGGTTCACTATTGTGTCCATGACATTTAGATCACTATCTGAGAATAAGAACATAAAAAGAGTTTTTTTTTAAAAGCACCGGGTCCCTGGTGGCCAAAAGAGACGTTAAATGTCTAATTATACGGGTGACATGCAGGGAGCCCGAAGCGGTGGGGGCGACTCAGTTGAGGGACCGGGCAGAGCTCCCTGAGGAAGCGAGGAGAATTCTCTCTGATCCCGGCAGAGCGAAAGCGCCAGGGCCCTTTGTTGGCACAGGCACCCCCTAAAGCCCTGGGACAGGCCCTAGGATGTGATTAGGAAAATTTGCAAAAGCAAGATATTTTTGTCCTCTTGATCTTGAAAAGGGCCCCCTAAATGACATACGCTCTGATCCCCACAAAGGTATAGCTTGCCCCTGCAGAGACCGCAAAGAGAAGCTGGAGGGGTGAGGGAAGGTAGGGGAGAGATCGGGTCTGGCAGAGGGCTGGAGTGGAGCGTGCGGAAGGAGGGGAAGAAGACCAGAGTGGGAGGAAGCTCCAGGATGGTCCCCAGGGTCCCTGCCTCCTGGCACTCACACCCTCCCGTGTATAGTCCCCTCCCACGCTGGATCAGAGCTGGTCCTGTGTGACCAGGTAAATACAGTGACGTGACATTGTATAGATTAGTTCCAATTTAATGGTGAGTACACGTGGTGTTTGTTTTTCCATTCTTGCAATATTTCATTTAGAAGAATGGTCTCCAGTTCCAGCCAGGTTAATGCAAGAGATATTAGTTCACCATTTTTTTTTTATGGCTGAGTAATACTCCATAGTATACATATACCACATTTATTAATCCACTCATGTATTGATGGGCACGTGGATTGTTTCCACATCATTACAATTGTGAATTGTGCTGCTATAAACATTTGAGTTCAAGTGTCTTTTGTTATAGAAAAATTTCTTTTCCTTTGGGTAAATACCCAGTAGGGGGATTGCTGGATCAAATGGTAGGTGTACTTTTAGTTCTTCGATGTATCTCCATACTACTTTCCATAGAGGTTGTACTAGTTTGCATTCCCACCAGCAGCTTAAGAATGTTCCTATTTCTTCACATCCATGCCAGCATTTGCTGTTTGGGGACTTTTTTTGGATAAAAACCATTCTCACTGGAGTTAGGTGCTATCTCATGGTGATTTTGATTTGCATTTCTCTAGTGATTAGTGACATTGAGCATTTTTTCCATATATGTATTGGCCATTAGTCTATCTTCTTTTGAAAAGCTTCTGCTCATGTCTTTTGCCCAATTTTTAATGAGGTTGTTTGACTTTTTCTTGCTGATTTGCTTTAGTTCTTTGCAGATTCTGGTTATTGGCCCTTCATCAGATGTATAGCACGCGAATATTCTCTCCCATTCTGTAGGTTGTGTATTCACTCTATTGAGAGTCAGGTGACATCTCACTATGGTTTTGATTTGCAGGAAATGGATGTTTCCGCTGCCCCATTCATCCTTCCTCTGCCTTCCTTTCTCTTCCTGGATTTCTTTGCCGATTCCCTCCATTAATTTCCTGCTTTTACAAGGTGGCTCGGTGACCACAGCTGAACACAGGTGCGATTCTGGGCCTGGTACCCAGTGGAGACCCTTCAAGGACACGTTCCCGCAGCTCACAATCTGGTCAGGGGTGTGGTCGGCCACAGGCGGACCTGAAGCCAATGCCTCACACCGCGCCCCAACCATTGCTGGGGGCAGCGTGCACAGAGAGGCGAGCTCCTGAACACACAGGGGCGTGCGCAGGGTGGGGGCGCCAGGCGGCCCGCCTAGGATAACGGGCTCCATCTGCAGATTGCAGATGAGCGGTCCTGCTGGAGGCTGCCGGCGCCTCTCCAAATCCTCCCCCCATCTCCTGTTCCAGAACATGCAGTTGACAAACAGCTCATCCAGTGTTGGAAAATGTCGCCGATGGGTCTCAGTGGGAACCCGCGAGCCTCCTGTGTATTTTCAGGTTTTAATTCCGCAAGCAAACAGATGGGAACGAGATCAGTTTTTCAAACCAAAGCCTCTGCTCTCAGGGGACAGAATGAGCCTGTGTAGGCCTCCCTGGGCTGGGAGCGACGTGGGCACGGCAGCCTCGAGGATTGGTCCCTGCGACGAGAGCCTTGCCAAGGGCCTCTGGCACAGGATGCCAGCTCTGTGGCCGTGAGAACACAGTCCGGTGTTGGGCTCTTGTTAAAGACCAAAGTACTGCTGCCCTTGGACAAGTTACTCAGAGGATTGTATTCAATCCAGAAAATACCCAGAGGGCCTACTGTGTGCCAACGTGAGCCCTCCTTGACTTGGCAGAGTTAATGATTGGCACCCTGGGCCCGCCACTTACTGGCAGTGTGCACCGAATGCTCTGATGTCAGTCTCCTGGTCTGTGAAATGGGAATGTTGAGAGGGTAGCGTCGTAGGGACCCCGGCAGGACGAAGTGTGGAAACGCATGCAAAGTGCTTGCACATGCAAGCGCCCACTAAGCAGCAGCTCTGGCTATGGCGACCGTCCTCTTAATTGACCAAGATGCCCTAACTTTTTAGTAGGGGATGAAGGACCCAAATCAACGAACCATACCCGGAACTGTGGCAGCACACTGAGACGTCAGACTGGGCTCCACAATTTCACAGGGCTGCCCCTCCAGGTGAGTGCTGGAGTTTTGCACATTAACTCTTACTAGCTAGCTGTGGGCAGGGCAGCCCTTCCACCTAAGCAGACTTGGGGGGCTGCCTATAATTCCAGCCCTGGCTGCTATGAAGATGCAGTGGCCTAAGAGAGGGGGTACAGGGCATAGGCTTTGGGGTCGCACAGTCTAGATTCCTTTCCTTGTTCTGCTCCTGTCTGTGTGACCTTACATACAAGTTATTAGTACTTAGCACCTCTGAGCCTCAGTTTGCTCATCCATCCAAGGGGATATTTCCTAGTGACCCCATTGAGCTCATACGAAGATCATGTATAAAGATCATGAAGATCATGTATAAAAAGTACTCAGTGTACATCCTAGAACTTGGTAAATGCTCAAAAAGGTCTTCTTCTTCTTCTCTTTGTTAAATACTTTGGTATGAAACTGGGTCTCAAATCCTTTCCATAGTGACAATGCAGTGAAACATTACCTAACAGCACTGCATGTACAGTGGGTACAGAGTTTGAGAGAATGAGTGAGTGAATAGAATGTTTTGATAGGGAGGAGTAGGGAAGAGAAGGACTCGTGGACCTTGGGGTGGAAGGAGACCAAGAGAATAAAACAGAATGGGCAGCCTCGATCATCAACTAGTATATTTCAAAATAGCTAGAAGAGAAGAATCATGATGTTCAACACAAATGATAAATGGATATCCCAAATTAACCTGATTTGATCATTACACATTGTATACTGGTATCCAAATATCACATGCATCCCCCAAATATGTACAACTATTTTATAGCCATAAATAATGAAAAAGAAACTAAAGAGATAAACCTTGGAAAGACTTTGATATTTCAATTAAAGCATGAAATATGGGAAGGGCAAGGATGGCCCCCATGTGAGCTTGAAATTAATCTCACCAAGGAGTCAGAGTCTATATTCCTAGTCCTTATATCAATCTGGACTTATGACCTGCATTTTGTGGCCAATAAAATGCAGGGGAGTGATGTGGTAGTGGTCTAGAGGCGAGGCCCCCACAGACCCCGTGTGTGTCTGCTCTCTCTTGCACTTTGCTGTCACCGTAGGAAAGCCCAGGACAGCCTGTTGGAAGATGGGTGGCACATGGGACAGAACCAAGCCATCCCAGCCGCGGCCATTCTAGACCAGCCAAGCTTCTGATGCACGACTGAGCCCAGCCACGGTCGACAGAGCTGAGCCCAGATCCCTGAGATCAAACACCTGTTGTCTAAGCTGCTGCGTGTTAAGACGGCTTGTTACACAGCAGACGCTAACGGACACAGTGTGCGCCACGGTCCCCCCAAAGAGGTGACGTCTGGCGGACTTCCTACGCTTATTTTACAGTTTAGTATTATTTTCAATTACCGTCGTGTAAAGTTCACCGTTAAATTTTTTTAATGCCTGCGGCCACTAAAAGTCTTGATCCAGACTCACTCTTAACTGGCTGAAACATCGAGCATCTGAATGAAATGCCATTCAAAGAAAGAGTTTTGCCGCTAACCGAATGTCCAGACTTCACTGCAGTTGGCCTGTCCCCTTTGCAGATGCCTGACACTCGTGGGTGACAAGGGGATTGCGAGGGGCAGGTGGACCCGCCCGCCGAGGCTGGCACCGTGGCCCTGACCCGAGGGAGCGTAGTCCCGCTGCAGGAGGAAGCCCCCAGAGATGTCCCCCCCGAAATGCCACACTGGGCAGCCTCCCACCGCCTTCCTGCCTCCTACCTTGACTCCACGTTTCATGCACACAATAGTCACGTAAGAAGAAAACAAAATACCCGCCAGATGTCTCTATTAATAAATGATAACTCCCCAAAGGAGTGGCATGATGGAAGTGCTGTCAGGCCAGGGGGCTCTGGAGCGTTCGAGAGCAGCAATGGGCAGGAAAAAAACCAATCAATCCTTTTTCTTTCTTTTTTTCTCCTCCCCTGCCTGACCGCCAGGATGCAGTGCAGGGAGGAGACTTTAATGGATCCCGAAGGAAAGGGAGGGGAAGAGGGGGCAACCGCGCCCCGAAATGCTCTCCACACGCCCACCTCGCATGAAAGCCCTTTTGGGGGGAGCTCACCCCAAGCAGGCTAAATGGGGTGCTGAAGGGATGCTGTGGCTCCCCCTGTCCTCAGAAAGCCAGGGACACCTTGGGCTCCTGGTGACCTTTTCAGCCAGACTGAATTCCATTCCATTCGTCCAAAATCCCATGCTCGCTCTCACGTTTGGGCTTTGCAGGTGCTGTGGTCCCTCGCTGGAACTCCTGTCTCTCCCACGAGGTATTCCTCCTTCCCCTGGCCTTAGCTGACACGTGCCTTCTTCCTGTAAAGCTCTCCCGTCATGACCTCGTGTGTCATGACCTCGTGTCTGTGTCATGACCTCGTGTCTGCGCGAGGGGCCCTCCTTGTACTCCCATAGTCCACTGTGATTCTGCTATTACAGCTCCTTACACCCTGGAGTGTATTTGCTGATGACTGCTGTTTGTTTGTTTGTAGACCCCACGAGACACACACTCATACTTTGGCTATCTCTGTATTCCTCGTGCTTAGCACAGTGTTGGGTATATAGTAGTAAGTAGATAAGTATTTGTTAATACAGGAAGAAAGCAAGGCAGGAAGGAAAAAAGGAAGGAAGGAAGGAAGGAAGGAAGGAAGGAAGGAAGGAAGGAAGGAAGGGAGGGAGGGAGGGAGGGAGGGAGGGAGGGAGGGAGGGAGGGAGGGAGGGAGGGAGGGAAAGAGAAGAGGAAGGAGGGGTGGAGGCTGGGAATGAGGGAGGGAGGGGGAGAGAATGGGCACACATTCCACCTTTCAATGTGCAACATTCAGGAAGCTTCTAAGAGCCTTGAGACCCTCTGGAGTCATGAACTTCTCTCTTGTGATGTCATGTTTAAAAATCTGACAATGATTCAGCATCTCTCCCTGGCACACCGGAATGATATATGCATGGTTTCACAGAAAGCTGATCTTGCCTAGCCAGGGTCCTACCAGCCAACCACAGAGACTGTAGACTTCAAAGAGTCTTCAACAGTCAGCTTGTTCAAAGCTCCCATTTGACGGATGGAGAAATGGGAGCACAGAGCAGGGAGAAGAATTTTCTCAAGTCGCCTGGTTAAGTATCATCCATGTTAACTAACCCTTTAAAGAGTTCCTGGCCTGAGGATGTGGTTATTTGGGGTCCCAAAAAGCTGAGCAAAGTGTGCAAGGGCTCTCTCTATAAACACGAAGGTGAGATGAGATTGTGATTCACACCTTCACCTGACTCTGCTTGGTGCTTTACAGTTTATAAAACTTTCCTGTGCATCCTATTTGATTCGACCATGACCCAGTGAGGGAGAAAGGGCAGGACTGTCACACCCATTTCACAAACAAGATAGCCAAGGCTGAGGCAGTGAGCATGGACAGTGAGTCCCAACTCCCATTACTGGGAGGGAAAAATGACCATCCACGGTTCCTGAACGCGTGAACACAACTGAAGAAGGAGCTGCTTTGCAGTCCGGCTGCTCATTTATTGGACCCAGAATCCAATCTGTCATGCATGTTTAGGAAATGAATCCAATCAAAAAACACAAAAGTGGTGAGAAAAGAAAATGCCCCGAAGTCCAAGACATTTCACCAGGAAATCAGGATGACCTCCGATGAGGGGATGGCCACCAAATGTCCAGCACATCACCACCCACAAGATCTGTTCATCATCATCGTCTTTTATTAATGATACCAGTTACTGGGGTTAATATTTCCCTCATCCAAGAACAGTGACACCCAGCAAAGTGCTGCAGAAATAAGGGCACACAGTGGCCCCTAAACATGCTGAAATCCCGCAAATTACCAACAAGAATGAATTGAGGGCTCTCTTTAGGAATACCTTGCATTATCTTTTGACCAAGTTTGATGTAGCATTTAAAAAATAAATTCATAAATTTTTTTTCTTGGGATGGATATGTGTTTTTTGGTAACTTGGCTTTTTTTTTTTTTTTTAAGATACGTAAAATTTGCTAGTTCCTTTTTCAACCATCTCTCTTTAGGGGCAAGCCACCTCGATCAGATAAAGATAAAATATAGTTTGTAGGAAAAAGAGTCATAAAATACTCACTGTTCTTTATCACTGGAGGAAGGCAAAGAAAAGAGAGAAAGAAAGAAATGAATCAAGTTAGGCAAGAAATCTTATAACAATATCGACACTGACTGGAGGCCACCACCGCACAGTTTGAGTTATGGTGATGGACTTTCATTTTTTCCAGTCATTATTACCTTACTTCAGCACATCTAAAAGGAGGCTGCTGCAATGTAGGCGCATAAAATCCACATCTTTGATTAAATTTGTCAATCAGTTCAGCTTATACATTAATGGATAATTTATGTATTTAAATAATGGTTTTGGGCAGGGGTCCTCAAACTATGGCCCATGGGCCACATGCGGCCTGCAGAGGACATTTATCTGGCCCACTGGGTATTTTTGCCGCTGCCTGTCCTGCTTAGCAGCCGACTCGTGCCAGGCCCACAGTGCGCATGCGTGGATTGTGCGCCGCTCTCTCCAACAGCCCTCCAACGGTCTGAGGGACAGTGAAACGGCCCCCCGCTTAAAAAGTTTGAGGACCGGGCCGGGCGCTGTGGCTCACGCCTGTAATCCTAGCTCTTGGGAGGCCGAGGCGGGCGGATTGCTCAAGGTCAGGAGTTCAAAACCAGCCTGAGCAAGAGCGAGACCCCGTCTCTACTATAAATAGAAAGAAATTAATTGGCCAACTGATATATATATAAAAAATTAGCCGGGCATGGTGGCGCATGCCTGTAGTCCCAGCTACCCGGGAGGCTGAGGCAGAAGGATCACTCGAGCCCAGGAGTTTGAGGTTGCTGTGAGCTAGGCTGACGCCACGGCACTCACTCTAGCCTGGGCAACAAAGCGAGACTCTGTCTCAAAAAAAAAAAAAAAAAAAAAAAGTTTGAGGACCTCTGGTTTGGGGGTACTAAAGAGAAATCTCTTAATGACAACAGGACTACCATTACTCTTGGTTTCCATTATTTCAGATATTGTGCGTTAAGAACCACACTATGTAGAACAATGAGCCCTGAACAGAATTTATAGTGCCCCACTTTGGGGAAGCGAGTTCTTCCATTCTAGAAAGGAGATTGGCATCTCTGTTTACCAGGTGTGCAAGCAAAGGTAGGTCATAGCCTCCGTTTGTGCCTCAGTTTCCACCTCCCATTTCTGGCCCTCTCTGGCTTGCAGACTTGAAAGCTACATAGAAATATCGGCTGCCGGAGACCAGCGCTTCTCCCCATGTACTCCCAACGTGGAGAGTGGAACCACCGCCCCAACCAAGCCAAGAGCAGGTGCATTCATTCCTTGCAAATCCCCCTGTTGTCGGTTTCAAACACGATCATTAGATTCAGGGAGGATAAGAGGGGAAGACATTTGAAAATCACAAAAGCAATAAGTGCATCTGGCCATCCAGCAGTTAATTAAGACTAGATTTCTTAATTTACTGGAGGAAGACATTAGAAGTGTCTGCATTGGCTCATCACCACTGCAGCAGACTAGACGGCATGTGCGATGACTGTAATTCGCCCATTAGCATTTATTGGAAAATAATTTTAATATCTGAAGAAAAGGCAGCAGCAATCAAGGCAGCCAGATGCATGCAGAATGCCAAGATGTTTCACGGGGGCCCAGGAGCGCTTTAATGAAATGGGGTCCAGACTGTTTGAATAATTCTAATTTAATTGTAAGGCAAATTGTTTGGCTTCGTATCGACTAAAGTAAACTCTGATGGATGGGATTTTAATTAACTGACATTTCTTACATAAAATAAATATTTTATCCCATCTAGCCTTCAGGCAACTGTTTATCTTACAGAGACACATTTTTTTTTGGCTGATGAAATATTCTCTGCAAAGTAAGTTTGGCTCCAAGAAGACATTAGGAGAAGAGCTTTGGAAACAAGGAATTTTCTATCAAAAAGGAAACTGGTGGAGTCCAATAGTGTCTTCAGAACTGTAAAACTCATAGAATTAGAGGTGGTTTTAAGTAGAAGTAGTGAACAGACAGGGGACTTTTACTCTGGACTCTAAGTTTGAACTAAAGATGCTTCATCGATATATAATTAGGTCCTAGAGAAATTAAAGCAAACCTTTTTTTTAATGCAGCTCTGGGTTCGCTAGAAAGTAAGGAAATTCTCCCAGACCCTTCTCCCTTTCAAAACAAATAAACAAAATAGACTTCATTAAAATGAACAAAGCTTTCTCACCTCAAAAGACAGTTATGAAAAAGAAAAGACAAGTTATAGACCAGGAGAAAGTGTTTGCAGAATGTATATCCAACAAAGCACTTTTATCTATATTTAAAAAACTTGTAAATCTTAATAACAAGAAGATAAATTACCTGATTTTTTTAAGTGAACAGAAGGTTTGAACATATAGCTCAACAAAGAGGTTATGGGAATGAAAAAATTACATAAGAAGTTGTCTAATATCATTAATCATTAGGGAAGTGCAAATTAAAAACCACAATGAAATACCCTATGTACACACTAGAATAATTTAATTACCATTAAAAAGGCTGATCATACCAAGTGCTACTGAGGTGGTGGTGAAGCTAGAACTCTTATACACTTCTGGTGGAAATTTAAAATGGTACAACTAATTTGGAAAACAGTTGGACAGTTTCTTAAACAGTTAAACTAGCACCTACCATATGACTGAGCCATTCCACTCCTACGTAATTACCCAAAGGAAATGAAAGCATATGTATATATGAAGTTTCATTTGTATTAGCTAAAAGCCATCCATCAGTGGATGAATGGATAAGTGAATTGTAGTATATTCACATAATGGAATACTATACAGCAATAAAAAGGGACAAACTATTGATATCACAGAACAATATCACTGGATCTCCAAATAATTACACTAATTGAAAGGAGACAGATATCTCCTTCCAAAAGAGGTACACACTGGATTATGCCATTTATGTAAAATTCTTGGAAATGAAAACTAATTTATAGTTATAGAAAAAAGACTAGTGATGACTTATGGATGGGGGGCAACAAGGGACTATGGAAGGGCTCAGGAGGTTTTAGGGACTGATGGGATACATTTATTATTCTGATCATGGTGATGGTTGCATGGGTTGCATACATATGATTAAAAATTATCAAATGTACTTCAAATTACTTTAAATGTGTACTACCAAAGGTACATTAACTATACCTTTGGGAGGCAATTAAAAAAAAGAAAAAGAAAAAGAAAATCTAGCCAACTGAATCCAGAATAAGGATGTGTGATCAGTAAGCCCACAGAAACATCAACACTGTGTTTCAGAGGCTGGCGCTGAGCTCCTAAGAAAAAAGGGGAGATGAAGCCAAGAACCCCCCCCCCCCTTGAGCCAGGCCCCGTTAACCCTTTGCACTGGCTTGCTTTTTTCTCATTATCCACTCGACATTATCCACACTCGACATGTGAGTGCAAAGGGTTAAAAGGGAGCTAAAGTGTCCCTGAATGAGCAGCACCTCTAACTCCCAGCAGGAGTGAATGTAAATATCTTTAAAGAAAAATGTCCCCAAGGTAGGTCCCCAGGACTCTCACGGAGTGATCACTCAAAGCAGCGAATGATTATGAGTGAAAATCTGCAGAAACAATAAAACAGATAGAGACTGTCAAGGACCTCGGGCATTTGTGTGCTGGGAAACGTTTCACAGCTGGCCCTAGTGTGGCTGGTTTCAACTGTCAACACGATGTCACCAAATGAAGAGCTGGAAAGAAATATGCAGTAGCGTACCTTTGTACAGCATTTCCACCTGACACGGATAGTAGACATAAACAACAGAGAAGATCAAAACTTAGTCAAATAATTTAAAAGCGATTAATTTTGAGTAGTCATCGCCTTTGTGTATAATAGACTTCAACTGTAAATTTATACAACTTAATTTTTAATAATGGCCATGTTTAGTAACCAGCTCACAAAATTCTTGAAAATTTAACATCCATTCTAATGAGCCTTTATGGGACAGATCCAGCCCACCACGGATTCAGGTATAATAATGGTTGGATAAAGAACGTGAAATTGCTATATATGAAATGTTTAAAGAAATAAAATATGGATTAAAAGCTGAGCAAGGGCCAGGCGTGGTGGCTCACGCCTGTAATCCTAGCACTCTGAGAGGCCGAGGCGAGCGGGTCGTTTGAGCTCAGGAGTTTGAGACGAGCCTGAGCAAGAGCGAGACCCCCTCTCCACTAAAAGGTCGAAAGAAATTAGCTGGACAACTTAAAATGTATAGGAAAAAAATTAGCTGGGCATGGTGGCGCATGCCTGTAGTCCCAGCTACTTGGGAAGCTGAGGCAGGAGGATCACTGAGGCAGGAGGATCACTTGAGCCCAGGAGTTTGAGGTTGCTGTGGTCTAGGCTGACACCACGGCACTCTAGCCCAGGCAACAGAGCAAGACTCTGTCTCAAAAAAAAACAAAAAAAAAAACAAAACAAAACCTGAACAAGGAACAAGAAACTCAAAAAAAGAGGTAGGAAGATAGTAAAAGGACGAATAATTTTTAGAAATAAAATATGTAACTATTAAAACCCCTAAAACACAATGGGATGGTTTCGTGGGTGACTAATAGCTTTAAGATAGAGTATGGCCAGGATGAGAGATGTGAAGAAATTGTCCAAAATGCAGCAGGAAGGCAGAGAGAGATAAAATACAGGAGAGAGAGGATGAGCTACACAGAAGGTCTAGCGCGTATCTAATCAGATTCCAGATGGGGAAAACAGGGAGAATTGAAGAAAGGAGAATATTTGAAGAGATAATGCTGAGATTTTTCTAGAACTGTTGAAAAGCTCGAATGCACTGTTTCAGGAAGCACAACACGCACCACGCAGGAGACACAGTAAGAAAAGCACACGTAAGCTCATGGCACCGCAGACACGCCATCTAGGAAGGGAAGGGGTATTGGGTGACACTCTTAGCAGACCCTTGACAGCATGACCGCAGCTTCAAAGTCCCCTAGAATACTGCAAGAACCAGGGATAGACTGGCATTTTAAAGCACACAAAATCTGAAATAATTTACCAACAGTAGAATGGAAGGATGTACTTCAGGAAGAAGTGATCCTAGAAAGAACCAAGATTCAGGAAGGTTTGGACATTGAACCAAGAAACTAGAAAACAGGATTAAACTAAGATACGAGAGAACGACAGCATATAGGCGGGGAGGGTCACAAGTGAAATGTTACCAGCGTGTTTTAGCACCTTGTGCTGAACAGAGGGAGACGTTGAGATAGTGATTAACTTCAGACACGGTTAGTTATGAGTGGTCACACTTTAAGGATAACCAGGAAGATAATAGGAATAGACTATATGTGATTCCCAAACCAAAAAAGAGAAAAACAGAATTTAAAAAGCTCCAAACCCAATTAATAAAAGGCAACGAAAGAGACAAAAGAACCATAGAAAAAGAGAAAACATAAGAGAGTAGAAAAGTTAAACTATACAATGGGTCAACAAACTATAGCCTGCAGGCCAAATACAGTCACAGCCACCTGTCTTTATAAGGTTTTTAATTAAACACAGCCATGCCCATTCAGGTACATATTGTCTATGTCTGATTTTGCTCCATAATGGTAAAAGTTGAGTAGTTGTGACAGAGACCTTATGGCTTGCAAAGCCTGAAATATTTGCTATGTTGTCCTTTACAAAAAGAGTTTACTGATAATTACAATATATGTAAATGGATTAAAATCGTCAGCTGAAAGACAAAGATTATCACGTTGAATTAAACAACAAAACCCTCAAATCTAGATAAATATTCTTTATAGTCTCTTACCTGAAATGTAAGGGGACTAAAATATTGAAGATAAAAAGACTGAAACATGCTAGCTAAAGAAAGCTTGTGTTGCTTTTTCATATCAAAACTATCAAGGCTGGGCGCGGTGGCTCACGCCTGTAATCCTAGCACTCTGAAAGGCCGAGGCAGGCGGATTGCTTGAGGTCAGGAGTTCAAAACCAGCCTGAGCAAGAGCGAGACCCCGTCTCTACTATAAATAGAAATTAATTGGCCGACTAACATATGTAGAAAAAAATTAGCCGGGCATGGTGGCACATGCCTGTAGTCCCAGCTACTTGGGAGGCTGAAGCAGGAGGATCACTTGAGCCCAGGAGATTGAGGTTGCTGTGAGCTAGGCTGATGCCATGCACTCACTCTAGCCTGGGCAACAAGCGAGACTCTGTCTTAAAAAAAAAAAAAAAAAATATATATATATATATATATATATATATATATATATATATATATATCTCAAATACATTTTAGGACAAAGAATCATTATTAGAGATAAAGATGAAGAGGGACATTACATAATGATGAAATCCAATTCTTCAATGATATATACTAACTCTAAACCTGTAGCCCCCTAATAGAACCACAAAGAGAAATGGAAAAATCTACCATGATTGAAGGAGACTTCAACACTCACAAGCACACAAAAATATAGTTAAGGGAAAAACATTTATGAACACAATAAGCTTATTGTGTGAGTGGCCTTACAAACAATAATTAAAGAACACACATTTTCCCTTTGTACTCAGTGAGCAGATCAAAGAATCAGTATATAGGTCACATTCTCCAACCACAATGAAATTAGAGATTAATAGCAAAAATAATAATTTCAGAACCCCTAAACATTTAGAAATTTTTAAATGTACCACTAGGTGACTCAAGGGTTAAAGTAGAAATCATTAGAGAAATTTAAAAATACATAGAAACGAGAAATAATGAAAATACTCTATGTTGAAGCTCGTGGGATAAGTTGAATGTGGTGCTACTTTGTGTATCACATGTATAATTACTAATGTTAGAAAAGAGGGAAGGCTTATCTATTAATATGAGATAGATACAGAACCCAAGTAGTTAGAGAGTAACACAAAGCCCCCAAAAAGAAAGGATTATCTAATAAAAATAAGAACAGAAATTAATGATAGTAAATGACAGGGCACTATTGAATAATGGACAAAGACATTCCCCCTTTTTAATCTTCTTTCCAACCTTATGATTAGTTCAAGGAGAAAGTCTCAGTGTGGTACCCTTTAGACTTTAATAGTTCCCTATCACATGCTGAGCTCAATTTTTAAGTGGATAGCAGGTCTCAGGCCCAGAGCTTTGGGAAGCTACCGTTTGTAGCTACAATGTAACAACCTGTTTTCTTTTAACTGTTTATTTGTATTATTACCTTTGTCCATGGAAAGCATGAACTAATTATCCAATTAGATCCACTTGGGACCTAAAATTTTCTTAAATAAAAGTGTCTATGTTTTGGAAATTGTCAATTTAGAGAAGACAACAGTGATATTTCATAGATAAAGTAAAAATTGTAAAGTAAATGCTCAAATGACCAAATTTAGGCAAATGCTTCTCTCCCTCCAATAAAGAAAGATCTTTGTTAAAAATTCTACTGTGAACATGTTTGGGGAAAAAAAAATGCTTTTCATGTCCCTTGGGCAAGCCATAATTATTAGCACACCCTGACATTTATTCCTTCCACAAAAATAACCATCTTTTCAATTGTCCTGCCTAGAATTTAAACTCTTAAAACTGGCTCTAAAGTACTGTCCACCATAAAATCCACAGAAGTTCACAGTTAAAGACACTTAGAGGTTATCTATTTCAGGGAGACCAACGGAGATGGTTGGGGAACATAAATGTCAAAGGTAGGCTAGGTATTGGAGACAACAGGGACTGGTGGGGATTGTGCAAAACTGGAAAGCTCGTGTCAGTCTAAAGATAAAGGCTGCTCCTCAGCTCTTGCTGATTTATTGGTCCAGCGTTGTCAGGTCTTCTGATCTTTTGAAAATATGTCAGAAATCTGGATTTTATGTGAAATCTCCTAACTTTTACAGGATCAGGCCCAAAATATAAAACACACTTCTGCAAATCAGAGTCAGACTGTAGCCCGCCAGTTTGTAATCTCTGACCTAGTGCAACATCCTTATTTGACTGATGAGGAAACTGAGGCCCAGAGAGGGAAAGAAATTTGCCAATAATCACTCAGTAAATTAGCTCATATCCAGAACTAGAACCCAAGTCTTGTTCTGACCACCAGGGCCATTCTCTTTCCATTCCACCCGGCCACCTTTCAGATTCGGCACGGAGCTCAGAATTTCATCTTGTTCTTCCAACCTTGCAAAGTTTCCATGACAAAATTCCCATTAGGCTCCCTTTCCCCCTCACCCCAAGGAAGGAAATTCTATCTCTTTTCTCACTGTCCTTTCCTTATTTCAAGTGTAGAACTGTCGGAACCCCATTGCCTCAAAACGAGCCACTGCCAGCAACTTACTTGGATTGGAGGGGTCGGTCACCCGAGTACATCCAGCGGTTGGAGCTGCTGCTGAACACGGTGTCGGTCATGGCGGGAGTCTCGTGCTCCTGGAAAACACCAACCCAGAGAGAACGTCACCCCGCCACTTGGCCACTCTTATTCCTCGGGTCCCTATTCTGTGCTAGGCATGCCAAAGGATGCAGAGAAGAAAGGGAACCTCATGCATCTTCTCCATTTTCCAGATGGAGAACCTTGGATCCCAAGAGGGAAAGTGTCTTGCTGGAAGTCACAGCTACCTTCTGGCAGGAAATGGACCATAGCACAGAGCTCCCTCCCTTAAACCCAAGCTCTTCCCACTCCCTGTTCACACAAGGCCACGCCGCCGGGTTCTTAACTCGAATCCAGGGTCTTTCTTCCAAGCATGTCGTCTGACTTGTTTACCCTGGAGTCAGCCCTGGACTTTTTATTAAAAAAAAATATTTTACATCCAAACCATTAGAAACTCCTACTGGCTTGACCTTTAAAATAGATTTAGAATCTGCACACTGCTTTCAGGCTGCATTGCCACCGTGCCGATCCACACTGCCACTGTCCCTGTTGACTCCTCCTTGGTTTCCCTCCGACTACCCTTGACCCATTTCATTCATTATTTGTAAAAGCTACAAAGTAGAAACAACCCAATATGTCCTGACAAATGGATACACAAAAACGTGTTATAGCCGTGCAATGCCATAAAAAAAAAAAACAAAAAAAACAACCAAAAAACCCAAATGAAGTTCTGATCCATGCTACCACCTGGTGAGCCTTGGAAATGTGACACTAAGTGAAAGAAGCCAGACACAAAAGGCCACACGGTGTCCAGAATAGGAAATCTATTAGAGACACAAAGGAGATCAGCGACTGCCTGGGCCTGGGGGTGGCCGTGTGGCCCAAGGTCTCTTTATGGGGGAGATAGAGGTGTTCTAAAGTTGCTCATGCTGATTAGATGCACGCGCGTCTGTGAATATGCTAACGGCCACTGAATCGCCCACTTTGTACAGGCGAATTGTGTTACACCTGAGCTTTACCTCAGTAGACCTGGAGAAAAAGGTGCCACCACTTTGGAAAACTGTGTGGCAGTGTCTATCAAAGCTAAGCATTCACCTGCCCTGCGGCCCAGGGATCCTACTTAGGTGTATACCCAAGAAAAAAAGTGCTTATGTTCTAAGACATGTACAAAAACGTTCGTAGCAGCTTTGTTCATAATAGCTAAAAAACTGGAGACAATTCTAACGCCCATCGGCAGGACAGCAGACAAACCCGTTGTGGAATTGCCAGCGGCGTGGCGGTGAGGGACAAACCTCCAACACCCTGCACCAGCAACACGGACGGTCCGCACACTGGAACGTGCTGGGAGCAGAAGAGGCTACACCGTGTGATGGCAGTGACGTGAGGGTCAAGAACAGGCAGAGCTACACGATGGCGATAGGAATCATAGCAAATCAACTGCAAATTTTGGGGAGGGCACAGATTGGGAAGGGCATAGAGGGGGCCTCTGTGTGGTCAAGATGTTCCGTGTCGTGATCTCATCATTAAGCAGGTACATAAATCTGCAAAAGCCATCCAACTTAACACTTAACATGAGTGTTCTTTCTGTCTTTCCTTTTACCCCCACAAAGCAAGTCAGCTTATGTCACTCTTTTCCTCCAGAGTCTTCAATGGCTCCCCACTGCTCTTAAACTAACCCCCTTAGCACAGCCTGACTCCCTGTCACCTCCCTTCTATCCTTTTCCTCTTGCTCCTCTCATACCGTCTTCCCCATCCCTGCAGGCTTGCCTGCTGTTGCTTGAACCCCAAGCACATGCCACTTGGTCTTCCCTCTGCCTGGAACCCGCCCTACACATGCTTGCTTGGCTCAGTCGCTCCCTTGTTTAGGTTTGTTCTTAAACGCCACCTCCTCCAAGAGGCCTCCTTGATTACTCAACTTCAAACAGCTCTTCCTCCATCTCCTGCACTCGGGTCTCCTTCACTCTGTTTTACTTTTTGTCAAAGCTCTTACCACTACCCCGATTTAATATATTTATTTTTGTATTTGTTTATTGGTATAGAGTTTGAATCTCCCTGCCAACACACAAGTTCCTTGCAGAATTTTTTCCCTTTTGTTCGCTGCTTAATCTCCATGGAGGCACGTCATACACACTTGCTGAATGTTTGAATGAGTCTCCAACAACAGGAAGTCCATGCAGCTGAGCTCAGCCGGGCTCACGTCCCCTCTGAACCTGCATCCCACCCCTCCAAAGCTCTCCCCAAAGAATAAGGGGAGGGGGCCATGGAGATTGCATTATAATTATTTAAAAACCAAACAGAACTCGGTGCCGTGTGCCCAGGGGATCCCGATACCCCTTTAAGTCTTGTTATGACACAGCCTTGCTCTCTGAGACGCTGAACAGACGAGAAGTTGGGAGGTGAGCCCCTTTCCTACCCCGCAGCCTTTGCAATCATTCAAGCTTTGTGTCTTGGGGAGCCAGAGGGGCGGCTGGTTGGACACGTGGCAGAGAAGGCCCCTTATGGAAAAGCTATTTCGTCTGCTCCCGTGTGGTGGACGTGATCTTCCCAGATTAATATGGCCATCTCATTGTTTCCACTTCAAAAGCAGAAAGAAAGGAGAGACAGCCCCTGTTGTGAAGGGAATCTGCCGGAAGGAACTTCATTGTCTGGTTATTGCCTGTGCTGAGAGCTGAGCGGGCTTCCCTGCAGCTCCCGGCAGCGGACCGAGCCCTCCTCCGGCCCCTGCTGCGCGCAGAGCCTCAGTCCCTGGGAACGAGCTTCCTCGGCTGCCCTCGGTCTGGACAGCGCAACTGCAACCGGATGCCTCGCCTCCCACTTTGCAGCAGAGCGCAAAGCCGCCCTTGCAGGACCTGGGGTCAGGGAGTGGGCTAGGGAGTAAGGGGGCGTCTGTCTCCCCAGGAACTCCGATCTCCAAATTCTGCTGCCCTCAGAGCAGAACCCAGCCGCCCACCCCTCTTGCATTCAGTCCTGCACTCCAGGAGGGCTGGCTCCCACCAAAACTCCATCTGCGAAGTCCAGACTTACTGGCCGACCACGCAGTGGAGACCACCCAGTTCATCCTTCCAGGCCGGAAGCCACCCGGACAGCCCTGGTGAGGACAGCGTGGCCACTCGGGGCTGCTCAGTGCACGGAACAGCCCAGAATGGGACTCTCTGTCCAGAGCTTGCCCCGGCCTGGACCGGGAGAGGAAAACATCTGAGCAGGCCAGGCTGCTTGAACAACTGGGGGAACAGGCCGGGGGAAAGCACTCGAGGGTCCACAGGCAGATCTGGGACGGGGGAGGTGTCAGAACGGTCTCTGTTGGTGTCCCGTCCAGATCCCCCTACGGCGGCTGGGCCCTCCCCCCACAGCCTCCGGGAGCACCGTTTGCCCGAGAACTGCCCTTCGCCAACAGGAACTGCTTTGCCCAGAGGTACGGGAGAGCAGCCCGAAGCCAAGGACTGGCTGATAGGGGAGGGCAGCTGGGAGGGTCTGTGGGGCCATCACACCCCAGAGCTCCCCAGGGGTCGGGCTGAGGCCAGACTTCAGCTGATGCCACTCCTTCATCTAGCGCCCCCTGGCTGCCTGTCCTGCTCCCTTGGTCCCTCGCAGGTTCCTCCTCAGAGCACCCCGAGTCCGTTACCAGCATAGGAACCCCCATCTCAGCTTCTACCTCTAGGGAACCTGGCCTTGCGTGGGCACAGACAGGAGAACCTCAGGGACGCGTCCTTCTGAGCCGTGAGCTCGCTGTGTCAGCCCTGGAGGTCACTTAGCTTTTCACTGACCCTCCAGGGCACGATCCTAAGACGTTCTCCTACCTGCCTGCCATTGACACTCCGTGAAGGCGAGCCAAGGTCTCAGATGAGAGGGTGAATCAACGAGGAGGAGGAAGTCCAATGGTGAGATGAGCCTCTGGCGTTTTCAGGCCACGCCCCCTTCCCATTGCCTGCGACAGGGAAGCCATCGCCACACTGACGGGAGGCCAGAGCCCCAGGGAGGACCAGCAGAGGGAAACCGAAGGTGCGTATCAGAAGCCAAAGTGTAGATGTGTGCGTTGCATCAATAGTATGGGTCTCCAGTGCTAGGACCACTGCAGTAGCTTGGCGTCACTGAGCTGATGGATTTTAGCACTGACTATACTCTCGAGCACACACTAAGCGCTTGTGAAATTCTAATTCCCTCTTCCTGCTTCTCCTGTGGTTGATTCAACAATAATAATGAACATTTCTTGAGCACCTACGATGTGCAAAATTCCATACCTATGTTATTTGCTTTAATCCTTATAATCCTACTACAAGGTAGATGGCATTATCCTCATTTTATAGGAAAAAAAAATTCAAGTTCAGGATGGTTAAGTCACTCACTCAAAACCACACAGCTACCAAGTATAGCAGAGCTAGGATTTGAACCTTGACTCCCAAGCCCATGTGCTTACTCACTGCTCCGTTCACACCTGTTCATTCCTCCTGGGCTCCGGTCAGTGTCTGGGACACTGGTGACCATCCTCTGGCCCCTGGTCACATTCCCATCTCTCAGCCTCCGAAATGCTCAGAGACCTGCCCAGCCAGCACCTTGCCAGGTGACTCAGAGATCACAAGCCTCGCTTGGGTAGGGCCAACGGAGTGGCTTCGATCCAGTCCTGCGGCTCCAACTTCAGAAAGCATAAGATGCTTTCCTCTCCCGGAAGCCAGAGACTCTTTTTCCTTAGCCAGGCAGAGACTGCCCTACCGTCCTGGCACAAGCTCTAAAGAACAGTCTACTCTCAGTCACGAAAGCAAGGCCACCACCCGAACGCTCAAATGTCAAGGGTCTACAGCATGCTAACCATGTTTCAAGCTTTCCCTCGTTCGACCCTCACGGCAGCCTTATGAGATGTGGGTTGTTCTTATCCCATTTTACAGATGGAATCACTGAGTCACGGAAAGTTTAAGTGGGCTTCGCAAGGTCCCACACTTCAATTGCTACGACGAAGCGATCTAAAGGCGTCATCCTCAGCGCTGGTTGGCCGGATGAGGGTGCACGTGTATGGCGGAGGACCGCACAGCCGTAAAGAATGACGCCACGCATGACCGGCAGGGATGGATCACCAAGATAAATCGTCTGGAGAAAAGACCGATGTGTAGGATGATGGCCCGGAAGGCCATCCTCCGCGTGCACAGGGGAAAGCAGAGTACGTGCGCGTGCGTTTTGGCGGCTGTGCATCAGTGTCCCCGCAAAGCAGCCACAAGGAGCTGACACACTGCTTGCCTCTGGGGAGGGCCCCGGGGAGCTGGGACCGAGAGGGGAAGGAGACGTTTCAGGATCTAATTCCTTTGTATTTGCAACCTTGTGGATATGTTCCCTGCTCAAAAATAAATGAACTTTTTTTTTTCTACAAAATATAATTAAAAAATAATAAAGCGCTTCAATGAGCCTCTTCCTTCCGCTGTCACGTGGCTCTGCTGGTCTCAGCTCAAGTGTCACTTCCTCCGAGAAGCCATCCCTGACTACACCATCTAAGTCACCTCCGCTCACCCCATTACTCCCCCTCCTCCAGTTCACTGCCACCATAATGGCTGTCCTGATTTGCCATTCTCATTTCTTTGCCGTTTGTCTCCCCACCTATTCTGTCAGATCCGCGAGTGCGGAACCCGGGTCTGGATTTGAGCAGCAGCTGCACGCACGGTGCGCCCAGGGCCGGCCTCACGGGCCGTGACCCGCGCAGTCGAGCAGGGCTGCGCGCGTAGAAGGCCGCTGCGCTGGCTTCATGCTCTGCAGTCGCTGTCTTGAATTCGTAATAGTTTTTGAACAAGGGGCCATCCATTTTCACGTGGCAGCCAGTCCTGAGTATGGTATATAGTAGGTGCTCAATAAATCTTCACGTAAGTTATAGAGCTCAGTGAATGCACCCCATAAGCCTGCATGGAAGTGGCTGCCTCCACAGCCTGGTGCTAAGCCTCATGTCACCCGGCATCTTGGACCACCACTACGAAGGCCCCGTCCTAACCCCAGATAAGCCGGATTCCAGAGCTCTCCCCTTGCCCCTCTGCACTTCATTCTGCCTGCTTCTGCCCCCAGCCTTGTTTGCCAAGGAACGGTGGTTCCCCCCCCCAGCACCTCCCAGGTCTACTGCCAGTTGTCGCTGAATGGAAAAAACAGCTTGAAGCCCATTTAGTTTCCGAGCTGAGCTGCCGAGGTGTCTGAACGTGACCCAGCAGCATAGCGCTGGCAGGGGCTATCTGCGGCACTGCAGGGAACCGGTGCGAGCTGCGGCGTCTGCCTGGAGTTCAATGCCACAGTCGGCCTCCCCATCCCAACAGTCTTGGAGCTAAACCAGAGGCTTTGCGGCAGCACCTGCAGCCACCGGCTTGGACGGCGGCCGGTTCCACCCCTCCACCTCTTTCCCTGCCCATCCCCTCTCCCCATCAGTGCCCCAGGTATCCGGAAAACTCACTGCGGCACACAAAAGGCCTCAAAGGAGGGGGAGGGGGCGCGTCTATGGACAGGATCCAGCCTGAAAATATGTTTTGCTCCACTCATGCAGGATTTTGTAAAGTAAAATTAAGTCAATATCTTGAACGCATGGAATTTAATTAAAAACGGAGATTGCCAGCTTCTCCTGGGAAATTGGAAGAATCAAAACATATTTACAGAACGTCTACTACATGCCAGACACTGTTGTAGGCACAGGGGATACAGTGTTAAGACAAACAAACAAAGACAAACATCACTGCCCTCGTGGAGCTTAGCTTCCGGTGGGGAAGGCAGACGATAAACAAACAAGTCAGAGGTGAGATGTGCCCGCAGGTGCTGAGCGCTTTCAAAAAATGAAACAGAGAAGGGGGGTTGGGAAGTGGGAGGGGAGTTTGATTTTAAATAGGTGGGCAGAGGGGGCCTCACTGAGAGATGCTATTTGAGCAAAGACCCAAAGTGAGTAATGAGCTGAGCCATGTGGCTGTCTGGAGCAGAGCATTTTAGGGAGAGGGGAAAGTACGTGCAAAGGCCCTGGGGTGGGCACGTGCTTGGTATACTGGAGAGATGGCAAGGAAGGCAGAGTGGCTGGAGTGGAGTGGGCAAGGGGTGCTGAGATCAGTAGTGGGGGTGTCTGAGCACAAGGATCACGTAGGCTTCCGGTCTGAGTGACACTGCAGAAGCCACAGCAAGGCTTTGAGCAGTGACGTGAGCTGAATATGTCCTATTCTGTCTCCGACACGCATCCAGCTTTGACTATTTGCCAGGCTCCTAGGATTTCCACACATGGCAAGGGTGCTTGGGGCAGCAAAGAGGAAGATGGCAATCTCCTGCCTGTCAACCACACTTGCCGGAGCTGCCCCTCTGCTCACCCGCCTGTCTGCCTGGCCACTCCTGCCTCCACTCTCAGAGCCCCAGCGACCTGTGCATGTCCACTCCCATCCGGACAGCGCAGGCTGCTGTAGCTGGCTTCTCCTTGTTCCTAGAGCCAGCTGGGACAGCCCCAGCCGCCCCTGAACCTGGCCGGGGCTGGAATGACAAAGGTTCGGCTCCTTCCATGCCGAGCTGGTTGGTGCCAGAGACGAGGACAGAGACAGGCCTGAGAGGTGCTAGAGACAAAGGAGACTTTGTGCTCTTGGCCTTGAAGCAAAGCCAACTCACTGTCGCCTCTGCTATATGGCCACATAGCAATAACAGAGGGCTCCTGCCATGAGCCTTCAAATAACCCCACAGGACTGTCCCAAGTTTTCAGGTTTGAAGGCAGGCACGGAGTTCCTCCTCCCGGGGCTCTGCCACTTAGAGGTTGCAGGGTCTTGGGCAGGCACGTCAGGTCTGAGGATTACGTACCCTCATCGGCATAACAAGGGCAGCCGTCACAGCACTCACTGTCTACTTCACTGCAACAGCTGCTTAGGGTGTATCTGGCCCTGGGCTACATGCTTGCCGTGGACGACCTCATTTAATGCTCCCAAACACCCACTGACGAAGGTACAAGTTATCATCTCCATTTTGCAGGTGGGGATACTGAGGCTTAGAAGGGTAAGCGATTTGCCCATCCAGCTGGTGATCGGCAGGGGTTTGTACCTGTAAGATCGGACGCCGGACTCCACGTGCTCAATTGCTACCACCCACCAGACTATCTCTGGGCTTGTTGTGAAGAGTAAGGTTTGACGACACAGGGCAGTCGACTTGGTACTTGGAACACAGCACAGGCTCAGTAAATGTTAACCGTCGGCACTATCATCCTCACCGCCATCACCACCCATCACCGTCTTTCCTTCCAGCAGCGAAAGTGAGTCGTAACTTACACGCTATGATTTGAAGAGCACTAAATGCCTCGGTAGCTTGCCACGGTGCTCCAGATTTCCTCCACCAGCATTGCTCTCTATAAAGGTGCATCCGACCCACTCTTTTTTTTTCCCGCCTCATTCAGGAAATGGAGAGGTAAGCTCACTGTGGTTTGATTGCAAAAGATGATGCCATTTCTTCCATTCCTATATCCCTGCCCCTTTCAGCTCCTTCCATCCAGTGGTGAAATCTGTTTGTCTACCCTCTAAGTCTAAGCTGGCTATGAGACTTCTCTGTGGCCAACTGGATAGTAGAAGATCTGATGCATTCAGAGGCTTAAAAATGCTAGCCCTCGAGAAGTTGGCTTCTTTTCCTCATTTTGGAACCCTGCAATCAACGTATGAGAAGCCAGGCTAGCTTGCTGGAGGATGAGAGACTGCATGGCGGAAGGCCACAGTTGTCCTAGCTAGTAGAGCTGTCCTAGCTAGTAGAGCTGTCCCATCATAAAACAGCCAGTCCCAGCCAACATGTAAGTCGACCACAGACACATGAACAAGCCCAGCCAAGATCATCCAAGTCTGACCTCGACCAGAAGAACCACCTGGCTGAACTTAACCCAACTGCCAACCTGAAGAATTATGGCATAGATAAATGGCTGTTGTTCTAAGCCGCTAATTTGTGGAGTGGCTTGTTATGCAGTAAAAACTGACCGCTAAATCAGCCTATTGTGGTGGAACAATTGCTGGCTCAGACCTGGATTCCTGGGATCCACTACTAGCTCCCTCTTCATTCTCTGTCTGACTCTCACATGTTTTGCATCTATAAAATGGGAGCATAAAAATTCCTATCCTTGTCATACCACCTTGCAGGGTTGCTGGGGAAGAGAAGATGAGTTAAAACACATGAAGGGATCTTGTAAATCTAAAATGTTCTCCAAGTATCAGTCAGGGAGGGCACTGTTAATGTTATTTGAGGATAGGGCTCAGGAGGGAAACAAAGGTCTAAATCCTATTGTTTGTTTAGGCCTAAGTGAGATACCACAGTGGATTTATGGAGTAGACACCTGTTGTTTTTGCCTGTCCAGCATTTATCTGGATAGCTTTTAGAGGTGGATAACAGTACCCCAAGTTTCCTTCGGGAAACCATCCCTCTCTTGGTATCAGTTTGTGTGGCTCAGGTGGGGTTCACCCAACCTGGTCCCTACAGGCAGGCCAATGACCAATGCCTGGCCAATCAGTGTATTACATCCCTTAGGATGCTGTGATTGGTTCTAGGATAGGCACATGACCCAATCTGGGCCAATGAAGGCCTGCCCTATGACTTTTGCTGGAACTCTGTGGGGAAAAAAGCATTCTTTTTCTATCGGGCTTGTTAAGCTGGTGCAACAGAAATCTGTAGCTGCTGTTAATCACTTTTGCTACCACCTGGGAAAAGCCGGCCAAAGAATGAATGCAGAGCTAGAAGATAGAGAGTAAGTCCTGATGATGCTGTTGGAATGCTGGATCCAGCCATGCCTGAATCGATCACAGCCTTTTTAGCTACCATGAGCCAATATGTACTTACCCCCTTTTTTTGGTTCCTCTGAAATTTGAGAAGCCAAATTTGAATAGAATTTCTGCTATGGTAGCCCCCCGAGTTCTCTCTGTATGTCTTTAGAGTGAGACCAAGCTGCCTTGGAGCAAACAGGGATTCCAAAGGCAACCAGAGTTGGCTGAGGACTGGAGAAAAATATACCAACCTTCAGCTATCCCTGGAACCTCTCCCTCCCCCATCATGGAGCTTGGGCGGAGCCTCCACCCAAGCTCCATCCACGGAGGACAGGAAATGTTTCTAAGGCATCCTCACCAAGGCCCGCTGAAACCCTGCACTGGCAATTAAAATTCAGTGACAATAAACAACACTAATTAAAAGCAAAACTAAGTACTTAATAAGACAAATGAGGTGGCGGTATTAAAAGTCAGGATGAGAGAGCTGGCATTAATTAAAAACAAAGACTAATTTCTTCCCTCTTCTAAAAAGGCTGTGTGTGTGTGTGTGTAGGGGGGTGTAAGTGTTGCTAAAAAGGTTTAGATTTTGTTAATGTGCAAAATGCCATGGGAGCGGGCAGATTCTGGGATTGGTTCTGCATGGGGTAGGGGTGAAGGAGTCTTCCCAGAGAAGGGAAATGTCGGGCTGGACCTTGAAGGCTGAGCTGGGGTGTGAGAGGCATAAAGGAGGGAGGAATGGATTGGGGGAAGTGAGTGAACAAAGGCTCAGAGGCTGCAATGAGCATGAAAATGTTTAGGGGATGGAAAGATTCACGGGGGAGGAGCCTGGGTGTATGGAAAAGACAGGGAGGAAGGGGAAACTGGGAGGGAAAGGAAAGTGGGGGGCCAAAGATGAACCCCTGATCCTGTGGGTCAACAATAATAGGGCATAGTGTCTCCACTCAGACAACCCCAACTTCCACATGGAGATCCAGAGGCTAAGATCCCACACTCTTAGCAGACAGTTCAGCAAGCTGACTACGGGCATGGGCTTGAGGTCCATGCCCATTCTGCTGTTTATGAGTCAGGTCACCTTGGGCAAGTTTCCTCTCCTTCCCACACCTCAGTTTCCTCATCTGTAGAGTGGGGACAAAAATAGGACCCATCTCAAAATGGAACTGTAAGGATTAAATGAGATAATATCTGTGAAGTCCTTAGACCAGAACCTGACACAAAACACTCTCTTGCCAAGTGGAAGCTATCTTTAATTTATTATTATGAATAATTATTATAGTTAATAATAATCATCCCAGTTACGTTTTCTTAAGAGATGGGAGCCCAGTTTCCGGTTTTTGAAACCAGAGTAAGTACGTGGAGGATAATAGTCATGGATGATGGAAATAACAGTACAACAATACCAAGACACTGATCATAATGATATATAATAATTCTAAAGGAAGGGTCATTTGTCAAGTGCTTTGGTTGTCTTTGGTGTTGATGGCTAAATATTTTTGGCCCCCCTGCTGTGTGGGAGGATTGCCCTTCTCTCTCCCCGAGGAAGCTAGAAGTGGCCAAATGGACTATTTTGGCCAATGAAGATTTCCAAGTGGAAACTTTAAAGCCAGTGTGTACTTCCCTTTTCCTGCCCTGACAATCCTGGATGTATGAACATGGGGCCTCCCTCAGTCCGGGTCCCTGAGTGAGGACCATTTGGAGCAGACACCCGCTGCTAACTCAGCATCTCCAGGTAGCACGAGAAACAAACGTCAAACTGTAGGAATCATTATCGCAGCACAACCTAACCCATTCCACCTGTGCTTACTCCGGGCCAGGAACTGCACTAGATGTTTCACATGCAACATCTCATTCGATCTGCATACCGATCCTAGAAAACAGGATCTTTCATTACCCAGTTTTACAGATTGGGAAACTGAAGCCCAGAGGAGTAAAGTCATCTGCCCAAAGACACACAGCTAATAAATCACAACAGGGTACGAGTTTGAAATGAGTCTGCAGACATAGATGTGGTACCTGACTCCCCCTAGTGGCAGGGCAGAGCACCCAGAATTGATCTTCCTGGGGAGACTGTCTCCTGCTGGATAAGGGAACCCCAAACTTTTCCTTCTTCCCTGGGGTATGGAGTCCCTCTGAGCCCCGAGCCTATAAACCTAAACCCCAGACGCTGTTCACAGAACAGTCTTGAGCACTCCCCGCCAATTACCCGGTTCCTTGATAAAGCAGAAACTTGCTTCTGTGCGTCCTTACCCTCTGCCCCAAGCCACATCGTGGGAGCAAGCAGAGAGCAAAAGCTCGGGACCGACTGTTGTGCTCACGCATGCGCACGCACGTTTTCCTGTTTCCCCAAACAGGAAAACGTGATTCGACAGGTCTCCATATTAAAACAAGTCATTTAGCTTAATGGCCCCAGGCTGCCACTCAGGCCCGGGCTGCAGTGGAATTCATTCTGATGAGAGCTCAGCTGGAGCTGACCGATCTGCAGCCCGAAAGCTCATCGTGCCACGGGAGACCACAGGTGGCATTCCGCCCCTCCCCTGCCCCAGGGATGGAGCATTTTTCCCTTTAGAAAATAGCAGCATTCCTGGTCCTCTCAGCGAGGGGCATTTTTGTAGATTACAGATGGGGGACACTATTCCCCCGGGAGAGTTCTCTGTTACAGACAGGGAAACCGAGGCCCGTGCTTGACAAGGTCACATGGTAGCAGGTGGAACGTCCAAGCACTCAAATCTGGGTCTGGTATGAACGAGCCTCCTGACTACCCTGCTCCATCATCTGTTGGGCTAAACATATTAATATTTGCTATTTTTATTGTAGAAAAATAGTTGCATAGTGACAGCGTCGTGTGATTCAACTGAATAATGAAATGGCTTTGCTGCCTACTTTCTCTTCACTCCTCCAGGTCGCTCTGCCTCCACCCTGGTCTGTGCCTTGGGAGGCGGGGCCGTGGGGAGCACCTTCTAGCTGGGTTTGTCCCACGGGAGGACCAGCAGAAGCCCGGGGGGAGGAGGGAGAGAGAGGCCGGGCTGTCTGCGCGTTGGGTCGCCCCCTGGCCACCGTGGGTTGGCTGTGGCTCTGCTGAAGGTCGCAGCTCTTGTCAGAAGGACTCTCCATACAGCCCCCTCTCTCCTGCGCCCGCTTACTGTTCCCTCCCGGCCCTCTAGGCCTAGAGATGGCAATGGCTTCCCGATGTCATCGCACAGCCACATTTGGAGTGGCGGTGGTGTGGCCCCAGAGCCCGCACTCTTGGCCAGTTCTCTCCCTGCCCTTGCAGTCCGCATTCCACAGCCCCGCAGAGGAGGGACAGCACAGCAGTGAACAGCACCAGCCTTCGGGTGGGCAGTTTCCACCTGCAACCTCATTCCGTCTACACCACCGTCCTGTGAGGTGGGCGCTGAACTTATTCCCATTTCTGAGACTCAGGTGGGCGAATTAACTTGCCCAAGATCACCAGACAGGAATGGGGGAGCCACTCAGGTTACAAACCCAGCTATGTCTCCCTTTGCTGCCAGCACTGTTTCACCACCGCTTTGGATAACCACTCCTATAACAGGGGCCACCTGGCCAGACCCGGCACCAGTGGGTAACAGGTACAGTAAGGGAGAAGCTGGTTAAAGATAAGAGACAGCCTTCTGACCATGAGAGCCATCAAAATGAGGGCATGCTACTTTGTTAGGTAATGAGTTCCCAGTCACTGGAGGTAATCAAGCACATGCAGCAAAACCACTTGTTGGGGCTATTGTCAAGAGGGTAATGAATGCGCTTTTCTGAAACTGCTCCCTTCTGCATTTGGAAAAGAACAGCCCAAGTTCACAGACTCTTCCCTCCCCCATATGGTCAAAACTCCTCACACTAACTCCCTGACGTGGTCTGCGCCTCTTATCAAGCAGACAGAGCCAGTTTCTGTTACAAGACAGAGAGCTCAGGTCACCCACGATTCTCCCTGCCCTGGAAAATGCACATTTCCACTTCACCCTGGCGAAGCAGGGGCAGCTCGGACCCGGAGAAGGGCTCTGCTTGCCACAACAAACACGGGCACACCGCTGACCACACCCCGCCACCCCCACCCCTCCCTCGCACGCATGCGACACCCCGTCACGTACACACGCCCCACTCCTGTGTAACGCCCCATCCCGTGCCCCACGCCCGCCACCCTGCACCCCACACGCACACGCACACACGCCACCCTCATTTTCGCCCACAGCGCAGACTTGGGGACGCATCTGCCACGAAGGGCAGTGAGCCTGGAGCCTGGGCAGAGCGCTTCGCTGCTCACAGCCTCCTTCCCTCGGCTGCAAATCGGGGGCTGGAGCAGCACCTCCCCCGTGGGGTTATCTGAGGTTGGAGTGAAAAGTGACAGAGAGTGAGCTTCTGGTCCCCTGGCACAGGCGAACCCTCCCTCCGTGTCGCCCAGGTGTTCTTCCAGAACCCACCTCCCCAAATAGCGTCTCAGCCCCGCGCCTCCCGCGGCCACGGGGAGCACATTTGCTGCCTCACACGGCTCAGCTGCAGCCGCTTCCCCGGGGTGTGGATTGCACGGAGTCCGAGACCACATCAGAAAAACACGAGAAGCTTCTCTTAGTCCCCATGAATAATAGATCTTGAACACCTGCCTCCGTCCGTTCCCCTCGCCCTCCCAGGCGCCAGGTGGGGGGAAAGCAGCAGAAATGAGCCCCTGGCCAGTGCTGGCTGGAGGACACGAGGAACCTCAATGTTCCCCTCCCTGGCTCTCTGCCCCCATGGAAACAGCCGTCAAAATAGCAAGCGAGGTAGACGACGAATTCTGCAATTTGCAAAGCCCTTGGTGTTCCCGATCACCCAGGCAGGCAGGCGTTGTGGGCGGAAATGAAGGTGGGGTGTGTATGTGTGTGTTTGTGTGTGTTGGGGGGGTGCAGGTGTGGTGCCTCATGGGAGGCAAAAGTAGTGCAGAGGCTGAGAGGTGCTGAGCTGTCAGGGTTCAAATCCCAGCTCTGCCTCTTTCTAGCTGTGTGATCATAGCACAGTTACTTAACCTCTCTGTGCTTTGCTCCCCACCCCCCCCCCGTGAAAAATACAGATGATAACAGTATCTATCTAATAGGGATGTTAAAGGGTTAAAGAGTTAACACTTGTAAAGTGCTTAGAACAGTGCCCAGCACGTGGTTAAATAAAGAGAGTGAAGTTACCCTGGTCATCATCTCCAGGATATTAAGGGTGCTGGATACAGCTATGATGGTATTTATCACCTACTGTGTGCCAGGGACTACACTAATTTATATATATGTTGGCTCCTTTAAGGTTTGCAAAGAGACACCACTGAGTCCATTGTAAAGATAGGAAAACTGAGGTTTATGAAGGTTAATTGCTTTTCCCCAAGATTGAGTCACAGTCAAGTTAGTAGTAAGGCTGGAAGTCAAAGCCTGAATGTCTGACCCTAAATCATCTCCCTCTGTCTCTTCCTCCTCCATTTTTGTGTTCACTGAACCCCTAATAAATACAGAGCATTCTTCCATTTCAATCGCAGTGCTACGTGCTTTGCACCTGTTAGTACTCAGCGCAGTGTTAGCCTCAATTAATTCTCAACTCAATCATTAACCTCGTTTTATACCAGGAAACTGAGGCATGGAGAGGCTGGGTGTTAGCCCAAAGTCACCCGCTAAACGAATGGCAGAGCATGTATTCTAAGCCCAGGTGTGAGGTTCTACGTAGAGGTACCCACACACCAGTCTCTGTCTCCCCCCCCCCCACACACACACACGCACACGCTACCTGCAACCTCTCCAGTTAAATCCCCATGCAGCCACTGACTTATGACCTCCTGAAGGGACATTACATCAAACTACACCTGCAGCTTACCTACTTTCTCTTCTTATCAAAGCCGCTCACTCGGGCAAGTAAAGCCTTTGTTTTGCACGGGGGGAGATGTGTACGCTGATTCACCAAAATCGATTTGTAACCCCAAAAGTCCACACTTGTGAAACTTTCGTGGTCACTCACAGACGTGCACAGAGCGGCGTGCAGAGTCTGAGTCCCGGATGCCCCCCGCTGAAGACAAGCAGAGCGGCGACACTCTGCCTTCTCGTCTCAGCGCTCACCCCGTAATCGAGTCTCCTTTTCCGGGGCTATTTAATGCCACGTTTTTTTTTGTCCAAAAACGGCCCCCAAGCTCAGTGCTGAAGGACACGTCCCTACAGGCAGGCAGGATGTGACGTGTACCTTGCAGAGAAAATAACGTGTCGGACACCCTTTGTTCGGGCATGAGTTACGGTGCTCTTGGCCACAAGTTCAATGTTAATGAATCAACAGCGCCTATTAAATGAGATGTCTTTAAACAGAAACACACATTAAAAAAAAAAAAAAAAAGATTACGTATTGATCATTTGGAGAAGATGTTGGAACCCGAGGCTTGCAGGAACCTAACCCTGCACGCTCCCTAGGAGCAACGTGGCTCAGCATTTACTAATTCAGCGTTCGTGGCAACTTTGTAGAATTAACTATCACAAATAACAAGAATAGATTCCTTCTATGTTTGCATGTACACGTACATGTATGTGTACATATATACATAATAGATATGTATTATAGACAAAAATAGCATAAAATACACTGTATTACATACATAATATGTATTGTACAATATACAAATCTATATAAAGTGAGTGCTAGAATAATCAGAAAGCTTTCCTAGCTTTTCACTTTCCCTCTTACAACGAGGAATGTTAAGCTAGACGGATGCTTAGTAGTTTGGGCCATTTTCTATTTTATTTTTCGGAGTGTGGTGGAGGGGCAGGTAATGAGATAATTGATGCAACAATTATCTGACTGGATAAGAAAAGCACCCGGGACATACGACGTACTGTCCTTTTAGGGCTCACTTCTCGGCCACCTTCTCCCAAAGTTTCTCCCACAAGAAACTGAAGGTGCATTTTGAGCCCCTTCCTCTGCCGCCACCTTTACGGGGGCAGGAGTAGGCCAAGAGGAGGAAGGGAATCCGCCAAGAGTGAGCATGTTGGCTTGGTGTGTGTGGGGGGGTTACCAGGGACAGGAAACTCCCAGGGCGTCATCTAGCACAAGCCTTTCTGGATCTGATGGGACAGTGAGCAAGGCCGAGCAGCAGACGGTTTACACGCGTGCTTTCAATCTCTAGCGCCTGCAGAACGTGCTCAGAGGTGGAAGGTTTGCAGCGAGCTGGGCTGAGCTAGGGGTGGCTGCCGGCTTGGCTTCTCCAAGAAAACGGGTCACTGATGGGGGGCTGCAGTTGGGGGTACAGGAAGATTTCCACCTTTCAAAGCTCGGGACAAGTGAGGACTGAGTCCCCTCAGCCCTGACTTCCAGCTCTCTCTAGAGGAGAGGAAGGAAAACGTGAAGGCCACTGCCTTCTTAAAGAAGAGGTGAGGCTTTGCAGAGTTGTCTCTGAATTTTTGGTCCGAAACATGAAGAAAGGAAAGGGAAGTGTCCCCAGGGAGACTTCTTGCGGCCTCACTCGGTTCTTGCTCACTGAGGGGCCTGGGGACATTTCTGCCTTGAGCACTTTCTATCAACCTTCCCCCTCCCAGGGACAGTCGTCTCCACGCTGAGGAGTCTCGAGTGCTCTTTTCAAATTCTTGCATGGTGAGGGTTCTTGTGGCCCTGGCTCCCCAAGACGACAGGAGGCAGATCAAGCAACCAGGGGGAAATGGTTGAGAACAGCACATGCCAGGAAGCCCTTCCGAGTTCCCCTGTTGGCACAACACGCCCCGCCCCCCAAAGATTTCACAACAGCAGCCGTCTTTAGCAACATCATTTCTTTGAAAGTCGCACAAGATGGGACTTTCGGGTCCATTTTACAGATGTCAAAATTGAGGACCCGAGAAGCGAGGTAACTCACCAAAGTCACGCAGGTAGGAAACAAAGACTCACCTGGAGGAAGGGGGGTGGTGCCGTTTTAAAATGTCAATGCCAGGACCCCCCCACCCAAGCCAAGGAAGAAGCAGCCATCAGGGTGAGTCCCAGCATCCATACGTTTCAAAACTCGCCCAGGTGATTACAATAGGCAGCCAGCGATGAGAGCCACCTGCCTTTCATGCTGGCGTGTCGAGAACTCCAGAGAGCATCGGAATCACCGGGAAGCACTCGTGCAAAGCACGAGTCAATGCCTGCTCCCGCGCCCCTGAGCTTCCTGGGACACAGGTTTCTAGTAAGTTCCAGGCCTCACTGCTACTGCAGGTCCGTGCAGCGCGATCTGAGAGACACCGCTTCATACAACAGTGGAAAATGGAACCCGGGAGCCCAACTTTCCTGGCTCACAGTTTTCCTTTTGCTGGCAACACTGTCCCATCCTGAATCACAGATAAAATTCTGGGGTGTGTTTTTCAATCTCTACCAGAAACTGGGGAAAGCCAGGAGAGGATGAGGGCTTTCTTTTTTTTTTTTTTTTTTTTTTTTGGCTTTTCCTTCTTTTGTTTCTTTCCTTTTAAAAAATCATCCACCACTTAAGAGACTGCACCCAAACATCGGCCGCTTGTTCCTGCACCAGCGAGCAGCCCAAACCCTCAGCCCGCAATGCAGGTCTTCTTAAATATTGAATGTCCGCCGTTCCACCTGCTGCGCGGCCAGGGCGGAGGCAATGCTGATATTGACAGAGGTTTAACGTGATTAACCAGGTTAAAAAGATCCGGCTGCAGAGCTGCTTTTGTAAAAGACCTTCGCTTGCTGCCCCATCGCCCCAGTCCCTGGTGGCTCCACATCTTCCCTGCCCCTCTCTCATCCCTTCCCAGGCGTGGGGACTTTTTTTTCCCCTTTGATGCTGTTGCTGTTTAATGACCCATTAGACTAGTTAGAGTGGTCGAGAGGGGAGGGGGGGAGCTTTCGAACAAGAGCAAGGATCGTTAGGTTGACACTGTTAGTGTTCATTTATCCAACAAATATTTATTAAGCACCTACTGCATGCCAGACCCTATGGGATACAGTGTACTAGGGACATAGTGGTTAATAAAACAGTCAAATTATCCTGTTCTGGGTGTGATGGCATTCTGGGTGGGGTGGGGGGTGGAATAGGCAATGAACAAAATAAATACTTAAAGCAGGTAGTGTGCACACAGTGCCAAGCTCTAGGGAGGAGTACAGAGAAGGAAGAGGTGGAGTTCTGCAGAGGGAGGTGCAGTTTTAAATAAGCAGGACAGAAAAGGCCTCCCTGAGAAAGGTGACAATGGAGGAAAGATCTCAAGGAGGGGGGGGTGGGAACAGAGTGAAAAGGATTAGCAGGACCCTTTCGAGAACATTCTAGAACATTGAGCCCTGAGATTGCATCATCCTCACCGAAATCACACTGACTAGTATTTATTGAGCACCTACTATATGCCAGGCTCTGCTCCAAGCAAAGACTATGTACTGACTTTTATATTCTGCACTCAACCCAATAAAACAGGTATTAATTGTTATCCTCATTTTCCAGATGAGGAAACCGGGATCAGGGGGACTTAGTGAGTTACTCAAGGTCACAGGGCAGCAGAACTGGAACTTCAACCCAGGAGGGTGTCATTGTGAAGCACTATATCGTGAAGCACTTGAATCTGGAAGTAATTTTTTTTAAAAAAATTGAAGTCCTATACAATAATAAACACCTAATGTTTATATAGTTTGCCGTGGACTGAGCCCCATTCCAAGTGCTTCGTATGTATGTTAACTCATGTCATCCTCAGAGAGGTGCTATTATTGTTCTCATTGTACAGGCGAGTGAACCGAGGCCAGAGAGGCCGCGCGAGTTGGCCAGGGTCACAGGCTGGCAAACCCCACAGCTGGAATCGCAAGCCAGGTGGCTTGGAGACCGCAGCTGTGCTTCCAAGGACTTGCACACCGCCTCCTGCTGGCCAGCGCTAGCCGTCCTCTATTGGAACCCTGTTCATGTTTTGGATCCAAGCTAGAAGGAGCTGGAGACTAGAGAATCGACTTCTGCAGAGATTTATATATTTTTTAAAAAACGACACTTCTAAGTTGCTTTATCTTCACAAAAATCCCAAATAGTAAGTAAAGTAGTGATTGATGGTTATTCCATTTTATAGAGCAGAAGAAAGAGCCCCCGAGAGGTTTATTTTTTTTTTGCTATAAAAATTCAATATTTGACTTGATGTCAGAAAGATCTGGATTGGAGTCCCTGGATCTGCCCTTTGCTAGCAGTACGCATCTGGGGAGTGGGAGTCTCCCTGTCTTCTGTAGCCTCAGTGTCCTTGTCTGCAAAATGGGGGTGATAATACTGTCTCCTTCCCGAGGCTTTGTGGGGATCAAAGGAGATCGCTTGTGTGACGCAGTGCAGGGCCGTGGGCCCCAGTTCATTGTCTCCCTGGACCGAAACTGCAGCGCTAAGATACAACAAAGTAGCTCAGCTGGGGCTTGAACCCAAATGGATGGGCTCTCAGCTCAGTTCTCTTTCTGGCAAGAGGGTGATGGAATGCTGGAAGCAGGTGGGGAGCCCCCCAGGGCACCAGAGACCACCCTGCTGCAGAAATCTGGGGCTGCCCCGTGGTGGCCCACTGGGCTCCCATCCCAGACCTGCTGCCATGACAACCAGAGAGACGCTTGTCAGCTCTGGAGTCTTCTCAATCGCAGGGCCTTGGGGGGCCTTAAGGGGCCTCTCTGGCCACTTGAGGACTCCCACTTCCAGCCTCTGTAGCATTTTACCCTCGGAGCATGTTTGAGACCAAGAGGAGCCTTTCTGCTCCCACCAGTCTATTCCCAGAGGCAACGTCAGTGCGACAGTTGGAAACTCAGGCCCCGGGGAGTGGACAGAGGCCGTGTGGCGTGTGTGTGGCTGACCCCGGGTGGGAGCGGGGGTTCTCCACGTAGAGGCGGGAGAACGACCCAACAGGGTGGGCAATGTCGTGGCCTCGGCCAGGGAACCACACCTGAACACACATGCACTCACACGTGGTCACATCCCCCCAAATACACACACGTTGCACACACACGGTCACATCACATCCCCCGAAATACACACACTCATCACTTTCTCACGTACCACCCACATACACACACTCACAAGCACACACACACAACACAGAGGGTCGATTCAGCAGAATATGGGAGGGGGATATAAACATCTATCTACCCAACCGCCCCCCATCCCAGGGTCCTGCTAAAAAAAATCCTATTCCACGAAGTATGCACCATGCATCATCTTATTTCATGCTCAACACTGTGCAATGAATACTATCATTGTCCCCATTTTACAGACGAAGAGATGGAGGCTCAGAGAGGCAAACTCACTTTGGCAAAGGCCACACAGCCAGTGGGTAGCAGAGTCAGAATGAAAACCCAGGTCCACCCGGCCGCAGACCCCGGTGACTTGGCCCTTCTGCCCCCGTCTGCACGCTCATGGCATCTGCCGTCATGAGTGGACACACAACGTTTATCGAGCAAATAATCAAATGCGACACAGTGGAGCGTCTACCTGCGCCTCCCGGATGACTATTACGTCTCTGTTAAAATGAGTCTCCGTGGCCTGAAAGAATCCCAGGCGGCCAGTGCCAGGCAAGATCTCGGAAATTGCACTGGGTTACTGGAGGGAAACTAATATAATTTAAGAAAATGGATAAAAAATGGAGGATCCATGCCTTGGAGTACAGCAACAATTAAAAGCAAGGGATTAGATGGAAACTTTGCAACGTGGATGGATCTCAAAAAACTTAGTGTTGAGTGGAAAAGAAGTGAGAAACTGTGAAATCTATAAACAAAAAATACATGTTTTAAAGGTACATATACAAACAAAAGAAATGATGGTTGTGTACCAGGAAATGAAAAAGAATAACAACTCAACTCTAAGCCCCATACCCCATACCCCTTGCTAATCTGCAAGAATCCTCCGTGGATAACTGAGAGGTTGCTGGTGACACCAGTTCCTCTCGCATTATAATCAAGAGCAAGTCCCCCTCCTGGTCACCAAGACGTGTGTGCACCATTTATTTTTCCCTTGGGATTTTCCCTGAAGCACTTGTCAATTGTTCAGAAGAGGATGCATGCCCAGACCCCTCTGCAGATAATGGCCAAGGCTGCCCCAGCCAGACCCTTCCAAGGGAAAAAATCAAATCTACAGAATCAGCATCGGGTCCCATCTGAAAGGTGAGTTTGGGGCATGATCCATCTGAGCTGAGTCCCCTTGCTCCCAGCCAGGGCCCTGGACCCTGCCCTGGAAGGCTGTCTTGTCCTGCTTTTGCCCTTCGGTGCATTCCATTCCCTGTGCTACCAACCCCTTCCAGACTGGTCTAGCCAGCTCCGGGAACAGCAGGTAGGTCTCTAATAATCCCTGAGGAAGCTGCAGAAGCCAGAAGCTCAAACGTCCCATCATGTCCAACGGCCTTTCCCACCAGCCCCATCTCCAGACCTTCGGGAGAAAGACTTGTGCAGACACCCCAGATCGCCACTTCCAGGGGCTTCACTGCCTTCGCCAAGTTACAATATCCTGCTTCAAGCTGATAGATTCACCCAACCACCACTCATGGGAGAAAAAAAAAACTCAGAGCTGCTACCTTTCCTTCCGGGGAGAGGGGGCCGGCGTTTCCAGCCAGCGTGGGAAGAGCATTCGCAGATCTCTCTGGAAGGCCCTTTGCTTAGCACATGCTCCTGGTCTTGCCTCGCAACCCACTGGCCCCTGGGTGCAGCCAAGGCCCCTCTCCCTGCTGGGCCACTGCCTTGAGCAGGTCCCATGCCTGCATCCCAGGAACCCCTTCAGTTCCAGCAAACAGGGACGGTCGGTGGCCCCACTGGGAGGCCTCACCACATGGGCTCTCAGGGAACTCGCAAATGCATTTTCTGCACAAGTCATTTCTGTGCGTCTTAAAGCTGGAAAGAGGAAAGGCGGAGGAGTCAGGAGAGGAGGAAGACAGAGAGGGAGAGCAAAGGAAAGGGGAGAGGCCGGGGGCAGGGGAGACACATAGGGGAGGGAAGGAAGGGGAGACAAGAGGCGACAGGGTTCAGGCAGGGAAAAGAAGGAAGAGCACCAGAGACTTAGAAACTTAACACCACAGTGACGGAGGGAAAAAACACCAGGCAGGTGGGGAGAGAAAGAGGAAAGGAGGCAGGGGGAAGGATCTGGAACGGAACAGACCACACAGATGCTTTTTGGCAGCATCTTGCATGAAAAGCCTCCCCACGAACTCGGAGGAACCATCTCTCTTCTGCACGGCCCCGGCAGGCTGCCCCGCCACCGAAGCTGGCACCAAAACCTGCTTACATAATCTGTTCTCTGCCCCAAGCTGCTCCCATTCACAAGTTGCCGCTTGTCATTGTGTAGGTGCATTAAAGAGGGGGAAGCAAAGGAAAGAAAGCAAGAGGAGAAAGAGTGAAAGAGACGGCAGCTGAATGAACTCACTCAGATTATATTGAGAGATGAGAAGAGATATCCCGCCCCCCCCCCCTTAGCTTTCTAAATAAATCCTTCACAAACCAAACAGCATTATGGTGCTGTCAAATGAGTTTCCTCTTGTTGATTAATTGCAGGGGGTTGGCAAAAAAAAAAAAGCCCCGCTTCCTGTGGCATGTTATTTTGCTCACTGGCTGGATTAGTAAGCCAGGGTCTGACAGGGCTCCATTACAATGAGATTTAAGCATGCATTATATCATTAAAACTAATGACAGCAAGACAATTACTTCGAGGAAACCACGGTGACATTGCATTCAGCAGCCTGGTGCCTCAGCCCTGTCGCCTCCCCTGCTGCTCCTGCCCGAATGGGGGGGGGGCAGAGTGGTGCTAAGAAGAGCCAGCTTTGTCCCCTCAAACCCCAAAGGTCTGGCCAGCTGATTCTTGTTGCCCTGCCACTGAGCCACCTGGGAAGCTAAGGCCCAAAGTTCTGCCTAGAAAGAGACAAGCCCCTGGAGTTGTCTGACGTTAGCAGGGAATTGGGACACCCTGCTCGATCCAGCTCATGCTCCTGTGGGATTCAGGAGCAGAAAGGAAGTGCTCTGAGTCTGGTCTTGCCCTGCTCAGCCCCTTGGGGGAGGATGGAGGCGCCATAGCAAAAAAATCCCAGACTTACAACACACCTAGAACTGTTATAATGAATGCCTGTGAAAGTGTTTCACATTTCCAAAAAAAAAGTGAGGTCCTTGCACCAGATTTCTGGTGCAGGAAGTCTGGGTGGACCCCGAGGGTTTGCCTTTCTACCAAGTTCCCTGGTGGCGCTAATACGACAGGAGGTGGGGGGACCACACTATGAGAACCTCTGAGCTAGAGGAACCGCCCGATTCAGGCTAATCTGAGTCCTTTGGGCATAGAGAGCTTTTTACCCTGGACACAATGGGAATCGGGCAACGCCTGTCTTTCCCTGCACCCCACTCCTTTTACCTGCGAACCTGGCATATGCAAACCCCACTCCCCGCTCCAGAAAGCCAAGCCTGCCTCATTCTTAGGAAAGAATCTTACAACTTCTCATTAAAGTGTAAATGATTAATAAGGCTGGATGCATTAACCCACCCCCGAAGCATCTGCCCTGTAATCAAGAGCAAAGCCTAAGACAAAGAAGGAAACTTTGGTGATGGGATTTCAGGTAACTGTGTGTTTTAGGGGGACTACGGAGCCCTCTTTGTACCACCCTCCCCCAAAAGATCACATTTTGTAGGTAGCCACCTACTTTATGTAAGTCCCCAAAGGGGTGTGTCTTTGTCGCCATTCTATTCCCAACGCCCACCGTGGCACCAGGAACAATGCAGGTGCTCATCAAATGTGGGGCGCGTGAATGCATGGGAGTGAATGCTCCGACATGAGGGGGGCCTGTCCTCTGCCTGGAACAGATCCGAGACGAGAGCCGAGTCCTTCCTAACCCTCACCAATGACTCATCATGATCAACAGACACTAATTGAGCACCTACTGCATGCAGGCCTCTGGCTGAACCACAGGCCAAACGCACCTGCCCAAACTGACGTGCTCCCCAGCCAATCCACTGGGACTGTGTTCATTCATTCATTCATTCATTCATTCATTCATTCATTCATTCGTTTGTTGATTCAGTAAGTCATTGCTGAGCACCTGCTGTGTACTGGCCGGTACACTCAAAACAGAGGCAGCACAGCCTCGGTCCTTAAGGAGGTCACCTTGCAGGACTTTAGGACCCCTACAAAGGGGCTCTGTGGCAGGGAAACCACTTCCCAGGGAAGGGAGGGGAAGCTCATGTTTCCTAGAGAAAATACACGGCTCAGAGCTCACAGGCTGGAATGATTCAGCAAAAGCCTCCCAGGGATTTGGAGGAACAAAAGACTAGAGAAGTCAGTAGGGCCTCTCCTCCCAGAATTCTCTGCCGGGACCTGCCCAGCACGCTCATGACTGCCCCATTAGCTGCTAGGAGCCTCACAAGCCTGAGGGAAGGGGAGTCATTATGCCCATTTCACAGATGAAATAACTGAGGTCCAGGGTCCTGCAGAGACTGCACAAGGACCACAGTAAAGCCTTGTCCTCTCTCTCCTGGGCCACACAGCTACACAACCGGCCCAAGGACTTCACCTTCCTCTGCCTCACCCTTCTCTTGTTCGAGCCAGGGGTGATTTAGCTGCTACCATCACCATCGTCACCCCCATCGCTCACGTTCCTCGAACAGTTACCCCAGGCCAGGCTCAGTACTAAGCACCTCGCAAGCATTAACTCTTAAAATTCTCACAATTGCATTAGTGTCCCCGTTTCCTTGATGGGGAAATTGAGGTTCAGAGGAGTGAAGTGACACAACTAGAAAGTGCTAGAACTGGGATCCAAGTCCAGGACATCTATTTCTAGAGCCCACGTGCGTAACCACTACATCGTGCCCCCCTAATACACCTCGTTTAACAAATGGAGGCTCAGAGAGGTTAAAGGCCTTGCCTGAAGCCACACAGCAAGGAAGCATTGGAGTCAGAATTATCACTTGGGTCTGGCTGCCCCCACTGCAGCCCGGGGCTGGTTAAGGGGACAGACAGGGGCAGGTCCCGGCAAAGAGGGGGCTCCTTCTGCAGGGCCTGCTTCCCTCTCTCAGCACATCGAGGCTCTCCATCCTGGGCGGCAGCTGAATAATTCAAACTCACCAGCTCCAGCCCACCACTGCTTGGTCCCGGAATTATTTTTATCCCAGGTTACAGCCACAGCTCTTAACAGAAATAAACCATGCTGTTTTCTTCTCATCGCTTTCACATCAACTCCTGACTTATCTGCATTTCCAACCAGCCCCCCCTGGAAGGGTATAAAGAGCAGGAGACAGGTCCATATGTCATGGTGGTTTTTATTAGCAAGGCACGAAGTCTGCGGGACCCACACACAGAAAGAGAAAGAGTTAAGTGAAGGGCTATACCGCATCCTACCGATAAAGCCCCGGAGCAGCCACCCCGGCCGCACGCACAGCCCCAGACAGGGCAGGCAGTTGGCGCGTGGAGCAGTGAGAAGGACAGAGGCAGAGCAGGCTGGGGGGGGCTGATGTCCCGGGCCCCCCTTTTGGAATTGCAGACTCTCTGGCCACTGCCTCCCTCCTGCCAGTGAGAAAGGAAATGTCCCTGTTTGTCTCCACGGCTTGGCTTTCTGATTCCCAGCAAGGGCGGGAGGGGGCACGGCTGAACGTCCTCCCTCTGCACCCCAGGCTGGGGATGGGGAGTGGGGGGCGATGTCTTGGTCTTTATGATGGTGCATTTGTATGTTGCTGCCATGACTTGCTATGTGGCCTCGGGTAAGTTGCTTTCCCTCTCTGGGCTTCCCCGCCCCCGAAAGGGGTTAGACTAGATCAGAGGTTCTGAACTTGGGGTGCTCAGAGGAGCATTAGGGAGGGTCCAAGAAGGCCCTGATGTGCGTTTGTGTGTATAGGCATCTTTTCAGAGTGGAGATTCTCAAAGGTGTCCTGGCTGCCACTCCTGGGAAGAGTCTCTATGGGGCCTTCAGGGGCTGCAAAATCTGCATGTCTGTGCATCTGTGGCCGTAATAAGGCAGACCCCTTTCCAGTGGATTCTAGAAACCTGGCAAAGTTCTCACAAGAGGCTCCCCCATCTCAATTCACCCCAAACAGGGCGTCCCAACACACATGATACATTCTCAAACACGGTGCTAAACCTCCTGGAAGAGTGGGCTCGCTTGCTCACTGTCACACACACACACACACACACACACACACACACACACACACACACACACGTCACGTAGTCACAGAACCTCAGAACTGGAAGGGGCCTTGGGCTCGCCCAGGGAGACTGCCTCAATGCACAGATGGTGAAACAGGCCCAGGAAAGGGAGACAGAGCTGGGGCTAGAACCCAGGTCTCCTGATCCAAGTCCAAGTCTCCTTCCAGAAGCTCCTGTCTCCCTCTCCCTGTTGCACCACAATGCACCATTTCAAATGTGACGGGGGGAGGAGGGAGGGCAGCCTCTTGGATCTTGGCCACTCCTAAGGAAGTAAGGCAGCAGGGAGACGTTTGGGAGGCGTCCACATCTGGAAAACCAGTCCTAGCTACCTCAGCTGGGCTGGCGTGCACCGCACGGCTGAACTAGTAGATAAAATATGAAGATATTCTTGTGCTGGGTGGTGATGCTGCCCTGAGGCTCCCATGGCTCCCTTGAAAACCCCCAGGTTCCCCCCAAATCTCCCCATAATCCAGCAATTAAAGGGTTAACACTCAGTACCGCAGAATGTTAAGATCCCCCCAACTCCAGGGCCCCAGCCATTCTGATCGGTTAGTGCCAAATAGCAATATTTGAAATATCACCCATGGCCAGATCTGTGGCTCCTTATCTGAACCCAATTTCCTCACATTCATCATTCACCCTGAAAGTTCCCAGGGAGGAAACTAAGGCAACTTCTTCCTCAAGGTCACCCAGCAAGGGAAGCCAGGGATTTTTGAGGATCAAATCTTTGGTGCTAACCACTGAGCTACCCTTCCCCTCTGCACCATATGTCCTTCCTGAGCAGGTGCATGCCTGGGGGTTCCAGTGTCTTCACTCGGCTTTGGAGCCAGAGAAAATGAGTGAGTAGACCCTGCTTATATTCCAGGCTTGCCGGTCTCTGGGACTGATGTTTTATTCCTCCCACCTCCAAGAGCAAGAGCCTGAAGAGGAAATCCTTGGGGATGCAGAAGTCTGAAGCGGCCTCTGAGATAATAGCAAAGATGCTAAAAATAAGGACGTTCATTTCCAGAAAGGTAGATGTAATTAAAGCAGAAAGAAAAGAGAAATCCCCTTTTGATGGGTTGCAGATTAGCAGCAAAGGCATTTTAAAATTAAATGTGAGCTTTTGGATTCAGTTTCAAGATACCTCCACTTCCCACTCACTAACAGGTTGGTGCAGCCATACCCCATCCGGATCTCAGAAAAAGAAACTAGTGCAGGGGAATAATCTGCCCTGGAAGAGATCTGAAGCTGGAACCTAGAACCCTTCCCCAGAATCTGAACAAGCCCTGTTCCCCTCCTTCCTTACTCCGAAGTGGGCTCAAGGATAGGGTCCCCCAAGCTAGTGCCAGGATGCACGCCTCAGACAATCACTTACAGGTTACACCACCTGTGAAAATAAAACATCATCTGCTGAGCAGGCAGCTGGCTGCTCCCTTCTCGCTGGCCTGATCACTCATTCCAAGCAAAATGTGGCCCTTCAGTGGCTCCCAGTCCTCCCATCTCAGGAAAGCCAGAACAGCCAAGCTTGCAAAAAACACCACAATTAAATTACTCAGCTCTCCCTGGAAGATGGTACGATCTAAGTTCTCTCTTTGGCAAACCTCGTCTGCCCAGGCAAGGGTTAACCCTCCAGCCTCAGGTGACCCACCCCATTTAGCAGGGTCAAGGTGCTCACCTGCTAAATCACAATACCCAGAGACCCTCCCTCCCAGACTGGCCAGCCCCACGAAGGGTTAATGCACTCAGAGAACTGCTGGCTACTTTCAACAGCTTCTGCTGCAAGGGAAAGGGTAAATTGGGCAGAAGCCACAATCTTGATCGCATTGCCTGAAACATGACCACATTTTACCCCCTCTCCAGTGCAGAGCCGAAACCTCATTTGGTTTTGGGGTGCCGCTCAGGCAATCAATATTGCAGAATGTGGGCAAATAAACGTGGCCATTCCTCCACACCCCTCCCCTCCCCACCACCCTTTACCCCACCAGTTCGTGCACACACATCACCCTTGGGATTTCAATACCCTAGCCCATTTGCACAACCAGGAAGAATGTCACTTACCGCGACACTGGAGGATTGCAGGGGGAACGGGTGAGCCAAATTCTTGCCAACTCCTCCCTTCCCTGCCGGTAGGAAGATGCTAAGTCTCAATGACTTGGTTTGAAAGCTCAGCGGAGGTGCCTGAAATAAAATTGTTCATTTGACTCTCCTACTCTTCCCAAAATAAAATCAAAATGCGAGCATGCACACACACATACACACTACCCCTAAATCATGCAGGACCAAGACAAAAAGAAATACCACTGCCAGAAGAGGAGAAAACTCAGACCAGTCAGTGAGTCGGTGGACAAGGCAAAGACAGCAGCTCCCTCAGGCTGTCCTCCACATGGATGAAGGTTTTCGCTCTGTGAGTGCCTCTCTCTCTCTCTCTCTCCCTCCCCCTTCTCTCCAGTCCACGCGCAGGCAACTCCAGGATGCTGGCAGTAGACGAATCAATTGCTTCCCCAGTGCTGGATCCTGCCGCGGCTGCCACCACTACTGCAAAACCCCGAGTGAGCAGGGGAGAGGGGCAGCCGCTTCCCAGTGTGGGGGGAGGAAGCAATCCTGCCTCCCACCCGTGATTTATGTGTGCGGCGCCTGGAGAGAGAAACAAAGGTGGGAGGCAGGCTGGTGGAAACGGCAATCAGGGGACTGGCGGTCAGCACCGCGGACAGCGCTAAAATGCGGCGGAGGAGGGGCCGGGCGGGAAGCGAACTCCCAGGCAGAGAAGTTAAGTAATTGGATGGTTAGAGCAGAGAAGGGAGTCCAGAGGGGTGGGGGACGAGACTTCTCGACATCACACAGCCAAGTCAGTGACAGCGTACCCACTACACATTTGTTCTAATATTGTCGCTCACTCTCAGAGCAAACGAGCTTGTAACTTCTCTGCACCTGTCCCCCACAAGCAGAACTTCACTGCTCCTCCCTGCTCAGAAGAAATTTGACCCCAGTGTGGGGGTCTCCAAGTGGTCCCCCCCTCCAGCCTTTCTAACCTGTGATCACCCACATGGCTGAAGATTTCTGACCTGTACCTGGGGTTCCTTAGAATCCAGAGAAGGAAGATTAGGCTTGGAAATTTCTAAGGGACAGGATGGATTCATTGAATAAGCACTTGAAAAACTTCTGGAAACCAGATACAGCCCCCAAACAACCTTGGAAAAGTCATTTAATGTTTACAAGTCCTATCTGTAAAAAAGGGGATATGACTACCTTATTCTCCTAAAGGTAGAAAGCAAGAGGTTAAAGAGAAACCATAAGTACCCCCAAGTTGTGGGCTGCTACGATTCCATCATCTGTAACCTGTCCTGAAATGTGAATGTTTTGGCAGAGGGGTAAAGGAATGCACAGCCAATCTCACCCTTCAGCATGTGGTCTGAATGGGATGGAGGGACATTTTGAAGGTCTAAATCAGGCAATTGAGCCTTGGCCAAACACCCATGCCCCAAAGACCCAGACTGGCTTTCTGCAGTGAAATCACTACATGGGCAAGGAAATAAAGTCATTAAAGGCGGAAATACACAAAGAGGAATGGATTCCTCCCACTCCCAGTGTTCCAGATTGCAAGGGTCCTATTACTGCTAACCATGGCAAAGGGCTTATGTTGGGGAACGGTGAGGAACTCTCAGACAGACCAAGATCCGCTTAGAGCCTCCCTCCAAAGCAAAAGAGAACCTTCTCTACTGAGGACCCTCGTCAAAACTTTCCCACCCAGATGGCCCAGGGTGAGCTACTACATTTGTCACTTAATTCTCCCCATGAGAGCCATGACTTAACATGTCAGGATCATAGAGACCAACCAGGGCTTCATTTTATAGGTGGTGATGATGAGGATGGTGGTGGTGGCGGCGGTAGTGGTCACCATCGTCATCTTGATGGTAATGATAGTGATGATTATAGTGCTGGTGTTGATAATGACAATGGTGATGGTTGTGGTGGCAATAATGGTAGGTTTTGAGAACTTACTCTGTGTCAGCCATTTTACTAGGAACTTTATATGTGTCCTCTCCTTGAGTCCTCATTGTGACTCTTTGAGGGTACACTCATTGTCCCCACTATCCAGAGGAAGAAACTGATACTCAAGAAATTAAGTCCCTTGCTCAAGGCTACACAGTAAACTGCAGACACAGTATTCAAACCCAGGCTTGTGTGATTCTAAAGACCATGCTCCAGAATGCTTCTCTATCTCAAAGTCAAGTTCAAATGCATTCTATGATTTTTTGGCAAGATCTCATTGAATATTTTCTGGAAAGACTCTGTGACATACATTCAGTTCCCTCACTTTGCAGAGGGAGAAAGTGAGGACCAGGGAGGGGAAGTGACTTGCCCACAGTCAAAGCGCTAGGAGCTAGCGGAGTTGAGTATGGAATGCGAGCCCTTCCCATGCCAGGGCCTGTGTTCTAGCACCTAAAACAGCCCTTGGCGCAGAGTAAGCCTTCAGTAAACACTGGAAGAGTGACTCAAGAAGCCCAGGGAGGTACAAAAGTCACTCGGATGTTGGTGGTGGAATCAGAACACAAGTAGTTTCCAGGCCTACAGTCTCAGGAATTTCTACACCACCACCCCCCCACAGCTGCCCTGGCCATAGGCATGTATTTGGATGGGCATATCATGAATTCTGCTCTGCCTTAGGGGAGGAAGACAGCTATCAGCTGCTGAATGCCCAGGCACCTACCATGTGTTGGGCACTGTGCTAAGCACTTTACAGCTACTGACTTCAGACTTTACAACTAAATGAGGTAGGTGCTATTATCGCCCCATTTTCAGATGAGAAGACTAAGCCAGGCTGGGACAAAGGAAGCTTAAGCCTCCAAGCTCCCACAGTCAGGGAGAAGCCGAGGCAGGGATGCAAACCTCAGGTCTGTCTGACTCCAAAGCCTGTGTTTTTACAACCTTGAGATTTTTTTTCTTAAACCAGGCCCCTTAGAGACCCCTGTGGAAATGAAAGGGAGGCCTGAATTGCCCCCTCCCCCCACATACACACCCTCTGGTTTGAACTAGAACAGTTGTGCTTTTAACTGTTTTGCATACTGGGCATCTGCCCAAGCCTTCATTTAAACATGGGCTTTGCAGCAGAATTAAAAAATAATAATATGGTTGAAACCAGAGCTCTGCACCCTCCCTGGTGACCACGCCATCTAGGAACTAGCTCTGTCTCCTCAGGGGACCCTGCCCAACCCTGCCCACCTCCCTGGTCACCATCCCCAAACCCCTCTCCTGCCCTGAGTGCTCCTGGAGGGCTCTTCATTCAGAGACCCAGCTGCTGCAGTCAGCTCCAGCGGCCTTGTGGCACTGCAGCAGGAAGACGCCTCCAATCCAGGCTCTTGCAGGCTGAGCCCAGGCAGGCTCTGGTGCTCGCTGAGGCCACATTCAAAGATGGGGCACTGCAAAGAGATTTCCCGGGGACCTGGATTCAGCAAGCTGTCTTGTCCTGCCCTTGTTCTGTTAAGGCCAGAGGTATCCCATCAATACCTTTCCCTACTCCCAAAGAGGATGAGAAACGATGGTGGTGGTGATGACTATCACAACAAAAGCTACCCACTCTGGTCTGGGTGGTTCGTGTGCATCATATTATTTCATCCTCACGAAATTCCTGTGTTAGGATGGCACTGGTTTGATTTCCATTTTACAAATGAGGAAACAGGCTCAGATGCCTAAAGCAACTAGCCTGAGGCCGTTTCACTCATAAGTGGTGAGATTTGAACCAAGACCCTCTGAGTTTATAATCGTGATGCTACATGGCGTTTCTAATTACAGTCATCTCTCCTATTTTTTTTTTTTTTGGTGATTATTATTAATAGTTACCAGGTGCCGTACTTAATCGCCCCAGCACTACTCATGACTTACGGCAGTGCAATGAGGTCGTGTTACATTATTTATACATTTTAGAGATGAGGAAATTAGACATGGGGAGATCAGGTGACCTGCCCAAGATAACCCCCCTGGGAGGAGGGGGAGGGCGGGGTGTGAATCCAAACAGTTCACTCGAGGTCCACTGTGCTCTTCTATAACATCTCCCAAGAAGATGGGTACTGAGATAGCCCAGAAAGGAAGAATGCTCTCATTTCACTCAGCAAGGGAGGTAGGCAGAATAATGGCCCCCAAAGACGTCCACATCCCCAGCTCCAAAGTGGTGAATATATTACCTTAAGTGGAAAATGGGACTTTGCAAATGTGATTACATTAAGGATCTTGAGATGGGAAGATTATCCTGGGTGAGCTGGGTGGGTCCGATGCAATCACAAGGCTTCCTGTAAGAGGAGGCAGGAAGGCCATAGAGAGGAGAAGCGATGATGGAATTGCAGGGGCGGGGGGTGGAGGGAGATACGAAGATGCGACATGGCTGGTCTGGAAGATGGAAAAAGGGGCGACAAGCTAAGGAATGTGGAGAGCTTCTAGAAGCAGCTGGAAAAGGTAAAGACACAGATCCTCCACTAAATCCCCCAAAAGGAACATAGCCCTACAGCTGACACCTTGATTTGAGGACTTCCAGCCTCCAGAGCCGTCAGACAATAAATCTGTGTTGTTTTAAGCCACTAAGTTTGTGGTTGTTTGTTACAACAGCAACAGGAAATTAACATAGCTAGTCTGCCAGGGGACCCTACGTCGAGAAGCCCATAGCAAGTCAGCTTTAGAATCAGCACTCGCTCCCTCTTAGTCAAAGGACCCAATGCTTCAATCTCGTGGCAACCTGTTCTGAACAATCCCGTGTGTGTACCCCGAGCGAGGGACGACTCGTGCTCAAAGCTTCTGCCTGACCTCGAGGCTCGGTTGCTGGACAGCACTGCCAGGGCCACCGGTCCCCCTCCCCCTCCCCATCAGTAACACAGAAGAGAAGAAATGTCACAGGGCAGCTTCCCAGGAGCGCGACTCATCACAGGGAATCGGTCAAAGACAGAGCACGTAAATGGAGCAGAGAGCTTGGAGTACAAGAGATAGAAGGAGAGCGAGAGGGAAGAGAGAAAGTGCTGGGTCTCCGAGGTTAGCCTACGCGCCCCCCGCCCCCACAGATCCCTTCCCACCAGGAAAAGGGGTGAGCCTTGGGGAAGCCCATTAGCCTTCTTAGGAAAAACTAGGGTAATTTCAGACAAGACACAGCAGGACTTGATGAGGCAAGCTTTCAAGACAAGTCAACAAGTATTATTTATTAATCAGGCAGTTCAGCACTATCAGGCAGGGCACTGCCGGGGGAAAGGAACCTGGACTTGCCTTCTGATGTTCTGAGTTTGGTCTGCGGCCCCCCCACTTCCCAGCCACGTGACCCTGAGCACGCCACTGGTACACGCTGAGCCTCCGTCTCCTCAGCTACAAAATGGGACCACAATACCTTCCCCGCCTACCTCCCGACGTGGCCAGGACGTTTCCTTGAGCTAACGGGTGGGAATGAGTTTTACGCACTCTAAATTATGGATAACAGCTGCCATTCAGCTGTGTGCTGAGCGCTTAATCAGGCTCCTTCCACCCTGAAGGAGTGTAGTCAAACCCCCAACCCCAAACGACCGCAGGTACCGGAAGGACAGCGATGGCAGAGACAGCATAATGACGGGGTTAAAAGGCCAGGCTGTAGAGCAAGAGCAAGGCTTCCAGGGTTGGAATCTGATTCTAGCGCATGCAAACCCTGTGGCCTTGAGAAAGTTACTAAAAACACAAAAAAGACAAAACTTCCTTGCCTCAGCTTCCCTACCTGTAAAGTGAATAATGAAACGTCTTCATATGGATGTCGCTAGGGTCACGTTTAGTATATGTCAAAGCACTCAGAGCAGTGCCTGGCATGGACGCAGCCCTGTGTGTGTCACGTTTATTCACGCTGCCGTTGTGATTGCTCTTTATTATTGAAGAGAGGCGTTTCCCATGCTGTGCTGGGAAACGGGGTGTTAGGTGGTTGATGGACACACATTTTTTTTTCCTATGCCAGATGCTGGGAATACCGAAAGGCTCCACCCCTCCACTGGAGAGACAGAAAAAAGCCCTCAAATTACAAAACAATTTGACCCCGAGGGTTACCAAGGAGACATGAGATGCCCAGCATAGGGGCTGCTCGTTTCTGGTACACGTGAGAGGTGGGGAGAGACTGAACAAGGCTACCTCCATCGGAGGCCAGGGAGGCGGGGCAGGGGGCAGCGAGGGGATGCCAGGTAAACCAGACTCCCCATGTTTCTCCCCCCCTACTCCTGCACTGGCTCTGACAGCTGGGAGCCTCTTTCCTCCGAGATTTCTCAGCCTCACACTTATGTAATCCTAACATGACGCGACAGATATCCAGCGGGCTTGAAGAAGGGAGAGACTAGCTCACCCCACGATTCCCGCCTGGCCAAGCAGGGGAGGCCATGAAAAGCCCTGCGGAGATGGGGAGAGCCCGGGTCTCGGGCAGCAGGTCGGCAGTCAGAGTAGCTGACCCGCAGGTGGCAAGGCGACTCCCATTCTGGAGGGTGGGCTAGCACTATGTGTCCCAAACCTGAAAAACTACACATACTTGCCAGTTGACTTGTGAGACTCTCTCCAGGAATCTAACCTAAGGAAATAATTAGACGTATATGCAAAGATTATCATCACAGCATCGCTTGTAATAATGGCAAATTGGAAGCCCAATGATAGGGGGTGATTTAAATAAATTGTGGCATTTCCCAGACCAGGGAAGAAGAAGTAGCTCCACACTTTGATACTCTTGGTGTGACCCTGAAAAGGTGTCATTTCCATATTAAAAAGCAAATTACAAAACGGTATGGCTTGTCTCCCCTAATACACATAGTCCCTGAGAAGAGAGAAATGCCTGAAAGTCCCTTCCACATGTACATCCTATTCCTCCTTCAAGACCCTGGTCATTCGATCACTTGTTCACTCAACAAGCATATGAGGTGGACTGACTTATGTGCCAGATGCTAAGAATACAGAAGCACGAAAAACTGAAACGATCCCTGTTCCTGCCAAGCTTAGAGACCCAAAGGTCCCTTCCTCCAAGGAGACTTCCCTGATTAAGTAGTAAGACCTGGACTAGATCATCATCCCAGAGGATCAGGGCGAGCTGGCTGGATACGTTGGTTCCTTGAGGACAGGAACCATATCTGCCTTGGACATCTAATGTGATGGGTTGGGACAGGATAAATACCAAATAACAGCCAATTGACAAATGGATGGTTGAGTGAGTGAATGAGTGAAAGGGGCACTGTTTTAGGGGCTACCCATTTCCTGGATAAACGTTCTTCTTCTGGGCTAATGCTGATAGCCCATGATCCTCCACCATCACCGCCACACCCAGGAAACTACAAGGAAACTGAACAAAGAGAGAAACTCAGGGCCCCCCTCATGGACCTGGACCATGCAGAAGAGGAGACTTGGAGAAGAGAGGGGGACTAGAGAGAGGTGGTCAGCTGCAAATCCGCACCCCTCCCCACCAAGCGCTGATGGCTCTAATGTCACAGCCACATGGAACATTCCTGTTCACTCAGACGGCAAACCGAGGACCCTCTCACTAGCCCTTTCCAGGATGGGAAATGCAGAGAGAGAGAAAACCTCAGGGGACAAAAGTCTGGCTGTACTTGAAAATGCCTACTGGTTTTTCAGGGGAATTAGACATGTTCCAGACGGTGATTTCACAAGAATTTACATGTCATTCTCAAGTCAATCTTGTGGCTCATTAAACACAAAATCATTTCTCTTCATTGGTCCATCCTGATACTCCCGTAATTCTTCATCTGCACAATGGGGGTAGGAGTATCTTCCTCCCTAGATGTTTGTGAAGATCAAATGGGATTAAAACACATGAAAGGGCCTGTATAGAGCTCAGCAAACAGTAGGTGCTCAACAAATGCTTGCTGAATCTGAAGCCAATAAAAGTCATCATGAAAAAATGCCAGTATAATCTGGAAGAAATATCCCTTTCCAGTTTAGCAAGATTATGGGTACCAGGCTAGCTCCAGAAGAAGAAAGAGACTTGAGAGAACAGACCCAGGACATGTATGTTTTGAAGGAAGAAGAGAAAACCTAGGGGACCTGTGTTTTCTCAAAGATCAGGCCAAGGTGGGCCCCAAGAAGAGGCACAGTATGAGAGAGCTGGTTACATAGAGGGGAGAAAAGGAATACAAAAAGGTAGATATACTAAAGGAAAATTTTTGCCAATTTCACTGAAGACCTCAGAGCATGGTGGGGGAACATGAGATGTGGCATCAGAAAGCCTGAGTCATAATCAGCACATATTTGATCGAAAGAAACAGAAACCCCTTATAGTAGCCGGAGTGAAAGGGGAATTTATTGGAAAGATGGGTCACGTGTAGCCCGAATGCCAGCCACCAGTAGTTCTTGCCCGGACAGCTGCAGTAGCTTCCTCAGCAGTTTCCTCAAACCCAAACCAGGACATGTCATTCCCCCTCTCTCAAAACCTTTCTGGCATCTTCCCACTGAACTTAAAGAACAAAAAGGCTTTCTGTGGCCTGCAGACCCTCCACCATCTGCCCCACGCCCACCCTGTGTCCCCCGGTTCTCATGTCCTACCGGCCACCCACCCTGTTTCTCACTATGCTCCAGCCTCGGGCCTTTGCTGTTCATCAAACGTTCCAGCTTGTTCCCACCTCCCCTTTGCACCAGCTGCTCCTTCTGCCTGGACCACACATCATCCTGTTCTTTGCCTGGCAGGTTTCTGTCTTGTCATTCAGGTCACGGCTAAGTTACCTCCTCAGAGAGCGCTTCTCTGATCACTGGCCCCTTGCTGCCTTGTGGCTTTCTGCATTGCACCATCTGACAGTCTGTTGTTAACTTAGACAGATAGAGTCTGCTTCTTTTGCCACAATATAAGTTCCATGAGCTCAGACAACTAATAGTCTTTCAACAGCTGTATCCCCAGAACATACAACATTGTCTAATTTATATAATAGGTGCTCAATAAATATTTATTGGATAGATGGATGAACAGATATATCTGAGGACAGGATATGAAGTTTAGCCAGATCTCACAAAATTTAGAACAGGTACATTAAAAACCAACATCTCTCTTCTCTCTTTCTCTCTTTCCTTTTTACCACAGGATGATTTCGTACTTACAGAAGCCCTTTAAGTTCCCTTCATCAGCTTCCACTCATATCAACATCACACACAACCATGGTACATTTGTTAAAACTAAGAAATTAACGTCGTCCATCATACCAGCATATTAACCGAACTACTGATTTCATTCGGATTTTCCCAGTTTTGCATTCATGCCTTCTGTTGTTCCCACATTACATTTGGCCATCACATCTCTTAGCCTCTTCCAACCTGTGACAGTGTCCTTGTCTGTCCTTATTTTTCACAACCTTGACACTTTTCAAGAGTATTGGTCAAGTATTTTATAGAATGTTCCTGAAATTGTGGTGCATCTGATGATTCTTGTGATCAGACCAGGGTCATGGATTGGGGGAAAGAAGACCACAGAGGTGAAGTTCCCTTATCAGCGTGCTATCGACATGACTACCTCTTTGTCATGACCAAGTCTTGTTGGCCCAACAGTTCTAAGTCTCTGCTGTCTGCCACAGACTTTGGATTTATCCAATCACTGCTGCCCACGGGGCTGGGGCACGGGCAGGGTCACCTGCGTGAACACGGAGAAGAATAGAGGGTGGGAGCTTTTCTTAGGAAATATATCAGTTTCCTAGGGCTGCTGTAACCAGTTACCACCAATGGGTGGTAAAAACTACAGACATTTATTCCCTTACAGATTTGGAGGTCAGAAGTCCAAAATCAAGATGTCACCAGGGCCATGCTCCCTCTGAAATCCCCAGGGAAAAAACTGTTCCATGTTTCCCTCCTCGATTCCGGGGGTTGCCGACAATCCTTGGTGTCCTTGGCGTCCTTGGCTTGTGGCTGCGTCTCTCCAATCTCTGTCCCCTTCATCCCATGGCTTTCATCCCTCTGTCTCTTCTGTGTCTGTGTCCATTTCTTTCTTCTTATGAGGACGCCAATCATATCGGATTTAGGGCTCACCCTTATTCAGCATGACCTCATGTTAACCTAAGTAATTATATCTGCAAAGACTCTATTTCCAAATAAGGTCCCATTCTGAGGTTCCAGGTAGGCATGGATTTTACGGGGGCACTATGCAACCCCATGCAGAGGGGCATGATGGGTAGAAGGGCAATGGTCAGGGTGCGAGTCCTGCCCCATCGCTGACTGGTAAATCAAGCCTGGATGACTGGTAACCTGTCTGTACATGGAAGGGGGGTGCCGATCATATTATTTATAACCAACTAAGCTAACAGCTACGAAAACTCCTTTTAACCTATAAGATACTTACTTTGCAAACGCGACGTGTGAACTGTAGCAGCCGTGAGAAAGTGCCTTGCACACCCTCAGCTACAGGAAGCTTAATTGACCGAAGGCCCCAGCTGCTGCGCTCTCAAATCCATCAGTGCAAACGAGGCCACGCTTCCCACGGGCTGCTCCCGGCCAATCACGGAGTGCAGCAGGGATACGACAGCAGGCCCGTCCCTGGGAGACAGGGGACTCTTCTGGCAGAGACGTTGGCTTGAGGACTCCACAATGCTTTGCTCAACCTTCTTCAGCCTGCACGAGAGCCCAGGATGCTCACTGCCAGCCTGCCTCCCCTCTCCCCTTCACCTGGGGTCTGAGGGCTCTTTGAGCCTGGCCTGGCCTGGCCTCGCCTCCTCCCTATTTTCTCCCACAGGCCTTTTCCCTAACTAAATTGGGGGTTGGCACATGCCCAAGCCTAACCAATCCATCTATTTCACTCCCTGGCCACAGTGGTTGGTACCAAGAAGGGTATGTGGCCCAATGCAAGCCAGTGAGATTCCTATCTGAAACTTTCGCTAGTATTCTTAGGGAAGAAGTATGCTGTTTTCACTGGGGTTGCTAAGCTGGTAGAAGGTAAGCCTGGAGCCCCTTCTTTGCAGCCTTCAGCCTGAGAGTGAATTCAATCCAAAAGAGAGAGAGAGAGAGAGAGAGAGAGAGAGAGAGAGAGAGAGAGAGAGAGAGAGATAAGAAACTGATTACTGATGCCATTCTTTGAGCACCTGGATCTAGCCATGCCTGAAGCTGCTTCACTTTTCTATAATTTATGACAATACCTCCCTCTCTCTTTTTGTTTTGCTTTAGCCTATTTGAGCTGGGCATTCCAACTGAAAAAAAAAGTTAAATTCACAAATATCCTGACACTGTTTTTCAAAATGATGGCCAGAGGATTGGGGGTGGGTGGTGGGGTACAAAGTCAAGTAAACATCAAGGATGGGCAAAATGGATTCTTTTGGTTCTATGTGTAAACTACTTTCAGGGTGTCAGAAGGATTAAAGAGAAAAAAGAAACAACCAAAGAAGCATCCGTGGGAGCCGGTTTGGCTTTGGGCTGCTTTTTAAAGCAAGCCTCTCCATAATTAGGATTTCCAAATATAATCCCTCTCTCATTTGACAGAACCCAGTACCTAGACAGCTCCTTCTAAAAATAAGAGAAACTAAAATCTGTCTGTTTTCTGATGAATCACTAACACATTTCATCTCTGGCTCTTCTTCTTGTGTTTGGGAATGGAACTCAAAAGAAGGTGTTTCCCTTCTTCCAAAGAATTAAGATTTGTGGGGATTTCTATCAATACATTTGTTCTGCTCGTCTCCCCAAATGTAAAATTTTGCAAGAGCTGGCGCCACCCATATGAAGGGAAGCTGTCAGGCTTTTAATAACATTAAGCACTGGTGAGGCTTATCCCACATGATGTGAAGCATCTTGGCGGTGCTTTGCACGTCCGTAAACAGAAGCCCCGGCAGAGCCAGGCCCGACAATGCCTCTTCTCCCAGCCCGACCTAACGCGCAGCCCCATCCTGCTGCGGCATTGTGCGCAGGATTATAGAATTTAGCAGAATTGCAGCCCGTGCCACATTTCTGACTCGAGCCTCAATCTCTCTTCTTTGGAAATAAAAATAAAAAATAATTCGTGTTCAGCCACTGGCATCATTAATGAACACGGGGAAACCAGACTTCCCTAGGCAATTACGTCCCCTTTCCTGGGTAAATGCAGACGGTGGGCAGAGGGTCTGTCTCAAGTCAGGACCCTCCTGCTCCTATTTCAAGTGTGCCTCCACCCCTGGCACAGCTTTGACGGCCAACAGCGAAGGCACCTACGTGTTCTTTAAATAGATCTCTGCCTTGCTGCCTTGACAGCTAATGGCCAAAGGATGCTAACACACAGTGGCATTCGCGTTCTCGAAATCAAGGAAGTTTTCCATCAACTGACTTGCTCCTTTATTAAGAGGAGAAGCAATCAGGCACGAGAAGCCAATCTACCAGGGGGTTTGAACCTCAGAACTGCACTGAGCAGATGCTTGTGGATGAGAAGGACAAAAATCAGTAACGATGATGATAACATTACTGATCACAACAGCACCAGCAGCGATGGCTAATATTGCTGGATGCCTCCTGCAAGCCTGGCTTAAATTCAGGGCTTTCTATGCATGCTTTCGCTAGATTCTCACAATAACTCTAAGAGGTAGGAGCTGATGTTATGTCTGCATAGCTAGATGCGTGTGATGGATTGGTTGCAAAATGGCCCTAATTCTTCCTTCCCCTGTACCCATACTCCTTGCGATGTGAATTTGCATTGCAATGGGATTTTGCAGCTCTGCCCATCAAGAGACTGGACTCATTTTCTCCTCCCCACCTTTGAATTGGGTTTGATCTGTTACTTGCTTTGGCCAATACAATGCTATGAGTCTGGACTTTCAGAGGCCTTGCAGCTTATTTTCTCTCTCTCTCTCTCTCTCTCTCTCTCTCTCTCTCTCTCTCTCTCTCTCTCTCTCTCTCTCTCTCTCTCTCTCTCTCTCTCTCTCTCTCTCTCTCTCTCTCTCTCTCTCTCTCTCTCTCTCTCTCTCTCTCTCTCTCTCTCTCTCTCTCTCTCTCTCTCTCTCTCTCTCTCTCTCTCTCTCTCTCTCTCTCTCTCTCTCTCTCTCTCTCTCTCTCTCTCTCTCTCTCTCTCTCTCTCTCTCTCTCTCTCTCTCTCTCTCTCTCTCTCTCTCTCTCTCTCTCTCTCTCTCTCTCTCTCTCTCTCTCTCTCTCTCTCTCTCTCATCCATGCTTCTACCATGACAACAAGTCCAAGCCAGCCTGCTGGAAGATGAGAGACTACAGGAGATAGAGCCAAGTCCTCCCAGCCAAGGCCATGCTAGACTGGCCAGCTCCCAGAGACCCTTCAAACTAACTGCAGGCTTATCCGTGAGCTCTAAAATATTAGCCAAGTCCTGTCAGGTCAGCAAGACTGCCCAGCCAACCCATCGCCCAATGAGTACATGTCTAGTAGTCACCTGCCACGGGAGTCTCCGTGGCTGTGGCTAACATAGCACCTTATTGTTCCAATACATAACTGATACAACGAGGAAACTATAGAGAGATCAAAGTGACTTACTAGCAGATTTCTCAGCCCATAGTAGGCATTCAATAAATATTAGTTAAATGAGTAAATGAATGAATAAATGAGTTGTAAACCAAGCCTGGGTCTGTCTGACTCCACAGTCTCTGAGTGTCCGGCCAATGAGCTATTCTAGAATGTACATTTCGATCCTAAGCCAGTTTCTTCCCCTTTCAAAACCACCCACCACAGTACCTGGCACAGTTAGTGTTCTTTCCCTCTCTTTTCTCTCTCATCCCTGATTTCTGCCCTTCAATTTAACTTAATCGCTGCTTTATTATAAAGTTCCCAGAGAAAGGGGGAAATGTAAGTAGCACTGAAAGATGTGTTTGATGCAACTGTAACCCACCGGAAAAGATCATGTTTCAATCCAACTTTTCTCTGTTTCTGTGTGTGTTAGATACAGCTTCTGTTTTTATGTTTTAGATATGTTTGGATTATCTATCCCCAGCACCACCCCATTTTTTTGATCTCTATCTTTTAACTGGTGGGTTTAGACCATTTATATTTGTTGTGATGGCTGCTATATGTGAATTTAATTCTGTTGTTTGTGCTTTCTGTTTACTCTGCTTTTTCCATGGTCTCCTTTCCTGCCTTTCCCATCTTCTATTTCTCCCATTGCTAGTTTGGAAGTTATATTCTTTGTCTGTTTTTTTTTTTTTTCAAAGATTACCTTCCATTTTTTAAACATGCTTGTGTGACTTTATCTAAAATTAGTCAATTTCCCTGCCACTATCCAAGACTATATAAAGACCTTAGAACAGTTTGATTCTAATCCCTCTCTACTGTCGTGCCACATCTAGCCCTGTTTTTTTATAGCCTTCAAAATAGTCATCCCCTCTGTATCTCCAGGGATTAACATAGTGCCTGGTGGCTATGTACATGCACAGTAAACTCTTAAATGAATAGACACTTATAATTTGCTTGTTATTACACTTTAAAACATATGCTATGTTCTTATACACAACTTTGTATTCTCCTTCAAAGGATTTTCATACTCAATGTCCCAATCTTGCAAGGTAAGTGGAGCTATTATAAAGATGAGCATGCGAGGCTGAGAAACTCAGTGTCTTGGAGAGTCACAAACTAGAAAGAGGAAACTCCAAGGTGGGGACCGCAGTTCTAAAGACTCTCAACCCAGTGCTCTCAGCCATACGCAGGATATTGGCGGCTAGCTAAGGTTTCATGTTCTCTTTGCATAAATATTGTATTCGCATTTAATCATCATCATACTTTATATGTCAGTGACAATCCGAGAACTTATCTCTGATGCCTGGAGAGTTTTCCATTCATTCCAACCTCTTTGCTCTTATTTTAAAATTTTCAATCCAAAGTATCTATTTATCTATTCAAACATATATCTCTATATCTGAGTGTGTGTGTGTGTGTGTGTGTGTGTGTATATATATATATATATATATATATATAATTATTTTTTGGCATGGTGTGGCCTATTCCTTTGTCAAAACGGGCTTTGTCCTTCTTCTCAGCATCCTTTGCTTCCTTAGTGCCTTTCTTTACAAAACAGTCTTGTCGGCCAGGTGCTGTGGCTCACGCCTGTAATCCTAGCTCTTGGGAGGCCGAGGCGGGCGGATTGCTCAAGGTCAGGAGTTCAAAACCAGCCTGAGCAAGAGCGAGACCCCGTCTCTACTATAAATAGAAAGAAATTAATTGGCCAACTGATATATATAATATAAAAAATTAGCCGGGCATGGTGGCGCATGCCTGTAGTCCCAGCTACGTGGAGGCTGCTTGAGAGGTTGCTGACAGAGTGTGAGGTTGCTGTGAGCTAGGCTGACGCCATGGCACTCACTCTACGCCTGGATAACAAAGCGAGACTCTGTCTCAAAAAAAAATAAAAAACAGTCTTGTCACTTGATTTTTCGCTTCCGGTAGTCCTCAGCCCCGTCCCCAAGCCCACCCTTCCTTTCCCTGTGGCCAAGTGATGGTGTCGGCGATGAAATTATTCTATCCTCTGACACCAGGAAATGGGAGAGGATTCTGTGAAATGCTGCATATAAACATCGCCTTAAAAAAAAAATTACACTCCTACCCTCTGTAAAGAGCTTTAATCTTTCTCTTCAGGGGATTAAAACATTTCAAAGTAGCAAACGAAGACTCATTTAATCTCTCCATTTAAATATGTTCCCTCAGCCTATAAATTATTTATTTTTTTTCTAAAAAAAACAAAAAAAAAAAGATGGCAGTGCTGAAAGTGAGAAAAAATAAATAAGCCCAGTTTGTATTAGCAGTCAACATTTCAAAGCCGGGGTCAGGCCTCGTGTTAGAAAAAGAGAGTGCGGGTTTCTCTGCACCAGGGAACCAACCCCTCTGTCATTCAATTTCACTTTTTTCTCCTGGAAAATGCAAGCCCTCAATGAAACGTCTTGTTCATTTTCTCCTCCCATTTCAAGTTCCCGTGCAAGCCTAGGAGAACAATGTCTCAAGGCAAGAATCACCAACAATTACTGAGCACGTACCATGTACCCTCATCTAAGTACTTGACATGTAGTACAACACACTCGATGCCCACACAACTCTATGTGGTGGGCACCTTTGTTATTCCCATTTTACAGATGAGGAAACCGGGCCACAAAGAGGTGACATACCCAGGAGGTGGAAGAGGCAGCATGTAAGCCCAGAAACTCTGGCTCTGGTGCCCATGGTCTTGACCAGTCCACTCCATGGCCCTGAAGGCCACCCCATTACTGTCCCCTGAGAGAATCACTGTCCTAGTGACCTTCTATTTCTCCTCCAGAGCACTCTCCCCACTGGCCCACCCTGCACTGGGCCCCAGGAGGCTGATCTGTGTGAGCTGCGTCATTGGGGTCCCTTGTCTATTGGGTTAAGACAACCACCACCGCCACCACCCTACTTTTGGAAGTTTCTCAAGCAACTGAGTAAAAAGTGGAATTGCATTCAATGCTATTTTTCTGTCAAACTGTTGTTTCTTTGAGTTGACAAAAAAAAAAAAAAAAACCCACCAGGGGGCCACATGGGACTCCAATTATCCCTGGGTTATACTGGAAATGATTGAAAGTTTAGCTTTGTCAATGTCCTCTCTTTAAGAATGACAGTATCACGAGCTTGCCACTCCATTTCTCAAGGTCTGGTGAGAGAGGAGGCTGGAACAAGGACATGCTTTGCAATAGGGAGTGTAATACGGAAAATTTGACAACAGTCTAAAACACCCAACAGTAAAACAATGACTAAATAAGTCATGACACATCTGTATTATAGAAGACCATGCAGCTATTCAAAAATATGTATTTACTGGATGGAAAAGCAAGTTGTGGTAAAATATTATAGTATTGTACTTTTACATGAGACACATATTCAGAAAATGATGTTATAGACAGGTGCATAAAAATCGTTTGGAAATATAAATATCTAACATATGAAGGCTACTTCAGGGGCATAGGGGTGTCGTGGTCAAAGGAAATATTAGCCTTATTTGTAAATCTTAAGAATATATTTCCATATTACTTGTGCAATTAGAAATTATTTCAGAATGTACCCTTCACCCAAGGGTTCAGAAGGAATGGCCGTACCCCAGTTCATATGGTCAGTGAACTTCAGAGCTATTTCTAGAATCCGAATTCCAGAATCTTCCTCCCCATCTAAGAGTTCTCTCCAATACCGCTTAGTTCCCTGTCTTAATTTTGAAACCAACAAAAATCACATTCTCCTACTCAAGAGAAAATAAGGCAGGACTTTCGGTCCCTCAAGACACCAATGAGGAGATAATGTTTTTATGCACTAAATGTAACAGGGTTAGATCTCAACAAGGGTAGCCAAGACAATTAATTTCAAAGCCTTCCAACTGACAGCGATACACAAATCAACTTCCACATCAGCTTTAGAAAACGAATTTCATTACAGCGAAGAATTCAATCGGGGCTTCTGGTGTCTTTTTTTTCTTTTTTTTTTTTTTTTTTTTTGAAAAAAAGAGAGTTCACTTCAAAGTGAGATGAATCTCTTTTCTAGAGCAACTTCGTAATTATACCACAAAAACAGCGTCTGCCTCTAAAACCAACACTCAGTGGGGCTGAGCTGGAAAGTAGAAAGATGTCTCAAAAAGGTGGCAGGTTAAAGTGCTTGAGATACCCCTTAGAGGAAAATAAAAAGATTAAAAGTCTCTGAAAGTTTCTTTTAAGTTATCATAAGCACTAACGCTTATTTATTCAGTCAAATAATATTGAGCACTGACTATATCAAGCACTATGCCAGGCACTGGGGAGACGGCAGTGAGCAAGATGCCCAAAAACCCTGCCTTCGTTGGGCTAACACTACCATGGAGCTGGCAATAGACCTAAGTGGTACAAGAGAACAATTATCTGGGCGGGTGAGTAGGGAGGCCCAGGGTAGGGGGCTTCTGTGTTAAATACAGTGAGTGGTCAGGGAAAGTCTCAACAGGAAGGTGACATTTGAGCAAACACTTGCAGGAGGCAGAAGAGCAGGCACAGCATGTCTCCAAGGCAAGTTTGCTCCAGGGAACCGCAAGTGCAAAGGCCCTGAGGTAGGGGCATACTTGGCATATGTTTGAGGAGCAGCAAAAGGCTAATCTGGCTGAAGCAGAAAGAGCAAGGTGAGAACCCCAGGAAGTAAGACGAGAGAGGGAGCCAGGCCCCAGCTGATGTAGAGCTCTATAGGTGTGTGTAATGACTTGGGCTTTTACCCAGAGAGATGGGAGCCATGGAAGAGTTTAGAGAGGAGGAGTGACACGAACTCACGCACCACTGAATACCGTGATGGCGAACAAGAGGAGAAGTGGAAAACCCAGTTAGGAGGCCACTACGGTAATCCAGGGAAGGTTGGTTTATCACGTACTTGCTGTGAGCTGGGAACTTCGAATACTCCATCTTTTATTTTTCTTTTTTAATTGAGATATAATTCACATACCATACCATTTACCATTTTAAAGTGTACAGCTTAGCTGATTTTAATATATTCACAAGATTATGCAACCTTTACCACTATCTAATTCCAGAGCATTTTATCATTCCCCCAAAGAAACCCTACACCCATTAATAGTCTCTCCCATTCTTTCTCTCCCAGCCCCCTGCAACCACGGTCTAATTTCTGCCCCTACGGATTGGCCTATTCCAGCTGTTTCATACAAATGAAATCACATAATATGTGGCCTTTCACGTCTGGCTTCTTTCGCTCAGCATGATGTTTTTAGGGTTTGTTCATGTTGTAGCATGTGTCAGTACTTCGTTCTCCTATGGATGGCTGAATAATGTCACTATAGAACCACCTCCATTTTTATCTAAGCTAACTTCAATGGAACTCTACTCCTTGGAGCTAAATTATTTCCCATAAGTGCCAGGCACTGTGGGTACTAAGATGAGCGAGGTGTGGTCTCAGCCCTGCCAGGGTCCATGGTCCAGCCTCCGTAAGGAGCTCTAAGCTCATTTTTTAAGCCAATACTTGTGGAAGGCTTGTATGGAATTTACATCAAGCACTGAGCACTTTACATGCATTGATTCATTTCATTCCATGAAGTGGATGCTATAATTAGCTGCATATTATAGATAAAGAAACCAAGACTCAGACATGCTAAGTCCCTCATGCAAGATCACAACGTGATAAGGGCAAAGCCAGGACTTCAGCTCAGGTCTGACGGGCACTAAGGGCCACAGGTCGAGCTCTCCTGCTTTGCTTTGTCCATGCTCTGTTCTGTGAGGTACAGCAGGGAACTGTGAGGTCTTTACTTGCCCAATCTCATGCTTGCTGTGGGCAGAAATAATCTCATGAGTCTCCCTCACTTCTTAGAGCCAAACGGTAGGAAGCCCGCCTTCCTTCTGAAAAACTGGGATTGGGCATGAAATAGCAACAACACAAACACACACACACATACATATACACACACACACACCATGATTGAAACAGTACACCTTCCTCCCTACCATTCCCATGATTGACATCTTTTGATTTCCCACAGATATGCTCCTCCCTGACCAGCTGGGACCATGCAGACAAGCAGCAGGGCTATTTGAAGAATGGAGAACTTTTAGTGAATACAGAGTCTTTAGACAGAGGTGACCTACCTATCTCTCTCTCTCTCCCTCTCTCTCAAACCAGCAGCTGAAAAATTTCTCTAAGTGCAAACCAAAATCCACTCCTGGCTCAGACAATTCTACAGAGCCAGCTTGCTCCTGACAGTTTGCAGGCTCCAAATGAAACCCCCTAATGGGTTGACACTAGTCAGACACCAATCAGGAAAATAGATTTCAAACGCTAAGGATTTCAAACAGATGACATGTAATGCAGGAAATTGGTTGCATGGGGGATGGCGAGGGTCAGAAGCCCGACAGGGGATGGCAAGACCACTCTGAGATCAGTTACAGCCCAAAATCTCAACTGTCCCTATGTCTGGATAGACAGAGGCAGGAGGAGGAATGACCACAGCCCAGAGGCCAAGGTCACAGGCAAAAGCTGGGACTCTAGAGACACAGCCATTGCAAAAGAAGCCTCTGAGGGAGAGACAGGTAGGGAACCTGGGAGAGCTCAAATATACTGCCTAGGTCCGAGGTCTTGTATGGGTTGCCTCGGGCAGAAGTTGGAGTGCCTGGGAAATGCTAACTAAAGGGCTTGCCCCCCTTCCCAAGGACAATAGGACAGGGAAGGGGGAACAGTAGATCTGAGGGAAAACAGGCCCAGGACCACCAAACTCTGGCTTCACTCATTCACTCACTCACTCACTCACTCATTCATTCATTCATTCATTCATTCATTCATTCATTCATTCATTCATTCATTCATTCATTCATTCATTCATTCATTCATTCATTCATTCATTCATTCGATGAACATTTATTTCGTGTTAGGCGCCAGAGCCTACAACGCTAATAATACCCAGCCCTCCCCTGAGGGAGCGCTCGTCGCACTTGTGTGGATCGTGGGCTAACAGTGGAGACAGCTGATGACTCAACCTGGGGGTAGGAGGTAGGTGTAGAGTCACCTGACTGGAGATGACATTCGAGCTTCATCTCGAATGCTGAAAAGGGTTTGCCATCTGTGTGGAGCATCTGTTGTTTTTATCTGCCCAGTATCCAATGACCTTTCACCCACGCTGGGGCCCTATGATTGCCCTGGGAATGAACACATGACCCTATTCTGTCCAATCAGCATATTTCATCTTCCCGGCCACCGTGATTGGACCGAGGACGAGCACGTGACTAACACTGGCCCAATGAGAGGCAGTCTCAGACTCTCTCGCGAGCCTTAAACGAAGAGGCATTCCCTTTCTCCTGGTGTTGCTATGGCGGTCGGAGGTACACCTGAACTGGTGACGGCCATCTTGCCACCGCCATATTTAAGAATGACCCTTTTTTAGAATGAAGCCAACACAAAGGGAAATTGATCTGAGAGAAAAACTCCCGATGTATTTTTATTTTGGGGCCCCTGGATCCAGCCATACCTGAGGGCGTAATACTAGATCCTTATGTTATTCGAACAAATAGACTTTTTTTTTTTCTGCTTTGGCTACTTTATGTTAGATTCATGTCATTTGAAATTTTAAAAGCCTTGACTGACAAGCTTGGGGGGAAGGCAGAGGAAATAGGGTTTGCAAGGAGAAACATAGAAAGAGAGTGGTATATTCAAGGAATCACAAAGGGTTTGATATGCCTGGAAGGTAGATTTTTGTAAAAAGGAGCAGGAGATGAGTCTGGGAAGGTAGATGTGGACCTAAAGATCCTTGAGCCTAAGTGCAGACAGCAGAACTTCCTCCACAGCTTCTACAATGTTCTCCTTTTACATCAAATAATAAGCAATACTTTTGAGTGCCTCCACATGCCCAGTATCGCACCCAGACTTTGGGGAATGCAAAAGAGAGGGTTCCATCTCTCAGAGCTTACAATCTAGTTGGAGCCAGGCAAGGTAAAAGAGGAAACACTGTAACTGATAATATAATAATAGTGAATATTTATTGAACAATTACGACAGATACTGCACTGTGTTTGCATGGATTTTTTTTTCATTGAATCCACACCCTTCTCTATGAAGGAGGTACTATTATTTTTCCCCTATTTTATCGATGAGGAAACTACGGCTCAGAGAGGTCGAGTCATTTGCCTAAGGTTGCACAGTTTGGACGTGGCAGAGCTAGAATTTGAACCCAAGCAGTTTGACTGTGGAGTCTACATACCCAAACAGGTCCGCATGACAAACAGCCTTTCTGGTCACCAGCGGGCTCAGGGGTGAGGTGGCCCTGCCAAGGAGACAGACAGATGGGTCCCGTGCTGCGGGAATGGCACGTTGGCATGCAAGAGCAGGCAGGTGCCACAGCACCGTCCCCACTCCCAGCGAACTTTTTCCATGATTGTGACTCCTCCCAGCAGGCCCTGCCATCCTGACACCTGCCACAGTTCCCAAGAAACAGGGCTCACGCCAGAGTGTAGACTGCCAGGGTGTGTTTGCTTTTCACATTTGGAGAGGGAAGAGGGGTGTAGATTTGGAAATCCATATATTGCCTACGACAGTCCCTCACTCTCAGAACATGCACGCACACACATACACACGCATGCACACGCGGACACACACTGACCTCTGTCGCTGCAAATTATGCCCACCCCTCAAAGCCCCCTGAATCCCCGCCTCCTGCCCTAAGCCCTCCTTGATCACCCACGCTGGAAATGGCTCCCTTGTCGCAGAACTCCAAAAATCAGGAGTCAGAGGAAACAAGATTACGTGATCCAAGTTCACAGGGCACGGTAAGTGTCAAAGCTACAACTAGAGCCCAAGTTTTTTCATACCTCCCTCCAGACCATTTCTCTTCCGTGAGATCCACAGCTCTATTTGTATCTCACAGCTGGTACTTTTTAGTTCCTTGAAACACCTTTCAAGTCAAGGATGGCAAAGGGTGTTCATCATATCAGTGCTGATCGACTGGTAGCGGCTGTCTGGAGCATTGTGTTGAGAAGGATGCAGAGGGTCATCATTGTGTTGAGAAGGATGCAGAGGACTGTAATTATCAGTGACTGCCATGGACAGAGAATTGATTTCTTTTTCCTTTCAGAGGCCTCTCCCAAATGTTCCAGACAGAAGTAGCTGCTCCTTGACTGGATGCCCTTTAAACATATTTGAGAACTTTCCACATTGTACTGTGACTCTATGTTTGCATGGTATGGTCTGTCCCATTAGACAGGGAGGTCAGGAAGCATTTGTGCACCTCTAGAGCCCCAGTCAGTGCTTTGGCTGAACCAAAGCTGGTCCTCAACAATTATCTGAATGTTGCATTGCTCGGACCTGTTAAACTTCACAAATTTGTGACTTCTTTAAACAACTAGACAGCAACTTTGATGAGAGCCAGCACCGCATTGCATTGCATTTGCTATTCTCCTACCATGCGCAGCACAGTACTGAACGCTAATTTAATTATTTGATTTAATTTAATTTGCTATCGGTTGCTGAATGTTTACTACATGCCACAGGCTGTGACATGAGCTTCCTATACGTTGCTGTAAGATCTTGCTCCTACACCGCACAAGGTAGCCGTTAACCCCATTTTACAAATGAGGACAATGAGGCTCAGAGAGGCTGTTCAACTTGCCCAAGGTCACACAGCTGGTAAGCAGCAGAGCAAGGATTTCAATCTAGGTGTCCAGGAAAGCCATTGTGGCTGACTGATCAACGTTATGTTAATATAATAATAAAGAATAGTGGTCAGGTGGGAGGTGCCGAGAACACCCATGTTTAAAATCTAGAAACACGTGGGGCTCCAAGGATCGTGTTTCATCTCGTCAAATGTGACATTTCAGCTCAGAGCCTCTTTGGGGCGGCTTGTCGAATTCTGAGCCGGGCTGCAGTGACCGCTGGACCGTGAACGCCCGCGCTGCCCAGACTCGGGCCGGCTGGCCCAGCCGTGACTCAGCACTTGGAGACATGTGCTTCTTTAAATAGCTCCTGCTCTCAGCTGCCTCTCAGAGATGATCAATGACTTACCTGTCATTGGAGGGAGCCGAGGGAGGTGTCCCGGGGCGTGCCGAGCTGCTGTGCCGGAGCAGAGGGACATTCGCCCTGGAGGAGGTCCACCGGTGGCCGTGACCCTGCCGGAGAGTTAGGAGAATGGCTGGGCGAGACGCCACCCCAGAATCAGGAAGTGGACGACCCCCTTCCAACCCCTGGCATTGGGGGTCCACGACTCCTCATTTGTGCACACCCGTCCGCCATCCTGGCCTTTTGGGGTTTTGTTCCGCGTCCCCGCAGTTTTGCGGGGTAACCACAAAACAAGGTGGCCCAGGGCCAGGAGGCCTACGTTCAAATCCCAGCATTGCCACCCACAAGCTGCTCGACCTTGGGCAAGTCCTTCGCTTTCCTGTCCTCTCACCCATCAAGCGACACTCTCTAATTACGAGAGCGCAACGGGGGGCAGAAGGCAACCTGATCCTTCTCAGCGGAGGATTCGCCCAATGACAATGGTCCCTCCGTCCCAGGGAACAAATGCTCCTCAGACAAGAGAGGCCATTAACTGCCATGCACTGAGATGGAACCCTCTCCAAGCAAGGTGTGGGACAGCGACCTGCCATCTGCGTGTTCTCAGTGGTGTCCTGTTTAACGTGGATGTCAGTGTATTCAGAGAGCAACTCCAAAAGGACACCCACACACACACACGTGCATGGAGGATCAGAGACTTCATTTTTGCTCTGTGATGTTTTGTTTTGCTTGGATTTTCACTCTTGCATGAAACAATTTGTAAGGCAATGACAACTGTCACACATATGTGCCCAGCTGAGAGCAAGGCGGGGTTGCAAGGATAGCACTAAATGGGGCACAAAAGATGCAAGTCTATTTCCAGTGACCACGGGCTGGGTGGGTTTTGGCAAGTCCCCCAGCCTCTCTGAGCTGCAGTTTCTGCTTTTAATCAATGGGGATTTATTCGGGGAGTGTCATATTCCTGTCCTCCTGGGGTACCAGGAAGATTTTAATAAAATATGGGCGCACTTGGAAAGCACAAGATGTTGCCCGTCAGTAAGGCACATATTGTTGTCAATACTCTCTTACTCCTGTAAAAAAGCAGGAAAGTAAGCCCATAGGGGTCAGCCGGATACTTAGGTGACTTCCTCTGTTAAGCCATTTTTTCAGCACATCATGTGACTTTTGGATCACATAAGTACCAGTTGGGAGCTGAGCAGAATGGGATTGAAAGCCCAGCTCAATCAATCATTTACTAGCTTGGACAAGTGACTTAAACATCCAAAGTCTCCTTTACTGGTAAAATGATGGTAGTAATACTTCATGGGGATATGGTGAGAATTAAGTGATACAACGTATGCAAAACATTCAGAGTAGAGTTTTCATATAGTAAGTGCTCAATAAATACTAGAGCTTTTCCTTAACCCCCACCTCTGGATGGAAATGAGTTTACTTTCTATCTTAGCTGGGGATCTCTAGAAAACAGAGCCTGGAGCAAAAGTGTTACATGCTGACGCTGTTCTGGGGAATGCAATCCCAGGGGAGCAAAAGTGAGGGAGAAAGGAGAGAGACCAAAGGGGGTGTTTTATGGTGCTGGCACGGCTTGGGGACAGGTTGATTGCTTGGTCTCCCAGACGTCTTCGGAGAAGCTGCATGTTTGAACAGTCCAGCTGGGGGCTGGAATTATTTCTCCACCAGCTCTCGTCTGCCGTTGGTCAAAGCTCCCTCCCAGAGTGGGGTGTCAGCTCCCCCACACTTCTGGGTTTCCTATGGGTGGGTAGCAACTGGAGGCCACAACGCTGCCTCGGTGGATCAGGAAAACTCCAGGGCAGCACATGCAGGAGGGAAGTGATCTTGGGTCATTTCCATGAGTGACAGAGGGGACCAGAGCAGCTGCCACAGCAGGAAGGACAGCAGCAGGGACGGTGGCAACAACATCATCTTTAAGACCACGAGAACAGCACGAACCATCACTAAGCCTGCTCTGGCCAGAAAGCAAGGCAGGTGCATGGCGCGTGGAAAGTTCGCCGGCTCAGTCTGACACTTTCCAGCCAGGTGAGAAGCCAGATTCGGCTCCTAAATGTTCACGATCGGTTGTCAACCTGCCACTGCTCGTCTGGTGTCTAACGCACATAGGTTCGGTCCCGGCCACCCACCTGAGAGAACGAATGGGGTCTCCTGGCCCCGGGAGAGCGTACAGGTCTCCACTGCCACTGAATGTCCTGCTGAGAACCGAGTCGCCCCGGGGTGCCCTCAGCTCTTGCTGCAGAAGGCTGTTTACTTGAACCTCGGGACCTCAACCCCTGGCAGAACTGTCCATCAGCAGAGGCATTTGAACGTCAGGCCCTGGGCTTTTTATCAAAGAACACGCTGAAAAGCCGCAGCCATGCCAAATCTCTTCTTGCTTCTGCCGGGTTTTCTTTGGGACGTGGGACCATGGTATTCAATGCTCTCTATTTAAATTCATTTTATTTCATTCCTTTGTTTATTCAGCAAATATGTATTGAGAGGATCAATAAGAAAAAGACAATCTAAGAGAAAGACGGCTAAAGGGTAATGAATAAACGGTTCGTAGAAAAGAAAGCACAAATGGCTCATATTCATTTGAAAAGATGCTCAGTTGCACTCAAATAAGAGAAATGCACGTTAAAACTACGGCAATATCATTTTCCCCTTTGGATGTGCAAAAACTGCAAAAGGTTAATAGAACACTTCGCTGGTGAGGTTGTGGGGAGACAGGTATTCTCAAAAACTACTGGTAGGAGTTTTCCTATGGAGTGTTGTTTGACAATATCCATCAAAATTATGAATGCACGTTTTCTTTGACACAGCAATTCCCCTTCTGGGAACTTATCCTACAGAAATGTTTGGACTTGTGCAAAATGATGTATATACAAGGTTATTCATTGAAGAATTATAAGAGCTAAATATTGGGAACAACCTATCTATCTTTGAATAGATTGGTATAGCCAAACCATGGCATTCTATTAATATACAGCATTTTTTTTTGCTTTTTACCATTATTTTTAATTGACACAATAATTGTACATACTTATGGGGTACAGTGTGACATTTCCACGCATGCATACACTGTGTAATGATCAAATCAGGGTAATTTGCATATGCGTCACCCCAAACATTTATCATTTCTTTGTGTTGGGAACATTCAAAATCCTCTCTCGTAGCTATTTAAAAATATACAATGAATTTGTAATTATAGTCACCCTATATTGCTATGACACACTAGAACTTATTCCTAGCTATATTTTTGTAGCCATTAACCAACCTTTGGCTATCTACCCCCATGCAGGCTTTAAAAAAATAGAATGATATTCACCGATTTGGAAAGATTTACACGACATATTGACAAATAATGAGGCACAGAGGATACGGTATTCCCCCTAATAATGCTGCCTAATAAGCCACCTCACAACTGTTTAAAAAGTAATTATCCATTCTCGTGCTCGTGGATTTGAGACCTGGTTGGGGTTCTGCCGATCTCCGCCGGGGCTCAGTAGAGTGGCTCTGCTCCAAGCCACAAGCCACAGGTGCTCCTCAGCGTGTTCCCCATTCCTCGTTCAGGGACCAGGCTGAAGGGGTAACAGCTAACCTGGCCACGCTCTCCTCACGAGGAGGCATGAGCTCAGGAGAGGAAGACCCATCACACAAAGGCATCTCAAGACTCACCTCTCATCAGCTAACATCCCATTGGCCAAAACAAGTCACATGACCAAGTCCAAAGTCAAGGTGTGAAGAACACTCTACTCACCAGGAGCCACGGCAAAGGGTGTGGATGTCTTATATCAGTGGAGGGGAGTGAAGAGTTGGGACTGATAACTCAATTTAACAGAATATAAACACACACACGTGTGTGCATGTAGATATGTATGCATACATATATATATTCGGTTTTACCTATCTTTGCATAAAGATATCCCAGAAGACTGTAACAATGATCACCCGTACCAAGGAGCTGCGGAGAAGTGAGAACTAAATGAATAGAAGGTAGGTGAGGAGAAAGACATTCCATTGTATACCTTTTGATATTTTTTAAATGAGATGAATGGTTGACCTGTGCAAAAAGAATTAATGAAAGACGACGTGTTAAGCACCTACTAAGTGCTAGGCACTAGGCTAGGTGTTGGGGTAAATCATTAAAGGATGTAAGACAAATCCAGTTGCTACCTCCAGGGAGCTCACAGTTCAGTTGGGTGGGTTTTCAACCTTGGCTGCCACTAGAATCCACCACCTGGGGCGCTTTTAAACAACCCTGATGTCAGCTCCACTGCCAGAGATTCTGTTGCAATTAGTTGGGGCGGAACCGGACATTGGTATTTTTTAAAGATCCCAAGTGATTTTAGTGTGAAGCCAGGGTTGAGAATAGTCTCGTAAGAGGAGACAGATTTAAATAGATAATCACACAATTAGTTTACTGCACTTGTGCTAAGCATGCCAAAGGAAAAATATAGGCAGAGATTTCTTATAGTACTATGAGCAACTAGCTTCTTTCCTCCCTGTGTTATTAAAAAGTATAAAATTTAACATATCTCCCTTTTCACTTTGGCAACCAGGAAGCTCAGTGCCAAATATGAAGCTCACCTGGAGCAATTGCTTAAATCCATATTGCCTATATGTGTGTGGTCTTTTCCCTGAACTGAATTTCTGCCCTTACTCATTCTTTTATTGAGCCTGAATCTCTAGTTCTATTTTGTTACTGGGTCATGGTCTGTGTTCTTATAAGGTGTCTTCAATCATTTATGATGTGAAGGAATTAAATTATCAATGATATACTCATAATATCTTCTGTTTATTTGCTTGACATCTATTTGGCTCCAAGCACTAAGGTAGGCACTTCAGATTTTTTTTTTTTTATCTCCAGTTGTTTAGAAAAAAAAAAAAACACCTCATTTTACAGATGATAAACTGAGGCTCAGAGAGGTTAATAGCTTGTCTAGAGTCACACAGCAGCAAGTGGATAGGCTGGTATGTTAATTTCCTACTACTACTGTAACAAATTATTAATACCACAAACTTGGTGACTTAAGACAGCAGAGATTTATTATCTTACAGTTCTGAAGGTCAAAATCTGAATGGAGTATCAGGACTACACTCCTTGCCAGGATCTAAGGGAGAATGATTTCCTTGACTTTTCCAGCTTCTAGAGGCTCATTCCTAGGCTCAGGGTGGTGCATAACTGTAGCCTCTGTTCCTGTTGTCGCATCTCCTACGACTCACTCTGACCTTCCTGTCTCTCTTGTGCAGACTATTGTGATTACTTTGCCTCTCGCCCTGAAAATACAGGATAATCTTCCCACCTCGAAACATTTTACCTAATTGCATCTGCACAGTCCCTTCTGCCACATAAGGGAACGTATTCACAGCTCCAGGAAATGAGGACTTGGACATCTTCGGAGGGCCATTATTCAATCATAGCTGGGATTCAAATTCTAAACCCCCAAACCCGTGCTCGTTTTACTGTTCTTTGCTGCCTCTGAAAAATCTGGGATTTATTTCTACATAGTCATTAACCCCAGTGCCTTCCTGAGTCTACCAAGAGAAAGGAACGTAATTCTTACAGATCAGGCAAGAAACAGAAATAATACTCCCTTCTCCCAAAGAGAAATTTCTCCCATTTCCAGTTAGAGCTGAGAGGGCCATTCATGAGGTAGGGGAGCTACGGATCAGTCCCCATCACCCTCTGCTGGTGGCCAGGTGGGCCTTTAAGAAGTGGCTATCTTGGGTTTCCTGCACTGTTCATCTGTTGCCTTGTTTGTTGTCTTCCCCGTGGGTAACACAGAGCCCAAAAGAGCCCGGCACAGAGCTGGCATTCCATCGATCATTGCAAACCCCACAGTTGCCCAGATGGAGTGGATAGGATTTCACCTGCGTGCAAAGTTTGAAGATGAGGGAGGAATTGAGTAGGCTCTGCCCAGAATCTCCCACCTTTAGGAGGAGTAGACATGAAAGCCGAGGTACCCGGTCAGGACCAGAGCAGAGCAAACATGAGTAGAGCGGTGTTTGTTTGTCTAGCTAGGGCCCTCTGAGAACAGAGATTACATCTCTTGAACATTTCATGTGAAACAGTCTCAATCGATCGTGCTTAGACATCAATAACAATCCACCTATGAAAAATTCTCCCACAAGGGCACAAAGATAGATGTACAAGGATATTCGCTGCACTGTCTGTAACAGCAAAAAGATTGGACACCACCCAAATGTTCATCAAGAGGGGATTGGGCAAACAAATGATCCTACAGTTACAGTGATGGAATGCTACACAGCTATTAAAACAATGAGACAGGTGAGAAAAGAGATCCAAGATATACTGCTAACTGAAAAAAGCAAGTGGAAGGAAAGTTTATAAAATATGGTCCTATGTTTAAAAATATGTATGTGTGTGTATATATACATATATATATATATATATATATTGCAAAATTCATCAAACTACATACTCTAGGATCTGTGCGATTTTTTTGCTGCACATAAATCACTTGTTAATAAAAAACAATATATGTTCCTTCATTTTTAAGAAGCAAATTTTTCAAATTCCTTTTTGAAATTGACTTGCCTTCCCCCCCCCCCCAAAAAAAAAAAAAACAATTGCCTTGTCGTATAATGCAGAATGTTATGTTTTACTGAAAGGCTAAGTCAAAGGAGCAGCTTACTAATGATGGTGGTTTCAAATAGAAGACATACAAGAGATAGGTATTAGCATATACATAGAAAATAAACACAGGAGATAAGTTTATGCATAGAGAAGCTAAAAATACACACATTTTGAATTTAGGAGTGAATAATAGGGTGAGAGTAGAAGATGCAGGAACTAAAGAATAAATTTCTATAATTGAATTTTTTTTTTTACTAGGAACACATATTATTTTAGTAATGAGAAACAAATAAAGGTTAGGGGAAAATCCTTTGTGTGAGCCATATCTCTTGCGGGAAATAGTGAAAGCTCATCTTATCTTTAGGAAAATGAGGGCATTTGATAATGTAGCAAGTCAGGAAAATTGGGCCTCATTTGTGTTTTTAAAGTATAAAAGACTTTCTCATTCTGATTACAAGTGTAATACATGCTCACTGTATAATTAAATACCCAAATAACATGGAAAGAGGGCCTTGAAACCTACCCATAATGCCCCATCCTATCCCCAAAGAGAGCAAATCTCAATGTTGGGGTGCATACACTATCTTACAACAGCTGCACCAATCTTTATATACCTCTTTAAAACTGATTTTGTCCCACATAATATGTAAAGAATATCTTTGCATGTCAATAATATTACCATATACATCATCATTTTAATAATCCCAATATACTACATCTATAGCTATACCATAATTGGTTGAATATTTATGTTGTTTCCAATCTTTTGTCAATTTAAACAGTGGTACAAAGAAAAAATATATATATATGGCACTTATCTGATTATTTACAAAAGGTAAATTCCTAGAAGTGTAGTTTGCTGATTCCAGAAGTTTCCAGAAGCATATTCTTAAGGCTTCTGGTGCCCACACATTCTCTCCATAATGGGAATAATCGCTGGCCTTAGCATCGACTGAGCATGGACTTCATGCCAGGTCTCGCACTCCTTTACCTTCTGAGCACTCCTCTGAGGGCGGTGTTATCATCCCTCATTTTATAGATGGGTAAACTGAGGCTCAGAGTGGTCCGTGACCTCTCAACGTCACAGAGCTAAAGACTGGCAGAGCCAGGACTATAATCACGGTTCGGGTGTGGCAGAGTCATAACATGTAACCAAAATAATATCCTGAAATAAGTAACTAAGATTTGAAAAATAAAATAAAACCCAGGCCCGTCTGCTTCCAAAGGGCACGCTCACACTCGCAGCAGCGAGCTCCCTGCTATGCACAGGGCTTCCAGAACAGTCCTGTCATTCCATCATCCTGCCAACCACGCACGAGGAAGCCCAAGTCCTCGTTTCACCTCCCTCACCCGAACTGAGCAACCCTCGTTTGAATCACGTAAGGAGTATGCGGTCGCAAACGACAGAAAGCTCCACGGCTGGACTGAACAGTAAAGTGGTCCAGTGGCTCAAATGACAGGACGTCCTAGGGCAGACCACGTGTCACGGATGGCTTTACTCAGCAGCTCTTTGGTGAGACTGAGGTTCAGGTTTTGCTTCTTTTCCCTATCTTCTGCGCGCTGGCCTCATCTTCCGCCTGACTCGCCTTCCTGGTCTCAGGAGGGTCCCCAACGAGTCTCAAGGCTCAGTCCCCCGGGGCCAGACAGGGGCAGAGAAGACTGGCTTTGGACGCCCTCTCAGCAGAATGGGGAATGCTTCCCAGCAGCTCCAGCTTCTCACTGGTCTGAATTGCTGCGTGTGCTCGCCCTGCACCAGTAACCGCGGCCAGGGAATAGGACAACGACGACTGGTTTAGACCTGGACCCCAGAGCGCAGGGAGATTTAGCCTCCCCCAAAGGTGAAATAGGAAAGGTGCGGAGTGAAAGCCAGGACGCACGTCAAGAGGAGGAGAGCTGGATGGTGGGCACTGCGACACCCTCTCCTATGCCCCACCCATCTCCAACCATTGCAGGGCACCCTACGACCTCCCCACCCTTGCTCGTGGCAGGGACAGGTGTCCGGGAATAACATCCCCGGGGAAGCAGCCCTCGAGCAATGATGACGACATAGGTGTACGCCCCAGTCCCCTCGCCCCGTGGGTGGCACAGCCGGGGTGCATGTTCCGCGGTAGCCCCCAGCTTTGCCCCGTGGGATGAAGCTCCAGTCGCCCTCAGCAGTACTCAGCTTGGGGACGTCCTTCTCACGTCCCCGCTTCTCTCCCAGTGGGACCACATTCCAACTAAAGCACTTCCTCCTGAATCCCCGATGTGGGGTCTATTTCTAAGGAACCCAAACTAAGAGAGTGATGCAACTAACTACAAAGGCCACGACATTATTGCTTTTTGCCTTTGTCTACTCCACGCATGGAAAATCGCAGTGTTACGAGGCTGAAAACAGACGTTCGTGCGGTGGCCCTGCCTGCCTGCTGAGAGAGCCACGCCTACCTGCAAGCTACCTCCTTCACCCTCGGTGTGAAGGCAAGGCGACCCTTCCCTCCAGAACCCGCTCTGCATGCGCAACTGCCTCAGAGGCAACCAGACAAGAATGCATTATTAAGCACCCCATAGAGACACTGTCCTGCAGAGACAGACATCTGGGCTCCTCGGTGAGATTCCTTTAGGAAACAGAAAGAACTGTTAAAGACTGACTCAGCCCATGGCGTGCAAGGGTTTTTACTCTCTCTCTTTCTGGGAGCATTTGCTATATAAACTATTAGTCTGGCCGAGAGATGAGAGACAAACCCTTCCTCAAATGATGGCAGGCGTTAATGTTTAAGTTCGCTTCTGCAGGCTACAATCTCCCTCTTCGCGCCTGTTGATGGGATGGGGGTGACAATGATTCATACTGGCTTAATTGATTGCCGCACAGCTTTGCACGGCTGGCTGCAGTATCGGCAAACGCTGATTCTATCGGGAAAGGACGCGTGAGCAGCTTCATTTCAAGGACGCGTCCCAAACCAAGCAGATTTCTACCTCGGAAATGGCCCCTTTCCAAAGGAGAAGACTTCCAGGATCTTTAAAACGGGGCCTGATCCTGAGAGCCGGCGCGTAGGAAGGGGACTGAAGGATGACTGAGTTCAATTGCTTCCTTTCACAAGGAGCGAGCTGACGCCCAGGAAAGAAAAACGCCCGTGTCTAAGATGACTGAGCGAGTTCAAGCAAAGCCGAGGAAGGCGGCCAGCACCCCGGCTCCCGGTTCAGAGCTCATCCCCCCACATCCTCTGCCCACACCCCGAGCCCTGATGAAATCGACAGAATCTATTTCTGCTTTCAGTGGGCCGGGCCGGGGGCTGGTGGGTCCAATGGATTGAAGGCAGAGGCAGGAAAAATGCCCAGCCTAGAATGGACTTGACAACACATCACTCTTTCTCCCACAGGAGAATGACTCTGGAAAAAGCTGAAATTCATGAGATAATGCACAGAAGGTTACTCAGACAGAGAGAATCCAATGTAAATGCCTTTCAGCTCCGCGTAGACAAAGACTGGGTGAAGGGGGTGGGTGGTGAACATAAGGGAGGGGTGGGGACTGCGGCAAACTTGAGAGCATCTGCAAGGAGCCCAGTGTGGCCAGATCATCTGATTTTCAGAAAGAGACCAAAAGTTCAACGTGGTATATGGAATCTTCCAGTTTTTAAATGTTGGCAATGGACGTAATTAAAAAAAAAAAAAATTCAAGCCCCATACAAGCCAAACAGAACATCACCTCCCCAAATATCAGTTTGTAACCTCTGGCACAGGGTATCAACACCTGGCGGCAGATCTGATCATTCATTCATTCATTCACGCATGCATGCCTCCCTTCATTCATGTATTCAATGGCAGTGGCTCCTAAACCTTTCCACACATTAGAACCACCAAGGAAGCTTAAAAATACCAATACTCAGGTCCCACACTCTAGAAATTATACAAGGATGTCCAAGAGTAGAAGCTAGGCATCAGGATGTTCTCAATAGCCCACGTGGGTCCAAGTTCGAGAACTGCTGGTCTACAATGAGTCGGGCTGTGCATTAGTCAAGAGGGACACAGGGATGACCAGGTAAAGAGGTCCCCTGCCCTCCCAGGGCTTATAGTCCAGGGAGCCATTCCAAACAGGCAGCCAGAGGTGGCAGAGGCTGCCAGCGGCCCACCAAATCTCCTCTCCCATCCTCCAGGGGCTACATTTACCTGCCTCCCTTGCAGCTAGATGCAGCCACATGTCTCCACTCTGGCCAAGAGAATGTGAGCAGAAGTCTTGTGTGTCACTTCCGGGGTGGCCTGTGAAAACCCCCACGTCTGCTCCTCTGTGCTCTTTAACCCCTGCTGCAAGAAGGGGCAGCTGGATGCCCAATGTTGAGGATGGCAGAGCTGCTGTCAGCCCAGGCTGGTAGGTGTGTGAGTAACTGTGAAGACCACCCACCGACCTGGAACCACCACCCCGGACTGTTACACAGGAAAGAAATAAACTTCCATATCCCTGATGCCTCTGGATTGCTGCAGATGTCTGGTTGCAGCAGCTTACCCAATGCACTAAGAAGCAATCACAGGAGAAATAAGAACGATGACAGCCGCAGGACCAGATGCTCTGGGGCGCAGATCCAGACTCGGGGAGACCAGAGCGGGCCTCCTGGTGATTCGCTTACCCAGTCATTCAACGAACACGGACCGAGCACTCACTATGCGCCAGGCACTTGCTCTAGATACAATTAATTCCATCAGTAAATAAGTTACTGTCATAGAAATCCCATGAAAGGCACTAGGGAGCCAGCAGTGTCTCAGGCTGTTCAGGCTGCTATGACAGAACACCATAAACTGGGTGGCTTATAAACCACAGAAAATTATTTCTGACAGCTCTAGAGGATGGAAAGTCCAAGGTCAAGGGGCTGGCAGATTTGGGGTCTGGTGAAGACCCACTTCCTGGTTTGTAGATGGAACCTTCTAGCAGTGTCCTCGCATAGTGCAAGAGATGAGGGTCTGTCTCAGGCCTCTTTCATAAGGGCACTAATCTCATTCATGAGGGCTCCGCCTCCATGACCTACCCACCTCTCAATACATCACCTTAGGAGTTAGGACTTCGACACATGAATTTTGTCAGAGGGAGGAGGGGACACAGACATTCAGACCATAGCAAGCAGTGAAGAGAAGACTCAAAAATCCTTGCCCTTGTAGAGTTTAGGGTCCTCAAAGTATAAGGCGACATTTAGACTCAGACCCGAGGGATGAATAAGGTAGGCAGAAATTGGGCACCTGGAAAATAGAACACTATGTGCAAAGACCAGGAGGGTAGAAGAAGGTGGCACCCTGGGGACACTTCGAGTCACTGAGTCTGGCTGAAGCTCCGAGTGGGAGGCTGGGGAGAGAGGCCAGTGAGAGATGAAACAGAGACAGAGAGACAGAAACGAGAGATGGAGAGAGGACAAGGCAGAGAAACCGACAGAGACAGACCCAGAGAGACCAGTGCAGACCCAGAGACAGAGACAGAACCGAGACAGTGAGGTGGGCACTGCAGGGCTCCCTCCCCCCGATTCTACGCCTGTAAGGGCCTTATTTTTACACGGGAGACAGATGTCCACGTTTTCCTCAAGTTGACTCTTCAGTGGGAGGAGAAGGTAAACAAACATTTGATCTCCTGCAACTCCCAGTGATTCATCCTACACACGAAAGGCGTTTTGTTCATTAGCCTGACCGCAGCCCCGTGCCTGGCTCGGCCGAGGTAGGGGAGGTCTGTTCCTTCCACACCTGGGGCTTGGATTGAGCCATGGAAGGGCAAGGTGGGCGCTGGGAGGCCTGGCTTCTAGAACCTCTCTGACTCTCGGTGGGGGGCGTGAGGTGTGTGCCTCTGTTTCATTATTTGTAACGTGAGCATGCACTTTCCTTCTTGGACACTGTGTTGCAGCGCCGACCAAAGTTTGTGATCATATATTAATATTCAACTGTGACATCGTTTATTTAACGTACGTTCGTCACAGGAGGGCTTGAGAGCAGGTTGTGTCTGTCTTGTTCAGGGGTGGATGCACAGTAGGTGTTCAAGGGCATGAATTTGTTGAAAGAAAGGAGAGAGGGAGGAAGGAAGGGAGGTCGAAAAGGAGGAAGGGAAGGAAAGAAGATGTTAAACGTGTCATGGGGACCGTGACAAGGAAGAACAGGTTGCAAGGGGATTTAACCTCATCCGGATTAACTCTTTGAGAAGAGAAAACTGCAAGCTGAGTCTGAAATGATCTCCCTGGGTTTCCCAGAGCACAGCCTGGCTGCTTGAGGTCCCTGGAACCAGCTCGAGGACCCCTGGGACCTGGTGAGGGTTCCTAAAAATCCCCATTCACTCCTCTCCCTCCTCCTTAAGGCAGAAGTCTAAGAATTTGCTCCTTTCCAGCCAAAACTGAAGATTTCCAAGCAGCTGAAGCCCTTGGATTTTCAAAGAACGGAAAGATGAACTGAATTCATGGCGGGAACAAAAGAGGAAGCGACAGCTCACCGGGCAAAAACACCTGGTGGGAGATCGGCGTGCGTAGACTGTCACGGACCCGTGAGCCTGTGTCAATATAAATAAATGTGAATAAAAGAATAAGTGGGGGAGGGGAGGAGAGAAGCCCTAAGCCGACTAAGCCCTGCGCGAGGAACGGAGGAGTTGGCAAATCTTCAGCAGATGCTAACACTAAGGGATGAAAGTTTGATGCATAGCAAGATATTCACTAGCCACGAAGTACCTCCCCACAAATTATTTTATTCGTTGCAAAGGGGAAAACTGTAACTTGACAGTGGAGAAACCTGTTGACTCTAAGCAATCGCCAGGACACACCAGCGGCAGCCCTCTCCGCACAGGACGCCCGGAGGAGGATTCAGAACCGTCCCCACGTCCTTCCTGCCAAGGGTGCACGACCTGCGTCTCGTGGCGGGGAAGCACTGGAGAGCCCGGCTGAAGGACATTCTGCAAGACAACAGGCCCGCACGTTTCAAAGGCATCAAAGTCGAGAAACAAAGAAGGGCTGAGAACTGCTCTAGATTAAAGGGGGTGAAGGAGACGGGAGAACTCAGTGAGAGGCAGAACCCGGGATTGGACCCCGGACAGAAAACATTACTGGGACAGTTGGCAAATTTGGAAAGCAAACCGTAGGTTAGATGATAAGTTTAGAGAGATAGTAACCTTCCTGGTTTTGAAAACTGAACTGTGGCTATGTAAGAGAATCTCTTTTTTCCTGGGGTACTCACACCGAAGTATTCGGGGGTTAATAAAAAAAAAAAAATATATATATATATATATATATATATACATACATACATACACACACACACATACATATATATACTGGAAGAAGAATTCGAACATCAGAGCAGAGGGTAACAGCTGGTTTCTGGAATCAGGGGAACTGTGTTCAAATCCCAGCTCTGCTACCCAGTGGCTGTGTGACCTTGGACAAGCCACTTGACTCTCAGAGCCTTGGTTTCCTCATCTGTAAAATGGGGCTACTAATAGTGACTTTCCATATCGGACTCTTGTAAGGGCTTGGTGGCATAACCCACTCCAGGGCCTGGGAATAGTCTCTGGTGCACACGAATGCTTGATAAACGTTAGAAGCAGCCATACATCTGAAAGTCTCAAAGTTGTGTGACATCCTTAGGGTCTTCCAGTCCAACTGCCCTTCCAGGTAGGGGTCTCCCCAAAAAATGTCCTCTATGAAAAGAAGCAGGAGTCTAAATAGCACTGACTCCGAGCTGTGAGGGCCCTAGCCTTTTACAGATGGGAAACTGAAGTCTAGAGCAGCCAAGGTCAAAGGCTTGCCAAGTATAGTGTGACTCACCGAAATTTTAATTAACACCTACTATGTGCCAGGCTACTGCTAGACACTGTGGGGGTTGCTAAGATAATCAGGCTCAGAGTGTGAGTGTGAAAGCGTGTGTGTGCAATTATTATAAAGTGTGAATGGAGACAAACCAAGAAGAAAACCTTGCCCACGTCTCTCCATGAAATCTCACCGGTCCCCAAACCCCCGTTTTTAAAATTCCCATCTCCATGTCTTTGCCCAAAGCCTCATCTTACTAACATATCAAATCCTTCCCCATTTCTTGCTACACATCTTGCCATGCTCTCACTTAACACCTTCAGTGGCTCCCTATTGCCCTTGGGTGAAAAAAACAAACCCAAACTCCTTTTCAGAGTGTACTTCACTCAGCCCAACCACTCAGAACAACCCTGTGAGCAGATGGACAGCCACGCCACAGCATTTATTGAGCGCCTACCGTATGTAACTCCTTACGAAGGTGCAGGGAGATACAAAGAACAGGGTGTTGCCTTGCTGTTAGCCGTGTGTACCGTGGCTGAGGAGCAGGCATGCTTGCAAACCTCAGACTCATAGTGGACGACGCCAGACACGCAGCTCGCCACGGTCAGTACCTGCGGCAAACGTGCTACGGTTTGGTCTGCAGTGGGCGGGGGGGCAGGGGGGACCAACATCAACGGGGCGCCTGGCATGTCCCACGCTGTGCTAGACACAATATTACCACTCTCCTCACTGGCCTGTCTGTCCACAGCCCGATCCCCAGAACCTGTGGCTGTCTCACCTTCCACGGCCAAAGAGACTTTGCAAGGTGTGGTTTGCAAGAGATCAAGATGGGGAGATTATCTTCGGCTATCTAGCTGGGCCCTAAGTGTAATCACTGGTGTCTTAATAAGAGAGAGGCAGAGGGAGGTTGGGGTTGGGGTGACAGGACTGCTGGAGGGGTGTCGAGCCAAGGAGACCATTTATGGCCTAGAGCTTCCAGAAAGAACACAGCCCTGCCAACACCTCGATCTTAGCCCCCACGAGACCCATCCTGGACGTCTGACCTTCACAGCTATAAGATAATACATATGCATGATTTTAAGCCACGAGGCATGGGGTGACTTGTCACGGCAGACAAAAGCAGCTAACGCGAGGGCAATGTGCACCCCCAAGACCCGTTGGCCCCGCAACGCTGAGATGTCGGGAGTGGTATTTACCCAGCAATGACCCTGACTTTCTCCGTCACCCCCGGAGGGAGAATGACCCGCAGCGACAATAGCGCCGGGACGCAGGACCATGCCCTGTTGCTTTCCCTGCACTCTGCTCGCGGTTTTGCAAATAATCCTACATTAAATTCTCCTCAAATCACCCAGTCTGGGAACGCCAACTGTTTCCCGCTCAGATCTCAGCTCTTATCCACCCCACGGCCTAACTAAGTCCAAAGGCTCGTCCCTTGGCTTCTGCACATTCCAGAACATTCTTGACACTAGATTTCCGCGTGTCCCAGAAGCTGATCCTGGAGCCATAGATGCGTCCTCAGCCATATGAGCTTTATCTATAGCATTTCTGCTTCCGTTTCCACTAGAGAATCTACCCACGGCAAGAATTTCCTAACAATGTCGCTGTTCGCTGAATATTCCAAGGGAAGTCCGCGGAAGCTGTACATCACAGCAACGTGGACAGTGGCTGGTGGCCACGGCAGACACCACCAATCCCGAAACATCTCTTGGGATTTCACTTGGCCTTTCAACTCTCCCAGGTGCTGACTAAAGAAAAAAAAGAAAATCAAGCTTTTAAGGAATTAAAGCTGGTTTTATTCTGAGGTCTTACTGAAGGCTGAAGACTGAGACCTATAGCCCAGATCCCAGCAGGGCTTCGGCACCATTTCCTAGCCCACTGCTACGTACAGGGGTGGAGGATCCGTGTGTGCAAAATCACATCAAAGTTTGGGCATAAGAGCACATCTGGTTATAGATTACAGAGACAAATCACTAAGCCTGTCAGATGTTTTGTGAGATGTAAGAAAAGGCGAGGATTAGGGTCACTTATCTTTTATGGAACATAGTGATTCAGGCAAGAGACGCAGGGCAGTGGGGGTATGCAGGGTGCTACATGCTCTGTGATGTTATGTCTTCAAAGCACTTTCCAGGAGACCTACATGTCACTCAAGAAGTGACCAGGAGTGCAAAAGCCCTCTGAGAATTCCCAAATACAGCCAAGAAGGCATTAGACTTGCTATGCTCTATGGGATGGGAGCTTGGGCCATTTTTATTTGGATATTAAAGGGACACATGGCCCCAGAAGTGTGGAGGCAATGGGAGACATGCCACTCGTAGATGGCTCTTTCAGACTTGGAACCTTAGCACTCACACTCAAGGTCTCACCATCACGCTGCAAAATAAAGATATGCCCGGACCGCTTCTGGACCGTGGTGTTAATTACATGTCTGCAAGCCGGTCAGTGAGAAAGCTAAAATCAGCCAACAGTCTGATACGGTGACATTTGGCATCGGTAACTGAAGCGTCTACGAGAGACAGATTTGTAAGACGCACTTATGTTTCATGACGACACACAGGCATTCAGGAGCCCCCGAGAAATTCTGAAAGTTCAGCATTTTCTCTGCATCTACCTGGCTGTGCGTGGCGCTGAGAAAACATGCTTGTCTTGCCCACTCCGTGAGATGGAAGAGGGGAGGAAGACGGAGGGGCAGAATCTGTTAGACTGAGCCCCCAGGCTGAGTCACTGGAATGTGTTTTTCTGGTGATATTCATTAATATGCATACCCAGAACCGATGCTTTTCCAAAAAAGCAAAGCAAAATAAGGCTCTGTCGCTAACTATAGAATTCATTACATGCTGCTTAAATTGTTGCCGGAAACACATGCCTAGGGTCTCCAAGCTGGGAAAACCATTTTTATTATATTCCCGAAACTGAGCCAAAAGCTTAACTAAAATTAACTCACTTGCTCCTCACAAGTATCTTAGGTGGTGGGTACTATTGTTATCCCCATTTTACAGATAGGTGAATCAAGGCTTAGAGAAGTGAAATCACTTGGCTGGTGTCTCAGTCAGGATCAAGTCAAGACGTCCAGAACCATTTCAAGTATTCACAACAGGAAGAATTTAATGCAGGGGATTGGTTACACGGGTGAGGAGGCAGCTAAGGCAATGGGATGGTGAGGCCACCCAGGAAATTGCTATAGCGGAAAGCTGTTATTACCCTTGGGCTGGACGTAGGATTCCTAGAGCCCTGGGGCCAATGCCACCTGGTAGAAGCTGGAAACTTGGAAGAGTCAATAATGTTCCCAGAGGCAGAGAGGGAGGGGCAGGAATACCCAGGAAGCCAGCAGACAAGAAAGTATGAAAAATGCAGCCTGCCAGGGTGAGGGCCCCTGTGATCAGAACAGGGCAGAGGACAGGCAAATAGGCCCAGGACCAGGACAGCTGACAAGTGGCTTTGTCAGAATTTGAACCCAGGTCTGATCTAAAGCCCAATACACCACAGATCCTTTTGTGGCAGAACAAAGCAGCCAACTCTAAATTTCTTCAGGTTGGCACCTGCAATCCCACATGGAAACAGAGGACGCTCAGGTGACCTTCCTGGATTCTGGAAAATGTCCCCTGTTAAGGACAGACACAAGGGATCACCCACAGGCATGAGTTCTAACCCCGGCTCAGGCGATGGGTCCCCGTGTGACTTCAGGCAAATGACTTCAGCTCTCTGAGCCTCAGTTTCCTCCTCTGGAAAATGGGTGATAGAAATATGCCCTTTGCAAAGTTGATTTAAAATGTAGAGACCAGTTGGCTCATGAAGGTGCTGAAAAAAATCGACCTAATTGCTAATTCCGCCATCAACGATATTATATAACCTACAGATTTCTCATTTTATTCATGGAATTACCATGTCACCTACAGGCTGGGTGCCCTCCTGAGGAGGTGGGGCTGGCAGAGAAGACATGTGAATGTCTCCGTCACGTGTCCAAAGCCGTCCTGGGCATCCTCTCAGAGACCCCTTGGCTGTCAAGCAAACCTATTCAAGTTCATTAACAGTTACAAGCTGCTCCCCAGGAAAGAATACCCAGGGATCCTGCAAATTCTGTTTAGTGTGGCCTCTTCTCCTTAATGCATGCATTACCTCATACTGAGACCCTACTTTGCTTTAGAAAATTATTCATTAGGAAAAAAAAAGAGAGAGAGAGAGAGAAAGCCAAACACCCAGGCAAAGAAACCCATCTCGTAGGACCTGCAGATCTGCTATGAGACTTTGGTTTTGGAAGGCATCAGGGAAATTCAAGCCACAGTTAGGACTAGGAAATGTAAGATATGGGACAGGCTTCCTTTGTTCAGCACAAAGCCACCTGATGAGTCACCTGCTTGGTCTAATTGAGCTGCAGGTGGTGTGACTTCCCAAACAACAACGCGCATCTTCCAGGGGGACCCCTTCCTGTCCCCTCTACACCCATGCAGTCGAGGTGGCAGAGGGTGGAAAAATCTACTCGAAGTGGGGTCTAGAAAATGCTTACACCCCGTCGTGGGTTGAACAGTGTCACTTGCAAGCTCGTTGTGCAAGCTCGAAGTGCAAGCTCGTCGGGAACTTCAGGATGTGACCTCATTTGGACACAGGGTCTCCGCAGATGTCATTAGTTAAGATGAGGTGGTACTGGGATTAGGGCGGGCCCTAAATCCAATCACTAGTAGAGGAAAGGCCATGTGAATGATGGGGCGGAGACTAAAGACCCAGCTGCAAGACAAGGGATGCCAGGGCTGCTGGGGACCGCCAGACGCTGGAAGGGCTGAGGAAGGACCCTACCCCAAACCTCCGAGGAGCACGGCCCCGGCTGCCACTCGATTTCAGATTTCTGAAATCCAGACCATTGCAAGAATAAATTTCTATTGCTTTTAGCCACCCAGTGTGCGGTCATTTATGACAGGGGCCTCAGGAAACTGACACACTCTCAACTTCCGCACTCGCCTCCTCACAGAGCAGCACCGGTCCGCGGACCACACTTTAAGTAGCTCTGCTGTGGATCTGGGCTCCACCCTCCTCCAGCGGTTGGGGTCCCCACGGGAGCCTGTCGTGTTGGCTTCCCTGACCCCGGGACTGAGGGAGCTCTTCAGTGTTAGGGACCCAGCTACAAGGGCTGGAGGAGGAGGAGGTAGAAAACTGAACCCTAAAGTCCAGGGAAACTATTCTTCACATCAGTGGCTCCTGGTCTAGTGCTCCTTCCCTCCAGAACTTGCTACTTACTGGCAATCCTGAAGGAGGATCACGCACGCAGTGTGCACACAACGATCGGGGTGTGCACACAACCACCGACTAGTCCTGCTGCCCTGGAGGAGACGCCTAAGGATCAGTGGGAAAGACGATCGACTAGTCATGTCTGCCCGGCATTGAAACAGGAAGTGGTGGCATGTCTCTGCTATCCAGACCCTCCCCAAACATTCCAGCTTCCCTTTGCAGAAAGATTCATTTTGGAACTATCATTCAAGAAAACATCTAAAAATTATGATGATGATGATGGTGGTGGTGGTGACAGACTTACAGAGTCTCGCTGTGTGTCATTTTACATATGATTCATTCCACTCCCACAATAACCCCATGAGGTAGATGCTGTTATTATCCCCATTTTACAGATGCGGAAACTGAGGCTAAGTGAGTAATGGACTCATGAGTCAAACCCAGTCTGTCTGGCCCAGAGTCCTCACCCCTACCTGCCATGTCTGTATTGCATCCATTAGCATAATATCTGCTTCCAACTCACTTTATAAAGAAGTGCTTTCTTTTAAGTAGCCTAAAATTATGGGGATCCACGCATGATACCCACCTGCTCATGCCATTTGTGACCCCCAAATTGCCAGCTTTTCTGACACAGAGGGCCCTGCAGAGTGAGAAAACTAACAACAGCTGACACATATTAAGCACCTACTATGTGCAGCCATGTTCTAACAGCTTTAAATCTTCTAAGCCCTTCGATCTGCACAGCCCCATGAGGTGGTCACTCTTCTTGCCCCAAGGGTAACTAATTGCCCCTGGTTTTTAGAAGAGACATAATTCTGGACAGCTGCTGTCCCCCAACTTCACGGCACATTTCTTCATGTGTTCAATAAATATTCATGCAGCATTTGCCATGTGCCAGGCCAACACAAGGAACTGAGGCTACCGAGGGGAGCAACACAAAGTCGTAGCCTGATGGCGCTTTTATTCTGGTGAGGAGACAGGTAAGCAAGTAAGCTCAGCCCAGTGAGACAAGGTGCCTGGACGAGGCGCCAGGTAAACACAGAAGCAGCTGCTAAACCCTGGCTGCACAATGATTCTCAAACAGAGGTGACTTCCCCCCCAGGGGATATTGGGCAACGTCTGGAGGCACTTTTAGTTGTCACACCTGGCGGGGGTGGGTCTTACTAGCATCTAATAGGTAGAGGCCAAGGATGCTATTCAAGATCTTATAATGCCCAGGAAAACCCCCACAACAAAGAAATGTCCAGCCCAAAATGTGCCAAGGTTGAGATATCTTAGGCTAAAGGAATCAAAGTAAAGACAAGTTCAAGATGGGCTTTGAAGGATGTGTAGGAGTTTGTTAGGTAAAGAAGAGGAGGAAAAGCATTTCAGGCAGAGGGAACAGCCTATGCAAAGGCAAGGAAGAAAGTGAAGGGCAAGGCATGTTTAGAGACCATGTCTCAGGATATTTTCCCAAGGAAAAACGGGCATGATGTTCTCCAAATGGGAGCATGAGACATAAAGTAGGGTAGCCCACTAACCAGTCTAAATTTCTTCCTATAAGCAATGAGGAGGCATTCAAAGGATGTGAGCAGGGTGCACGATGAACAGGTCAGACCTAAGAGAAGGGTGGAGGGGAGTTGGGCAAGGCTGGGGTAGGACTCCATGAAGCAGGAGTCTCTGCCCAGTGTCTAGTTAATCCTGATCTCTGGCAGGCCTAAGTGCACAGTGTCGTTCTCCATCCCCGACTCTGCCAGGCACGGATTCAAAAAGCAATTAGCCTCCGCTGGCACGTGGTGAGGAAGGCACGCCCTCCCTCTGCAATCCGAACTCCAGCAGGCTCCAAGCCCCTGCCCTGGGGCATTTCTGACCATTTTTATCTGGAAGAGACTTTTTTCCACTCGGTTTAACTAGGAAGGTGAGAAGAAAATCTAACTTGAGCTCCCCTTGGAGGCTAGCACACACTCCACAAGAAGTTTCTAAGGTTCCGTCCCTGCACCTCTCCGTGCCTCTCCCCCTCGTTGCTATCGACTTCCCTGAACGTGCTCGCAGGGGCCGGGTGGAATTCGCAAAGCCCCGCAGCCTCCCAGAGCTCAGCGAGGCCCTCGACCTCCCAGCGAACCTGGCCGTTGGCCATTTCTGCCACCAGGCTGGGTAATCGATGCTGAGCTCTCAGATCTGGCTCTCCCTGGGGTGATTTTCCCGAGGCTTCTCTCTCTGCCCTGTGCCGGCCAGGCCTGCAACTGGCAGCCAGAGGCGGGTGTCCGGTTTGGGAGCTCGAACCCGTGCCCGCCATAGACTGTCATGCATCTCGAATGAAGGGACACATTCTGAGAAACGCCGCATGGGGCGATGTCGTCGCTGTGTGCATGTCACAGAATGCACTCACACGAACCTGGACGGGGTAGCCTACCACGCACCTAGGCTACGTGGTGTGGCCTATTGCTCCGAGGCCACAGGCCTGGGCAGGATGTTTGTGTGCTCAAACTGCAGCCAACTGTAACACAGTGGGAAGCATTTGTGTATCTAAGCAGCTCTGAACGTAGAAAAGGTACAGTAAAAATATGGTATCGTAATCCTGTGGGACCATTGTCATACGTGCGGTCCGTCATTGACAAACATCGTAATGGTCTTTGTCAATGGGAGGAGGGAGGATCTCTTGAGTTCAGGATTTCCAGACCAGCCTGAGTAAGAGTGAGACCCTGTCTCTACTAAAAATAGAAAAATTAACTGTGCGCCGTGGTGCACACCTGTAGTCCCAGCTACTCGGGAGGCTGAGGCAGGAGGATCACTTGAGCCCAGGAGTTTGAGGTTGCTGTGAGCTAGGCTGATGCCACCATGGCACTCTGGCCTGGGCAATAGAGTAAGACTCTGTCTCAAAACAAACAAACAAAAAAAAACAAGAGTCAGGTAGAGATTTGTGGAGACCATGCATGTAAATTGCTTAGTACAATGGTTGGGATTTAATATAATATTCAGTAGATTAATATTGTGACAGTGTTATTGTTACCATGGCCACCTGATGCCACGTGACCTTTCACACTCTCCTAGTCTTCTCAGCAAATTCTGAAACCACAAGAGGAAAAGATGACAGGTCCTTCTCTGTGTCCGCCATACCCACCATGTGCTGGGCTGAGCGTCTGCTCACCTTAATCCTCACGTGGCGGCCACAGAGGTGCACTGCTTGGATCGTCCTTTAAGAAAGAATTTCCTTCCACTACGAGGAGAACCTTTGGGATCTGCAGCAGCATTCGAGCCAAGGCCACCTTCTTTCCAGGCAGCCCCGGCCAATGACTGGGCACGTAGAGAGAACCAGGGTCTGGTCGCTTCTGTCCAACGTGAGGCTCCTCCAACGGGCCATCCTGGGATGGGAGCTTCCCACTGGGTTGGCCAAGACTTCGCCAGGTCTGCACCACGGCCTGAAGGCTTCGCCTGCCCAGTCCCACTTCAGCCCTTTTACCTTTCACAGGCATTGACCCCTAATAAACCTCTTGCACCCCCAACTCAGTGTCTGTTTCCCAGAGGGCCCTAGCACACCTCACAACAATTTGATGCCATGTGTGTGCAGGTGTGCATGCCAGTGTGAGTGTGAGTGTATGCGGGGCATGCGGGTATGTGAAGCAATGTGCACGGGAGCACGTGTGGGTGCGTACAGGGATGTACGCAGGTGCGTGTGTAGGGGGCGTGTGCCAATCTGTGCAGCTGTGTATTCGGAGCTTGTTTTCATGCCTGCAGCCTGGGCTTGTGCTCAACTTGGAGAAGACGAGGTTCTCATTTCAAAGGTGAGACCCACAAGAGCAAGGAGAGGTGTCCCCAAGGAGGCTAGCGTGGTGCCCAACTCATTGCAAGGGCAGCTCGATGCACATTTGCTAAATGGCTGAGTTGATGGCTGCAGTGCAACCTGCAACTCGAGCAGCAGTCTGCATCTTACGGGAGAGGAAAGCGTTCCTCGCGTCCAATCTCCTAGTAATCCTCTCGATGACAACAGTAGCCAACACCTACTGAGGGTCTTGATGCATGAGCCTATGCACCCCAGACCCACCTTCACAGAAGAACGGGCTGTCCAGCTGCAGAGCCACCTTGTCCAAAGCCACACGCCTCCCGGGGTGGCCCACACCAGTGATGGATTAATGCAGAGTGCACAGACTGGGTCATCTTGTACCAACTCAGGACACCTCTCTGGGGCTGTTCTAGCTCCAGAGTTTTCTGTGGGGTCCGCTGAGGCAACCACTGGGCCCACCTTCCAGCTCGACCTCTCCCTGACCCCTCTCCTCCCTTCCACTGGGGTGGGTCCCAAGAGCTCTCCTTAAACATCCCACATACTCATCTCTGTCTCGGAGCCGGTTTCCAGGGAACCACGCCTGCAAAAAGGGTTACCCTTGCTCAGAGCACTCGTGTGCACTAACTCAGTGAATTCCCGCTACAACTCCAGGGGGCAGGAATCATTAACCCCATGTTACAGAAGGGAAATATAACGAGGCTCCAAAAGGTCACCCTGGTAGCAAACGAGAGCTGGGACGCAAGCCCGTGTGACTTCAAAGCCTGGGACCTTACATCTTTGGAAATGAATGTTTCCGTCCTTCACCTTCAAACTGAGTCTCAAAAGCGAGTCCAGCTCTCAGAAGTAGCCAAGGCAACGGCAAAGGCCGCCTGGTACCCCGGAACCCAGCTTTTCCCTTGGGTATCACCCCAAGGAGCCTCTGCGAGACCCAGCACGAACCGAGAACACCAATCAGATAACACTAAAGTTCATGTTTCCAGAAGCTGGTCGGGAAGGTCATTTTGAAAGAAGTCATTGCTGAGCTGATAATGAGTACAAAAGGATGTTTAATCAAACTCGCTTATCTGATCGAAGCTGAGACCTGAGAAAGGAGCCAGAGACTTCTCACAGTCCACCGAAAATACCCAAGTGAGCACACACAATAGGTAGCTTCTTTACGGATTTGTTTTGGATCTCTTTTCCCCATCTCGCTGGGAGACAGAAAGGGAGAGGGAAAAAAGTACTGCAAAAGTATTTGATTGAAATATTTGGTGTCTTTGGGACCAAAACAAAACAAAACCTCCATATATAATTAAATGTCATTTTTCTGGAAGATTTAATTAGAAAGGCGTCAAGGGACAAATCCCCCAAACGGGTATGACATAACGCTAGCATCTGAAACTGCTAAATTAGAAGTGAGGGAGGTGGGAAAGAAGAGGCAGCACAAATCACACAGAGCAGGAAAAGCCCAGGAGGCTGGTGGGGGCCTCTTCAACAGAGCAGAGATTGGAATAAAAAAGAAATTAAGAAATCTTTTTCCTGATTCACCGTTTGTTTGTTATGAAGTCTCCAAAACATATCCGCACGTGATTAAGCTTTCGGAAGACAAGCATTTCCTCTCAATTTAATAGGGATAGAGAGCCGGACATTCACTGAAGCTCAAAGGCTGCATAATAGGTCATATGTATTTTGTACTTGATTGGCATTTTTTGCCACGCACATTGGGGGGTAGTTTAAATGATTGTCACTTTCTGACTGCCTAATGTACCAGGTGTTGAATCTTTGAAAAGACAGTGGATGGAAACTTCCACATGTATTCATTGACATTTTTCTCCTCCTCTCTTTCCACCCCGTCTTCTCGGATACACACAGCATAAAACGAAATGAACTACAGGACTTAGAATTGCCCTCCCCCCCACACACAGTATAAAACCCTTCCCCTAGTCACAATATTTAGCATCAGACACAACCAGCTCTAACAAAGAATTCCTGTGGAGGACTGACGACAGGCCAGGGTCACCCTGGGACACTGCCCAACTGTTTTCTTACAGGAGATGGCAGAATATTTCACAGTAATGCAGTGTCCCTCTCCTTGTTCAGCCAGTCACCAGGGAGGGGTTGTAGCAGCCTAATAGAACCGGTAATTTGCAGCAATCCAAGCCCTCGAAGACAAACTGCATAGCCAACAAATATTAAAAAAATGTAAAAAGTTAGGTATGTCATGAATACATAAAGTCTATGTAGATGCTAGCCTATTTTATCATTTGCTCCCATAAAATACACACCAATCTGTTGTGAAAAGTTCAAATTGATCAAAACTTATGTGCACAAATATTTGCAGACGCTACGTGGTGCCACTCTTTGTAGAGAGAAATGTAAAGGTGGAATATTAAGTCATGACGGCATACAATTCACTGTAGTCCATACTGTGCTGCTGTAATAATTTCCTAGCCACCCCGTTGCTGTTGTAGTGAGCTCAAGTGTTGCGAGCATCCGCCTAAAACACCCCGTGACAATAATCATCTCCTTGTGAGCCCTTTGTCTTTCCAGCAGATTGCATAGCGCAGTGAAAAGTGATCTCTAGTGGTTCTCACGTTATTTTTCATCATGTTCAGTGCGATACCATAAACCTTGAATAACACCAGGAGACCCACACAAAGTGCCTCTTAGTGACGTTGGAAATGCTCCCAGGAAGCACAGAAAGGTCATGACATTACAAGAAAAAGTTGACTTGCTTGATACGTATCTTAAATTGAGGTCTGTAGCTGTGCGTGCCACCATTTCAGACAGACGACTCATCTTGTAAACAGACGGCGCAAACTTACGGCATCGATAAATACAGTACACTACTGTAGATGTATCTTCTTTTCCTTGTGATTTTCTTTTATCTACCTTGCTTTATTGCAAGAATATGGTATATAATACATATAACATACAAAATATGCGTTAACCGACTGTTTTATGTCATTGATAAGGCTTCCAGTCAACAGTAGGCTACTAGTAGTTAAATTTCGGGGAAATCAAAAGTTGTACATGGATTTTTAAGTGCACAGAGAGGAGGGTCAGGGCCCCTAACCCCCATGTTGCTCAAGGGTCAACTGTATATACATATCAAGGTTGTAAGACAAGGTCAGAGAAATTAGCTATATGAAAGATATCAGCAAATTATAAAGTTATTATCTTTTCTCTATCTCCCCCTCTTCCTCGTTGATTCTCATAGTCCTTCTCTTGATGCCTAATAAGTGCACCTCCCTGACACTTATATCAGTTAAGATTCAATTTAGCAGCATATTAAGAGATACCAAAATAATTAAGGCTCAAACAAGATAGAGGTTATTAATCTCTTGTGTAAAATGAGGCAGCCCTCCAAAGTCACCAGCAACCCAGATCCCTTCTATCCTTCTTGTCTGCCACCTTTAGCATGTGGTTTTCATCTTCAAACTTGCTTCATGGTCACAAAATGGCTGCTGGAGCCCCAACGGTAACATCCACATTTCAGGCAAAAGGAACTAAAGAAAAGGAAATGGCCAAAGTGTTTCTATTTCCCAGTTGGTCCAGCTTTGCTTAAAGAAATTTCCCAGAAGCACCATCAACACTTCCACGTGCATTTCACTGGCCACTCCTGTCCACAAGCAAAGTTGGGAAGTATAATTTTTCAGTGGGGTGTATGGATGCCCACCAACAATATAAGGGTCTATTACTGATTAAGTAGAAGAGACTGTATATGGAGCTTAGACAACTAGTAGAGTATTCCACAACCTTCCTTAAAGGTACAGATACCAGAAATCATATTTTCTACTTTATTAAAACCACCTACTTATATCGACTTTTGATAGCCAGAATTCTTTATTCCTAAGCGGGAATTTCTATTTGTCGCATACCTGTTTAGTCTCAGATCTACCTAAAGAACCTCATCGGGGCATGACCTCTGAAGAGTTAAGCATTCCTTTCCAAGGAGATGATTCCCATAATGGATTCTTAGGTGTCCTCAGAGTAGAGATGCCACAGGAGGTGGGAGAGTTTGCCCCATATAAAAATCCAAGCCTAATGAGCACAAGTTCTCCCAATCGGCCTTAAATCCACGTCCAGGGCAAACAGTCTTTGCATCTGTCAAGGAGGAGGAAGGGGAAGGGAAGCCTCTTCTGGCTCCTTCCAGCCCTGACATGCTATCCACCTTTATAAAGTCCAGTCATCAAATTATCACACGTGCAGACTGATTTATGTTAAAAGAGTGCGGAGAAAGGGAAATTAACCACTATTTTAAAAATCCACTTCGATTCTACTTAAGAGTTTTTTTTTTTTCCCCTCTTTTGTTAATGGAACTTGAAAATGCATGAAAATTGAAGACATAAACTCCTAGATAAAAAGAATTAAAAGCTCCACTTCCCAGCTGCCTTATCATTTTCATTTCACTGGGTCATATGTAACTTGGGATTACAACATCTAACACGGCCATATCTCGAATGCAATTACCGTTGCCATGGTAGGTTTTTGTAAGTATGCATTACTGAGATTAGCAGCTTCTGCCAATGAGTTGAAATATCTAAATAAGGTAGATCACCACCAGGAAGAAAATTCATCGTCTAATCTTATTACTCACTTACACTGCAAAAGCTATTTAAGTACCGCAGGCTACTTTATTTTTCTTTAATAAAAGGATATTATTTTGCTTACAATTGTTAGCCCAACAAATTTAAAATATTTAACTATAACAAATACATTAGTGTTTTCTAATAGATTCCTGGGAGCCTGGTATATTCACAATCTGGCCTTCCGTCTGTTTGCTTGCCTGAAATATTGCTACCCTGAGCAACTGCTACTGTTTGTTTTTCTGCTGATCAATTCAAAGCTTTAACATCCTTCCTATTCCAAGGGTCAGATCCTTTAAGATCATCTGTTGTGACCTACGCTAGGCATATTTGGAGATTCACCAACTCCTCGGATCCCTAAAATTCCAGGAAGAGAAATGAAGGAGTAATATAATTTTCATGGCTGCTAATGTGGAGATGTCATATCCACAGCGCTAGAGGCTTTAGAGATTTGTTTTTAGCTGTAATTTATTAAGCATTTTCTTCGTCCCAGAACTATGCTAAATAGCTTATGTGCATTAGTTCATTTAATCCTCTCCACAACACCGAGGTGTGGTACCAGTATTATACCCACGCGTCAGATGGATGAGAAAACTCAAAGAGGTGAAGTCGTTTGCTCCAAGTCATCATTAGTAAATAGAGGAGCAGAGGTTTAAATCCAGGTCTGGCTGACTCCAGAAGCCAAGCTCTGCACAGTGTGATAGATCGAACTCTTGCCCCAGTTCTTCATCCTTTCCTGTAGCTGTGCCCTGTGCCAGGTAACCTGGAGTTCCTCCTACAAAAGGCAGAGTGGACTTCCCTGTTCTTTGGCTCTGGACTCAACCATGTGGCTTGATTTGGCCAATGTGGGATGTATATATGAGACACAAGCACGGGCTTGGAATGTCCTTGCACGGTTGAGCTTGCCCTCTTGAAATTCTGCCAGGAAAAGAACGTGCCTTGGGTGACCTGTTAGTCCCAGGAAGAGGATAAGAGAACGTGGAACAGAGCCACTCCAACCAACCTGCAAACTTGTGAGTGACACTACATGTTTGTTGCATGCCACTGAAATATTGAGGTTGTTTTTTCTACAGCAAACACTATAGTTTACTGTCTCCTGAGTAACTGACACAAACACTGTAGTTCACTGTCTCCTGGGTGACATAGATCTTCATTAAAACTGGAAGGAAAATCTTGTTCTTTTAATTTAGTATGAGCCACCAATATTTGCAGAGCAAGGAAACAATATAGCCACCAACATGTGGAAGGCATCATGTGCCTGCCACGACCTGACATCCTAAGACGTGTTGGCCCCATGGCATCCATCATTATGTTCAGATGCCTGGCTTGCTTTGCTCGCATGAAGCCCTTGAGTCTGACATTGAACTTTGCAGAATTTAATCAATGTCTCCCGAAGTCTCCAAAGACATACACGTGCGTGCATGCACGCATACACACACATGGGTCTCCCCGCCGATCATGGAGACAACTGTCAATCTTACACTTCAGTCTTCTGTCAAAGAGATTCAGGAAACAATGTAAGTGCAGAATGAGCCTGAAATGTGTCATGTTGACGGTAATTCTGACTTTCCTTTTCTTCAGAGAGTCTTTTGGTGCAATGGGGAGAAGGAAGAAGAGCAAAAAGCTACAGGCTCAAAGTTAAGCTGCTTCCGGGCAGAAAGCAGGTGATATATAAGGGGGAAACTAATGAATAAAGATAGAAAAATAAGGTGGTGGTGAGATGCAGCAAACAGAATGACAAAATATTCCCATTTCCATTGGTACCAGGGAAGTGCTCCATTCCGGTTATACGGGGGTCAAGGCTGCTGTCTGCACAAAGCCCTGGCACAGCCTCTACCACGGCTTCTACGACAGGATGGGCAATCCCTTGATCAGACACAAGGACACAGATGGGTCAGCTGCTCCCAGCTCCCCTGTTACAACACCCTACCCAACAGTCATAATCTTTCTGTCAACTGCCCCTCATTTGTTGCATGCCATTCTTGCACGCAGACCAACTGATCCCAAAGAGGCTGTTAGTCACTCATTCATTCATTCCAGAAATCCTTACTGAATATCTGCTATTTACTGGGGCTACAATGATAAAAGAGACAGACATGGTCCCTGCCCTCGTGGAGTTTTCAGTCTAGTGGGGGAGACAATTAGACGAGCTATTACACAGAGCGCAATGCACGCTATTATCAGGAAGTAAAGGGTGCTCTAGAAATGCCATCTGGGGGCAGCCTTCAAGTAATGACTATGGGGGACCGGTGCATAAGCACCCCAGCTCCCTGTCCTCTCAGATAGGATGACTGAGGTGTGTGTCCTCTTTTGACACTTAGAGTTTCCTGCCAGGAATAAGCTCTGGTGGCTGGTGTGATGGTAGGTCCTTTATTGTATGCCTCTCTTTCCTGTCTCACCTCCCCATTTCCTACCAGTGTCGGACCCATAGGTACTTATTTAGGAGGTGATCCGGGAAAGACTGGAGGAGGAGGAGCAGGATTTCCTAATCTCAGCACCATTCTCTGTTGTGGTAGGACGTCCTGTGCATTATAGGATATTTAGCAGCTTTTGTCTGCCCACCCGATGCCAGGAGCACCCCTCCATTGGTGACAACCAAAAATGACATTGCTAAGCGACCCTGGGGGACAAAATTGCCTCCAGGTGAGAATCACCAGTGTAGAGCATTATAAATTTGTTGCCATGTCCAAGATGTAGCCTGACCAACATCAAGGCAAAATCATAAATTGTGCATGGAGAATGAAACCAAATACCTTCGGAAGATTCTTATTCCAAGTTGAGCAAATGCATGGTACAGATCTGCAAACGACCTGGCTTGTGCCCAAACGTCACCAATCCATTCCTGCCCTCTTTCCTTCTAGGTCTGAAAAGGCTTCTACCTTCCTGCGTGCAGTGCCGCAGGCAGCCACCCCCATCGACTGACACTGGAATGGGAGAATCACATGTACTACTGTCCTATTGCTCTCTTTGCCACCTTGCATTGAATGACAATGTTAGAGAAGATTCTCCACCTTCTTCTGCCCCAACGTGACCGACAGATACAATTCTCTGCCCTCAGCAATGCACAATGGCAGTACTGCTCAAACGAAGAAGGGGGCACACACTCCCCTAGGGGAAGGGAAAGATCAGGATCTTGGAGAAGAAGGAAGAGTGAGCCAGCATGTGTAATAGAACACCCCCCACCCAGTAATTCTGACAGCCCTGACCTTCACCCCTCCACCCTCCTTCTGCCAGTTGGGAATCATTTCTATAGACTTTAGACATAATTCCTTGGGAAGATAGGGGTTTTTTTTTGTTCCTTCTCTACATTTGTCCTTTAAGAAAATATAAGAATGTTACTTATGCAGAGAGCCCTTGATATATTCAATTTTCTTTCATAATCCAAATATGGATTTAAATATGCTTTTAACTTAATGCAATCTGAGTCATGACTGTTTAGTTTGAATAGGTCAGCATACACTGCTAGCTAATTGAAGGCAGATCTTTCTCAAGCTCTGGGCTAGAATAAATTTATTTCTCATGGCACTCCCCTTCCTTGGAAAAGCTAAGAGCTGCATTAGCCAAACACAGTAAGTAGAGGGGAGAATCGCCCTCCTCCATTACCTGTGTGGAGAACAGAGCAGGGAGAGCTGGATTTGATAGTGAGAATCTCAGCAGCTCCCCAATGATGGAGAATGAATTTTTGCCTGAAGAAGAAAGGGCACGTTTCAAAGCAGGACCAACATGCCTTCTAAATCGATAGCAATTAAAATGACCAACAAGTACACGCCTATTAAAATGACTAACAACAACAAGAAAATGACAATATCAAGTGCTAGCGAGGATATGGGTGCTAGCTAGAACCCTCATACACTGCTGGGAAAATGCAAATGGTACAACCACCCTGGAAACAGTTTGGCAATTTCCAATAAAGATAAACATACACTTACCATTTGAACCAGTGATCCCATTCCTAGGTATTACCCAAGTGAAACGAAACCCTGTATTTATGCAAAAACCAGTACACAAATGTTTATAACAGCTTTATTCATTATTGCCCAAAATGGAAAATAACAAAATGTTCCTCCACTGAAAAATGGATCAACAAACTATGGTACATTCACACAATGGGCTACTACTGATAAGTAAAAGGGAATGAACTACTGATACACACGACATCATTAATATGTCTCAATGCATTATGCTAAATGAAAGAATCCAGACTCAAAAAGCCACGTATGAATGTTGCAATATTCCATTTACGTGAGAATCTGGAAAAGGCAAAACTATAGGAATGAAGAAGGGATCGATGGTTGCCGGGGGTTGAGGGTGGGTGGAGGGTTGGAACAAAAGGGCAGCAGGAGGGAACATGGAACGGGGTAGTGGTTCTGTACCTTGATTAAGGTAGTGATTCCATGACCGTGCATTTTTCAGAACTCACAGAACTGTGTACCATAAAGAGCAAAGATGCCTGTATGTAAATTTTAAAGTAAATAAAAACAAAAACAGCTGAGAGTAGCCTCTCTATTAATTATACCATCCACAAATCCGGAATGTCTTAAAACACTTCCGTGAGCCTCATCTGGAAAATGGGGCCACGTTAGAGGCTGTCATAGGATTAGAGGAGACTCAGCACGCACAGTGCCTTGCACCCTCAATGACCGGCGTTTGTCATTGCTCATTCAACCACGCCTTACCCCAGGAAGGGCTCCAACTATGCCAGCCACTTGCCTGTCTTGTCCACTAGGTTACAGACTCCTGTGGGGTGGGGAACATGCCCAGTGTATATTTGTGTACACCAAAGCGCCCAGTCCCATGCTTAGCACACGAAAAAATAATACATTTTCATCACACGGAAATGTTGTGTGCTGATTGTCCCCCATATCCGTCCTCCCCTATTTAATAATACTCCGAAGTTTTAGCAGGAAACATGGCTGCCTCACTGGAGCCTCCACAGCCGCGAGAGCCTACATTTCCCAGCCTGCCCTGCGGCAAGGTGTGGACATGTGACTTTGTGTGTCCAATGGGGCACAAGTGGAAGTGGGGCACGCCCTTCCACCTTGTGCCTTTAACAGGGTGTGTGTGTTGCTGGCTACAGACCCAGAGCTAGAGCCAATGCCTTGTACCCAGAGACAGACAGAAGCAACACATGAGGATAGCAGGGTGCCCATCCTTCTATATCTAGAGACTATTAGTTACATGAGAGAGAAATGAATTCGTATCTTTCTAGAGGCCACTGTTAAAGCAAGCAAACCAGTACCCAAACTCACACAGACAGACACTCATTGCATATACTGTTCTTTCATTCAGTCATTCAACAATGTTTAACACGTAACCCTCAGCAGCTCCTCTGGAGGGCCGGGGAGTACGTGACCGGCCTCTGACCACTGGGAGCTCACTGTGTGGTTGGGAAGAGAAAAATCTACAGCCAGGAAAAGTTTAATATAGCACCCTGGGAGGCCGAGGCGGGTGGGTCGCTCAAGGTCAGGAGTTCGAAACCAGCCTGAGCAAGAGCGAGACCCTGTCTCTACTAAAAATAGAAATAAATTAATTGGCCAACTAAACATATATAGAAAAAATTAGCCGGGCATGGTGGCGCACGCCTGTAGTCCCAGCTACTCAGGAGGCTGAGGCAGAAGGATTGCTTGAGCCCAGGAGTTTGAGGTTGCTTTGAGCTAGGCTGACGCCACGGAGCTGTAGCCCAGGCAACAAAGTGAGACACTGTCTAAAAAAAAATATATATATATATATATACACACACACACACACACACACACACAAATATACACTATATACAAATTAAGTCTTGAGATAATGAAAATGATAATATCATAAGACCTCCATTGACTCAACTGCTATGAAAATACCTTCTAAGTTTCAGGCACTGTCGTAGGTGCTGGGAGTAAAATAAGAAAGAAAACAGTCTGAGTCCCTGCTCTTGTGGAGCTCACCTTTGAGTAGAGAGAGGCATAGGAGAAGGCAAGCACACAAGGAAATAACTAATAAGAAAACGTCAAGCAGCAGTAAGTACCTTGATGGAAATGGAACAATGTGACAGGACAGGCAGGCAGGGTTTGGGGTCATATGGAGCAGTCAGGGAAGGCTCCTGAGGAGGCGACACTCCAGTTGAGACCTCATGATGAGAAGCACCAGCTAGTGTGAAGCTTGGGACACAGGGTGCTCCCGGCAGAGGGAGCAGCCAGGTCAAAGGCTCTGAAGCAGCGGCAAACCTCACGTGCTGGAAATTCAGAAAGAAGGTCCGTGTGATAAAAGCACATTGAGAGAGGGAGAAATGGTGTTAGTATAAACATTCGTTAAATAGCACAAAAGTGAAGAATCGTAAGGAGAAATCAGTGTGGATTCGATTTATCAGAGAAGGCTTCCTGAAGAAGGTGGGACTTAAACTGGATGGAGTTGAGGGAAGAGGATTTGGATCAGCAGAGAGGACAAGGGAAGTAGATTTAGAAAAAGAGAAGGAAATATGAGCAAAGTATGAAAGCAAAAATGGACCCGCTCTACTTCAAATGGATATGTGGATAGCCGATATGTAGCATGCGTTCCGCGACCTGCCACTTCCTATCCACAACAGACATTACTAATCAACCACAGCACTTTTCCTATAAAGGCTGAGCGTGGCCTTGAGTCCTCATCCATCACTCCGTCAGCTGCAATCCATCAAGTGGCTCATGAGACAAAACCTAAGAGTCAGCCCTGAATTAATCTGAAGGCTCCCTTTACTGGCCCAGGAAAGGTGGAAATAGAAAATCCCACACTTGAAAATAACAATGTTTATACTTTCTCACAAGCAACTCAGTCGAATGCCTCTTAGTCAGCAATATGCAAATGCAGCTCTCCCTCCAGCCCTGCACAACACAGAGACCCAGACCCAACGGGAAAACAAGGCTCTGCTCTTTCTGTTCCCCTGTAGGCATTCTAGTGTTGATGACTGCACAAGCTGGTTTAGTTTGATTAGGACAAACCTCAGCCCCTGTCCCCCAAGTCCTTCACCATAACCCGGATGGCTTCTTGCATCTTCCTATGTGCATGAGCTCCTTGCCTTATGAATCATGTTCAGAATTGTTTTCTTTGACATTTAAAGCCCTACCTCCAGATGCCCTGCTGTGACTATGCAAGCCAATTGCCAGGCACATGCGCTCTCCTGAATTACGGCTGCAGCTGGGGTCTACAGTGCCCAGGAGGCTGCCTGTGCTCCGTCCAGCCTTCTGGGCCCCACAGGGATGGACACACTGGGACAGACTCTTAATGATAATGACATTGAGCGCCCCTTGGAAGCCCGAACCTGTGCCAGACTCTTCATGTACCACCCACCCTTAAGCCTCATCTTGACCCCATAAGGGAGAGCCTCTTATCGTGCCCATTTTAAAGATAAAGAAACTGAGGCCCACAGCAAGATTAGGCAACTTGCCCATGGTCGCCTAATAAATGCCAGGATTTGAACCTAGGTCTTAGCAACCAAAGCCAGCCATCCTGCCTCATGGATTCAATTCTCTCATTTCTCACGCAAGCCTCCTACCCCGTCCTAGAACAACAGCTTAGTTCAAAACAAAGGGAAAATCTGATTTTAGCTCAGACCTACCTTACTCTATCACTTGAATGCTTTCCTATTGGGGCCTCTCCCTTTAATTTATTCACACAACAAATATTGATTGAACATCCACCATATGCTGGGCACCGCCAGCTGGTCGAATTCTTTTCTGACTTTGCATCAGGAAATCCTTTACTCTAGCAAAAAGCATAATTCTCATAATTCTCATAATTCTCAAAACACAGCTCCATTGTTTATTGTTAGACTGCTTTTTTGTTTTCCTGAAAATCTTGTGGAATCTTTCTCAATACAAATATTTTCCAAAAATATGGACTGAAACCAGGTTGAGTTGATAGTTGGGGAAAATATAAAAAATAAATGTGCTCTCGTTTCCATGCACTGTTGATTTAACTGCAAATCCTTTCAGCAACTTGGTTTCTGAAAATAACATTGAACTAGAGAAACACCGATCAACATGAATGAATCTTTCTGGGGCCAAAGGTGCTTCAGCTTCACCTTTGGAAGGTTTGCTGAAAAAAAAATCAACTCACAATCTGACAAATTAATAAGACAAAGGGCTTTACAAATTGGTTACTACCATGGGCACAAGGAGAGTCAAACAGCAGTTGCCCCACACCCCAACGGGCTACAGATGCTTCCATACCTTACTTCTTAAGGAAAAGGGAGATGAGGAAGTGTGGATAATTTAGGGGACTACTAAATTATTTTCAGGAGACTTCACTGGGCTTGATGAACATACAATGGTCTGGGGCCCAGTCTGTTGGGTCCACAGAGCGGACAACGGTTGGTGACAAAATTCTGTCCAGGTTTGATCTTCCTTCCTGCGATACGAGTTCAGTTAATGAAAACTCAGGGAAGGGACTAGAGGTGATTGCTTTCTTCTTTGGCAGGTCTGGACTTGGGGCAGATATGGGAGCTTTAGCCTGTGTTTCGGAAGAGGTAGTGCAATGAGAGGCAGGAGGGCAAAGTGGGGAAAATGATTGTTCTCCCTGGTGGGTCTGTCCAGTCTTTATTCACATAGGGGGAAAGTCTCTTGCAAGCCTCTCTTGATCTTTAAGAACCTTTAGTTCAAAATACTCATTATACCAGGGAGCCATATTTTGGATTGAAATTCGCTACATTCCTTCAATTTCAACCACAATGTTGGGTGAGAAAAGGAAGCCACAGAAGGATATGTGTACTGTATCATTTAAATAAAGTAATGTGCAAAGTAATTAAGTTTTGTTTGGGGAAACAAATATAAGAGATAAAAAATATAAATACAAGCATAGGAATCATGAGCACCAAATTCAGAATGCAAACCACTTCTGGGGGGTTGGGGGGTTGCAGGCAGGTGATTGGGGACAGGATCCCAGCTGATTCATAATGTATTATACTATTTCTTAAATTGGATGGTGAGCGCATGGGTGTCACTACAGTATTCTTTATATCTTTTTGTATGTCTGAATATTTTTGTATATTTTAAATAATCATTTTCAAATAGCCATCTGGATGACTTATGTGGTTTCTATCAGGCTGAACCATAAGAAATTGCCAGCATTTGACCACTGTTGACCTACAACAGGGCAATGTCCTTTGCTCATCACAGAATCCAGATCTATTATGCATCAATTCATCCAAATCAGCCTTTCTAATAAATCTCCGTTATGAATAATTAAGAATGAATGGAAAATGGCGATCGGGGTGCATTTTGTGTGTGTGTGTGTGTCTGTGTGTGCGTGTGTGTATTTTCTTGAATTCCAATTAGCTACAGCATTCAGGGGACTGAACTAAAATTAATCTAAACGCTAAGATGTATGGAGAATGGAAAAAGAGAGATTGCAGCAAAAAGGGAACAGAGGCAGCCTTCCCCCAGCGATCAGCATGGATTATCACTTCTCTTGCCTGCTCTTGATAACAGAGACCACCCAATGAGGTGCCGAGGATAACTGTCATTTGTCATTTCTTAACACCCTGAAGTCCAGTGAGGCAAATTCTTGGCTGTTAAAACCACAAGGAAAGCTTTATTAGAAGTCTAAAGCAGGCCATTCATTTCTAAAGTGCTTAAGTAAATTCTATTATCTTATACCAAAAAAAAAAAAATCTATATATGTCACGTCATGCAACACACTCCGAGAACAGAGGAAGAATGAGAAAATTGTATTGCATTGTTATCATTTCAACTTTTCCTCCAAGTCTTTTCAACTGAGAGTTGTCTCCAAACAGATGAGCTGCTTTTTTCCTCCCAAGGCTTTAAGGAAGAAACGAACTTTTAGTAGACAGCGGAAAGCCCCAAAATTGCAGCACAAATGATCAAAGTGAACAAACTATGCTTATATAGGGCAATTCGAGTGTGCGTGAGAAACACTCAGGGAGTTTATTAGAAATGCAAATTCCTGCCCCTGCCCAAGTTCTGACTCAGGAGTTCCAACCATGAGCATAAGAACTGAGTTTTTATTAATAACAAGCATCTTGCATTATCCAGATAGAGGGCGTCTACGAGACCTCACCAGGAGAGAAACGTGGTAGGAGAGTCCGGCCCCCCTAAAACTGATCTGAGTTCTCACAAACACTGTTCCCGATCAAAGAAAGGCTGGCTGTTGCCGCCTGTTTGGAGTTCTTCTGAACTTGAGTGAAGCACTCTAAGCTACTTCATTCCATTGGCCAGACTGCAGAATCATTTCAGTCACGTATTCATTCAACAAATGTTTATTGAGCACCTATATTGTGCTAGGTGCTGCACTACAACGGGAGATTCATGTTAAGATCGAAGGAAGGGAGGGAGGAACAGAGGCAGAAAAAAAAAGGGTAAAAAAGGAAAATTACAGATAAACAGAAAAGGAAAGCAATGGAAGTTAGAAATCACCAGGCAGCCCGTGGAGACGCAGGACATAATTTATAATGACTGCTTTGTGCATCTTTCTGCTGAACGTACCTGGGTCCGCTTTATTTTCCCTTCCCTATAGTAAGCTCCAGGCAAAACAATCTCATTCGTTATGTGCAAGTGGAGACTGTACACATTAGGGAGGCTCTTGCTTCTGGCCTTTAGGACCTTAGTGACATGTCACAGCACCACAAATATGATTGGACCTGAAAGGGAACTAGCAGAGACCGGGGCACTGTGGCCTTGGATCGTGGGATGACTCCTGGGGACTTTATGGGGTGCAGGGAGCAGCCTCTTGATTCTCCTTCTCCTGCAAGCTTCAAACTAACCCTGCTCCATCCCCCTGGCTTGATCTCAGCCAAACATTCCACCCCAGGATGAGCCCCGGTCCCGGTTTGCCCAGGAATGACAGCGTTCCAGGCTGTGGGACTTTCAGTGCTAAAATGGACCAGACAGACAACCAGCCACGAGCAGGGGGTCTGGAAAAGCTACAGGAGCAGGAGGCCCGAGCTTTGGATTAGTGTGTAGCTTTGGGCAAACGACCGAACATGTTCTAGCCTCAGTTTCCTCCTTGGTAAAGCAGGGAGAATAGTGAGTCCCCCATAGTGCTATTGTAAGGATTAGAGGAACCTTTGTACTCGCTGTGTTCTCTGCTGGGAATATTTTCTACTACCCCGGTTCTTGGTCTGGTTGACCTGCCTGCAACCTGCAAGCTGGGTGTAAACTTCATTGCATCGGCCACCTACACAATTGTTTCAGTCACTTATTCATTCAACAAATATTTGTTAAGCACCTACGACATGCTAGGTGTTGCATTATAACAGGAGAGTCATGCTAAGATAGAAGGGAGGGAGGGAGGGACAGAGACAGAAAAAATGAGTAAAAAAGGAAAAATACAGATAAACAGAAAAGGAAAGGAATGGGACATCTTTTTCAGAAGATGTACCAAATCCCACATTCAAGCCACCAGCATATAGCATCGGGCCTGACACACAGTAGATGCTTTGTAAACATTTGTGGAATAAATTCATAAACAGCACACATAGCACCTGACCCAAGAGTGACTATTTTAAAATGCAACTTTTATTATTATTATTACTATTGGAACTAATTACAGTCAAGTACATAAATAGGTCGCTTCCTAAACATCTAGCATGGCAGATGTTGTACTGGGTTTGTTTTTAAAAGTCAAAATAAAATCTCTGATGTCACCTTTGCTATCAGACCCATCAAAAGGGCGCCGCATTTCGAGAGAGTAAGAGCTTTGGGTTTGGGTGGTTGTTTTGCCATAAAATTAAAGGAAATCTGGACAGAAAGCTCATATAACTGCTGTTTATTTTACTTCTCTGGATCCTGTATCCTGCACTCCAGTGAATGAGAGTGAACACCAAACCTGTGATAGAGTTTTTATTTATTTTCCTGTTTCTATAGTTCTTCACATGTTCCAGGTCTTGGGGTAGGGGAAGAAAACAAAGAAGAAAGGAAGACAAAACTTGCTTGTGGGACTTCCCAGCTAAGCCTTTCACCTGCTGCTTTAGGTATGAATAGTTCTATTTCCACCTGGGGCTCCGATTCCCTGGATTGCTGGAAAATTCACTGAGGTCGTGGAGATGAGACACCTTCCACCTCATCCACCAACAGAGTCTTTTAAGCACAAACAAAGCTGCCTCCCAGAGCACAGAGGCACTGACTGTCGTCACCACTGCAGAAGGCACTGGCTGTCACTTGCTGTCCCTTCGGATGAGCACATGGACCCACCATCCCACTGTTTTAGCTTCTCCCCACCTCCCCACCTCCCGCCAAGCCCAGCTGTGCTGAGCACACACAGTTCGTGGTGGGTTCTCCATGAACAAAATCCCTTATGTGCCCCTGTTTCCCCTCCTGGCCCTAGAACGCTGTCCTATTAACACCTTGACTGACCCTGGCAGAGAAAAGTAAACGAAGTTAGAGTTAGCTACACCTCTTCTTGGAAATATTAATGTAAAAATCTCTCCCTGCCACGCAAATGTCCCCAAAGACTGGGTCACGTTCTGGGATCGCAGATACTCAATGACGTAACCAAGGTGAATATCATAATTGCTACAATTTATTAAGCGACAATTGCATGCCAGCCCCAGAGCCCAGCAATATAGGTGTGTCCATACATCCTCATTTGCCCTGACAACCACGCTATTGGTGGTTAAAACCACAGGCGTTGAAGGCAGACAGATCTGGATTTAAATCCCAGCTCTGTGGCCTATTGGGTGACCTTGGACAAGTAATAGAGTCTTCATAGGTCCTCCAATTTCCTCACCTGTGAAGTGGAGGTAAACCTACCTACCCAAAAGGGTTGGCCTGAGAAGCCAATGGCACAATGTATCTAAATCAATGATAACAATCAATGTTTAGGTAATGGTGTTGACGATGATGATCCAGGAGGTGGAGAAACAGGAAGAAGATAAAGCAGTTCAGAGAGGCTAATTAACTTGCCTAGGGTCACACAGCTAGTGAGTGACAAATATAGGATTCAAAGCCAAGTTAGCTCATCTTCAGATGATTTACTTATCTTTTTTAGCACCAGAATATATTTTTAAACATCTCACAACTCTGAGCATTTGCATCTCACCTCCTATACAGCCCTACTCTGAGAAAGCTCAAAGGAACCCTTAGGGTGCCAAGGAGCACTCTTTGGAAACCCCTGCCCACCTCCCTGCCTCTTGGGCATGCAAAGCCCTTACAGAGTGTCAACAATTCAGGCCATGGCTTGTTGGGATCCGCTGGTTTCTCCAGGTCAGGGGACTCAGCTGCCCGCAAGCTTGTCCTCCATGAACTGTGCACTCGCTGAAGGCCTCTAAACCCGCACGGGAGCAAGCTTATGCCTGTTTCTGCTCAACTGTCAGGACGAGATGACACCTTCCAGACTCTAAACCCGATCTCTCTGTCCATACAATTGAACGCCTCGAAGTTATTTTTGAAAATTCTCTTTCACAAAAAATCCAAAGAAAACCAAAAAGCTAACAAATCCCATGGCCCCCACTGTCCCCTCCAACTTCATCTCTGTCCACGAGCCACGGTCCTCTGGCTACAGTGACCAGCCATAAGCCAAAGTCCTCCCCATCTGAGACCTGCCTGCCTTCTCCAAGGGGAAGGGCCATTTGTTCTACCATTGAGCTACAAACATCCCTGTACAAATTACTTTTCTCTCTTTTGAGTTTCCTTAGAATACATTTCCAGGAGTCGAATTACTTTTTCCAAATAGATGGCAGAAATTTCTAGTTGTCTGATCCCCAATATCTTCTCCTCTTTGTTCCACGATAGAATTTGTAGCCGGACACATGGCAGTCTGAAATAAAGACTACATTTCCCAGACTCCTTTGCAGCTAGGTGTGGTTAAGCGACTAATTCTGGCCAATGGGATGTGAGCACAAGGGCTGCACCCAACCTCTGAGTCACGGCCTTAAAGACAAAGAGAGGTCTCTGCCTTTCCATTCTTTTGCCCTTTTAACTGGCTGGCAGGGGGACATGGTGCTGACCCATGTGGGACCCTAAAATCAGGAGCAAGATAAGACAAGAGACTCACAAAGAAAGAAGGAGCTCCTCCATACCGGCTTGAGCTTTTATTTGAGAAAATAAACTATCTAATTTAAAGTACTATTACTTTAGTTGGGTCTCCATTGCATTCTACCCAACTGATACAAGGTGTACTCATTTTTACAGTTCTTTTTCTCTGGATTTTTAGCATGACCCTTTTAAAAAAGATATAATTATTATAAAATCTGTGTAACAATCTACCAAATATAGCAAGTAGGTTACTAAAACTCCATCACATCCAAGCTTCCTGGGTTTCTATCAGCTATATACCATCCCCAAGTCAGAACTTGAAAGAGTTTCATAGTCAAATGAATTTTTGAAATGTTGGGCAACACAAAGTGTCATAACAGGGTGTTGTCTGGGTCTCTTCTTTTTGGCCCAGAATAGCAGGACGTGAGCATCCCACACCAGCAGGGCCGAAAGGCACCATGGGAGAGAGTCCCTGGGAAGACAGGGATAAGGGTGGACCCACCATATCCTCAGTTTCTCAGATACACAGGTCCAGGGAGACGTAGAATCCCACCCCCAAGGAAGCCACTTACCCCACCTGCTCAGAGACCACGCTGTCAGCCGTGGCCACCGGTACAAAACTGAACCATGGAGCAGAGTGACATCTTCCCTCTGTCTCCCCATCCCCCAACACCTGGAGCTAGGCCTTGAAAAGACAGGCAGAGGATGCAGCGAGGAAAGGGTGCCTCACTGCAGACTGCACCCCTCCACACAGCTGGGCTTCAACTCAAGTCTGAGCTGGGCAGGAAGGAAGATGAGATTCAAATTACATTGGAGATTGCAGTTTTCAACAAGAGTGGAATGTTAATAACTTAAAGTGGCCCCAAAGTTGGAGAATCTGCCTGAGGACGGGAGAGGAGATTTTACAATGCTCAGCTGGAAGCAGTTACGGGGAATAAATGAAATCTCTTCATTATCGTACCCTATGAATCAGTTATCTGTTGCCACAATAGTGCTGCACAACAAACCATCACAAACAGTGACTATCTATTGTTCGCACATCTGGGTCCACTGGGAGTCGGCTGACCTAGGTTGGGCTCAACCCCACCTGCCTCTCATCATTCTTGGACTAGTGACTACCCCAAGCACATCCTCTTCAAGGTGATGGCAAAGGTAGGAAAGAACATTTGGAACCACACAAAGCCCCCTGAGGCACAGGCTTAGAACTGGCAAATTGTTGCTTCCTCCTCAATTTAGTGGCTAAGACACATCAGAGAGTGGATTAGCACTGCAAAATTAGATGGTAAAGGGAGAGGTACAGGGACGTGGGTAGAATTAAGGCAATGATTGAATCTATCACACCCTAGTAAGCTGGCACTGTTGAATTAACCTGTTACAAGAATTTGATCATTCTCAAGTCCTTTGCTATGCTAAGAAGCATTCCAAATCTCCAGCGATGGCATGTGCCACGCTTGCCTGGCAGAGTGTCTTGTTCAGGCTCCTTGCAGAGGGTTTGGCAACGGCCCCCATGAGTGATGCCCAGGCGTCTTTGGTTTAGCTCTTCCCTCTTCTCTTCAATCACTCTTCTTTGCTCAACAGCTACAATCATTCCTTTAATCTAGTCCGTCCCTGCACAGCACAAGGGAAATAGCATGAAGGCTTCAGACCTGTTCTCTATCAACCATGACATATGGGCAAGACACTTAGTCTCCCCTGAGCACCAGTGTCTTCGTCTATGAAACACAAACCATCGTACCTGCCTCAGCCTCCCTGGTGATGATCTAGGCAGAAGGGCTTTGCAAATCCATTAGTAACTCCTGAGCTCGAGAGTAAATCTCTGATCCCAGCTCCTAATCCTGGGCTCTGCCCACAGTTGACTCAAGGGGAACTTGTTGCAAGTCTCACAGTCTGGCCATTTTCTTTGGCCTTGACACAGGGTGGGAAGGGGAAGTTGTTTCTCTTCTTGTTTGGGCAAAGAAATAAGGAGTGGGAAGTGGGGGATGAAGATGGTTCCTGGAATATTCTGAGACATAAGGGAGTCTTAGTGTGGCTTTTGTCTATAAAGGGGGAAAGGGAAACAAACACAGGATGACACTGAAATGGAGCCAGCTTATCTGCATCCAATGGCGACTTCTGTCCTCCAAACTTTTCCAGACATGCAGGCAGCTTAGTTGGTATTCAGGTGGTGTCCGTACTTGCTGAAGCCATTCCAGCATTTATCCCAAGGGGAGTCCCCTAACTCCCTTCTGCTTTGCTCTTAATCCCAAATAAGGGGGTGGGCAGAAGCAAAGCTCATTTCTTATTAACAGCACACAGTACATTTTGCAGCTAATGAACTCATAGCTCAAATCAGCAGAAATCACCATTGCAGGAACGAGAACCCTGCTGTGCGTTTCTAGGTGGACACTGTCAGAATGGGAAATGTGAAGACCGGCGCTGGCATCTTGGTTTTCCTTGCTTCCAACAGCCTGGTCTCTGCTTTGCTTTGTATTCCATTGTTGCCTTTTTGTCTTGTGGCCTTGGGCCCCAGGCCAGTCAGTCCTTGAGTCCTTGGGATTGGGATGGACGTTAGAACTCATGCAGCTGGACCCCAACATCTTGCCCCTGCTATCATTCCCCAATCCAGAATTGAAATAATCCACTCTGTTTTTCCACTTGGGGCAAGCACCTCCCAAGCACTGCTGAAACACCTCCAGTGACAGAACACGCCAAATCCCAAGGCAGGGCCTTCTGTTGTTGCAGGTCAGCTTCAGACCTGGCGGTGGGTTAAACCACAGCCCACCTGCCCACAGCTCCTTCCGCCCTGGTTCGGCTCATTGAGGTCCACAGACTTTATCCCCTCTCTGGTAGGGTTGCCCTGTGGATATATGAAGGCCACTAGCCAGCCCATCCTCTCTCTGAGAACTTTTAAGCCATCGAGCTTAATCTTTTTCAACTTCCCTCCCTGTAGCTGATTCACACCCCCCCCCCGACCCACGATCATGCCCTTTCCTGATATCTAAAGACTCCCCTTGCCTCTTCTGCTGTCCAAAATTCATCTTTGCACCTACGCTCCTACCTACCACAGAGAAAGGGGAGGAGAAGATTTGGGAGGGAGACTGTGAGTTCGGGGCGGTGTTGAGTTTGAGATGTCTGGGCACATCCAGGCATGTCTAGCTGTCAGCTAGATGTGAGATCCTGCAGCCTGGGAGAGAGAACTGGGCTGGGGATGGAGACTACAGGACCCTCAGCATGGAGAGGGAGGTTGACACACGAGAAGGGATAAGACTGCCCAGACAGGGTGTGAAGAGTGAGAGTATCAAGGAGCCAATGATGGTATCTCGGAAATACCATCAACTTTTAAGAGGTAGGTGAAGGATGAGACAGAGATTGAAAATGCTGGGGAAAGTCAAGAGAGTTTAGTGAAATTAAATCCATAGGAGTAAGTGTAGAGAAGGAGGGTGGTCGATCAGGTCAAATGCAACAGCAAGTTCCAGGAAAAGAGCAATGCCTAATGGAAGTTCCAGCAATGGACAATGCCCAACAAATTTGGCAATTAGAAGAGCAGGGGTAGACTTGGACAGTGTGATTCCTATGGAGCGATGGGGGCAGAAACCAAACAGCAGCAGAGAAGATTGAAGGGAGTGGAAGTGAAGGTTACAGAAATAGATTTACCTTTTTCGAGAAGCTTGCGTGAGCATTGGAAGAGTTTCTAACAGGAGTTTCTGACTCAGCAGTGCAGGTGTGGTAGGTGGCTGTATGGCTAGTACAGATGCCCTCACAAAAACCCTCTCCTCTCTTGCCAATCTACAATGCCTTAAAAAAAAATCATTGTATTAATAACTCATTAAATATTTACTCTTTTAGGTCCATGGCTTGTTTTCCTTGGAAATGTAGAAAGCCTCCGCAGGGTTAATATTCACTCAACAAACATTTATTGAACTCTTCCTACGTGTCAGGCATATTCCTAAGCCCTGGGGGGTGGGGGCGGTAATGAAATGAATAAGATACGAAAGTAAAATTCATTATTAAATTAATTTCTGGAGTTCTTAAGAAAAAAGCCAGAAAATCTACCAGCTCCCGGATGTATACGTAGCCTTTCTTTAATGCATGTATGACTTTTTATTTCTCACGTTGATATCAACCTTATCGAGGCGTAATTTTCATACGAAATGAACGGATTTTAAGTGTACAGTTTAATGAGTTTTGACAAGTGTAACCACCACCCTAATCACAAGAGAGAATGTTTCCATTATCCCCACAATTTCTCCTGTGTCTCTTTGTAGTCGAACCCACCCCCAGGCAAGCACTTGTCTGTTTTCTGTCACCAGAGATTAGTTTTGCCTTTTCGATAGTTTCGTATAAACGCGATCGTGCTCTTTTCTGTCTGGCTCCTTTTTGCTCAACGTGTTTTCGAGATTCATCCGTGTGGTCGCGTGCAGCAGTAGTTCATTCCTTTTTGTTACTCGACAGTATTCCCTTGTCTGGACGAACATACCCCAATTTGTGTATCCATTCCCCTATGGACAGACATCTGTGCTGTTTCCAGATCTGAGTAATTAGGAATAAAGCTGCTCCAGCCATTTCCAAACAGGCCTGGTCATATGTTTTTATTATATTCCTCTTGGATTAATGACTTCGATGTGTGGCCGCTGGGTCCTAAGATGAGGACCCTACTTTTTACTTTACAAGAAACTGACCTTCTGTTCTCTAAGGTGGCTCTACCATTCCCACCACTAATATGTGAGAGTTCTAGCGGTTCATATCCTTGCCAATGCTTGGTACTAATGAGCTGTTTTTAAAAGCCATGCCAGTGGGAATATATGTCATTTATCAGCTATGTGTTTTACGAACATAGTCTTTCAGTCTGTGGTATTTTCTTAACAGTGTCTTTTCAAAGTATAGCAGTTTTGCATTTTTATGCAGTCAAATTTATCATAATTTTCATGGTTCATGCTTTTTCTGTCCTAGCTAAGGTATCTTTGCCTAACTCAAGGTCACCAAAATTTTTCTCCTGTGCTTTTTATTAGTAGTTTCATAGCTTCAGGTTTTACAGTTAGGTCTATGATACATTTTGAGTTAATGCTTGCCTTTGAGGCCCATTTATTTGCACCCGGATATACAATTGTCCTGGCGCAATTTATTGAAAAGACTATTCTTTCTTCATTGATTGTCTTGGCACCTTTGTTAAAAATTGACCGCATATGTGTGGGTCTATTTCTTATCTATTTTATTCCATTTATCTATCTTTCTATTCTTTTGCCAATATCACGGTTTTAATATGTCTTGAAATTAAGTAGGATGAGTCTTGCAACCTTTTTCTTCTTATCAAAATTATTTTGGCTATTCTTGTTCCTTCTCACTTCTATATAATTTTTAGAACTGGTTTGTCAATTTCTAAAAAAAGAAGTCTGCTTGAATTCTGAGCAAGATTTCTTTAGGCCCATAAGTCAATTTGGGAAGGCTTGACATCTCAACAAATATTGAGTCTTCCAACCCATAATATGGACTATCTCTGCATTTATTTAGATTTTCCCTTCATTTCCCTCAGCAATGGTTTATAGTTGTCAGTGTACAGATCTTCTATTTATTTTGTTAAGTCTATGCCTAAGCATTTCAAGTTTTTTGATGCTATTATAAATAGTATTGTTTTAAAATTTCATTTTATAATATTTATTGCTAGTATAGAGTAGTGCAGTTAAAATGTTTAATATCACCCTTGAATCCTGCAATCTTGCTAAATTCTCTTATGGGTTCTAGTGGTTTTTTTCAATAGATTCCTTAGGAATTTCTACATACATGATCACATTGCCTAAGAATACAGTTTTATTTCTTCTTTTCTGAACCATATGCTTTTTTCTTTGCCTTATTGCCATGGCTAAGACTTCAAATATGATGCTGACTAGTGGTCAAAGGCAACATCCTTACTCATTCCCACTTTAGGGTAGAAGCTGTCAGTTGTCCATTATGTAGTATGATATTAGTTGTGGATTTTTTTCATAGATGTTCTCATGTATCCTCTTTAAAAATCTTAAATAGTATCATTGATACTATTAGTATTAAAAGGGCAGACATATTTACTATAAAAAAAAGCAAACACGACCAAAGAACATGATGTAAAATGCTAACGTCCTCTGATGCAATCCTATCAATCTCCTCCCCAAAGGTAACTACTGTAATTATTTGGATACTGAGAGAGAGAGAGATAAGGGTGGGGAGCAAAGAGAAAACATATTTAAAAGGAAAAGTAACCTCAGTTATCGAGAGCTACAACTCTTTTTGATGGGGAAATGCTCCTCTTCCCCTGGAGTCTTCCCTGCGTCCTCCATTCTGACTCAGTTGTCTTCCCTGCATGCAGCAGAAAAGGAGCACTGTTCTTGGAGTCAGAAGAGTTGGGGTGAGAAGACAATACAGCTTAGCCATTAAGAGCCTGAGCTTCAGAGTCAGACCCATCACAAGTCACATCTTCACCACAGTGTTTACTAATGCATGGCCTCGCTAAGCCTCCACTTGCCCATCTGTAAAATGGGAATGGTAACAGTCCAGGTGCCCCAGGATTGAGACGTAACCCAGGAGATGTGCTTCATGGAGGTAGTATGTTAGCACTTGCCCTGTACACAGCGAATCTGCCATTGATGTGACCGGTTACTGGGCATGTACACAGCGAATCTGCCATGGATGTGACCAGTTACTGGGCATGTACACAGCGAATCTGCCATGGATGTGGCCAGTTACTGGGCATGTACACAGCGAATCTGCCATGGATGTGGCCAGTTACTGGGCATGTACACAGTGAATCTGCCATGGATGTGGCCAGTTACTGGGCATCTTGGGGCAAATCTCTTAACCTCTAGGTCTCCATAAAATGGGGACTGCCCCTACCTGCCTCCCAAGACCATGTGGACATGAGAGAATAAAAATAAAAGACAGAATCAAACAACAAAATCAGACTGGGGACTGGACGTGGGAATCAAAGCTTGGCTTAAGATCCACGTTCATGGCCGGGCACGGTGGCTCACGCCTGTAATCCTAGCACTCTGGGAGGCTGAGGCAAGAGGATTTCTCGAGGTCAGGAGTTCGAAACCAACCTGAGCAAGAGTGAGACCCCCGTCTCTACTATAAATAGAAATAAATTAATTGGCCAACTAATATATATATAGAAAAAATTAGCCGGGCATGGTGGCGCATACCTGTAGTCCCAGCTACTCGGGAGGCTGAGGCAGGAGGCTCGCTTGAGCCCAGGAGTTTGAGGTTGCTGTGAGCTAGGCTGATGCCACGGCACTCACTCTAGCCTGGGCAACAAAGCGAGACTCTGTTTCAAAAAAAAAAAAAAAAAAAAAAAAAGATCCACATTCATTTCTCTTTTTTTGTATTTATTTACTCTGGAATAACAAACTCCATTTTTCCTCTCAAAATTGTTAACTTTTTCAAATGAAGTTCCAACAGTCCATGGATCAATTCTGATTGGGAGACACATCAGGAATAGCACTGGCTGTCTTAACACCACGTGTCCCTTACCTCCACCTGTGGATTGGGGTGACCAAAGTCTAGCAAATAAAAACACATAATGCCCAGTTAAATTTGAATTTCAGGCACACAATGAATAATTGTGTGTATAAGTATATCCCATACAATATTTGGGATATACTTATACTAAAAATCAGTCATTGATTCTCTGAAATTCAAATGTAAGTGAGATTCTTATATTTTTACTTGACAGCCACAGAGGAGCACTGCAGGCCGAGGAGAGCCACTCCAGGTGTCTGAGCGAGGCAGCGGCAGTGCTAAGAGGGCCGAGGTGCTCACAGGAGCTTGTTGACCAGCTGACGAAACACTCTCGGCTTCAAGAGGAGTTTGCCTATGGAGAATGTGCAGAGAGAGGGTTAGATACCAGTTCAGAGGCCACTGCAGGACTCCGGACCTCCCATCAGCCAGTATTGATGGGGATGTGAGAAGCAGGGGGGCCTCACTAGAAAAGGTGGTCAGGGAAGGAAATTCTGACTTGGGTCAAAATCTGGAACCAGCAAAGGGAAGATCGGAAGGAGAGCAGCGAAGGCAGAGGAGTAATGAACTGAAGGGCCTTGGAGAGAGAACGGATGGGCCGTGGGGCGGGAGCAGAGGGAGTAGGGGGGCGTGGGGAAGGGTTTGAGGTCAGAGAAGCGGGAAAAGGCCAAGTCACTGGCAGGGCCTTGTCAGCCGAGGTAAGAAACGGGAACTTATCCCAAGTGCAAGCGCAAAACTTTGGATGAAGACGTAAGTGATGGCAGCAGAGGAAAGATGCCAAAGGTCATTCCCAAAGTGGAGAAGACAGGCTCTGTGACAGGTGGGACGTGCAGGACCCAAGAAAAGTATGCGTCAAAGGTGAGCCCATGTCACCAGCCAGAGTGACAGCTGTGCCATGCTCAGACCCTCCGCTTCTGATGTCAAAGCCAATATAAAGCCAAGGGCCATCCCACCCAACAGGCCCCAGAACTGCGACGGGAAGCAAGTGCCAGCTGAGAAGCTGCTGAAGGAAATGCCGACGGCAGATTCAAGAGTTGATCCCACGACAGAATGGCATTAGCACTTATTTTTAAATTCTGAGCAGGAGACAAAAAACCACCCCCCTCTACCTTTTCTGAATGAGCCGAGGGCTGTCCTACATGAGACTCATGAATAGAAATCCAACACAATGACGCCCAAACCTTCCTGAGTCTTGTCATTGTCACTTGGTCACTGCATGACCTTTGGCAAGTCTCTTCATCCTGAATGGTCCGATATGGCAGCCACCGGCTCTTGTAATGTGGCCAGTCAGGACTGACTCACGTTGCATTTCTTTAATTTACACATAATAATTTTATATATATATATATATATATGGGACACATAGTGATATTTCGATACATATAATGTATAGTGATCGGAGCAGGGTAATGAGCATATCCATCCTCTCAAATATTTATCATTTCTTTGTGTTGGGAACTTTAAATATCCTCCTTCTAGCTATTTGGAACTATCTAATATATGATTGTTAACTGCAGTCACCCTACAGCGCTACAGAACACCAGAAGCCATGCCCCCTACCTCACTGGAAGCTTGCATCCTTTAACAAATCTCTCCTCACCTCCCTTTTCCCTCTACCCTTCCCAGCCTCTAGTATCTGGGTGTGTACCTGGAGGGTGAGAAGTAAAAGTGATCCAGGACAAAGGTGGCCGTGCCTGTCCTGAGGCTGTGTTAATAAGGTTGATGTCTTCCTTGAGTGATCAGAAGACGCCATTTAAATGAAGCTCCCCGGGGAATGGGAAGGGGTGGGGGCTGGTGAAGTAGCTGGAGACAGTGGGAGTGGTGGGAACAGAAAGGGAAGAGCCAGACTCCTGGGTTCAAACGCCCCACCTCTACTGCTTGCACGCTGTGTGACCTTGGGCATGTGACTTGACCTCTCTGGGCTTCAGTTCCCTTATCTGTTAAATGCGAATGCTAATAATGTACCGAATTCATCAGAAAGTTGGGTCAGGCTAAGTGCCTGACACACAGCAAGTGCTCAATAAATGTCCGGGGATCGAAGGAATGAGTTGCAGCCGCCACTGCTGTTACCAGCAAAGGAGCCTTTTGTTTTCCAGTTATCTGAACACCGTAGGAGGAAATTTTCCACCCTGTAGTCACAGATCTTTCAGAAACCAAAGCTGATCATATTATTCAACCACCTAACACTCTCCAGTGAAAAATTAAATCCAAACTTCTTACCACTGGCCTCTGAGGCTCTGCGCAATCCGGCACTGCCCACCCCTCCCTCCAGGCTCGGCTTGTTCACATCCCTGCAGCCTCGAGGCACATTTTTTCCTAGTCCTTGATTTCCCAGCTCAGGGAGAGGTGAGAGGGGGAGAGGGGGGGAGAGAGAGAGAGAGCCCTCCCCTCTGCTCTTTGCACGCCTGGCGACCCACCTTCCCGCACGCACGCCTCGGCTGAAATCTCCCTAAAGCTACCTGTCACACTGGACCAAACCCTCTTCTGCTTCCTTCACAACACTTGACGTATTCGTCGTCATACATCTGTCCACGTGGGTTTGTCCATCCTCCCACCCCCTGACCCCCCAGTGAGCTCCGTGAGGGCAGGCCCTTGCACGCCAAGCCCCTGGCAGAGCAGGGCCTCACTAAGAGTGTGATAAGTGAAGGACCCCCCAGCCTCACAAAGAACCTTCTCCACCTTAAGCCACCTTAATGTGGCTTCCCACAAACCCTCTTTCAGGAGAGAGTGGGCCACACAGGACAAGCGTGTTCCGGCCTGCAGCGGGGCTAGACTGCTCCATGCAAATTAAGTTGGCATTCTGATGTTTGCAAAAAGAGAGAAAAAAAAAAAAGGAACTGGAGCAGCTTGTAGCCCAAGGGTGCAGAGAGAGAAAAGACAAAGAGAAACAGAAATATTAGGGCACCCAGAATGCAGCCCCTCATCACGGGCTCTCGGGCCCTATCCAATCTGTCACACAGAATTGCGATTCTTCGTTTTCTGGTCTGCTTCCCAAAGTAGACGGTGAGTTACACAGGGGCCACTCGGCCATGGCCATGCTGTGTCCCGTCCCCATCTCTGCGGCCGGAGCACAGTGCCTGACACAGAGTCGGCGCCCAGTTCCTGTGTGTTGGAAGGCTGTTTCCTCCCCACCCCCAGCCTGCTCTGCAAAACAGCTGAAAGCAACTGGCTGCGTCCAGACCCTTATAGATTTTAACAGGCGACGAGTCCAAACAGGAAGGAACAAAGGTGTTTTTCCTGATAGCAAACGCTCCGTGGCATTGATTTTCTTGGTGCTGTGGACGGCGACTGCATTTATTTTGTTATCTCCGCAGTGAACACAGACTGAACAAAGACCCTGGACAGTCAAGGTCGATCAAGTTGCAAATATCCTTTCCTCTTGCCTTTATAACTGCCCCCGGATCTCTAATTTCTGGTTCTGGATATAGGAGAGGCCCAAGTACAGACTTTAGTTACCTGGAGAGAAAAGCTCATTCCAGGGTCTTTTTAATTCGTCACAATAATCACGGCTGCTTCTCCACGTGCCAGGCCCCAGGCTCGGTGTATTGCAAGCGTCACAAACCGTTTAAGCCAGGACTCTGTGAGACGGGGCTCGGTTTCATTCCCATTTTGCAGATGAGGAAACTGAGGCTCCGGTGGTAGGAAAAAAAATCTGTGCAAGGTCATCAGGGAGAAAAGAACAGGTTCCACACCTGCCCGGTTAGCCAGATGGGGTCCACCATTAGCAGGGCAGAAAAGTGACCTTCTCCCTCCCTAGAGCCAAGAGCTCGAGCGCTACCGGCTGGCGAAGAAAAGCCCAGAAACAAGCACGCGGCCCGGGCGAGGCCTCGAGACCAGCCAGTGGGCACGCAAAGTTGATGCACAGTCTGCACACTCGCTTGGCACCTGCGCCAGCCATGGATCGATCGGTCGGGCCGTCCTTGGAGCCACCCCGGCCCCTCCCTCTGTGTCTCACAGGCTCCCTTGCTAAGTGGCGTCAGCCCGGTCCAGCCAGCAGGGGGCCCAGGTAGAGATGGGGGCGAGAGGAAGGGAGACACCGGGTATGGCAGGTGTCACATCGCCCCTGCGGCTCCAGCCAGGAGGTCTCAACTCCCGGGGGTGACCCACACCTACCTGTCTCTGTCCCACTAGCCTAGGGGTGGCGGCAGCTTCCTGCCATCGCTCATCTCTCACCTGCTTAACCAATTCCTGCATTTACTTCTCTCTTTTTTTGAAAGCTCAGAGTCATTTCTGTTTTCCTGATGGGACCCTGAGCGGTACCAGCACTGACTAACACAGCCCTGAAAATACACGATTTTCAAGACAGCAATTTCGCACAGACAGCAACGTATACCTGCGCCACCGGCTCCACCCTTTAGATTCACGAAGAGCTAAAAATCAAGGCCTCCCAGGGGACAAGGATCTCCCCCCAGAAAAACCTTCCCTGCCACACTTTTGCCCTCTTCAGAGTAACAAAGCAAAAATAAAAAAGAATACGCTTCCGAATCAAGCCAAGCTGGCCTCAAACACCAGCTTTGCCTTGTACCAGCTGGCAGACCTTGAACAGGGCATTCAAGCCTCTTGAGTGAGCCTCAGTTTTCTCATCTGCAAGATGGGGAGAATCAGACCTGTATTTTGCAGGGCTGTCTTGCCACAGAGAGCACAGTTCCTGGCATCGAGTTAGCTGTTCCACTAACGTTGGTTTCTTGACCTGAGTAAAGTCTGCAGTGACTACAAACACCTTCTGAGGGTGGCAAGTCGGTCTCCAGCACTTGTTCTAACGTTTTCGGTCCTTTGTGAACCTCCAAGAAATGGGAAAGGGTGCCCCTCAGCCCCTCGGCAAAACCATGGTGCCTCTCAAGAAAATTCTAGAAGTAGCAAGTTCTGGTACCAAATAATAAAACTTTTGACACATGAAACCTGCCCCGTGCGGTTTTAGCTTTGACAGAGATGAAAGAAAGAGGGATTTGGCTGCGACACTTCTGCAGAAACTGTCCCTTTGGAGGTGGGGATGGAGTGCGACTGTTTTACAGGGTTGGAACCTGCCCCAGGGGACCTTGCTGCTCAGAATTCTTTAGCCCGCGGCTGCTGTGACAAAGCTGAAAAGCCAGTCCTGATTTTCGCCTGTGATGTTTAAAATAAACCGAGGAAGTAAAGCCCCTGAGCGAGAATATGGATTGTGTTTTTTTTTCCCCCAACATAAACCCCTGCTTATCACTTTCCTCTTGCCCATCAGATAAGGGATTATCGTGCTGCTTTTGTGTCTCTGTGGCAGGAGCTTCTGAAATAAAACCTCGGGTATCTGATGCTCAGGAGTGTGGGGTGAAAACTCTTATCCGGATATCTTGATGGATGCCTGGGACAGGGTCAGAGATGACGAATCTGTGCATTGTCTACCTCTGGGGGCTCGTGGGGAGGCAGTCCGGGAGGCTCGGTAGACAATCCCTCCCCAGGCTATGTCAGGGGTCCCTTTAGGGAAAAATAAAGCTATGAGGGGGCAGAGCCCAAACCGCCTCCACCCACCGCTGTTGCAAATCTGACAAGAGACGTCCGGCATCATCAGACACCTGTGTGTGCCATGCGACGCCCGCAGGAACGAAATCCGCCACCTGTGCACGAGGTAGTGGCGACATGAGGAGGTGGTGGCACATCTCAGCGACTCCCCTTTGTCCCTCCTCTGTCGTTAGTGAGCTTTGTGCCTCTTTGAGTCTCTGCGCCTGAGTTTACTCAGTTGCAATGTAAAAATGACAATACTCCTAACAACAGTGCTAACCTGCAGCCTAGCACCCTCGTGGCATTCCTGCAAGGACCAAAGGAGACAACGGGGAGAAAAGTGGTTGGTGATAATAATTCTTCAAATGCATCGCCTGAGGTTGGTTCCTCCAGAAGAGCACAGGGGGGTGTTATTCAGGGGAGGGGCCCAGACAGCAGCTGTAGGGGCCAGGAAGTGAGGCAGAGAGGAAGGGAAGCCAGGAAATGGCGGGTGCGATGAGCTCTGGGGTGCCGCGGGGAACCCCCGCTGGGAAACTAAACATGGTATAGGCCACACCTCAAAGAAATCCCGGCCACATGGGGCAAGTAAGCAGGGTGTTTACTAACAAATGCCCTGTCGGTGTGGAGGGCTGGCTTGGGAGGCAGTCACTCCATCACATTTCTGGCTGGCCTGGTGCATGGGCCACCACGGGACCTGTGGGAGCCAATGCAGAGTGCGCACCTGTGCTAGGGTGCCTGGGACTGAAAGGTTTCTTAAGATGTGAGACTTTCAGTCCTGAAACAGCGCACACCAGGAGGGCTGGTCACCTTAGACCTAACGTGCCTGAGAGGTAGTTGCAAGGACATTATCTGTGGCACTTCCAGCTTACCTAAGGACAGGTGAGGATGCCCCCGGGACCAGAGAGAAGCCCAGGGGCAGGGAGCAGCCTTCCACAGGCAGAGGTGGGTGCTGGGAGGCCGCGGGGAGAACAAGAACAGCACCTGCTGCTGTGTGCTTGAACCAAGTGCTGTGCTGAGTCCCTGCCATGGCGTCTCACCATGACCCTATGAGAGATTACATATTGCAGAGAATTGCACGGTGAGTCACCAGCAAAACTGGTATCAAAGCCTGGGATGATTAATTTTATGTGTCCACTTGGCTAGGGTATGGTGCCCAGTTGTTTGGCCCCCAGAGACTGCTCTGTAATTTGTAAACTGAAAACTCCCCCAACTCCCCTGCTTCAGGTCTGGTCTTTAGTTATTGGAAGGATTGTCATCCTTCATAAAGCTCTGGTCTGCCTGGGGAAAATGCAAAAAGGGGACATAGACCTTGTACCTCCATATCCATTCTTCCCTTCTTTCTTTAGTAAGAGATTCCTTGGATTTTAACTGGGCACTTAGCCACCCAAACTAAAGACTGCCTTTCCCCTGCAGCCAGCCGTAGCCTTGAGAAGAAATTTTGGCTGATGAGATGTGAGCCAAAGTGATGTAGTGCAACTTGAGTAGTTCTTTTCAAGGGAAGAGGCATGCCTCCATTTCCCCTTCCTTCCTCCCTACTGGAATGCAGATGTGATGGCAGGAATTGGGACAGCCATTTTCGAACATGAGGTGATAACCATGAGTTTTAGGATGGCAGAGCAAGCAGGTAGAAGGCGCCTGGGTCCGTAATGATTGGGAAACAACCACACTAATCCCGGGCTGCTTTCCCAGACTTTGACTAAGAAAGAAAGAGACTTTTATGTCATTTAAGTTTCTTTATGATAGCAGCCAAATTTGTATCCTCACAAATATAGAGAATCAGAGTAGGGTTAAATACTAGGTGAGGCAAATATAACTCAATCTGGCCAAAATCATCCAAAATCACCCAGCCCCCAGCTGACCAAGACGAATGAGACCCAGTCAAGATCAGGCGAGCCCAGCCCAAACCTGAAGAACCAACCGAGTACATCTTAAATTGGAAACTTACAAAATCCGAGCTAAACTGTCTTAAGCCATTAAATTTTGCGATTGTCTTAATTTTGCGATTAAATGTTGGGGTGGTTTGCTCTATAGTAATAGCTGACTAATATATATTCCTTCTTTTCCTAGGTGCAATTCAAAAGCTCAGAAGCAAAGACCTGAAAGCCTCTGGTTTCCTACAAGTGGATGAGTAAACAGATATCACCTCTTAAGAAGGCTCTTGGCAATATCAAATATTTTAAATACACACATTCTTTAATCCAGCAATACCACTCCTGGAAATACATTCTACAGGAATAAGTATGCACATACTGAAAGACATATATCAAAGTTGAACACTGCAACATTTTTTATACCAACAAAACACTGGAAACAATTCAAATATCCATCAGCTGGAGACTGGTTAAATAAATTATGCCATAATATCTGGCAAATAAAATGAACCAATTGCTGTTGAAGCCACTATCATCGACACATTAAAGAAATTATGCTATAGCCATGCAATGGAAGACTATGTGGCCATGAAAAAGAATAAAGTAGACCCTTAGGTGCTGACATAGAAAAGTATATGAGCTATATTAGCAAAGAAAACAAGTAGCAGAATAATATACATGGTATGATCTCGCCTCTATAAATTATGCGTGTTGAACACACATGTGTACCCTCTAGGAAATATGATTCTAGAAACATTTTAAGAGAGGATTTAAACATTTATAGAAACATCTACAGAGGGGAACACCTGAAAATCGACCATCCAAATTCTTAATAGTGATTGGCTTTGTACAGCATGAGGGGATAAGGGAATATTTTCACTTTTTACTCTATTTCTTTGTGGTTTGGGTTTATTTATAAAAATGAGTATTATCTTTGCAATTAAATAAAATAATCACAGGGAAAACTTTTAAGCAGCAATGGCCACAAGGAGCTGGCAACAATGCATTTAATCAAGTTTTTTGGCCAACATATCTTTGAACTGAAGCCAGATTAATTCTTAACTATTATTTTCAGGGCATATAGGCCTTAATGAACATTCAGAAAAGGAGCCCTTCCTCCAGTTTCATGCCACGTGGTAAATAAAGTATGGGATAGGCTTCTTACCCACTTACCTCTCACCCTTGAGCAGTGAGTGGCCCCCAGAGACTGCTCTATAATTTGTAAACGGAAAACTCCCCCCAACTCCCCTGCTTCAGGTCTGCTTCTGCACAACTGTACCAGCAACTCGGGTTATCACTGATATATTGCTATCTTTGGTGGATTTAAATGGGATGTGAAATAGAAGAAGAAGTCTTATTCATTTTCATTGCTATAGGGAAGACAAATGCCTGCATGTAAATCCAGGTTGGTATTCTGCTCTGAACCCAAGAAAACAAAAGTTGTAGGAGTTCTGAGGACGTGAATTCAGGGCAGCATTGAGGATGCTGCATTGCTAATTCATTATCTGCTCAAGTGCACCTACTTTTAAAAATGAACCAGTGGGAAACTCGGTTTACAGAGAAATGAAATTGGAGGGGTTGCTGGCTTTTCCCAAAGCATCACTGGTCACCCTAAGAGCTCTTTCTAGACCATTATCTACCTGTTAAAGAGGAACGGTCCTAGAGAAAGTTGATTTATTCATCCCGCAAGCATTTCCGGGTGGCCACCGGAGTGCTGGGTACAGGGAAAGCATGGTCAGGAAGACAAACGTGACCACCACTGCCACGGGTCTTATGTTAGTCACCGGTCCACGAGGAGAGATGTTAATTAAATAATCACACAAATATATAATCACAACATGGGATGAGGCTATGCACGAAGCCATGGAAGTTTATATTGGGTTGGTGATCTAGTCTCAGGGAGTCAGAGAAGGCTTCCTGGAGGAAGAGACATTTGATCTGAGGTCTAAAGAACATATAGAGCCTAGGGAGGTAAAGGGAGGAGGGGAGGACTTGCCATCCATTCATTCACCCGCATTTTGGTTGTTCCCACTCAGGCCATCCACTGTCCCAACAGGGACCAAGAGACCAATGAGGCAAGAGAGTAAGGTCAAGGCACTGATGCCCAACTCCTTCCTTATGCAGAGGCCTCAGGATGGCTGTGTCCCCTCACCACGGTGACCCTCCCAGGTGGCCTGCCCTAAGCACTTCTCTCCTTCTGGGTTCCAGTTCCCTCTGTCTGTCACTTCCCTCATCTCAGCCCGGGAATGGTAAGAGTTTCTGCTTCTATCCCTGGGTTCCTGCACTGTCGCTAGGAGTCCCTTTCATTCACGTCTTTTTAATTGGCCCCTTTAGAAATAACTCCTCCTTAAATTATCCTGATTTGCGTGAGCCCTGCCTCCTGCTGGGACTTATACAGAAGGAAATCACAAATGACTCCTCATTTAGGTGAAGGGTGACACCATCTACAGAGAAGAACGCCTGGAGAGAAGAGACGGCCTGGGGTGGGAGGAGGAATCAAAAGCTATTTTTTGACATATTATTTGAGCTGATAGGCATCCAAGTGAAGATGCGGGTATATATGCAGTTCTGCACTGCAGGGTGGAGGTTGGGGCCAGAGATATGGACCTGGGAGTTGCCTGCACATCCTTAGTATTTAAAGCTTTAATTTAAATACATCCATAGTATTTAAAGCCTTAAGACTGAATGAGATTACCTAGAAAGGAAGAGATATGAAGCAGAGAAGAAACAACATGTGCAAATGTCCTGTGGCAAAAAGGAGTGAGGCGTTCTGCTTTTCGGGAACTTGGGGAAAGCCCACGCAGCTGGAACAGAGAACCAGAGAGGGGGCCGGGATGAGGCTGCAGAGGAACCGTGGATTCAGATCTCCATCTTTGCAGCCTTGGAAGCCATTGAGCATTTCGGGTAGACAAGATCAGATCAGCGTTTCTCAACGGTGATGCCAGTTAAGGTGTGGAGAATGGATTAAAGCTAAACTCCCTGCTGACTGGAAATAAATCATAATAAAGATAAAAACCTGTCTGAATGTTTTGTGACAATGACATTAAGACTTGGGCTCCAGAAATGTGGTCGACACGGTTTCTCAGAACCTTTGCTTTGGGGCAAGGTAGATGTGCTGGGGGAGGGCAGTACTGAAAACATTTAGGAGACTCCCCTCCTCCCCCGTTTACCTTCCAGAACCTACTATGCACGTGCATCTCTTCCCTCACCAAGCTCTGACTCAGGTATCTTTGCCACTCAAGCTACTGCTCTATAACTCAGTCTGCTTTGACCAAAATTCTTTCATTTTGCATCTGAAAAAAAAAAATTCCTCCTGTCTTTTGTTTCCCCAAGTTCCAAGTGTGAAGGAGGAAAGCAAAGCAGCAAGATTTTCACATCCTCAGCTCCCTGACTGGATTGTAGCAGCGACACATGACAGGTTTCAGGTGAGGCTCACACCAGCTGTAGGTGTCTGGGCTGGGAGGCAAAGGCTAGTCCCAAAGGCAGGGAGAATTGATGACAAAGAGGACTAAGACTGGCCAGAGAAGAAAATTCAGAATATAGTCACCCACCTAGTGGATGAAATAGGACCCTAAAAAGCAAGGCTTTTAGACATATCCCCTACCTTCCCTGAACCATGCAAATGCTCCTGGCACCAAGCAGCAGAGGGAAAAAAAAAGACATAAGATATTAAGTTCCGTTTCTGTCTGAAACAGCAGCAAGATAATTTCCCATCAGTGACCTACATTGCGACTGCAGCCATGGCTGACTCTGCAGAAACTGACTCCCAAGTCAGGTAAAAGCAAGTAGATGGAGCCGTCTGATGTATCAATGCATGTGTGAGTAGCGAGGCGCTGGCCTGCTAGTCTCAAACCCGATGCTTTTGACCCTAAATTCACTTAGATTCACCTGACCGGCCAGTGGCTTTCTGCTTCTGCAGTAACTGGCGCAGAAAGGCTTGGCAGCAGCAAAGAAGTTTTCAGGAAATCTGATGTTTTTTTTTAAAATCTGAGTTTACAAAACAGTTAAGGGTGATAATTCACATCACAAGACAATGCTTTCTCTCTATCAAATAAATTTACAAACCAGGTTCCCCAAAACAAGTCTAATCTCCTTATGCAATTAAGCTTTAATTTATTTATTTATTTAGAGACAGAGTCTCACTCTGTCACCTGGGCTTACCCAGGTACAGTGGTGTCACCTTAGCTCACTGCAAATTCAAACTCCTGGGTTCAAGTGATCCTCCTGGCTGAGCCACGCAAGTATGTAGTAGCTGGGACTATAGGCACATGCCACCATCCCAGAAAACATTTCTGTTTTTTTGTAAAGATGAGAGTCTTGCTTTTCCTCAGGCTGGTCTTGAACTCCTGGCCCCAAGCAATCCTCCCGCCTTGCCTCCCCAAAGTCCTAGGATTATGGGCATGAGCCATCTCACCCAGTCCCACTTTTAACTGCATAAAGAGATGAGACTGAGCTCTGATCAGCAAGCCTGAGGTTGGGGAAGAAAAGATAAAAGAAATCTGAGGGAAGACTACTACTACTAATAGCCAAAATCAAGCAAGCATTCAAATTCAAACAAACAACAAAAATAATGCCTAACCTTGTGCCAGGCACTGTTCTAAGTCCTTTACCTAGATTTACTCATTTAATCTGCACACCATTTAACTTCTGACAAAGGGGCAATTATTATCCCTATTTTACAGGTGCAGAAACTGAGGCACAAGGAGGTTAAGTGATCTGTTCACTTCTAGTAAATAGAACAGCCAGGATTCACACCTGGATATTGTGGATCCTGTAAGTCAGTAAGAAAATAAGGCCTTTTTGACACATGAGCTTCAAGAATCAGATAGGATTAGATAGTCTAAGTCTCCTTTTGTTGCTGACATTCCTGGGCATACAAGTCATATGGAGTCTCTGTTTCACATGAGCAGAGAGAGGCATTTGCTCCCAGATTCCAAGTTGAAGGCCATCTTAGTTTGGACTGCTTCAAAAGCAGAGCCTGAGATGTGTGGACTTGGGCACAGATTGTTTATCTAGCTGTCCACCAGCGCAGTGCTGAAATCAGGTGCACAGAGCACAAAAATCATCTCCTACAGAGATGATGGGGATGCTGAGGACAGGGCTACAGCAGTAGGAGAGTAAGAGGAGGAAGGAAGAAAAGCCATTAAAGATGTGCTAGTGAGCTGGTTACCTCTGTGGGCAACTGTGGCCCAACCTTGCTGGGTGGGGAGGCTCCAATGAACCACATGTAGGGTGCCTCACCGTGTCCCTCCCAAGGACATTCTACCGTATGTATCCACCAATTCTCATCCTCCACTGAATGAGCGTTACTCCTGGGCGTGTTAACTCCCCAGCCCTTCCAGTCGGGGACTGAGTATGGGAGAGAGCTCTGAGTCAGAAAAGCACAGAGACTGTATCCTCAGAGCATTGATGGCAGGTGCAGAGGTGTGGAGCTGTCCCTCAGCGCGGTGCTGAAATCAGGTGCACAGAGCACCAAAGATCATCTCCTATAGAGACCAGTGGGCAACCTGCTTGCTACCTTCAGTTCAGAACTTAAAGTTGCCCTCTGGTGCTCTAGGCTTCAGTCCCTCTCTGTCTGTTCTTTATAATAGACAAGGACAATTCACTGGAACCCAAATCCCCCAGTGGGCCTATTGAGCAGCAGTCCCAGGTTGCCTCTTCCAGGCCTCTAGTAAACTACACAAAAGAGTTGTTTCATTTTTTTTAAACTATTACATTAGAAAACATGTTCCCACACCCTACCTCCACTTCCATCTACCTGGGTAACTACAAATATTTCTTACTGATCTCCCTGTATCCAATCTTGCCCTTTCTTCAATCTACAACCAAAAGCTACTCTCTGGAGAGAGAATCTAATGTTACCTCCTGCTTAAATCCCTCAGATATGGCCCCACTGCCTTCATGACATGATCCCAACTCTTTACCATGGCTTATAATGTCCTCCTCCTTCCTTCCTGGTCTGACCTTTGCCCTCTCTTACCTCCAGCCTCAATTGCTCCCAACCTCTCCACGTGTACACCATGCTCAAGCCAGGTAAACTCCCAGCATTTCCCTCATACCTCTCTGCCTTTGCACACGCTGTTCCCTCTTCCCAGATTACCTGGACCTCTATATACATGTTCTTCAAGACTTGGCTCAAAAATTATTCCCTTGGGGAGCTGCTGGTATGGGCTTCTCAGAACATGCGCCCCACACTTCCATCCCCATCCCACTCCCAACCATGAGGCAGCCTTTGACCCAGATCCAGCAGATCAGTCAACCAGACCCTGACATCCTTCTAAACAAAGTCAGTTTTTAGCGATGGACACGTGGACATATCAAGCTTAGCAATTAAGAGGACTTCCTTGGGGTTTTCTGTTAAAACTAGTGAGGAAAACAACTTCCTTCTCTGAGCTTACAGTGCTAGAAAGATGATTCTGCAGCTTTTGGAAGCCACATTTCTCATCACATGGAAAAAGTGAGACAGTGGTAGAGACCATGGGCTCAATGCACTAGGGGCGTATTAGTCTGGACTCTTGGTTTTGAGTGGCAGAAACCCAATGTGATTCTATTTTAGCAAATAAATGAATAAATAAGGATTTGTGGCTCACATTACTGGGGACTCTGAGGGAATGATCTATATATTTGAATATATAGATCATTCATGGCTGAATCCAGAAGCTTAACCAATTCTTTCTCCCCCCACCCCATCATTTGGCCATCCTTGTCTCTCTTTGCTTCACCCCACATGATAGCTACCTCTAGCCCCAGGTTCCCATTCTTGTAGCTTAGAAACCCAGTGGAAAGAATACTTCTCTCCTTCATCGTCAATTTATCAATCCTAGAGTAATCTCAGGTCATGCGCCTGCCCCTGCATCTAGAGGCTGAGGGAGGATGGGTCGCCATGATGACAACCACCAGGAGGACCACAGAGCATGAGTTGGCCAACTGTAACCCATGGGTCAAATCTGGCCTGCCACCAGTTTTTGTAAATGAAGTTTTGTTGCAATACAGTCACACCTGTTCACTTGCATATTGTCTACGGCTGTTTTCGTGCTATAATGGCAGAGTTCAGTAGAACCCTGAGAAAAACCAGGTGGCCTGCAAAGCCTAAAATAATCACTATCTGGCCCTTTGTGGAAATGTTTGCTGACCCTTGCCATGGACAATAGGAGAGAAGTGAGTCTTCCTTTTCCTTATAGAAAAAACCCAGAGCTGCTGCTTATTGTATAGCCTGAGATACCACAGCCTCTCTGAGCTTTGGGTTCCTGATCTATAAATGGAAATAACAATACTTCCTTCACAGGATGGATGGATGGACCAATGCACACATAGAGACATCTCGTGCTAAAACTTCTTTGTCCGAAGCATTGTTTTCCTTTAGATTAATTGGGGAAATGATTAATCTGGAATGAGTCAAATGGGAAACATGCCAGGGAAACACTCCCCTACAATAAATAAAGAGCTTAATACAGAGTCACTCATGCAGTAAGCACTCAATACATTGCAGACTAAAAAAAATAAATAAATAAAATAAAATAAAAAAAAAAAAACAAAGGTAATCGAAAGCAAAGCTGCCCCACCGAATGAGAGCAGAGTAAATAACTTTGCAGAGGGACAGAATGACTTTCAGCATCTTGTCCTCCCTCCTCTCTACTGAGATTCTGATGCAATTATGTCTCAGTCAGAAGAAAGCAATTTTGTCCCCATTGCACAGAGAGGAGAAGATGAGCCCTGCTTTGATGTACAAACACCTCGTGATGTTCAGGCACAGCTGCAGGTGGCCGCTGACCCAGAATGCACTGGTCATTCCGTTTTTAGAGGGGGGTGGGTAGCAGGTGGGGGGAGGTGGAGGGGAGTTTGTTCAAAGCTGCTGTGGAAAACAAAGTGCTTTCATTTTAATCAGCAGAAGCGCTTCCAAAATCACTCTTCTTTAATTGCTCACAGAAGGTAGCACACCAATGTTATTTAATATATTAAATAACATTCTGAAGACTGAACAGGAGAAAAAAAACTCTGAATCCCACAGCTACTTCCTGTCAGGAGCTTCTTACTCTTTCGGGGGCTCAGTTGCCTCATCTGTAAAATGGGAGGACAACTCTTCCCCTCCATGAAGATCCCTTCCATGGGTACAGACCAACTGCATCTCTAATTACTATTTCCACCCCTTGGATGCAACACACTATTTCCTGAGACCTAAAGAAGAGTCCCGGGCACATGTTTATCAGCCACTTTCCACGGGCCGACCTCTCCGCTAGGTTCTCTACACACATTGGCCCTGCAGAACCTACACGCACCCCTGAGAAAGCCAACGGGAAACTTGAGGCTGAGAGAGTTGTTCTGCCTCGCCCAAGACCACCCATCAAGTCAGTGAAGCTAGAAGCAGCAGCAAGAAGCTCCAACATTTCAACTTATGTCTGTCTGACTTTAAATCCCACACTGTAGCTATTTCACATTTGGGGAAACTGAGGCACCAAAAGGCTAAGCGAGGTGCCCGAGATTCCATCCTGCTCCCAGCCACCATTCTGTATCCAGAGGAGTGGGACAACTTGCGCATTGCATGCGTCAGTGCACTGCTTCTTCACATGAACGCTCTGGGGCAGGCAACGATACGATCACTAGTGTTCAGTTGAGAAAACTGAGGCTCTCTGAAACCAGTGATGGGATGAATGCAGACTCCTTTACCTGCTCTAAAGACGGTACCAAATAAACTCGTGGATCATCAAAGTTTGTCTACTCTTCTGGGGCTTCCCTGGCCAGCAGTTAGATCCCATGAGGATCTATTCATTGCCCTGTGCATACAGATCAGCACAGCATAAGGGTTAATTAAGAGCATGGGCTGGAACTAGACTGCTTGGATTCAAACCCCTCCTCCACGGCATACTATCTGTGGGCATGTTGCTTCATCCTTCCTGGACCTCAATTTTTCCATCTGTGAAATAGGGTTTTAAAAATAATTGTTATAGCTCTTCTTTCTGCTCTTCCCTTCCACAGCCACTAGGTGGTGCAGGGCAAGACAGACACTCATGCTGACAGGAGGTGGGGAAGGGCCTGGAGTAGGGTGAGAAGGGCCCTGGCATGGGGAAGGGCTGTGGCCAAATGGCATACTGGCCACATGTAGGAAGATCACCCAAATAAGTGACTAGATCAAGAGTAATGGGAGCCAGTTTGGACAACATTAAATAAGAGAGTTATAAATATAGAAAACTAGAATAAACTCCCTATGGTATTGGATTATAATTAGAGTTCCATGGTTTTCAATATATATAGAGAAAGAAATAAATACATACATGCTGTGCATATACATATATGTATATGTGTGTGTGTGTGTGTATTTCCTACTTCTGACTCTTAGAGGAGCTGGGGAAAACAATACCCTGATAGCAATGAGCACACCTAATACCCACATCTTGGCTTCTAAGAACCATTCACCACTAAAAAGACCCAGGACTTTTTGGAGAAATGACTGATTCCAGCACTAGAGAAAGGGAAGTACAAGACGAACCTGGAGTGTCTTGTTAAGAGAATGTAAAGAACTGCGTCAAAGAATGACGCAAATACGTCAAGAGGACCTAGGAGGAGCTTGAAGGAACTCCTACTGGCCAAACCAGCAGCAGTGGCAGTAATGGATTTTAACCCCATCGAATGGAATAGGCAACAATGAGTCCATACAGCAATCAATCAATCCATTGATAAATCAGTAAGTGGATAAAGCGAGATGAGGATTGGGATATTTACATAGCCTCAAAGTACCTCCTACAAAATAGAGATCGATCACAAAGGGGGAAAGGGTGACTTTACTTGGTGAACCCTGGCAGATACTGCTTTTTAAAAGTGACCAAAGTGAAAACCATCTATAATGAGACAGGTGGATATCATGCACCCCCCAACAGGGTGTGAGGAGAACACAGGGTCACTTCTGTGACACTCCAACTATAAAGACACTCAACCTGAATCTGACCATCGGAACACATCAGGCAAACCCTAACCAAGGGACATTCTACAGAACACTGGCCTGGAATCCTCAAAGGTGTCAAGATCATGAAAGCCAAAGAAAGTCTGGAAAGTCATTCCAGACTGCAGGAGATTGAAGACACGTGACGAGTAAGTGTGACGCCTGGCTCTGGACAAGGTCCTTTTGCTCCAGAGGACATTCCTGGGAACCAGATGGCAGTAGCAGATTCATGTTCATTTCTTGGTTCTGATGGTGGTCTTGCCGTTAAGCAGGGGACTGTCCTTGTTTGTAGTACAGAAACACTAAAGTGTTCCTAGCTGATGGGCAGCAGGTAAAAAGTTACTGTCAAATGATTCACGGGGGAAAACCTTTGGTACTGTACTCACAACTTTTCTGTAAGTGTGTGATTATTTCAAAAAAATTCAAAGTCTATAACAAAGATTATCTACCTACTATATGAGGTAGGAGTGCTAAGGACGGTGCCTGGCATAAAGTAAGTTCTCGATCAATGTTCACTGTGCTCGTTTATCTACATCCTCTTCCCCCTCCTCCAAGCCCAAGTAGATGGACCAGGAGGCCCCAGCGGGTGAAGGTCAGTTAGTCTGACAACCCGGGCACCAGTCCAACAGCAAACATTACCTATCAACAAATTGATCTTACCCCCAATAGATCAGACACTTAGCATCCGTTCCCACAGATGCAGCAGAACATTGGTTTTCTTTAGAGCATTTGACCGGCAAACCCCAAGCCTTACCGCCCATCAGCTAAGCCTGTTGGCTCAACCTCCGAAACATCCAGAATCCGAACGCTCCTCATCACCTCCGCAGCTGACTCCCCGGAAGGAGGCCTCGTCTTCTCTCACCCACATCATTGTAACTGCTTCCTAATTGTCCCCCTGCCTTTGCCCCTGATGCCCTGTAGTCTACTTTCAACACAGCAGATGGAGTGATCCTGCTAAAAATAAAATAAAATATAATTTAAAAATCGGATCCCATTACTGCTCTCTCAGAGCCTTCCAGAGATGCCCTACTTCGCTCAGAGAAGAAGCTGATGGCTTGACAGCGGTCTGCGAGGCTCTGCGCAGTCCGCCCCGGGATGTCACCAGCCTCATCTAATCCCACGCTCCCTCTCGCTGAGGCTGTCACGCTGTTCCCTGGGCACAGTGGGGGGGGGGCACACCACCTCAGGGCCCCTGCACTGGCTGTTCCCTCTGCCTGGAATGTTTTTCCCCATATCCACTCAGCCAACTCTGCCCCTTCTCCGAGTCTCTGCTCAAATGCCACCTCCTCAGTGAAGCATCCTCTGACGCCCTACTTAAAATTGCAACACACACCATCTCAGCACTCCATGCCCCCTTCCCCCATTTCATTTTTTCCATATCAATCCTCCCCCTTCTAAAGCTTCTATATTCTTTGTGTAATCAGTGTGTTGGTTGGTTGGTCAGTCGGTTGTACTGCTTACAATTATCGTAATACAATCATGCACTACATAACGACGTTTAGTTCAGTTACGGACCACATATACATACGACAGTGATGCCATAAGGTTATACGGGATGGAGCTGGAAAATTGCTATCATGTAATGACATCGTAGCCATTGTAACATTATAGCTCCTAAACTCATCACTCATGTGTTTATAGTAATACTTGTGTAAACGAACCTACTACGCTGCCAGTTGTATAACATACAGCAGATGCAATTATGCACAATGCATAATACTTGATAACAATGTTACTAGTTTATGTATTTACTATACTATACTTTTCATCATAATTTTAGAGTATATGCCCTCTACTTATCAAAAGAAAAAGGTTGCTGTAAAACAGTCTGCCATGTTAGGCCAGCAGCAGCCTCATATGTCTGGTGGTTACCAAGACTCGCAATTGCACCATCTTCTCTTGTGCTTGATTTAATCTCTTGCTGTTTTGTTCATCGTGGCCCCCAAGTGCGCAAAATCCACTGCTACTATTGCCAAGAAGAGGCCATATAGCGTGACTGAGCTGGAAAGTAAATTAAAAGTGAGGACTATTAAGGTGGAAAACAAGGAACAATTCCTGCACTCCAGGCAAGCACGTTCCCTTCCCCCATAGCTACGCTCTTCAAGAACAAGAACAAACAAGGATTCGAGAAGAGCCTGTATCAGACATGGAGAAGCTTCTGTTGACCTGGATTGAGGACCGGACATGAAGCGTACCCCTCCCAGCACCGTGACGATCACAGCCAAAGCAAAAAGTCTGTGTGTGACGAGAGAAAGGGCTGGCCCTGGCTGCGCTGCTGAGTTTGCTGCCAGCTCCGGGCGGTTTAAACAACTCAAGAATCGTTATTCATTACCTAATGTGAAAGTGAGCGGTGAGTCTGTGAGCCCTGATGTGAAGGCAGCTGAAGAATTTTTGGAAACTCTAGATAAGCTGATTGTGGAGGAAAATCACTGCCAGGCAAGTCTTCAATGTGGATAAAACTCCCTATTCTGGAAACAGACGCCTGAAAGGATGTTCATCCATAAGGAGGCCAGGTTGGTGCCAGGTTTCAAGGTTTATAAGGACAGGAGGACGGTCTTGCTTGGGGGCGACGTTGCAGGCCACAGGCTCAAACCCTTCGAGACCTGGCGCAGTGAGAACCCCAGGGCCTTCAGGTTTATCAGTAAGCACACACTGCCAGTGGACTACAGGAGCAATCAAACAGCGTGGAGGGAGGCCGAGGCAGGAGGATTGCTTGAGGTCAGGAGTTAGAGACCAGCCTGAGCAAGAGCGAGACCCAGTCTCTACAAAAATAAATAAATAAATAAGATAGAAAAATTAGCTGGGTGTGGTGGTGCATGCACCTGTAGTCCCAGCTACTCAGGAGGCTGAGGCAGGAGGATTGCTTGAGCCCAGGAGTTTGAGGTTGCAGTGAGCTGTGATGATGCCACAGCACTCTAGCCTGGGCAACAGAGTGAGATCCTATCTCAAAACAAAACATCACCATCATGGATGATCCTGCCCCTTTTCCTAGATGTCCTCCTGAATTGCTCTACTGGCGAAATGGAGAAGTATTGGTAGAATAACACACCTTTCAAGATTGTGCTTATTGTTGATAATGTTCCCGCACGTCCTCCTTTTACTGGTGATCTTCGTCGCAGTATCAAAGTGGAGTTTCTCCTTCCTGACACCAACTCCTGGATTCAACCAATGGACCTAGGAATTATAGCAGCTTTTCAGGTCTGCTATCTGAGGAGGACTTTTGCCCAGGCTATTGCTGGAACTAAGGAAGACACCGAGAAAACATCCTTCTGGAAGGATGACGACAGCCATGACTGCATCAAGAACCTTGCTTGGGCTTGGGGTGATGTCACCAGGGAGCATATGAATGGTATCTGGAAGAAGACACTCAAAAGATTCATTCATGACTTCAAAGGATTGGCCAAGGATAAGGAGACTGCAAAAATCAACAAGGCTGTGGTTGAGACGGCCAACAACCTGGGTGTGGATGAGGATGGCATTGAGGAGCTCCTAGGAGTGGTTCCTGAGGAACTAACTAGTGAGGAGTTGTTGGAAATGGAACAAGAACACAGAGCTCAAGAAGAGACAAGAGAAAAGGAAACTGCAGAAGAAGAAAAAGAAGAATCTCCAAGAAAATCTGCAGTGAAGGGTTTAGCAGAAACTTTTGCAGACTTCACGAAGCTCCTTAAAAATTTGGAAGACACGAACCTCAACACTGAAAGGTTTTCATGAATAGAGAGGAATGTTCATGGCACATTATCTGCTGATGAAAAACAGAAACAAACCATGCAAACCACCTTGGACATATTTCTGCAAGGAGTGGCATCTCCTCATGAAGACCCTCAGGCTGTTCCTACAGGGGTATCCGGAAGAAGGCATCATTCTCATAGGAGATGACAGCTCCATGCATGTTATTGCCCTGCAGACCCTCCAGTGGGAAAAGATGTGGAGGTGGAAGACAGTGATATTGATGATCCTGATCCTATGTAGGCCTAGGCTAATGTGCGTGCTTGTGTCTTAGTTTTTAAGAAAAAAAAAAGTTTTAAAAACAAAAATAAAACATTTTTAAAATAAGAAAAAAGCTTATAGAATAAGGATATAAAACAAGAAATTATTTTTGTACAGCTGTATAATGTGTTTGTGTTTTAACAACATGTTTGTGTTTTGACAAGTGAACGTTTTTAAAAATTAAAAAATTTAGAAAGTAAAAAAGCTACAGTAAGCTAATTTACTATTGAAGAAGAAGGATTGCTGTGGCCCGTTTGCAGGATGGGGGATGAACACAGAACACAAAAAGACACACAGACACACACAAAGATGGTCACAAGACTGCAGTGCAGAATACACCAGTCATTTTATTTTTATACCCTAAAAAATCGAAGTTACTTCCTTGTACGTGATCACCCAGGCATTGCAGCAATGGCCATACATTCCGGAACACATAGCCTAAGGGCACAGATATTCCCTGACTCAAGGTTTCCAGGCAGTTGCTTGAGGTGCCAGGCATAGATCATAGACCGAGATTAGCAGGGTTGGGCACGGCAGCCACAGGGGGCCATTTGCCATCCCCAGTTCCTCTTAGGCCAATCCCCTGAGGCTGTGCCTGTCTTAGGTCGCCCCTCCCTTGAGGGATATTACCCATCATTGACTAACCAGCCATCTTATGGGGCTAAGCAGCAATCACAGGAACAATGTGTTTATTGTGTGGCCTCCAGGCCTCCACTGACCGTGGGGCTGGGCAGCCCTTGCCTCAATGCAGAAACTAAGGCCTATTGTTATGCCTCTAGGCAGCAACCTTGTCCTGAGCACATTACTCTTAAACTTTCTGGGCAGGGCACATACATTACTCACTAAATTTAATTCTTAAACCAAGAAAGTATAATGTCAGTCCCCAACAAAGAATCTTTAATAAATGTAATATAGCCTATAAACAGTGCTTCTGAAGTCTCCAGTAGTGTACAACGATGTCCCGGGCCTTCACATTCACTCACCACTTTCTGACTAGCCCAGAACTTGCAGGAGTTTCTGGTCCCACAAGCTGCATTCGTGCTAAATGTTCTATACAGGCATACCTTTCTTTAAATCTTTTATACTCTATCTTTACTGTACCTTTTCTATGTTAAAATATGTTTAGGTACACAAATACTCACCATTGTGTAACAACTACCTACAGTATACAGTGGAGTAACGTGCTGCGCTAACGTGCGTGTAGCTTAGGAGCAACAGGCTGTACCAACTAGCTTAGGCACGTAGGAGGCTACACCAGCTAGGTTTGTGTAAGCACGCTCTAGGATGTTCTCACAACAACAAAGTCACCGAAGGATGCATTTCTTAGAGCATGTCCCCACCGTTGAGCGACCTACGACTGCATTTGCTCCTCGAGGGCAGAGGCTTTGGTTGCTTGTTTTCCACCAAAATATCCCAGCACTTAAAATGTGCCTTAAACATGACAAAAGCCACCAGTAACCATGTGTTGAAAATGAATGAGTAAGTGACTGAATGAATGAATGGGTTTTGCACGGGGGCAGAAGAAAGAAAGGAGGAGAATACATATGCAAAGGAACAAGAGCGGATGGTGGGGCTCTCCAAGGTCAGGGCCTCAGTTCTCCCCCGGGCTCACTCACCAGCCCACCCACCACCCACTCTGGCCCCGTGGTCATTAGCACAAATGCAGAGAGTGGTGGGTTTTTTAAATGAGGTTTCCATTTGGCAGTTCCTCAAAAGGAATTACAGTGTGATCCAGTAATTCTACTCGTAGATATATACTCAAAAGAAATGAAAAGCAGGGACTCAAACAAATATGCGTACACAAATGTTCACAGCAGCATTATTCACAACAGCCAAAATGTGGAAGCAACCCAAATGTCATCTCCAGATGAATGGATTAAACAAAATGTAGCCTAGCTACACAACGAAATAGTATTCGGCCCCTAAAAAGGCGACAACACGACGAGCCTCTAAAACGTTACGCTAAGTGAAAGAAGCCAGACACAAAAGGACAAACACTGTATCACTCTACTTATCTCAGGTATCTAGAATAGGCAAGTTCAAAGAAGCAGAAAGTAGAATATTGGTTACCAGGGCTGGGGAGAAGAGAATGGAAATGGGAATTATTGTTTAATGGGTACAGAGTTTCTGTCGGGAACAATGAAAAGGTTCTGGAGATGGATAGTAGTAACAGTCACAAAACGTTGTGAATGTGCTTAATGCCACTCAATTTTACATTAAAAATTGGTTAAAATGGTAAATTTTATGTTATATATTTTACTATAATAAAAAAAATTAAGGTTCATATATTCCATGGCATTCAATGTCTCTTGTAACAAGAGTGAAGCAGATCTATAGAACTAATATGCAAAAGTACTAAGATATGATTAAGTTTCTAAAAATGTTGAATGGTATTAATAAGATGAACACAGTTGTATTAAAAATTAAAAGTGTCCACACAACCATTAATTCATTCAGTAAATATTGATTGAGTGGGCCAGACACTGTTCTAGACACTAGGATATGCCCCCAGGAAAAAAAGTAAAAACTCCCTGCTTCATGGGGCTGGCATAAATTATTTTTTGTTTAAAAAAAAGGCAAAAAAAAAAAAGATATAAAAGGGGATGGGAAAGATTCCACTTTTGGACCCTCAAATTATGCAAAAATTTCTTCTTGTCTTCCTCTTACCCAATCTGATAAAGAAGCCTTAGTTCAATGAAGAGGGGAAGATTTCTAGAACATCCTAAAATTGGATTAAGGGAGCTTGGGAATGATGGAGCCAATCTTCTCGGTGCAGCAGGAAGGTTGGAAGTTCAGTCCCTGACATCAGGGAGACCACCTCCAGTGAGTGGGCACGTGGCCTTCCATGAGTCATTTAACACGTCGGCACTTCAATGTCCCTACCTGTCACACAAGGATAATGTTAGGGACGAGGTTATGCAGAATGCAATTGCCTCGGCTGGAGGGACTGAACTGGAAATGTCAGCTTTCCTGGATTTCTTTCTTTCTTTCTTTCTTTCTTTCATTCATTCATTCATTCATTCATTCATTCATTCATTCATTCATTCATTCATTCAACAAATGTTTTCCGAGAGCCTATGAGCCAGGAACTAATGTGGTGGGGATATATTAATGTATTAGATACTCAGTATATCATGATGATGATGGTGCTAAAAGCTGGATACACATTGGCCAAATTATATCCCCCCAAAGTTCACATGTCAAAGTCCTAAGCCAGAACCTCAGAATGTAACTGTATTTGGAGATAAGGTCTGTAAGAAAGTCATTAAATTAAGATAAAGCTGAGGGGCCGGTGTCCTTTTAAGAAGAAGAGACACCAGGAATGCACTACACAGAGGAAAGCCACGTGGAAACACAGTGAGAAGGTGGCTGTCCATGAGCCAAACAGATCTCAGGACAAACCAACCCTGCTGACACCTTGATCTCGGACTTCTAGCCTCCAGAATTGTGAGAAGTAAAATTCTGTTCTTTAAGCTGCCCAGTCTGTAGTATTTTGTTATGTCAGCCCTTGCAGGCTAATAAAGTTGGTCAATGAAAGAAACAAGAAATCTGCCCTCATGAACCTTATAGTCTAACGCAGTATTCCCCCAAAATGTGAGCACCCACTTACTGTCAGAAATTGTATCTGTGAATGCAAAAAATGCTGCACACCAGGCCTGAGACAGAGCAAGTGCTGAGAGCAGGAGTCCTACAGTTTTTAATACACATGGGGAAACTGAGGCCCAAAGAGAAGGTGGGACTTAGCTCAGGTCTCAGACCTGGTTACTAGTTCCATCTTTGACCCCACCGATGACTCACGAAAAATTCATCACTTTTACTGCCTCTATCACCTTAGTTCCAGTGTAACAAGAGTCATAAAGTCTTACTAAGGCATTGGATGGAGACTTTTAAAAAATAATTTCAAATAAAAATGTGCCAGGGGCACGAAATAGCAAATCTCTCATTACTCTCAGAGATGAATGGACATGAACTTTTCCAGCTCCAAAAGGGAATAAAATAGAACGCGGCACTATCTGAAGTCTATCCGGAGGTCTGGTCTATTCTGCATCAAAGAACCACACAAATAAACAGCATTGGCTTTAAAATTTCTGCAGGGGAGAAACCAATCACCTTGAATTTTGTATCAGTAATTTCACATCTGAGTATGTCACCTCCAGAAACAACCCTAAGTGGAAGGAGAACAAAAGCATTATGCACATTACGCATACAGAGAAAAATGGAAAGCAAACTGCATGCCCATTAACTGGGGAACAGTTAAGTATGTTCCACTCAGCAGAACATTATTCAGCCATAACAAATTATGTTTATGATACCTTTATGGGAAATATTTATGTCATCGGGTCAAGTAAAAAAAAATATACAATATAGAATTGCATATAGTATACACAGTGATCACATTTGTGATAAATTAAAAACTATGCATATAAAAATACTAGTGGGAAATACACTAAAACATTAACAGTGATTATCTCCATCTGTCTCCTCAGTTGTATTTTCCAAATCATTTACAATGATGATAGACCTATTCCTTTCAACATAGAAGAAAACTGATTTTTTTTAAGAGACAGGTTCTAGTTCTGTTGCTCAGTGTGGAGTACAGTCTGGAATATAGTACATAGCTCACTGCATTCTTGAACTACCAGGCTCAAGTGATCCTCCTGCCTCAGCTTCCCAAGTAGCTGGGACTACAGGTGCATGCTACCACGCCCAGCTAATTTTTTTTAATGTTTTGTAGAGACAGGATCTTGCTGTGTTGCCCAGGCTGGTCTCGAACGCCTGGCCTCAAGCCATCCTCCAGCCTCAGCCTTTCAAAGTGCTAGCAATTGTGTTTGGGATCTTTCCAACTCCAACACATCAAATATAAGAAATGGAACAAGAAAAAGAATGCTCACTTTCACCTCTCCTGTTCAACACAGTGCTGGAAGTCCTAGCCATAGCAATTGGGCAAAAGAAACAAGTAAAAGGCATTCAAATTGGAAAAGAGGAAATCAAATTATCCCTGTTTGCTGATGATATGACCTCATATGTAGAAAAACCTAAACAGTCCACCAAAAATATCTTAGATTTGGTAAATGAATTCAGTAAAGTTACAGGACAAAAAAAAAAAAATCAACATACAAAAAAATCAGTAGTGTTTCTATACACCAATAACAATCTAGCTGAGAACCAAATCAAGAAGGCAATTCTATTTACAATAGCTACCAAAAAAATAAAAACAACAATCTAAGAATATATATATTTACAGTGAAAGATATTTACAAGAAAAACTACAAAACACTGATGAAAAACACTGTAGATGATGCCAACAAACTGAAAAACATCCCATGCTCATGGATTGAAAGAATCAATATCACTAAAATGACCACACAAAAAGCAATCACAGATTCAATGCAATCCCTATGAAAATGCCAATACCATTCTTTGTGGAATTATAAAAAACAATCCTAAAATTCATAGGGAAGCAATAATTGAATAATCAAAGCAATGCTAAGCAAAAAGAACAAAGCTGGAGGCATCATATTACTTGACTTCAAAGTATGCTACAAGGTTATAGTAACCAAAACAGCATGATAATTGTATAAAAATAGACCCGTTGGTCAATGGAACAGAATAGAGAGCCCAGAGACAAAGTCACATATTTATAGCCAACTGATCTTTGACAAAGCCAACCACAACATACACTGGGGAAAGGACACCCTTTTCAATAAATGGTGCTGGGAAAATTGGACTGTCATATACAGAAGAATGAAACTGGATCCCTCTCTCTCACTATATACAAAAGTCAACTCAAGATGGATTAAAGACTTAAATGTAAGATCTGAAATGATAAAAAATACTAAAAGAAAACCTAGGGAAAACACTTCAGGACATTGGTCTAGGCCAAAAGTTGATAATTAAGGCCTCAAAAGCACAGACAACAAAAACAAAAATAGACAAATGGGACTTAATTAAACTAAAAATCTTCCACACAGCAAAATAATCAACAGAATGAACAGACAACCTGCAGAATGAGAGGAAATGTTTGCAAACTATATATCCAACAGGGACTCATATCCAGAATTTACAAGAAACTCAACTCAAAAGAAAAAAATAAATAATCCCATTAAATAGTGGGCAAAGGACATGAATAGACATTTTTCAAAAGAAGACATCCAAATGGCCTAAATGCATATGAAAAAAATGCTCAACATCACTAATCATTAGAGAAATGCAAATCAAAACTGAAATGAGATATCATCTTATACCAGTCAGAATGGCTGTTATTAAAAAGATAATAAACAGATGTTGGCAGCTGAGGGGATATATCATGATAAATAACTTAATGGCTACAATGTATATGATCCAAGTGATGGATACACCACAATCCACGGCTATACAACATATGCACGTAACAAAATTACACTTGTACCGCATAAATTTATACAAATTAAAACAAACAAAGTCACATGATAAGAAGACCATGTGAGATTATGAGACGGGAGATCTTGTTGTGATATTTGGTCAATGCAATCTGCCACAAGATTCTTGGGCACAAGGGTGGACCCTCTCCCAGGTTCCTGGAATATCCCCAGATTTGTCCCATTCTGGTTCCATTCCCTTTGACTGGCTTAGGAACTCAAGACAGTTCTAGCCAGTGAGATACGAGGGGAAGTCCACTGGGCTCTTCAGAAAAAGGGATTTTTGCTCTGAAAAAGACACACCGAAGAAAACAGAACCTCTTCTGTGGATGGACAAGACATTGCATCTGGAACTGGGAGACTCGTCTTGTCACCATGAGGGCTGCTGGCATGAAGATGACAAAGGACAAACATGTGGAGAATGTTGGTCTTGGTGAAATTGTCAAACTACTGGATTAATCCTGGAGTCATTGTTACTCGAGAGAATAAATTTTCGTCATTGTTGAAGCCAGTCAAATCAGGTTTTTGTTGTTGTTATCATCACTTGACCAAAGCATCGTGATCGATACAAATAGCTACTATTCAACCAGCATTTACTGCTCACCCACAGCACCCACAACTCTGCCCCTGAGCTAAGTGGTGTACATTCCTTCTCAGATCCTTACAGCCATCCTTGAGTCAGACACTGTTACTGACCTCATATTATAGATGAGAAAATCGAAGACAGTACGAAAATTGCCCAGAGTCCCACAGCTTGTGGCAGCACTGGGATTTGAACCTGGGGTGGGAGCCCTTGTGTCTCACCACTGTCCCATAAAACTGCCTCCCCGGGCTGCCTACAGGCTGTCTTGCTCCCATCCCCCTCCATTCAAAACCCCACTCGTTTTACTGCTCATGGGTCAGAAAAAAAAAAAAAAAAAACCCACTCGTATTTACAGATTGATTCCGAGAGCAGCTGTCGTGCCCACGAACTTATGAATCAGATCTACTGGAAGCAATTGCAATCTTTCACCAATTCTGTGAAGACACTTAAGAGACATCCTATGAAATCCAAACTGGATGCGATTCACCCCCAAGGATGGCAATTTAAGCTCCGGATGAAGTGGAAAGATGAAATTTGCAGAGGAGAGCTCTCTTTGCTTTGAAACACCCTACACCTGCCTCCCTGAAAGCAAGATCCTAATTTAGTTCAAGCACTGCTTGCAGAATTTTGTTGTTTAGGGTGGTGATAACGATCTTAAAACACAGTTTTTAACGCTTTGCTCCAGTGTTTAACGCACACCTTTCGGAGTACAACAAGTTTTCCCAGGAGGGAAAAAAAAAGCTGAGCAGATCCAGAAAGTGCCTGGATGATTTAAACCCAGAGAATCTAGAAAAAGCCACAGAGATAAGGGTATCATTTGACAAAACCAAAGAAACCAGCAAACATTTAATGAGACCAAGTGTGCTAACTTCAAGGCATTGGACAATATGACCCTTCATTGTGGGGTCAGAAAAATTCAGGGATGGTGCATGGTATGATATTAAAATTAATGTTGCCTTGTGGTTTAGTCTAGTGCCTATCATTTCAAACGCTGGGCCTCATAAGCTTCATTTATTTATGGAATTATCACAGTATCTCCTTGTTTGACTTGTCAGTCAGAAGCCTCCAGCTATATCTGAACAAAACCCAACTTTAAAAGTTTAGAGGGGAAAAAAAGAGAGAATTTATTGTCTCGGGAATATAAAATGAACTGGAGACTTCTGCTTCAGGTACAGCTGGATCCAGGCACTCACCCGTTGTGGTCAAGTCTTGGTCTCTTTCCCGGTCACAATTCTGCTTTTCTCTGTGTTGACTTTATCTTCAAACAGGCTCACTCCAAGTGGTGAGCCGCAGCTATTGGGGGTAACCCTGTACTCTTAGGTCCCCACCTACCATAGTGGAAAGCAAGCTTCTTTACCCACTTGTGTGGGCTTTTTGTGGATATCAACTTCACCTAGGTGACAGCTAAAGATGAGGATCAGGAAGGATGGAGCAAAACTGTTGGAGATGGCGATTTGAAGATCTCCGGTGGCGTTCAAGAGGTCAGAAGAATGAGCTAACATCTGAGGGTACCTGGCTTGACAAATGACCATTGGTGTTCATCTGTACCTTCCAGGTAACCCATCGGATGGGCTGCACCTGTGACTCTCTGCATGGGGCCTTTCTCTTGGCCCATTTGTAGGACAGGTCAGAAGTGACAGGGGGTTGACACCATGAACAGGCTCGAGCAGAACCATATTTATTGACTTCCTTCCCTTCCTTACCCGACATCCCAACTCCCTGCCCTGCGCTTTCTGAGATCACCTCCCCAATAAACCACTTGCACCCAAATCATATCACAGAGCGTGCTACTGTGAAACCCAGCCTGAAACAAACATGAACGCTAATAGTCTAGAATCACAGAATTTTACACCGAAATGCATTCGAGGCTGGATTTTAAACCCCTACGTGGCAGAAGCTATGTCTTCTCTTTATATCTCCACTGCCCAAGCACATAGTAGGTGCTTGAGAAATGTTGGCTGAATGAATGGATGGATGAATAAAATACATTAAATTCGGCCGGGCGCGGTGGTGCACGCCTGTAATCCTAGCACTCTGGGAAGCCAAGGCAGGCGGATTGGATTGCTCGAGGTCAGGAGTTCAAAACCAGCCTGAGCAAGAGCGAGACCCCATCTCTACTATAAATAGAAAGAAAATTAATTGGCCAACTAATATATATAGAAAATATAAGCCGGGCATGGTGGCGCATGCCTGTAGTCCCAGCTACTAGGGAGGCTGAGGCAGGAGGATTGCTTGAGCCCAGGAGTTTGAGGTTGCTGTGAGCTAGGCTGACTCCACAGCACTCACTCTAGCCTGGGCAACAAAGTGAGACTCTGTCTCAAAAAAAAAATAAAATATGCTAAATTCTACTCTGAAATACAGCACAAACACGCAAATGCTTAACTCTAGTTTACCCTAATCTGGATTTGATTTCTGCATTAGCAGTTGGGAGTTACTGGTTAGGAAATTATGGCTAATAGGATTTGAGAAGGAGTGAGGATAAGGAATCAGAAATCAAGATACATGAGTGGTGTTTCTTTTTTCTTTCTTTCTTTTTTTTTATCACTCTAGGCTGTCTGGCAGTGAGTTGTATTTCTATCCTTGTTACTGGATGAATAGTTGTGGGACTTTGGGCGGGTGATCCAATCTTCCTGATCCTGTCCATCCTCGTATGCAGATTGAGTCCAACAAGCACAGGTCCTGGAGCCAGGCTGCCTAGGTTCAAATCTCACCTTGGCCACTAACTTCCTCTGTGAGTTTGGGCACATTACTGAACCTCTCTGTGCCTCAAATTCCTCTAGTACAGGGTTTCCCAACCTTGCAGCTATTGACATTTGGGGTAAGATAATGCTCTGGGGTGGGGGTGGGGGACTGTCCTGTGCATTATGGGATGTTTAGCAGCAGCCCTGGCCTTGACCCACTAGATGCCAGATAGCACCCCCCACGTGACACAACCAAAAAACGTCTCCAGACATTGCCAAAAGTACCCTGGAGTGGAGGGCATCACTTTCCGTTGAAAATCACTGCTAGAAAATAAGAATAAAAGTAGAACACATTTTATGGAATTGACATGAGGATTAAATGAGTTAAACAATTGAAAGTCTTTAGAATAGTGCCTGACATTTAATAAACACTGGTTGAAAGGATTATCATTATATTACAATTATCTGCCCTATCGACATTTACAGATAAATTGTGGGCTAAAGCAGCTCAGGGTTAAAAGTGAGTTTGAGGTCACCCTTCTTGCCTCCAATTGGCCAACTGAAAAAATTAGAGTTAAGAAGGTTGAGCCCCAATACTGCCATATGCTAAATGTATAGGCTTGCCAGATAAAATATAAGGATGTCCAGTTAAATTTGAATTTCAGTTAGACAACAAATAATTTTTTAGTGTAAGTATGGCCCCAAAAGATTTCATGGGATATACTTATACTAAAAATGTATTTGTTATGGAAAATTCAAATTTAGCTGAGTGTCCTGAATTCCTGTTTGCTAGCTGGCACCTCTACAAACGTATGACTTTGGGGAAATGAACTTAGTCTCTCTAAGCTTCACTTTCCTCATCTGCCGGATAAAGATAAAATTTCCTGCCTCATAGGGTTATTGGAAGGATTAGAAAAAAAAATAGCAAATGCCCCTAGCATTCAGTAGGCATAAAATAAGTGGTAGTTGCTGGAGTTATATGTGCAGGGGTTTAAATACTGTGTGTGTTATTTGCATAAAAAGGTGAGATCCTCAAGAGCAGATGTTGTCTTGTTCTTTCTGCACCTCCAGCATTTAGCAGGCTGCAGGGATGATCGTGTGTGCAGGAACCAAACGCCCTGAGTTTGAGACCCCAGCTCTGTCACTTGAGTACAAGCTGTGTGCCTTTGGGCAAGTCGCTTAACTTCTCTGTGCCTCACCTGAACAATAGGAATGATATAACCTGCCGTGTAGGGCTGTTGCAAAGATTAGGGGAATCGATAATGAATACAAAATTCTTAGGAAAGAGCCAGGCTCGTGTTACGTGCTCACTAAATCCTGATTGAATGAATGAGCGAGGGAAGGAAGGAAGCTATGCTTTCACCACATCCCAGTCCATAGAAGAGGCCATTTCTCTCTCTCCTAACAAGATAGCTACACATCTCTACAATTCCTAGCACTTCCCTGAGATTAAGTTTCCAACCTCCACATTCAACCACATTTAACACACCTTTCAGCAATAGCTGAAATCATGAAATATGCTCACCAGGGCGAAGTAAGCAAACAAGCAGTATTTTACTGTATAGCTTTGAATTTAATAGAGCCAAGATGCAGGCTGCTTGCGAGAGGCAAAAACTAAACGGTGACCTTTTCAAAATGTGCTTTCTCTGATGCAAATGCTAGCGTATGGCCGCAACCAGACATTTATCATGTCTGATTAGGAGATTTATGGGCACGTAATTCTCAAAGCACAGAAAATAGAAACATGCCCCAATTCAGTTACACCCAGTTTCTTAACCAAGCATCTTAATATTTGGCTGTTCAATGTGACCCAGCCATTTCCACGTCTCAGACACACAAATGTCCTATTAAGAACGACTGCATTCCCACTGCAGTTATTTTTTCCATCTTCTACGCTGGGGACCAGGGAGAGCAAGGATGCTGAGGTGGGCTGGGAGTGGGGGGAATGACAAAGAAAAGAGATGAAAATCTAGAGTGTTGAAGAGGAGACATAGGAGACTAAAGGATTTGCACTTGTCATGTTTAAAAGTCATTCCTCACACTCGTCCACTCATGCCCGTTAGAGCATTTCAGGAAGCTACCGAGATTTGCAAAGGGTATTAAATTCCAGGGCCACCATCCCCCACCTCTGCAGAGCTTCCACACGCTTCGATTTCTCTGACAGTTTATTCAATCAAAATTTAGCAAACTAAGCATCTATGGCTCCAAACTGGGATGCTATTCAATTCAAAAAAATATTTATTGGGCATTCAATGTCCCAGGGTAACTGTCCTGAAAAGAAAGAAGAAAAGAAAATGGGGGGAGGGAGAGAAAGAAGGGGTGACAGAACCAGGAGGGGTCATTAATGAGCCTCTGGTTATGAAAGGCTGTGTAGCACAGCGGTTAAAGTCACAGCCTTCTGTCAGGGCCCTGTTTTGAATGTTGGCTCTGCTGTTCCCTAAGCTGTGTGACCCTTGATAAGTTGCCTAACCTCTCTGAACTTCCATTTCCTCCTTGGTCCTCGGAGATAATTGCCCAGAGCTGCTCGAGCTGTTGCGAGGGTTCAGTTATGATCCTGGCACGTGACTCAGGCCCCACCAACTGGTAGATGTGGCCTCTGTTACTGGGTATCATGCTGAATGTTTTGGGGTCTCATCCTCACCGAGCCCCGTGATAAGGGTGTCAGTCCAGCGAGTAGCGATCAGGGTGCGAGGCTGGAGAAGATGCTCATGCCTCAGCCCTTCAGCGTCTTCCAGCCACTTTCAGCTGCCCGTATTTGCATCTTTGTGGGGTTTTGTACAGAAGCCCAGGAGCCTCTCTGGCTACGGTTAAAAGAACTGGAAGTACCAGGGCATGATCCCAGCCCCCTCCCCCACCCAGGGGGCAGCCTTCTACCTGCCGCCCCCCGTCCTGCTGTGGGCGCTGGCTGCCCGCCCTCCCTGTGCCACGCCCCACTCTTGTGACAGCCCCCGCACCCCTGAAATAAACCACTTGCCTTGGGGCGAGTTTCTCAGAGAACGCCAAAAGAAGACAGAAGCTCAGAGAGGTTGAGGCAATTGCCCAAACACACACAGCTATGAAATAAGGGAGTGTGGAGTGTTGGCCTAGCTCCGTCTCCCAGGCTGTGGTCACTCACCACCTGCCTCCCTAGAACTAATGACTCGGAACTGCTTAGGGAGGGGGCCCCAACCGACGGGTGTTTTCGTGGGCGCCCACGTTGAAGGGAGTATGACCTCAGCCATATTCTCCTCCTATTCCACGATGACTTTCTGTGACATCCCAGGTCTCCTCATCTCAGCACAAGGCACCATGGCAGCATTCTACATTCTTTATCTCAGGATGCTTGAGAAGATGGGGAAGGGACCATTGCTAGTGACCATTTCCCCCAAGCAGTGGGCCTGTGGGAGGCAGTGTAAAAAAATAAGGGGCTAAAATAAGATGGGGGCAATTCTGGGTTTGTTAACCCCCTCTGGGAACCTCACGACATCATCAACACATTAAAGGCTCTGACAAGTCCTGATGAAAACCATTCTGTTTAACACAATACGCTCCAGACATTTTTGGCCATAAAATCCTTTTAGACTTACCAAGTTTTCAAGGACCCCATAGAAATGAGCGTTCCGCGGAACACATTCTGGCAAATATTAGATTAGGGGCTGATTAGAGATAGGAGCACTCATCTCATGTATTATGTCAGATTTAATTAACGTGGGTAGTTATCTAATTAGAGCGTGCGGATCTGGCCACTGGGCTAGAGTGTGTAGGTATAAGAGCCACACCTGGTGCCAAGAAGCTGTCTTCGTCTGTTCGTGTTGCTATAAAGGAATATCTGAGGCTGGGTAATTTATAAAGGGAAAAAAAAAAGTTTATTTGGCTCCCAATTCTGCTGGCTGGAAGGCCGGGCATCTGGTGAAAGCTTCAGGCTGCTGCCACTGTAGGCAGAAGGTGAAGGAGGGGCAGCGTGTGCAGAGATCACATAGCGAGAGAGGAAGCAAGAGGGGAAAAAAACACGAGCTGGGAGGAGTCAGGGTCTTTTTTAACAACCAGCTCTCGAGGGAACTAAAAGAGTAAAAACTCACTTGCTCCCCTGCCCCAGGGAGGGCATTAATCTCTGCATGAGGGGTCCACCCCCATAACCCAAACACCTCCCCCCTGCAACACTGGGGGGGGGTCAAGTTCCAACATGAGATTTGCAGGGGACAAACATCCAAACCGCAGCCAAAGCCGACACCAACTAGATCCACCCAGGGGGTATTACGGGACCCGCTGGCAGGTGCCATTCTACATCACGAGATGCCAAAACTCCAAAGGACCAGGTGGGGCCCCTGGAGAGGGGTCACCCACAAGCTTCTGCCTTCAGGCTCTCTTTACCGCTGCTCTTGCTGTTGACCACGGGTTGGGTGATGTGACACAAAAAGTGGTGGAACAGAAAGGAAAATGGAAAACATAATCCGTTATGGAAAGGGGCCCAGCTATGGGAAGTATAGGAAATGTTGATTTATTCAACATCCAAAAAGCACCTATTCGTGTCTGGCGGGAAGTAGGCAGGAGAACTGATTAAACAACATTGGTCATGAGCTGATAATTGTTGAAGCTGGGTGGCAGGTGCACAAAGCCTCTTTATACTGTTTTGTCTCCTTGTGCACATGCTTGACATCACCCATTAAAAAAAAAAAGCACAAAATATATATTTGTAGCCAATTGGGGAGGATCATACTGAAGGGAAATTTGTCGTTGGAAAAGAAAAAAGTATGTCCATATATAAGCAGCAAACATATAAAAAGTATTGGTTTGGAGGATTATAAAGATGTAATTATGCAGGGTTGTAGATGCCTGGAAATATTCTGCATATTTTACTAATAGGAATAAAATGGAATGAAGGAGTGAATTGAGGAGATGCAAGAGGAGGAGGAAGAGGCCAGAGGGGATTTATATTTGGGGGTCCACAACGTGGGGTGGAGGGTCTGATGGAGGCTGAGATCTGCAGGCATCACTCCCAGGGGCCCTGAGGATGGGAGACCCCGTGCACCTGTCAAAGGCAGATTTCAAAAATAGCAATTCAGCAGAGCGCCCACGCAAGGGGGTGTTTGGGGAATCTTCTCTGCAGAAGATCTGGGGTAGAGTTTAAGAAAGGGCTGACCGCAGAGAGGGTGATCATATGGCAAATTGGGGGCTACCCCAAGAACTTCCCAGGCATCGTTCTCTGGCACAACTGTGATCACTGTGAATAAACCAAGTGTGAATGATGACGAATTGTCTCCCAACCTCTGTTTCCCACTTCTTCCACAGCCATCTTTCTCAACAGAGACACTGTTGGCACCCTGGGTAGCACAATTCTTCGTTGCACAGGACTGCCCCACACAGTTCAGGGAGTTTAGCAACCCTGACTCCCTCCCACAAAATTCCAGAATGTCCCCCAGGCATCACGAAGACCAACATGCCCCCAGTACATTTCTAGATGCTCACTAGGAGGGTACTTTTGCCTCCAGTTGAGAAACGCTGTTCTATATAAAATGTTTGGGTGAGCTCAAGTCCACCTAGCCGAACATTGCATTATCAACCCTCCATGTAGGTAGGTACGGCCACATGACTGAATTCAAGTCAGTCAAATGTGAGTAGAAGTGATATGTGCTACTTCTGGGTCCTGTTTTTAAAGTAAAGTGATAGATCTCCTTTTAGTCTTTCCCCTTCCTATTGGCTGGAATGCAAATGCAATGGCAGGAGCTGAAGCAGCCGTCTTGGGCCATAGATGAAAGTCAAATGTTAAATGCTAAGCAACAAGATAGAAGAAGCCTGGTGATGGCAAAGCCACTCTTACTAGCTCTGAACTACCTACCCAGAACACTGTGTTAGAGAGAAATAAATTTATATCATGTTTAAGACGCTAATGTTTTTAAATGTTTGTGAATCCACATTACCTATACTGTTCTACCTGGGACATAACCACCTAAGATGGCAGAGTTCATTATTCTGGTGGATTCTATAAGTCGACATGGGTTACTAACATTTGTGGCACCTGCTGTATCAGATGTTTTTCCTTGCTGCTGCCAAATAGTCAGTTCTTACAGGGAGAAGGAAAGCAAGTCAACTTATGCACTCAGAGCCAGGACTATAAATTCCATTTCTTCATGGGCTTTGTTTCCCAATGTTCAGTAAGTAGATGGAGCTCTTTCTTCACTATATTTACCCCCAAAATGCCCCAGGGCCCCAGGGAATCACTAACAGGGGAGAAGGATAGATACTCAGGAGCAATAACAAGCTTCACTATATTTTCTACTAAATTTAGTGTTTCACAATCTCTAGGCAACCATACAACTCCTTTAGGATTTTTGGTCATATCTGTGCATAAAAAAATAACATTAATAACCACCTACATTGACATGGCATATAACTGTGCACCAGGCACAATTCTAAATGAACTAATAAAATCATAACAAAGATCTTATGAATTAGAATTAGTATCTGCATTTTACAAATAAAGAAACTGAGTCACAGAGAGTAAAGGATACATAGCCAATAAGTGGTGAAGCTGAGATTTAAATTCAAGCAGGCTGACTTCAGAGCCCAGCACTTAACCCACAACTATACTGCCAGGATATCACTTAGCTAGTACATAGGATACCAAACTACAGCCCACAGGCCAATTCCAGACCTGTTTTTGTAAATAAAGTTTTGTGATCATGGTATCTCCCCTGCCAGGTAAGTATATAAATAAAGTTTTATTGGAACACAGCCACACCCACTTGGTTCCGTATTATCTATGGCTACTTCATATTACAATGGCACAGTTGCAACAGAAACCATATAGTTCCCAAGGTCTAAGGTATTTACTATCTAGTCCTTTACAGAAAAGTTGGCTAAGCCCTGACCTACTCTATTATTTATTACTTTTTCTTAAATTAACTCATTGTATTCAAATAAAATCATCTTACAGGAAGACTTTATATCACCACCACAAGTGAAAACCCAATACTCGCTGAAAAGAGAGGAAAAAAAAATGTAAAAACAATAGAAATAAATGATATTAAATTCTAGTTAAACATATTCACCTGCCCCAGGATCTGAGAAAAAGCAGTCGTCCTCAAACTGAGGCCCACCGAGGACATTTATCTGACCTGCCAGGTGTTTTTGCCACCGCTGCCTGTCCTGCTTAGCAGCCAGCTCGTCCCGGGCCCACAGTGCGCATGTGTGGAATGTGCGACGCTCTCTCCAACGGCCTGAGGGACAGTGAACTGGCCCCTTGTTTAAAAAGTTTGAGGACCCCTGCTCTAGAACTAGTAGGGAGGGGATTGGACCAACCAGCACCCAACTGAGAGTTTCTCCATGACTTCATCTGGAGGAACGAATGCCGTTGAAAATAGAATCCAGTTTTCTCTATGTGATTCATGAGCTTACATAACGCCATGCCCCAAATCATTGTAGGTACCATCGGAAATCAATCATCTGGTATTCTACCAGGGGAACGCATCCCACATTTGAGGAGATAGTCCACCAATTCATCACATAAATCACAAAGGAAACAGCAACTGACATGGATGTCATCCACTCAAACCAGTGACCCATTTATTTTTTAAATTGGCATGAAACAAGAACATCACCGTCACCCCCGAGAATCATGTCCTTTGGGAAGAATAGTGCCTGCTTCCCGTCTTGACATAGAACTTGAAAGGCATCTCACAGACAGAGAATTAGGGAGCTGACAAGCTTAAGCAATGAAAGTATAGCAGAGGAGGAAAACAGAGATTGCCCAGGGTCACCTGGCTGGAACTGGATCCGAGTCCCATTCCAGGTTGACATAGTCACAAGTTCCGACCTCCAAGAAACACACCGTCTCCAAGTTCAAAATCATAAGTAATGATTTGCCATCATTTAACGAAAACATGACTGTCTTAGTCCGTTTTCTGTTGCTTATTACAGAATATCTGAAACTGAGTAATTTCTAAAGAAAAGGAATTTATTTCTTACCGTTCTGGAGGCTAAGTCCGAAGTTGAGGGGCTGCATCTTGCTGGCAGGGGTCTTCTTGCTGGCGGGGACACTCTGCAGAGTCCTGAGGTGGCTCGGGGCAGCCCATGGGGAGGGCGTGGAGTGTGCCGGCCCGGGCCCTCCTCCCCTTCTTATAAAGCCACCAGTCCCACTCCCAGGATAAGCCACTCATCCATTAACCCACGTAAGGGGTTAATCCACGAAAGAACCAATCCATTCCCGAGTGACCCAACCGCCTCTTAAAGGGCCACCTCTCAACACTGCCACGTTGGGGCTTAAGGTCAACATGAGTTCTGAAGGGGACACACACCCAAACCACAGCAATGACTCTTTATGAAAGCGAAGTCACCCATGACTAATGATCACTATGTTGAAGGAAGAGTCATATACAGATTCCGTTTTTGAATGTAAGCTCCTTGCAATGGCCTTTGAGGCCCCTCAGATGTCACCTCTCATCTCTGCCCCTTGTCCCCATGCTCCAGCCACCCCCGATGACACTCATGGGGGCTGTCCCATGCAGGGTGAAGGGTCCTTAGCAGCACCCCTCCCCTCTACCTTCTAGATGCCAGGAGCACTACCCCTCCGTCGTGACCATCAAAAGTGTCTCCAGGCATTGCCACATGTCCCCCGAAGGAGAGGGGACACAAAAACACCCCCTGTTGTATCTTTTCTTTGTTTGAGTGAAGGAAATAGAAGCCGATAAGCCGCCCTGGGAGAGGTGATCTAAACACGCACTCCCCACCGAGGACGGTGACTTTGGTCACTTGGGGGACCCCTTGAGGTTTATTCACCGACATGGGTTTGGGCTGTGCAGGCCCAGACCTGGGCCGGACCGGAGCGGAGCTGCTTGGTAGAAAGTGTGAGGACACGGATTCCAACTTCTGAGAAAGAGGTGGAGTCGTCAAAGGGCTTGGCTGCTCACCCCACTGAAAAAGAGAAACTGGGTGGCAGTTAGTTCCAGGGACGGACTCCCTTCCTTGTTCTCCAAGGAGGAGAACAGAAATGGCCAAAGAAGATTTTTTTTTTCAGTCATCAATACAGTTTTGTCCCAGGCAAGCCCCGCCTCCACCTCACTGCGACTTTTCAGCAAAGTCCAGGTTGCCCGATGGGGCTCTTGTGTGACGGGCTTCTCTTGGGGACCCTGAAGAGGGATGGAATTTTGTGTCCAAGGCTGCCACAGGATTAAAGCTGAGACGACATGAGCAGAAGCCACAGGACGAGGGGACAGCTGCCGTCCGAGTCACCCAGCGAGCACCTGTGAAGCTCCACAGACCGATGCGAGCTGGGCATGGTGCAGCCTCAGCGCCAGCCTGTGTCCCCTGCTCGGGCTGTTCGCCCTCCACCCACCCCCCCAACCCGCACCAGTCCACCTGCCGCGTCATCCGGCTACGGCAGGTGTCAGCTTGGCCATCACCTCCCACCCCGGGGACCGAACCCGCTGTGTTATGATCACCAGTTGGATGTCTGTCTTGACCCCCCCCCCGCTAGACGGAGCGCCAATGATGGCAGGGACTGTGTCTGTCTTGTTCCCAACATCCTCAGTGCCTAGAACAGTGCCTGGCCCAGAGGGAGCCATGGGCCACTGCTGAGCAAACGAATGCAAAACGGACCCGCACAACAGGAGACAAGGAGAGGAAGGGTGGGGGTGGCTGTTGGTGCCCTGCCCGGGTCTCCTTGTCCCCAGCTGCTCTGAGTGTTGGCTGCGAAGGGCTCACAGCTGCACCCGTCTCCAGAGATTTGTTCTCGGCCAGATGGAGCCACCCTTCCCAGGAGGCTGTACCCTCACGCACCCTCGGGACGGCCCATGGCTGGTAACTGACGGACGCCGGGGTGCGGGAGCCCCCCCCAGCCCAGGGTGGCACCAGCTCCACGACACAGATTATGCCCCGCGGTTTTCCACGGCACCAGGTGGCACTTCTCTCCGCCCGAGACCACCTCTGTGCTTAGCTTTCTCCCCGCCCTCTCCTGCTTGTCTCACTCCAGTTCTTCCGAGAACTCTCCCCCCATAAACCACTTGCGCAAGAATTCCAATCTCAGAGAACCCCAGAGTGGGAATCAATCATTGTGAGTTTCAAGGAGGCGTAAGAACCTGGCAAAGCACCTCGACATCACCAGCACCCCGCCTGGCGCATACTGGGGCTCAGTGAATACGTATGAAATGATCGGATGGGCGGGTGGGTGGGTGGATGGACAAAAGGATTGTCACCCTACGAGGGCAAAACCAAAACACACGGACTTCACACTGCAGAGAATGGTAATAGATCATTCATCAGCTGGCCCTTTCTCTACATCTGAATCTTTCTCTACATCTTCCCAGCTGTGTGATCTCGGGCAAGTTGCAATACATCTCTGAGCCTCAGTTTGCTTATTTATACTATGGGGGATAGTCAGGAAACCTACTTCATAGATCGTTATGATCAAGCAATGAATTTGATGTGAATGTAAAGTTCTTAGCACAGTGACTGGCGCATAAGTACTTGATAAATAACATCTATTATTATTATTACTATTGACCCAAGTAAAAGTCAAATACAAAGTGCATTCCCCAATTGTGTCAAAAATGTAGTCAAACAAGCAAAAGGTGGTTCTGAAAAAAAGAAAAGCAAACACCGGTAGCTAATTGTTCAAAAGAGAGAGATTAAGGTCAGGGAAGTGAGATTTTCCTTGTTAGGGTAAAATTGAACTGGGCACAAAAGAAAAAAAAAACAAGTACATTTCCCAGGGAAAGAAAGAAATGATCCCATCAGAGGGGGATACCCTATATGAGCCCCGTGGATCTGGGACCTGCTGAGAAGCATTTATTAAAGAGTATTTTAATATCCTTTTTTCTTAATCTAGAGCCAATGGATAAGTGTCTCCAAGTCCCTTTCTGGTTTCTGATTAGTTATTTTCATCATTTCTGATCTGCCTCATAGAGACGGGTCTGCTCAGCACAGTTTTCACATTGCTCCTAAACACCAAGAATCAATAGCATAGAAAGTTCTGGAAATGTGAGGCGTTGGGTCAAATGGTTTCCTCCCGGTGGGTGAAGCTAGGATGCCGGCCCCCCTCCAACCACCCTGGCTCCCGTCTTCTCCCCCAAACATCCCAGGCTCACGCCAACCTCAGGGCCTTTGCACTTGCCGCGCGCTCTGTACGGAACACTCTTCCCCAGCTACTAACACGCCTCCCCTCTCTCGCTTCCTTCGGGTCTCTGCTCAAATGTCACCTTGTCAGGGAAGCCTTCCCTGACCTCCCTCCCTGCGACACGGCAGACACAGCCACCCCTCTCCCGCCAGGCAAATTTCTCCTTTCTCCGTTTCATCTTTCTCCCAAGCACCTGCTGCTGCCCATCCCCCACGTCATACGCCCGTCTCCCCTCTAGGGGGCAGCGCCCCATGAGCAGGGCTCGTTCTCCAGTTTGCTCAGCGCTGTAACCCGGGCACCTAGAAGAGTGTCCGGCACAATACATAAATGCTTTACTAAATACAGCATAAGGCCGGGCGCGGTGGCTCACGCCGGTAATCCTAGCACTCTGGGAGGCCGAGGCGGGTGGATCGCTCGAGGTCAGGAGTTCGAAACCAGCCTGAGCAAGAGCGAGACCCCGTCTCTACTATAAATAGAAAGAAATTAATTGGCCAACTAATATACATAGAAAAAATTAGCCGGGCATGGTGGTGCATGACTGTAGTCCCAGCTACTCGGGAGGCTGAGGCAGGAGGATCGCTTGAGCCCAGGAGATTGAGGTTGCTGTGAGCTAGGCTGCCGCCATGGCACTCACTCTAGCCTGGGCAACAGAGTGAGACTCTGTCTCAAAAATAAATAAATAAATACAGCATAAAACATAAACATAAAGAGAATTTACATAATATATAATATATGTAAGATGTGTGCATATAAAATATTTATATTACAATTATATGTTACATATAACTGCAACACAATGATAAAATATTATTAAATACCTATAAGACCCAGGTGACAGTGGCAGAGGTGGTAAGAAGCGCTCGACTCTAGACGCGGTTGAAATGCGGAGCAGACAGGACTGGCCGGTGGAGTGGGACAGAAAGAGAGGACGCAGGGATGACGACTCCAGGTTTGGGGCCGCAGCAGCTGCAAGAATGGAGCTGCCATGCACAGGTGTTGGGAAGGCGTGGGGGGAGCAGGGTTTTAGTTTGGAGAGAGGGTGGGTATCAGGAGTTTGCTTTCGAAACACGTCGGGTCTGAGGTTCCTAAGAGACGGCCCAGTGGAGGGGCTGAGCGGGCAGGTGGCTGTGCAAGTCCGGAGCTCAGGGGACCCGCCAGGCCGGAGATACTGAATTTTAAAGTCACGCACGGCTGAGATGGTATTTTAAGGCAAACGTAGGGTGGAGAAGAGGTCCGAGGACTGAGTCGTAGGGTGCTACACCATTCAGCGGTGGAAGGACAATCAGGAGGAGGAGGAAGCCCAGCGAAAACTCAGCAAGCTAAAGAGTGTGTGTAACTTACACCCTCAGCGTTCACGCCTCGCCTTCCGGCACTTGCCCCTGATTTTCACCTGGCCCGTTCCCTACTCAGACCCTGCGATTGGGGTGGGGCTCTAAGTGTAGAGCACCATGCAAAAATGTTATGCCGTCCTGGGCAGCAATTGGCTTAGGGATGAGCGTGTGACTTCAGCTAAACCAGCTGGAGCGAATCTCCGGACCTCTGCAGGAGCTATTGGGCAACGCCGATTTTAGTAGGATTTAAACTTGACGGTGAAGCAGGAGGGGTTGGCAGCCGTCTCACCATCACAGGGGCAGCTGACCTGTGAATGAATCCCACACAAAGAAAGCAAAGTCCGGAGAGGGATGAAGGGAGATCGGCGACCTCACTTGACACCTGGATCAAGCCATACCTGAAGCCTGCCGACAAGCTCCAGACTTTTCAGTTGGTGTGAGCTTTTTTAGTTTATGCCACTTTGGGTTGGATTGTTTTGGTGACTTAGAAAAAATAATTCTTACTAAGTCAGAAAGGGAATGGATAAAATCACTAGGGTGTATTTATCCTATAGAATATTATGCCACTAGAAAGAATTAGGTAGATCACTGCCTGCTCATCTGGAAATATGTCCATGATCATTAATAAGTGAAAAAAAGCAAATTGGACTTCATGCCCACTGGGATGTCTACAATCAAAAACACAGACAATTACAAGAGTTGGCAAAGATGCGAAGCAATTGGAACCTTCACACGCTGCTGTTGGAAATGTTAAAATGGTGCAGCTGCTTTGAAAGACAATTTGACAGTTTCTCAAAATGTTAAACATAGAATTACCATAAGGCTTAGCAATTCCACTCCCGGGTATAGACCCCAAGAGAATTGAAAGCATATGCCTACACAAAAACTTGCACACAAATGCTCACAAATGTTGTTAGCAGCATTATTCATAGAAGCCAAAAAAAGCAAGAACTCAAATGTCCATCAACTGATGAATAGATAAATAAGATGTGATATATTCGTGTAATGGACCATTATTCAGACGTAAAAGGGAACGAAGCGCTGATCCGTGCTACAGCACCCATGAAACTTGAAAACATTATGCTAAATTAAAAGAAGCCAGTCACAAAAGGACAAATATTATTCCATTTACATCAAATGTCCAGAATGGGTAAATCTAAAGAAACAGAAAGTAAATTAGAGGTTGCCAGGGGCTGAGGGAAGATGAGGAAACATGTGTAGTTACTGCTAATGGGTTTCTTTTAGGAGGGACAAAAATGTTCTAAAATTAGGTGTGGCGGTAGTCACACAGCCCTGTAAATAGACTAAAAGCACTGGGTTGTACATTTTAAATGGGCAAATTGTATGGCATATGAATTATATCTCAATTAAGCTGTTTTTAAAAACAAATTATAGAACAATATGGGTAGTATGATCCCACTTTGCTAACAAACAAATATGATTCTTAAAAAACACAACTGTATGTGAGAGTCTCTAGTTTATAAGACAGAGGGTGTTTAATTCCCAGCAATTTATCTTGAGATGAGCAATGTACTTGCAAGGAGGAAACATTTCAGCAAGCGACTTGGAGAGAGTGGGAGCCCGAGGCTCGCCCCACTAGCAAGATGGTCCCCAAAACTGCCTCCTAAGGGCGAGAGCTCTTTGTTGGGGGCAGGCAGTGTGTGTTGATCGGGGCATGCGACTGGAGTTCTTCTGCACAGTAGCGACTGGCAATTCAGGAGAAGAAGCAGGTGACACTGAGGGGAAGCCCCTGCAGTGACAAGGCCAAGGGCGGGGCGCGACGCCCTTGGATTGGGGGTGCCTCTCCGTGTGCCCCCTTCCTCTGCCTCCTCTAAGGAGCCGTCCCTAATGCCACGTTGCTCGGCAGGGCGCGTGTGCCTGTGCATGCATCCTGCTCCCAGAACTCAAAGGCACGCGATTACAGATTCTGCACGAGGGTTGGCATGGGGAAAACCACAAATCATGCCAAGACTTGGAAGCTGCCACCTTGGATCTGTGTACATATAAGTGTCGAAAATACTCCAAGAGGACAAACGCCACGCCACTCACACCGGTGACCTCCGGAGGTGGCGTGGGCAGCAAGGAAAGAAAAGACTTCTGCTTACTCCCTTTACATGCTTCTGCCTGGTTTGAACTTATGACAACGAACAGGGATGAGTTTATAATTTTTTTTTTTTTTTTGGAGACAGAGTCTCGCTTTGTTGCCCAGGCTAGAGTGAGTGCCGTGGTGTCAGCCTCGCTCATAGCAACCTCAAACTCCTGGGCTCAAGCAATCCTCCTGCCTCAGCCTCCCAAGTAGCTGGGACTACAGGCATGCGCCACCATGCTTGGCTGATTTTTTCTATATATATTAGTTGGCCAATTAATTTCTTTCTATTTATAGTAGAGATGGGGGGGGTCTCGCTCTTGCTCAGGCTGGTTTCGAACTCCTGACCTCGAGCAATCTGCCCACCTCGGCCTCCCAGAGTGCTAGGATTACAGGCGTGAGCCACCGCGCCCGGCCTGATTTTATCATTTTTGAAAGGTAAAGAAAGCTCACCCGAATGCGGCCTCCTCCGGAAAGTCTCTGAGGCAGAAATAAGGTCTCCTCCTCTGCACTGCAATGAAACCTTGTTCCTTCTGCTATTATATTTCAGCACTGCGGGCCACTTGGAAGAGAATTAACAGTTCTGGGAGCCCTGGAGAGCGGAGACTGGTCATTTTGCCTCTCTGCTCCTGAGCCTCTAAAAGGCTCCCAGTGAATACCTGGGGAACGAATGAGCAGGCGAATGAATGAATGAATGAGTGCATGAGCTCAGCAGTGCCCCGCAGCAACAATGAATCCTACCAGCCTTTGTCCAAGCTCGCCCTCCTGAGACTGGCTAAAGGACAAGAGTGGCCACTTGGGGATGCTGGACCGCCCCGAGGTGCCTGAGATTAATTACAAATGACGCCAAGACCTCAGCAGCGTGGATTTGCAAGTCTTAATCGCACGCAGGGAAGAAGGCTCACTTGCTAACTCTGCCCCCAGAGTCTCGAGGATTATTCTTCACCTCTTTCTCTTCTCTTCCTGACACCGCCAGCTCCCTGAGGAAAGCAGGGGACAATCGGGGAGGAGACACGAGTTGCAAACAACGACAGAGAAAGGGCTCTGGCTGCAGGGGACTTATCTGCTCAGCTTCAGACCTCAGGGCTCAGGAGAGAAAAAACTGTCGTCTTGTATTTTTAGGAAATGGCTCAGGCAGAGGTTAGAACTGGGTCCTTGCCTAGAGTTAGGATCTGCATTACAAATGTCTCTCAAACCTACTCACGGAAGAAGGAATGTTTTTGGTAAAGTCTGTTCTCCCAGCTTAGCTGGGAAAGACTGAAGCCTCCTTCGTCTCTGCCAGGAAGCTGCAGCCCCCCCCAAATCTCAGCTATTGGATCGGCATTTGATCATTGGTTTTAGGGGATCTGACAGGTGATCACTCTGATCCCTCACTCTGGGTGGGTAATTAAGAGACTAGGTGAGAAAGGAAAGGAGAATGTTACATGAGGTCAATTCAAAAGCAGACCTGGGTTCAAATCCCAGCTTCACCACTTACCTGCTGTGTGGCCCTGAGCACACTGCTTAACTTCTCTGAGCTTCAGTGACCCCTCTGTTATTTTCAAATCCTCCCACTGTCTGGTGTCTGAAAACTTTTTCACTCCCAAGATTTTTGTCTTGGAATGAATGTGTTTTTGCTCCTGGGAATCCTCTTCTAAGATGCAAATACCTCTTGAAAAATCTCTAACTCAGCCTTGAACATTCAAGAATTGGGTCCATTTATCAGAGATAAACAAGCAGGGCCAGATGTTGCAAGATGTCATACGTTTTGATTGGGGGAAAGGAGTAGGAAGCCCAGGAAAGAAGTTGCTCCCATAGGAATAGCGAGTAGGGTTGATGCCACGGAGGGTGCCGAGGACAGGATCTGGGCCTCAGTTTCCCCATCTCAAACAACAGATAATATAGAGGAACGTGTATTGAGCACTTACTAGGTGCCAGGCATCATTATAAGGACTTCACAGAGTCTCCCTTCATATTTTCAAAACAAAAACAAAACACCCATTTTATAGATGATGAAAGCAAGGCGAGGAAGGTTAAGTAACTTATTCCGCAGGTCAAACCACCGGTACGTGAGAGAGCCAGCTTGAAATTCCAGAACCTTCCGTTGACAACAGTGGGCGGCTTATGGTTCTTGGGGGGCTCTGGGATCCTTGCACGGGGCTGTGGAGTGGAGGATGTGGCAAAAGCAGGAGGCCAGCTACAGACAGAAGTCCCCGGAAGACGAGCCCCAGCCCCTCTCCCATGGCCCCCGGACCCGCCACTCTCTGCAGCCACCATCTCTGTCAGAGACACAGGACCGGCAGCCTGGCTTGCGTGGGGGCCTGGCAGGGGCTGGCTGGCACGACGCCCTTCCTCCGCTTCACTCCAGCTCAATGTCCCCAACCTGTTGCCATGGAGACCACCTCTCTAGTGGTCAGAGCCGGGAGCTGGGGCCAAGTGCCAGGAGGCTGAGAGAAAGGGCTGGCACCCAGTGTGCGGCTGGGGCGCAGGGAGGTGGGGCCGGGCTGGCAGATGGCTGGGGGCAGGAGGCCAGCCCGTCGCCCCGGGACACGGTCTCCGCACGCCCCGGTCTGCAAGCCTCCCCTCAGAGCAACAAAGCCTCCACCAGAAAAGAAAAAGATGCACAGAAATGCAAACTTGCCGTCTTCAATCATGTCACACCTTAGGTACTTTTGCAGTCCCTACTATGTGCCGGATCCTATGCAGGGCGCTGGGATATAATTATGGAGAATGCACACATCAATATACAAGTCGCCCAATATAAAATAGGGTAAGGGGCAGGCACGGTGGCTCACGCCTGTAATCCTAGCACTCTGGGAGGATGAGGCAGGAAGATCGCTTGAGGTCAGGAGTTTGAGACCAGGCTGAGCAAGAGTGAGATCCCATCTCTACTAAAAAATAGAAAAAATTAGCCAGGCATGGTGGCTCATGCCTACAGTCCCAGCTACTGGGGAGGCTGAGGCAGGAGGATCACTTGAGCCCAGGAGTTTGAGGCTGCTGTGAACTAAGCTGACCCCGCCCACACTCCAGCCAGGGTGACAGAGTGAGACCCTATCTCAAAAAAAAAAAAAAAAATTAAATTAAATTAAAGGCCAACAGTGGTGGCTCATGCCTGTAATCCTAGCACCCTGAGAGGCCAAGGTGAGAGGATCACTCAAGGTCAGGAGTTCGAGACAAGCCTGAGCAAGACCGAGACCCCATCTCTACTAAAAAGTAGAAAGTAATTATCTGGACAACTAAAAATATATATATATATATATATATAGAAAAAATTAGCCGGGCATGGTGGCGCATGCCTGTAGTCCCAGCTTCTTGGGAGGCTGAGGCAGGATTGCTTGAGCCCAGAAGTTTGAGGTTGCTGTGAGGTAGGCTGATGCCACGGCACTCTAGCCCAGGCAACAGAGTGAGACTTTGGCTCAAAAAATAAAATAAAATAAAATTCTTTCCTAGGGCCCAGATACTCCTCAGGGCCCCCCAGGATGGACAAAAGAACCCCGATCACAGGTGAAAAGTTTAAGAGAACTAGTGTAAGGTGCTAACAGCTCCCTGGGAGGGAAAACAATGCCGAGCTTCCCGCCTGGCTTTCCTGGGCCTGCTGAAGGGGCGTGCGTTCTGGGGACCGGGACAACAGTAACCGTAGCTTCAACTACACCAACGGAGCCTTTCAAAAACCAGAGACGCGATGTGCAAAATCAAGCAAGCAGCACGAGGGTTTGTTTCAGCACGGAAAATGCACCAAAGCCTGTAATTAAAGGCCTCGTGGAGTATTTCCAAATGAATAGCCCACCGCCCTCCAAAAAAAAAATATTTTGACAGGCGGGGCGGAATTATTCAATAGACGTGGCTCCTTGTTCCAAGCAGAGCGTGGGTTGGCAAGAGGCTGTTTTGCTTCCACTCTACTTCTTCGCTGGAGTCTTGATAGTGTGAATGGCATTACGGTTCCAAGAACGCCACCGTGCAGGGCAGGGGAGGCGCGGGCGTGCCCTCCTCGGCTCTCTGGCGGATGCACCTGTATTTGACAAACGCTTCGGCCACCAGCCGTGAGCACATCCATTTAAATTAAGGAGTGGGAGGGACAGTTATCCCACCGCAGGCTGCTGCTTTCATTGAGGGGACTGCAATTATTTTCCCCTTCTGTTTTCCTTGCTGGAACAACGCTAGTTACACAAGAGTATTTCTATTGCCAGAACTAAGGAGTGAAGTCAAAAACAACAACGACCCAAGACACTCTGGGTAGGACGATAAGAGCGCGGGCAGGGCTGACACATTCCGTGATGGGTGAGTGACAGGGACGACTTTCCCAGGGCGGAATTCTTGCACCTCTCCTAGGGAGGAGACACGAACGCTCAGCTGTCTGCATCCGACCGTGGTGGTAGTTACATGACCGCATTCGTTTGTCTAAATTCCTAAAACTACAGGGCCACGAACCAGCTCTCTGCTATAAAAATGAAAAGATATAATTGCAATGGATCGAGAAAACTGGTTAACAAACCAAAAAGTAGGACAGAAAAAAATGCTTGAAGTCCGCCTGAAACTGGTTCGAGTCTTTTGCTTGCTATAAAGTTTAATTCTCCAACAGCTCATTCACTGAACAAGTATTTTACTGGGCATCTACCATGTGCAAGGTGCTGTTTTAGGCACCAGGGAAACAGCAAAGAATGAGAAGACAAAACCCTTGTCCTCAAAGAACTGGCATTCAAGTGGGAGAAATAAACTGCAACCAAGAAAGTGAATATGTAAAATAACTTCAGGTGAGTTACGAAGGTAATAAAATAAGATAAGGAATAGCAGAGGGACTCGGCGAGCCACTACTTTAGAAAGATCACAGGCGGATTCTCAAAGGAAGGGCCATTTGAACTGAGAACGGGGAGGAGGAGAGGGAAGGGCGAGAAGGAGCAGCAAGTGCAAAGGCCCTGAGGTAGAAACAGAGAGGTCAGTGTGGAGCGCTGGAGCCAGGCGAGCCGGAGGCTGGGACTGACGGAGAGGCTGAGAGAAAGGTGGGATGGGAGAGGTGGGCGGGCTGAGGTCATCCGGTTCTTTGGGAGCCGTCAGGAGAACCTGAGCTTTATTCCAAACGCCATGGGAAGCCACTGGTGGAATTCAAACAAGGGTGCAAACATGGAGCAATTATCCCAGTAGCTCAAGGGACACTTTGGGAGAGGTGTTAGCTGTTCTGTCACCACAGACCATTGGCCACTATGTGTCAGACCTGTTCTGGGCTTGACTTTGCAGAAAGTGGGCTGGGGTATGCTTCTGAACAACAGGACTCAGGTGGCGGGCGGGGGAGGGGGGGCCCGGGTCTTTAACTGAGTCAGTGTATCGAACCAGGCACTGGCTCTGAGCACTGGGGACAGCAGTGAACAAACAGTCCAGGTCGATCCTCGTACCAAGCTCTGTCACCACAGCCAGAAGGGGACAGGGGAGGGAAAGCGTGGAGACGTGGGAGCCCCAGGGAGGAGCCCCTAGGGCTTCTTGGTGGAGGCCAACTGCAGGCTCAGGAGGAGGTGGAGGGGAGAAGGAAACGGGATTCCAGAAAGACAGAATAGCATGTGCAAAGGCCCTGGGAGCACAGGGGAAATTCAAGGAACAGCAGCAAGACGCCACTGGAACAGAGAAGAGAGCGTGAGGTAGAGCAGTCGGCAAGGCCTGGGAGTCACATCGAGGAGCTTAGACTTTATCCCGGGGAGCCATGGGAAGGATTTCAGCCACAGGAGGAGGGGACGATCAGATCTGCATGCTGGAAAGAGCAGTCTGTGTGCAGGCGGGGAAGGGGGTTGGTTGGCCAGGAAGGCAGCACTGCAGAGGGAGAGAGGAGGGTAGACACGTGAGCCGTGGATTCCCATGGGATGTTGGGATGGGGAGAGGTCGGGTCAAGGATGACCCTTGAACTTGTAACTTACAGATCGATTGCACAGGGGGCCACGGGGCAAGAAACAGTCCACGAGGGTTTGGGGAAGATGGTGTTTATGAAACATTCGGATCTGGCATGGTCTGACGAGATAGCTACAAACCACACGTGGCCACTTATTAAGTGCTTGAAGTGTGGTTGGCGTAACTAAAGAAAGGAATTTTTTATTTTATGTAATTTTAATTTTTAACTCAAATATTTTTTCTAACAACTGAATCAAATCTAAATATGCTTAGGACTTGGTTATGTGAATCTACTTCGCCAGTTGTAAATATTATAAGATCCAAAACCAGATCACGAGACTTCATTAACGGATGTTGCATGGAGAAAATAAAGAAGTAAAAATTAATTAGAATTTTATAAAAATGCAATTTTTAAAATTAAAAAAAAAAGCCAGATCAAATGTTTCTGATGAAAATTTAGCTTCCGAATTGAAATGTGCTATACGTGTAAAAAAAATACACTCCAGAGTTCAAAGACTTAGCGCCCCCCCCCAAAAAAAATAAAAAGAATTGTGTTTCTTTCTGTGGAACCAGGCCACAAAAAAAAAAAAAAAAAAAAAAGAATTGTGTTTCTGATTCATCACCTTTTTTCAAAGCTTGCTGTGTGTGTAATATAGAGGCTCCAGCCCTCGGGATTTGACAACCGCTTGTTTTTCACAAGAAGGTTTGCATTTCCTAGATCTTAAGTCCCAGCATCCGAGAAGCCAGTTGCCCCAAATACCCTAATGTAGGGGTCGTCAAACTTTTTAAACAGGGGGCCAGTTCACTGTCCCTCAGACCGTTGGAGGGCCGTTGGAGAGTGGGGCGCACATTCCACACATGCGCACTGTGGGCCCGGGATGCGTCGGCTGCTAAGCAGGACAGGCAGCAGCGGCAAAAACACCCAGCGGGCCGGATAAACGTCCTCGGTGGGCCGCATGTGGCCCGCGGGCCGCAGTTTGAGGACGCCTGCCCTAATGAGTTAACATCTTGATTCAAAGCAGAAGTCCTTAATTAATGAAACAAATAATTATCCTTGAGAACAGAAGTGTTCCCCAAAGCACAATGCATGAATTTGCTAATTTAATTCAATAAATATTTACTGAGAATCGACCATGGGCTGGACACTACTTAACAACATTTGTTCAGTATCTATGGCTATGTAGCAAGCCATCCCAAATCTCAGTAGGGTCAGCCAAGGGTCATTCCACTTGTGCATGGGGAGATCAGCGATCAAAGTTAGGCTCGCTGAGCACCAATTCTCCACAAATCCCTCGTCCTCTTTCAACGGGTAGAATCATCACTTCTTCCCACTCTTTGTGCCAAAGCAAGACATACGGCTGAACCAAAGACAAAGGGTAGGGAAGTGCAGGGTGTCCCAAAAGTTTTAGTGCAGCTTCAAGCTTCCATAATCTTGGAAGTATAAGTGCTACAAACGCACAGCACACATCGTTTGAAAGTATACGTATTTAACTTTCTTTTATTCATACTGAGTGTTATAAATTTTGAATACGATACTTATCATTTGGGGCTTAAATCTGTCTCATTGAAGATGGAACATGTTGACCAAAACAAGTCACCGCAAAGTCACATGACCAAGCAAGCAAGGGCTCGGAAAGAACAAAGAATTCAGGTCAATGGTGAAATTTACCACAGGGTGATGCGCACAGAGTTAGAGCCCTGAACTGAAGGGGGCCATTTATGGTACAAAGAAACGCAAACAAACAGATACAAAACACATTATCATGGCATCCATTTCTGGAAATACACATGACCTGGGCAGTGTGTGCTGTTTTCTATGCATTGTTTCATTTACGCCCCACAACAATGCAATGAAGTGTAACAGACTATCATTATCCCCATTTTGCAGATGTTAAAAATGAAGCTCAATAGGGTATTGGGCAGGGGGGAGGGGGAGGGGGCGGGTATATACATATATAATGAGTGAGATGTGCACCATGTGGGGGATGGTCATGCTGGAGACTCAGACTTGTGGGGGGGGGAAGGGCATTTATTGAAACCTTAAAATCTGTACCCCCATAATATGCCGAAATAAAAAAAAAATGAAGCTCAGAAAGGGAAGAGGCCTCATTAATCTTAAGATCACACAGCAAGTGTTGGAGCTCAGATTCGGTCCGAGGTAGGTCTGTCTAAGGGTGCAGCCTGTGCTCTTAACCTGGTGGCTAGATGCAGAGTCCCTGAGATTAAATATACCAGGGATTCAGAGGCAAGAGGGGGAATGCAAAGTCTGCACAATAGAGAAAGGCTTTGTCTGAGGGTCTCGGAAGTTTGGGTTTGATGCTGATAGAAAAAGAGGAGGAGGCCGGGCGCGGTGGCTCATGCCTGTAATCCTAGCACTCTGGGAGGCCAAGGCGGGCGGATTGCTCGAGGTTGGGAGTTCGAAACCACCCTGAGCGAGATCCCGTTTCTACTAAAAATAGAAATAAATTAATTGACCAACTAAAAATATATATACAAAAAAAAAAAAAAATTAGCCGGGCATGGTGGTGGATGCCTGTAGTCCCAGCTACTCGGGAGGCTGAGGCAGGAGGATCACTTGAGCCCAGGAGTTTGAGGTTGCTGTGAGCTAGGCTGATGCCACGGCACTCATTCTAGCCAGGGCAACAAAAGTGAGACTCTGTCTCAAAAAAAAAAAAAAAGAAAGAAAGAAAGAAAAAGAGGCGGCGGCAGGAAAGGGATGAAAGACGGAGGAAACTGAATGAATGAGGCAAGTTTTAAGGTCTCGGGGCATATGTGGGGGTCAGCACATCACCCACTCTGGCGTCCCAAGAGGTAAGACCAGGCTGAGAAGTCTGTATTCGATGCCACGGGCAACAGGGAACCACTAACGGTTTTAGAGCAGGAGAGTGACTTCAAAGCAAACTGTCTTTCTGGTTATCTATAAAATCAACTACCTACTGAGCAAGGAACAGTGTGTTTAATAGACGAGAGACTAGGCTAAAATCTCAGCGAGGCATTTGGGGGAGACGAGAAATTGGAGAGAGAAGCTATGAAAAATCTGGTTCATTGGTGTCGGAGAATTTCACCAAGAGCCACACTCAGGAAATCCTTCATATTTATCAACTCTGTAGTGGAGACAGAACAAGTATTCCCTCCGGGGCTGCAGAACTTGCCACCAACCCTTCAGACACTCAAATTCAGGTTGGTGATTAAAAAGCACTTTTTACAACCGAGTGCTTCTCTTTCTTTTCAGCTATGCTATTTAGCGTGCCTTCAAATTAACATAAAACTGCATTAGCCAGTTCTCTAAGCCAACGGGAGGAGAAAGAACTCTCACTGCTCAATTTTTAATATGCCCTCTTAGATTGCAAGGGGGAAAAAAAGGGTAATTATGTACATAAGTATATTGCTCAATCCCTGCATTTAAAAAAAATTCTGAACAATTCCTCTGGCTTCTATTAATTCTGCACTGTTATCTAAAATTATTACAGCAGGCAAAAAGCAAGGAGGATGTAATGAATAGCTTTTTTTTAAATAAATAATATTTATTTAATATTATTGCTTATGTGCTGCATAAGCAATCCAAGGGTGGCGGATTGTCAGAGCTGGAAGGAACCTCAGAGATTAAGCAAGTGAACTCACCTGTTTTACAAATGAAAGTAGCCCCGAGAGGCCAAGCAACTTCCCCGAGTCACACAGCATCTTGGTACACAGGGAAGTGGCAGCTGTGTTTAGAAGCGTAAGGTGCCTTTGAGCATTGACTATCTGCCTCCTGCTGCACCATGCACGTTTTATGTGTTGTGTTGTCTTATCTGATCCTCTTCTAATGGTCCTATGAAGTAGGTACTGTTTGTATCCCCATTTTACAGATGAGGAAACCAAGGCCCAAAGGAGTGAAGTTGCTTGCCCTAATTGTAACCCTAAACTACAGCTAGTAAATGGCCAAGCTAGAATCTGAACCCAAGGCTAACACAAACCTATGCCCTTTTCACAAGAGTATATGCCAGTTAAAATAGTAACTGCAAAAGCACAAGCTCACGTGGGGCTGCCCGCTGTGGGACAGAGCGGGAAACAGGGAGCTTGCGGGACAGAAGGGGCCAGCACCAAGCAGGTACTAAGAGAAGGAAGATGGGCAGATAGGTGGCTGCTCAACACCTCCCTTATCTAGAACATTACGTCACTTGCCCCCACTTTTTTAACGGGGTTTTTATAAGACTCAAGTGATACGCCGCATATAAATGGCCTTGGAAAGTTACAAAGAGTTATGCAAAGGATAAATTAAACCAGCCTTTATCATTATTTCATCCAGAAGTTACTCGACAACCTCAGTGATCTGAGAGATCAGGAAGCATCAAAAAGAGAGGAAGGAAATTCTCAGGGCCTTCCAAACTGCTATAGAACCCACCTGCCAAAGCGGAACCCCCCAAATATTCGCTCAGAGCCTAATGACTCTTGGTTTACACACAATTTACACTAGGAGTTACCAGGTTTCCCGATTCTATAAGAGATTCAAAACTCCAACTTAGAGGAAGAAGAATGCTGCTTAGATCTCACGCATGAGAACTGGGCAGATATAGAAAAAGAGAGGGAAACTCTAAAAGCAAATAAAAAGGCTTGTAGCCTGGAGCTGTTTGGTACAAGGGCAAACAGCTCTCGGCTACATTTTGGGTTAATTTGTTACACAGTAACAGAAAACCAATACACTGAGGCAGTTTCTCCATCTGTAAAATGGGAATAACAACTGAGAGCAGGGAACATAAATAGGATATGTAAGCTGTCTAGCAAATGCCTGGCATGTGGTGGTTGGCGAGTACAAGTTAGTTTCCTTCCCTACCTTCCTCTCAGACACACCTGAGCTTATCTACTGTAACTGACTTTAAATTGTTTCTGTATCCTCTTTTAGAAAGCAAAACAATTTTTAAAAGGGGGAGTGGTTCTTGGAATGATTAATATCATAGCATGTCTTAGCATTTCATAGCGTGTCTTGGGTTAGCATTAATGTCACCCCCGGTAAAACAGAAACGTTTTCTCCACACACTAGCAAATCGTTACGAACACAAGTCCTCGACTTCACACAGCTCTAGGCTGCAAGCATCAGCTCTGGCTTGTGGCCGCTGTGTGCTCCTGTGAAAACCACCTCACCTCTCTGCACCTCACATTCTGCACATACATATCGATGGCCTCAGTGGGGTGTGTCTCGGTCGCCCGGAAAATGTCCTTATTTAGAACTTCACCTACCTTGGGGTTTGAGATGAAAGGGCCAGCTGTCGCAGGAAGAAAAGCAGCGCTGATTGCTGGATAAATGTGTCCCCTCCTGTCTTCTGCAACCAACACACACACTCAACCCAGGCAGCATGCTGGGGGGGGTGTTATATTATTAATACAACCCCTTTTCACTTCAAGAGTGCCCTGCTTCTGTTGGGCTCAGGACTCACTACTGCAAAAGACGGCACCTTGGCACTTGAGAAAACAGCAGAAAGGTCACTTTCCCTTCCCTGGTCCTTGTCCCCTGGAGCAATCATAAGGCCCTCGTTCAAGAGGTCCCGTCCTTATACCTAGAGGAAAGGGACATCCATCTCTCTGAAGACGCAGGGACCTGAGCAAACGGGCCTTGTTAAGTTCCCCCCGGTTCATTACCGTTTGGACCACACCACCTGTGTTCCCATCGCACCTGTCCGTGACTCTCCACGTCCTCATCGAAGCTAGCATGAAAAATACACCGAGCTCCCTGTTTCTGTGAGTCTTCATTTCCCAAAGGCTCCCATGTGACATAAAACTTAAATTGATTTATGTACATTTCTCTCCTGAATCTGGCTTTCATTACAGGGGCCTCAGACGTGAACCTAAGATGGAAAGAAAAGATACTACTTTTCTCCTGCACCACTCACTTTTAATGAAAGTGCGCGTTTATAAATATGCGGAGATTGGGGTAAGAGAGCCCCAATACACAGCCTGACTTGTGTCGGCCCCGCCCCTACTAAGGTTGGCCCCAAGTCTCTGGGGCCTCTTACCTGCTCCCCCAAAAAAGAATCATCGAGTGTCTGGGAGAGTTTGGAGGCTAGCCAGGGAGGTGACCCGCTGTGGAAACCCAGGTAGATAAACCAAGGGCTCCTCTAACATGCAAATTGAGAACGTGGCAGCCAGCAAGTTCCATTAGAGCCAGGTGGGCCGAGGGCTTTGCTAATGGGTACTGGGAAGGAATGGAGAGAAAGTGTGGGAAGATTCTGGAAGGTTAAAGGGCTTCATTAAAGAAGCCAACAAAACCCTCTCTCCAAGGCTGAGATGCAATTTTGAAAATGACTATTACTTACTTGAGACATATGTTGAAAGGCATAAAGGATCATAAATGCCCCCCAGGAGCAGATAAAGAAATAAACATCCCCCATATAGCTGAGATCATATCTTGTGGGCGCCTGAACCAGACCCCATCTGTTCTGAATTAGGGCTTATTCCAGTCTCATGCATGTCTTTCTACTTTTACTAATTTGTATAATGGCTATCCCTAGCTTTATATGTAATTGCTCTGCATATTTTTTAACCTCATAAACAATATTCTCTGTGCATTTTTGTGCAACTTGCTTTTATTTTCTTGGCGTGTTTTTGGAGGGATTCCGCCACGTCGATGCATAGAAGCCCAGCCCACTCATGTCCAGTGGCACGGATATAATGTACGTGTCTACTTTCCTGTTGACAGGGGCAATTTTACATCCCCACTCCCAAATGCACTGTGAAAAAAAAATTACAAAGGGAAGTAGAATTAAATATAGAAGGTTCCTGTCTTTCAGAGGTATGTCCTACAAAACGAGCCAAGCATTTTTCATATCTACCCCAAAGGGCTGCTGAAAGTATTAAAGAACATGAAGAAAGGCCGGGCGCGGTGGCTCACACCTGTAATCCTAGCACTCTGGGAGGCCGAGGCAGGAGGATTGCTCGAGGTCAGGAGTTCGAAACCACCCTGAGCGAGGCCCTGTCTCTACTAAAAATAGAAAGAAATTAATTGGCCAACTAAAAAAAATATATATATACAAAAAATGAACCGGGCATGGTGGTGCGTGCCTGTAGTCCCAGCTACTCGGGAGGCTGAGGCAGGAGGATTGCTTGAGCCCAGGAGTGTGAGGTTGCTGTGAGCTAGGTTGACGCCACGGCACTCACTCTAGCCTGGGCAACAAAGCGAGACTCTGTCTCAAAAAAAAAAAAAAAAAAGTCAACATTTATCAAGTGTTCGTAGTCTGCCAACTTCAGGCTAAGAGTTTTGCATTAATTGTGCATTTCAGCCCAACCTAACCTTAGTGAGGGCGCAGCTAATAGCATCCCATTTTACAGATGAGTAAACAGTAGCTCAGAGAGATGGGAAGTGACTTACCTGAAGACGCTGTTTGGAGGAGGCAAGAGCAGGACTGGAACTCAGATCTCTGTCTCAATATCCGGACTGCTTAACTCTAGACTCTGTGGTGGCCAAGGACTTGGGGCAGGGTCTGGCCCACAGGCAGTAAATGGCAGTGGCTGTTATCAGTAATAACGAACCACTCTTTAAGCCAGGCAGGATTATCAGAGCTGGCATTAATTATTCAACTCACCTGGGGAGACGACTTGTATACCATGGATTTAAATTAAGGAGAGGCAAACAGATGACTGAGTGGATCAACTTTATCCAAAATCTGATTCTAATTATACCCCCGGGGAGTGCCCTAAATCAGCAAACACTGGGAAATTGCACCACCGCGGTTCAGAAATACGCGTTATGCAATCTCTTGTCGCCAGGTTGACGGGTCAGAGATGACAGAGTGCCCTGATCGAGCACAGACGCTACGCCAAGCACGAGGCTGAGTCGTCGGTGCGTATTCACTCAGTTCTCGTCGCAACCCGGGAGGGGACACTGTTGCCATCTCATGGTGCACACCACCAGGCTGAGGCTCCAGGGTTGGAGCCGTTTATCTAAAGTCACTGGGATAGTTAGTGGCAGACAAAATGTGCCCGTTAACCACTACGCAGGGGGCAGGAGCGGGACAGCCATGTGCCAACTCTCCCCAACCCTTAGGAAAGGTTAGGAAACACTGCATTTAAATTTTTTAAAAAAGACCAGAAGGAGGGGGGGAGGGTGACGGGATGCCGCTAATATTAATATTTGTTTCATACACGGTTGCGTTTATTCTGTTCCAACAAGCATACATTTACTTTTGCAATTAAAATGTTTAAGTTCCAAAGACCATCCAAAAAAATCAGGTGAGCGAGTTAAAATGTAACCACATCAACTATATAGAGAACCCTAAGTGGAGCTGAGAGGCCATTGACCAGCTGATGCAATGTTACATTGTATAGGCATGAAATGAAACACGTGTTAATTTCGATTTTATGGGTTTTTTTTTTTTTTGCATATTTCAGAGCTTACAGCTTCTCTTTAGGGTACAAACATCCCCACAGGCCCACATAAGACTCCTGCATACCCAGCACTGGGCTTCCTGGTCCCCGATGGATAAACCAGCTGCCACCGTGGTCACCTGAGTAGACACTCAACTTGGTCTTGCCACGCAAACACTGTGACCCACTCTCATGTTCCCCCACGTTGGACCCGATCGTACGGCAGAGCCAATGCAGCAGGCTGCGTGGAAAGATGCCACCAGCGGCATGCCAAGAAGACGAATGATTAATGGCTGCACTCCGGAACAGAGAGGCTAATTACTGGCATCTAGACTATCTGAAGGGGAAGATGTTACACACCCATATTGCTAATTAACCTCACACCCAAAGAACCACAGTTGCTGCAATTAATAGAAAATGACTGTCGTCCTAATTACAAAGTCTATACAAGAGGCCAGCATTAGGCAAGCAGACTCTTTTTTTTTTTAACCTTTTCTTGGTCAGTTTCCTAATTTCAATGTTACACTGGGATTCTGTGCCCTCCTCAAAAATGTCCCCAGAAATAGTTGCTACTGCTTGCTGCTGCTGCTGCGTTATAGGTAACTCATATTGGGCGCTTATAATATGCCAGGTACTGTGCTGTGTCCTTCGTGTATATTGTCCCCTCCTCCTTCCCCCACTTCACTTACTCATGGCCTCTGCCTGGTGCAATTTTTCCCTTTTAAGTTTCCAAACTTGGTTCAGGCTTTTATAGTCTAAGAAATTCAATTTTGCCAAGTACTTCCCAAAAGGGGGCAGTCTCTTAGACTCACACTAGCCAAACTCATAAGAGTGCAATGTGTAAACCAGAGCACTGATTTATGGATTCCATTGAGAACCAGAAGCACTCAGGGTACAAAAACCTCCCTTCTTCACTAAACACATTTTCTCCCTGTTCTAAATCTATATAGGAAGTCAAAGCCCACAGAACTGATTCTCTCACCACTCCTTGCATGCTGAATTGACAACTTCTGTTTTCTGGCTACCAGAGCATGCAAAGCCCATGTGTAGAGCAGGCCAGAAGCGTCCATGAGATGGCACCCTTAGGAGCAGCCCTCGGCTGCTGACTGGTGTGAGCACAGAATAAATACTTCCTCATCCACGCACCACGCATGATGTCACAGTATGTTCGGCACAGCCTCCCCGGAGTCCCCGGCAGGGTTGAGTCCAGGTGCCCTCAGCGGAACCTGCTCCTTACTGCACCCCGTGTGGGCCCACAGCCTATCCCCCCCCCCCCCCGCCTCACTTCACTCCCCTGAGAGTGCTCCGTGGAATCACCTGCCAGACAAACCCGTGCGCTCAAACCCTCGCTGTGGGGTCTGCTTCCGGGAGAACCCGGCCTAAGTCAGACGTTATTGGTAGTCCTGGAGTTCCGGTCACTTATGCAATCCTAATACTGCCCCCTCCACTCTCGGGGACCTGCCTGGTGCACGGGCCGTCTCCTCTCGCGCGTAGGTCTAGGGGTTCTCTTTTCTGGAAAGTTCCGGACACACACGCCGACCAATCTGTCCTCCCTTGACTCGCTTCTATAGCATCTCAGCTAACACGGTCTCTCTTCAGAGGACAAGCCGATCGATCAGATTGTCATGGTTTTAATTACAGACCTGTTCCACGCGCCTTCCTGACGCAAGTGGGAATCTCTGAGTTCCCCAAACTCATCAATCACACACCTACTCCCAGTCGGGCTTTGGCATGGGTCAATCACGTTTTCTTTTCTCTTCATAGATTTTTAATTACACAAACAATACATTAAAATATTCCCCTTTGTATAAGAATTAACCCTTTGCACTCGCTTGCTTTTTTCTCATTATCCACTCAACATTATCCACATTTGACATCCGAGTGCAAAGGGTTAAAACATGACAGGTAAGGCTTAGGTCCCCCCTGAGAACCCCAGTTCCTCCCTTTGCCCCCTAAAAGTAACCACTGTGGTCAGTTTGGTGTGTACAGTTCTACACTTTTCCCTATGAAGTTACACAGATATATGAAATCATGGGAAAAGCTTGAGTTCCCATGAGTGTTCATCTTTCTGTTCATATGCTGCACTAGCAACAAACAATAGAGAAAGGAAATTTAAAATGCAATGTCATTTACCATAGAATCGAAAAATGTTTTAAACTTGGGAACAAATCTAACAAAAGTTGAGCAAGACTTCTTCACTGATAATGACAAACCTTGCAAAGAGAAGTTAAGAAATATTTACATAAATGGAGAAATGTCCCGTGACCGTGGATTAGAAGACTTAAGATTTTAATTCTCCCCCAAATGGTTTATGGATTCACTAGAATCCCAATCAAAATCTAGTGTCTAATTTTTCATTGAAATATATAAGCTGATTCTAAAATTTATATGGAAATGCAAACAACCTAACAAAAATCAGGCAATATAGAAGAAGGAGGAGGAGGTTGGAAAGCTTATACTACCAGATTTCAAGTCTTACTCAAAGCTATAGTTATTAAGACAGTGTGGTACTGACACAATGGTAGACAAAAAGACCAGTGGAACAAAATTAAGTCCTGAAGCAAAGCCACACATATACAGTCACCTGACTTACAACAAAGGCGTGACTACAGTTTGGTAACAGGGCAGGTGGGAAAGAATGAATGTTTGAATAAATGGTGCTGGATCCATTGGGTATCCATGTAGATAATAATACAAAACAAAACTTTGACTCCCTACCTCACACCATACACAAAACTTAATTCCAAAGAGATCATAAACATATCGGACACATTATCTATCTTGCTTTTCTCACTCAATGACATGTTTCAAAAACCTGCCCTCGTCCACACATACCAACCGACATCATTGTCCTACTGGTAGCTGCGTAGCGCACGCCAGGATGCCTCACGGTGTTTCCAGCCCTTCCTGTCGCACGCGTGTCCGTGTTCTCCCCAGGAGTGTCAGAGAAGTGGGATTGCTACGTTACAAGAGGCGGGGTCATTTTTTTTTTTCAGACCAATTAGTACCTCCATTTTTCCTCCAAATTTCACGCTCAGCGAACAGTGGTGTTGTGTGCTTGCCCCCACGAAGGGTGGAATCGACACCCCACCCCAAAGTGGTTTGGATGTTGAGAATGGCGGCACCACACGTGCACCGGGAGGGTGTGGAGAGACCCATCACGCACTCGACGCAGCGTTCCGGGAAGAGCAGGGCAGGCGCCCCAGCCGGGCTGGGATGGCTAGAGCAAAGAGAACAGCAATGGCTTTGGTTTCCCCTGCGGTTAGGGGATGTGTCTCTGTGCCAGTCCAGCGTGGGTGGCTGAGCTGCCCCACAAATGCCAGAGGAGGCGGCGTACAGGATTTCTTATTGGCTTGGGGCAAACGGAGAAGGGGGAGGGAGAGGGCTTGGGAGTTGTCGATGGTCAGACGTTAAAAAATGGAGTCAAACTCTTTATTATAATTGGCTATGTCAGTCACATGGCTGGGTGACCCCATGCCCTCCAGATCCGCAAATGGTCACTAACTGATCTGTCATAGACTTTGGCTTTAGCTCATCACGTCAGGTTAGGCTAGGTTATGCTCCTGAGTCAGTTTCCCCCTCTGAAAAACTGTTGAAGCTACCAGGGGAGAGATACAGCTAAGCTGATCGCTAATCTTTTTATTGAGCACTTACTATGTGCTGGGCACACTGTTCAGAGAGCTTTTGCATGAATTATTAACTCATTGCCATATGACAACTCTATGAATTCACAGTTATTACGATCCTTGTTTCACAAGGGAGAAAGGCCGAAGCACAGAGAGGCGAAGTGATCTGAGAGCATCACACAGCCAGTAAGCAGTGAACAAGGGACCCAGTACCCGCCCAGATCCATAGCCCAAGCCCATCATGACCTCCCTAGGCGCTGGACTCCTTCAGAACGAGGAATACCTGTTCCCACTGGGCTGGGCAAAACAGAACACAATGTGGGCGATGCCCTCTACAGGCGGGGAAAAAGTTGGCCCTTGCATGCATCTAACACAGTGCCTGGAATATAGTAAGTGCTCAATAAACACTGGTGAATGAATTAATCAATACGTTCACATATAGTAATAATAACAAAATGGCATCATATGATCCACGAGGATACAAAAACCAATAAAAATCGAATCAACCGAGGTGTTCCAGCTCACCCACTGGGCACTATTTCAACATCCCACATGTGTAGCAGCTAAAAAGGAGTTCCGCTCACAGCCCCTGGGCCGGGACTAGTCACAGAGCCCTGCTTAACTACAAGGGGGCTGGGCCGAGGTGCACAGGGCCCGTTTGATGAGCGTCACCGTCTCTGCCCCCAGGAGAGACGCACACGTGGGTCAGCACACCAGTAAGGACGTATTTTGTGTGTCTGTGTCAACGGCTTCCTTCCGTGTCCGTGGACTCAACCAACCGCAGATGGAAAATGTTCCTCCCCAAAAGCCAGACAAAACTAATACAAATTTTAAAACAATGCAACAACTGTTTACATAGCATTCATGTTGTATCAGGTATTATAAGTATCCAGAGGTGATTTAAAGTATAAGGGAGTTGGCCAGCACGGTGGCTCACGCCTGTAATCCTAGCACTCTGGGAGGCCCAGGCGGGAGGATTGCTCGAGGTCAGGAGTTCGAAACCAGCCTGAGCAAGAGCAAGACCCCGTCTCTACTATAAATAGAAAGAAATTAATTGGCCAACTAATATATACAGAAAAAATTAGCGGGGCATGGTGGCGCATGTCTGTAGTCCCAGCTACTAGGGAGGCTGAGGCAGGAGGATCGCTTGAGCCCAGGAGTTTGAGGTTGCTGTGAGCTAGGCTGACGCCACGGCACTCACTCTAGCCTGGGCAACAGAGTGAGACTCTGTCTCGTAAAATAAAATAAAGTAAAATAAAATAAAATAAAAATATAGGGGAGTATGTGCATAGTTGTATGCAAATATTATACCATTTCATATCAGGGACTTGAGAACACTCACATTCTGGCACCCGAGGGGTCCTAGAACCAACCCTTCCAAACCAGGTGAGCTACCTGCTCCGGCAGTCTGGCAGGATCCAAGCAATGATTTCATTTCTGAGCACAAATCACCGGGAACAATGCGAAGCACAGAAATCCAGCCACGCGATTCCCACGGCATCTGTAGAAAGAGCCCGGCGTGGCACAATGCCCAGGCTGTATTTACAGGGTGCCGTTCCGAGAGTGAAAAGTTCAGCCCATCACAGCCTGGGCCTAACTGCTACTGAGGCTCAGCTCAAATCCAATAAAACTCACCGGAGGTCTCAAACTGCAATGCCCACAGGAGCCACTAAATGGGAGAAGCGGCCTCATGGGACCAGGACGAGCAAGGAGGCACGTGCCCCTTTTAAGGGACTCCTCAACGCCACCTAAGTGGCTACCTGGGATTATTTTTATATTTCTAAGAGAAGTTGGATTTGGGGGTGAGACCTCTTGATTTTTAGATATGGGCATGAAAGAAAATTATTTAAAACACACTTTAGGTTGAACGAAACATATCTGCCGTCCGAATTCATGCATTCCTGCGGCCCACTCTGCAAGCTCTGAAACAAGGCGGCCCTGAGCCTGAGCCAGATCGGAGTTAACGACACCGAGCTCTGGTGTCCACCCGCCTGGGGGACACATGGAATGACGAGACGCTGCCCTAGCCTGGTGGGTTACAGAGACAAAATGGGCTTTTCGGTATCCTACAGCTTTATGGGACTCTCACACGCATTCGGGTCTTGGCTCAACAACCTGCAAGCCTCTTCTTCGCTGATTAGTTAACTTTGTTTATTGCCTGTCTCCCCCGCAGGCATAAAAGCCCCACAGGGGCTGGGGGGAATTGGGTTTATCTCGTTCATTACTTTGTCCCTAATGCCCTCCGCAGCTAATAAATAAACAGTAGCTGTTACGGCAGGCTCGGAGGACAGAGCCCTGAGTTCTCAGCTGATGATGTCGCCCAAAGCAGCTCAACTTTCATATAACACACCAGGTTTCACTGCGGAAGAATTTCATGGATTTTTTTTCTTTTTTTTTTTTTTTTTTTTTTTTGACATTTGAAAAGCAATACTATGGATCCGATTGCATCTTGGAGCACTTGTTAAAAATGCCAGTTCCCTGCTCCTCCAGCCCCCTGCCTTGGACCCACCGAATCTTTAGGGGCACCTAAGAATCTGCATATCAACAAACACCCTGGGCACAGCTGAAGTTTGAGTTCCACTTAACCCAGAGGATTACTGGGCTTTGTTGAATCCAAAGTCAGGATTCAAGGTGTGCTGATTCTGTAGAGCTATGGTCCCCAACCAGCAGGGCCAGGGATGGGTGGCCTGTTAGGAACCAAGCTGCACAGCAGGAGGAGGGCTTCATCTGCATTTGCAGCCGTGCCCAGTCGCTTGCATCACCGCCCGAGCCCCGCCTCCCCGCAGATCAGCACCGGCATCAGAGTCTCATAGGCCCAGGAACCCTGCTGCAAACTGCGCATGCAGTTGATTTTGACATATATTTCTAGTTATTTCATTCACTCTCTCTCTCACTCACTAATTCATTAGTCAAAACACATAGGTAAAAAGTCCCTGGGCCAGGGCTCTGCTGGCCTGCTTCAGTTGCTGACATTTCATAACTGGACCCTGTGAGCAGTTGAGTTTGCAACTCCCGGCTGGCAGAAAGTTGCTAGTTCAGACTAAAATGTGAGTGGCTGCTATGCTTGCATTTTTTGCAATAGGAGTTTATTGAACCCTTTAATCCCCAATGATGAAATTCATAGGAGAAGTAGTTCTGAGTCCCTCTCAGGGCATGTTTTCCTTACCCTCTTTCCCATTCAGGTTGAACTAGAAGGACAGAAATTTAGTTCCAGCCATTGTACTTCCCAAAGATGTCTAACCCTCTGTAGACCTTTCCAGATTTCTCTGCATTCTATTTTTTGTTTTGTCTTAGATTGGTTTTGAGAGGCTTTTTGGTTTTGTTTTGCTGCTTCTTTAAGACTCATTATTAGTTGCTGGAATTATACTTTTGCCTCTCTAAAGATTCTTGCCCCCTAACAAAATGGGAAGTCTACAGCACCCTTTGATGGTCTCCTACTCTTTGAAAGCTTCTGTTTTCCAACCTGCCTCTGAGCCAGCAATCTTAGACAGCCACTGTTGCTGGGGTCCTGCCGAGAGAAACTCTGTTACCTTTGCATAATAAAAAGCTCCACAGTTGGAACTTGTCTCATGCTGGGCCCACTTTCCTAGCTGCTTGGCACCTGCAAAGGGACAAAATGACTTTGAATGGAGGGGGGAGAGGCCAGTGAGGGAAACAAAGGTGTCCAACGTCAGAGTCTATGGTGTTCTTCATACTACAAGCTGGGCACAGCGACCTCCATTATAACTCAGAGGAGGAAAGACATTTCTTGCCCAAGGCAGTGTCTGAGAGACTGAATCTCTACTTTATTTGAGTTAATTACATTTGATTCAGTACTTCCTTGAGCATCATCGTGTGAAATGCAGCATCCTGGGATGCAAAACTGGGGAAGAACAGAGCCACAGCTCTCAACAAACCTAAAGTCTAGTGTAACAATCAGACAAAAATAAAAAAATAATAATAATATCCAACTACTTTAAGGGCCATCTTATCTTTCCTGCCAAGCACTTATTCCCACTTTTTTTTTTGTAAACACTGCCTTTCTCCCAATCTCAAGATACTTACTCCAGGTGAGCCAGTTTCTCCTGCCTCCTGATAGAGAAACCAAGTCCCAACAACACTGAGTCCCTGGATCCAGCCATGCCTGAACTCCTCCTCCTTAGTCTTTTCCAAGTCCCTTTTTTGCCTATGCTGGTGTAAGTTATCTCTTTTAACTGAAAGAGTCCTGACTAATAAAAATACATCATTCTGTGTGAATATCTTAATGAAAAAAAAAATAAATAAAAAAAAATACAAATACATCAAAAATGTTCTTAATTATATTGCCTCATGTTTATCTTCAAAGCAATCCTGTGAGATTTACAAGACAGACTAGCTCAGGGCCCTGCCAAAGGTAAGACCAGTGTGAACACTGTCAGTTTTATTGTGTAGGCATGCCTTCTTCAAGAAAATTCTGGGCTGGTTGTGGTGGCTCACAAAATCCCAGCACTCTGAGAGGCCAAAGTGAGGAGGATCACCTGAGCCCAGGAATTTGAGACCAGCCTGAGCAGCACAGCAAGACCCTGTCTCCACAAAAAAAATTTAAAAATTAGCCAGGCATGGTGGCTTGTGCCTGTAGTCCCAGCTACTCGGGAGGCTGAAGCAGGAGGATCGCTTAAACCCAGGAGTTGGAGGTTGCAGCCAGCTATGATGAAACACAGCAAAGCAAGACCCTGTCTCCAAAAGAAGATTTTTATTATACTAGTTTCTCTACTTTTCTGTCTGTTTGAAACTTTTCATTATAATAAGCGTTTTTAAGTTTCAATTAATTGTCAAAATCTAAAGGTGATGTCACTTAAAAGCCCCAACTGTGGCTTCTGAAGAAATGGAACATTCTGGCCGCACTGGGCCTACGGTTCTGCCCGTCTCCCTGGTGGGCCCCCAGGTGACCCCACCGCTTAGGAGCCGGGACTGGGGCCACCTGCCCCGGGTCCCATCCTGCCTGGGCATTCCTCCCCAGTGATTCCGAGCCGGTGGCTTTCACCTCGCCCGCCTCTTCCCCGCGCGTGGAGCGGAGCCGCGACAGGCCGCAGGCGCGGGTGGGGCGGGAGGGGAGGACTCGGTCACGAGCGTGTGCGAAGCCCTGCAGACGGCCTGGTGCACAGCGGGGCGGGGCGGGTTATTCCGCGACCGTCCCTGTGCGCACCCGCGTTTGCAGGCTCCGGGCGCGGGGGAGCGAAGAGGCTGCGGCCCGGAGCGCGAGCCGGGGAGGGCGCGCGGGGCGCGGTGACCACGTGGGCAGCGGCGCGCTGTCCTCTAGTGTCCGGATCTCGGCTCTTTCTGGCCTCCGCTCTGCCCGCCCCTCCAGAGACCCCTGAACAAAGCCCGGCGGGGGTCCGGCCGCTCGGGCCTCCCGGGCGCTGGAGAAGGCGCACGTGCGCCCGGGTCCCGTGTCAGCGCGGCCACCTGTTCCCTCTCCCGGAGCGGCGGGTCTGCGCGGCCCCCAAACCCGAGCGGCCCGCCGGGCTTGCGCCTCCCCGCCGCGGACTCCCCCGCCGCCCTGCCCGGCTTCTAGTGTGTCCTCCGGGAGGCGGCGCCCCGCGACACCCCCGCCCCGTGTGACCCCCGCGACGCCCCCCGCCCCCTATGACCCCCGCTACTCCCCACCGCGCCCGCAGACGCCCCCCCCCCCGCCCCATGTGAGCCCCGCCCCGTGTGACCCCCGCTACACCCCCCGCCCCACCCCCGCCCGCAGACGCGTCCCCGCACCTTACCCGCCCGGGCGCCCCGCGCAGCCCGTCCCTCCGCCGCCTCCCCTTGCGGCCTCTGCGACCGCCGCCGCGGCGAAGCCACCCGCGCGTGACCCGCCATCCCCCGGCCGGCTCTGCCCCCAGAGGTGGGAACAACGTCGGCCTCGCCGCCCCACCAGGGAAGCTCGTCCCCGGCTAAGGAGCCAGGACCGGGGGTTAGGAACACCCTCCCCTCCCCCGCCCACGCCCCCGCCCCGCCCCCACCTCCCCACTCCCCACCCCCCGCCGCGGGGGGCAAAGCTGTGAGCGCACCCCCTCCCCTGTGAGTGCGCCCCGCTCCCCTGTGAGTGCGCCCCCTCCCCTGTGAGTGCGCCCTCCTCCCCTGTGAGTGCGCCCCCTCCCCTGTGAGTGCGCCCTCCTCCCCTGTGAGTGCGCCCCCTCCCCTGTGAGCGCGCCCCCTCCCCTGTGAGCGCGCCCCCTCCCCTGTGAGCGCGCCCCCCTCCCCTGTGAGCGCGCCCCCCTCCCCTGTGAGCGCGCCCCCCTCCCCTGTGAGCGCGCCCCCCTCCCCTGTGAGCGCGCCCCCCTCCCCTGTGAGCGCGCCCCCTCCCCTGTGAGTGCGCCCCCCTCCCCTGTGAGTGCGCCCCCCTCCCCTGTGAGTGCGCCCCCCTCCCCTGTGAGTGCGCCCCCCTCCCCTGTGAGCGCGCCCCCCTCCCCTGTGAGCGCGCCCCCCTCCCCTGTGAGCGCGCCCCCCTCCCCTGTGAGCGCGCCCCCCTCCCCTGTGAGTGCCCCCCCTCCCCTGTGAGTGCCCCCGCTCCCCTGTGAGTGCGCCCCGCTCCCCTGTGAGTGCGCCCCCTCCCCTGTGAGTGCCCCCGCTCCCCTGTGAGTGCGCCCCCTCCCCTGTGAGTGCGCCCCGCTCCCCGGCTGGGGGCCCCTCGCTCTCCCCTCCGGCCTCCCGCGCCGCGTCCCTCCGCTCTCCCGTTCCCCAAATACAAGGGGGTGTTTGCCCCTGGGGCGTTTGCATTTGCCGTCCCTATACTTCGGGGCACGGTGTCTCCCTCCTAAGGGTGCCGGGGGAATGGAGGGTGGGGCTGGCCTCCGGAGCCCCCGACTGAGTCTCTCCCGCCCGTCGCTGGGGGAAAGGCTGGCCCCGTGCGGGGTCTGCGGTGAGCGGCGCGGACGGCGCCCGACCGGACGTTGGCTAGTTGGCGTATCCATCCCTTTGGTACCCAAACGACAAGCAGCCGCCGTCGGGAGTCGGCGGGTCCGTATGCGAGTGCGGCTGACGCTGGCCAGGGTCCTCGGCGTGCACCGCCAGGGTCGCCCCAGGGCTGCCATGGACAGAGCCCCTTGCAGAGCCCAGTCTGCTCCTTCTCTTCCTCTTTAAGGCAAGTGCTGTACACCGGAGGATTGTGGCCAAGTGCGGCCTGCGGAATATATTCTGTGCGGTTTGTTCAGTGTTTTAGGAAAATGTGAATTAATTGCCAAGCCTCAAAACCCCAGAGATCACATAAATATGGAGATTTTCAGCAACTCCAGTAAAAACAGAAAGTCTGGGCCAGGCTGAGCCCACCTTCCCGGAGGCGGAAATGAACAAACCACAGGCCCTAGAAAGAGGGCTTCCTCTAATTGGAGGGTTTCTGCCCAGTGTCACATTATCTTCCTGGCCCCGACCCCCCCACACACCCAGGCCTTTGAGGTTGGCCTAAGGCCTAACTAAGGCTGAGTGTTCTCCAGTTTCCAGAAGGAGCTATTATCCCCATTTTACAGGTAAGGAAACTGGGGCTCAGAAAAGTCTAGCAAACTGCCCGAGGTCACACAGCTAAAAACAGCAGAACTAAAATTTGAGCCCAGCCTTTATTCCCCAAGGGCCTTAGCATGGCAAAAGAAAGTATAAACGGGGGGGAAAGCGATTTATACCAAAGCATCTTTTTGAGAGGAACATTTTTATTAATAGCCCGCTTCGAATGCCAGTTTGTTGGGATTGCTTAACAAGAATTTAAATTTTTAGCCTCATCTAAATTGGCAGTGCCCTCTCCCACACTCACGCCACCTCCTTATTTTTTCTCATTTAAGCATTTTTGAAAAATTCTAAAGGTTTGACTGAAACTGAAAATGTTTCTTATTTCATCTGTCCCTAGTTACTGGCAACCGTAGGTGTTCCTTCCTTTCAGTTTCCTTTTTTTTTAAGCTCCTTTATTTATATTTTACTCTTTGTAGTTTGTAAATTCCCTCTTACCAGCTGCTTGCAAAAGCAAAATGCCTTTACTGCTAAATTTCCAATTTGGGTTTAATTGTCTTTTGGCTCCATAAACACACACATAAGAAGGTGTGTGCGTGCACGTACACACACCTCTGTACACACACTCCTAATAGGTTCTTGGTGTCTCTCCGGGTCTCGTTTCCCAAAATGTATTTATAGATCAAACACCAAAGTCACTGGCCATATTTAAGGAGCATAATTTAATGAGCATAGGTATATGGATGCCATGGAGTTCTACTCAGCCACAAAAACAGCAGTGATCTGGCACCTCTTGTATTTATCCTGGATAGATCTAGAGCCCATTCTACTAAGTGAAGTATCCACAAAAATGGAAAAACAAGCACCACATGTACTCACCATCAAGTTGGTGCTAATTGATCAACACTTAGGTGCACATATAGTAATGACATTCATCGGGTGTCGGGCAGGGGGAGGGGGAGGAGGGGATGGGTATAGTCACACCTAATGGGTTCAGGGCACACCACCTGGGGGATGGACACGCTTGAAGCTCTGACTCGGTGGTGCGAAGGCAACATATGTAACCTAAACATTTGTACCCCTGTACTATTCTGAAATAAAAAAATTATAATACTTTAATAAGCATAATTGCACCTTTCATAGGAAATTCTTAGAAAAGTTTGTTTGCAACTGCTAGCCATAACAATAATCCTATGTTAATTGTCAACTTTTACTTTTAATGTTATTCTGGTTATATTTTTTTAAATCATTCTTGCCTTATAAAGATATGAAATATTTACAGATGAAATAATATTATGTCTGAGATTTGACAATAATATGGCCTGATCATATCATAAGGATCTTATGGCAAATGCTTTACCTAAGAAGGCTTTGATCTGCTGTGTCGGTTAAGATCCTGTCAACTGAACGTGAACTAAACACAATAAACTTGAAACTGGGAAGAAAAAAAAAAAAGAATTTATTGGATCATATAATCAAAGAGTGCAGAGGTTGATCTGCGTTCAGGCACAGTGTGATCCAGGGCACAAATGACACTGTCAGGACCTGATTTCTCTTCATCTCCAGCTCAGCTCTGCCGTCTGGCACACTGTCACCTCATGGGGGCAAAATGGCTGCCAGCTCCCCTAGACCATATCCTCTCAGACCCAAGCCCAGCTTCAGAAGAGGAAGATCTCTTTCCTGGTAACTCCAACAACATTCCTGAGATTCGCTCCAATTGGCCAATTTTAATCTAATTCCCATTCCTGAACCAATCAGTGGGACTAGTGGGATTGGGAAGCACTGATTGGCTTAGCCTGGGACACATGGAGAAGAAGGGAAACTGATCCCATGGAAGGTGACCGCACGTGTCCCTGACATGTATCTCTGCCCCAAGACACCTGGGATTGGCAGCAAGCAAAAACTCATACGGCCTGAATCTGACATAGGGATTCTGCAGAAAGTTCCACTGCAAGGTTCATACGGGTGTCTGACGTAAAACAGGATAGACTGGATACACAGGCGATAATCTGTTAGGCACCTACAGGGTGGGGAGCTCAGATCAAGCTCTGGAGTCTAACCTGGGTTCAGATCCTACCTCTCCCGCTTGACCCTGGGAAAGCAGCTCTCTCGGAACCTCAGTTCAATACCAGCACCTGCTGCCCCATCTGGACAGTGGGGTTAGGAACAGCAGCCACCTGCTAGAGTTGTGCGGTTTCAGTAAGGTAATTCTTGGGAAGCACCTGGTATACAGTAAGCCCTCAATAAACAGCAGATATTGTTATATTATCAGGTTGTATTCGGGTATTATCACTATGACCCGAAACAGGGCCATCGTGTTAACAGAGTTGATCCTTGTGACAACGGTGATCATGAACAGCGAAGAACTTCACATGATTCTGGTTCTGAAAGCAAAAAATAAAAGTAAAAAAATAGGTTTGAGGCCGGGCGAGGTGGCTCACGCCTGTAATCCTAGCACTCTGGGAGGCTGAGGTGGGGGGATCGTTCAAGGTCAGGAGTTCAAGACCAGCCTGAGCAAGAGCGAGACCCCGTCTCTACTATAAATAGAAACAAATTAATTGGCCAACTAAAAATATATAGAAAAAAAAATTAGCCGGGCATGGTGGCGCATGCCTGTAGTCCCAGCTACTCGGGAGGCTGAGGCAGGAGGATCGCTTGAGCCCAGGAGTTTGAGGTTGCTGTGAGCTAGGCTGACGCCACGGCACTCGCTCTAGCCTGGGCAACAAAGCGAGATTCTGTCTCAAAAAAAAAAAGTTCAAGTTCAAGACAAGACCCAAGAGACAGGAAAACATATGCCTGTACAAAGACTTACACGCACCAACTTTATTCATAGTAGCCCAAAACCGTAAGTGACCCAAATGTCTACCAATAGGTGCATAGATAATCAAATTGTGGTCTATCCATACAACGGAATACTATTTAGCAATTAAAAAGGAATGAACTGCTAAAACACAAAAATATCATGAGTGAATCTCAGAAACACTGCGCTGAGCAAAAGGAGCCAGACACAAAAGATTGTATATTATATGAATCCATATATGAAACTCTAGGAATCTACAGTGGTAGCAGTTTCATGGTTGTCCGGGATTGAATGAGAGGTGGTAGGGTGACAGGGGAATGAGGAAAGTTTCTGGGGTGATGGAATGTTCTATATCAGGGGTCCTTAAATGGGGGGCCAGTTCACTGTCCCTCAGACCATTGGAGGGCCGGACTATGGTTTAAAAAACTGAACAAATTCCTATGCACACTGCACATACCTTATTTTGAAGTAAAAAAACAAACGGGCAAAAACACCCGCATGTGGCCAGCGGGCCGTAGTTTGAGGACGCCTGTTCTGTATCTTCATTGCAGTGGCAGTTACTTGGGTGTATAGGTCTGTCCAAACTCACCAAATCGTCAACTTAAAATGGGTGCATTGTTGCATATAAGTTACACCTCCATAAAGTTGATGATTTTCAGCACATGAATGACCCTCCAATAAGGGTGATTATTTTTAAGTGTCCATACTGGCCCAGCTGTGCCCAGGCCAGGGGAAAATCACTCAAACCAAAAGGAATGGAGGAACCTCCGGGTGGGCATCTCTCCCTCTCTCTGTCTCTGTCTCTCTGTCTCTGTCTCTCTGTCTCTCTCTCTGCCTCTGTCTGTCTCTCTGTCTCTCTCTGTCTCTCTATATATATCTCTGTCTCTGTCTGTCTGTCTCTCTGTCTGTCTCTGTCTCTGTCTCTCTGTCTCTTTATCTGTCTCTCTCTCTCCATCTCTGTCTCTCTCTGTCTTTCTCTCTGTCTTTCTCTCTGTCTCTCTGTGTCTCTGTCTCTCTGTATCTCTCTGTCTCTCTGTCTCTCTCTGTCTCTGTCTCTCTCTCTGTATCTCTGTCTCTCTCTCCATCTCTGTCTCTCTCTGTCTCTCTGTCTCTCTGTCTCTCTTTCTCTGTCTCTCTGTCTCTCTCTCTTTCTCTGTCTGTCTCTCTGTCTCTGTCTGTCTCTGTCTCTGTCTCTCTCTCTCTGTCTCTCTGTCTCTCTCTCTCCCCCTCGCCCTGAGCCTGCTCTCTCACAGTTGTTCTGGCTCGATGCGGAGGCAGTTCTGCAGCCCGGAGTTTCTCCCAGGTCAAGTAACTTGCAGCGCTCAGTATCGGGGAAGCGGTCCCGGCTCACTCTGGCCCTTGAACCGGCCAGCCTGGAGAGTCTGCGAGGAGCCGGGCGCAGGGCTCTCTGGGGAGTCTCCCCAGCCAAGCGCCAGCCCCTAATTGGAGCCAGGATTGTGGGGCCACGTTCTGTGGTCCCCGAGCCTCTTGGAGAGGAAAGCAAGCCCCATGCCTGTGACGGCAGTGGCATTCCCGCGGGTCAGATCGGTCCCTGGCCGCGGCGGCAGAGCTGTCATGTCACACACCTCTAGGGGGCGCCACTCGGGTGGGATCTGTGGGGATGGTGCCCTGGAACCGGGCCACGCGGCAGCCCCACACGGGGCACACGCCTCATGTACGGTGCACCAGCTGCAAAAGTCTTTGGCATCAGCTAAAATAATCTGTATGAAGCATCATTTTTCTGTTTACAGGCACTTTTTTTAGCTAAAATTTACATAGTATAAAATTAGTCGCTTTAAAGTGTTCAGTTCAGTGGCATTTAGCACATTCGTGTTGTCATGCCACCATTGCCACTATCCGGTTCCGAAACATTTTCGCCACTCCAAACGGAAAGCCGTCACCCACTAAGTAGTCTCTCCACTTCCCTCCCCTCTCAGCCCCTGGCAACCTTGAACGTGCTCTCTGGCTCCGTGGATTTGCGTGCACTGGACCTTTCCTATCAATAGAATCACACACTGTGTGACTATGTGACATTTTTGTGTCTGGCTTCTGTCACTGAGCATCATTTTTTCAAGTTTCATCCCTGCTGTAGCGTGAATCAATATTTCATTCCTTTTCATGGCTGAATACTATTCCATTATGTGGGTGTATATGTTGACCACATTTCTTTAATACACTCAGCAGCTGCTGGGTGTTTGGGTGTTTGCAGGCACTTTTTACGGCTAAGTCCCAGGGGTTGAGCAGGGCTGCGAGTGCGTTGGAAGCCAAGTCCAAGCCTTCTGAACTCTTCCCAGCCCCCTCCCTCTGACCCGAAGCCGCCTCTGCTCAGGCCTCCAGCCATTCCCAGGGGATCTGCTTTTTAATACTGAAGGAAAGAAGAATGGAGCGAAGGAAGGGAGGTCAGTCTTTGAACAGATAATAAAAATATCACAAGTTTGCTTATTATATATTCAACGAATATGCAGTGGGTACCACAATGCGGCAGACAGAGTCAATGCTAGAGGGCGACAGTGGACAAATTTTGCTACCATAATATTCCTTACTTTTTCTCTCCTTCAGCTTGGAAGTTTTTGATTTCAGAAACTCCTATCTTCCCTCACCCTCAAGTTGACCCAGTTTCTTCAATCCCATCTTAGACTTTGTTTCCACCCTATTCCGTGATTGAGCCACTTATCTTCCCAGCAAATCAGGTGTTTTTTTTTTAATAAAAGGACACTTCAGGCCAGGCACGGTGGCTCACGCCTGTAATCCTAGCACTCTGGGAGGCCGAGGTGGGCGGACTGCTCAAGGTCAGGAGTTCAAAACCAGCCTAAGCAAGAGCGAGACCCCTTCTCTACTAAAAATAGAAAGAAATTAATTGACCAACTAAAAATACATATAAATAATTAGCCGGGCATGGTGCCACATGCCTGTAGTCCCAGCTACTCAGGAGGCTGAGGCAGGAGGATTGCTTGACCCCAGGAGTTTGAGGTTGCTGTGAGCTAGGCTGATGCCATGGCACTCTAGCCGGGGCAACAGAGTGAGGCTGTGCCTCAAAAAAATAATAATAATAAAAAAAAAAGGACACTTTACAAAAGAAGATCTCTAAATGGCCAATAAACCATGCAAAGATATCCAACATCATTCATTGTTAAGGAAATGCAAATTAAAACCACAAAGAGAGACCACAACACTCCCACTGGAATGGTTTTAAATGAATAAGACTGACAACATCAAGTGTTGACAAGGACAGTGAAGCAACTGAAACCTTCATACGCTGCTGATGAGAATGCCAACGGTACCACTTTGGAAAACAGTTGGCAGTTCCTTATAAAGATACACTCACCATAGGACCTGACAATTCTATTCTTAGATGTTTACCCAGGAGTCAGTACCAGGTTCAAATTCAGACCCTTTTACTGTCCAGACGTGTGGCCTTGGCAAGTGATTTTGGCACTCTGGACCAGCCTACCCATCTGTGGAATGGGTATAATAACACCACCATATTCATTCGCTCCATGAACATTTGTCTAGCACCTCTGCAAAGTGGGCACCGGGGATACGATGGTGAACAAGATAGAGACGGTTATCCTCAAAGAGGGTCACAGTCTGGGGAGGACTGTAGGCGCTAAACAAATAAACAGACAAATAAATTCATCATTAAAAATGATGATACACACTAGGAAGGAAAAACACAGGGAGCTAGCACAGGGGATACCATGGTGCGAGTTTAGATTGAGGAATGAGAGGAGGCGTTTTGGGGGGAAAATGGCCCATAGTGGGAAACCACAGAGAAGAACAAAAAGAGCCTTCTGGGAAGACAGAGGAGGCCGTAGAAAGGCCCTGAGGCCACAGAATCTCAATGTGTCTGAGGAGGTGACAGCCCAGTGCACTGGAGTATTGAAGGAGGCAGCAGCCAGGAACTGTTATAGATCACATCCGCCCCGTAGACCGTGATGAGAAGTTTGGACATTATCCTAAATGCAATGGCGAGTGTCCGCATTGCAGTTCCCCTAGAAGCCGACCCTGAGTCAAAGACGCGAGTGCAAGTAGATTATTCGGGAGGTGACCTCAGGATGCACTAGCAAAGGAGACGGGAAGGGAAAGGAAGGAAGCAGATACAGGATGCGTCATTGAGCAGGTTACCACGGGGACAACAGGGACCCAAATCCAGTGGGGAGTCCAGGAAGACCATGTGGAGCAGTCAATGAAATCCCAACCAATGGGTGAGGGATCTGGGATATTTAGCCACCAACTCTGAGCAGTCATTGGTTGAGGAATGCTGGGGGTGGGGCTTGGGGATGGGGCGGCGTTCACTCCTGGCAGTTCTAGCTGCCCCTTTAAATGGCCAGATAAAGCCCTGGGCTAAAAGTCAAAGGTGCTGCTGTGGGAAGCATGGGGTCTGCATGCCCAGGGCATGTGAACTGGGCCCCCACCACATCGGCCACAGGGAGCCGCTGAAGGACGCTAAGCAGGGTAGCTTTCAAAGCTCACTCTGGTGTCTGGGTGAGAACAGACTGTGAGCAACAGGAGGGGGCAGGAGTCTAGCCTGGAGCCTGCTGGAACGGTTCGGGCTGGAGACGGCCATAGCTTGGCCCAGGATGGAGGCACTGGGGGCGCAGGGAAGTGGGTAAGTACCGCAGGGCCTGGCGATGGCTCGGTCGTGGGCATGAGGGAGAACGGGCTGTCACGGATAGCGCCGGCACTGCTGGCTTTAGCGACTAGGGAAACGAGGATGCCATTCCCTGCCGGTGGAAGGATTAGAGCAGAGGCTGCTGGCGCTATTGTGGAACTCAATTAAATTAAATGAGCTGTTGTAGGAGACTTCACCTAGCCCAGGGCCTGTCCCATGCCAGGTACTCAGTGTGATTGCTGTGTTTTTCCTTCTACGCCCACATTCTTTGAAGACAAGATCAAGGCCCGCCAGGGCCCTGTGACAAACGATGAGTTTGAAACATTTAATCTCTGGGAAAGAATGTCACAGCTCACCTTCGCAGCCTATACCGGCAACCCCACCTGCCATCCCAACCCAATCCCAGAGGCAAACGCCAGCAATTGCCTGTCCACCTGCTACGCCAAGGGCAGATCTTTCTCCCACCTTGGGAGAGTCTTTGGTCATTTTCCACTGGACATGTGCTTTTAACTGAGTATTTTGAAACTACTCGGAATTTTCCTTTTAAAGCTCTGCCCGAAATAAAAACGGGAGAGCAAATGTTTGGGATTTGTTCCAGAGAAAAAATTGAATCAGTCACTCATGAATTCAACAAACATTAGCATCCAGTGTGTTCAAGGCATCTGGTGAAAAGACAGGAGCTAATAATCTCAAGGAACTAATAATTCAGATGGGCAAAGAGGAAATAGTTCACACACAAGAGAGAAACTGAACTTAGGGGTCAGATAAGGGGTGGTTGTTTCCACCAGTGGCTTTACAGGGAATGCTGAGTCATAGAATGACGCGGCCAACTTAGAGATGCAGAGACATATGCAGAATTGGCTGAACAGGGAGTGAAAATCAGTACAAGTACTTGGGAAAACTATCCTCTCTACTGGAACTAAACCTATATACATACGCTATAATAACTCAGCAGTTCAGTTCCCAGGTACATTCCCAAGAGAAAGGCATCCATTTGCTCACTAGAAGATATGTGCTAGAATGTTCTAGGTAGCTGAGTCCTGACACAAATTGGCTACCTCAGTTTGAAGTTAGTGCATAACCTCTCCATACTTTAGTTTCTTACAAAATAAAAGAACTTCATTAAACCCTCAAAAAGAAAGAAAAAAGAAAAAAGAATGTTCTAGGTAGTATTCATAATAGCAGAACAAAACAAAACTAGAAACAACCAAAATGCTCATCAACAGTAGCCCGGATGAATAAACTGTGGCATATTTACAAAATGGAATACTACGCAGCAATGCAAATAGGTGTCTTACGACTACACGCAACGATGGGGGAATCCCACAGACACGGTGTTGAGCGAAAGAAGTCAGACACAAGAGTGCGTACTTTGTGACTCCCTCTACATAAAGGACAAGCATGGGCACAATTAACATGTGTTGTCAGGAGTCAAAGTTGAAGTTACGCTTGCTGAAGGACAGTGCCTGGAAGGGGACGTAGAGGGACTTGGTGGGGGTGGGGGACACGGGTGACATTCTGTCTCTTGGCCTGGATGCTGGTTACGTCGGTATGTTCCGTTTGTGACAATTCATCACACTTAATGATTTATGCATCTCTTTGTATGAATGTTTTACTTCAATAACAAGCTAAAATTGGCGGAAAAGTTTACCTGAGCACCTACTGTGTGCCAACCCCCCTTATTCCACCCCTCTAAGTCTCCCAGTGAGCAGAGTGCTCCAACTTCTGTCACCACAATCAAAGATCATCCTTGTATGCACCTCGTAGGGACAGGTGAGTGTGTCTTTAAGACACACAGCTGACCCTTGAGCAATGCAGGGGTTAGGGACACCAACCCTGTGAGCCACCAAAAATCCGCATATAACTTCTGACTCCCCAAAAAGTCACTACTAATAGCCTACTGTTGACTGCAAGCCTTACCAATAACATCAACAGTTGATTGACACATATTTTGTATATTATACATATTATGCACTGTAGTCTTACAATAAATATAGACAAGAAATGTAATTAAGAAAATCATAAGGAAGAGGCCGGGTGCGGTGGCTCACGCCTGTCATCCAAGCACTCTGAGAGGCCGAGGCGGGAGGATCACTTGAGGTCAGGAGTTAGAGACCAGCCTGAGCAAGAGTGAGACCCCGTCTCTACTATAAATAGAAAGAAACTAATTGGCCAACTAAAAATATATAGAAAAAATTAGCCAGGCATGGTGGCGCATGCCTGTAGTCCCAGCTACTCGGGAGGCTGAGGCAGGAGGATCGCTTGAGCCCAGGAGTGTGAGGTTGCTGTGAGCTAGGCTGACGCCACGGCACTCACTCTAGCCTGGGCAACAAAGTGAGACTCTGTCTGAAGGAAAAAAAGAAACTCATAAGGAAAGGATAAATATATTGACTATTGATTAAGTGAAGTGGATCATCACAAAGGTCTCTGTCCCCGTCCTCGTCATGCTGAGTGGGCTGGGACAGCAGGGAGGGAGGAGTTGGCCTCTGTCTCAGACGTGGCAGAGGTAGAAGAGGTGGAGGAGGTGGGAGGGGAGGCGGGAGAGGCAGTAGCATTTATCTAAACAATTGCACGTATAAATGGACCTGCACAGCTCAGACCTGTGTTGCTCCAGGTTCAACTGTACACCCATGTGTCAAATTGCCTCCGGTTAGTGGCAGAAATGAAGCTATCCTTAGGCTTTTTCATTCACTTCCCTTCCCAGCAGCTGATGAAGATGGTGAATTACATGTCAACCACCTTAAGGGATGTCCTTAGAAGAGTAATATTCAAACCCCAAAATCATGGCCAAACCCCTGAGCACCTATGCTGCTTTGGGGGCAGAATGAACTTCTTTGTCTTTGGGCTCCACTGTTTTGGCTAATTACATAGGGCAGCAGTGACCGTGAGCCACTTGCCAAGCCTAAGCCTTAAGAGGTCGTCACATGCATTTGCACTTGCTCTCTCAAATTTCTGATGTCACCACGAGAGGAACATGCACAGCTAACCTGCTGGTCTCCGGAGAAGGATGACAGACACGTGGAGCAGATGCTATAGCTGGGCCCACCCCAGATCAGCCGACCTCCAGCCAATGCCCAACAATGTGAGCAAGCCCAGTCGAGATCAACTGGCTGACCAACTAAGGCACATATATACCCACCAGCCAACCTGCAGACTGGTAGACTGAAGAAATCCTTATCCTCGTACTTTTGTGTGTGTGGTTGTTTGTTACGCAGCAATAGCTGACTAATACAGATGATGAAGGGCTTTTGAATAAATATATCACCTCTAGGAAGCAAAAAATAAAGAAAATCAGGATGCGTCCCTTGACTCTGATAATTCTGATATGTTACTGGATTCTCAATGAAAATGGCTATTTTGGTTATATCTTTAAAAAGTGAAATGAGATCCTAGCACTCTGGGAGGCTGAGGCAGGCGGATTGCTTGAGGTCAGGAGTTCAAAACCAGCCTGAGCAAGAGCAAGACCCTTTCTCTACCATAAATAGAAAGAAATTAATTGGCCAACTAATATGTATAGAAAAAATTAGCCAGGCATGTGGTGCATGCCTGTAGTCCCAGCTACTTGGGAGGCTGAGGCAGGAGGATTGCTTGAGTCCAGGAGTTTGAGGTTGCTGTGAGCTAGGCTGACGCCACGGCACTCATTCTAGCCTGGGCAACACAGCAAGACTCTGTCTCAAAAAAACAAAAAAAAAATGAAATGAGAACAGAATGTCAGAAATTGCTCAAGATGTTCCTTTACAATAGCTTAGGCATCAAACCATTGACTCTGGAGTCAGAAATCTGGGGCTGAGAGGTTATATTAGCTTCCTAAGGTTCAGTTTTCTTCACAGAGAAATGGAAATAACAGTGTCCACCCTGACCTCAAAAACTTATTGGAAAGCTTGAATGAGATCAAGCATGTGATATTCTCAATGCAATAATCTGAACAATAGTAAGTGCTCAAGAAATGTTCTCAAATTATTACTGCTGTTATTTTTATTGCTGTTATTATTACTAATTAGTAACATGCACCCACTAGTTGATGAACTTGGCCATGACAAACACGGGTGGCTCTTCACCCACAAAGTCGTAATTCTAGTAATGAGTCTATGTATTTGGACTGCTATTAAAGTAATTCTTTCCTCCTGGAAATATTTAGTAGTTACTATGAGAAAAGACACTGTTTTAGATCCTGGGGAGTATAGACAGTAAATAAAACCAACAAAAGCCCTTGCCCTCATGGAGTTTACAGTCTAGTGAAGGGAACAGACCGCAAACAAGTTATATGTCCAAGATCTCTGATCACGTTTTAGTTTGGGTTTCAGTTTTGTAATGGAATTAAATAACCAACTAAATGGACATTTAAACCTAGAGTCGATGGATCTTTTGGGTGAGGCGTAGTCCTTGAATGGGCACTGGGAAGCCGTGAATCCCCTAGAATTATATGCCAAATGTTGTATGTCTAGGCATTTTTCTGGGGAGACGGTCCAAGGCACTCTCAGATTCTCAAAAAGGTCATTGACCCAAAAGGAGCTCAGAATCTCCAAATTGTCCCCAATCTTGTGTGAGGTGCGTACGAGGATTTTCAGAGCAGGTGCCTATAGTCATTGGGATCACCTGTATTTTGCTCCATTTGCTTAACATTGTTTCTCCGAGCGAGTAAACGTACGGCCGTGTCCTGCTTGTCACTTGCCAGTGCTTCAAAGAGTGGCACCGAGTCCCACCCTGAGCTCTCTGCAGAACCAGTCCCCAACAGCAGGCATATAGGGAGGACTATTTCTTGTTGCTTACCATTCCACAAAGGGTGCTGTGAAGACCTTCCTACAGATTGTTTTTGCCTCCTAAAGGGTTTCCTTGGAGTGTTTTTAGAAACTGCGGGAAGTGGGTCAAATGGTGCCAACAGTTTCCCACGCCTGTACTGCCACCAGCCACACTTGCGGTGCGGCAAGAACGGCTATTAAAAATCACCTACGGGATGTGACAAAAGGGATCATTTTTGCTTTAATGCGTCATCAATCTTCCTCTTTCCCCCCTGTAATGATAGTCATCTATCCTTGATAAAATAGGAGAGTAAAACACACTGATTACGATAATGGAAAAATACCTATTTTCTGGCGAGATGTTTCATGCCTCTATGCCCTTGGAAGTCCCTCTCTAATTTTTTCCTATCATTCACCATAACCAATGTGTCAGTTTCAGGGTAAACAGGCAAGATGAGGGTGGGGGTGACGTGGGGGGGGGTGAAGGGTGGAATGTTGCCATGGCAACAAAGGATTTCAGTGATGAGTATCCATGGTGATTGTTGCTACACTCTGAGTGGTTTTAAATGCTTTATTTAAAATACATAACAACTGTGCAGCTGCTGAGGATGTTAGGAGGGGAAGAGAGAAAGGGCCATTTGCTCTTTTATGGATATGTGCGTGGTGTGGTTCAGAAGGAGGAAGGTAAGGCGGTTTAAGGACAGACATACTCCCTGTGTGACGCTATGTAGCAGTTAGCAAAGACTGTTCTCCCTCCAACACAGAATGCTGTCACACCCCTGGGCCCCATTTGCACCCCGATCGCCTACTCGACAGGGTAATACCTGTAAAAAACTCAGGCAGACACCAGCCCCCACCCTGCACCTTCCCTGGGCACCCTGCCCCCCACCACGGCCTTGGACTAGAAACACACAGGACTCTGAGCAGAACTGAGAGTTCCCCAGGGGAGAAACTCGTTGGATGCTTAAAGTAGCCAGGGATGCCAGGGATTGCAAAGCGGGTGCTGTTCATCTTTTTTCCCATCCTCAAATTTGCATGGAATATGAGTCAGAGAAACGGGGCTAGAACCCAGGTCTTCTAATTCCTAATCCAGGGTTCACGTCTCCTTTCATATTAGAATGAAGTTGGACTGTGAACAGTAGAGACCCCGCATAGCAGGAGCTTTAACAAGATGGAAGTTTCTCTTTGACCAAAAAATAAAATAAAATGCAGAGGCTCAGGGGACCAGGTTCCTTCTATCTTGTTGCTCTGCTGTATGTAGACTCAATTCTCATGATCGCCTCATAATTGAATGTGGCTGCCTAATTCCAGCCATCGCATCCAAATTCCAGGCAGCCGGAAAGAGGATGAGATGGAGAAATAGAAGCAAAGGGCCCAAACAGCTATCTCTTAAGGAAGGTTCTTGGAAGCTGCTTAACTTAGATATCACCTACTATGGGGCCTCACCTAGCTACAAAAATAGGCTGGAAAATATATTCTTTCTTTTGGGTGGCTAATTGCCAACTAAAATATTGGGGGGTTGATGTGTATGGGATGATGGGAGAGCAGTCTCAGCCACACCCTCTTAAGTGGGAGCTAGAACCAACCTAGCCACCTTCCCTATTTCTTCTCCTCCTTCTTCACCCCTCCTCTTCCTTCTTGCCCCCTCCACAAACCCCAACCCACAGGGCACCACACAACCATCCACGGAGAAGGTGGCTTGCTCTGTCCTCATGCTTTGAGTCATGGCAAGGACTCACCATCTCCACGTCCCCAAGTCACCCTCCTGGGTAAGTCTCCTGAACTGTCCGCCATGGAAGGTCAGGTCCTTTCCAATGGCAAGTCTAGAGTAGGCGTTCATTCTCACCGGGCTGTGAGCCCCTAGGCCGTGGGGACAGTGTCCTGTTGGGACTTATCGCCAGTGTCTTCCATTGGCGTGGGGAAGGAGGGAGGGAGGGAGGAGTGAAAGAAGCAGAGAGAGGCCGGGCGCGGTGGCTCACGCCTGTAATCCTAGCACTCTGGGAGGCCGAGGCTGGCAGATCGCTCAAGGTCAGGAGTTCGAAACCAGCCTGAGCAAGAGCGAGACCCCGTCTCTACTATAAATAGAAAGTAATTAATTGGCCAACTCATATATATATAGAAAAAATCAGCCAGGCATGGTGGCGCATGCCTGTAGTCCCAGCTACTCGGGAGGCTGAGGCAGGAGGATTGCTTGAGCCCAGGAGTTTGAGGTTGCTGTGAGCTGATGCCACGGCACTCACTCTAGCCTGGGCAACAAAGTGACACTCTGTCTCAAAAAAAAAAAAAAGAAGCAGAGAGAAGTTCTCACAGTCTGGATTCATCAAAAGCGAGGACTTGTGATGATTCTTGAGCTGCTACCCAACCACCTTGGGAAAAATCCATACTTTTTCCATTCTCTTCCAGTCCTGGTGAGAATGAGGAGGAGAAAGCCTCAGATTAGTGCTGCAGGGTTCTGAACACCTATCTCTTGTTTCCTTTTTTCTCCTTTTAACAAAGACAGAGCAGGTCTGGGTCCAGAGCTTTCAGCATCCCCAGATACCTGTCACTATTAACCCTTGAGTGCAGGGCAGGTGCCAATGTCTGTTTTACAAGAGTCGCTGTCTTATCATCAGATGTCTTTTCTTGCTAGAACCTACGAATGTTGTTTTGTTTGCCACGCGTTCATTTTCATTTCCTTTCTATTTCAGTGAGCCATAGGGTTTTCCATTTATATTTGTGGTGTGTTTTCCTTTTAAATAAATGTCTTTACATCTTAAAAAGTGAATTGATTTAAGGGAAACAAACATTAAGCAGACACTAGGACGGATGGCGCACGGATATGTTGAAAAATGTGACTGAAACAAGGGACACGCAGGTGTGATGGAAAAATACAATGCGTAAGGCTAGAAGAAGTCTGGGTTCTAATCCGAGTTCCTCCTCTGCCTTGCTTGCTGTGTGACCTTAGACAAGTCCCTTCACCTCTCTGGGCCTCTATTTCCTTACCTGTAAAATGAACGCTGGGCTCAGTGGGTGCTAAGATCCCTGCTGTAAATGGCAGGAATTCTGCGGGTCTACAGAGAACCCCCAAATAACCCCTGAGGATTTCATAAATCGCTTTCTAGCAGCACCAGCCTTGACTGGAGTTTGCCTTGGTGAACATTTGCAAGTGCATAAAGCGGCCAACACCTAGCTTAGCGATGGAGATTAATCTGTATTCAGAGCATTTACAAATAAATAAAGATTTCTAAGCCAGTGCATCTCCCAAACGTGCAAAATTAGACTTCATTATTTTTAAAACAATACATCTCTTAATTTGCAATTAGCAGAATAGAATGCTAAGTAAGGTCTCATTTGGGATGCCAACGTACAGTAGCTTTTCCAACTGGAGATTTTCATTCTCTCTCTTCACACTTCCCCCCCAAACGTTTATTAATAACTCTGCCTTTTCCTTGGTTTTAAATTAGCCCTAAATATTAAACCTGGTGGGCAGAGCAGATGCTAGCTTTTGTTTTACAGGAGTTGCTGGTCTTATTATAACCTAAAACGAAGACCCATTTACCATTTTCTCAAAAGATGCTGGGAGATGGCGTGCTGTGGAGCCCTGGACTTTCAGCCAGAGGGGACACTCGCCCAAGAAATGCATGTTACAACCACAACGAGATACCATTTTACACCAATAAATTGGTGAAAATGGAAACGCCTGAGGATCGCATGTGTTGGCAAGGGTGCAGAATTCTCATAGACGACACGCCGGTCCAAGAAGACAGCAGCACGTGCAGCGGGCGGGACAAGAGCGTTGGAGTCGTTCCTTCAAGAAGTGCCCGTTGAGCACCTGCTAGGCGCCAGGCGGTGACATTCTGGGTGTAGGGAGGGCCGGACAGACAGAACGCCCGGCCCCCGTGGTGATGTTCCAGTGGGGAAGGGTGCACCACCACGAACAAAACAAGCCCTACAGTATGTCAGACAATGAGAGGCGCCAGGGAGAAACAGAAAGAAGGAAGGAAGAATTGCAATTGTCAAAAGGGTTTTCAGAGACGGGTCAGTGAGATGACTTCTGAGCAAAGACTTAAAAGGAAACAAGCCTACGTGGATACTTGAGGAAGAGTGTTCTAGGCAGAGGGAACGGCTCGTGCAAAGGCCCTGTGGTAGGAGCCTGCCTGTTCTGACTAAGGAAGAATAAGTGCAAGGGGATGAATGGCAGGAGGACGGAGAGGGAACGTCGTGGACCTATAACCAGGGTGAAATTTTTGGCTTTTTACTTCGGGTGAGAGGGGAGCTAGAGAAGAGCTGTGAGTAGAGGAGGGACTCAGCCCGCAGGCTGCTGGGTGAGGAGCAGAGGAAGGTGGCGGGGAGGACACAGCCAGGAGGGGAGGGAGGAGACCACTGCAGTAGTCCAGAGGTGACGGTGGCCGGACCCGGTGGGAGCGGGGGGGGGCGGGGAAATGTGGACAGGTTCGGGGCATACTTTGAAAGTAGAGTCAACAGAATACGCTGACTCCAGGTAGAACTGAGTTCGAATCCCGGCTCGTCCACATCCTTGGGCCTTTCGCTTACACTCTGCGAGCCTCAGTTTCCTCATCTGTAAAATGGGGATAACTGTTCCCATCGGGGCTCTGGTGAGGAGTCAGTGAGCCGGTGCACAGTCAGTCGGAGCTCACAGTATCATTGTCACCTGCTCCCCGCCACTGTCCATCTCCTGCAGGCCACCCCACGGTGCCTCCGGGCGCCACCGGGGTCCCCAAGCCACGTTCTGGTATGGAAAGGGGAAAAGGGTCTGATGAGAGATGAACCTTAAGCGGTGTCACCAGCAGCAGGGAAACATGGCGCGCCACAGGGGTGGCACGGGAGGGGACGGGCCAGCAGTGTTTGCCTGGCCCCGCTCCAGCCTCAGCCGCGCTCGGCCTTCCATTAACTGCAGCCTCTTGTTCTTCATGCAGAAGGCGCAGGCTGCTTCTGACAGCCTTTCTGGACACTGAAGATGAGGGGAAAACGAAATAATTACGCCCTGCCTTTCCCGCGCCTTTCGCTCTTCCAACATTAACGAGGCCAGGGAGCCTCCCAGCAGCCGAGCAGGAGGGAGGTCACAGCCGGAGCCAGGGACAGGGCTGTCGGGGTCTCTCTTTCTTGCTGCCCTGAGAGCCCTCCAGGAGGACTGTGAGCTAATTCAGGGGAATGTCCATCCAGTTCCAAAAGGGCGAATGCATCTGCCCTTTGGGTCGCTTCTTTACAAGACAGTAAAATTCGACACAGACAAAGCAAGCCGGAAAAGCGTACAGTGTTTGCGGGAGGAACCTCACGCCACCCGCGCTGATTCCCGGCAATCAGCTTATCCACTTCTGCCGTGATCAAGCTGGAAATCGGCGTCACATCGTGCAGTCAATCAACAAACACTCAGCTGTCGTTTCTCATGTCCCTCACACATGCTGTTTCTGACGTCTGTATCTAAACTAGCGTCCTCCTGCACCCCTGCCACCGCTATCACCTCCATCATTCTTTGCTCCCTCGCCCTGCTTTGTCTTCTTGTACTTCTTATTATACCAAATTGTGATTATTTATGACCACTTCCTCCCCCCACCTGAAAATAACCCCCATGTCTGCCTCATCTGCTGCTCCTGACACATAGTAGGCCCTTGATAAATATTTGGTGCATGAATGAGTGGGGGAGTGAAGGCAGAAACCAATCTTTAAGGCAGGTGGGACTGATACAGCGTCACCATTTAACAGCGGAAGACCTGAGGCTCGCCCACACTGGAGCCAGCAGCCCAAGGAGGGGACAGAAAGGGACTGAGAAGGATGCCTGCCGGGTACCAGGGACCGTGCCAGGCAGATGGCACAGTTCTCGCGTCTGAGCCCCTGAACAACCCGAGAAGGAGGCAGCGTGATACCGCATTCTGCAGACGACCCACAAAGTCCAGAAACCGCCTTGTGGCAGGCACCAATACCCCCCAACCCCAACCCCAAAGATGTCCACATCCCAATCCTTGGAACCTGTGACCAGGTCACTGTACATGGCAAGGGGTCATGACAGTGGCAGACAGAAGGAAGTCTGTTAGCCTGAAAGAGATGATCTTGGAATGACCAGGGCAGGCTCACTGGGGTCACACAAGGGTCCTTTAAAGGTTGAAGGAGGAGGCAGGAGAGTCAGAGTGACCCAACGGCGGAGGAAGGGGCCATGAGCCAAGGAATGCAGGCAGCCTCTAAGAAGCGGGAACAGGCTTAGAACAGGCTAAGGATTTTCCCCTGGAGCCTTGGGAAAGGACCGGAGCCCTCTTTACACCTTGACTGTGGCCTATGGACTTCAGGTGAGCTTCTGACCTCCAGAACTGCAAGATAGTAAATTTGTGCCTTTCAAGCCACGAGGTCTGTGGTCATTTGTTATGGACACCGTAAGAGACACACACAAGCTTCATGATCATAGAGCGGCGAGCGGCTGTAATCTGACCCACAAACCATTCACGACTCTCCACGGGAACTTGCTCGGCTCTTGGAGGGACTGTCCCCATCCTGAGCTGAGTGGGCAGCAGGGACGTGAGTCTCCCAGCCATGCCTGGTTGGACCAGGAAGGGACGACCAAACCAAAATAGGTCAAATAGAGTCTCTCCTTCTCGGGAATTTGGAATTGAGATGAAAACTTGAAATTAATTTCTGTTTAGAGCAGCTTCAGGCCAGATCTGGTTTGTAAATGGGATTTATTGGGCACTTTTAACCCTTTTTTAAAAACTACTTGCCAGGGTGTTTTAATCTTGAAATTTTATAATTTTAAAAGCTTCTCTTCACTCTGGGAGGCTGAGGTGGGAGGATCACTCAAGGTCAGCAGTTCGAGACCAGCCTGAGCAAGAGCAAGACCCTGTCTCTACTAAAAATAGAAAGAAATTAATTGGCCAACTAAAAATATATAGAAAAAATTAGCCAGGCATGGTGGCGCATGCCTATAGTCCCAGGTACTCAGGAGGCTGAGGCAGGAAGATCGCTTGAGCCCAGGAGTTTGAGGTTGCTGTGAGCAAGGCTGACGCCATGGCACTCTAGCCTGGGCAACAGAGTGAGACTCTGTCTCAAAACAAATAAAAATAAAAAAATAAAAGCTTCTCTTCAAAAATCAGAGGCCCAGGCAATAGGAGCCCATACTCCTGCGTGACAATAACTGGCCAGAACTGAGTCATTAAAAGGGAGTTGCACATTCCTCTGTGTCCCATAACCACAACTCCTGTTTGCTTCCCAACATAAAGCCCAGGTGTCCATTTTGTTTGTTTGTTCTTTAATTTATAAGGAAAAGCTACAGGGACACTGAGAAAAAAAAGAAAAGAAAAAGAAAAAACAATTTATAAGGAAAAGAAGTTTATTTGGCTCACAGTTCTGGAGGCTGGGAAGTCCAAGAGCATGGCAGTGGCATCTGGTGAGAATCATTCCACGTCAAGGGTGGGACTGCAAGGTGCTCACACCACCCCAAGCCAAGAAGAGGGCATGGAACCCACACTGGGCCTATTATATGCTCCTTCCCTGCAATTCACATCCTAAAACCTTCTGGCTAACACCTTTACCTTAACTGAGCCTGAGCTGGTTTCTGTTGCTTACAACCAGACAACTCTAGCAGGTCTGCCCCGCCCAAGTCTATTGCTCTTTCCCTACGAAGAGGAGGCGAATCCACACCAGCTCTCTGCACCCATGAAAGATAAGAGGATGTGGAGAGGGAGGAAGAGGCAGGTGGGAGGGCACCCTCAGACCTACTGCTTTCTGATGCACCCCTCGCTCCCCTGAGACCTGACTCATAGTCCTCATCCTCTGTCCCCGCTTCCCCTGACCCCCACAGACCCAGGGCAACCTGTGCATTAAGATCCACTGGGCCCCATACAAAGGTTGTACATTCAGCACCAGCCTCCACCCTCAAATATATCAAACAAAGCAGAAAAAAAAAAAAAGATGTTTTTAAATTTGTGCTAGAAATCCTCAAAGCCTCCACACTTGATTCTCTGTCTTTTGTAAATATTTCTACCTCATCCCCTAAAAGTGATCTCGCTGAATGGATGAATAATAATCTGAAGAGAGAACTGAGGACTGATTTACATCATTGAAATGAGAGCCTCAATTATGCAAAATTATTCTTCAAATTATGCAAACCTCCTTCGCTCAGCTGGCTGCACTGGCTCCAGCTGGGCCAGGCCCTTCTCTGTGGGGCAGCGGGAGGGAGGAAGGGAGGCAGGAGGACGCTAAGAAGAGGGGACAGAAGGGACCGGACGCTGACAATGGGCCACGGGGGGGGGGGGGTGTCTTTGTGCGTTAGGTTTGCTTGTGCACCGAGTCCTCGCTTAAAATATGCAAAGATCTGAGTCATCCCCCTCAATTTGCAGGAAATGAAGCCCTCAGGATGTGGTGGCGGCTGTAGATCAAGAATACTTGTCGCAGCAGCCCCGGGTATTCCAAAAGCCTGGGGAGAATGGAACTCCTTCCCAGCAGGATGTCTTGAAGACAGGAGGCGACCTCAGAGAAAGTGAAGCTTTCAGGGCAATCGGGAAAGGACGCATGTTTTGTACGACAGAGACCAACATCCACTATTTTTATTGTGGGTGTTGACACTGCTAATAATAACCCGTTCACTTGCCAGAGTTCTGTTCTCTTTTTAAGGAAATTGGGGGGCGACCTTCAATCCACAGCTTCGCGCTCTACTCGAAACACAACCGAAGTCCTCACGCTGAGGCTCACTCCTCCCGGCACGACCTGGCTCTTTCTACATTTCCAGCATCTTTCCAGGCTGCTAGCCTCCTTCCTCGCCTCCTGCAGCTGCACTTTTAACTCCTAGAACATGCACAGCTACCCCAGGCCCTTTGCTTGTGCTGTTTTCTCTGCCAAGAAAGCTCTTCTCCCCGTTCTCCGGCTGGCTGCTTCCTTCCCATGCTTCGGGTTTCTTCCTAAATGTCCCCTCTCCAGAGAGGCTCTCTCTGACCTCCTAAAACAGGTGACTCAGACCCCCCCAGCCCCCTCAGTATTCTCTGTCACTCACTGACACACACACTCTCCTCCCCCTGCCCGCCCCCACTGCCGTTTTTCCCTTCACACAATGCAATTATACGCTCTTTTGCTCCTTTACTTGTCATCTGTCTCCTCCACGAAGTTTTTCTGTTTTTTTTTTTTTTGAGACAGAGTCTCGCTTTGTTGCCCAGGCTAGAGTGAGTGTCGTGGCGTCAGCCTAGCTCACAGCAACCTCAGACTCCTGGGCTCAAGCAATCCTCCTGCCTCAGCCTCCCGAGTAGCTGGGACTACAGGCATGCGCCACCATGCCCGGCTAATTTTTTCTATATATATTAGTTGGCCAATTAATTTCTTTCTATTTATAGTAGAGACGGGGTCTCGCTCTTGCTCAGGCTGGTTTCGAACTCCTGACCTCAAGCAATCCTCCCGCCTCTGCCTCCCAGAGTGCTAGGATTACAGGTGTGAGCCACTGCGCCCGGCCCTCCACGAAGTTTTAAACTTCAACAAAGTGGGGACCACATCTACCTTTGTCACAGCCAAATTTGCAGCACCTCACACACAGTGCCTAGTACAGAGTCGACAGGCAATTCATAATGAATTAACCAGTTCATTCTAACCAGTTCATTGGTAGAGGATTCCGTGGTTTCCAAAGCACTTGTACAGCAGTTCTCTTGAACCTGGAAACGAAGCTGTGAAATAGGCTGGAAACGAAGCTGTGAAATAGGCCAGGTAAATATCAATGATTCCCATTTTGCAGGTACACACCTGGGACCCGGATCTGTGCACGCGAATATGAGCAGAGAACTCAGACCTTGTGACCCACCCAGCAGCCAGGGCCTCTTCTGCACGCCGCGCTGCCTGCATCCCTGACCTCCTCGTTAATTCAAGTTCCGCTGAAATCGGATCAACCTTGCCTTCATTCAGAGTTCAGATGTTTGTGAATAAACTGGAAATGTTTTCAAGAACAGGGTATTGGCTGGGCGCAGTGGCTCACACCTGTAATCCTAGCACTCTGGGAGGCTGAGGTGGGAGGATTGCTCGAGGTCAGGAGTTTAAAACCAGCCTGAGCAAGAGTGAGACCCCATCTCTACTATAAAAAACAGAAAGAAATTAATTGGCCAACTAATATGTATAGAAAAAATTAGCCGGGCATGGTGGCGCATGCCTGTAGTCCCAGCTACTCGGGAGGCTGAGGCAGGAGGATCCCTTGAGCCCAGGAGTTTGAGGTTGCTGTGAGCTAGGCTGACGCCATGGCACTCACTCTAGCCTGGGCAACAAAGCGAGACTCTGTCTCAAAAAAAAAAGGAACGGGGTATTTTCAAAGGCCCTCGGGTATTTTCAAAGGCCCTCAGGCACTTAAGAACATTCATTTGTTCATTCACTCATTCATTCGGGATATGATTCTCCACTCTGCACCAGGCACCGTTTCCAAGAATTCGGATCCGAACAAGCTGCTTGAGTGACCCTACTGCACAGCCAAATGTGGGGACCACTGATTGAATCCCACCCCTCCATTCTACATACAGGGAAACTGAGGCCCAATGAGGAATAGTCGCTTGCTCAAAAGGAAGAAGGAGCCACTGTGTCCCAGGCCCTTCATAGACAGTATGTGACTACATGTGGCCCCACAGGCATGAAGACAGGCAGGCACCATCGTCCTCAGTTTACAGATGAGGGGTGAAGAGACTTGGCCAAGGTCGCAGTTATTCGGGACCAGGGTTCAGCTCAGGGTTGTCCGGCATGAGAAGAGGGCGGGATTTGCAGTTGGCCAGCCAGGTCTCCAGTCCCAGCTCTGCCCCCGGAAGCCATGTGATCTCGGGGGAGTCTGTGCTCTTTCCGAGCTCCTTGTCACTAAAAGAGGGCTATCGCCTCATGGAGTTGAAGGAAGGACTAAACACGGTAACAAGGGCTGTCACTTAACTGCTCAATAAAGCAAGCTTATTAGAGCAAGTTATATATAAATAATAAGTTACTATTTACCCTCAACATTACCCTTTTTATCTGTCCCTTTCATCCCATCTTTAATCAGAATGCCAGTTGTCCCATAGATAATCCATTCCATGGTAGCCTGGCTTAAAACTACACTTCCCAGCCTCCCTTGCAGCCAGATGCGGCCATGTGACTACATTCTGGCCAATGCGATAAAAGGAGGATGTTTACAGTTCCGTGTTGTTCCCATGGAAAGAAAGGAACAGGACTTCTACTTGCCCCTTGCCCCCTCCCTGTGACTGGAAAGATAATATTTGCTCCAGACAGACCTGGGGTTGACTGGGGGCTTTGACGTTGCAACTGGACTTCTCCCTCTGCCCAACCCTTCCTCTTCCTCCTTCCTCACATGGGTGTTGATCTCTAATAAATGTCGTGTGTCCCATATGTCACCTCCTTCAAGGAAACCCAACCTCAGATGGTTACTTTCTGCAATGAGATTTATCAGTAATGAAGCTAATAGTTTGACCTCCAGCTACCTGGCTCCTCTGTCTTACTTCTGAACCCGGATGTTGGGGAAAGAGGCGATTAATTATTACCCCTAAGATCCAAACAATTACAGCTCCTTGTGTTGCATAATTTACAGTGGTACATAGTCTTCCATTGTTTGGGTATCTATCATTTCACCATTATCTCTTTTTATTTATTGATTGATTGATTTTTTTATTTTATTTTATTTTTTTTTGAGACAGAGTCTCGCTTTGTTGCCCAGGCTAGAGTGAGTGCCATGGCGTCAGCCTAGCTCACAGCAACCTCAATCTCCTGGACTCAAGCGATCCTGCTGCGTCAGCCTCCTGAGTAGCTGGGACTACAGACATGCGCCACCATGCCCGGCTAATTTTTTCTATATATATCAGTTGGCCAATTAATTCCTTTCTATTTATAGTAGAGACGGGGTCTCGCTCTTGCTCAGGCTGGTTTCTAACTCCTGACCTCGAGCAATCCGCCTGCCTCAGCCTCCCAGAGAGCTAGGATTACAGGCGGGAGCCACCGCGCCCGGCCGATTATCTCTTTTTAAAATGCCACGTATTGTTTATCTGGGGAACAGGGGGCATGCCTGATAATAATGAGTTGTAATCATAACTACTTGGGTAGAGGAAGTAAACGAGAAAAGATTCAAAGATCTATCAGTCCAAGGTTTGAGAGCCTGGATATACGGGGTCATCCCCGATAAATGGGGAAGTTGGGACATGGAGTCAAAGCAAGGAGAGACGGTTGGTTCAGCTCTGGCCAAGCTGCCTTTAGCAGAGGTGGCTATAATGAAAATTTGTATTCAGCGAAAGATAATAGAATCATCCTTTTTTGATCTCTCTGAGCTGGCAGAGGGCCAGGAAGATAACCCAGCGCTTGTTTGGAGCACTGCATGATGGGAAGCACCATTAACACTTGGAAAAGATGAAATGCGGCCGGAGAGATTAAAGAAGAGCGCTGGCTGCACGTCCTCCCAGGGACGGTGAGGATGCGGGTTTGTCCCCAGGGAGAGGTAGCAACTGAAGACAGATTCACAGAGGATGACAAAGTGGAACAAGTCTACAATGAGTAAGCAGAAACCTGAGTTCCAGCCCCAGCTCTGCACTGACAAACATGCTGTGTGTCCTTGGGCAAGCCACTGGCCCTCTCTGAGTCTCTGTGCGAATGAGCTACAGTGAGCATAGAGAATGAGGTCTGCTCTCCAGAAGCCAGGTGGAATATAGAGTGAAATCAAAGAGATGCGTCTCCTAGTAATGTCTTAGGTTGTATTCTCTTGTCACCCGCACGCTTTACGCATTAAACCTTAACAAGAGCATCATTTCCACAGAGAAAAATGCTCATTCTTCATCTGCTTCAAACACACAGCGCTCTCAATCCACCTGCCCTTTGGAAAGGGCACTCCTTAAAAGAAATATCTCGCTTTCTTCCTTGCTCTACTGTGACAGCAGAAATGTGCCGCACGTGGCAACCAGTGACACCCAATCTCCGTGTCGGGGAGACAATAGGGGATGGTGAGGACTCTGGCAAGACAAACACCTGGGCCCCACGTCAAGGGGGTAGCTGCCATTTGTTGCCAGGGTGGAATGCAGACTTGGCAGTGCCGGACATCCCTGTTTTTCAAGAGGAAGCTGAAATCTGAGTTTAAATGAAAACTCTCCTTTTCCTCTCAATGTTTACTAATTTGCATATTTTAAAAATCCTATCTGGGAGGGGGAAATGGGAAGTGATCGCATAATAAATATGGGGTTTTCTTTTGGGGTGATGAAAATGTTTTGGAACTAAATGAGGCGATGGTTGCACAACAGTGTAAATGTACTAAATGCCATTGCCATTGAATCATACTCTTTAAAATTATTCATTTTATGTTATATGTGAGTTTCACCTCCATTTAGAACACAAAAACAAAAACAAAAAACCCTGTCTGGGATTCAATAAAATGCATCTGTGGGCCAGATATGAACTGAGAGTTGTTGAATGGGAACCCCTGGCCCAGGCCACCTGCCCGCCTCCCCTCCACTTCCACTTCCCCTCCTCATTCTCCAGCTGAGGGATCAGCAAGCCAAATCCGGCCCACTGCTTGTTTTTATAAATAAAGTTTTATTGGAACACAGCCATGCCCACCCATTTGCGGATCGTCTATGGCTACTTTTGACAGAGTTGAGTAGTTGTGACAGAGACCACAGGGCTCACAAAGCCAAAATATTTACTACCCAGCCCTAAAAGTGAGCGGACCCTGCTCTGCCCATTAGCCTGCTTTCATTTCATGGCATTTGTCACTGTTGGAAACTGCCCTGTCATTCACTAACTTGCTGTTTGCTCCCATGAGCAGGCTTCATGAAGGCGGGGATTTCAGTGTGTCTCGCTCACTTGCTGTTTCCCTGTGCCCAGAGCAGTGCCCGGCACACAGTAGGTGTGCTCATACCCTCTGTCCCCTCCGCTCCCCACGCAGAGCCACCCTCCGCCCTGTCTATGCCCCGGGTTGGGGGCTGACACCTGCATACTTCTGCACTCTGGCTTCCAGGTAGGCCCAACCAATAGTGAGGCCTTTACTGGCCAGGAAGGCAAGAGGAGGAAGAAGTGGGGGGTGCCCTTCCTGCCACCAGCACCCCCCCCATCTCCCTGCCAGCGCCTGCCAGCCGGCCTGCTCTAGAGCGCCACCTGTCTGTGGGCTCCCCCAACTCCCTGCCCTCCCTCTGCCCCAGCGGTCTACCCTTTCTCTCCCTTGATCCCACTCATCTCAATATAAATAGTCTTCTTATTAAACGTTCCTCAATTACCCAGCTAAACTGCGCCTCCTCTTCCCTGCTGGCCCCCAGAGAGAGCAAGTGCAGAACGAGTAACCGAATAAAGGAGTAGATGGGTGGGTGGATAGGAGGCGAAAGGGAGGGTTGGGGTAAGGGTTAGGGTTAGGGTTAAGGGAGAGCAGGATAAGGGTTGTGGTTACGGTAGAGGTTAGGACCAGGGGAAGGGTTAAGACGGTGGCAAAGCTTAGGGTGAGGGGACGGGGACGGGCAGGGTTAGGGCTAGGATATGGATTAGGGTAAGGGTGAAGGTTCAAATCAGGGTAAGTGTTGGGTCAGGGTCAGGTTTAGGACGAGAGTGAAGGTACGGATTAGAATTTGGCCCTGTTTACAAAGCAGAGGCGACCAGGTGAGCCGCCCACCGCTGTCTCCAAGGCAGCGCTAAGACTGTCCCATCTCTGTCCCCTGTGGAACGTGAGTGACCGTCCTGTGCAAACGCCCGTTAATTACTTCTGCTGAAGGTCAGCCCCACCCACACTCACGCCGCAGACGGTCACTGAAACCACCTGCCAAGTGACAGCCCTTCACGAGACATGGGCACCCCGCCCAAACGACCTCAGACCTCAGCCTTGAGCAAGGTCAAATGCAAGGAGCCCAGCACCGCCAAAGGCAGACATTGGTCCCTGTAGATAAGCAACTGTCTGAGCTTCCTGCATTTGTCGTCAACAGAACTGCACATTTCTGGAGTGTCCAGTGTTCCCCACGTCCCAGTTATCCAAAACCACGGTCACCATTTTGTCATTGCCCTGTCGTACACCCTTTGTTATTTACTTAAGGTTTTTCTTTAAATGGGCTCTCAGCCAGCCTCCCTCCCCTCTTTTCTGTAAATACATTTTAAAAGGAAACATGATATCACACATCGGCCAAGTAGTAACAGAATGGTCTCCCAGGAATTCCTGAGTTCAAACCCCAGCTCCGGTACTTACTAGCTGTGTGACCTTGGGCAGGCGCTGTAACCTCTCTGTGACTGGGTTGTCTCCTCCACAAAGCGGGAACGATGACAGTGTCTTACCCCTTCCGAGGACTAAATGAGTTACACGTGGGGACCCTTTAGGCAGGCACCGCAGCTAGCAGGTGCTACGGTTGCTGCTGCTATAGATGGAAAGCCAGTTACCGCTGGCTACGCAGAGACAAGGGGAAGGGAAAACGTAAACACAAAATTAAAAATACTGTCATTCAATCTTCTTGGTTAGAAAGAGACGAGCAAATGCCAGGCATGGAAGCGGTCGTCTCAGTCAGCTTGGGCTGCTCGAACGACGGTGACACCACAGACTGAGTGGTTTATGTCTCACAGCGTGGGGGGCCGGGAAGTCCAAGATCAGGGTGCTGGCGGGGTGGGGTTCCGGTGAGGACTCCCTTCCTGGCTTTGCAGACAGCCGCCTTCCTGCTGTGTCCTCAGTGGCAGGACTTGAAGCTCTGGCGCCCCCTTCAGTTACCAATGGTCCTGATCCCCTGGTGACCTCAGCTAACCATGATCACCTGCCAAAGGCCCCACCTCCTGATACCACGCCATGGGGATTAGGGCTTCGGCACAGGAATTGGAAGGTGCCGCAAACATTCACCCCATGGCTATGAGCCATGTTAGCACAAAGCTGGACTTTTCTTCGTAAGATAATCAGAAAGACTGGCAGAGAACTGAAAAAGGGAAGAATTGTCTAGCTACAGCATTCAAGGAGATTTAAAGCCCCATCTTTGCATCATCTTTGATGCCATACCTTGTCTTCCACGGTGGCCTCCCCCTGTGGTGACAAACAGAGACCCAGAAGACGGAGAAGGCCTTGCCCAAGGGCCCAGCTGATACAGCAGTCTCAGCCGGGCTGCAGATTCCGTGAGCATAAGGGCTCCCAGAATCTATCCTAGCTCTCTGTTAAGTGGGTTCATAACTTTAGGCAGCAAACATGAAAAGCCCCGAAATGCAATGGAAGTCTTTTATGAAATTCTGTAAAAACTTGAGAAGCAGTGAGTGGCTGTTAAACAAAATGATTTGCTGAAGCCTCAAATATTTTCTTCTCTAAAATGCCTTAAAAAAAAAAAAAATCCATGGACCAGGTGTGGTGGCTCACGCCTGTAATCCCAGCACTCTGGGAGGCCGAGGTGGGCAGATCTGCTGTTAATCGCGGGTCCTCTTCAATTAGGGCACAAAGGAGATTAAATTTTCCTCGAAAACTGATGTGAATCAGCCGGGCATGGTGGTGCATGCCTGTAGTCCCAGCTACTTGGGAGGTTGAGGCAGGAGGATCACCCAAGCCCAGGAGTTTGAGGTTGTTGTGAGCTAAGCTGATGCCATAGCACTCTAGCCTGGGCAGCAAAGTGAGACTCTGTCAAAAAAAAAAAAAAGAAAGGAAGGGAGGGAAAACTGATGTGTATGGTCTGCCACTGTGGGCTTCATCTTCCATGTCGCCTAGTCCCTTCTCAAAATGAGTGATCCATGTGTAAACTGCTGATTTTTGGAGGGGGGCAGGACATTGTCCCCATAATCTTTTCATAAAGCATCAGTGATTTCACCATTCTTCCACCTAAGAGTCACCCATAAATTTGATGCTTGTTCTTGCTTTAATGTTAGCAGAACTCATGCTGCTCTGATAGGGGCCTTTTTCGAACTGATGTCACCTTCTCCTTCTTAGTGCCTCAAACTAGATCCTGTTCAAACAAGTTAGTACGAGTTTATTTTGGTGCAAAAAAAAAATTGAAATCCATGCACAGTTTTTGCATAATACACATTTTCCATGACCTTTTTGAAGACCCCCCTCCTAGTAATCACTCAATAAACAGTGATTACTGGCTCTTCTACAAGCTGACTTCAGCAGTCTGCTTTCTATTTACTTCCATTCTGTCACATTTATTACCCCAGTTAATCTCTTTAGTGTTTCATCCTGAAATATGTCAAATGTTCAAAAGAATATATGAAACTTATAATAAGATGTGAAAATTAATGGCATGAAAAAAAGTTTGCTTAAACGAACGTTTCTGAAGCCACCGGAATGCCACGTGCCCCTCTCTGATCTCATCCGTCCTCCCTTCCCCAGGCCAGGGCAACAACTACCCAGAAAGTGGAGTTTATCTTTCCATACTCTCCTTTATAATTTCACTACAAATGAAATTTTCTCCAAACCTTGTAGCATTTGTTTATGCATGTTGTAGAACAGGCAAAATAGATGGTCTCGTTCTGTCCGTATGCTTCTACAACTGGTCTCTGTCCCTCTCAACTCTGTGTGTGATTCAACCGTGGTGACACGATCCACTCTTTTCCATGGCTCCATAGAACTGAGGTGTATGGAAAATACCACCATTGACTCCATATCCATGTTTCTGTAGAGGGACATTGGAGGGGCAAAGTCTCCCCTTGTTGGCTCCTACAAACAAGCAATCGTTCTTGCGTGTGGACAGTGCTCGGATAATACGTCAGGATTGTCAGCCCCGCTCTTCAGTGAGGAACCTGAGGCTCCGAAAGCTTAGGTTACTCACCAAAGGCACACAGACTCATAACCAGGTCTTCACTCCCAGTCTTCCCCGCCTCTCAGCTCTTTAAAATCGCCCTCTTCCAAAATTGAGATATTCCCCCACCTTATGCAAGGCAGGGGTAATGACCAACCTATCTCTGTCCCCAGGATTAAAAGCCATTAGGCCGGGCGCGGTGGCTCACACCTGTAATCCTAGCACTCTGGGAGGCCGAGGTGGACGGATTGCTCAAGGTCATGAGTTCAAAACCAGCCTGAGCAAGAGTGAGACCCCGTCTCTACTGTAAATAAAAAGAAATTAATTGGCCAACTAATATATATAGAAAAAGTGAGCCGGGCATGGTGGCACATGCCTGTAGTCCCAGCTACTCGGGAGGCTGAGGCAGGAGGATCGCTTGAGCCCAGGAGATTGAGGTTGCTGTGAGCTAGGCTGACACCACGGCACTCACTCTAGCCTGGGCAACAAAGCAAGACTCTGTCTCAAAAAAAAATCCATTAGCAAATAAAAATATGTTTGCACTTCCTGAGTGTGGTTTTTGTTTTTTTTGTTTTTTTGTTTTTTTTTTTGAAGAAAAGCAGCAGGTATGTTTTTGGGGTTTTTTTGAGACAGAGTCTCACTTTGTCGCCCTGCCTCAGCCTCCCAAGGGACGAGAGGCACATGCCACCATGTCTGGCTAATTTTCGATTTTTAGTACAGACGGGGGTCTCCCTCTTGCTCAGGCTGGTCTTGAACTCCTGAGCTCAAGCAATTCTCCCTCCTTGGCCTGAGTGTGTTTGAATTAAGTTTTCATTCCATACCAGGGAGAAAGGCTAATGGAGGATTTCCAACACTCACAGACTGTGATGAAAGTAAAAGGTTTTTGCTCAACAATTACCTGTTAGAAGGGCTGTCTAAGCTCCAATGCAATCCATGAATTTTGTTCACTGATTCTCCCTGCTATGTGCCACCAACTGGTAAATTCACATAACCCAGGAACAGGCTACTCCCAAGGCCTGCAAGAACATTCCCAAGTCCAATAGAAAGAGTGCAGCTACTTACTAAGCACCTACTATGCGCTAGGCCATTCGTTACCATTAAACTTCCCAACAACCCTTCACCAGGCACCGCTATCTCCATTTTTCTAAAGAGGATGGGAGGATCCAGGCCCTAACTGGTCCAAGGTCCCATAGCTAGTAAATGGCAAAACCAGGAAAGAAAGAAGCCCAAGCCTGGAGCTCCCAAACTCTGATCTTCCTACTAAATCAACACGCCTGGAACAGAATGGTCCACCTCCACCTGGTGCCTAAAACTCAAAGGTATTTAATGTCTTAAACTAAAAGGCCTATTTTAACTTGCCCTAAGCAGAAACCTGATGGTTTATTCTTAAATCTAAAGATAGGAATTACATGGTCCCAAACAAAGATTTTAGTCCATTTGCCTATGTGGAAAAAGTATTAAATACAATAATTCAATGCACAATAGGGCACCACTAGAGGATAATTTGCGTAGCTGAGGTGCAAGTGTGTTTTTCCTATCCATAACTCAAACCTTTGTTAGACATTTTCTAAAGCCTCCATACAAAGTAACACTTGGGGGAATCAACCCTTTAGAGAGAAGGAAATTGATTTTTTTCGAATAAGAAAAAATGCTAATGTACAAAGCAACAAACATGGATGAATGAAGATGAAAAAAGAAAACTACTTTTTACAAGTCTAGAAATCCATCAAGACCCAGACATCTGTCACCTCCTGAACAGACTTTAATTTTAGAGCTTGCTTCCTTTAAATTATTTTTTTCCTTCTCTTCTCATGGTTGGATGAGTTTAACATATGCTTGGGATTTCGCAAACTCGGTTTTGGTAGGTGTGATGTCTAAGAATATCAGAAGCTATTTTATTTTTTTTATGAGACAGAGTCTCACTGTGTTGCCCAGGCTAGAGTGAGTGCCGGGATGTCAGCCTAGCTCACAGCAACCTCAGCCTCCAGGGCTCAAGCGATCCTCCTGCCTCAGCCTCCCGAGTAGCTGGGACTACAGGCATGCGCCACCATGCCTGGCTAATTTTTTCTATATATTTTTAGTTGGCCAATTAATTTCTTTCTATTTTTAGTAGAGACAGGGTCTTGCTCTTGCTCAGGCTGGTCTCGAACTCCTGAGCTCAAACGATCCGCCTGTCTCGGCCTCCCAGAGTGCTAGGATTACAGGCGTGAGCCATCGTGCCTGGCCTCATCACTACCCTTTAACACGCAATCCAGAACCTCAGGAAGGGTCACGTGGAACGAGGAGGCGTCTCCAGGCTGGCGGTGTGGACAGCACCTCTTCTGAACCCGGAGGGTAAACACCAAACAGCACGATGGTTGAAAGCCCCACAGAGATCCTCCTGCGATCCACACCCTGAGCCCTTCTTCGTGACTCTCAACCCCATGTGGAATCAGTTGTCGAATTTCTGTCTTTTGTCTTGGTCTTGGGCAGCTTTGGGAGCTGCCTTCTGACTTTTGGGCAAGGCCTCGCCCCCCTGGCAGATGCCACCGTGTCAGCTTGTTCTGGCCACTGCTCCTCCTTCCTCCACCTCCATTTCGGAGGTACTGTGTAATTTTGAAAGGACAGGTGATGGCCAGCCAACTAAACCAGCTGGATACTAATCTACTGTATGCATTAAACAGCTCCGTTGAGACTGAGAGGCAGGCCATGGTATTCTACAGTGTAAGTAAGTAATCCAAATTGTCCCATATATTTATAGTAGGAAACTAAGAACTACCTGTTTGGTTACTTATAAAATGATTTCTTTATACCTGTGCCAATGCTTCCTATTGTCAGAGGAAAGTGGCCTTGTTTATATGTGGCCTACCTACTCTAAAGGAAGAACTGATGTCCTATAGCACATAATTTTCTCCTCCTGCAAGCCTCCCTTACCAAACCTTCACTTCATATCCCCACCCAGTGCTATTTACATTCAGTTCTGTGTGTTACCTAATCACTTCTTGTATATTCATATATTTGTGTATGTGTGTGTGTTGTGTGTGTGTGAGAGAGAGAGAGAGAGAAGGATGGGGTCTTGCTGTGTTGCCCAGGCTGATCTTGAACTCCTGGGCTCAAGCAATCCTCCCATCTCAGCCTCCTGAGTAGCTGGGATGCTGGGACTATAGGTATACACCAACATGCCCAGCGTTTCCTGTGTATTTTACACATACTTTCACTCTTCATTTGCTCACAAGTTCTTTCAAATAGAATTTCTTATCTCCGAAAGCTATTCATAGAATAGGCACCCAGTGAATGCTTGAGGAAGTGATTCATTTATTCTACATTCCAAGTCACCTTCTAGATACTAGAGCTGCTAAATGTCAGCATTCTGCCAGTGTGAGAGGTCGAGTGATCTATAATCCCATTTTTTCCTGGACTTTTCTGATGAAGCAAATGACAAATGCCATAATATAAGAAAATGGTTTTATTCCTAATTTTTAGTTCCCATACAGTTTACAAATACACTTTTCTTCTGATAATACGGCTTTGCAACTAGCAAAGCAGTTGAACTAACACACCCATAAATACAGGTGGGGAGACAATTAACATCCACTAATGTTTCTCTACATAAACTATTCTTTTAATGTCATTTTTTTTTAAAAAACAATTGCAAAGAGACTACATAATATATGTGGGCAAAGAGGCAATTACGTGAATCTCTTGAAACACTAAATGTATAATAAACAGCATATTATCAACATTTACATGATTCACATCAAAATGATGACATCCTAAAACGTATTCCTTTTAAAGGATAGATTTATCAATAAAATATTACATATCTTTTAATACTCTGGTACAATACTTCTTCATATACTGCAGGAAAATTAATTGTAGGTCTAGTCATCTGCTTAATAAAGAATCCTTTTCCATTAGCTTTTATTAATAAAAGAATCACAATTAGGTCATAAATAAACAGGCAAATTATTAATTACATGATTGGAGGTTTAGGATAAAAACTGGTAAAAATTAGTTTGAGATACAGCAAAGTTATACAATACACTAAAACCAACTGTTTTAATATGCTTGCCTTGTGTGAACTGCCCATAGTGAAAAAAGGAATAAACTTTTTAGTGATGGAAGATACAACAAACTATATTTTGGAACTTATTCTTCAAGAGGAAGAAGGAAAGAGATTTCAACAAAATTAAGGGCTAATACAGACTCTAAGAAAGGCGTCTTGCAATTGGGGAGGCCGTGTGCTTGCTATATAGAAAACTTTATTCTCCCAACAACATACAGAAAATAAAAACTGCACTGGGCTTATATTTATGTCTACAGTCTAAGTTTCCCTTATAGATACTAATCTACAACAAAACACTTCACAATTGCATACCTTTTCACATTCCCCTGAAATAGAAATAACCCAAGATGTCATATTAAGTTCTTAAAACCCCCAGTAAAAGAATCCCCTAAAAATAATCTTGACCATTTTCTTGGCTGTTCCAAAGCAACTGGGCCCCATAAAGAACGCAGACACCAAGAAAGTCCTACCTACGTTTCCTCATCCCCACTTAGCCGCATTTGAAAAGTCACTGATTTCCATGGAGAGAGGACCGTAAGTGTCAGAAGGGCCACACGCTGGACACGAGGTGCCTTTTTATTTATTCATTTTTTTAAAAAAAGCTATTAAGACTCTGAAATTTGGCTTTTATTTTTTTAACCCCAATAACTGCATGCCAGATAATTCCTGCACCCCAAATATAAAACCCTATGCTTATAATTTAAAAATACTCAGCCAGCTATATGGAACATTGTGCATATTTAATGTCTACCAGCAACCTAAAAGTAGACTGCATATGTGTACCTTCGCACCTATTTTCCAGGTAACCTGATTCACCCAGTACTGACTGCTCTGGCCCTGGGCCCCTTGACTTCCTCAGACACCACCTCTTTGGAACTTTCCTTTCCACTATTTTTTTTAAACCTCAAGCTCCCCCCCACACCATCCCAGCCCTTCTGCCTGATTCCATTCCAAGTAAAGTAACCTCATCTGAGAACCTGCAATCACCTTTTACCAAACACACGACAAACCTTAGCAACCAAGGGACTGTCATATGAATCTTGTCCTGGGCATTAAGTTTATATGACAGCATGACAGCTTGCTGACCTCATGGAGGGAAATCTAAATGAAATCAATGTCCTAGAACAAAGCTGACCACGATCAGGTACTTCCATCCCACGTGCAAAAACAACTGATTTTCAGCTACAGGCAGAGACGTTAATGCAGCGGATATATCTGTACAACCAAACCCCTTGTATGCTGGTGAAAGACTTTGTCCCCAAAGTGAAGTCAAGACATTATCACAAAATTGAAGCAAAATGGAGAACGGTTCAATGTGATAATGCAATAAAAAGAACAGGATTCAAGATCCTTTTTGCAAATACTGAACTGGAATCTGTTTCTTGACAGCCCTGCCAGGAAAACAGCAGTCATGGCACTCCCCTAAGAAGGTACTCTCCGGGCCACACCTGTGTTCTGAAGTAACTGTAAGTCCAATGGGTCTTGGGGCAGGCGTGGAGGCATCAGCGGACATTCTATCTGTGAGCATGGCAGCCACTGAGCTCCCAAACGACCTCAGGGTTTCAAGACACTGAAAGACCTCAGAAAGGAATTACTGCCAGGGCTGGATCTAGGCCTTCTTTTGAGGAGCCAGAAGAATCTGAGGAGATCCCAACGTCATGGCAAAGTGGCTGTAGCACTTTATCGTCATTACAAAAGTCAACCCAGGATATTTTCATTGAAATATACTCACTGAGTGGTGATTCAACACATGAGGCAAAGAGGGGTGTCTTTGGAGAAGGCACTTAAGGTAGAACATTAGCAAATCTTACTGCTTGGCTAAAACAAAAATGAGCTAATTCAATCTGGCTGGAAGCCAGTCACGACTGCTCCTTCTCACTGTGGTCTGACTAGAAACCAGTGGCATCAAGAAAGCGTCACATTCCCCACAGTCTGGGGGTGCCCCAATGATGGGGTGGTTCCGCTCTCAAAACCCTAAACACGTCTATCCTTACAAGACCAGTTTTCCCAAGTGCTGGTTCAGAAAATATGCTCAGAGCTGGCAGAATTGGTTCATGAAGCTTCTAGAAGGCCCTCTCTTTATTCCTCAGTCTGACTTTCAGCTTATACCAGCTAGTGTAAGCAGCTTCAGCTTCCCAAGGTCACTAGCAGTTTCTACTTTTGCTAATATAGTTGGTTTTCCATAGCCCTGGCTGTCACAGTCTGTCAGACTGGCGGCCCCCCAGTGAACTGCACCTCTACTGCATGCCCTCTTCTTGAATCTGGGCTGGGCTCCTGACTCGTTTCATCACTAGGGGGCAGTAGAAGGGATGCTGCGACAGTTCTGGACTTAAGTCTTAAGGAGGCCTGGCTGCTTCTGCTTTCAAGCTCTTGGCAGCTCTGAGCTGCACATAGGGGGTCTAGGGACCCTGCTAGTGAGACCACACAGAGGAGGAGAGACCCTGAGGGCTGCACACGGAGAAAGAAGCCCAGCCATCCCAGAGTTTCTGCCAACCTGCTGACCACATGAGTGACCGCCGGCAAGGTCAGCAGAAGAACAGCTCAGCTGAGCCCAGCTCAGAAAGAACAGATGGGGTTTGGGAGGGGTCATTTAAAAATTTGGGGGTGATTTGTCAGCAACATTTGACAACCAAAAACACTAGTCATCCACAGATGCCTTTTTTCTAAATACAAGACAATTACTCAAATGCAAAGAAAATATGGCAAACATTTTCCCACCGCAACCTTCTCACTCAACAGCGAATGGTAATTGGTCAACTGCTAAGAAGAAAACACACCTCTTTATGCTAATTCATAAAAATTTTATGATTTTTTTTCCCCCCATGATTCTTTAATGGTAATGCAAAGGTAGACAGCATCTGACAGTCTCAGGCCCTGGCTTAATTATCATTTAGCCAAAAAAAGAAGCTGTCAAAATGGATTATCCACTACTGGATAAGTGATACTAAATGAAACTGTTCTCACTTCTCTGGGATGTTGTTACTTAATTTTCCCAAATCATTTTTTCTTACAAGTGTCCTATCATCCCCCACAAAGAGAAAACAAATTAAATGGGTTAAGGTTATAAAAAGAAAAACTGCCCATACCTAGAATTTGAATCCATAATTGGCAAAACATAGAGCACAATTTAACTGTTTCCTCAATTTAAAACAAAATTCTATAAAATCTATAACACTGTCTACATTGTAGAGATGATTTCTTATCTGAGGAAATGAGTAATTGGAAATCAGGTACTGTTGAGTGAAAATACAGGTCTTTACATGGTTTCAAATTTTGCTTATTAACACACAATGCAAGCCTTCCAAATCCAAATTCGTTCTTCACATAAACTTTATCTTGCATCCATTCTTGATCTTTTTAGGGAGAGGGTGAAAGTCCACATCTGGGGAAAAAATAAATTAGAGTTTTTAAGGAGCATACATCTAAAGGCTTGACAAAGCATTAAACAACTCTAAAGCAGATTCGAAGCTTTTAAATATACTACCCTTTGAAGTGGGAATTTCAACGTGAAATACTGACATTTTGAGTTTCTAACTTATTAAAACATACATCACACACTTGGGTCACAATCTGAAAAGGTAATTGACAGGGAAGAGACACACAAGATATATAAATTCCCAGCAGAGCTGGAAGGGGCGTCAAAGGCCAGGGGGTCTAGCACCCTGTGTCACACAGCAGGTCAGAAGTCAGGTGAAACAGGAACTCGGGCTTGCTAACTCTCAACCACCCGGGGCTATGTCCCGAAGCTTCCAGATCCCTACAGATCATCCCCAGCACAGCTTGGGTTAACCACCTCTAGTAAGGATTGTAGGAGCAGTGATACCTGCTCTTCACCACCAATATCAGCCATTCCTCTGGAGTAACTAGTACCCCTGCCCCTTGCAGAATTAATTCTGTTTGGTTTCAATACTTAATGAACTCTAGACTAAGTCCACCTTGGAAAAAGAAGTGCAGGGAGAGGAAAAAGGAGGCTGGTTTGTAAAACTCGATTATGGTACACTCTGCTTAAGAATGCTACAAATTATATAAACAATGAACCAATGGAGCACTTGCACTGAAATACCTATTTCTGTGCTGAAGTTTTGGCAGGTCTTCTCATCTGAAACTTTTCTGCTGCTGCATCAGGCCCACGTTTTCATAGACTCTAGCATTATCTTCTCTCATTCTGCAGAGAAAAGGAAATGCAAGACATTTACAAAAATGTAGACCATGCTGTTTAAACTTACTCGGTATTTATAAAGCACACACTGCATTCTCTGGGAACCGGATATGGTGCAGACACAGTTCCTGTGCTCAGGAGCTGCCATTTTCGACAGGGAGGGGAGACATACACATACAGCAATACAATTGCGAAGTTCAAAGTCAACTAAGAGCCTTGAGTCCCTGTGCTCTCTGGGTTTGTTTTAAGGAGGCCTGTAGGATGAGGCATATGAGTGACACCAGGAAGGGGGGTGGGACACACACATTACAGAAAGAAATGATGTTAGCTTCCAGAAGAGGAATCTGAACAGGCAAAAGCCCCAAGCAGTCAGGCAGTGATTAGAGGTCCACTCAGCCCCAGCTCAGGTTAAGGGAAGGGAAACAGCTGGTTTAGGGCCCCAGGAAAGAGCCGCAGCATCGAAGCACCCAGACTCCTTTCTACTGAGCAGGAAGGGGTGATCAGACCCGTCTAGGAGGGCAGGAACCCAGCAGCTGTGGGTGCCAGCCGGAGAGGGGCTCCAGTACAGTACGAGGGTGTCCTGCGTCTGTACCCTCCAGAGCAGACACGGGAATGAGAGGCCAAGAGCCCATTAGCCACAGGCATGCCACTGGTACTAAGGGAACCAGGACAGCTGGCTGTGTTCTGCCAGCATGAAGGGAAAGCTTTCTGGAAAGGACTCAGAGTCCACTGCAAATTACTGCAGAGAGCAATTTAAAATATCAACTTCCCCAGTCAGTCCACCGGGAAGGAAAAAAGCAGGCAGAGAGAAGAGGCAACTTAGAGGAGAGAATACTTCTGCTATATACATTCTTTCCAGGGTTAAATAGAAAGCAAATGTTAATACAAGCCTCATGTATGCTACCTAAAACATTTATATAGAATATTAAAGTCAGCAGGGGTTTAAAAACCTACATCAGAAGCAAACAGAGATAAGATTCTTAGGGGAAAATAAAAAGTAAATGTTATACTAGAGAGTGACTTTAGAATATATAGGAAAATAATAATTTACAATTGCTATTCATATCATCAACTTAAGAAATGTCCTCCTACCATGTTTTAGTGTAAACAAGGAGTCAGCAAAGTTTTTCTGGGAAGGACTAGAAAGTATTTTAGGCTCTGCACACCATACATGGTCTCTGTCATATGTTATTCTTTGGGTTTTGTTTTGTTGTTGAGTTTTGTTTTTGTTTTACAACCTTTTAAGAACCATTCATGGACTATATACAATAACAGGCCATCCCAGCCTGGGCAACATAGCGAGACCCCATCTCTATAAAAAAATTTTAAAAATTAGCTGGACACAGTGGCACAGGCCTGTAGTCCCAGCTACTCGGGAGGCTGAGGCAGGAAGATCGCTTGAGCCCAGGCCCAAGCGAGTTTGAGGGTGCAATGAGCTCTGATGACATCAATGCACTGTAGCCCAGGCAACAGAGCAAGACCTTATACTAAAAAACAAAAAATAAAAATCAGGCCCAAGGCCGGGCGCTGTGGCTCACGCCTGTAATCCTAGCTCTTGGGAGGCCGAGGCGGGCGGATTGCTCAAGGTCAGGAGTTCAAAACCAGCCTGAGCAAGAGCGAGACCCCGTCTCTACTATAAATAGAAAGAAATTAATTGGCCAACTGATATATATATAAAAAATTAGCCGGGCATGGTGGCGCATGCCTGTAGTCCCAGCTACTCGGGAGGCTGAGACAGAAGGATCGCTCGAGCCCAGGAGTTTGAGGTTGCTGTGAGCTAGGCTGACGCCATGGCACTCACTCTAGCCTGGGCAACAAAGCGAGACTCTGTCTCAAAAAAAAAAAAAAAAAAAAAAAAAAAAAAATCAGGCCCTGGCCCAGATTTGGCCTGTGGGCTGTAGTTTGCTGATCCCTGGTTTAAACACCAAAAGCAGACTTCTGTTGACTGGTGGAAAATTAGCAGATCGTAGCTATTTTGACACATTAATGGTCAACTTATTTACTTTTTTTAGCAAAGAGTCTTAACACATCATAAGAGATAGGACCTCTTGCAGTAATCTCCATCCCATCAAAAGAAACATTAGATTCTTCTTGGAGAACCACCGCTTGACATACACATCATCCTATATAATCCTAGCTAGCACAGCAATCAGTTTAGGAAAATTAAATCTTAGTTTAGACACCGTCAATACAATCCATAGAAATTGCCAAAAACTGAGACATGAATCGCTGGGCAACAGTAATGTGCTCCAGTGAAAGGCACGGGCTGCAAAGACTTGTTTTTTTGTTTTGAAAGCCTTTTTTATAGCACTACGTTCAGGTAGAAAGAATTTCCTTCATCACTACTTACTCTGCACAGGGTGGCGTTGGGGTACAAGGCGGGAGGGGACTCTGATCGCCACTGGTCTGGTCCGCTAGAGAATACTTAATATTTGTATACTCGTGCCCTTTCCTCTTGCTTTTCTGAAAGTTGGAAGAGTGCACAAGTGAGGGACTATGATATTTTTAAAGGAATAAAGAAACAAAAAAGGTATTTCACCAAGAGAAAGAGAAATAGACAGGTTACACCTCTGAGAATACTGATCGGTTGACCACATTGTTAAGGAATTCATCCCCTCAGTGTAAATACACCAGATGGGTGAAAAGTACTTTGGAACCATATAATTCAAAAGCACAGAAAGTCATGCGTTTATCAGCTGACTGTATTGAATCTAATGTACCTGTTTCTGAGCTAAAAGAAAACTCACACCATCTTTGCCACGTTAGCATCTAATCATTGATAGTTCATGTGCAACACACATAATGATTTTCAGGTGAACGGCTAGGAAAAGAACTCCAGAAATAAATTCAGTCTAAGTAGAAATGGCACACAGGAACGAAGGACAATAGTGCTCTTATCAGAAACAATAACACACTTTGTCATATCTCCCCTAACCCCTGGAGAAGACCCTAGAACCTTTCAAACTTTGTTGTTGGATCTAATGATGTCCTATGGGGGGAGGGGGCTGCTGCAGAGGCAAAGAAAATGAGCAGGAATGTAACCCCATCTCAGATGTGAAGCGAACTGTATTTGGGGAGACTTCTAGTTAGCTGGTTTATCACCCTCTCCCACTCCTCTATGGGCCTGGAAACAGCCAACTGGCTCCATTTTAGCATTACTCAGGAAAGGCAAACAGCAGAAAGGGTGGCCTTATCCAATAGTCATGTACACGTGGGAACTTTCATGCTCTGCTGGTGAGAGGGTAGGTTGGCACCATCCCTTTAGGACACAATTAGTGGCAGTAGTATTAACTAGTTAGTACCTAGTGAAAAATAAAAAGGCAACCCTGAACACCTACTCCTTAAGAAATCCTTGCACATAAGCCTAAGAGCTGTACAAGGATGGGCTCTGACATGCTATTTTTGATAATGTCCTGGCCGGGTGCAGTGGCTCATGCCTGTAATCCCAGCACTCTGGGAGGCCAAGGCGGGAGGACTGCTTGAGCTCAGGAGTTGGAGTCCAGCTTGAGCAAGAGCGAGAACCAATCTCTACTAAAAACAGAAAAATTAGCCAGGCCGTGGTGGCGTACACCTGTAGTCCCAGCTACTCAGGAGACTGAGACAGGAGATCCTCTTGAGTCCGGGAGTTTGAGACTGCAGTGAGCTATGATCATGCCACTGCACTCTACCCTGGGCAAAAGAGCAAGAACCTGTCTCCCAAAAAAAATCCCAAAACAAACAAATTTTTTAAACAACATAAAAATGACAGAGAAGGCAGATAAGAGATTTGATATACACAGAATTCCTAAAGAAGAAAACAAATAGAAAAGAACATTTCTAAAACAGGAATGTAAGAAAATGTTACTGAAACTTAAAAACAAAAACAAAAAAACCTAAATCTGCATTTAAAAAGGCACACAACATAGGAAAAAGTACACAATCGATCTCTGAAAAATAATCATATGGATCTCCGGGCAGAAAAAGCAAGTCACATCAAGGAGGGATAATCAAACTGATTTTATACTTCAAATTCTGAAAATCCTGTGGGAAAAAGAGATAACCCGAGAATTTTATACCCTACTAAATTATCCTTTCACAGATAAAACTTCTTTAGGCATTTTCATGGATGCAAATACTTGGAATACAATACTGTCTTTAAAACCTACTAATAATGCAACCTAACTAATAGGTTGCATTATCTAATAGGTTGCATTATCAAAATAATCAAACAAAATAAAGAATTCAGAGAAATAGAAACCATGATAAAAGGACTAGAGCATTGATTTAAATACAGTGCCACACTAAACAACTGTGGAAATTATATAAATAAATGTCATGAACTGTGTCAAAAATCAGGAAGTAAAAGAAAAATGTGCTAGTTCTATTTCATAGGAAAAAATATATAAATTAGATCATGAAAACAGTTAACATTTGTGAGCATTTACTTCGTGCAAGGCACTATTTGAACATATCATCTCATTTTAATCCTCAAAACAACCTTTTGAAATGGATACTCTTATTAACCCTATTTCACAGATGAGAAAGGATGCAATTTCTAGGTCATGTAGAGGTTGCATGACCTTAGAGCAGAGGTTGGCAAAATAATGGCATGTGTGACAAATCTAGCCAGGGGCTGTTTTGTAAGCCCTGTGAGATAAGAATAGTGTTTACATTTTTAATAGGTTGTAAATAAATAAAAAAGAATATCCTCTTCTGTGCAATAAGGCAACATTGCCCGCAAAAAAAGAAAAAGAAAAAAATAAAGATATAATAATAAAAAAGAATATCCAACAGAGAGCACATATGGCCTGCAAAGCCTGTATGTTTTACTATCTGACTCTTATACATTAACAGGCAGCTGCTTACCCTCTACTTCCTTGTGCTACTGCAGCCAAGGGGGAAAAGGAACATCCTAGAGGACATGTGCCTGGGTCCCCGGATGACCCTGTGGAACAGAGCTGCCTTCCACCCCCTCACTCCTAAATTGTTGGACTTCTCTGTAGGAGAGAAATAAGCTTCTATTTTGTTTAAGCCACTATTATTTAGCCTCTGTTACAGCAGCCAAACCAAATTATAAATTGATAGAGCAGTCATTACAGAACTTATAATCTAAGGAAGAAGCTGCAAAACAGAAATCCAAGGCAAAAATGTTCCGGTTACACAGTATTTTAATTTTTGGAAAAGCCAATTTCTAAAAAGTAAAGGCCTTGTGAATAATCACCTCTGAGTAGTAGCCACATATATTTTCGGCACTGAAATCTTTTTTTTTTCTTTAATTATTTTAATTTCTTTTTTTTGTTTTTTTAATTTCTTTCTTGAACAGCATTCTAGCAGGCATTGAAATCTTGACTTACATAAGAAACAATCTTTAGAGAGATACAATATAATCTAAAATTAAATATTAAATGCTCTACCTATAGATGCCAAGAAAAAAAAAGACAAGAAAAAAATATTTAAGTATATTTTTAAATAAAAAAAGAGAAAAAAATATTAAATGCAAGAAATGACAGAGAACATTATTTTAAAATATTCTGAAGTTTAAAAATCTTCAGTCACTTAAAATAAAAATTAAAAATACACAATAGGCCAGGTGCGGTGGCTCACGCCTATAATCCTAGCACTCTGGGAGGCCAAGGCGGGAGGATCGCTCAAGGTCAGGAGTTAGAAACCAGCCTGAGCAAGAGCTAGACCCCATCTCTACTAAAAATAGAAAGAAATTAATTGGCCAACTAAAAATATATAGAAAAAATTAGCCGGGCATGGTGGCACATGCCTGTAGTCCCAGCTACTCAGGAGGCTGAGGCAGAAGGATTGCTTGAGCCCAGGAGTTTGAGGTTGCTGTGAGCTAGGCTGACGCCATGGCACTCTAGCCTGGGCAACAGAGTGAGACTCTGTCTCAAAAAAAAAAATAAAAAAAAAATATATACAATAAATAAAAATTGAAGAGTAAACTTGCTTTTTTATTCGATACTTAAAAAAAATTGTGGGTGAAAAAAAATGACATAAGACCTACCATCTCAACAAATTTCTAAATGTACTCTACACACACTGTTATATAGAAGATTGCTATAATTTTTTCATCTTGCATTACTGAAACTCTTTACTTACTGAACATCAACTCCCCATTTTCCCCTCCCTACTCAAATACTTCCTTGAAAATCAAAATCAATATTTCTACATGAACTATTTACAAAAGAATTTTCTAATGAGGAATAATACAAATAGAACAGAAATTATTTCAATGAATCAAAGTAACCCAAGGAAAAGCATAAAATCTTGAAGCTTTTTGGCTTAGGTAGGAAGAGCAAGAAATAAAACTGATTCACAAATCAGATGAGCTTGTATCTTAGTACGGTGGCAGCCCAGGCAGTCTTACAGAGGAAGAAGAATTCTTAGCAGATAGGGGTAGTTTTTTTTTTTTTTTTTTCTTTGTTGACAGTGTCAAAAAAAATAGGGGTTGTTTTGATTTGTTGCTGTGGTTGGAGGGGAGATGGAGGGTAATGTGTTTCTAAGGCCTTGAAAATAATCTGAAATTGATCTGTCTCCACCTCGATTCAGATTCAATGACACAGCATGGTCACCAAGCCTTGTGCAATGTTTATAACAAATCTGACGCCCTGCCAACTGACACACAGCCAAGGTTCAGAGGACGGACCAACCACGAGGCTCCAAAACCACCTGGCACTAAGTATCTTTCCCCATGAAGTAACTCCGATTACATTTTTAAAACTCAAATTACAAAAAATCCAAAAGCCAAGAGCAGGAAGAGAGGGTAAAATGGAAACACTCCTGTCCAGGTTACAGAACAACAAGACTACTTATCCAGTACACTCTGGGTTCAAATTTGAAGACTGCAAACACCTCGATTCCTTCCACATCTAATCATGAAATCTGCTGGTCCTGCTCTGTCCCCTGCTCGGTCAGCCCCACCCACCCTGTCCAAAGCGTGACCACCTGTCACCTCCACTGCTGCGGCGGCTCCTCACTGGGCCCCTGCAGCCACTCAAGGCTGCTGCCCACCCATTCTTCACCCTCAAGCCAGGGTCCGCTTTTAAAGTGAGGATCTTTTTATGTCACTCTCCTGCTTCAAACTCCTCAGTGACTTCCACGTCCCTCTGAATAAAGTCTAAAATTCTTAATACGGCCTACAAGCGTCACCTCCCCCTCCCAACTACAAATCTGGTCTCGGTTTACTTTTCCAATCCCACCCGCCACACCCCACACTCCTCTAACTCCCTCTACTCCAACCATATTGGTTTCATTTCTGTTTTAGGGACGTGACTACTTACATTCCCAGTCTCTGGCACAGTGCCTGGCACATAGTACAACGTCCTTTAATTAACGCAGGAATGAATGAACAAATATGAAAAGGCCTTTTCATTGGACCAAGGAGAAAAGTCTAGGGAAACAGTCAGGGGACATGGGAGCACGGTCTTGTGTCAACTCAAATTTTACAACTGGTAATTTTTTCTATTTTTAGAAGAGAAAGGGTCTCGCTCTTACTCAGGCTGGTCTTGAACTCCAGACCTCAAGCAAGCAATCATCCCACCTCGGCCTCCCAGAGTGCTAGGATTATAGGCGTGAGCCACCGCGCCCAGCCTGATTTCACTCCTTTTGGCTGTGTTATATATCCACTAGTGGGACTGTTAGATCACAGGGTAGCTCTATTTTTAATTTTTTTTTTTTTTTTTTTGAGATAGAGTCTCACTCTGTTGCCCAGGCTAGAGTGAGTGCCATGGCGTCAGCCTAGCTCACAGCAACCTCAAACTCCTGGGCTCAAGCAATCCTCCTGCCTCAGCCTCTCGAGTAGCTGAGACTACAGGCATGCGCCACCATGCCCGGCTAATTTTTTTCTATATGTATTACTTGGCCAATTAATTTCTTCCTATTTATAGTAGAGACGGGGTCTCGCTCTTGCTCAGGCTGGTTTCGAACTCCTGACCTCGAGCAATCCGCCCGCCTCGGCCTCCCAGAGTGCTAGGATTACAGGCGTGAGCCACCGCGCCCGGCCTCTATTTTTAATTTTTCAACGAACCTCCCTACTCTTTCCCCTAATGGCTTTATTAATATACATTCCCACCAAGAATGTATAAAGATTCCTTTTTTCCACACCCTCGATGACACTTGTCATTTTTTGACATTTTAATAACCATCCTAACAGGTGTAAGGTGATGACTTACTGTGGCTTTGATTGTGTTTCTCAGATGACTAGCAATGCTGAGTGCCTTTTCATACACCTGCTGGCCATTTCTATGTCTTCTTTGGAAAAATGCCTATTCAGGTCCTTTGCCCATTTTTTAATTGGATTATTTAAAAATTGGGGGTGAAGGCTGTTGAGTTGTAGGGGTTCCTTATATATTTAGGATATTAACTCCTTATTGGATATATGGTTTGCAAATATTTTCTCCCATGTCATGGGCTGCCTTTTCATTCTGTTGATTGCTTCCTTTGCTCTGGAGAAACTTTTAAGTTTTATGTAGTCCTACTTGTTTATTTTTCCTTTTGTTGTCTGTGCTTTTGGTGTCAAATCCAAAACACCACTGCCAAGAGCAATGCCGTGGCACTTTCCCCATGTGCTTTCTTCTAGGAGTTTTGCAGTTTTAGGTTCATTGTTTCCTGTTCATTTATAAGAAAGACCTTTCCTTTCTCCCTTCATGTATATCAGAATGGGTACATTACTATGACTTTTGTTGTTTTTGCTTAAATTGTCCCAAATTTGACTAGTGGTTAACTTTTCAAGTTGGTTCTTGTGTCCTTTGGACTGGTTCCCATTTTTGAGCACTTCTTAGACTTTAGACACCATAAGATGGTCCAAGTTCATTTTCTCCTTTCCCAGCCATTTTTCAAAGCAACTCTGATTTCTTTTGGTGAAGAGTGGTATTTTGAAACCAAGATCTGGGCACTGAGTGTGCTTGTTTATACTGAGATAAATACTGTTCTTTGACTTGCTAATTTGCTACTTAATTACTGCTCCATTTGTGTTCTCGCTCTGTGAAACCTCACATATGTGTTTTGTGTGTCTGTGTGTGTGTGTGTACAGATGGCCCCCAACTAACGATGGTTCAACTTAGGATTTTTGACTTTATGATGGTTTGAGAGCAATACAACCATTCTGTTTTCCACTTTCAGAATAGTACTCAATATAGTACATGAGATATTTGACGCTTTATTATAAAATAAGCATTCTTGATGATTTTGCCCAACTTAGGCTAATGTAAGTATTATGAGCATGTGTAAGGCAGGCTAGGCTAAGCTAGGATGTTCAGTAGATTAGGTGTGTTATATGTCTTTTTGACTTATAATATTTTCAACCTATGATGGACCTATCAGGACGTAGCCCCATTGTAAGTCAAGGAGCTTTACGGATCTTAAGTATTCTCACCACACACAAAAAAATAACTATGTGAGATGATGGATGTGTTATTTAATTTCATTGTGGAATCATTTTCGATATATATGTATATCAAAATATCATGTTGAAGGCCGGGCGCTGTGGCTCACGCCTGTAATCCTAGCTCTCTGGGAGGCCGAGGCGGGCGGATTGCTCAACGTCAGGAGTTCAAAACCAGCCTGAGCTAGAGCGAGACCCCGTCTCTACTATAAATAGAAAGAAATTAATTGGCCAACTGATATATATATATCAAAAAATTAGCTGGGCATGGTGGCGCATGCCTGTAGTCCCAGCTACTCGGGAGGCTGAGGCAGAAGGATCACTCGAGCCCAGGAGTTTGAGGTTGCTGTGAGCTAGGCTGACGCCACGGCACTCACTCTAGCCTGGGCAACAAAGCGAGACTCTGTCTCAAAAAAAAAAAAAAAAAAAAAAAAAAAAAAAAAAAAAAAAAAAAAAAAAAAAAAAAAAAAAAAAAAAAAAAAAAAGCCGGGCGCGGTGGCTCACGCCTGTAATCCTAGCACTCTGGGAGGCTGAGGCGGGCGGATTGCTCGAGGTCAGGAGTTCGAAACCAGCCTGAGCAAGAGCGAGACCCCGTCTCTACTATAAATAGAAAGAAATTAATTGGCCAACTAATATATATATAAAATTAGCCGGGCATGGTGGCGCATGCCTGTAGTCCCAGCTACTTGGGAGGCTGAGGCAGCAGGATTGCTTGAGCCAGGAGTTTGAGGTTGCTGTGAGCTAGGCTGACGCCACGGCACTCACTCTAGCCTGGGCAACAAGCGAGACTCTGTCTCAAAAAAAAAAAAAAAAAAAAAAAAAAAAAATATCATGTTGAACATTTTGGATATGTACAATTTTTACTTGTCAAATATATTTAATAAAGCTGGAAGGGAAAGGCAGTGAAGAAAACAGAAAGGTATTATGGGAAACAGGTTATTAACACAATCTGTATTATCTACCTACAAGATATTATTATAACGTACAAGGGAAAAATAGTAACTTACAGTAGAAAACTGACAGACATCGCCTCATTCAAGTGATCAAAGTTACCACCACCAGTAATGAATCAAATTATCATTGTGCTGATGGCATGTACTAAGAACATAACATTACTTCCGTGACAGTCCTGTCAAAAATACATGACCTGAATCTAATCAAGAGAAAACATCAGACAAGTCCAAACTGAGAGGCATTCTACTAAATAATTGGCCTGAACCCTTCAAAAAGGTCCAGTTCATGAGACAGAAAGGATGACTGAGAAACTGTCCCAGATCAGAGACTAAAGATACATGACAACTAAATGAACTGTGTGACCCTAGGCCACACGAAGGATATTGGTAGGACAAACTGGCAAAATCTGAAGTTTGAACTTAGTCTGAAGGTTAGATGATAGTATTATATCAGTGTTAATTTCCTGATTTTGATCATTGTACTATTGGTTATGTAAGAGAATGTCCTTATTTTTAGAAAGTACACATTTTCCAAACATTTAGAGGCAGAGGGGCATAAATGTTTGCAACTAACATTTCGTTTGAAAAATTTACAGAAATATGGCTGGGCATAGTGGCTCATGCCTGTATTCCTGGCACTCTGGGAGGCAGGAGGCACTTTCTGAGGCAAGAGGATTGCTTAAGTTTAGGAGTTCCAGACCAGCTTGAGAAAGAGCGAGACCCCATCTCTACTAAAAACAGAAAAAATTAGGCAGGCATGGTGGCATGCACCTGTAATCCCAGCTACTCGGGAGGCTGAGGCAGGAGGATCACTTGAGCCCAGGAGTTTGAGGTCGCAGTGAGCTAGGCTGACGTCACTGCACTCTAGCCCTGGCGACAGAGTGAGATTCCATCTCAAAAAAGAAAAAGTACACACACACACAAACACACACACACACACATACATGTAATTATTTTAAACAGAGAGAATAAACGGATAAGTTAGGTGTGTTAAAATGTTAACAGTCAGGAAAGCTGGGTAAAGGAAATCCCATGCACTGCTTCTGCAAATAAAAATTGGTTTTTTTACTACTGTAAATGGAAGTTAACAGAAAAGTCTACCTCCAAGTAGCCGGCAGAGTGTGAGAACTGTTTATAACACTTGAGAATTTTCTCGATCTTGCTTTGTCTGCACTTTATCCTGCATTCCCACATCTGATTCTGTATTTCTCTTCTTCCTTTCCCACGGCTCTTCACCCCTGTCATTTATTTATTTTTTGCTGATCTGTCTTTAGCAAATTCTTTTACTCCCAAACGTCCTCAGTGCTTCATAATTTTGGACATGACTATATTACAAAATGATCAATTATCCCAAATGAATTTTGTCCTTTGGCCTAATTTACAAATCAGGTGGGTTTCAGGTTTTTTGTTTTATGTGGAGATTAATGCTTAATATTTTTAAGTCTGCCACCTAAACCTTCTACTAAATGAAAGTGCTTCTTACTTTCCTGACTGATTCAAACCATACGATGCAGAAAACTAGACGTTACAGGATATCATTTTTGCAAATAAATAATCTAAGCCTGCACGATTTTAAAACTTCAAAAGTCTATACCCCAAACAGCAGCCAATATGCTCCCTAGCACCTATCAGCACCAAAAGTACTGGCTGAATGAATGAATGAATGCAAACATTCTTGGGGTTGGATTTCAGGACATTCATTTTTCTATATTCTGTAACATTTAAATTATTAAGGAGCATAGTTTGCTTTCATCCCCTGCTTCTCCCCACCCCAAAAAGGCAGCAATAAAGATTTTTTTTGAAGTGGTTCCTAAATCCAAGCTACAACCTCAGAGTTAACGTCAGAGAGACCCTACAGCAATGAGAAAATGTAAAGTGCTATAAAAGCTGTGGAAGGAGGGTCCCTAAATTCTCTAAAATAAGGATAAAAACTAGCTGGGCATGGTGGCTCACGCCTGTAATCCTAGCACTCTGGGAGGCCGAGGCGGGTGGATCATTTGAGCTAAGGAGTTCGAGACCAACCTGAGTAAGAGTGAGATGCCATCTCTACTGAAAACATAGAAAGAAATTAGCTGGACAACTAAAAAAGATATCTATAAAAAAAAATTAGCCGGGCATGATGGCACATGCCTGTAGTCCCAGCTACTCGGGAGGCTGAGGCAGGAGGATTGCTTGAGCCCAGGAGTTTGAGGTTGCTGTGAGCTAGGCTGATGCCACAGCACTCTAGCCCAGGCAACAGAGTGAGACACTGTCTCAAAAAAAAAAAAAAAAAGGTAGGAAAAAGTAGGATAAAATTTCTAAATGAAATAAAGAGAGCTTTTTTTCCCCTAGCTGTTGCAAGCAGGGCTACATCATGTGTTTTAAAATATCCCTGAACATTTTCCAACTTGTAGCAACTGTGCTATGTTCACTTTGTATTTATTAGGCGTCCTTCCCTTTGGGCAACTGTTTGCTACATTATCCCCGGCCCAAACTGAGTCTAATGGCAGATATGCATACAAAATAACCTATAGTAACCATCTAAATATTTCATAGCACCTAAAATAATACAAATTCAGATTTAAAGCACTAACATTCAAAACTGGTATCTTGTTAATTATTTGACCTTGCATTTCTATACATATACTGTTTCTGAAGATGTTTTTGCACAATGAAACAAAAGCATTGTGTGAGCTGAGATCCTCCTGAACTCATTAGCAGGCACCTTGCTTTAGCTAACCGAACTTTGATAATGTGCTGCTATTCTGCTAGGCTAAAAATCTTTCAAATAGGTGGCAGGTCCCATTTTGAAAAGAGCTTAGTTCCCACTTTGAGAAGCTGAGTTCTCTGGAAGGGAAGGAACAAGGCAGGCAAACGTCACCCATGTTTAGACACGAACACACACACACACACACACACACACACACCCTGCCTGTAGTACAGCTATAGGGTTGGGGGGGAGAGACACGCACAGCCCCCAAAAGAGCAGCTCCCCCTCATTTCCCTCATCTCAGCATATTCCTAATTAACCCAGCTTTGTGTCCGTTATGAATAGCTTCAGATGGAAAGGCTCCGATTCCACATTCTTCTTCATTATGCACAGCTTATTAAAACTGAAATTTCTCTGTTTCCAACTCAACCAAATTAGGGGTTCAAACTGCCATGTGCTATTAAGAGCGAGGCATTCATTTTAAGAAAGGGAAGCAGGATAAACATGGCCCGGATCAAAGCTGGACCAGGCTGGAAACTTCAAGGCCTTGAGTTCTAAGCTTGCTCTGGGAGCCTGGGAACGTCATAACCTTTCTGCGTGGCAGTCCCTCGACCTGGCAGGCCAGGACGATGGCATGGTGCCCCACCCTAAGCTCCTCCGGACTGAAAATTCATAGCTATGAAGAAGGGAATAACGACCAGTTTCCAGAGGGGCTCCTTTAGTTGGGAACTCGTTTCCCATTCCCAAATAAAAACGGCTGTATATCAGAGCCCGTCCTCCTGCTCAAAAGGAGGGCATATATCCAAGAGGCCTAGAAAGAAAATGAAAATCCAAGTGTCCGCCCCCCCAGGCTGATACCTGCTCTTCTTCGATCCTGCGCTGTAGTGTTTCAATATAATGCTGGACGGCCATATAGATGAATCGGTACTGTGCTTCTGTCTGGACCATCCCTGACCTCTGAGACCGCACCATCTGGATGGTTTTGGGAACGTCGATGTCGCAGTCAACACCTACAGAGCAAACACCACAAAGAATCAGGAGAAACTGCACGGCCAAGAGGAAGTTATTTAAAATTACATTGTTTTAGGCCAGGCGCGGTGGCTCACACCTGTAATCCTAGCTCTCTGGGAGGCCGAGGTGGGCGGATTGCTCAAGCTCAGGAGTTCGAAACCAGCCTGAGCAAGAGCGAGACCCCGGCTCTACTATAAATAGAAAGAAATTAATTGGCCAACTAATATATATACAAAAAATTAGCCGGGCATGGTGGCGAATGCCTGTAGTCCCAGCTACTTGGGAGGCTGAGGCAGGAGGATTGCTTGAGCCAGGAGTTTGAGGTTGCTGTGAGCTAGGCTGACACCACGGCACTCACTATAGCCTGGGCAACAAAGCAAGACTCTGTCTCAAAAAAAAAAAAAAAAAATTAAAAAAAATTACATTGTTTTGCTTTAGAAGCAGGGTCTCTCTACGTTGTCCAGGCTGGACTTGAACTTCTGGGCTCCAGGGATCCTCCCGCCTCAGCCTCCCAAGTAGATGAGACTACAGGCATGTGCTACTACGCCTGGTGAAATGCACAATTTTTAGTAGACTTGGAGATAAAGCTGGTTTAGTCTTTGCTGTTTTAACTGAACGTGTCCCAACAGCTACAGCACTGAACTTCCGACCAATACCAGTGATCCCAGATCACGTGATAAAGTGTGGGAGGTGGGGATCCCCACTTTCTAGCAGCACGAGGCTAAGAGGCTAGGTAGAGATCGCTACTACCTGTGACACAAAAGGCCAGAGCCGTGGGGTCCACACCTCCTAGACTTCATTTTGTACCAAAAGCTCAAACTGCATCACTTCTGTTCCCAGGCAGACATATTAAAGTCTTCAGCCCAGATTTTTATTCTTCTCTTCCCTCAGCTCTGTCAGTAGCTCTTTCCTTCCAGAAACTCAAAACAGGAACTGCAGCTTCTTGCCCTTCAAATGACCTACCTTTCTCTCTGATGATGTCAATAAGGATATCAATCACAATGAATGTCCCTGTCCGGCCAATTCCAGCACTGTAGGAAGAGGGACAAAAAAAAAAACACAGACAACAGAGTCATTCATGGGGGGTTTCCTACTCAAAACCACGCTATTAATATTAATAGAAACAATGTCTGCTTATTTGTAAGATCGTCTATTTATGTCTGAAAATATGTTGGCAAAGGGCATAGGGCTTTGGAGTCAGCCCAGCCTGCTCTCGGAGCCCAGCTTCCCCACTACAATGTGCCTGATGCGAGTCCCTTAACCTCTCGGACCCTCAGTTTCCTCATCTGTGAAATGGGGGCAGCAGCACATACCTCATAGAAAGTATTGTGAGGATCAAATGTGAATGATGTATGAAAAACACTTTGCTCAGAGGCTGGCACAAAGCTAGTGCTCAGAAAATGGTGTTTTTTTTTTTAAACTGGGACAAATAAGAAGTTTCACCTATATCCTCTTGCCCAACAAAAGAATGAGATTTAGGGAACCACACTTTCCCCGGTGTGATCATGAAGCCCAAACTTGAGCATCAACAGTCCACACACTCTGGTGTAGAGTCCACAGCTTCCATCCAAGGCTTTGGTGGGAAGCAGGCAGACCCTTGGGAAGCAAACAAGTGTAGTGGCAGGAGAAAAAATAGATCTTAATTACACGGTAGAAGAGAAGAGAATCACAGCCAAAGAGATGAATCCTAGATTACTATATTAAAAAAGAAAACCAAGCAAAAAACGACTAGGCTAAGGGATCTTTGAGAATAAGGTATGTGTCCACCCCACCCCACCCCCACCACCCTGACACCTGGCAGCCCTGCAGGGCCTATGAGAAATATACTTTGGGGCCAAAATGTCCCTTAATGTAGTTTGCCCATACCTCGAATAGATACTAAGTTTTCCCTACAGTTAAAGGGCTGGGGGTGGGTAGGTGAAAGCAAGCCGTGGGTGCTAGGAGACGGGGACAGGCTGTGGCCTGGAGAGGCGGCAGGGGCTGTCACCTGCAGTGCACTACGACTGGCCCCGCATCCATGATGCCCTCCTGCTTGTGGTGGACCTCCTCCAAGAAGTCCAGCACGCCCCCGGGGTCACTGGGCACTCCGTGGTCCGGCCAGGTCCGAAAGTGGTACTGCCAGACGGTTCTCTCCGTATTCCCCTGGAGTAGAGCCAAGAAAAACCAGAAAAGAATTAAATAAATCAAGGGGTTGAGGGATGACCCGGTTCCAAGTTCACCTACACCCTGCGAGAGCCAATGGAGCTGGGAGGCAGGGCCTCCGTCATGAGAAGCGAGATGCCTAGTACGACAGTTCGTCCCGGGCCAACTCTCTGAATCACCAACAGCAGGGAATGCCACGGTCCCTCCTCATCTATGTGCCATTCAGCTCTGCAAGCAACTGAGGACTGAGGGACTCGGGTCTCTCCTCCCAGCAGAGAAGGAAACAGACATTTGTTCCTGTTTATCATCCTTTTATATCCAACCCTCCCCACCAAACACACACACACACTTTTATTAGAGTATCATCGTATTTTTAACTTCTGTTGAATGCAAAGTAGAGAAGACAGGCTTTGCCATCAGATGGCTGGATGCAGGCTTAATTCCCAGGCATTCACACTGTGGCCCCTGGACATCTCTAAGCCTCAATTTCTTCATTTCCAAGTGGGAACAATGACCTCCGTCTCACAATACCATTGCAAGGATGCAGTGAGCTCACTGAAACACACACAGCCACGGCCCAGCACACACTCAGAGACTCAGCGCATGGTGGCTATTGTGAAGAGGATGATCATAAAGATCAACAATGGCACCAAGACCACAGAAGACCCAAAAGCATCATGTTTCTGGATCTCTCCAGATTAGGTAATTATAGCAGCACTATTCAATGCTACATCTTCTTCCCTATATCTGGAGACAATCCAAGCTAAGTGACATTTTTAAAAGGGATTTAAAAAGACATTTTAGGCCGGGCGCTGTGGCTCACGCCTATAATCCTAGCTCTTGGGAGGCCGAGGCGGGCGGATTGCTCAAGGTCAGGAGTTCAAAACCAGCCTGAGCAAGAGCGAGACCCCGTCTCTACTATAAAAATAAAAAGAAATTAATTGGCCAACTGATATATATATAAAAAATTAGCCGGGCATGGTGGCACATGCCTGTAGTCCCAGCTACTCGGGAGGCTGAGGCAGGAGGATCGCTTGAGCCCAGGAGTTTGAGGTTGCTGTGAGCTAGGCTGACGCCACGGCACTCACTCTAGCCTGGACAACAAAGCGAGACTCTGTCTCAAAAAAAAAAAAAAAAAAAAAAAAAAGACATTTTAAAGCAAGAGAGAGAGAGGGTAACTATACCAGCGTCCACCACCTTGAATTGAATGCATTTAATTTGCCAATGTCATGAAAAAAATTGCCTTGATGTTACCGAGTGACCTAAAAATCAGGCGGCTACATGGGTCACAGGAAGGACAGTCAGGGAACGAGAGACCCACCCCAGTCTTAGGGCACATCCGTGCCTCTCCTCCTCGGCAATGGCCAATGGGACCCCTGCCCCGGCTTCTCCCGGGGAGGTCAGGAGGCTTAAGTGAGATCATGTGACAGCACTTTAGAAATGATGTGATGCTAAGCAAAAAGGAGGTCATATTTTATTAGCAATTCAGGAGAAATGATGAGTCCGCTGCCACACCCGTGTCAGGGTCTGAAACACAAAGCCATACACAAAGCCGATGTCGCCCATACCTGCTACTCAACATATCTGGTAGTGAGACAGACAATTTATCACTTAATCTGAAGAAAAATCTAACCGCTACTCAGAAGCCCCTGATAATGAGAAGACGGGCACTTTATCACCAAGCTGAAGACAGGCCTATCTGAGTCTTTGCCCAGTGTCCTCTAAATCTCGCTCTATTTCTACACGACAGCCACCTTGTTCCAGCTGCTCTCACCGTCTCTGCGACAGGCTCAGCCTCCCCCACCCCACCCCGCCCCGCCGACATCAGAAACCTAAACAGCCACCCTGGGCCACCGCCGGTCACTCCGGTCCCCTGACCACCTCGTGGAGCCCCTCAGACACTGGGCGCTCACCCCAATTTCCACCTGCCTCCTCTGCTCCCTGCTCCCTCTCATCCAGCCAGAGGGCCACGTCCTGTGGTGACAACTGCTACTGCTCTCCACCACACGCCGCCACTGCGACCTTCCCCCCCGTCCACTGTACCAGCGGGCACAGCCCCGGGCCTAGACAAACCGCCTACTTTCTGTCATGTGCCCAAGGAGCAGAGTGTCCTTGGAGAACAATCAGATGATTGATGTCACTAAATGTTCACGTTCACCACTCACCTGGGTGCTCAGCACTGCCCAGAAACGTCTGGATTTCTCGCCCTCCTACACTATTACTATTTCACACTTCTCCTTCCTCAAAGAGTCTGTCTTCTTATGTCCTTCAACTGCCAACTGAAGGCCGTGCCTCACGCCTCCGAGAAGATGGAGAAATCCATCCTATCAGCCCACCTACCAGCATCTGCGGCCACCTTCTCCTCTCGCCCTCCTGTTGCCTCAGAAGAAATGTCCCTCCATTTTCTAAAATCGATCTGTCCACGACCTTACGTTCCATCTCCCCTCCTCGTCCGACCTCCACCCCTGCCTCCCTGACTTCTCTACTTTGCTGAGCCATCTCAGGCTTTATGTGTTCACAGGAAGATTCCTGGTCCTCCCTCCATCCTCAAATCCACCACCGTCCACCCCACTTCTCAAGCTAGAACGCCACTGGTCATCCTGAACGCCACCCTTGCCCTGTGTGCATTCCATCGTCAAACCTGTGCACGCTCGCCTCCACGGTGACCTCCACAGTGACCTCCATGGTGACCTCCGTGTGGGCCTCTTCTTTCCAGCACCCCTGCCAGTGACTTAGTTCAAGCCCTCTCATCTTTAGTGACGTCCCCTAAACCAGTCCTCATCCCTGGACCCCCTCTCCAATCTCTACAGCCAACTGTGGCTGCCTGCTGCATTTAGGGTCAACCCCAACCTCCTGTCCTGACTCAGACACTTTGTTCCTTATGCCTTAAAAACCTCCCTCCCCCTCTGGCTTAGCCCCAAGAGCCAAACTGTCCCCACGCCCTGCAGACTCTGCCTCCAGGCGCCCCTCACCTCCACTACTTCTCTTCCTATTCGCTCTGACGCTTTACTCAGAATATTCCCTTCCCAAGGAAGGAATAAGAAGTACAGCAAACAAGGACGACTGCTGAAGTCTCTGGATACGTGGAGAGGAGGCATCAACCTGGACCCCGGGTTCCATGCAGATTGACAGATAAAGTTCAGATTCCTTAACCTGATAGTTGAGACCTCCCTTCACTCTTTGAAGGATGATCTTTAAAAAAAAAAGACAGATTCTTCCCACTTGGCCCCAATCTCTCTCTACCCATTTATTCCCTCAATTCCCCACTTAACCTCTGTTCCCCGAAATCCTATTTTCCTACGGTTTGAACTTCGGTACCAGAGCTCAACCAGCATCTGCACCCGGGAAGCCCTCTCCCCGCCGTCTCCTTCCATAGAAACCTGACCCCTAGAGGCCCAGTTTCCAAGAAGGCCTCCCGGGTGCCCCAGCCAGAAGGGAGCCCCACCCTTTGCTGTACCAGGCACTTTAGGCACGTGCTGCAGCCTGAATCTGCTCCGGAGCATAACTATTTGCATACATGGCTTCTTGCGGCTATGTGATTGTAATTCCATGAGGGCAGAGGCAGTTTCCTTCATCTTTGTCTTCCCAAAAGAATTTGAATAAGTAAGCCCCTCTAAACATGAAATTAAAATTAATCTAGGCCAGGCACAGTGGCTCACGCCTGTAATCCTAGCACTCTGGGAGGCCGAGGCGGGAGGATCACTTGAGGTCAGGAGTTTGAGCTATGAGGATGCCACTGCATTCTAACCAGGGTGACAAAGTGAGACATGGAAAAAAAAAAAAAAAAAATCCACATCTAATCCTATTTTGTATTGTAAAGTTAGTCACTCCAGAACCAATCTTGAACTATGTGCAGTTAAGCCGATCTAATGCATGGAATTTGATCACAAATAGGCCTCAGGACCTTTGCACTTACTGCAATACTCTTCTCTCAACCTGGATGTCCTCCACCTTCAGGTCTCAGCTCAGGTGTCACCCCCTCAGAGACCCTCCCTATTTACTCCATCTCGAGTACCTAGTCACGCTCAAACACACTACCCTGTGGCCTTTATAGACCAAGCACAATCAGAAAGCTGTGTTGGTTATTTACTTTGAAATCTTTCACCTCCCTAGGCTTGGTGAGGGCAGAGACTGCACCTGCCTTGTTCACATCTAGTGCCTGAACCGTACCTGGCGCGTAGAAGGCAACCAAGAAATACGGCTACTGAAGCAATGAGTGAACAAATGCATGAATACTCATAACCATGAGTGACTGCACGACTCTGAATGACTGCATACCATAAACAGTTACCAACGTCTCTAAAATACGACAATATACTTACTTGTCCAACCTTGGAAAGTTTAAGTTCTCTTAACGTATAGTCATGGGCGGCACTTTCTTTGACGTTCCTAACGCGCATGACCCCATATTCTTTCAGGGAATACTCATCTGGCCAGTATTTGACACATTTACTCTGGAAGGGATTAGAGAAAAGACAGTTAGTCTCTGTGGATTCTGAAATAAAACCTAAACCAGCAGCAAACAAATGTTCAAGTCTCGCTTCATGACCGCTAACGTGGAAAACGGCCTGCCGAGCATCTTAGCATCTGTTAGGTTTTCAAAGAAAAGGAGAGAAGAGTTCTCAAAATAAGAAAAGCAGGTGCTCGGAAGAAGTGGGATGAGAAAGGCAGCTTGTGTGGAGTTGTCTGACCCAACCACCTGGCAAAACAGTCAGTGTTTGTTTATTTAACTCTAAAGAATCAAAGATGCAAAGGGATGGGAAGAGACCCATTTGGGAGTGCAGTCTAGCAACCGCTGAGTTTTGAACTCTAGAGCTCTGCCAGTCACCCTATAGCAAAGGCAAGCCCAGGCTCTGGAGGGGGACGGGCTGCCCGCTGAGCCAGACTGTCTGCTTTCCTTCCCGGCAGCGTGGGAGGGCTCTGTGCCTTATCTAACCTAAGTGTGAATAACTCTATGGCAGAGAGGCAGCCCATGGCGTTTGAAACCAGCTGCTTTTTCTATATCCAGCCCCATCTGATACCTACTCTACACGTCACTTTCCCTTAACTGGATGCCTGGGGACGCCAAGCCTGCAATAGCTGCTGACTTCAAGAGCAGGCGGATTGAAAAATAAGGCACCGAGAAAATCATTCCTGCTGCCAAAAAGGAAGCTATTTCGCTCAATAAGAGATGAGTCTGCATCTATGCGGTGATGTGTCCTGGGCAGAGAAGGCTTTTGTGTTTGCTTGTTTTCTAGACGCAGTCACCCACACCACTCCCTTTCTTGGTTTTCACCAAAACACAAATATCAACAAGAGAAACTTATCTTGTATGTTAAGAGGACAGAGAAATTTACAGTTATAAAATTGGAAATACGAGAGCAGTCGTACACATCACCATAGTCATGAGTCACTGAAAGAAAGAAAAAAGCATGGTAGGAGGAAAGTTCAGAAGGATGTGGCCTTCATTTCTTATTATTCTGAATTCAGCTTTCCCTCTAGTATCTTGTACATCCAAACACCTCTCTGACAGATCTGATACAATTTTTAGTTTCCCCAAAAAACACTTCTAATAGAGGCTGCACCCAATGCTGTCACTGGCCAATCAATGCTGCGGAGTGTTCCGACTCACTACAGAGAACTCACCAGAGAACACAAAATTAAATCATGACTCCAAAAAGGACATTTTTGCTGACTTTAAACATCTGCAAACTGCTGCGGCCTCCCCCCCACCCCGCCCCAGTTTTCCAAACTCTCAGGTGAACCTTGGCAAACAAACTCTAAAATGTGAGAATTAAGGCCGGGCGCTGTGGCTCACGCCTGTAATCCTAGCTCTTGGGAGGCCGAGGCGGGCGGATTGCTCAAGGTCAGGAGTTCAAAACCAGCCTGAGCAAGAGCGAGACCCCGTCTCTACTATAAATAGAAAGAAATTAATTGGCCAACTGATATATATATAAAAAAATTAGCCGGGCATGGTGGCGCATGCCTGTAGTCCCAGCTACTCGGGAGGCTGAGGCAGGAGGATCGCTTGAGCCCAGGAGTTTGAGGTTGCTGTGAGCTAGGCTGACGCCACGGCACTCACTCTAGCCTGGACAACAAAGTGAGACTCTGTCTCAAAAAAAAAAAAATAAAAAAAATAAAATAAAATAAAATGTGAGAATTAATATGTTATCTTTTAAAATAAAGCCCGGGAGTCCAGGTGGAGTCCACAGTCTGTTTTTTCTTCTGTGCACTGGACAACCAAGAGTAGGTTGTCAGGCCTATGGAGAGAGTAAAAGCCCATAATGTCATCCCCAAGCGAAGAGGAAGAATGGGGAAGCAGGCAGGGACTGGGATGAGGCAGTAAGAGGTGGAATAAGCGATTCGGCCCAACGCCTATCTGCCCTAGGAGCTTCCGGCAGCTCTTCTGAAAGGGACTGTCACTGATTCCTCTGAAGCAACACAGGACACCTCACTTCACAGTCCCCAAGTCCTCTGAGAACAGGTGACCTTCTACAGTCACAATCAGGCACTAAGCTGAATGAAGGGCTTCAGTCTTCCTATCCACGTTTGGGCACGTAACACTAGCCTGAAGCAGAAACTACAAAGACGTTTTAATTGGTTCATTAATTCAAGAACACCTAATGTTACTGCAGGCAGCTGCTAAAGGAAACCTTTGTTTCACAATGACCAGATCTGGCCTCAAAGGTATTTGAAAGCGTACCACCTAGGAGTACAACAATGAAAGTCTTACAAAAATCATACTGCCCTTTGCAACAGATATGAAAATTACATTAGGAGGGCTAAAATCCAAAATTCCCCATCTGTCTGAGGTTTAATTTATAGGTAGGACTGCTACATTCCATGCAATTCTTATATAAACCAATTAAAGAATGTCTAAAAAAAGAATTTTGACTAGAACGCAAATAAAAACACAGAACTTTTCCGTATTAAAAAAACCTGCCACGGTGGACTCACTTTGGGATAACACAGACGGCTGTCACTCAATAAGATTTGTCTGCTCTTCTATAGATGTAGGATGTTAAAATTTAAAAAAAAACTCGAGGTCAGGAGTTCGAAACCAACCTGAGCAAGAGCGAGACCCCGTCTCTACTATAAATAGAAAGAAACTAATTGGCCAACTAATATATATAGAAAAAATTAGCCGGGCATGGTGGCATATGCCTGTAGTCCCAGCTACTTGGGAGGCTGAGACAGAAGGATCGCTTGAGCCCAGGAGTTTGAGGTTGCTGTGAGCTAGGCTGACGCCACGGCACTCACTCTAGCCTGGGCAACAAAGCGAGACTCTGTCTCAAAAAAAAAAAAAAAAAAAAAAAAAAAAGTGTCATGAAATGTGGAGAGATGGGCACTAGGCAGCTGCTGCTGGTGGAGGTGAATGTTGGGACAACTAGTCTGGCAGACAGGTAGGCAGAGTTAATTAAAATGGACAGCATGCACATCCAGTGACCTAGCAATTCTTCCTGACATCTATCTAACCCAGAGAAACACTTGCCACGTGCAAATGAAGGCGAGAACAAGATTATTCACTTTAGCACTGCTTGTAAGAGCAAAAACTGGGACACTTAAGGGCCCATCGACAGCATAGTGGTTAAATAAATTATGGTACATCCACAACACAGAATACTACACAATTGCAATAGGCCAACGCATAGTCACAGAGGAAGTCAGAATATATATTTACTGGAGAAAAAAACAACCAAGATGCAAAATAAAGTTACTGTATGAAAGCACTTTTTCAGTCGGGAAATAGCACTATATATTTCTATAAGTATATATACAGATATAAATGCCAAGAAAACACACTCTAGCCTGGGCAACGCAGTGAGACTCCATCTCTATTAAAAAAAAAAAGTTCAATGTCTCTATTACTTATATCTTACACTTGTTTGCTAACCTCTGCTCTCTGTAGTTAGTTGAGTCATCACTGACTATGGTTTACTTTGATTACAGCAACACTAATCTGTACTTTGATATAATCAGACATACATCTGGTCCTTGCACAGAAACATACAGACTCTATCATGCTTGATGTTGTCTACAGACCACTTTAATTGGATACTAAAGTTTGTGTTTAAAGAGATGATTCATATAAACAAATGACATTTTTTAAAATAATAGAATGGTTATTTTATTAAAACTCAAGTTTACTTAAAAAAAAAAAAAATACAGCTGAATTCAAAGGAAAAAAAAAAAAAAAAAAAAAAAAAATAAAAAATAAAAAAAAAAAAAAAAGAGCCAAGAAAACAGTGTAGAAGAATACACATCAAACTGAGAATAGGGTTTTTATGCTGGAGGAGAGAACTAAAATGTGTGCATGGGGGATGGGAACCAAGGCAACATAGAGCTAAGGTTAAATTAGAGTTTAGGCAAATTAGAGTTAAGGTTAAATTCTAATGTGTTTGAATATTTACATGAATATGTTGTTTGGATAATTCAAATTAATTTTTTAAATGCTTGGAAGTCATGCTAAGAATAGTTTACATGACCAGTGAAATCAGTGTTCATTAATTAGTACTCGAATCCCCTAAAGGTTTTGACTCCCTTTTCCACTTCTGCTTCTGGATACAATGTAGTAACAAGGATCAGAGTTAGCCTCCCATATAAATTAACTAAAAAACTGGAAAAACAAAATGGCGCATATAGCAGAATTAGTGGACAAGAACATTAAACTAGTTATTATACATATACCCCATATGTTCGAAGAGTACAGAAAATGTTCCACATGTCAAAAGGGGAGATACAGAAGATATTAAAAAGACCCAAATAAGACTTCTAGAGATAAAAAAAAAAAAAATACAATGTTTGCTATGAACAATAGACTTCATAGAACTAAGAGCAGATTATACACTCCAGAAAAAAAGACGAACTTAAAGACATAGAAAAAGAAGCTACCCAAAATGAAACTCAGAAGGGAAAAAAGAGAACTAGATGAAACAAATGACACATCCATGGGTTATGGGACAACTTCAACTTGCCATTAATACATATGTAACTGGTGTCCTGGGACAGGGTCGGGCAGGGTACATATTGAAGAAACATAGGGGAACATTATCCAAATTTGAAGAAAATTACAAATCCACAGATCTAAGAAGCTCAACAAACCCCAAGCAGAAGAAACATAAAGAAAACTACACCAAGGCACACCATAATCAAATTTCTCCTACTCCCTTTTTTCCAGAGGATCAGTTAAATTAAGCTTAACGTATCTACTCAATTCTTAACATGGCCAACCTGACATATCCAATACTTTAAAAATAGATTATCAGAAAAGAAGATTATGGAATATACCTTTCCTCTCTCCACTTCTTTGGTTGTCATGACAATCACGCGGGAGTTCTCTTGGAAGACCATCCGCCAAAAGTCATTCACCGTGTTTTGCAGGCAGCCTTGTGTGGCAATATAGCTCTTTTTGGGCTTTGAATTGTTGCACTTGGTTTCAAATTCGGGCTAGAAATTTAGGAGGAAAATCCTTCAAACAGCTGAAATTGCTTTCAGGACACAAGGAAGGATTTAAAATACAAAAGCAGGCTAGCAATGTACGGTCGGAAAACTGTGAAAAGCAAAGTTTACCATGATGATATTTGCGTTGATGTAATCCGAAACAGGCTCGTTGGGATCACCGTCATGGAGGACAACCCTGGTATGATCAACTGGAAGAAACAGAGACCACGATCACCTAAGTACTCAGATTGCTTCAGGACAAATCAGTTCAAATCAGTTAATTCTCAACCTAGGCCAGGTTTTGTTCATTTAATAAAACCACATAAAAAATTAAACCCCAAATAGCACACCACCACATGAGGCCTCACTTTCTTTACAATTTCCTGGCTTTGAAAATGTACCGTGGGGTATATAGGATGTTATCACTGGAGGAAGCTGGGCGAAGGTACATAGGAACCCTCTATACTATTTTTGTAAATTCTTATGAGTCTAGAATTATTTCAAACCAAAAAATTTTGGTGTTTAAAAAAAAAGATTAAAGTATAGATATATCACATGATATCTGAGATGCACTTTAAAATAATTTGGGAGGGGAAGCTGGATGCGGTGGCTCACACCTATATTCCCAGCACTCTGGGAGGCTGAGGCAGGAGGATTGTTTGAAGCAAGAGTTTGAGACCAGCCTGGGCAACACAGCTAGACCCTGTCTCTACAAAAAATAGAAAAACTAGCTAGGTATGGTGGCATGGGCTTATAGTCCCAGCTACTCAAGAGGCTGAGACAGAAGGATCGCTTGAGCCCAGGAGTTTGAGGTTACTATGAGCTATGTTGACACCCCTGCATTCTAGCCCAGGTGACAGAGCAAGACCCTGTCTCAAAAAAATAAAATAAAATAATTAGGGGAGAGCAGAGAAGTAGATCAAAGTAGAGATGAAACAAGATTGGGGATGGGTGATAACTGTTGAAGCTGGGTGATGGGTACATGTGGGTTCTGTCTACTCTTGAATATATTTGAAAATTTCCATCATAAAGAGGCTTCTTTTCTTTTTCTTTTTTTTTTTTTTTTTTTTTGGAGACAGAGTCTCGCTCTGTTGCCCAGGCTAGAGTACCGTCAGGTCAGCCTAGCTCACAGCAACCTCAAATTCCTGGGCTCAAGTGATCCTTCTGCCTCAGCCTCCCGAGTAGCTGGGACTACAGGCCTGCACCACCATGCCCGGCTAATTCTTTCTATATATTTTTATTTGGCCAATTAATTTCTTTCTATTTTTAGTAGAAGAGACGGGGTCTCGCTCTTGCTCAGGCTGGTCTCGAACTCCTGAGCTCAAACGATCCACCCACCTCAGCCTCCCAGAGTGCTAGGATTACAGGCGTGAGCCACCGCGCCTGGCCAAAAGGTTTCTTTTTAATGAAGCATAATGAAGTACAATATCTAGAAGACAAGGTTCTGATAATATCAACTGTCCAAATTCTGAACAAAAGTATCTCATTGGTATAAAAATCTGAGTGCTCTACCTAAGCAACATTTTGACAGTAGAAACCAGTAATACAGTTGCATGTCTTAATAGAACAATGTTCTTTTGCCTTCCCTTCTTTAAAGAAATGAGGTATTAGAGAGGATATCTAATTGAGATCTTTAAGGGAGAAAAAGGTGACATGCTGTTGTCCCCTGCCTCTTTTCCTACGACATAAAAAGGATGAGGCTTCTTCAAGATCATTGGAACCATGCTGTGGCTCAAACTGCTTCTCTGCAAATTCCTCCTTGCCTTTTCTCAGTATTATAAATGCCTCCACTTTCTCCCATCCTCACCTACGTACATCACAAATATCCATATGAATGTGATATACATATACACCATGCACATGTCCATATCTATGCAGAGAGAGAAAGGCTATGCTTCCCACATACAAATACACACAGGATGAGTTTCCAATATCTGATGAAGTGGCTCTGACCCAAGACATACAGCAATGCTCTCCAAATTTGATCCTGGATCCCAATAACAAAAACTTTTTGAATGCTGAAATATATATGCAATACATATACAAATAAGCCTCGTTTTAAGTTGGATACATACATTATGCATGCACTGCCATCAATCAGACTTACATTTTTCTTTTTCTTTCTTTTTTTTTTTAGATAAAGGCTATAAATAAGGAGAAGTTCTAAATGTTTCTTCCCTTCCTTCCAGAGCACTGTCTTGCAAGGCCTGCCATCCAGACCCCTGCATTCGAGTGTGGTGCTAAGAGCTGTGACTTTAGGGGCTCTAGTGCTGGTTTTCCCACACAACCCACTACACCCAACTTGCGACCCTGCTAAAATGGTCTGTGAAACCCAGATGCTAAGAATGTCCGCTTCGTGTGCACGCGGTATGCACTGAGATAAAGACACAGAGTTGGCAAAGAGTTAGCTCCTTGGAAGAGTGAGTTTCGACTTGTTTAGAACCATTTCTGAGATCCTCATTCAAGGCCTACATTCTTCCAGGCCTTTCATGGTTCAACTTGGGCTCCGCCTGGTGGCATCTGGGTGTTAAAGAAGGTAGAGCTTTCTGAATATTTGCAAGGTCCTCTTCTGAGCAAAGCATAGGTGTGTACCCTTATTTCCAGTAACTTGAGCCCAGAGATCAGCGAGCGGAACAGTGAGAAGAGCCTTCAGGAGGAGCTTGTCTATTTCTCACAGGAGGGAAACTAAGTCCCACAAAGTGGTTGTGCCTTACCCAAGACTCACATGTCTAGTATGGAGAGGCAAAGACACAAACGTGGGACCCCTGGGGCCTGACACTGGGAAATCACAAGCCTTGAGATGATCACTCTTGGACAGATAGGAAATTAACTAGGAAGGAAATTCCTAGGACAGATAGGAAATTAACAGAAGGAAACAGCCACAGAAAAGGTTCCTAGTGGCAACTTTACTCAATAATCAGCATAGCAAGAACTCAGTGAATGAGGCCACCAAGCCCTACTGCAGTTGATTATTTTGGAAACTGCTTGCAATTAAAGAGGTTAAGGCCCCAGATCTGCTAACGAGAGCACAGGGCCCCCAGGAAAAGGTACAGAGGGCCTGGGAACCAAACTCTCCAAGAGCAACTATTACTAAGCAGAATGTTGATACTTACAGGGCAGGATGTTTTTATATCTATTTTTGTTTTTATTTTCTTGCCTTTGACCTTCTTTTCGGCTGTAGAGAAGTTTACACTCCTGTTGTTGTAGTGTCTGAAAAGAAAGAAAAGTAATATTAACATGTGTCAAAAGAGAAAAAAAGAAAGAAAAAAAGAAGGCCTGGTTCAGCATTCCTGCATTAAGGAATTCATTCTAGGAAACGTACAGAGTTGTATTCAATAGCTACAAGAATGTTCATCTTACAACAACAACAGTGGCAAAGCATTGGAAACAACATGAATGTCCAACAGGAAAGGGCCGCCTAAATAAAACTATCATTCATTCATTCATACAAAAGAATGGCCGGGCACAGTGGCTCACACCCGTGATCCCAGCACTTTGGGAGGTCAAGGCAGGAGGATTGCTTGAGCCCAGGAGTTCAAGACCAGCCTGGGCAACATAGTGAGACCCCATCTCTACAAAAAATTTTTTTTAATTTGCCAGGTGTGGTAGCGCATGCCCATAGTCCTAGCTACACAGGAAACTGAGGCGGGAGGATCGCTTAAGCCCAGGAGTTGGAGGTTGCAGTGAGCCATGATCATGCCACTGCACTCAAGTCTGGGCAACAGAGCAGGATCCTGTCTCTCAAAAATTAAAAAATTAAAAATTAATTTTAAAAAAAAGAATACTCTATGACCATTTAAAAAGATGTACTAGAATAGTTAATGCCTTGGAAAGATGATCAGAGTTAAGTAAAAAGAAAGCCAAACTTCTAAAACAGTATGTGATATAAGCCATGTGTTTACATTTACCTAAGTATAGAAGAAAAGGCAGAAGGAGCCAAGCGCAGAGACGCACCTGTAGTCCCAGCTACTTGAGAGGCTGAGGCAGGAGGATTACTTGAGCCCAGGCATTTGAGACCATCCTGGGCAACATGGCAAGACCCCGTCTCAAAAAAAGAGTAAAGAAAAGAAATGGCAAAAGGAAATATAGCAAAACAGTAACAGTGATATTTTTATCAGGGTAGAGTGACTACAAAGTCCTTTTCTTCTTTTTGTTACTGTTTTTCCCCTAAATTTTCTACAGTGAATAAATAGAATATTGATAAGAAGAAAAACCATTTAAAATAACAATTATTAAGAATGAGAGCCAACGAGAATTAGTGTAGAGTACACAGATAATCGATGCGACCCACGTTCTTGAGTTTACGATCTGCCTACTTGTATCACTGACTAATTCCGGTCAAGCCACACGTCGATGCTTGAATATGTATTTCAGAGAACAACAGCAGTGGTTTTGGTGCCACTGGATGGTGGGCATGCAAACGTTCTTAGCAAAGTTCCGGAATCCTCCTATGCCAGAAACCCAAGTTAGTGCTGCAGGCAGCAAGCCTGCGCCTACACAGACACCCTCTCCCCGGTCCTCTCCCTGGAAAAACCTGGCAAGATCCAACAAATCCAAGGAGGACAGAGCCAGAGGGAAGATGAGAATGCTCGGCGTCCTCGAGCACGTGGTCAGGAAGGACACCTTCGCAAGAAAAGGAGGTGAGGAGTGTGACAAGGAAAGACAGACTAAACCAGGCAGCCGCCGAGCAGCGGAAGGGGGACTTGGGCAAGTACAGGGAAGGACCAGCTACAGAATCAGCCAGGAAGGTGGCCACCCAAGTGGAGGCACATTCAAGGGGTAGGTTTCATTTTCTTTTTCTGTTTTTAAGAGACAGGTTTTCATTTTGTTGCTCAAGTTAGAGTGCAGTGTGGCTTGATCACAGCTCACTGCAGCTTCAAACTCCTGGGCTCAAGCAATCCTCCCACCTCAGCCTCCCAAAGTGCTGGGATTACAGGTGTGAGCCAACGTGCTAGCCCTAAGATTTCATTTTCAAAATTACAAAACATGCCCCTTCAACAGATCATTAGTTTCCAATGAGCCTAGTTTTCAATGGGAAATCACAAATGGGCAAATCAAGAAAGTAAAAGGCAGACTAAGGGGGAAAAAAAATCATATATAAAATGCCAAAACGGCTACCCCTAAAGAATTCTACAAAGAGGGACAGAGTCAATATTTCACAACCCAGCAGCCCTGTTTTATTTTTGTTTCATTTATCTGAATTTCACAGACAGGTATAAAAGTCAGGATTTTAAATTGGTATTTGACTCTCGGATTCAAAATGCAATATTGAGCCTTGACACACAGCTCAGAGCAGAAGGGTTTAGCTAGCTGCAACCTGGACATAAATAAAATACAATGAATGCAGAAATAAAATACAACATATGTGACAATGAAACGGTCATTCCAATTTTTTTAATGAGCTCAGATTAAGTAATTAAAGCCATTTGCCGTCTCTGAGCAGGACTTTCCTTGAACCGTGAGCCAGTCTTACTGAGCAATATTGCTGTGTTAGGAAGAAGGTTCAATCTTGATTTGTAAGCAGGTCATTAAGGTTCAAAAAGAAGTTCAAACACTGAACTGAATCAATCACTTAAAAATCAACCAAGTGAAGTGAAACAACATCAACAAAAAGCTACAATGGGAAGAAGGGGATTGAGACTAATTAGCAGTTTGATTTAAAGCAAACTTGGCAGGAAAGCATTCGGGACTTCACTTAGGGACCAAACTTCACGTGACACTTCACTGCAGGGAGGGGGAGTGACATGGCCAGAGCAGCTGCTAGAAAAGGTGAATTTCCTCCAGTTCGTCTCTGTTTAATCAGCCTTCAACTTCTCCCTCTGCCTTCAAGATCAAGTCCAAGCTTTTCAGCATGGCACAGGACGCCTTCCCGTCTCGAGCTAGTTGAGGCCTGCCTCCAACTCAGCCCCTTCTGCTTCACCAAGTTACTTTGCCTATCTGTGCCTCAGTTTCCTTGAGTATGAAATGGGGACAATCCTAACTACCCACCCTACAGGGCTGGGGTGAGGGTTAAATGAGATGCATGTATGTCGCCACACGGTGCCTGAAATACAGCGCAGCATGTACACTGGTGGCCACGCTGGTGATTGCCATTATTAATGGAGTATTACTGCTGCATGAACATGAACTTCACACTGGCTACTCCACGTGTGGTCTATGGGCCAGCAGAATCAGCATAACCTGAGAGCTGGGTAGAAACACAGACAGGGGGAAGTTGGGAGGGCGTGAGGGATGCAAAATTACCTACTGGGTACAAGGTACACCATTTCGGTGATGGGGACACTAAAAGCCCAGACTTCACCATTATACAACAAATACATGCAACAGAATTCAACTTGTATGCCCTAAATCTGTTGAAATAAAAAGAAGGAAAGACAGGCCGGGCAAGGTGGCTCACGCCTGTAATCCTAGCACTCTGGGAGGCCAAGGCAGGCAGATTGCTCGAGGTCAGGAGTTCAAAACCAGCCTGAGCAAGAGTGAGACCCCGTCTCTACTATAAATAGAAAGAAATTAATTGGCCAACTAATATACATAGAAAAAATGAGCCAAGCATGGTGGCGCATGCCTGCAGTCCTAGCTACTCAGGAGGCTGAGGCAGTAGGATCACTTGAGCCCAGGAGTCTGAGGTTGCTGTGAGCTAGGCTGACGCCATGGCACTCACTCTAGCCTGGGCAACAAAGTGAAACTCTGTCTCAAAAAAAAAAAGAAAGAAAGAAAGACAGGCCCAGGTCCCGCCCCAGATCTACTCAATCAAAATCTGCATTTTAACAAGATTTCCACGGGGTTCAAATGCACATTTAAGTTTGAGAAGCACTGTCTATCCCCAGCCATGCTAAAATCTACATAATGGTCTTAGACTGCCCCGCTTTCTTCCGGCCTTCACATCCTTGCATGCGCTAGTCCCTCTCCCTAGAATTCCCTCTCCCTTTCTTCTGCGCTCATCAATAGTTCAGTTTTACTTCTCCTTTAAGACCCACCTCAAATATTTCCTCCTCTGGGAAGTGCTCTCTGACCCACTCCTCCCTGTGCCAGGCAGTACTGAGTATACAATCGGCAGCACCTCCCTCTGCAAGTACACTTGTCACACCAAATCCCAGTCAGGCTTTGACAAGTCTGGCTGCCGTACTAGAGAGCAGGGACCACCTGCACAGCGCCTAGCACATAGAAGGCACTCACATGTCTGTGCTGAATGAACAAATGAAGACAGGGAGAGAGGAGACAGACAAACCACAGATTGTCACTGGCAACAATCCAAGCGCTGCAGGCACCGAACTTAAAACCCCATTCTGACACTGTGAACCTAGACTTCAACACAGAGGAAAATCATTGTGGGCAAAATCCCAGAGTAGCACTTTCCAATCTTTAGTTATTCAAACATCACCTTCGAGACGCTCTGCCATCTCTGCATACCACTTCTTATGTCACCTGTTTCCTTAAATGGACGTTTTTTTCCCCTTCCCAAAATGTATTTAAAAAAAAAACTGCGTATCACTTGCAAACATGAAAACCAGTATCACTTGCTATATAGAGAGGGCAACCACGAAAGGGAATATAATAAAAATGAAAAACTATCAAATTCTACCTAGACACTAGGGGTGTGCCTAAGGCTTTGTAAGGGACACCAGGAAGTGTTAGAGGTAGGCATTAAAGACGTATTAGTGCCATACGGAGAGCTTCTCCTAGGCCTCATCAAAAGACTGGGCAAGGATTAAAAAGAGCAAACCTTTCTCACTTGCTCATTCAACCTTACCTATTGTGATGGGGTAACACCGAGAATCACTGCACAACACGCTCAGCCAGACTAAATTCAGAGTTCCAGGCCAGGGATACTCTCATCAGTGCCCATGGCATTTTGGCTGGGCCATCCATCAGGTCTGCCAGAGGCGTCCCTAATTCTGCAGACAGACTCGGGGCTTGCACTGTCCACAGTCACCTCCAGCGACTGGGACACGGAGGCCCAACGCCTGCACCCCAGGCACAGCTGGGTGCTGACTGCCTGTAACGATTGATAATGGCTGGCTCGGGCAAGACTCCCTCCCTTTCCCCATACCCATTAGCCCACCCGCATCTGTCCCTGGGCTCAAGCGCCTAAACATGTTTCGTTCCCACAGTGGAAGGCTGCCATCCATCTAGAGTGACACTGAAAACACAAACAAGGCAGAACTTGTGATTTTCCCCACTCTGCCCCCAGACGCTCCCCAAGCAGCACCTGCTAGGGGGCACTTCCCCCCCTGCACCTCCGGCTCCAAGCATCAGGAGAGCATCCAAGGAGCCCTGCCCTGAAGGACAATACAATCGTCAGGGTTTATCTTCCACAACCTCCTCTCACCAGCAGTCCCTGGGGCACAGAAAGCTGCTAATGACCTGTCAAGATGAATGTCACAGTGTCTCCATCCTCACTCTCCACTGGGCCTGGGCAGGGACGCTAAGGGTAAGGTGGGGGACAGGCAGCAAAAAGGACAATGTAAAGCTGGGACACAGGCTGCAAGACACCCCACTGTCTCAAATAATATGGACCAGAGGGTTTGCACCAAACTATGAACCCTCAAAAATGACCAAAGGCTAATTACAGTCACCTGTTTGCATGAGTCAGAACAAATGCATAGCCAAGGAAACTGCATGAAACTATCAAGCCTTAAAAAGCATCGAGAGGGCTGGGCAAGGTGGCTCACGCCTGTAATCCTAACACTCTGGAGGCCAAGGCTGGAGGATCGTTCAAGGTCAGGAGTTCGAAACCAGCCTGAGCAAGAGTGAGACCCCCGTCTCTACTAAAAATAGAAAGAAATTAGCCAAACAACTAAAAGTAGAAAAAATTAGCCAGGCATGGTGGCGCGTGCCTGTATTCCCAGCTACTCGGGAGGCTGAGGCAGAAGAAGGATCACTTGAGCCCAGGAGTTTGAGGTTGCTGTGAGCTAGGCTGATGCCACAGCACTCTAGCCCAGGCAACAGAGTGAGACTCTGTCTCCAAAAAAAAAAAAAAAAAGCATCAAGAGGAAGTCAACGCCCTCACCTGCGTTGTGTTCAGGAGCGCCCAGCGGCACCGCCAACTGCGGAGGGGACAAGCTATCACCATGCAGAATCATCCCTTACATGTACGGCCATTGAACATCCGCTCCCCACCCCCAGACCCTGCCAACCTAAGTGCCAGGGGCAGCAGCCCCGGTCACTGTGATGACCAAAACAGACCCCCACAGGCCTCCGAAGCCCTCTGACTGAAAACCACTGGGCCTGGCTCTTCATTAGAATTTCATGACTGAGAGTGGAGGAATAGTACCCAGGAGAGAGCCAGGCGTCCCCACGCACCATGACAATGCCCCAACGACCATTCTGCCTACACTGCTCTGAGCGACAGGACCAAATTGCTCGGGGGAACAAAGAATAGTGACATTGACCATTAAGGCCAGACCAAGCTGTATGGCTGCTCTTCTGTAAAGAAGAAAGCTACAGGGTGTGTATATTGGAAGGGGCAGGGAGGGGATGGGGAGAGAGGAAGATTAACAAAATGCAGGTACGTGTTAAAGCTGGGCATTGGGGCAAAGGGAGTTTATTGCACCATTTTCTCTATTTCGGGGTCTGTTTGAAAGTTTCAATGACAGGTTTTTATAAACAAATTAATAATAAATAAAAATGTAAAAGCTCCTTCTAACTCTCCCCCTACCCCTCATGGCTGTGGCCTCCTACTGCAAAGGAAAGCGACTGAGAAAGGCTGTCAGACAGATGGACTCTCCGGTTTTGATGCCATGAATAATTATTAAGACAGCAGTAACCACCTGGGCAGGCTCCCAAACCGGGCCTTCTACCCGGGCTGAAGGAACTTCTGTTTTCCTTTGGCATCTGTCCTCTCTGCAGAAAAACACTGCAATGTCTCATTCCGTCTTCTTCCCTGAGAGCTCTGCAGCGTCACCTGGTGTCAACGGCGGGTGGAAGCTCCCCGCTTTCTGACACCGCGCTGCAAGGCCTGTCCCCATGTCCCCGTGGAGGGTTTGGGGCAGCTCTTCCTGCAGGAGTCCACAGCACCAGCCAGCAGTGGAGGGCGCTTGGAGACTCCCAGCACCAGAGAAGGTCCCAAAGCCCTGTGATGGATCAAACCAACCCAAGACTTGGTTCCCTCCCAGGTGCTCGTTGTAAGCCACCTGCCTCCAACAAGGTGCAGCATAAGTAGAAAACGAATTAAAAAGGCATGGTCCTCGGAGAAGAACAGGTTCTGACATACAAAATGTCAACAAATAGTACAAGACAAAAATCTATAATTAATTAAGCGTGCAATGAATTACATGGTGTGGAATTTAAGGAGATCCAGGAAAACTAATTGAAGAACGTTTCTGAGGCTGGAAACAGGTGAAAGACTTACTTGGTACAGGTAGGAAAGGAAGGTGGCCTGGTAAATTGGGGGGCAAACACAAAGGGAACCAAGTGACCAGAGAGTGTGTGGCAGGAGAAAGGAGCTGGGAAGTGGTGGAAAATGGGGAGACATGGAAAGAGTGAGAAGAAGGGTGGGGGGCTTTAGAACAGGGCAGAAGAATCTCAGTGGCTGGCCAGGCGAGGTGGCTCACGCCTGTAATCCTAGCTCTCTGGGAGGCCTAGGAGGGCGGATCGTTTGAGCTCAGGAGTTCAAAACCAACCTGAGCAAGAGCGAGACCCCGTCTCTACTATAAAATTAGAAAGAAATTAATTGGCCAACTAATATATATAGAGAAAAAATTAGCCAGGCATGGTGGCGCATGCCAGTAGTCCCAGCTACTCGGGAGGCTGAGGCAGGAGGATTGCTTGAGCCCAGGAGTTTGAGGTTGCTGTGAGTTAGGCTGATGCCATTGCACTCACTCTAGCCTGGGCAACAGAGTGAGACTCTGTCTCCAAAAAAAAAAAAAAAAAAAAGAATCTCAGTGGCTGAGCAAGAGGAAGCATGGCCTGGTAGACTTGGAGTCAGAAATTCCCAAACTTCAGCCAACCACTTGCCGGGCATGTCCCTGGGGACGACCTTCTCACTTCTGGGAGTCGCTTTAAAATGAAAATGCCATGCCTCTAGTAGAAAGCAGGGAGCCACTGAGGTTTCTGAGCAGAAGAGAGACGTGAGAAGAGCTCAGAGCAGAGCAGCGTGCAGGACGAAAGGAGGGTCCGAGGCCCATGAGGCTAGCGCCGGAGAGCAGCTCGTGCTGTCACAGATGAGGACAGCCCGAACCTCCGGCATCAGGCTAGACTCCCGTCTCGGCCGCTGCTCACCTGGGCAGGTGCCCTGATCTCTCAGAGTGCCCGAGGATGACTCTACCTACCTCTCAAGATCTGGGGATGCAATAAGCTGCCTTCCCTGGCCCAAAATGCAGCACAACGGATACAATAAATGCTAGTTTCCTTCCTTCCTCTAAGACCAGAAACACATTAGAAAAGAAAAACCAACAGGACTTGGCAAATGGCAAGGTATGAGGCAAAGAGGAGAAAAGTGAGTTAAGGGACACCGTGAGGATCCCAGCCTACAGGGCCAGAGACTAAATGCACGACCAGCAGGGACAGGAAAGGAAAAGGGGACTTTTGACTTGAAGGAGAAAATAACAAGTCCTGTTTGGCATGCTTGAGTTTGAAGAGATATATCAGTCAAGAAGAAATGTGAAATACACAATCCAAAAGACTAAACCAGAGCTCAAAACCAACATCAACTTACAGGTAGTAAGAAGGGGATGAAAATGGATGCACTCCCCAAGAAAGAGTAAGTATAAAGCTAGATAAGGCCAGGTTCAGTAGTTCATGCCTATAATCCCAGCACTTTGAGAGGCCAAGGTGGAAGGATCACTTGAGGCCAGGAGTTCAAGACCAGCCTGGGCAACACAGTAAGACCTGGTCTCTACAAAAATTTTTTAAAAATTAACAAACTAGCCAGGTGTGGTAGTTTGCACTTGTAGTCCCAGCTACTCAGGAGGCTGAGGCGGGAGGATCACTTGATCCCAGGAGTTCAAGGTTACAGTGAGCTATGATCACACCACTGCACTCCAGCCTAGGAAACAGAGACTCCGTCTCTAAAAAATAAAAAATAAATTTTGTTTTTAAAAAAATGAAAAAAGAAAAAAAAAAACACCTTTAAGAGAAAAAGATGCTGGGCAGGGGGAGCGTTTGATGGAGGTTACAAGGAAACAAAAGAGAAAGAAATATTCCAAAGGAAACAAAGGAATTTCTCCAAAGTGGAGCATTCAGCTTGTGGAATAGACCTCTAACCACTGACATGTTCTGCCCAGAGGAAGGCAGGAGCTCTTCTATTTAATATTAAGCAACAGGGAGCCAGACGTAGATAGAAAGTCCTGTTTACGGCACAAGCCTGCCATCCTGGAGCATTTTTAAGCGTGAGATTGGGGGCTGTTGTTCACCGTGGTGTTGCTTAGTCACCAAGGGGAAGATTTCCACTAGAGATCACCGGTAGGAATTATTATTCTAGACACGGCTCTGGGGTGCAGTTAAAGTCTTGTTTCCATAAAAGCAAACCATCTCCAAGTCGAATTTATAGCTCCCCTAAGCAGGATGTAATCACTTAAAAAAAAAAATCTAACAGGACTGTGGGTTTGAGGACACACTAGCTTCTCCTGGAGACACAGCCGTGAGCAGCGCTGCAGGTGGAAGCTGGACCGTCTATGCAGCTAGTGCAACCTGCAAACAGCGTCAGACCATGACAGAGGGGAGAGGCTGGCAGGACAGAAAGAGGCTGGGCTTAAAAAAAAAAAAAAAAGGAAAAAAATTACTAAGGAAAACAAGTTTGAAAGCACTAAGAAAAAAATAACCCCAGGTTTAATAAAGTGTTATATGGGGTTTTTGTTGTTTGTTTGTTTGGGGTTTTAGGGTTTTTTGGGTTGTTATTTTTTTTTTTGGGTATTGCAGTATTTCTTAAATCAGAAACAGAAGGTTCAAACACTAAAATCTTTCTGAAATTGAGCACTGCAAATCTGAATTAGATCTTCTCGGGCATGTGAGTACAAGGATCTCAAAGCGTAAAAATGTGCTTCCTACATCTATCTGCCCAGCTACAGCTAGCTCAGTCAGCAGAGCATGAGACTTTCTGTGCATCAGCAAGCCCTGAACAGGGGAACATCACGAAAAGCCCAGAACATTCCTCCATACTTCTTAAGCATCAGAAAGCTGTTCGTTGACTATACACAGATCTCTTAATACTGAAAACAGATTCAATATATAACAAATACTTATTTTGTGCCTACTGTGTGCCAAGCTCTCTGCTGGATTCTGGAACTACAATGAACAGAATAGGGCCACCTGTCTCTGTTGGGTCCATGGGCTGATCTAGGTTATTTTCCTACATAATATGCACATAGCAGACAAAATGTGGATCTTTATCCACACAGCAGGATCAAAATGTGCCTCTTTTATCTGTTCCCTCTCGGTTTCATCTGAGCAAAACCTCGCTTTATTCCAACAGACCTTCTTGTGTTCTCTGCTTCTATGGATTCACAGGACATTAAAGCAATAGCCACACAAATGACTGATGAATTTCAAAGACAGAGTGGTATAAAGGAAAGGATTCACTGCTATGCACACATACAAGAGGAAGAACCAATCCAGGCATGGATACAGGGATCAAGGAAGGTTTCTCTTGAAAATGGCTGTAAGGCTGGGGACTGAAGGCTGAAGAAATGTTAGCCAGGTGAAGAAGGAAGGAAGAACATTCTAGCACAATCCCAATTGTATCGCCATTGAATAGACTGAAGATTCATCTTCCAAGTGGATATCTCCCGGGCAGCTGAACTTCAGCAAACTTCGCCTCCCCTAAAAGCTGTTCCTTCCAATCTTCCCCACCCAAGTAAATGCCATCCTACCACTCAGGCCACGTGCATTCATCTTACCCTGACTCTGTTCCGTCATACCACACGATCTGTCAACTCTACCTTCAAATACTGGCAATTCTACCTCCAAAACAGCTCTAGAACCCAACCATCTCCACTGCTGCTGCCCTGTGCCAACCATCACCATGCCTTTGCTCTGATGATTATGACAGCCTCCTTCCTGGTCCCCCTGCCTCCACCTACCCATTGTGGGCTGCCCTCCACACAGCAGCCAGAGTGATCACCTCTCTCTTGTGCTCAAAACTCTCCCCAGATGGCCGGGCGCGGTGGCTCACGCCTGTAATCCTAGCTCTTGGGAGGCCGAGGCGGGCGGATTGCTCAAGGTCAGGAGTTCAAAACCAGCCTGAGCAAGAGCGAGACCCCGTCTCTAGCATAAATAGAAAGAAATTAATTGGCCAACTGATATATATATAAAAAATTAGCCGGGCATGGTGGCGCATGCCTGTAGTCCCAGCTACTCGGGAGGCTGAGGCAGAAGGATCGCTCGAGCCCAGGAGATTGAGGTTGCTGTGAGCTAGGCTGACGCCACGGCACTCACTCTAGCCTGGACAACAAACCGAGACTCTGTCTCAAAAAAAAAAAAAAAAAAAAAACTCTCCCCAGATGTTCTATCATCCTCCAAGTAAAAGCCAAAGGCCTTCCAGTGACCCACAATGCCGTTCATGATGAGACCCGTCCACCACTGCCCCACCTTCACTTCCCTCTTGCACCTTTCCACTTCCACCGTGCTGGTGCCCACAGACAGCAACACGTTAAGCACACCCCAACTTCAGGGCCTTTGCACTTGCTGTTCCCCTTGCCTGGGATGCTCTTCCGGAGGTTATATGCATGGCTTGCTCCCTTCTTTCCCTCGGGGCTTTGCTCAAATGCCACCTTCTCAGAGAGAGCTATGTAACGCCCTACGAACACTCCCTTTTTATCCTGCACCTCTTTATCTTCTCCATAGCACGGATCACCATCTCATCTACTGAATATTTAACTGTTTCTTCGTTTATTTCCTGTCTCCCAATAAGCTCCATAAGAATAAAGACTGAGCCGGGCGTGGTGGCTCACGCCTGTAATCCTAGCACTTTGGGAGGCTGAGGCGGGCGGATTGCTCAAGGTCAGGAGTTCGAAACCAGCCTGAGCGAGACCCCGTCTCTACCAAAAATAGAAATAAATTAATTGACCAACTAAAAATATATATACACAAAAAATTAGCCGGGCATGGTGGCGCATGCCTGTAGTCCCAGCTACTCGGGAGGCTGAGGCAGTAGGATCGCTGAGCCCCGGAGACTGAGGTTGCTGTGAGCCAGGCTGACGCCACGGCACTCACTCTAGCCTGGGCAACAAAGTGAGACTCTGTCTCAAAAAAAAAAAAAGAATAAAGACTGACTGTTCACTGCTACATCCCCGGAACCTAGAATAGAACCAGGCATAGAGTCGAGGCTCAATAAATATTTGCCAAATGAATGAATGAATAAGTCACTGCCACCACCAGTGTCTATAGTTTTTGGTAGATATTTTTGGAACATCTGCCCAACTAACTACAACTCTCATTTCTGAGAACGATTTATCCCCAAACAGGGTGGTCTGGTGGCAGACTCATTTGTTCTATGGCATCACGTCCTTGACACTCCTCTTTGGACCAGACATGGACAGCATCTGAGCCAATGAGGATTTCTGAGACTTTGGTACAAAGACTGAAAGTTGGCCAGGCGAGGTGGCTCATGCCTGGAATCCTAGCACTCTGGGAGACCGAGGCGGGTGGATCGCTCAAGGTGAGGAGTTAGAAACCAGCCTGAGCAAAAGCAAGACCCCTTCTCCACTAAAAATAGAAAGAAATTAATTGGCCAACTAAAAATATATAGAAAATAGGCCGGGCGCTGTGGCTCACGCCTGTAATCCTAGCTCTTGGGAGGCCGAGGCGGGCGGATTGCTCAGGGTCAGGAGTTCAAAACCAGCCTAAGCAAGAGTGAGACCCCGTCTCTACTATAAATCGAAAGAAATTAATTGGCCAACGATATATATATTAAAAAAAAAATTAGCCGGGCATAGTGGCGCATGCCTGTAGTCCCAGCTACTCGGGAGGCTGAGGCAGAAGGATCACTCGAGCCCAGGAGTTTGAGGTTGCTGTGAGCTAGGCTGACGCCACGGCACTCACTCTGGCCTGGTCAACAAAGCGAGACTCTGTCTCAAAAAAAAAAAAAAAAAAAAAAAAAAAAAAAATATATAGAAAATATTAGCTGGGCATGGTGGCGCATGCCTGTAGTCCCAGCTACTCAGGAGGCTGAGGCAGAAGGATTGCTTGAGCCCAGGAGTTTGAGGTTGCTATGAGCTAGGCTGACACCACAGCACTCTAGCCTGGGCAACAGAGTAAGACTCTGTCTCAAAAAAAAAAAAAAAAAGACTGAAAGTTGCTAGTTTCCGTATATGAAAGGGGCTAGCACTAAGGTTTGTAAGTCAAGAAGCAGAAAAATCTGCTGAAGGAAAAGAATGAAGCAGGTATGTGGAGGTCAAGTATACTGGATACAGAGAGGACAGGGAGTTGGAGGAGGAGGACAGAGGGAAAGAGGAAGGCCCAATGGACTGTCCATTGCAAATTGGGTCCTGCAGTACCCTGCAATCAGCTACAATGTCCAGGCTCAACTCATGGTGGCCCCTGGCAGGTCAGGCCAAGAGGACTCAAAAGAGAAGCACAGGCACAGGGAAGGGGCAGATAACCTTGTAAAAGTGGCCATGCAACGTGCACCTTGCCATGCTGGTGCATGAGGTTGATTCAAGTTTCAAGTAATGTGCACATTGCAGGCACAAAATTATAGAATTATAACCTGCCTTGTCATGTAGTGTCAATCTCATGTGAGCAGAACTTTACTTCAATAAATCCAAAAATGTTATCCACCTCTTTACATTCATAAGCAGAGATATGCAGGAGATATGAGATGTTTACACAGATCAGAAAGGGGCGATCTGAGCCGGGCACAGTGGCACATGCCTAGAGTTCCAGCTATTTGAGAGGATCACTTGAGCCCAGAAGTTAGAGACTTCATGGTGCTATGATTGTGCCTGTGAACTGCACTCCAACCTGGGCACTCCAACATAGCAAGACCCCATCTCAAAAGAAATTTTTTTTGAAATAAATAAAAATTAAAATAAAGAAACATTCAATCTGTAGGAAAAATCAGAGACTTGGATTTGCAATGTCTTGATTATACAACATGTCCTAGAAGAAAATCATCAACCTGAATTTATTTTAGCAGCCAAGGAGAAAAGAACCAAAGAGTTGTTCACAAGAGAGTTTATATTTTAAGATATATCCAAAGCAAAATAATTTATAAGCATCTTCTGAGTAAACATACCTGAAATGACAATGTGGAGTTTTATAGAACATCGGGAACAAGGCATACAAACAAAACACAGTTGTCAGAGTTAAATTACCAATGGCGTTGCAATTTACAGCTCTAGTTTGTTTTAAAGACCGTCAGAGCACACTTTCGGAAGGAAGTGATTACAAATTTATCACCTGAGAAATAACCAAGATACAATCACTAAAATAATAATCCCTTGCTGTTGTGGATCAAACTTCAGCCTCAAAGGATTATGATTATAATGAGTATCAGCTTCCAAGTATCTATTAATAACTTTTTCTATAATGGCTTCCTCTGTTCTCAGCTTTATTTCCCTGATTCCAACCTTAAAGGGCAATTTTTTAAAACTGACTGAATTTGAGAAGCTGGTATGTGAGGATCTAGGAAGCAGGCCATCAGCTGTTTAGATATCACTTCAGTTTCAATGAAACATTAATGCCCCTGATTTAATGCACCACAATTTTACAACCTCAGTCTGACCTCTACGGAGAACTTATAGAGTATAGATGTGATCTCATTATTTTCCATTTCCCCCTGAAGCCAACTCAATTTTTCCCCTTTTTGTTGTTAATAATATATAAAAGATGACTAGAATGTGAGATGTCAGAGTGTGAAATCATCAGTTCAGCATTTAGAATCTACCATCTTTTTCCATGGCCAGAAGAGTCAGGCTAGGACTTCCTTCTAAACTCATATCTTGACCTGCCAATGGGATAATTAAAAAAAAAAAAAAAAAAAAAAAGCCACTGCCATAAGCTCTTTAGAAGGTTTGATTTTGTTTCCCTAAGTGTTGTTCTAAGTGAAGCTACTGTTAAAGAATCCACCATGATAACCAAACATTGTCATTTTTTGTTTTAAAAAAATTAATTTTTAATTTTAAAAAATGCTATACTTTTTAAATATCACCTCATTGTTATAATTTTTCAAGTTCATATTCACTTTAAAGGAAAAATCCTTTATGCAAATGATCACCCCAACTATTATTTTTATTTTATTTTATTTTATCATATTAGAGACAGGGTCTTGCTCAGCTATCGTTTTTAAATGAAGAGTAAGGTTATTATGGGTCTAGATTATGATATAGCTCACTATTTTTGATATTTAACCAAAATTTTAATTAAAAAGTATTTTGCAGATATTAAGTATACTATCCAAAATCATGTATAATATATAATAAAAGTTAAGGATAAGTAACCATCATTTTTCTTAACATGGAATATAAAAAATATAAATATTAACAGTAGCTGGCAGCCGGGCAAGGTGGCTCAAGCCTGTAATCCTAGCACCCTGGGAGGCCGAGGAGGGCGGATTGCTCGAAGTCAGGAGTTCAAAACCAGCCTGAGCAAGAGCGAGACCCCATCTCTATTATAAATAGAAATAAATTAATTGGCCAACTAAAAATATATAGAAAAAATTAGCCGGGCATGGTGGCACATGCCTGTAGTCCCAGCTACTCGGGAGGCTGAGGCAGCAGGATTGCCTGAGCCCAGGAGTTTGAGGTTGCTGTGAGCTAGGCTGACACCACGGCACTCACTCTAGCCTGGGCAACAAAGTGAGATGCTGTCTCAAAAAAAAAAAAAAAAAAACAGTAGCTGGCAAAAATAAAAAATGATGTATACACAAGGCTATTCATTGTAATCCTCTTTGTAACACATTTGGAAACTACCCAAATGCCCATCAATAGGTTGAATAAACTATGGTACAACCACACAATGGAGTACTATGTAAAAAAATGAATGAGGACAATCTCTAGATACTACTATGGAGTAATATCCAGGATGTTGAAAAAAGCAAGGTTAGAAAAAAGTATGTAAAGTTATGCTACTGGTTATCTAAGGAAAAGTGGGATTATGGAAATATTTGCTTATATTTTTTAAATGTAATGATAAACTGTAACGTTTTATACTATGGCTAAAATAGATGAAAGAACAGGTATAGAAGGTCGACTTCTTTGGACTTTGTTGTTTTAGATTTGACTATCAAAGGCAATATTTTATATAATTATAAATGAAACTTAACAGAGGGCCAGGCGTGGTAGCTCACACCTTTAATCCTAGCACTTTGAGAGGCCAAGGCAAGAAGATTATTTGAGGCCAGGAGTTTGAGACCAGCTTAAGCAACACAGCAAGATTCCATCTCTACCAAAAAATTTTTAAAAATTAGCCCAGCATAGTGACAAATGCCTGTAGTCCCAGCTACTTGGGAGGCTGAGGCAGGAGGATCACTTGAGCCCAGGGGTTTGAGGTTGCTGTGAGCTAGGCTGACACCATGGCACTCTAGCCCGGGCAACAGACTCTGTCTCAAAAATAATACTACTAATAAAAAAAAAATAAAACCAAAAAGAGAAATACTACAAGACAGATCAACCAACTATAGTATGTGGTCCTTATTTGAAAAATGATCACACACGGCCAGGCGTGGTGGCTCACGCCTGTAATCCTAGCTCTCTGGGAGCCCGAGGCGTGCGGATCACTCAAGGTCAGGAGTTCAAAACCAGCCTGAGCAAGAGTGAGAGCCCGCCTCTACTATAAATAGAAAGAAATTAATTGGCCAACTAATATATATAGAAAAAATTATCTGGGCATGGTGGCTTGTGCCTGTAGTCCCAGCTACTCGAGAGGCTGAGGCAGGAGGATAGCTTGAGCCCAGGAGTTTGAGGTTGCTGTGAGCTAGGCTGACGCCACGGCACTCACTCTAGCCTGGACAACAAAGCAAGACTCTGTCTCAAAAAAAAAAAAAAAAAATGATCACACAAAGATTTTTTTAAATTATAAAACAAATGATATAATATGAACAATGACTTGATGAACTGTTCTTTTTTTTTTTTTTACATATGATAAGTAGTATTTTGGTTAATATTTTAAGAATTCCAAAATATTGAAATGTTTATAAATAAAATAGTATAGTGAAGCTGATAATGGCACCAGGGAGTTGTTTGTGTGTGTGTGCAAGTGCACGTGTGAATGGCAATTGGCCATCAGGAAAATGTGAACAGTGACTGATCTGGGTTAACATTAAGGAATTACTGTTAATAGTTTTAGATATGATAATGGTATTCTGGTTATAACTTTCTGAACAAACACAGTCACAGATGAAATGATGTATGAGATTTACTTCAAGATAAGTCAGGGCTAGGGGAGGGAGCGGGGTATAGCTGAAAACGACTGCCCATAATGGTGACAATTGTGAATGCTGAGTGGCAGGTACACTGCTGTAACTATCCTGTTCTCTCTGCTTTTATATATAATTGAAATTCTCCATAATAAAAAGTTTTGGAAAAATCGATTTTTTTGTTCCGATTTGGTGAGAGATTTCTAAAACTTCTGTATCTACGTGTCTTATCTCATGAGGCTTTATGAAGATGAAATGAATGAGCATAATGAAATGAATGATTGCTGAAATGCTGTCTTTTATTATCAAGGCAGGCAGAGCAGAAAGAAGAGAGCAGGGAGCTTGAGATTTGAAATTCTGATTCATTATGTTTACCATCACTTTTGTATTGATGCTTTTCATCACCACTGCTTTCCCTCTCTCAACTAGAAGCTTCCTTTCAAGGTAGTAAGCCTGCCTGCCTTGTTCACCATAGTGTCCTCCCAGCCTAATGTCTCATACAAGTGAACAAACCTGAATTCAAGTCCCTGTTCAGCGATGCTGAACAAGGACTGAGAATGTTCTATTCTGTACACATCTCCAGTGCTGGAATTCAATCATTATCTGTGATTCGAAGGTCAGACAATTTATTTAACCTCCCTGAGCCTCAGGCATCTCATCTATAAAATGGAAATATCTATCTCAGGAAGTCTCACGTGGCTAAAAGGACTTTATGTGCCCATTTATTCATTTATTCATTCATCCGTTCCACAAATAGTTATAAATTCTAGCCCTACAAAAATTATGGAAAATCATTCCCATAAAAACAGAAGAGTAATAATAAAATGATGTAAACGTTAGGGCAAGCGCTCAAGCCTGTAACCCCAGTGCTTTGAGAGGTTGAGACAGGAGGATTACTTGAAGCCAGGAGTTCAAGACCAGGCTGGGCAACATAGCAAGACACCCCTCTCTACAAAAAAATTTTTAAATTAGCTGGGCATGGTGGCTCATGCGTATAGTCCTAACTACTCAGGAGGCTGAGGCAGGGGGATCACTTGAGCCAGGGAGTTTGAGGTTACAGTGAACTATGATTGCATCACTCAGAGCAAGACCCTGTCTCTTAAAAGAGAGAGATAGAGAGATAGAGAGAGAGAGAGAGAGAGAGAGAGAGAGAGAGAGAGAGAGAGAGAGAGAGAGAGAAACATGAACTAAACACTCATTCAACAAACATTTATAGGCCGGGCGCGGTGGCTCACGCCTGTAATCCTAGCTCTCTGGGAGGCCGAGGCGGGCGGATTGCTCGAGGTCAGAAGTTCGAAACCAGCCTGAGCAAGAGCGAGACCCCGTCTCTACTATAAATAGAAAGAAATTAATTGGCCAAATAATATATATAGAAAAAATTAGCCGGGCATGGTGGCGCATGCCTGTAGTCCCAGCCACTTGGGAGGCTGAGGCAGAAGGATTGCTTGAGCCCAGGAGTTTGAGGTTGCTGTGAGCTAGGTTGATGCCACGGCACTCACTCTAGCCTAGGCAACAAAGCGAGACTCTGTCTCAAAAAAAAAAAAAAAACAAACATTTATGGAGATTCTGCTGTGTACTAGGCACCGTGCTGCTACGTGCTAGAGATAACTATATATGTAAATATGCCTGAATCCTTGTTTTTCAAGACGTTTTATGTAAAATGGATGAGGACAGAAAGAAAGAGATTACAGTCCCAATGGCTAAGTGACGTATAAGAGTGCAACAGGAACGCAGCACCTTCCCACCAGGGCCATTTCCTACCCAAGTTGGTTTCAGGAAAGAAATCAGTTCACTTAACTTCCCAGAGTTATCAATTTGAATTCTCAAATTCAGCAGCCACCATGAAATGTTTCTATTTTACTTACCCATGGCACTAAGGCTATCGATTCTAAAGACCCCAGTGCAAGCTGGAAATCTTCCAAAGGAATTAGATCCTTTTGTTTTTCTGAGATTTTGTCAGAAGTCCAAACCTACACAGCCAAATGGAGCTGCTGGCTCGCCCAGTGAATACTAACTGCCAGCTCCCTTCTCTCAGAACACAATGCTCTTCTATTTCAAAGAAGCCCCCTTGGCTACTCGTTCCACGTCAATCAATGGCCGAATTAAGAAAGGACGTCAGACTCAAGTCTTTCGGATTCATTTCCAAACACAAGACCAACTTCTCCTCCGTTAAAAATAGGATTTAATGACTCAGGTAAAAACAATCTTTTAATAACTTACCTCAAATTCTTCCCAAAAGCCTTGTTTGACTTTATCTGTGGTCTCAGCTAATTTGCTTAGTTCTCGAACTCTGCTTTCTATTTCAGCAGCATTAATACGAGTTGTGTTGAGGGGCTAATCAAGTTCAGCAGTTGATATAAAGAAAATATTAAAGAAAAAGGTGTTAATGCAAAAAAAAGACTTCTATGTCGATATTCATAAAGGCAAGAACCCAGTATTTCACAATAAAAATTTTTACAACAGTTTCACTTTTCTGTTCTTCCTGCAATCCCCACATATACTTTACTCTGTTGATATAAATTCACACCTATTTTTTTTTTTATAAATAGACCACAACATTATTTAGAGAGATGATACCATCTGTTACTATCATAAGGGTGAACTCTGAAATAACAACAACTCCAAAGTAAGCATAGTCACCTAAAGGTAACCAAAGGTGGATCTACAGTGAAAACTTCCTTTAAAAATTCTATAAGGCCTTTTACAGATACATACGGGAATAATATAACATCTGGCTTTGTTTCCAAACACTATAAGAAGTGGCCCATGAGTGGAGTAATATATAAATAAAGATTTGATGAGTTGATCATAACTGAAGCTAGGTGACGGGTATGTGCAGGCTGATGATATTAATCTGTCTACTTCATGTTTGCAAAATTCTATATTAGGATTTTTTAAACTCTATAAAGAGGAGCTTTAGCCTTCCAGTATATTCACCTGTTTGAGTTGCAGTACTGTGCCCAACGTTTCTACCATAGGGTTCTTCTTGTAATGTTCCACGAGGTCTGTCAAAGAATCAAACCGTTCTCCTCCACCAACATCGTATTTCAGTTCCTTTCAAGACAAAAGGATGATGTTTAGGCCAGGCATGGTGGCTCATGTCTGTAATCCTAGCACTCTGGTAGGCCAAAGCGGGAGGATCGCTCAAGGTCAGGAGTTCGAGACCAGCCTGAGCAAGGGCGAGACCCCATCTCTACTAAAAATAGAAATAAATTAATTGGCTAACTAAAAATATATAGAAAAACTTAGCTGGGCATGGTGGCACATGCCTGTAGTCCCAGCTACTAGGGAGGCTAAGGCAGAAGGATCACTTGAGCCCAGGAGTTTCAGGTTGCTGTGAGCTAGGCTGACACCACAGCACTCTAGCCTGGGCAAAAAGTGAGACTCTGTCTCAAAAAAAAAAAAAGATGATGTTTATTATTTAGTACTTTTATGTTAAATTACTGTTTATCCCTCATTCCCACATTCACTGCAGCATTATTCACAATAACCAGTATATGGAGACACCCTAAGTGTCCATCAACAAATGAATAATACAAATGTGTTGGGTGGGGATGTATAAACATACTAAAAGCATAGAAGACCTTGACTACATGAGCAAAGAAAATCTAACTTTGGATGTAACGTGTCTATCTGCTTCCAGCAGAAAGATCACCCAAAGATGACATTTCGGCCGGGCGTGGTGGCTCACGCCTGTAATCCTAGCACTTTGGGAGGCCGAGGCGGGCGGATCGCTCAAGGTCAGGAGTTCGAAACCAGCCTGAGCGAGACCCCGTCTCTACCAAAAATAGAAAGAAACTAATTGACCAACTAAAAATATATATACAAAAAATTAGCTGGGCATGGTGGCGCATGCCTGTAGTCCCAGCTACTCGGGAGGCTGAGGCAGTAGGATCGCTGAGCCCAGGAGATTGAGGTTGCTGTGAGCCAGGCTGACGCCACGGCACTCACTCTAGCCTGGGCAACAAAGTGAGACTCTGTCTCAAAAAAAAAAAAAAAAAAAAAAGATGACATTTCACTAGAGCTTTACCTGACAGCGAATCATGACATGGGTCACTTTAGACTTGCCGTCATTGCTCTCCCCTTTGTCGTCACCGGTGCGCACAGAGAGAACGAAATCTCCAGGGTGGCTCTGGCTCTCTCGGACAAGAAAGCTACCGTGCTTTCCTTTTTCAGTTAGTAATTTCTCCGCTTCTTTCCCAGAAAGGTGTCCATGGAACCACCTGTGTTTTTTGAAAAATGAAAATGAATTGAGTTCTCCCATGGGTTCACAAAACTACTATATATGTAATCAGCTCTCCTAAACACAATTAAAAAACAGGCATATTCCTCTGAGGGACTGATCAATCTCATATATGATAGAATTTGCAGCCTAAGCAGGCAGGAAAAATGACAAAGATTATTAAGAATGACTGCTAACTTTTTTTTTTTTTTTTTGCTAACTTTTTTAAATGAGCTCACAGACATTTGGAGACGAATATCCTCAATCTTCCTTGTTTTCTTTTAAATGTCCCATCTTTTCAAAATGCAACTTGCCACTTTTACATTGCCCAGTCGTAAAGGGACCAACTATTTAATCACAGCCATTTAAAGAAGTTAGAATAAAAAATTGTGATAAGACAGAAAATCATTTTGAATGCTCGTCATTGCTTTGGCATATAAACCCTATATTAAAAAGTATCTTCATTACAGTTAATTCATGCATTCCCAGTTTTTCCATATTTATAACCTATACTTCTATATCCTCCAATGTCTTTGAACTAAATACTGGGTTATCATCTCAACGTTAATGCACATAAGACTTGGAGTAGGGGTGGAGGTGTTTGCCAAAAATATGAATTCTCCACACACCCCACAACCAGAGATACCAATATGCTTAAGTCTGAATGAGGCCTGGGACTCTGCATTTTAACCAGGACACCAGACAGTCCCGATGTAGGCAGTCCAAGGCCATCCGAGGACAGACTTTGAGACAATACTCCTCTAAGTTACTATGGAAAACACCTTAACATTCATAATGTGGCTTTTTCCCTCAGGATCTTGGTAAGAAAGTAAGCACTATCATGGCAGGTAATGCTAATGATTCATCACCAAAAGAATATATTTTTGAGTTACTTTTTATCCATATTCAACTGAAAAAGAGTAAAGTGTAGAAATAAACTGCTCAGAATTAATTGGCTGACAGCTTTTCCTTTTGCTTGAAGCTACAGAGGTCGCTGGAGAAAAAAATTATCAGCACATAATAGCACTGACATAAAGGAGTAAGCTGAAAAAACATACCTGCAGATAGAAAATGTACAAACTAATTAAGAGACCCTGAATTCATACCAAGTCAGAGAGGAGGCTTGGAATGTAGGAAACCAATGTAATAAATACAAATAAGTCAAGCCCACGCTTTCATCAGCTGAATTCCAACACAAAGGGAAAGATCTCTAAAACAGTACAATTCCCTCTAAGCAAGGTCATTCTCACATAATTGTGGATCCAACAGAAAAAGAACTGATGAGAAAGCTGACCCTCTGAGCTCTCTGCTTTTCCACTGTTGAGCTTAAACTGACATCTGTTGGTGGCACTGCTGAATAACTGGTCCAGAGCCACCAGAGAGAACTGCTGCTCTTTTGGTGTCTCCATTATCATTTGTTTTCCTTTAATAACTCACTAAGATTATCAGCGGAAGTTCAGCAAGTCTTACAATTAACACATGGACCGAGTACATACAAGAATAGTATAGAGATCCCTGTAGGATGAGTGTAAGTTACCCTGATTGAAGCTTTTGCAAGAAAAGGATCCTCTGAGAATAATTTGATGCTATTATTCTTACTTTAATCTTATAATACGTTAAAGATTACAGGTTGAAAGACAGATATAGGCCGTTGGAGTCATACAGTCATAGACAGACCTCCATAATGCATAATGTATAGCACATATGGCACAAGAGATACGCAGACTTTGTGGCCACTAAAATGTCACTGACCTTTCAGAGGTAGGGTCTGCACAGTTCAGAGGATATTTAAGCTCAATAACATCTCCATTCTTCTCTTTTAATTGCCCATGGTGTTCCATGTAATACTGGACCAACTCAGCCAAGGTGGCAAACTTCTCCCCTCCGTACAGGTCATAATAATCACCAGTGTTCTGTATCTTGATGTGGGTGACAGCTCCATTTCTTCTAAAATAGTCCATTGGAAGGGGGGTGGGGGGACAAATAAAGAGTTATACTAGTAAAAATGGATCTCATGTTCCATATCAGATTTCACCTGAATGTTCAAACAAACCCAAGGAATGAATTTGCCCCTTCCCTGTAACAAAAAAAATGAGTGAAACAACCACACAGTGAACGAATTCAACACAAAGGGCTTTGTTTATTAGTTTCTTTACCTTGTCCATCTTCTTTGAATGACTGACCTGCCAAATTGCATATATTAAGTGACAATAATTGTTCCCATCATTAACTGATCAAGGTCACATATAATTAAAGTCAAAATTAAACATACACTTGCCTTATAATCCAATAAATCCACCCTAAGTATTTTGTCCAAAAGAAATGAAATTGAATAGCCACCAAAATATTTGTACAAGAATATTCATTGCATGTGTAAGATGAGATATAGTGGAAAAGAAAGAAAGAAAAAAAAGAAAAATTAAAAAAAATATATTCATTGCAGCAATATTCATAATAAAAAATGTTTCTATTGTTTAATCACAAAAAGGTATAAACAAATAGTTGCATACTTGTACAATGAAATACCATGCAGCAAAAATTTTAAAAAAAATTGATACATCCAACAAAATGGATGAATCTCAAAAACATTATATTGAGAGAAAGCAGCCAGACACAAAAGAATATAAACTTTATGACTTCATTTACGTAAAATTGTATAAGCAAAACTAGTCTATAGGGATAGAAATGAGAGGAGTAGTTGCCTCTTAGAGTGAGGAAGACTGGAAAGAAAGGGGCACAGTGGAATTCTCTGGGGTGATGGAAGTGTTCTATATTTTGATTGGGTTGTTAGTGACATCAATAAATACATGTGTCAAAAGTGATCTCACTAGCCAGGCACAGTGACATGCACCTCTCATTCCAGCTACTGGGAAGGCTGAGATGGAAGATCACTTAAGCATAGGAGTTCGAGGTCAGCCTGGGCAACACAGCAAGATCTCATCTCAAAAAAAAATGTAAAAATTGCAAAAAGAGGCCGGGCATGGTGGCTCACGCCTGTAATCCTAACACTCTGGGAGGCCGAGGTGGGTGAGTGGCTCGAGGTCAGGAGTTTGAGACCAGCCTGAGCAAGAGCGAGACCCCCATCTCTACTAAAAATAGAAAGAAATTAATTGGCTAACTAAAAATATATAGAAAAAATTAGCCAGGCATGGTGGTGCATGCCTGTAGTTCCAGCTACTCAGGAGGCCGAGGCAGGAGGATCACTTAAGCCCAGGAGTTTGAGGTTGCTGTTTGAGGTAGGCTGACACCCTGGCACTCTAGCCTGGGCAACAGAGTGAGACTAGGTCTCAAAAAATAATAATAATAATAATAATATGTGCTCAGCACAATAGCCTGGCATATGATAAGGCCTTGCTAATATTTGCTATCACTATCATCACCATCATCATCATCATCACATCATCTCCATCCAAACTCTTACAGCTCAAATGTCACCAGACGTTAGGTTAGAAGTCTGTAGTGAGACAAGCCCAGAAGACTTATGCAGGCCCCCACCCGCTCCTTCTAGTGAAACAAAGTAAAGGCCAGTGACAGGGACTTCTCAAGAAACTGACCTATAGCAAAGAGGAACTTCTCAAGTCTCGAAAAGATCCTCAATAAGTCCTCAGGAACATGTTTTACTTATCTCTTTATTTAAAAATAGTAAATTTACAGGTTCTAAAGAGTAAGACAAAAATCAAAACTAAATAAATAAACAAAAGTAGTAGTCATAAAAGCAAATTCATAAAGCAGTTCAGTTCTAGCTCCTAGAATGGGCTAGTGTAAGGAGAATAAAAGAAAGTCAATTTCTAGAAAAACTCTCCCACAGCTGCCCAAAGAGACATATAACAGGATGCTCACTATACTGTCCATAAAAATTTAGTACATACTGAAAACAACCCAACACCCATCACTAAGAGACTGGGTAAATTAATATGCTCATACTATTTTATAGCCATTAAAATTAATAATTAGATCTCCATGGACCAGCATAGAACAGACTTTTTAAAAAGAAAGTTGCAAAATGATGCCAACATTCTAAATCCATTTATGTGAATTTAAAAACACACAAACATGAAAATGTATAGACTGTTGTGACAACTAAAAAAAGAAAAAAGAATTAAAAAAATAAATGAGTAAAGAAAAACACACAAACCGACTTTATCTTGTTCACATGCAGTGTAAGTATCAAAACACATTCAGGAAGAATACATGTCAAGAATAACGGTGGCTTCCTCTGGGGAGTGGGACTGGCCAGGGAGACAGAGGGGACCACAACTTCCTCAGTCATGTTTTATTTCTTGACAAAAGAAAGTGATCCGAAGGAATCCTTGGAAAGTACTTTTCCAGTTAAGAAAGCAACAGAAGGGAAAAGAAAAATGCAGAGACCAGGTTCAAGAGGCGTGGAAGCAGGACTGAGCCCAGCACTGCAGGGCTTAGGAACTCTTAAGGCCTGCCCCAACTCACCCTCAGCAGGGTCCCTCAGGGAAAAGAAATGTCCCCTCCTGCTGAATGTCTGAGCCCCTGAATGTCACTCAGAGGAGGCCACTCCCTGACTCCCTAAGCAGGCCAGTGCTCCAGCAGGCCCTCACGCCAGGGCAGCAGGCAGGCCTTCAAACTCTCCACGAGGGGAGCGAATTGTGCAAGTGTGGCTTTACCATTTCCTACCTGGAAAACACGCCCAGGATTCTCTCTCTTAATCCCAACTTACCTAACAGAAAGCGTGAAGTCTCCAGGGTTACTTTTACTGGGCCTTGCCAAGAAACTGCCATCAACTCCTCTTGTCAACAGTAGGTTTTCTGCCTCCACGCCAGTGATATTTGGGTGAAACCATCTTAGAAAAGAGAGAGAGAAAGAATAATAATAAACAAAGGACTCTATCCACACTACTTTCCAGATCAACACAGCTAAGATGCCTTATGAGTAGAGTCGCTACTAAAAATACAAATGAAGACCTTCCCTGTCCCTGTAACCTTTTCTCCTTGGTCACTGCCCCCTCCCTGCTCTCTGTTGGTAGGGCCTGGGATCTGCTGGCACAGTAGTGGGGGCTGGGGACCTGGTCAGAGGTGGGGGTATTAAAACAGGGCACTGATGGGACCAGGCCCCAAAAAACAAACCATGTGGCCAGAACGCTGAGCATATGGAATGAGACTGAGCAAAGTAAATAAATAAATTAATAAGCTACCTAATAAATAAGTAAACATACTGAGGATAACAAGCCAGGTTTTTCACCATTGGAGAGGAAGACACAAATCTGGGAAGGGAGAAAGCCAGATATACCCTGTGGTGTTAGACTGGAATTGGAAGTAGCAGTGCAGGCTCTAATTTTTAATATACCTATAGAGGCAGATATATAGATATAGAAATGGAAATGTATGCTTCTGTGTGTATGTGTGTGTGTGTGTGTGTTTATGAATACATACATTTCCTGGCTCTCTAATCTGAAGGGATTTGGAAGCAGCGACACTCCAGGCAAAATCAGCACATCTAAAACCCTTATCTTGGTTTCTAAATACCATTCTCCAATAAAACGAACTGGGCCCCTTGGAGAAGTGGCTGATTCCAGAGCTGGGGCAGTGAAAGTAAGAAGGTGAGCTTGGAACATCCTATTGTGTAAGATAAGAAACAGTTCCAAGAAGGACATGTCAAAAAGATACAGGAGCCAACTGGAAGAATCCACCACTGGCCAAAGTAGGGGCAATTTGCACCTCAAAATAAACAATGATGTTAACAGATTAGAACCCATTGAATAAAATAGGAAACCAAGAGTCTGTACAGATACTAATTTTTTAAAAACTAATTAAGGTTCCTCATAAAATTAAACATGGAATTACCATATGATCCAGAAAATTTCACTTCCAGTTAAATACCCAAAATAATTAAAAATAGGGATTCAAATAGATATTTTTCCACTACCCATGTTCATAGCAGCATTATTCACAAAAGCCAAAAGGTAGAAGAAAACCAAGTGCCCATCGATGGATGAACAGATAAACAACATGTATGAACCTTGAAAACATGCTAAGTGAAATAAATAAGCCAGTCACAAACAGACAATGCTGTGGTTTGAATGTCTGTCCCCTCTAAAACTAACATTAAAACTTAATCCCCAATGTAACAGTATTAAGAACTGGGGCCTTGGCCGGGCACAGTGGCTCATGCCTGTAATCCTAGCACTCTGGGAGGCCGAGGAGGGAGGATCACTCAAGGTCAGGAGTTCAAAACCAGCCTGAGCAAGAGTGAGACCCCATTTCTACTAAAAATAGAAAGAAATTAATTGCTCAACTAATATATATAAAAAAAATCAGCCGGACATGGTGGTGCATGCCTGTAGTCCCAGCTTCTGGGGAGGCTGAGGCAGGAGGATTGCTTGAGCCCAGGAGTTTGAGGTTGCTGTGAGCTAGGCTGACGCCACGGCACTCACTCTAGCCTGGGCAACAAAGTAAAACTCTGTCTCAAAAAAATAAAAAAGAAAAAAAAGGAAAAGCCAGTTGGGCCATCTCTCATGAGCCCCCTTGCCACATGATGCCCTGTACCACCTTGGGACTTTGCAGAGTCTCCACCAGCAAGAAGGCAATAGAATCACAAATAATAAATGTAAAAAAAAAATGATGGAATTAGAAAATCACCATTTGACACTAATCATATTAATAGTTCAGGCAAGAATCATCAATGGATGCTAAAACTAGTAGTTCAGGAGGGACAGGATATTTACAGCAATTAACTTAAAGTACCTCCCACAAAATGCTTATTAATTACTTGTTAATTAATAAGTAAAAAAAAAAAACCCACTAATGAACTTCACAGTGGAGAAATCTAACAAATACTTTCAGACAAACCCCAAATAAGTGGCATTCCACAAACTAACTGTCATGCAGGGGGCGGGGGTGTTGGCAAAGAACTATCCAGATTAAAGGCCAATCACAAGACCTAACAAGTAATACAGTGCATGACCTGGATAATATCATGGACCTAAAAGAAAGGAATGAAAGGAAAGAAGAGTTTTTGTTGTGTTTGTCTTTTGCTATAAAGGACATTACTGAAATAATATGAAAAGGATCTAAGGATTTGATGGTAGGATTGTTCAGTGGTCCCCAACCTTTTTGACACGAGGGATGGGTTTCATGGAAGACAATCTTTCCATTGATGGGGAGGGGTGGAGGGGGTTGTATGTACTGCAGACCTGTTATAATGTAAATTCCAATGATATATTGTGGTTCCGTGACCAAGTGTCCTTGTTTTTAGGAAATATACACTGAAGTATTTTGGAGCTCCGAGACATCATGTCTGCAACTTACTTTCAAATGTTGCCAAAAAAATTATATATACTATACATACATATGTGTGCATATATGTATATGTGTGTATGGGGGGGGTGTGTATACATGTGTGTATAAATACAGAGAGAGAAAGGCAAACATGGTACAGGTTGAGTACCCTAAATCTAAAATGCTCCAAAATCCAAAACTTTTTGAGCATCAACATGACACTCAAAGGAAATGCTCATTGAAGCATTTCAGATTTCAGGTCTTCAGATTAGAGATCCTTCAGTATATAACACGTACAAATAGAGCCCAGGCTCGGTGGCTCAAGCCTATAATCCCAGCACTCTGGGAGGCCAAAGTGGGAGGACAGCTTTATGGCCAGGAATTTGAGACCAGGCTGGTCAACAGAGCAAGATCCTCATCTCTACAAAAAATAAATTTAGCTTGAGGCCAGGAGTTCAAGACCAGTCTAAGCAAGAGCGAGAGCCCATCTCTATGAAAAATAGAAATATTAGCACCTGTAATCCCAGCTACTTAGGAGGGTGAGGCAGGAGGATCACTCCAGCCCAAGAGTTTGAGGTTGCTGTGAGCTATGATGATGCCACTGCACTCTAGCCCCGGCGACAGAGTAAGACCCTGTCTCAAAAATACATAAATAAATAAATAAATTTTAAAAATTAGCTGGGTATGGTAGTGTAGGCCTATAATCCCAGCTACTTGGGAGGCTGAGGCACGAGGATCACCTGAACCCAGGAGGTGGAAGCTTCAGTGAGCTATGATCGTACCACTGCATTCCTGCCTGGGTGATACAGACTTTATCTCAAAAAAAAAAAAAAGATGAATATTCTAAATTTGAAAACATCTGAAATCCAAAACACTTCTGGTCCCAAGTATTTTGGATAAGGAATACACAACCTGTACAATGTTAACTAGTAAATTTGAAATCATTTAAAATAAATTTAAAAAAAATTTTTTTTAGAGACAGGGTCTCACTATCACCCAGGCTGGAGTGCAGTAGTGTAATCCTAGCTCACTGCAGCCTCCAATTCCTGTGCTCAAGCAATCCTCCCACCTCAGCCTCCCAAGTAGCTGAGACTGCAGGTACGTGCTACCACATCTGGCTAATTTTTTTTTTTGTTAGAGACAGAGTCTCCACGTGTTGGCCAGGCTTAAAATGTGTTAAATTTAAAATACACACAGATGACAAAGTCCATGATGGATGTCATCTGCTTCATAAGAGTCCTCTCTGGTTCCCAGCAAGACTTCCTCCATGGAATCCAACATAAGACATCCAGATTTGTGGTAAGAGAATAATTTCTAAAGACTAATTATCCTGGATCTTTATAGGCCAATCCAATGCTTTTAAATGCTCCCAGGAACATAAGTCAATATTAAATGTAGCGTCCCAATACTGACAATCAAGTGAACTTTTAACAGACTTCTCAACAAATATTGACCCAATTCAAGTGTTTGGCAAGAGTGAAGGAGGAAGGGTGAAGAGCTATCATAAATCATGCATCACGGACCAGGAGAGCCACACCACACTAAGGTTAGGAGTTCCTGATCAGATAGGACGGGCATGCCTGGGCGCTCTTCCGCTTACTAGCTCTGTGACCTGGGCAAGTTATTTAATCTCTCTCCACCTCACACTCCTCATCTGCAAAATGGAGATGATAGTTCTTAGGTTCATGTTAAAAACAAACTGAGAGGCCGGGCGTGGTGGCTCACGCCTGTAATCCTAGCACTCTGGGAGGCCGAGGCGGGCGGATTGCTCGAGGTCAGGAGTTCGAAACCACCCTGAGCGAGACCCCATCTCTACTAAAAATAGAAAGAAATTAATTGACCAACTAAAAATATATATATATATATACAAAAAATTAGCCGGGCATGGTGGTGCATGCCTGTAGTCCCAGCTACTTGGGAGGCTGAGGCAGGAGGATTGCTTGAGCCCAGGAGATTGAGGTTGCTGTGAGCTAGGCTGACGCCATGGCACTCACTCTAGCCTGGGCAACAAAGTGAGACTCTGTCTCAAAAAAAAAATAAAAATAAATAAAAAAATTAAAAAAAGAACAAACTGAGAATCCATACAATGAACTATTATTCAGCCATGAAAAGAAATGAAATACAGTACTGATACATGCTACAATGATGATGAATCTTTTTTTCTGTTGTTGTCGAGACAGTCTCTCACTCTGTTGCCTGGGCTAGAGTGCCATGGCGTCAGCCTAGCTCACAGCAACCTCAAACTCCTGGGCTCAAGTGATCCTCCTGCCTCAGCCTCCCAAGTAGCTGGGACTACAGGCATGTGTCACCATGCCCAGCTAATTTTTTTCTATATATTTTTAGTTGGCCAATTAATTTCTTTCTATTTTTAGTAGAGACAGGGGTCTCATTCTTGCTCAGGCTGGTTTCGACCTCCTGACCTCAAGCATTCCGCCCGCCTTGGCCTCCCAAGTACTAGAATTACAGGCGTGAGCCACCACGCCCAGCGGGTAGGGCTTTCTTTTAGAGGCGATGATTTCTTTTCAAGACGATGAAAATGTGCTATAATTGTTATCATTGCAATGCATGAATATATTAAAAACAACTGAATTGTACACTTTAAATGGGTGTATTGCATGGTATGTCAATTATATCTTAATAAAGCTCTTCAAGGGCTGGGCGCACTGGCTCATGCCTGCAATCCTAGCACTTTGGGAGGCCGAGATGGGAGGACTGCTCAAGGTCAGGAGTTCGAAACCAGCCTGAGCAAGAGTGAGACCCAGTCTCTACTAAAAAATACAAAGAAATTAATTGGTCAACTAAAATATATATAGAAAAAAAATTAGCTGGGCATCATGGCACATGCCTGTAGTTCCAGCTACTTGGGAGGCTGAGGCAGAAGGATTGCTCAAGCCCAGGAGTCTGAGGTTGCTGTGAGCTAGGTTGCCATGGCACTCTAGTCCAGGGAGCAGAGTGAGATTCTGTCTAAAAAAAATAAAATAAAATAGAGCTCTTTAAGAACAGAATAAACTGGCCAGTGCGGTGGCTCACACCTGTAATCCTAGCACTCTGGGAGGCTGAGGTGGGTGGATCGCTCAAGGTCAGGAGTTTGAAACCAGCCTGAGCAAGAGCAAAACCCTGTCTCTACCAAAAAAAAAAAATAGAAAGAAATTAGCTGGATAACTAAAAATACATAGAAAAAAAATTAGCTGGCATGGTGGTGCATGCCTGTAATCCCAGCTACTCGGGAGGCTGAGGCAGGAGGATCGCTTGAGCCCAGGAGTTTGAGGTTGCTGTGAGCTAGGCTAACATCACAGTACTCTAGCCCAGGCAACACAGTGAGACTCTGTCTCAAAAAAAAAAAAGAACAGAATAAACTGAGATGATAAAAGAGAAGGGCTTACAAAATTCATGCATTCCACAAATACTTACTGAGCACCTATCACAGCCAAGGCAGGCACTGAGGACATAGTTAACAAAAGTCCCTGCCCTCATAAAGCTTTCTTGACAATGGGAGGAAATAGAAAATAAAGAAATGGCAGGTAAGTAAATAAAATGTCAGATGATAATAAGTGCTCCAAAGAGGAATACAGGCAGGGTGAGGGGCCGGGCACAGGGGCTCATGCCTGGAATCCCAGCATTCTGGGAGGCCAATGTGGGAGAGTCTCTTGAGGCCAGGAGTTTGAGACCAGCCTGGCAACATAGTGAGACAATGTCTCTACAAAAAAATTTAAAAACTTGCAGGGTGTGGTTGCTTGAGCCCAGGAGTTCAAGGCTACAGCGAGCTGTAATCTTGCCACTGCACTCCAGCATGGGCAACAGAGCAAGACCTTGTCTCAAAAAAAAAAATAGGCCGGGCGCGGTGGCTCACGCCTGTAATCCTAGCTCTTGGAGGCCGAGGCGGGCGGATTGCTCAAGGTCAGGAGTTCAAAACCAGCCTGAGCAAGAGCGAGACCCTGTCTCTACTATAAATAGAAAGAAATTAATTGGCCAACTGATATATATATAAAAAAAAAAATTAGCCGGGCATGGTGGCTCATGCCTGTAGTCCCAGCTACTCGGGAGGCTGAGGCAGAAGGATCGCTCGAGCCCAGGAGTTTGAGGTTGCTGTGAGCTAGGCTGACGCCACGGCACTCACTCTAGCCTGGACAACAAAGCGAGACTCTGTCTCAAAAATAAATAAATAAATAAATAAATAAATAAATAAATAAATAAATAAATAAATAAATAAATAAATAAATAGTAAAAAATTTAAGAAAGCCACCACAAGAAGCCAGGCAAGAAATGATGATGCCAAGGACCAAGGCAGCAGCAAGAGGAGTAGTGATAAGTAACAGCGATAGTAGTAGACCAGGAAGAGTGTAAGGGCAGCCAACAGGATTTGCTAATGGATTACATACAGAATGGGAAAGAAAGAAGGGAATAAGAGTCACTCCTAGATTTGGGGCAACTAGAAGGTTGAAGGTACCATGTACAAGATGCAGAAAAAGTGGGCAGAGGAAAATCAAATGTTAGGCTTCGTACGTGTCAGATCTCAGGTACCCAAGTATCCGGTACACACTAAGCACTAAATGTCAGATATTATTATTGGCAACCATAGAATAAATATAAGATTGTTTTGACAATAAATAATCAGAAAATGTAAGAATCCACATGCAGTCTGACCTCAACATTCCTGTTGTTTACATTCACTGAAATTTATTTTCAATTATTCCTATCATATTATTAGTGCTTTGGGGGAAATCTAAACATCACTCTGATTAACTGATTTTCTTAAAGAAAAATCACAAGGCTTGGATAGAAAGAATAAAATATTAGTTTGCTTTTTACTCCCTCTGAGAGCTTGTCAGATGATCAAGACAGGATTTCACCCAGGAAAACATCAACCTCAATTTATTTGATACCCATTACTCTAGAATCCAATACTTTTGCATTCAGTATGGTTACTTAAACTATCCAATTTAAAAAAAGAAAACCCTTGTCTGCAGTTTCTTTGATCTGTGGTTCTCACCTAGATGCCCAAAGCTCTAGGGAATCAAAATGTAGTGACAAAGGGCTTCCAGCTATTTATAATCTTTCAAAAAGTATACTGTAACTCCAACATTAACCCTCACTTTGTCTACCTACATAAGCTAATTAAATTGTCAAGTCTCTTTTGCTTTTGGCTGCAGAACAATTACGTAAATTGGGTGTGTTAGTCTGAAGCTGAGTGGTACATGTGCTTTCTACCAAAAGGAAAAAAATGAAAAAACTATTATATAATACAGATTTGGAGACCAAATCTTCCAGAATACTGAGTTTATTTATTTTTTTAAAAAAGGACACACACACACACATCCCTCCCACCATTGACATGCTGGGGGTCACTGCAGCGAGGTGGCAAAGCCTTATGAGAAGGTACATAAAACTGGTTCCAGATTGGTTTGGTTCGAATCCCAGCTCCGTGTGATTCTGGGCTAGTTATTTAACCTGTCTGTAAAGTCACCTATAAAAGAGGGTAGTAACAGTACCTGTGTCTTACGGCTGCTGAGAGGATGAAAGGAGTTAATATTTATAAAGTGTCTAGAACAGTGTGTGGACTTCTAGGCAGCCAAAGACAATGGTGACCACCTAAATCCACATCTCCCCACATAGCCTTCAAAACAATGCAGAGTTAAAAAACAAAACAATATTCAGACATACCAAACTAGAAGAATGAAAAAGGTTTAAAAAAATTTTTAAATGGAAAAAATAAATAATAAAACTGCACAAAAACCATACCCTCAACATAAGAGAATGCCCAACCTTCCAAATCAGCTGTAAATAACAAAAGAAAATATACCAGAAGTCAGTGGGTGATCTCTTACCTTCCTACTGCAAGCCTTGTGCCCAGCAAGGGCATTCTGAGAAAAACGGCAAGGCAGGGAGAACAGAGCAGTAGCAGGCCTAAAACTGCTCTAAAACCACCTCCAGAAACACAAAATCCACATATATCAGAGCCCTCTTTATGGTATGATTCCAGGAAGACAGACTAAAAAATTGTGCAAATTAGAAAACCTAGATAAAAATGGATCATTTTCTAAGAAAATGAAGACTACCAAAACTGATTCCATTAGAGTGAGAAAACTCATGCAGAACAATTTCTATTTAAAAAAAAAAAAGAGGCCGGGCGCTGTGGCTCACGCCTGTAATCCTAGCTCTTGGGAGGCCGAGGCGGGCGGATTGCTCAAGGTCAGGAGTTCAAAACCAGCCTGAGCAAGAGCGAGACCCCGTCTCTACTATAAATAGAAAGAAATTAATTGGCCAACTGATATATATATATAAAAAATTAGCCGGGCATGGTGGCGCATGCCTGTAGTCCCAGCTACCCGGGAGGCTGAGGCAGAAGGATCACTCGAGCTCAGGAGTTTGAGGTTGCTGTGAGCTAGGCTGACGCCACGGCACTCACTCTAGCCTGGGCAACAAAGTGAGACTCTGTCTCAAAAAAAAAAAAAAAAAAAAAAAAAAAAAAAAAAAGAAAAGAAAAAACTAGTTAGGAAACTACCCCACAAAAAAGCACCAGGCTCAGATGATTTCACAATGGAATTCTACCAACCTTTCCAAGACCAGATAGTCCCTATGCTCTAAAATTATTCCAGAGTATTGAAACCAAAGGAAAACTTCCTACTTCCTTTTATGAAGCAAATAGAATACTGATACCTATAGCTGATAAAGACAGTACAAAGAAAAAAAAAAATAGAGACCAATGGCATTCATGAATATTGATAAAGAAATTCTAAACAAAATATTAGAAACAGAATCCAACACCACATCAAGAAAATAATATACCATAACCAAGTGGTTAGATTCATATTTCAAACCATATGTAAGAATAAATTCTATATAAATTAAAAATCTAAATGTAAAAGCTGAAACTATACAACACTAGAAAAAAAGTGGGTGAATCTTTTGTTAACCTTAAAGGAGGGGTCCCCAACCTATGGTGAGTTGCATAATTATTTCATTATATATTACAAAGTAATAATAATAGAAATAAAGCACACAATAAATGTAATATGCTTAAATCATCCCGAAACCATCCTCTTCCTCCCCAGTCCCTGGAAAAACTGTCTGCCATGAAAATGGTCCCTGGTGCCGGGGCGCGGTGGCTCACGCCTGTAATCCTAGCACTCTGGGAGGCCGAGGTGGGCGGATTGCTCGAGGTCAGGAGTTCAAAACCAGCCTGAGCAAGAGCGAGACCCTGTCTCTACTATAAATAGAAAGAAATTAATTGGCCAACTAATATATATATATATAATTAGCCGGGCATGGTGGTGCATGCCTGTAGTCCCAGCTACTCGGGAGGCTGAGGCAGAAGGATCTCTTGAGCCCAGGAGTTTGAGGTTGCTGTGAGCTAGGCTGACGCCAAGGCACTCACTCTAGCCTGGGCAACAAGCGAGACTCTGTCTCAAAAAAAAAAAAAAAAAAATGGTCCCTGGTGCCAAAAAGGTTGGGGATTGATGCTAAGGAAATTGTCTTTATTTATTTATTTATTTATTTAATTTTCTAATACTTTATTAGGCAATTTTTCAAACATACAGCATAGTTGAAAGAATTATACAGTGATCACCCATACACCAACCACCTAGATTCTATAACTTTTTTTCTTCTTCACATGTAGGGCATTTGTTCATAGGGAGGCCACAAGTTTTGTGTCCCTCATGACAGTGTCCCGAGATTCCTGTTGGGTGTGTTGTAAACAGAAGAGCCATTCTTCAGGCCCCCTGCTCTGAGCACACCCCAGGAAATTGTCTTTAAGAAGTCACTAAGGCCGGCGCGGTGGGTGCAGTGGTTCAGTGGCTCCCTCCTATGATCCTAGCACTCTAGGAGGCCGAGGCGGGAGGATTGCTTAAGGTCAGGAGTTCGAAACCAGCCTGAGCAAGAGCAAGACCCCATCTCTTCTAAAAAGAGAAAGAAATTAACTGGCCAACTAAAAATATATAGAAAAAAAAAAAATTAGCCAGGCATGGTGGCGCATGCCTGTAGTCCCAGCTACTCGGGAGGCTGAGGCAGGAGGATCGCTTGAGCCCAGGAGTTTGAGGTTGCTGTGAGCTAGGCTGACGCTACAGCACTCTGGCCAGGGCAACAGAGTGAGACTGTGTCTCAAAAAAAAAAAAAAAAGGTCACTAAATGGTAAAACCTCACAGGCTAAAGTCAGTTCTAATCTCCAATTTGAGGATCTTTCAACAAACCCAACATTCTCTGGGAAACAAGAAACTCAAGTTCAACTCCATTCAGAGGTGGACAATTTACAGTCCACAGTTCCTCCTCGAGTTCAGTGCTAGTCTCAGCCTGAAAAAAAAAAAAACATTCATTTATAAAAGCAGTGAAATTCTGAGGCTCAGAAAAAGTCATATTATTAAATCTGGATGCATATTCTGCTCTTCTAGCATTTACTCGTGTCTTTAAATCTGCAAGACTAAAACCCATCTAAGAAGAGAAATATCAGGAAAATGCTTCTGAAAAACACATTTTAAAAACCTGATTTGGAGCTGGGCGCGGTGGCTCACGCCTGTAATCCTAGCACTCTGGGAGGCCAAGGCAGGCAGATTGCTCGAGGTCAGGAGTTCGAAACCAACCTGAGCAAGAGCAAGACCCCGTCTCTACTATAAATAGGAAGAAATTAATTGGCCAACTAATATATATATATATATAAAATTAGCCGGGCATGGTGGCGCATGCCTGTAGTCCCAGCTACTCGGGAGGCTGAGGCAGGAGGATTGCTTGAGCCCAGGAGTTTGAGGTTGCTGTGAGCTAGGCTGACGCCAAGGCACTCACTCTAGCCTGGGCAACAAGCGAGACTCTGTCTCAAAAAAAAAAAAAAAAAAAAAAAACCTGATTTGAAGCATCTCTTGGTTACTGAAACAGCCTACAGAGCAAAACCACTTTTTCAAAATGCCAGAATGCCGCATCTGTTAGACAAGCTAATTAATCAATCTCTGCCTTCATTTCTCTATATGTAAAATATGGATAATAATAGTGCCTATCTCAGAGGAAGTGAGAATTAATGAGTTAATGCATGCAAAAGAGCCTTAGGGTCGGGCGTGGTGGCTCACGCCTGAAATCCTAGCACTCTGGAAGGCAGAGTTAGGAGGATTGCTCAAGGTCAGGAGTTCGAAACCAGGCTGAGCAAGAGTGAGACCCCGTCTCTACTAAAAATAGAAAGAAATTATTTGGCCAACTAAAAATATATAGAAAAAAAAATTAGCTGGGCATGGTGGCACATGCCTGTAGTCCCAGCTACTTAAGAGGCTAAGGCAGAAGGATTACTTGAGCCCAGGAGTTTGAGGTTGCTGTGAGCTAGGCTGTGAGGTAGGCCACGGCCCTCTAGCACCGGCAACAAAGTGAGACTCTGTCTCAAAAAAAAAAAAAAAAAAAAAAGCAGCCTTAGAACTATTATAGCTTGTTTGCTTGTTGTTACTTTATTCAATACATAAAGATTCTTGACAATAGTATACCATGGAGAGATTGTACCTTTCATCTATATAAAATTACTCTAGTATTAAATAAATCAGTATTTAATACTGTTTATCTTGAATGCTACTTAGCCTGATATTATTGGTACTGCCTGAATCCTTTGTGCTCGTGTTTATTTGATTTATCTTTTGTTATTCTGTGCCAATATATCTTTTTTAAGCAGAACACAATTGAATTTTTCTTTAATTCCATCTGACACAGACATTCATTAGGGGACTTAATCCATGATCACGGACATCTTATGTTTGGTCTCATATCTGCAGATTGTTTTCAACTTTCAACATTTTTGTTTTCTCTTTGTCTTTTTCCGTTTGGCTACTTCAGTGCTTTGAGTGTAGATACCCTGTTTCTAATTCTAACAGGATTCTAATTATTTTTAAATTATACTGATTGCTATATTGTAGTATTTCAAGAGTATTCTTAAGCCTATAATTATCAGGTTATTGGAGGTAAAATAACTTTTGTCTCCCCTCTATGGAAAGTGAAGAATTTTCTGCTGTTGTTCTCTTCCTACTGCAGGTTCAGCAGTTGCATCTTTTTGATACAGAGTCTTGTTTTGTCGCCCTGGGTAGAGTGCAGTGGCATCATCGTAGCTCACTGCAACCTCAAAGTCCTGGGCTCAAGCGATCCTCCTGCCTCAGTCTCCTGAGTAGTTGGGATTACAGGCATGCGCCACCATGCCTGGCTAATTTTTTCTATATATTTTTAGTTGTCCAGCTAATTTCTTTCTAATGTTAGTAGAAACGGGGGTCTCACTCTTGCTCAGGCTGGTCTCGAACTCATGGGTTCAAGAGATTCTTCTCCCTTGGCCTCCCATAGTGCTAGGATTACAGGCGTGAGCCACCGTGCCTGGCCAGTTGCTTCATTTTAAACACAGGTTATCCAGCCTGGGTGTCCACAATCCACCTGCTGATCTGTTCCCTGACTGTCATCACAAGCATCTCTTCTTTTTTAAAAATAGGTTCTAAAAGAATTTCTCAAGTTTGTCCTGGAACTCATTACCATGATGGCAGCAGCCTCACATGTACTATTAACTGCTTTCATTAAGATCTTTGTACATTATTTGGCTATCCTGTTTTCTATTCCTATTTAATCTTTATTTATCTCAGCCTGCTATTTCAGGCTGCTCTAATTTTTTAGGGTCAATTTGGTTTTGGATCTCTTTGAGAATACAAACATAAACTTCCTGAAATCTTTTAAATTAATTTATTTTAAAAATACAGGCCAAGTACAGAGCTGCACACCTGTAGCCCCAGCTACTCAGAAGGCTGAGGCAGGAGGATCACTTGAGCCCAGGACTTTGAGGTTGCAGTGAGCTATGATGACGCCATTGCACTCTAGCCCGGGTGACAGACCGAGACCCTGTCTCAAAACAAAAAAACAAAAAAAAGATAAAAACTGGTATGCCTATATAGGGCAGCTCCATTATACTTTTATGGGACCACTGTTGTATACATAGTCCATCATCACCCAAACCATCATTATGCAGCACATGACTATAGATAATTTTTTTTTATTTTGACAAATATTACCAAATATTACCAACTGCCCTCAAAAAAAGTACCAGTTTATATGGCCATAATTAAGTGTGAAATCCCCTGTTCTCCCCAACTTTTGTCAATACTACATATATTACCAAACTTTTTCATCTTTGTCTGCCTGATTAATGGAAAATGGTACCATTTTAGTCTGCATTTCTTTGTGAGATTGAGTATTTTTTTTGTATTTTCAAACCACTTGTTTTTCCCCTTCTATGAGTTGTCAGTTTGTCATTGCTTATTTCCTATTGGATTTTTTCTCTTATTGATTTATAGGAGCTCTTGATATAGCCAGAAAATTTTCTTTTATTACATGTGTGGTAAATATCTGTCTTAGCTTTTTTTTTGCCTATGTAGTCTGCGGTTTCATTTTTTTCCTACGGAAGTTTATCTTGGCATGGTTAAATTTATTAGATTTTTCCATTAAGATTTCTGAGTCTCTTGCCATGCTTAGAAACTAATTTAAGTCATAACGCTGTGGTGTCGTGGAAATTAATTAATACGTGTAAAATGCTTAGCACAGAAGCAGCCCTCAGAGTTTCACTAGTAGAACTAGAAATTTAATTGTCAGCCAGAAGAAAGCACAGTAGAGTCACAGATTTTAACAGAGCCCTGCAAGGTATGGCCCTAGTTGACTCTGGTTCTCTGATGACCGCTCCAAATTCCCAAATGTGCCACATGTGACCTTTGCATGTGCTTTTCCCTCTGGAGGGGTCCCCTAACCTACCTTCTCAATACACCCCATACTTCCCCGGGTGATACTCAACACAGTGTCCAATCACATATTTCTACGACAGTCAGATTAAAGGCTAGACTGTCAGTTCCATGAGGACAAAGGACATGTCTTCTTTCTTTTTTTTTTTTTTTTTTTTTAAGAAACAGAGTCTCACTCTGTCACCCATGCTGGAATGCAGTAGTCAAATCATAGTTCACTGCAGCCTCAAATTCCTGGGCTCAAGCGATCCTCCTGCGTCAGCCTCAAAAGTAGGAACATGTCCATTTCTTCGTCACCATACTCCCAGCCCCTAGCAAAGGGTTAACACAGAGTAGTTCCTAAATAAATATTTATGGTGACAGAAGGAAGAACAGCCTGGGGGTGAGCCCCATCCTCTCCTATACCCACACAGTTCCACCTCTCTGGCTTGGGTGGTGTCACCAAGAGGCTGTCAAAGATGACTCCCACTTCCATGTATGCAAGAGGAAGAGGCAGCTGGCAAAGGCCCTCTTCCAACTGGCCCCACTAGCTCCATATTTGACAAAAAAAAAAAAAAAGATGGTTATTGTTTTTAGTACACAGTGTCTTCTTATCCTATTTGTGGTGCTGAAGAGGATATTTTCCCCTATCTGTATGCTACTGTAGTAATTTTCATAAGCATTTGGAAAGTGAATACCTAGGGCACCTGTGCATAAGCCAAAAAGCTGCCGGAAGCCTCCCTATGCCTTGGAAACACCAAATTTTGATATTTTAAACTATGTTAACACTAGTGGGGAGAAGAACTCTTTGGGTATTTCTCTTCACCTCCATTGCCAGGCTGGAACCCTGACAGCACTTCACCCAGTCTGTTCTGCGCTCATCACTTGTAAGCCTGCATGGTTGGTAACCATGGTGACAAAAACAGGTTTTTTTTAAGGGAGGAGTGAGGAGGAGGGCTTCAATTTCCTTTTTTTTTTTTTGCATCTCACTCTGTCACCCTGTGTAGAATGCAGTGACATCATCATAGCTCACTGAGGCCTCAAACTCCTGCCTCCCAAGTAGCTGGGACTACAGATATATGCCAGAATGCCCGACGAATGTTTTTTTTGCAGCATATTACAGGGGCACAAATGTTTAGGTTACGCATATTGCCTTTGTCCCACCCGAGTCAGGGCTTCAAGCATGTCCAGCCCCCAGACAGTGTGCACCAAACCTATTAGGTATGAATCTACTGCAGGGAGCGGTGGCTCACACCTGTAATCCTAGCTCTCTGGGAGGCCAAGAGGGAGGATCGCTCAAGGTCAGGAGCAAAAACCAGCCTGAGTAAGAGCAAGACCCCGTCTCTACTAAAAATAGAAAGAAATTAATTGGCCAACTAAAAGTATATAGAAAAAATTAGCTGGGCATGGTGGCACATGCCTGTAGTCCCAGCTACTCGGGAGGCTGAGGCAGGAGGATCGCTTGAGCCCGGGAATTTGAGGTTGCTGTGAGCTAGGCTGACGCTCAGGCAACAAAGTAAGACTCTGTCTAAAAAAAAAAAAAAGTGTGAATATACCCATTCCTTCCTTCCCCCTCCCATCTGCCCAATACCCAATGGATGTTACTACTATATGTGCACATAAGTGTTGATCAGTTAATGCCAATTTGATGGCGAGTACATGTGGTGCTTGCTTTTCCATTCTTGTGATCTGGCTAATTTTCTCTCTCTCTCTCTCTCTTTTTTTTTTTTTGTTTTTTTGAGACAGAGTCTCACTTTGTTGCTCAGGCTAGAGTGAGTGCCGTGGCATCAGCCTAGCTCATAGCAACCTCAAACTCCTGGGCTCAAGCGATCCTCCTGCCTCAGCCTCCCGAGTAGCTGGGACTACAGGCATGCGCCACCATGCCCGGCTAATTTTTTGTATATATATTTTTAGTTGGTCAATTTATTTCTTTCTATTTTTAGTAGAGACGGGGTCTTACTCAGGCTGGTTTCGAACTCTTGACCTTGAGTGATCCTCCAGCCTCGGACTCCCAGAATGCTAGGATTACAGGTGTGAGCCACCACGCCCGGCCTTAATTTTTTCTATTTTTAGTAGAGACAGGATCTTACTTTTGCCCATGCTGGTCTCCAACTCCTGAACTCAAGCAATCCTCTCTCCTCGGCCTCCCAGAGCCCTAGGGTTACATGATTACAGATGACAGCCACCTCGCCCAGCCTATTTTTAAAATTTCAAGAGTGGGACTCTGAATTCAGATGATCTCCTATTGTAACCATGTGTTCTCACCTTTGCATGCTTTATAGAAATAACACTTAGAATATCCTGCTAATGCTGAGGGTGTGGAAAACTATAAAAGTAGGTTCCATGGCGAAGGTGAGACTATGTAAACACCAACCAGATCAGCGAGACGGAAGATAAGGCAGGTGGTCGTCTCTTTACCCTTTTATTAAAGAAACTGTATTATTTCATTTACAGCTTATAATTATGCTATCCTGTTATTAAGAGCAAACAGATTACAATGATATTTTCAGGGGAAACTTAGTAACCAGCATTTAGCGCAGAGGCTGGGCAAAGTAAGGTCTTAATGAACATTAGTTTTCACTGTTATTATCATTATTATTACTGGTGGACATTATGCAAGATAGATCCTTCTCAAGCATAATTATGTTAGTTTCACATAAGCCATTTTTTGACATGTATGGCATTTCAGTCATACTGCCTTTTCTTTTCTTTCTTTTTTTTTTTTTTTTTTTTTTTTGAGACAGTCTCACTCTCTTGCCTGGGCTAGAGTGCCGTGGTGTCAGCCTAGCTCACAGCAACCTCAAACTCCTGGGCTCAAGCGATCCTCCTGCCTCAGCCTCCCGGGTACCTGGGACTACAGGCATGAGCCACTGTGCCCAGCTAATTTTTTCTATTTTTAGTTGTTTGGCTAATTTCTTTCTATTTATAGTAGAGACGGGGTCTCACTCTTGCTCAGGCTGGTCTCAAACTCCTGAGCTCAAATGATCCTCCCACCTTGGCCTCCCAGAGTGCTAGGATTATAGGCGTGAGCCACCGCACCCAGCCATACTGCTTTTTCATACATTAACTTCTTCAAGGCTCTGGAGCTGTCTCTGCATTATTTCTTTTTTTTTTCTTTTTTTTTTCTTTTTTTTTCTTTCTTTTTGCTAACTACAGTGAAAATGAATCTGCATTATTTCTAACAACATATAGTTAGAAATTGAAATTTCAATTCCATGATCCATCTACTTGAGGTTTGATATATTTAAATGCTCCCTCCCTAGCTATTTTTTTCAAAAAACATTTGTAATTACCAAAAGTTTTTTCCCAATTATATGTTTAATATTTGTATTCAATCACTGACAATTTGGGGAGGTACAACACACTGATCACTAGTAAGAAACAGCAAGAGTTAATTCAGCCCCTGAGATCTTAGTAAGAGAAGGTAAAGAGGAACAGTGGGATTAAAGGAAAATGTTATCTATGGGGCTGGCCTCAAGGAGTTACCGAGGCAAAAAAAAAAAAAAAAAGACACCATGCATCTCGAACCCAGTCCCATCTCCTACCTACCGTCAATTTGACACAATAAGGGGAGAGTCTACAAACCAAAAAAAAGTGTAATATGATTATATCTACATTCCCCAAAAGGAGGGGAAAAGGAAAATCAGTTTGACTCAATTTGAGCTAACAAGACAACTAATACAGTGGTTCCAGCCAGGTGTGGTGGCTCACGCCTATAATCCCAGCACTTTAGGAGGCCGACGCAGGAGGATCACTTGAGCCCAGCAGTCTAAGACCAGCCTGGGCAACATAGCAAGACTCTGTCTCTACAAAAATAAAAAATAAAAAAATGTAGGTGGGCGGGTATATACATACATAATGAGTGAGATATGCACCATCTGGGGGATGGTCATGATGGAGACTCAGACTTGTGGGGGGAGGGGGGGAAATGGGCATTTATTGAAACCTTAAAATCTGTACCCCCATAATATGCCGAAATAAAAAAAAAAAATGTAAAAATTAGCCGGGCATAGTGGCACACACCTGTAGTCCCAGCTACTCAGGAGGCTGAGGCAGGAGGATTGGTTAAGCCCAGGAGTTTAAGGTTGCCATGAGCTATGATGATGTCACTGCACTCTAGCCAGGGTAATAGAGCAAGACTCTGTCTTAAAAAAAAAAAAAAAAGATACTGAGGGAAAACAGGTAGAGAATCACATGGAGAGGAAAGTAGTGAACATCCTCCTCTGGCTTATTCTAACACCTGCAAAACCTGTCAGCCCCTGACAATCCCTTGTAACCAGCCACCTTCTGGCATTATCTATATTTATTAAGGATTTCAGCTGGGCGCGGTGGCTCACGCCTGTAATCCTAGCACTCTGGAGGCCAAGGCGGGCGAATCATTTGAGCTCAGGAGTCCGAAACCAGCCTGAGCAAGAGCGAGACCCCGTCTCTACTATAAATAGAAAGAAATTAATTGGCCAACTAATATATATAGAAAAAATTAGCCGGGCATGGCGGTGCATGCCTGTAATCCCAGCTACTCAGGAGGCTGAGGCAGGAGGATTGCTTGAGCCCAGGAGTTTGAGGTTGCTGTGAGCTAGGCTGACGCCACGGCACTCACTCTAGCCTGGGCAACAAAGTGAGACTCTGTCTCAAAAAAAAAAGAAAAAAAAAGGATCTCAGGTAGTAAGGGAGCCCAGGTGGGTACAGAAAGACTTACACACATACACAAGCACTCATGAAAAAGAGCCTCCAATCCATGTCTAAAACAGGCTTCAGGACCTACTACACATGAACCCTGTGTTGAGCAACTTTGAAAAGATAAAAGGCATAATTAATTCCTGCTTGCAAGATTTTACAAACCCAAACTATTTGACAGGAAATCACACCCGAAATCTAAATCCCTCATTAGTGAATGCAGATTCTGCAAAAGCTTTTTTGCTCTTTGAGGCTAGGAACTCACTTACGTCAATTAATTGAGTTTTTTAAAAAATGCTGATGAAACAAAAAGAAAATACAATGATGCTGAATATTTGGTTTTATCTATGCATCCCCCTCCCTCAGTGACACGGGGAAACAGGCCAATAATTTCAGGAACTTAATCTCAAGGCTGCTGTACTAAGAAGGCAGTTTAAAGTAGGTTTAAAGTCTAATTTCAGTTTAAAGTCTAATTTCAGTTTCTTGTGTACATATAAAGTGATACTGGGTATATCTTTCTTACCTGCTGCTCCAGAAAAATTATTATATTTGTCCTTGGGGAGAAAGTTTATAGTTTGGCACTTTCTGCAGATTATACTATTTCTCTTTTCTAATTAAATTTTAATATTCTATAGGAAAAGAGTTAAATCATGAAGATAGGCAGTCAAAAGGGACAAGCATTCTAAGAGGCTATAAGACAGTTATTAAATTCCTGCAAAGTGTTCTAATATATGCTACACCATGTCATTTAAGTAGTCCTCCTATCAATGGACATTCGGGCTGTTTCCAATATTTTGCCATCTCAAATAATACTACGATAAACATACTTGTAAATGTAAAAAAAAAAAAAGTTGCTAAAGCAGCCTTTTAATCGTAGTGGAAAGCTATGTCTTTATAAATCACCGTCTTCTCGTGGAGTTTCATTGGTCAGCATCTCTGCTCCGACGAAAATGCAGTAAGTAAAAACTGCCTCCAAAAAAGCCTTTCCACAAATTGCTTCTACCCTAGTTCAAAGCCTCTCTTGTCACTTGTCTGATCTCCCAGAATCCACTCTTGCCTCCTACAATCCATCCTTCGCAGCAGCCAGAGGGATATTTTTAAATAGATCAGCTCATGCCACTCCCCTCCTCCTATCCTTCTACGGTTCTGCATTGCTCTTAAAATACAGTCCGCATTCCTCTCAGTGGTCCACGTGATACTCATGACATTAAGAATCCCCCTGTGGTCTGATCGCTACCCACCTCTCATCTCCTCAGTCTCACAGCTCCTGCTGTTCAATCACTCTGAGAACTCCCCACGCCAACACTTGCCCTCGTGCTCTGCCCAAACCGGCAACACCCAATGCCTAGCACAGTACCTGGCACAGAGTAATCCCCCCGTAAATAGTTCTTCAATGAATAGACAGGTGTGTCATTAGAGCGGGCCAATGGGATGACAAAGACTTGGATCTACAGTCCATTATCTCTATTTTTTTTTATTTTTATTTCAAAATATGAATTAAAGGAGTACAAGTGTTTTTGTTACATGGATATCTTGTATAATGCTTAAGTCAGGGCTTTTGGTGTGCCCCTCACCAGAATAGTGTTCCCTGTACACCATAGGTAAAGTTTTTGTCCCATGCCAGCCTCCCACCCTCCGCTCTTCTTGGTTTCTCATGTCCTTTATATCGCTTTAGCCCGTGTGTACCCATCTATGGGCTCCCACGTATTAGCAAGAACATATGGTGTTTGCTTTTCCATGCCTGAGATACCTTACTTATGATAATGGTCTCCAGTTCCAACATTATCTTTAAAATAGACATTGCTGTATGTGTGTATATGTATGTATAGACAGATACATACATTATGTATATAGGAACACACATAGTGTGTATGTGTGTAATATGAGTACACAAGCATATATATACATTCCCTCTCTAAATTCAATGCTTCTTGCAAACATGGACAGCATTTTTCACGTTTCAATGTTGCCAAGGACCACAGCATATACATCTCTGCCAAAGCACATAACCCTCCAAAATTCATACGACTGAACTGGGCTGCATTTTAGGGCATCTGAATCCATTCCAGCGGTCTCAAATCCTTGGTTGCAGTCCACATCTCCCACAGAACCTGCCAACCTCAGTATTTGTCTTTCTTTTCCTTAAAAACATCAGCATTATAAGCTCAGTGTCCCTATTGTTCTGTAGCTGCCTAACAAAAGCACACCACGGCCTGCTAGGAACAATTGCAAACATGAGTTGGCTCTGCTTTTCCAGGGTCACGTGCCATTCCTAACAGTCTCCACATTGACCATGCACAAGAAGGGTGAGCAAATCTTAGCAGCAGCCCCTGCACTTGAGCAACTCCAGCCAAAACTTGGCCTTGCATCAGGACCTAACGTCAATAAAGACATCCCAGTTTCAACTGGAAAGACACAGAACTGTTATTTTTCAGCAAGGCAAGTTTATTTACTCCCACAGGAGATAAACAAACATGGCCACCAGGGAGAGCCTGGGACAAAATGTACTTGACCTGCCATAGATAAACCAAAAGCCTCCAGTCTAAGAACAAGCTCAATTTTCTGCCCCTGTCAGCTCAAGTCATCATGTATGTCTTTCAGGGGAACAAAAGCGAATGTAAAGGATGGACCACATGCTGAAGAAAGACTTGGGAAACACAGGCAGCTTTGACAGCTGCGCTAGGGCAGAGTAGGTCAGATAAGACACCTCAAAATCTAAATTCAGGGCTGGGTGGGGTGGCTCATGCCTGTAATCCTAGCACTCTGGGAGGCCGAGGCAGGAGGATCGCTTGAGGTCAGGAGTTCGAGACCAACCTCAGCAAGAGCGAGACCCCATATCTCCAAAAAATAGAAAATTAGTTGAGTGTGGTGGTGTGGATCTACAGTGCTGGCTAGTCGGGAAACTGACGTGGGAGAATTGCTCAAGCCCAGGAGTTTGAGGTTGCAGTAAGCTATGATGATGCCACTGCACTCTAGCCCAGGTGACAGAGCAAGACCTTGTCTCAAAAAATCATCATCATCATCTAGAACACTGGCATAATGTTAGACAAATAGACCAATGGAACAGAACAGAGTCCAGAAATAGATCCCCACATAAATGGCAACTCATTTTCAAAGGTACAAATTCAATGGAGACAGTCTTTTCAACAAATGGTGCCAGAACAATGGACATTCATGTGCAAGAAAGAGAACACATATGCATACGTTATATGATATATAAAAATTAATTCAAACTGGATCATAAACCTAAAACTATTAAACTTGTAGAACAGTAGTCCCCAACATTTTTGGCTCCAGGGACCAATTTCATGGAAGACAATTTCTATGGACTGGGGGGGAGGAATGGTTTCAGGATGATTCCAGCACATTACATTTATTGTGTTGTCAAACCCCTCTCTGCTGATGATAATCTGTATTTGCAGCCACTCCCCAGCTCAGATCATCAGGCATTAGATTCTCATAAGGAGCGTGCAACCTAGACCTCACATGCGCAGTTTGCAGTAGGGTTTGTGCTCTTATAAGCATCTAATGCTACAGTTGATCTGACAGGAGGCGGAACTGATGCAGTGATGGGAGTGATGGGGTGCAGCTGTAAATACAGATGAAGCTTTGCTCCCACCTGCTGCTCACCTCCTGCTGTGTGGCATGGTTCCTAACAGGCCACTGACCCTTACTCGTCCGTGGCCCAGGGCTGGGAACCCCAGCGTAGAAGACAAAAGAGAAATATTTGAGGCCTTGGGGTAAGCAAAGAATTTCTCAGAAATTACACTGAAAGCATGATCCATTAAAAAATATTGATAAATTGGACTTCATCAAAATTTAAAACCTCTGCTCTTCAAAAAATACTGTTAAAAAAACGAAGAAACAAGCCACAGACTAGAAAAATATTTGCAATTCAGATAATGTAATACAAAGAACTCTCAGATCTCAATAAGAAAACAAACTAAACTTAAAAATAGGCAAAAGATTTGAACAAACAGATACGTCACCAAAGAAGATACATAGATGGCAAATGAAAAAAGAAAAGATGGAGGGGGGTGGGGAAGGAAAAAATTAAAATTAAAAAAAGAGAAAAAAAGGACGGGCGAGGTGGCTCACGCCTGTAATCCTAGCACTCTGGGAGGCCGAGGCGGGCGGATTGCTCAAGGTCAGGAGTTCAAAACCAGCCTGAGCGAGACCCCGTCTCTACCATAAAAATAGAAAGAAATTAATTGGCCAACTAATATATATATATATAAAAAAAAAAAATCAGCCGGGCATGGTGGCTTGTGCCTGTAGTCCCAGCTACTCGGGAGGCTGAGGCAGGAGGATCGCTTGAGCCCAGGAGTTTGAGGTTGCTGTGAGCTAGGCTGACGCCACGGCACTCACTCTAGCCTAGGCAAGAAAGCGAGACTCTGTCTCAAAAAAAAAAAAAAAGAGAAAAAAAAATTAAAAAAAGAAAAAGAAAAGATGATTAACATTATTAGTCACCAGGAAAAAATACAGGTCAGCCTCAGTGGCTCATGCCTGTAATCCCAGCACTTTGGGAGACTGAGGCAGGAGGATCGCCTGAGGCCAGGAGTTCAAGACCAGCCTGGGCGACACAGCAAGACCCAGTCTTTACAAAAAATTATTAATAATTAGCCTGTCGTGGTGGTGCACCCATATAGTCCCAGATACTCAGGAGGATTACTTGAGCCCAGGACTTCAAGGTTACAGTGAGCTATGATCTGGCCACTGTACTCCAGCCTGGGTGACAAAGCAAAGCAAGATCCTATCAGAAAGAAAGGAAAGAAAGGAAAAGAAAGGAAAGGAAGAAAGTAAGTTAGTTCAAACCAAAATGTGATGCCATGACACACCCACTAAAATGACTAAAATTAAAAAGACTAACCATACCAAGTGCTGGCAGGGATGTGGAGGAACTCAAACTCTCACCTACTGCTGATAGGAATGTAAATGGTATAACTACTTTGGAAAACAGTTTGACAGTTTCTGAAAAAGTGAAATATATACTTTGTATATGATCCAGCCATTTCACTTGCAGATCTTTACTGAAAAGAAATGAAAGTATATGTCCATACTAACACTGTACACGAGCATTCAGAGCATCTCTATTAGTGATAACCAAACTCTGGAAACAATTAAATGTCCATCAACAACAAGTGAATGGATAAGCAAACTGCAGTATATCCATACGATCGCATACTACTAAGCAGTAAAAAGTAATGAACTATATGACACACACTAAAACATGAATGAATCTCAACATAAGAAGCCAGACACTCCCCCAAAAAAACTATATACTGTATAATTCCATTTATATAAAATTCTAAGAAATGCAAACTAATACATGGTGACAAAAAGCAGAATAGTGGTTGCCTAAGAACAAAGGAGGGATTATAAAGAACTCAAGGAAACAGGAGGAATAAGAGATATGTTCACTATCTTGACTGTGGTGATGGTTTCCCAAGTCTATACTTATGTCAAAACTTATCAAATGGTACATTTAAATATATGCAATCTATCACATGTCATTTATACTTCAATAAAGCTGGTTAAAAATAAAACAGACTTGCAACCTAATAACAAATAATTCCCAGTTATGTGTGTTATGTTCATAACCTGACTTTTTAGGTAGCACAAAATACCAGTGCTGAAGGGGAGAAGGAATTACTCCATTTCAAACTGTCCTCTGGACCACTTGCTGCCGTGGCTATGCCCACACTCCTCTGCTTCTAACCTAACGAGCTGGACAATGTAGGCTCTATTACAACCCAGACCCTTCCCCAACCCCCAGCCCCTTGCTTGTCTTTTTGTCTCCTAAGCAGCAGATCCTTATTGTCTGGAAGAGCAGACACGAGGAACAAAAGGCTCAATGACTATTTGACAGATTAAAGAATAGACAACTGTTTTATTTAAAAGCTCCCTAAAGAATTAGAACATGGGAGGCCATACCGTGTTCTGCTGAAATACAGTTACATATTATTCAGAGCTGTAAGCACTTGCCAACAGACCTGTCCAAGTCACTCACTTCATAAGAGTCTTCAGTTTTCTTTTTTCTCCCATTTTTTGTACCAGATCCATGAATGAATAACATGCAGGTGTGTTTTGAGAAGACACTCCTAATATTTTGAAGAGTCTTTCATACAAATAGCCCCAACAGCTTGAACCATTTTTTCAAATGTTTAAGACACTCAAGGAAAATAATAGACAATGGGTCTTATGTGTGAGTGGTATATAAAGAGCGATGATACAAAATAACAGGATCATTTTCTGGAAACAATAGGTCACGCTGCTGTTTCACAACAAAATGAAGGCTTACAAATAATCAGCAATAGTTATAAAATAATAATAGCAAAATGGTGATTAATGGAAGCTATTCTTGGCTCCACCACCCCATTAGCTGTGACGTTAGGCAAACTGCTTAACTTCTGAAACTCAGTTTACTCATCTTCAGAAAGGGGACAAAGTAGCGACCTGATAGGGTTGTTGTGAGGATTAGTAACGCGTTTGGCTTAGAGTAAGAACTAAGCAAAAGTTAGCTATCAGTCGTAGTATTATCCTGAGCTTTCAAAGGATCTCACTAACTCACTAATCCTCCTTCCGACCCATAGTTTCAAACGCTGTCATTTACTAGCACGTTATTTCTGAGCCTCAGTTTCCACATCCGTAAAACGGGTGCCATTAAAGTTACCTGACTTTTAAGGTTGTAGCGAAGGATTAAATAAGTAGATGCAGCTCCCTTCCCTCCCATCTCCCAATGCGAGGATCGCAGAGGAAGGAAATACTTCTAGTGGCTGCAGATACAGTCAGTTTTTCCATTGCTGGTACGTGAGGGGTGGGAGGAAAAGAAGACGCAAAGGGGCACATGGAAGGGTCAGAGGTCCCGAGTGCGGTCCCCGAAGGCGCACGAGTGGCAGAGTGACCCCGAGCGGCTAGACCCCTGGGGGCCTGGCCCGCGCAACTCCCCTGCCGCGTCCCCAGGAGCGTCCCCAAGTCAGCCGGGTTATTTCGGAAGCACCATGAGGCAATTCTCATGAGGCAATGGGTCAGGAATGCGGCGCCGCGCCGGGCCGCTGGCGTCCGCGGCTCCCCGGCGGCTCTACCTGCCGGTCCTCACGGGCATCCCGGGGTGGCGGCGGCCGGAACTCGGGGAGGCAGGAAATGAATGGGGACCCGGAGGGTGGGGGCGCGGCGGGGCCGGCCCCGGGCCCGGGAGGGCGAGGGGACGCGGAGGGGCCGGCCGCCCAGGCCGGGCGGGAGTGCGAGGCCCGGGGCGGCGCCCCCTCCCGGACGGGCCGGCGGGCGGCGGCGGGGGCCGGGCCGAGGCCCGCGCCGGGCCCCTCGGGGCGCCTCACCTCCGCGATGTCATGTTCCTCCCGCCCTCCGGCTCCGCGACGGACCCGCTCCTTGCTCAGGCTCCGCTGGGCTCGGTCACATCGGGCTGGCCCGAGGGAGGCCCGCTCGGGACCGGACGCGGGGCAGAGCCAGCCGGCCGCGCGCAGACCCCCCTCCAGGCCTGGGGATCCCGGAGACTGTGCAGCCGCCCCCCGGCCCGGCTCGTTCCTGCTCCTCCCCCGCCCTCCGCCGCCGTCGCCACCGTGACATCACCCCTCGCGACGCGCGCCGCCACTTCCTGCTTCCCGTGGGCCGGGCGGCGCTCGGCGGCTGGTGATGGCTGGCCGGCCACCCGGCCGGGGACCCAGCCGAGGCGCCACCGCGCAGTCCCCGGAGCACCTCGCTGCCTCCTCGACACCTCGACCGCAGGGTGCCAGCTGCGCGTCGGCGCGGCCCGCGCTCCCCCGGACGGTCGCATCCGCCCCCGCCGCGAGCGTTCGCGTCCCCGCGCTGGCCGCCAAGTCGAGTTTCATTCATTTCCTTCCACAGATCGCCGCCCCACTCACTAGCTGTGCAACCCTGGGAAAGTTACTGGAGGTCTCTGAGCCTCAGTGTCCTCCATTCTTTTATTTCTATAAAATATTCCTATTACTATCGTACTTTCTTCATAGGGTTATGGTGACGATTAAATATGTAAAATGCTTAGACGCGGGCCTGGTCTATATAGTTAGTGCATTACAATTGTTAGGTATTATTATAAGTAAGCATCTCTTGAGGGTTTTCTACCTGCTTGACTCTGTTGTAGAATACGGGAACAAAATACAAAAATTTCATTGTTCTCATGGAAGGAGCTGCAATAATTCATGTAAACTTTTTTTTTTTTTAACAGTCTTGCTCTGTCCCAGTGCTAGAGTGAATGCAATGGCATCATCATAGCTCACTGTAACCTCAAACTCCTGCACTCAAGCGATCCTCCTGCTTCAAGCCTCCTGAGTAGCAGGGACTACAGGAGCGCTCTGCCACGCCTAGCTATTTTTTTCTTTTTTTTTCTTTTTTTCTTTTTTTTGAGACAGTCTCACTTTATTGCCCAGGCTACAGTGAGTGCCCTGGCATCAACCTAGCTCACAGCAACCTCAAACTCCTGGGCTCAAGCAATCCTGCTGCCTCAGCCTCCCGAGTAGCTGGGACTACAGGCATGCACCACCATGCCCGGCTAATTTTTTTTGTATATGTATTTTTAGTTGGTCAGTTAATTTCTTTTCTATTTTTAGTAGAGACGGGTTCTTGCTCAGGCTGGTTTCAAACTCCTGACCTTAAGCAATCCGCCCCCCTCAGCCTTCCAGAGTGCTAGGATTACAGACTTGAGCTACCACGCCTGGCCAATTTTTTTCTATTTTTAACTGAGAGTGGTCACTGTTGCTCTGACTGGTCTCCAACTCCTGGCCTCAATCAATCCTCCCCCCTTGGACTCCCAGAGTGCTAGGATTACAGGTGTGACCCATCTCACCTGGCCTATTTTTTTAATTTTATTTTTTTAGAGACAGGGTCTACCTCCTAAGGCTAGTAGTAAATTCCTGGCCTCAAGCAATCCTCCTACCTCAGCCTCTCCAAGTGCTGGGATTATAGGTGTGAGCCACCATGCCCAGCCAGATAAACTTTAAATAAACATATATGTACATATATATACTAACGCATATATAAAGATATAAATTTTAAAATATGCATAAGGATATTTAAATATTTGCTACATGGAGATATAAAGGGCTATGGAGAAAAGACAAGCAGGGAGAATGGGAATACAGTATTAACTTTTTTTTGAGACAGGGTCTTTGTCGCCCCGACCTGAGTGCAGTAGCGTCATCTATAGCTCACTATCTCCTCGAACTTCTGGGCTCAAGTGATCCTCCTACCTCAACCTCCCAAGTAGCTGGGACTACAAGCATATGCCACCACACCCAGGTAATTTTTCTATTTTTTGTTGAAACAGGGTCTTGCCCACCTCTGGGCCTCCCAAAGTGCTGGGATTACAGGTGTGAGCCACCACACTTGGCACACACCTCGTTCACTCTCTATAACCCAGCCATGCTGCATGACTTTCAGCTCCCCTCAATATGCCATGCTCTAAGAACGAAAAAAAAAAAAAAATATGCCATGCTCTTCCCAGTTTAGGGTCTTCAAAATCTGCCTTCTCTCTCTGGAGTGTTCTTGCTGATGCCCCTCCTCATGAACTCATTTATGCCTCCAATCCAAGGACCACGTGTGGCCTTCTAGGTCCTTGAGTGTAGCCTTTTGACTGAATCCAAATTTTACAGAACAAATCCTTTTACTTTTATTAATACATTTTTGTTCATCATTTATATTTTTATTTTATTTTTTAAGTGAACATATTTAAAATACCAAAGAATAAAATAAGTTTCAACGAAATAATCCTCCTACATTGACCAGCACAATTACAACATTACTAAGCCATAAGGGCTAAGTTGACGGCTGTTACACTCATGATTTAGTTCTCAAAGTAAGTACAAACAACTGTCTCTTTCAAGGAGAACCATAACAGATTGGCAACATGAGTTAGCCTTCAACTTAACAGAACAACCTCATGCAATACTTCAAAAGGAAAATATATATTTTTCAATGGCTTTGGATGAATCAACTGATACTAATGACTCAGCACAGGTTCTGTACTTCATTCGGGCCATAACAAGATTTTTTTACTACAAAGAGTTACTCGCTTTGGTCACTCTTGTCAACAGAACATGGGGAATAGATATCTTCAACAGCTTTTAAAATAAATGTTGTGAAGTTGGACTGAATTTGGTAAACTTAGTGAGTGTATGTACAAATGGTGCACCTTCCATGACAGGAAAACATGAAGGGTTTATTGCACAGGTAAAAAAAGTACTACAGATCCACATGTTCTCATTTCTTTTCATTGTATCTTACATCAGCAAAATCTCTGTGCTAAAGCTACTATTTTAAGTGACATTTTGCAACAAGTTATAAGTATTGTTAACTATTTATGCAAATGCAACACAGCATCAGTTTCGTAACAGGCTGAAGTTGAATGATGTATTCAGCATGGATTTGCTGTGTCATTCTAAAGTGCATTGGCTATCAGGTGTCAGGAGGGTGGGAGGGGGGAGTAGGGGAGGGGTGTATACAACCACAACCAGTAAGATGTCCAATGTTTGGGGGATGGACACACTTGAAGCTCTTACTCGAGGGGGGAGGGGGACATGGGCAATATATGTAACCTTAACACTTGTACCCCCATAATACACTAAAATAAAAATAAATAAATTCATTTAAAAATTAAAAATAAATAAATAAAATAAAATAAAGTGCATTGGCTACTGCAGAGACAGGTGTTAGCCAAAATTTTATCTCTGAGAACAGATAGTTAAATTTTGTGAAGAACAGAATCAGCAATGTGAATTATTGCAAGAAGATTTCTACAAGAATGCAGCATTTCTGTGTGATGTCAAATCAAAACAACTTGAATATGTGCAAGGTAAAACTAAGCCTGTAGATGATATGTGGCAAAAAAAAAAAAAAATCCAAGCATTTTGAAAAAAGCTATCTGTTTTCAAGACACATTTTCAAAAGGAAACTTCGGATGAACTTTTTCCCCACTTGGCAAAGGTCATTGATGAGCAGGATGACATATGCAAATAATTTGAAGAATACACAGCTCTTAGAGACCTACTAATTGGAGAAGACAATGAAAGGTTCACTGACTTTGAGAATCACGACATCACACTCAAAGTAGCATTTCAACCTCACATACTTGATATCACCAAGCCACCTAGAACTACAGATGGAATTGATTGAGCTCTCAGTAGATGGCATTTTAAAGTCATTGTTTGGGCCAGGCACGGTGGCTCACGCCTGTAATCCTAGCACTCTGGGAGGCCAAGGTGGGGCGGATTGCTTGAGGTGGGGTGTTTGAAACCAGCCTGAGCAAGAGTGAGACCCCGTCTCTACTATAAATAGAAAGAAATTAATTGGCCAACTATATATAGAGAGAGAAAAGATTAGCCGGGCATGGTGGCGCATTCCTGTAGTCCCAGCTACTCAGGAGGCTGAGGTAAAAGGCTTGAGCCCAGGAGTTTGAGGTTGCTGTGAGCGAGGCTGATGACACGGCACTCACTCTAGCCTGGGCAACAAAGCGAGACTCTGTCTCAAAAAAATAAAAAATAAATAAATAAAATAAAGTCATTGTTTGATGCTAAGAAAGATCCAATTGAAATATGGAAAAATGCAGTAGAATACTCACACCTTTGACGACATGCCTGAAAAATGCTTTCTTGCTTTTCAACCACTTATTGCTGCGAATCTACCTTCTCCTACCTAACCCAAACCAAGGCGCCTTTAAAGTCAGAAATGGCGGATACCCATCTAGAGGATCAACTGAAACTACGGAACTCTGTGCTGCAACCAAATAGTCAAATGCTTTCCAACAAAAAGCAGACAGAACCATGTCATTAAAAGGTTAGTTAACTTTAAAATGACAAAAATAGTTTTCTTTGTTTGTAATTATTAAGTATATAGTAGTTAGATTTTTACAGAATATTGTACATTGTTAGGTATATCTAATTGCAGTTTCATGAATGTGGCCGTATTGGATTACAGCTAAATTAATGTATCCTTCCAGCATGAAAAGTTTCCCCACCCCCGCTCTAATCTCAGACTACAAACCACCTCCTCTGGAAAAGAAGCCTCACCTGATTCCCCTAGCCCAGGTTAGATGGTCACCAAGATTCCTATCCTTAGAACCTAACATGCTTCACTATAAATGTAAGAGGCAGTATGACATGGGGGCTAAGTTCTTGATCTGGCTGCTTGGGTATCAATAAGCAAGTCACCTGACTCCTCTGTGTCTGTTTCCTTCTCTGTAAAATAGGGATCGAAATACTACCTACACTATAGGGTGGGTTTGTAAAATACTTAGAAGAGTGCCTGGCAAAGTAAGCATTTGATAAATGCTGGTTATCATTTGTTTCTTTTCCAAAGTAAACCCTAAGCTCTTTGAGCACAGGAGCAATTGCCTGCCTGGTCATCTGCACACTCTGCAGCAAGAGTGATCTTTCTGGAATACAATTCTAATCATGTCACTCCTCTGTTGTATGCAGGAGGTTCAAAGCTTTTAGCATTAAATTGAAATCCTTCCCTTAGCACATTGGGCCCTTCTACATATGGCCTATGCCAACACCCTCACATAATCTGGAGGTTTCCAAAGGCCTCTTGCTGGTTCCTGCCTTCCAAAATTTGGTTCCTTCTATCTGGAATACTCTTCAAGCCCTTCTCCATCTGGAAAACCATCAGGCAAGGTTCAGCTCTGACTCAGGCAGCACCTCCAGAAAACATTCTTCTGCACACACCCCTCAACCACTTTCTTGTTGTTTTTTTTTTAACCCACCCTGCCCAGAGAACCCTCAACCAGTTTCTAAGAACAGAATAGAGGCCCACTTCCTATGCTCTTGGGGATGGCTGATCATGACTCTATCAGCACCCAACACATTTCAACAAACACATCATTGTTCAACCAACACATTGTGTTCAACCAACATATCATTGTTGGTTCTGTCATCATTGTTCCATGTCTTCCCCTAGATTATGAGCTCCTTTTAAGACAAACTCACTGTCTTCTCAGCCTAGCCCAGTGCCTGTCCCCTAACAAGCTTAAGACATACTTTTTTAGAGATACTTTGTTTGAATTTCTTTCTCAACTGTAAAAGCCATACAAGTTCCTTGCAACAAGCCAAATAAAAACAGTAATTTTTTTCTGTTCCTCAATACATACATCCTTTCTATCCCAACCCGCAGCAGCGTTGATGGTTGGGTGCATTATCCTTTCACACTTTTCTCTACACCTGTACAAACACACACACACACCCCACCCACACTCACTCACATACATAACACATGTACGGATGTTTTCTTTTCTTTTTTTTTTTCTTTTTTCTTTTTTATTTTTTTTGAGACAGAATCTCACTTTGTTGCCTAGGCTAGAGTGAGTGCCGTGGAGTCAGCCCAGCTCACAGCAACCTCAAACTCCTGGGCTCAAGCAATCCTTCTGCCTCAGCCTCCCAAGTAGCTGGGACTACAGGCATGCACCACCATGCCCGGCTCATTTTTTCTATATATATTTGTTGGCCAATTTCTTTCTATTTATAGTAGAGACGGGGTCTCGCTCTTGCTCAGGCTGGTTTCGAACGCCTGACCTCAAGCAATCCGCCCGCCTTGGCCTCCCAGAGAGCTAGGATTACAGGCGTGAGCCACCTCGCCCAGCCATTTTCTTTTTTTTTTAACCAAGGCTTTAATGACAGTCCTTCTGCTTCAGCCACCCAAGGAGTTGGGACTACGGGCATGCACCACCATGCCCAGCTAATTTTTTCTATATGTTTTTAGTTGACCAAGTAATTTCTTTCTATTTTTAGTAGAGACAGGCTCTCGCTCTTGCTCAGGCTGGTTTCAAACTCCTGACCTGAGCAATGCTCCCACCTCGGCCTCCCAGAGTGCTAGGGTTACAGGCGTGAGCCACTGTGCCCAGCCCCTAAATCATTTTTAAAAACTGTAGCTCTGAGGCAACTTTTTTATTATAAAAAGGTGGGCACTACCTCACACCTTTAGAAGTGAAAAAATAAAAAAGAAATAAAGAAAACAAGTAAACTATAAACATAAAATTTAAAAAAAGTTGGGCAAAGGACATGAACAGAAACTTCCCAAAAGAAGACAGAATAATGGCCAACAAACATATGAAAAATGCTCAACATCTCTAATCATCAGGGAAAAGCAAATCAAAACCACAATGAGGCCGGGCGCGGTGGCTCACGCCTGTAATCCTAGCACTCTGGGAGGCCGAGGCGGGCGGATTGCTCAAGGTCAGGAGTTCAAAACCAGCCTGTGCGAGACCCCGTCTCTACCATAAAAATAGAAAGAAATTAATTGGCCAACTAATATATATATATATATATATATATATATATATATATATATATATATAAATCAGCCGGGCATGGTGGCTTGTGCCTGTAGTCCCAGCTACTTGGGAGGCTGAGGCAGCAGGATTGCTTGAGCCCAGGAGTTTGAGGTTGCTGTGAGCTAGGCTGACGCCACGGCACTCACTCTAGCCTAGGCAAGAAAGCGAGACTCTGTCTCAAAAAAAAAAAAAATACCACAATGAGATATCACTTATCTCCAGTGAGAATGGCCTTTAGTAACAAGTCCCAAAACAATACATGTTGGCGTGGATGTGGAGAGACAGGAACACTCCTACATTGCTGGTGGGACTGAAAACCAGCTCAACATCTGTTGAAAGCAATATGGAGATACCTTAAAGCAATACAAGTAGATCTACCATTTGATCCAGCAATCCCATTACTGGGCATCTACCCCAAAGAACAAAAGTCACTCTATGAAAAAGACACCTGCACTCGAATGTTTATAGCAGCACAATTCACAATTGCAAAGATGTGGAAACAACCCAAGTGCCCATCAATACATGAGTGGATTAATAAAATGTGGTCTATGTATACCATGGAGTATTATTCAGCTATACGAAACAATGGTGATATAGCACCTCTTGTATATTCCCGGATAGAGCTGGAACCCATTCTACTAAGTGAAGTATCCCAAGAATGGAAACATAAGCACCACATGTACTCACCAGCAAATTGGTATTAACTTATCAACACATAAATGGACATGCAGGAATAACATCTATCGGGTGTCGGGCAGGTGGGGGGGGAGGGAATGGGTATATACATACATAATGAGTGTGATATGCACCAACTGGGGGATGGACACGCTTGAAGCTTTGACTTGAGGGGGGAGGAGGACAAGGGAAATATATGTAACCTCAACATGTGTACCTCCATAATATGCTGGGGAAAAAAAGTTGATACTCATATATATAAACTAATATGAACTTAAAATTCATCATATATTTGCTTCAGTTTTTGCTTGACCTTTTAGTAAATCTTTAACTTCATTGATTTGGGCTGCTACATAAGGAGATCCTCCTTTGTCTGGGTGATCTAACGTAATTTGTCCATGAGATCTCTCATTTTTCCTTTATTGGTAGTAGGGCTTAGACCTAGTATTAATGCTGCTTCTCATTTTGTCATTTTGAGTTCCAACCCACCTCTAGAATAGCCACCACTAAAAGCAGATTTTGGTAGACTTTGCAAAACTTGTTTTACTTGGGGCTCCGTATGCTTCATGGCTTGCAAAACATGGCTGCAAATTCTGCGGCAGTGGTGGTCAATGCAGCTACTCCACTGTACTGGCCCTGGCTCCAGCTCAGCTCCCCTGCCTCCACTAGGAGCTTGTATCAGCCCAGCCCACAGGTCTCGGCCACTAACTACATGCCTTTACCAGAGAGTGTCGCAGCCACAGACTCTATTTTATTTTTTTTATTAATTTTTTTTTTGAGACAGATTCTCACTCCATTGCCCTGAGTAGAGTGCCATGGCGTCAGCCTAGCTCACAGCAACCTCAAACTCCCAGGCTCAAGCAACCCGCCTGCTTCAGCCTCCCGAGTAACTGAGACTACAGGCTCACCCCATGATGCCTGGCTAGTTTTTATATTTTTAGTAGAGACGGAGTCTCACTCTTGCTCAGGCTGGTCTTGAACTCCTGAGCTCAAGTGATCCACCCGCCTCAGCCTCCCAGAGTGCTAGGATTACAGGCGTGAGCACCATGCCTGGCCTATTTCACGTTTAAATGGGTTCACAATGTATATATATATTTATGGGTTTATAACATTTATATATGTGTATGTAAGTACACACACACACATACACACACATATATATCTTATTATTTCATTTGATTTAATTTCTAGGGTTTTATGGGGTTTTTTGGTTTGGTTTTTTGTTTTGTTTTGTTTTGTTTGGCACCAAAAATTGTGCTTCCATGAACTTCCTGATGAGGAAATGATCGAACGATTGACCAAATCACTGCATTGGCCTTAACATTAACACGTAGGGAAGAAGTATTATCAATATTGTCAATACCATCCTCATTTTATAAATAAGAAAATAGATATGCAAGTAGTTCCTAGACACTAAAGACAGGGCCCTTTCTGCGGTGCCACTCTCTACTGGTTTTCTGTCTTTCTGTGGCACAAAGAGATATGATTCAATTTAAGTGTATGTGTGACCTTGGATAAGTCATTTCTTGTAATGAAGCCTTAGTTCTCTCATCTTTTTTTTTTTTCTTTTTTTGAGACAGAGTCTCACTTTGTTACCCAGGTTAGTGCTGTGGCATCAGCCTAGCTCACAGCAACCTCAAACTCCTGGGCTCAAGCGATCCTCCTGCCTCAGCCTCCTGAGTAGCTGGGACTACAAGCATGTGCCACCATGCCCGGCTAATTTTTTCTATATATATACACTAGTTGGCCAATTAATTTCTTTCTATTTATAGTAGAGACGGGGTCTCGCTCTTGCTCAGGCTGGTTTCGAACTCCTGACCTCAAGTGATCCTCTTGCCTCAGCCTCCCAGAGTGCTAGGATTATAGGCGTGAGCCACCGTGCCCGGCCAGTTCTCTCATCTTAAATACCTACCTCACAGGGAACTTTCATTGAGGCTTAAAATGATTTAGTGTCTGCAAAAATGTCTGATTTGTGACTACGGTGCTGCACTGATTAACAGCATTTTATATATGGCAAAATGAAGTGTTTAATCATGTTTACTTTATAACCACATATTGATGATATTTTGCCCAACTAATGAATGTTTTGCAATACCACAACAAAACACAAGAGGGGGTTCATTTATGTTTTTCTTTCTTTCTTTTCTATGAAAGTGTCCCTTGAGTCATAATATGTTTTTTATTGCTATGTCGGTTCATTTAACAAATTTTTTTTTTTTTTTTTTTTTTTTTTTTTTTTTTTGAGACAGAGTCTCACTTTGTTGTCCAGGCTAGAGTGAGTGCCGTGGCGTCAGCCTAGCTCACAGCAACCTCACACTCCTGGGCTCGAGTGATCCTTCTGCCTCAGCCTCCCGAGTAGCTGGGACTACAGGCATGTGCCACTATGCCCGGCTAATTTTTTATATATATATCAGTTGGCCAATTAATTTCTTTCTATTTATAGTAGAGACGGGGTCTCGCTCTTGCTCAGGCTGGTTTTGAACTCCTGACCTTGAGCAATCCGCCCGCCTCGGCCTCCCAAGAGCTAGGATTACAGGCGTGAGCCACAGCGCCCGGCCTTTTTTTTTTTTTTTTTTTTTTTGAGACAGAGTCTCACTTTGTTGTCCAGGCTAGAGTGAGTGCCGTGGCATCAGCCTAGCTCACAGCAACCTCAAACTCCTGGGCTCGAGTGATCCTTCTGCCTCAGCCTCCCGAGTAGCTGGGACTACAGGCATGTGCCACTATGCCCGGCTAATTTTTTATATATATATATCAGTTGGCCAATTAATTTCTTTCTGTTTATAGTAGAGACGGGGTCTCGCTCTTGCTCAGGCTGGTTTTGAACTCCTGACCTTGAGCAATCCGCCCGCCTCGGCCTCCCAAGAGCTAGGATTACAGGCGTGAGCCACAGCGCCCGGCCTTAACAAATATTTTGTGGCATTTACTGGGTGAAAGCCTCTGAGATTGTCAGAATTTTTGAGGGACACAAGTAAGCAACTCTGCATTTTATTCATTCATTGTAATACATTTTCTGCAGTTGCAGTTTCTAAGAGGTGCTTTGCTCACAAAGCTAAATAAATAGGCCAGGTGTGGTGGCTCACGCCTGTAATCCTAGCACTCTGGGAGGCCGAGGTGGGTGGATTGCTTGAGGTCAGGAGTTCGAAACCAGCCTGAGCAAGAGTGAGACCCCCCCCCATCTCTGCTGAAGATAAAGCCTCTGACCTCCGCCCATGTGGGAGGCCCACTCAGACCTCCACTGGCCAGGTGCCCAGCCTTGGATGGAGCCACAGTTCAGCTGAGCTATCTCCTATAACATAAACAACAAAAGACATTCCCCTGCCCCTCATGACCACCGGCTCAAGGCAGGCATGCAGGCCTCAGTTCCCAAAAAGAGTGAGGGAAGTTTTAAATTTAGGCTGTTAATGAGTTACAAAGAATATCTACAACAAGGGAAACGCATGTCTTATAGCCAGTTACTCAGTTTTAGGGCATCCCTTTGGCCAAGAGGGGTCCATTTAGTCAGCCGGTGGGAGAGAAGCCTTAAGATTTTATTTTAGAGGCCCAGCGTGGTTGCTCATGCCTGTAATCCTAGCACTCTGGGAGGCCAAAGCAGGATGATCGCTCGAGGTCAGGAGTTCGAGCCAGCCTGAACTAGAGCGACAGACCCCCATCTCTACTAAAGATAGAAAGCAATTATCTGGACAACTAAAAATATATATAGAAAAAATTAGCAGGGCATGGTGGTGCATGTCTGTAGTCCCAGCTACTTGGGAGGCTGAAGCAGAAGGATTGCCTGAGCTCAGGAGTCTGAGGGTGCTGTGAGCTAGGCTGACGCCCTAGTACTCTAGCCTGGGCAACAGAGTGAGACTCTGTCTCAAAAACAAAAGAAAAAAAAAAAGATTTTATTTTAGAGGCCCTAGCACTCTGGGAGGCCAAGGTGAGAGAAATCAGGAGTTTGAGATCAGCCTGAGCAAGAATGAGACTCCAGTCTCTACCAAAAGTAGAAAAATTAGCTGAGTGTCATCACGTTGTGAACTCGTAGTCCCAGCTACTCAGGAGGCTGAGGCACTTGAGCCCCAGATTTTTTTTTTCTTTTTTTAAATTTTAATTGACTTTATTGACTATATAGAATAACCCAGCACTCGTATGTGCCAGTCATTTAAATTTTTTTTTCCAGCATATCGTGGGGGTACATATCTTAAGATTACGTATATTGCCCTTGCCCACTGTCCCCTGAGCCCCAGAGTTTGAGGTTACTGTTAGCTAGGCTGACGCCACGGCACTCTAGCCTGGGCAAACAGAGCGAGACTGTCTCAAAAAAAAAAAAAAAAAAAAACCTCACTACACAGGACTTTGTACATTTCCTTTGATGGAGGAGGAAAACTACATTTCCCATGATGCCCAAGACCAGGAAGGAAGTGAGACTCGAGACCTTCCCGTGATTACTTATAAACCGGAAGCTGAGTTCTTAGTTCTCTTTCCCATCTTGCAAGGTAAGAATGGCGGTTCTTTGCGGCAGGACTCGACTTCAGGACCCTAATCCTTCGCCATCCGAACGTGGGAGGCATTAAGTCAACACCTACAGGGGGTCGGACGTGTCCATGGCCAACTGAGAGGCCTCCCAGACACTTCATTTCTTTCGCTTGGGTTTGCGGCGGGGAATGAAAAGGGTGAAGTGGAAAGCCGTAGGGGCTTCCTCCGGCTGATCGCCACCCTCTTCGCCTGGGGAAACGGGGCCCCTGCCGGGATCCATAGCGGGCTGGTGGGACTAGAGGAACCAAGGCAACGGCGCGCGCTCAGGATTCCCGGGCCCAGGTTCCAGGAGACGCCACAGAGCTTGTCTCAGCCACGTTGAGGTTTGGAGCTGAATCCAAAAGCTCCTTTCCCGTCTTCCCACGTCCACGACCGGAAGTCGCCTTTTGGTCTTTGCGCTTTTTTCAGTCTGAACTGTATTTGGGCTAATTGTGTTGTATTCTCAATTCTTAAACTGAGCTTTCATGTATGAGACAATTGTCTAAAAAAAAATTGAGGGCAGGTTTGAAAGCAAACGGTTTTAAGTTCTTGTCTCGCTACCTCCTAGTTGCGGAGGCTTTTTAAAGGCTTTCTTTTCCAGTTCACAGAACAGGAGTAAAATAATGGGATAGGGACTTTTGACCGCTTTAACATTTACCAAAAACTTAACATGCGTAAGGTAGTCCCAACTAAGAAGTTTGTATTGTTTTAGGAGACAACCCTAAAAAAGGCTTGTGAGGGTGGGGAAATTGTAGTCCGGCGAGCCCACATACATACAATTTCAGTATTGCCTTGTTACTGAGATGATTGGTGAAATGCTCTCCCCTTCCCCAAATATTGGTAGATGGCGGGTGAAAAAGTTGAGAAGAAGCCGGATACTAAAGAGAAGAAACCTGAAGCCAAGAAACCTGAAGCTAAGAAACCTGAAGCCAAGAAACCTGAAGCCAAGAAGGCTGATGCCAAGAAGGCTGATGCAGGTGGTAAAGTGAAAAAGGCTAACCTCAAGGCTAAAAAGGTTAAGAAGGGGAAGCCACACTGCAGCCGAAATCCTGTTCTCGTCAGAGGAATCGGCCGATATTCCCGATCTGCCATGTACTCTAGGAAGGCCATGTACAAGAGGAAATACTCGGTGGCTAAATCCAAGGTAAGAGAAGAGGAGAACCACTGACCATTATGTCTTAACCTTAATTGTCATATTCTTTTAACGTTTTGATGCATTTATGTCCTTGTAGGTTGAAAAGAAAAAGAAAGAGAAGGTCCTCGCCACTGTTACAAAACCAGTTGGTGGTGACAAGAATGGTGGCACTCGGGTGGTTAAACTTCGCAAAATGGTAAGATTTAGAGACTATAAATTGGATTTTCAGTTTAAGCTTGAATGCTGTGAATATATTCTTTTTATACTCGGGTTCTAAAAGTTTCTGCATACCAGAGAGTTGTTAATTGAAAATAAAGGGTTCTGGATTTACTTTTCTGTGCTTTGTTTCTTCACATATTAATGGGAATAAAGGTTTAACCGGAAAGGGTGATTGTGGACGTTAAAAGAAATAACACATCAAACCTGTCCTATAGAACATTTATTTACCCACCAGAGCAGTGTCTCATTACTGCTTCAGAGGAAAAAAATGACACTTTTGAGTTGGATTTTCTATTAGATTATCATGTTTGTGGTAAAAATGATCTATACTAATGATATGGTATAGTTAGAAATAGGTTATTATGAGTTATTTGTCATATTGTTGACATAAAGTGACAGAGGCAAAAATCTCAATCAGTGGAGGTTTATGAAGCCAAAGTTTAGGATGCACTCATGGAGAAATCACAGAGAGCTGTGGCTGTCTTTTCTGAAGGGCAAATTGGAATCTTTAGCATTTTAAAGGGATGCAGAAAGGAGAAGGAAGGGGCTTGATGAGACAAAGAGGTTACATTCTTGTGAGGCCCAGGAAACCTACATTCTCCATAAAATGAGGGGCCTCTGAGGGTAAAAAGGGAGTGAAGGAATCATCGATTCCATGGATGTAGCCGGGTAGGTGGAAGGGTGTTTGATTCTGTGTGTCTACAGTTTTATTACTTGGAAAGATAAATGTGTAATGTTAGTGTGGAATCCAAAAGGCTTCAGTTTTAGGTGCTAGACATAGTTAAAATTTGCATGGCCTTGTAAATGGGCAGCTAGCAAACAGTTTGTTTAATGATGATCTGTGAGGCCTGTTCTTGGCAGGTGCCTTTTTCTTTTGCATAAGGAGTTGCCAGGAGTGGCCCAGAGATACTGATTTTCTTTTTATGGTATTCTCAGTGGTCTTTGTGTGGTGTCTTACTTTTACAATAAATGAGAAGGGGGGAGAACCAGTCCTGGTAGCTGGTTTTGTGTAGTTTTCCTTTGTGGATAAAGTGAGAGTGAGACTTGTTGCTGCGAGTGTATAAACACACTTTACTTGAGTAGGGAAATAAGCCATGTCTCCTTCCTAACATGTAAAATGTGGTGTGATGTTTCCTGAAGGAGTTTACTTTTTTTTTTTTTGAGACAGTCTCCCTCTGTTACCCAGGTTAGAGTGCCCTGGTGTCAGCCTAGCTCACAGCAACCTCAAACTCCTGGGCTCAAGCGATCCTCCTGCCTCAGCCTCCCAGAGGGCTAGGATTATAGGCGTGAGCTGCCACGCCCAGCCAGAGTTTACATTAGAGGTCAGGGACTCTAGAAAAGCTTGGGAGAATCCCTGCCATGCTATGCATAAAGGGAACTTGCCACATAATCTCTGAAGTTTAGTTTCATCCCAAATTTACAAAGGTGACTTGCTTGAGCATACAGCTCCTTCGCTAAGTGATACCATCTTTCCATCGTGTGTTTTGCACGTAAAGGATACAAAAACAGTGTTGACCTTTCCTAAGTTTAAAATCTACTTAAGAGGAATGAAAATGGAATAGCGTAAATAAAGTGCTGGAGTTACAAATGAGTAAGAAGGCTACAGTGAAGGTTTTACTGACATAAAACTCAGTTCTGCTTAAAGTTGGACCTGTGGCCTCTCCCCAGCCTAGGTACTATCCAACAGAAGATGTTCCTCGAAAGCTGTTGAGCCACGGCAAAAAACCGTTTAGCCAACACGTGAGAAGACTGCGAGCTAGCATCACTCCTGGGACCGTCCTCATCATCCTCACCGGACGCCACAGAGGCAAGGTGAGCCAAGTGCCTTGGCTTGGGGAGCTTTGCTGCAGCACTTGATGATAATCTGGGCGCACAAATCCTTTATTGACCGATGTTCTGCAGTGGGAGGGATGAGTTCTGGGGACCCATAACATACAGCAAACATCCTAGTCACTAAGTGTGCATGGTTTTTCCTGCATTCCTCCCCCCCCCCCGTAGTGTAAACATTTTCCACTTGTTGCAAATAACAAGTTTAATCCATAATAATTTTTTAACCATTTTGTGCTGTTGGTTATATTACTTGTTACAAATGATACATGTCCATTTGCTCGAAAACATGCTTAGAGTTGAGTTACTTCCTTAGTAACTTGGTGTGCTTGCTCCCAGAACTTCTGAGCAATATACATGTAGAAGTTTCCTTTACCAAATTTAGGTGCCTGTGATTTGATTAATTAAGGAGTCAGTTTTTAATTGCAGAAAACGGATTCTTTTCTGTTTAACTTGCAGAGGGTGGTTTTCCTGAAGCAACTCGGCAGTGGCTTGTTACTTGTGACTGGTAAGAAAATCCTTGGATTATGTTCTCTGAAACTACATTTGTGAATGCTTGTGGTGTATGTATATGCCACCACCTGCAAGGATGTTTCTTTTTTTTTTTTTGGAGACAGAGTCTCACTCTGTTGCCCAGGCTAGAGTGCCGTGGCGTCAGCCTAACTCACAGCAACCTCAAACTCCTGGGCTCAAGCAGTCCTGCTGTCTCAGCCTCCCGAGTAGCTGGGACTACAGGCATGCATCACCGTGCCCGACTAATTTTTTATGTATATATGTATTAGTTGGCCATTTGATTTCTTTCTATTTACAGTAGAGACGGGGTCTCGCTCTTGCTCAGGCTGGTTTCGAACCCTTGACCTTCAGCAATCTGCCCGCTTCAGCAAGGATGTTTCTTAATGCCATGAGATTCTGAGCCCCAGTTCCTTTCATTGTGTACATGTGGATTAAACAGAGGCAGACATTTAAATTTTATGTAGCAACACGGCAAGTAACTGTCACGTAAATTACAGATTCATCCTGCATAAAACTTGTAATTGGTCTGCCACTTAGCATTAAGATGGAGTTCCTAAATAGGTGAAAAATACATGGTTCACTCTGGGCAAGCAAGCAATACTCAGTTATCAGGAACCTTTTTTTTTTATTGTTGTTGTCTGTCCCCCAGGCTGGAGAGCAGTGGCGGATCATAGCTGCAATTGTAGCTCAGTGCCCACTGCTGCTATAAGCTCCTGCCTCAAGTGATCCTCCCACCTTGGCCTCCCTAAGTCTAGGAGTATAGGCATGAGCCACCACACCCAGCCTAAGAATCTGATTTTGACCAACCTGTGACTATGCCTTTTTCCAACCTGAATGACTTCAAAAAGATTTGAGGTGGGGGAAGCCTAGGACAAAATAATTGTTTCCTTTTTCCCCTCACTAAATTATTGGGGTTTTTTCCTTTAGGACCTCTGACCCTTAATCGAGTTCCTCTGCGAAGGACACACCAGAAATTTGTCATCGCCACCACCACAAAAATTGATATCAGCAATGTGAAAATTCCTAAGCATCTCACCGATGCTTACTTCAAGAAGAAGAAGCTGCGGAAGCCCAGACACCAGGAGGGTGAGATCTTCGACACAGAAAAGGAGGTACGTTTCTGTTTCTGTCATCTCCTATGTTAACATTGGCCCTTCTAGTTGGGAGTGACAATAAACAGACTTAAGTGGTGTTACACAAAAATAAGAAAAAATGGCGTAAATAATGAGGAATGTCTGGGAAATACTTGTTAGTCCACATTCTTCTAAATATAATAGTTCATCCTTGATGTGTATTAAATTGGGCAAAAGGGTAAGAGCTGCTGTTTTTATTATAGAGAAAACTAGGTTTTAGTTGTCAAGATTGCTTTTAATGTTTCTAAATATTCCTGGGAATGAATACGTGAGAAATGGGATTTCTTAGTTGACTAATAAGTAGCTGGTGGTACATGTGTCTGTTTTTAAACGTTTAATTTTCTCTTCATTTAGAAATACGAGATTACAGAACAGCGCAAAGTGGATCAGAAAGCTGTGGACTCCCAAATTTTACCAAAAATCAAGGCAATTCCTCAGCTCCAGGGCTATCTACGATCTCTGTTTGCCCTGACAAATGGAATTTATCCTCACAGATTGGTATTCTAAATTTTTACAAAGAACCTAATTAAATAACTGAAAGATACATTCTGTTTGTGTCTCTTTTTTAAAACAGTTGGTCTTTTAAAAAAATTCTTACCCACCCAGAGATACAGTGTGACCCTGCCAGCTTGCTGGGGCTTTTGCCTCTGCTGTAAAGAATGGGAGTGGGGGCAGTGGCCTCTGCAGTAGAGCTGCTGCTTGTCAGCTTAGAATCAGCTGCATCCTGGGCTTCGGATTCATTCTTGGTGTCTGGCTTCTCAGCTTTTTTACCCACCCTCTGCCAATACAAAATAGTGGCATTTCCCCACTCTTCCTACTAAATAAACTATACGTGGGTGAGAAACAACTATGGCTTCCTCAGACCACAAACTCTTGCACCCCATGATCATTGGTGGGTTTTTTTGTTTTTTCTAGTAAGAGCAAGCGAGGTCTTGCCAGGTTGCCCAGGCTGGGTACAGTGGCTATTCACGGGCATGCCACATAGCCCTGTACTCCTGGGCTCAAGTCTCCCAAGTAGCTGGCATTATAGGTGCGCACCCCCAGCCCTGACTGCTATTACCTGTTCATCTGGAGTCTCTAACCGTACAGCCAATGAGTCATCCATTACTTGCCTCTTTTCTTTTTTTTTTTTTTTTTTTTTTTTTTTTTTGAGACAGAGTCTCGCTTTCTTGCCTAGGCTAGTGTGAGTGCCGTGGCGTCAGCCTAGCTCACAGCAACCTCAAACTCCTGGGCTCAAGCAATCCTTCTGCCTCAGCCTCCCGAGTTGCTGGGACTACAGGCACGAGCCACCATGCCCGGCTAATTTTTTATATATATATTAGTTGGCCAATTGATTTCTTTCTATTTTTATAGTAGAGACGGGGTCTCGCTCAGGCTGGTTTTGAACTCCTGACCTTGAGCAATCCGCCCGCCTCGGCCTCCCAGAGTGCTAGGATTACAAGCGTGAGCCACCGCGCCCGGCCAACTTGCCTCTTTTCTTAACCAAAACACTTGGGTACTGTACATATTGCTATACAGTTGATATATTTTGATCATTCTATAGAAAGAGTTCATCTGCTACATGATATTATTCTGTTCTTTGGGTATTTGGGTTTTTATCATGTTTTGTTTTTAATTATTAGAATGCCATTCCATATTTATGTAAATACCATTTTATAAAAAGCTTTCCCACAGCAAAAAAAAAGGTGTTTATGAGAAGAATGGCTTGTTTTATTTATATTTCTGTAAATCGTTCTTGGGGGGAGGAGAAGCAGGGTCTCACTCTAACCCAGGATGAAGCACAGTAGCATAATTGTAGCTTACTGCAACTCCTGGGCTGGAAACTATCTTCCCACCTCAGACTCCTGAGTAGTTGGGGCTAGAGGTGCATGCTTCCCGCCCCTGGCTAATTTTTTTTTCATTTTTGGTGTGGGACAATTTCACTATGTTGCCCAGGGTGGTCTCAAACTTGTTGCTTCAAACAACCCTCCCACCACTGCCTCTCAAAGTGCTAGGATTACAGGCATGATCCACCACACCCAGTCTATATCTCTTTTAATATCTGGCTTAATAGATTCTCATATCTGCTTCTGCATTTAATATGTTGCAATATCACATGTTATATATTACACTTTTGGAAAACTCCATTCTACATTCATGAGAGTTAAAAGACAATATCTTTTTTTCTTTTTCTTTTTTTTTTGAGACAGAGTCTCACTTTGTTGTCCAGGCTAGAGTGAGTGCCTTGGCGTCAGCCTCGCTCACAGCAACCTCAATCTTCTGGACTCAAGCGATCCTTCTGCCTCAGCCTCCCAAGTAGCTGGGACTACAGGCATGTGCCACCATGCCCGGCTAATTTTTTGTATATATATTTTTAGTTGGTCAATTTCTATTTTTGGTAGAGACGGGTCTCGCTCAGGCTGGTTTCGAACTCCTGACCTTGAGCAATCCGCCCACCTCGGCCTCCCAAAGTGCTAGGATTACAGGCGTGAGCCACCGCGCCCGGCTAAAAGACAGTATCTTAATAGTATCACAAAATGTTTTGACTTCACGGATCTTTTTAAGGATCTTGGGGACATCTAAGGATCCCTGGATCCTACTTTGAAAACCATTGCACTAGCCCCTTCACATTGTTCCAACAGTGAAATCAAATAGATTCCACCCCTTTTGACTTGCTTTGACCAGTATGAATGTGGTGTAGTGATGTATGTGGATCACCCAAGCCTAGCCCTTGTGCAGTTGCCATTCTTGCCCTCTTGGGACACTGCTGCAGCCACGTGAAGAGGCCAGGGCTAACCTCCCCGAGGATAAATGGAGAGAGAGCCCCAACCTTGCAAGATGCAGCTATGCAAGTGAGGCCACCTTAGGGCAGCCAGCCAGGCACACTCAAACTGCCAGATGCCTGCAGCCACGTGAATGACCCTAGGCAAGACTAGCAGAACCGCCCAGCAGAGCCCAACCCAACATGCTGGACCCACAGAATTATCAGCACATAAAATGGTTGTTTTAGCCACTGTTCAGTACAATAACTGCTGCTATGTATATACATCTGCTTTGAAAAAGTACTGGGAGATATACAATAAGGTGTTAGCAATGGTTATCTCAAAGGATGAGAAGAAAGTGTCTTTCTTTTGCTTATTCACATGATCTTTCTAAAATGTACACATACTGCTTTTATAACAAAGATTAATTTAAAAAGTAAATTGCAGAACATAGAAAATATCACTTTTTAAAAAGTCTAGTTTTACAACTATAATAAAATGTGTGTATACAACAGGAAGGAATGTGCTAAAGTAAAAGAACAGAAAAAAAATTTATAAATTTTTTTTTTTTTTTTTTTTTTGAGACAGAGTCTCACTTTGTTGCCCAGGCTAGAGTGAGTGCCGTGGCATCAGCCTAGCTCACAGCAACCTCAAACTCCTGGGCTCAAGCAATCCTCCTGCCTCAGCCACCCAAGTAGCTGAGACTACAGGCATGCGCCACCATGCCCAGTTAATTTTTTCTATATATATTAGTTGGCCAATTAATTTCATTTATAGTAGAGACGGGTCTCGCTCTTGCTCAGGCTGGTTTTGAACTCCTAACCTTGAGCAATCCTCCCGCCTCAGCCTCCCAGAGAGTTGGGGTTACAGGCGTGAGCCACCGTGCCCGGCCTAAATTTTTTTAAAAATTTGCATAAATACAAAAGTTAAAACGGAGTACAGAGGCGGGTGTGGCGGCTCACGCCTGAATTCCTGACTCACAGAACAAACCATAAGAGATAGTAAGGTGATTGTTTCAAGACACCAGGATTTGGGGGATTTGTTGTGTAGCAGTGGATAACCAAAGCAGAGCTCAGGGTCGCCAAGGTCCGTGGCTATTCGTAGCGCCAAGGTATTCAAGTGACAGTTGACAGGTCACATTGGTCACCTCTGAGATGGCCTCTTTTCCAGTCCACTTGGTTTCTTTTTTTTTTTTTTTTTTTTGAGACAGAGTCTCGCTTTGTTGTCCAGGCTAGAGTGAGTGCCGTGGCGTCAGCCTAGCTCACAGCAACCTCAAACTCCTGGGCTCGAGTGATCCTTCTGCCTCAGCCTCCCGAGTAGCTGGGACTACAGGCATGCGCCACCATGCCCAGCTAATTTTTTATATATATATCAGTTGGCCAATTAATTTCTTTCTATTTATAGTAGAGACGGGGTCTCGCTCTTGCTCAGGCTGGTTTTGAACTCCTGACCTTGAGCAATCCGCCCGCCTCGGCCTCCCAAGAGCTAGGATTACAGGCGTGAGCCACAGCGCCCGGCCAGTCCACTTGGTTTCTACAGTTCTGGTGCATCTGTGCTGCTATAAATTATCACAAATTTTATGGCTTAAGAACACAAGTTTATTCTTTTACAGTTCTGGAGGTCAGAAGTTCAAAATCATTTCAGCAGTCAAGCAGGGCGGAACTGATTCCTTCTGGAAGACTCTAAGGGGCAAGTCTGTTTCCTTGCCTTTTTCAGCTTTTAGTGAGTGGCCACTCATATTCCTTCACTTGTGGCTTATTCATTCATTCATTTGGGATCTATGTTGCCCAGGCTGGTCTTGAACTCCTCAAGCTATCTTCCCGCCTCAGTTTCTCTGATAGCTGGGATTATAGGCACATGCCACCATATCCAGCCAAATGAGATGTCTCTCCCAAAGAAAAGCATTCCTCTGTTTTTCAGTCTTTAAAGTGCATGAATCCAGGCTAGGCAACGTGGCTTACACCTGTAATGCTCTAGCACTCTGAGAGGCTGAGGTGGGAGGATTGCTTGAGATCAGGAGTTCAACACCAGCCTGAACAAGAGTGAGAACCCATCTCCACTAAAAAATAGAAAAAATTATGGCCGGGCGCGGTGGCTCACGCCTGTAATCCTAGCACTCTGGGAGGCCGAGGTGGGCGGATTGCTCGAGGTCAGGAGTTCGAAACCAGCCTGAGCAAGAGCGAGACCCCGTCTCTACTATAAATAGAAAGAAATTAATTGGCCAACTAACATATATATATATATATAAATTAGCCGGGCATGGTGGCACATGCCTGTAGTCCCAGCTACTCGGGAGGCTGAGGCAGAAGGATTACTTGAGCCCAGGAGTTTGAGGTAGCTGTGAGCTAGGCTGACGCCATGATACTCACTATAGCCTGGGAAACAAGCGAGACTCTGTCTCAAAAAAAAAAAAAAAAAAAATAGAAAAAATTAGCTGGGCAACGAAAAATAGAAAAAAAAATTATTCAGGCATGGTGGTGCATGCCTGTAGTCCCAGCTACTCAGGAGGCTGAAGCAGGAGGGTCTCTCATTTTTTTTTTTTTTGAGACAGAGTTTTGCTTTGTTGCCCGAGCTACAGTGCTCGTGGTGTCAGCCTAACTCACAGCAACCTCAAACTCCTGGGCTCAAACGATCCTCCTGCCTCAGCCAGAGCAGCAGCATGCTCAGCTAATATATATATATATATATATATATATATATATATATATATATATATATATATATATATAATTTTTTTTTAGTTGTCCAGCTAATTTCTTTCTATTTTTTTAGTAAAGATGGGGTCTCGCTCTTGCTCAGGCTGGTCTCGAACTCCTGAGCTCAAACAATCCACCCGCCTCGGCCTCCCAGAGTGCTAGGATTACAGGCATGAGCCACCGTGCCAACACCCCTTTTAAGTTGGGAAAACAGAGGCATAGATAGGTGGAATAACTTGTTTGTGATAACATGCAAAGGAGCTGGGACCCAAACCCAAGCAGTCTATGATTTGAACACCACACACTGCATTTCATGTAAATGCTTTTCTTTGGTGACTAGTAGTACTGAAGTTTCCCTAATAATCCTCACACTCACTTATTAACTCATACACATCAGCTACCAGCTTTAAACATGACATGCTCAGGGAACCCCCAGACCAAGTGCCCGGACTTCTCATCCCATTTGGAATTACTTACTCAAAGTAGCTTCCCTTGGCCAGGCACAGTGGCTTACACCTGTAATCCTAGCTCTATGGGAGGCTGCTTGAGGTCAGGAGTTCAAGCCCAGCCTAAGCAAGAGCAAGACCCCTGTCTCTACTAAAAAAGTAGAAAAAAATTAGCCAGGCAACTAAAAATAGAAACAAAAAATTAGCCAGATGTGATGATGGTGTGCACCTGTAGTCCCAGCTACTCGGGAGGCTGAGGCAGGAGGATTGCTTGAGCCCAGGAGTTTGAGGTTGCTGTGAGCTAGGCTGATGCCATGGCACTCACCTTAGCCTGGGCAACAGAGTGAGACTCTGTCTCAAAAAACAAAACAAAACAAAAACAAAATCAAGTAGCTTCACATCTTTTATGAAAGAGGGAAGCTGCCAGTCTCCTTGAGGATTGAACCCCAAACCTAACCCTTTGCCTGGCACAGAGTAGGCACTCAGTGAATACTGAAGAAACAAAAACATACAGTGTTTACTTTTCCTTGCCTGAAAACCCTACGATAATGTCTTTTGCCCATTTTTCTTTTGTGGGAACCACCCTTTCTTAATCTAATTTTTTGCAGCAGGGGAAGAATGTTTGCAAATTTCCAAGTCAGAACTGGAAATGCCGGTGCTGCAAGGCCTCTGATGCCCACGAGGTGGCGCTGAAGGACACAGCATCTTTCGGAGCTCCCTGGTGCGGACTTCCCAAATGAGGAGGGTGGCATTTTAACGCTGCTTCATCTCTGGGCTTTTGAAAACCGCGGAGGCCTGTCCCTTAGGTCTAGCGATGCAATGGTGCTTCAGGGAGAATTTCTCCCTCCTCGTTTTCAGATATCTCTTTCGTCTGATTTTCTTTTCCAGCTGCCATAGACCCACCTATGATCTGAAATCATCTTCCTTGAAATAAAAATATGAACAGGGCCTACCAGATGACTTGGAAAAAAGATTTCAAGCAGGTGTGTTTCCTCTTTGAGACTGTAATTAGTGAGAAGGAAATAATCAATCACCCCCGTAGGTTCTGTCGGTGTGCGTGTGTGTGCGTGTGTTTAGCAGACCTGTGCCTGTGTTGTTCTCTTTGGGGTTTTGAAAGGCCTTACACATTAACATGGCTGCCTCAGCTAAAACTACCCATAAGCTCTAGTAAGGTTTATCGAGAACTGCTTATCTTCACGCCACACTCACATGTTTGTGGGCCCAGTAAGGATTACAGAGTCATTGTAGACAGTCAGCTGGAACAGAAAAGCCAGCAGAAAGGGGAGATACTGCAAAATCCCTGAGGGGCCCCAGCTTGAGCCAAGGCCAGTGAATATCACGTCAGCAGCTGGGGCAGTAGGGAGATGGTCTCTGACAACAAGCTTGCTCCCTCCTGGGGAGGTGCCTCCCAGGGGCAACTGAGGGCCAACCTACTGATAGCTATACTTCCTGCTTTCCTCATGCTTGGCTTCCAACAAGCTGTTGGCTTACCCAGCCAACAGCTTCTCTTGCTCCTTTTCCCACCCTGATCCCCCATTCTCAAATGGAAGAATAGAAAAGAATTCCAAAGAACTCTTAAGCCACAAATCTTCCCTTCCTATGAATGAATATTTTCTGTGTATGTGTGTATGTCTGTTATCTTTTTTTTTTTTTTTTTTGAGACAGAGTCTCGCTTTGTTGCCCAGGCTAGAGTGAGTGCCGTGGCGTCAGCCTAGCTCACAGCAACCTCAAACTCTTGGCTCAAGCAATCCTCCTGCCTCAGCCTCCCAAGTAGCTGGGACTACAGGCATTCGCCACCATGCCCGGCTAATTTTTTGTATATATATTGGTTGGCCAATTAATTTCTTTCTATTTATAGTAGAGACGGGGTCTCGCTCTTGCTCAGGCTGGTCTCCAACTCCTGACCTCGAGCAATCCGCCCGCCTCGGCCTCCCAGAGAGCTAGGATTACAGGCGTGAGCCACCGCGCCCGGCCCTGTTATCTTAACCTAAAAATGAATTCTCTGCCTCCAGGCTTCCAACATAAAGCTCTTTTGACCAGGCACTTTCTTTGTGTTGCTGATCTGTTCTAGAAATCCCTACTAAATGGTCTCATTTCCAGAGGGGGTTCTATAAATATTAATTCCTCAGCTGCCTCATCACGGTACAGTGGCAGCCACGCAGTTCTATGACTAATTAATTACTGTTACTAAAATATTAAATAACTATTCATTATGCAGTCTAAAGACTTTAAGCCCTAGATCTGTGCTGTTTTCATTCCTGAGGGTTAAGGACAAGACAGTTCCTGGGCATCTTGTCTCTTGATCTTGAAATATAAACATGAAGAGCAGGAGAAATTTCCTCTGAACTACCAAAGATGGTTATTTAGAGTCAAAAACCTGAGCATTTAAAAATCATGATGTCCCACTGAAGACTTTTTATTAATAAAAAGAAAAAAAATGAAATAAAGTATTAAAATAATATTATATAAAATAAATAATGTAAAAAGAAAAAAGAATAAAAATCATGATGAATGGTTGCCATTAGGTTTGGACGTTTGGGGCAAAGGAAATTTAGAGTTTTTCCTTATAGCCAAAATAAGGAAGCTGGAGTTGTAGAATCAGACAGACAAATCTGAGCTTTGGGGTTTTTTTTGGTTTTTGGTTTGTTTTTTGAGACAGGGTCCATCACAGCTCAATGCAACCTCAAACTCCTGGGCTCAAGCGATCCACCCAACTCAGCCTCCTGAGTAGCTGGGACTATAGTGGGTGCCACTGCACCGGGTTAACTTGAATTAATATTCTTTGAAAACTATTTTTTGAATGGCTTCATAAAATTCCATCTTATGGATATACCATAGTTTAGTTAACCAATCCCCTATTATTTGAATGTCATGGTTAATTATAATTTTTCCTCTTATAAGCAATACTGAGCTGCACATCCCTGTATATACATCCTTGACTATGAGTCTGATAATATCCTTCAGACAACTTCCTCAGATTTGAATTGCTGGATCAAAGCGTATGCACCTTCATGTTCTTCTGTTTTATTATTTTTTTAGGTATTAAAAGTAATACAAGGAGAACAATCTCATCTCAGCTGTTCCAGACCGGTCCCACTCCCCCATGGCAACCCACATTAACCATTTGGGATGTATTCTCTCACACATTTTTTTTTTACAAAAATAGTTCTTTCCTTTTTTGTTTTTGTTAAAATGGGAAGGCATGCTTGTGTTTTTTTTGTTGTTGTTGTTGTTGCTGTTTGTTTGTTTTTTGAGACAGTGTATGGGTCTGTGGCCCTGCCGTCATCAGCTCACAGCAACCTCAAACTCCTGGGCTCAAGCCATCCTCCTGCTTCAGCCTCCCGAGTAGCTGGGACTACAGGTGCGCACCACCACGCCCGGCTAATTTTTCTATTTTTTGTATTTTTCCCTCTTGCTCAGGCTGGTCTCTAACTCCTTACCTCCAGCGATCCTCCTGTCTCGGTCTCCCAAAGTGCTAGGATTACAGGCAGGAGCCACCCCTGCACCTGGCCAGCATGCATATTTTTAAAGGTGCATGTCAGTTAGTGTTGAATATTGATGGAATATAACAATAATTACAGCCGCCACTCATGCCAGGCACCGGGCACCCAGCACTGTTGACAGGTGCTTTATGTTCGCCAGATAGAGAGTGCTTATTGGGTTCTAGACTTTTCGGTAAACATTAAGCACCTACTATGCGATTCTACTAAGCGCTTAGGGACAGCAAGCAGCAGCGCCAATTCTGCACCAGCCTTTTGCATTCATCTCATTTAAACGTGAAAGTAGGAAGTGAAGCTCCACGCTCTGTCCGGGGTGGGGGCTCTGGCCCGACGAAGCCTGCACACCTGGGCAGAGACGGCAGGGGAGGCGGCGTCCTGGTCTGGTGCGCCGCCGCCGCAGACCCAGGGCGATGCGGACTGGCGAGGGCAGAGGGGGCCGGGCGGGGTCGGCCTGAGGGCAGGACGCAGCCAAGGGCCAGGCCCAGGCCGGGCCGCCCGGCTGCGGGGCCGCGGAGCCGCGGAGCGGGGGGCGGGGCCGGGGCGGGGCCTGTATTGTCCGCCCCGCGGGGCATGCCGGGAGCCCCGCCCCCAACATGGCGTCTCACTGACAGTTGGCTGCCGAGCGGCGGAGGCGGGTCCTGCTCCTCAGGGCAGCGGCGGCGGCGGCGGCGGCGGGGCCGGGGTCTCCGGAGCCGGGCGGGGAGATGGCTGCTCGGACCGCCTAGGGCGGAGCTGCACGGGCGCGGCGGCGAGCGGGGCGCTGCCATGGGCCGGTGATCGCGGCGGCCCCGCGCGAGTCTCCGGCCGGGCGTCTGCTCCTCAGCGCCGACCGCAGCGCGGCCATGGGCTCGTCGGCGGCGGCGGCGGCGGCGGCGGCGGCGGCGGCCGCGGACTCGGCGCAGTGGCTCTCGGTGAAGGAGGAGACCATCTTCCTGCACGACGGGCTGATCCGCGTCACCGACCTGGCCGAGCTGCCCAGCGAGATCCTCGGGGCCCCGGAGGCCGCCGACACCGACCTGGAGGTGAGCGAGGCTGCCCCGGGACCCGCCGTCCGCACCCCGGGCCGGGCCCGCACCTCCGCCTCGCCGAGCCCCGCGCCGCCCGAGGGCTGCGGGCAGGTGTGCGGGCGCGAGGCGGGCAGGTGGGGCCGCGGCCGCAGGTCTGCAGCGCGCCCGCCTCCCTCCGTCCTCCGGGCCTCGCGCCCGCCGGGGACTTCGTCTGCGGCTTCCTTTCGAGCGTTCCGACACCCGGCATCTTATCAGACCGTGACCGGGCACGGCCTTCCTGCCCCGGGGGAGCCGCGGCCGCCACCCGGCCCTCGCTCCCCTCCCCCACCGGCCCCCGGACTCACTTCCAGGGCACACCCAGGTTGCTTGGCTTTGGGGACTTATTTATTTTAGCCCTGCATATCCTCAGATCCTCTTCTTCCCCAGGTCTGTGTTTTTTGTTTTTTTTTTTTCCGGGAGAGGATAGAGGCAGTTGCGGGTCCGCGATGGGCAATCCAGCAACTTCTCTGTGTCGTGCCGAGCTCGGATTGACACGGGGCCTTTGTCAGGGAGAGCGGGCGGTGTGGACAGCGAGGCGGGGACGCTACAGCAGCCCTCCGTGCGCTCGCTGGACAGGGTCGTGCGCGCTTTGGGCCTTTTCGTGTGCTTGGGGGGCGCCGAGCAGCCCAGGCCTAGGAGCCGTGGCAGGTGCAAAAGCAAATCTCATCAGTTGTGCCGCTGGGCTTTGGGAGGCAGAAGGAAACCAGATCTGCTTGGTTAATGGGAACTTTGCACCGACTTCGCTCGGTTTGGTGTTGGCCCAGGGATGGCAATACTGGCGGTGTCATTTCATGGAGGCCGGCGGACGCTGACGAGGCTCCCCCTCCACTCGGTGGGATGGCATTTTGATGTGTAGGTAGCATGGGGTGTCATGAAATTGTTACTGTCGCAAGGAGGGCTTTCTGGGGTAGGGCACAGGGTGGATGGCCTGTCTTCTGGCTATAAACGGAATGCGAGGAATCTTTTGTGTTGTTGCGGTTTTGCGTGCAGTTTGGCTTTCAGCACCACGAACATTTATAGCAATGAATTACAACCCATTACTGTGTGTTTCTGGAAACGGCACTGATCAGATCACATTGGCCGAGACATTTGGACGTGCTTGAGATGTGAATAGCTTCCACTGTATTTTTGTGTCTGGGTTTGAGATTGCTTCAGCATTCCGGTTGTGAACCCTTAATTGATTTATTTTACAATCTGGCCACCAAAAAAGGGAAGATGTAAGTTGGTAGGGAATTCCTAGCAGGGAGTCATAGTCTTATTATGTCTCATTTGGGCCTATTCTATAAAAAGCAAGGTGTATCTGTCTAATCTGCCTGAAAACTCAGAGGGTGTTATGCTATGATGGTGGAATCTTTTGAATTAATTGGCTCTGTTGTGGGTGAAAGGTGGGATGTGGATGTTTTTTGTTCCTCAGAGACTATTCCAAGTTCGCAGAACCAAAATTTTTATGTATATGTAAATTATGTAATTTATTTATTTTTGGGATTAGAAAGAGTAGGATTAGTTAAAATATCTGTGCTTATTAAATTAGCTTTCTTAAAATATTTACTGTATAAATATATTGAGTGAATTTGTCAGCTGTTTGCACAGAACAATAGTTTTAAAGGAAAGAACCTGCTAGAACCTCTGGCCTGCTAGATTAAAAACATTTTTTTTTTTTTAATTTTTAAATCTATAGTCTGACTTCTAAGAAACTAATATGGGTATGGGTGATAAACATTTATGACTGGCAGTAGTGAAGAACTTTTTTCATTTCTTTCCTCATGTTATATAGGCTATAAATCATCAGGAGAAACAGCTAAGAATGTTTTTGTTTTTGTGGCTATTATATTTGTGATTGTGTGTGTATATTCACTTAAATTATTTGATAATAATGTTGATTACATGTATCCTTTGTGTCAGACATTATCTTATTAAATTCTCAAAAAAAAACTCTAGGAGCTAATATTTAGAAATATTGCACCCATTGTACAGATGGAGCAAGTAAAGTACAGTGTAGGTATGAGACTTGCTCAAGATCACGTAAAGAGCTTGGACATTAACCAAGTTCTGTTCATCTCAAACATATCTCCTAATCATAATACTTTACTGCCTCCATGCATGTATAATGTTTTTATTTGTAATTGTTTCTAAATTTCATAACTGGCTACAGATGGAGTAATAAACAGATATCTTTACTGCCTTTCTAATAACTCTTTCTTTTTCATATTTGAGGAGGATTAGAGCTTTGTCAATTTATTAAAAGCTAACTTTTGAAATACTACCATGTCTATGAAGTCACTCTTCAAACCTCTCCTTCCAGTGGACATCTGGGTGAATAATGGCCATTTTTCACTGGGTTTTATAATATACATAATTCTTCAGCTAACAATTTTGGATTATGAGGGATGAGACTCAAACTAAGTCAACTAATTTATGACTGGCAACCTTAATGCACAAGACTGCAACAGAGGTTCAGAATTTTAGAGCAAGAAGGGACTTCACAGGTAATGGTTTCTCTCATTTTAGAAATAAGTTATCTGAGATCAGGAGAGATTATGACTTGGTTGCTATAGCATAGCTGGTTATGGCAGGGCAAACGACTACACCCTGGCTTTCTTGCCTTTGAATTCCAGTGTTCTTTTCACTCTGTGTCACTCAAAGTTAAATGTCAATCTGAAAGAAGAATCCATCCTAAGAAGTATACCAACATTGACTTAGTATTTTAGTTTAAGCAGGAGCAGAGTATTTGAAATAAAATTTTTTTTCTTCTCAGTAAATTCCAAACAGGTGTTTTTTTTGTTGTTGTTGTTGTTTATTTGTTTTTAATCAATAAATAGTGTTTAATCAACAAATTCATTCAACAAGTATTGGTAGAATTTTTTTTTTTTTTTTGTATTGGTGGAATTTAGAAGTGAGCTGGGCCCACTGACCTGGTTGCTGGGGATATAGCAGTGGGTAAAATAAAATCCTTGTCCTCAAAAAGCTTATATTTTAGTGGGAGGATATACAGACAGTAACAATTAAATATATAATATGACGTATGTGTGTGTGTATGTGTGTATATATAATGGCACGTAAGTGCTAAGGAGAAAGTATAGCTAGGTGAAGAGGTGCGAGCATTGGGAAGAGACTGCTTTATATCAAGTGGGCAGGAAAGGAAAGCCCAGGGTGGCCTTTGAGCAGAGACCTGAAGGAAGTGAGGAAGTATGCCATATGGCTACCAGGGAAAGAGCATCCCACACGGAGAGGACAGCAAGAGCCAAGTCCCTGAGAGGGAGGCATCCTTAGCATGTTTGGAGTTCTGAGCTCAGTCAGCGAAGGGGAAGAGGAAAGATGGGGAGCTGGGGTTGCAGATCAAGTAGGGCCTTGTGGGTAAGGGCTTTGGATCTTACTCTGGGTGAGTTAAAAATGCAGAGTGAGGCTTTTATCTTGTCATTTGTAATAGATATCTGTATTTGTTTTAATCTTATGTTGCTCGCAGAAAGCAAGAGCATATAGGAAATTATATTTTAAGTGTGGAAATAGATATACATTTAAGAGAAATAAAAAAGCAGTAGCTCAAAAATGACAGCTCTAATGTTATTGAATTTTGTGTTGTATTTCATGGAACATTAATCTTTTTAAACTAAAGGGAATTCAAGGGTGGGGGAAGCAATAGCTTAGTTGTGGCAGCTCCAAAACCTATCATTTTTCTTTACAAACTCTCGATGGGGTCAGGCGTTATATGTATGGATGTTGACAGAGAAGTTAATTAACATGCCCAAGGTGGCCAAGATATTTCTTACCCCACAGTTTATATTCCTTTTAAATTCAAGCATTTTGGTTAGTGTTTCTCATGTTTCATTGTGTTTGCTTGTAAGTACCCCCTCAACACACACACATGCACATACCACACAACGACTTGAACATGAATGTTCAAGTCAGCTTTATTTGTGACTGCCCAAAACTGGAAACAATCCAAATGTCCGTCAGCAGGTGATTGGATAAACAGATGTGGCCCATCCATGCAGCAGAATACTACTCAGCAATGAAAACGAATGAACTGTTGATACAACGTGCATGTGTGCTGAGCGGAAGAAGCCAGCCAAACAGGAGTATAGACTGGATGACTTCATTTATATGAAATTCTAGAAAATGCAAACTGCTCTGTAGTGGTTGTCTGGGGATACAGGCAGGTAGGAAAGGATGAGAGGGATGGAGAGTACAAAGGATTATGAAGAAACTTTGGGGTGATGGATATTTTCCTATTTTGATAGTGGTGATGGTTTCACAATTGTATGTGTATGTCAAAATTCATCAAATTATACACTTTAAATATGTACAGTTTATTGTATGCCAATTATACTTTAGTAAACAAATGAAATGTAAAAGGCTCAGCAGGATATCTGTTGGTTATTTGTTTTTTTTTGCTATGTAAGGAAAGGGGCATTTGGGTTTGGAGATGATCAACTGAAATAGACAAAGCTTATGATACACTCAAATGAAATCTCAGAGATGATATTTAGATGTACATTGATCTATTCTCCTAGCAGAATACCACCAGCCTGTTTATCCTTTGGGCAAAATCCTTTGGAAAGTATTTATTTACTTTTATAGAATTCCAGATTTAGAAGTGTTAATAGATGAACAAACTACCCCCATTCACCAGTAGCACTGGTGACCATGCAGTTAATGAGCACTTTAATAGGAGTCAGTGAATCTTAGATGTAGTGTTCTGTGAGCTTGGGCAAAAGACACAACATGCTCTTAGGCTTAGGCTCATCTGGCTAGAACTAAAGTGAAAATGAAGTGTCTGAGGACTGTGGGTGACAGTACTGCCTAGACGTTAAGGTTAGACTTAAAGAGTCAGACTGGGATTGAAATTCTAGCTCTGTCCCTTACTAGCTGTGTGACCTTAGGCAAATTCCATACCTTTACTAATCCCCAGTTTCTTCTGGTGCAGCTTCTTTGTCATCATTGTCCCCATCTCTACTACTGCCCTGACAATAGCGCCAGCATATTGCGTGCCTGGCTCTGTGCTAAATACTTCACACCCATTATCTCATTTAATCCCCACAAAAACCTTATGAGGTTGGGACTGTCAGTATCCTTATTTTACAAGTGAGGAAACTGGCATAGACAGAAGTTAAGTAACTTGACAAAGGTCTTACAGTTAGTGGCAAAGCTGAGGCTGACATCTGTCTGGTTCCAGCCCAGGGTCCATACTTAAACTGTTATGTTAGACTGTCATTTGTCTATAAGAGAGGGGTAATGATAGGGTTAATGTAAAAGTTAAAAGTATAGATGTGATTATGTATTTAAAATGTATTGACTTCTAAGGTGCTGTGTTGCTGGAAAGTTATTTTATGAGTATTCAGTCAGTTGCACATCATGTATGAAAACAAAACTATCCCTCCAACACATTTTTTTCCCCGTAGTAGTGGAGATGGATAGATTATTTATTTATTTATGGATGATCCCTCTGGATTTTTCTTCCTTCCCAATTTGTTTGCAGTATGGCTAGGCAGATAATAGTTAGATAGTCTTCATTTCAGTTTTCCTCCGATCATATACCTAAGGACTTGCTAAATAAATCAGCTTTGATTATTATCTGCCTTCTTGGCTTCCATATTGACTGTCACCAAATACCACCTGTTGGCAAGGGCTGCTGGGTGGGTTGTCATGCACCTGTTCTTTCCTAGGTCTTAAGGTACCTGTGGTGATAATTATGAAAGGACTGTCGATTCCTGAAAGTGCCCCATGCTTTCTCCTCCCCGACTCTTCCCGTCTTGTTTTATAACAGTGGTTGTGGGGTGAACACAAGGAATATAATCTGCTTTGCAAGATGTTTAGTCAATAGTTGTAGACAAATGTAAATAGCAGCAGGTGATCAACTATGCGACAAATGTATAGTTATTTCAAAAGGAGAAAAGACTGCAGAAATTGTGTAACTATTATTTTGATCCTGCATTTTAAGCACAGCTTATGTGTCTATTAAATTTTTTAAGACTATGAGTAATACACGAATACATTCTTACACAAAATGGAAATAATAAGTAAAACTGAAGTCCCTTTTGACAATCGTCTGCAGTCTAGGTCTCCTTCTCCTCCCCACCCTGGTCAAATTAGTGATAAATTTTTTTGTATATTCTTCAAGACTGTTTTTAAGTGTGTGTGTATGTGTGTATATAACACATTCTATGTTTTTTCTTTTTTACACAAAAAATGTCATGTTAGACATATCTTTCTGTAACTCACTTTCTTTAAAACTCAACGAGGTTTTGATCATTCTATGTCTCCATATATATATCTACCACATTATTTTTAAGTGCTGCACAAGAATCTAGAAATGCCGTAGTTTTATTTAACAGTTCCCCTGTCAATGGGTATCTTAGTTTCCTGTTGCTATGCTAACAAATTATTACAAATTTAGTGCCTTAAAAAATGCAAGTTTATTCTATCTCTGGAGGTCAGAAGCTTGAAATGAGTCTCACTGGGCTAAAAGTCAAGTGTTCTCAGGTCTGGTTCCTTCTGCAGGCTCTAGGGGAGAATCCATTTCCTTACTTTTTTCACAGCACCTATTGGCCACCTGTATTCCTTGGCTTGTTGCTCTTTCCTCCATCTTCAGAGTACATCACTATAGCCTGCGATCTGTTGTCACAGCGCCTTCTCCTGACTGCCTCCTCCCACTTCCCTTTTGTAAGGATCCTTGTGAGTACATTTGGGGCCCTCCCAGATAATCCAGGATAATCCCCATCTCAAGATCTTTAACTTAATCACATCTGCAAAGTCCCTTTTGCCATCTAAGGTCACATTTCTAGGTGCTAGGGAAAACTGTTCTGCAGTGCATATCCTTGCATGCCTGCTTGTACAATGGTGGGATTGTTTCTCTAGGGCACATTCTAAGAAGTGGAATTGCTAGGTCAGAGGTGACAATCTTAAATTTTAATAGATACTGCCAAATTGCCCTCCCAAGTGACTACCAATTTATATTCCCAGTATCAGTGTTTGATAGGACCTCTTCTCCGCACGCTGTCACTAAAGCCATTTTAGAACTCACAGGTTTGCTGAAATTTGTTATTTGCATGAAGCAATGGCTCTCACTCCAAAAGATGCATCCAACAGATGGAATTGGGCAGGTAGAAATGCATGCAGAACCCTGGTCAGTGAAGGAAGCCAGAGTTTTCTGTTAGTGCCACGTATCTCTTATCACTTGGCTTCAGAGCACCTCTCTGTGGCTTGATCTCCTTGTCCTGGCATAGAGTCATTTTGGTCAGTAATCCAGTTAATACACGTCATGTCCATATATAGGCAGGAGAGAACCGAGCACTTCTTACTCTGCGATGGTTTGGGGACGTGCCAGAGGCCCGCAGAGCGAGGGAGCTGCGCACACCGGGAAGGGACGCAGAGGCTACTGAAGTGTGCTCACAGTGCACAGCGATTGTTAGGCAGACTGTTTGGACTTAGATTCCCTTAAAATTTTCTCTCCTACATGCTATTAATAATATCATGAGTAATTCAACAGTTTTTGACCTATATGAAAAATATTAAGTGGATTGTATTTTTATGCTATGCAAAATCTTTTTTATTATAAAAAAGTAATATAGGCTGTGCAGTGTAATCCTTGCACTCTGGGAGGCCAAGCCCTGGCACTGCTTGAGGCCAGGAATTGGAGACCAGCCTCAGCAAGAGTGAGACCCCATCTCTACAAAAAATAAAAAAATAAAAAAATTAGCAGGGCATGGTGGGGCACACCTGTATCCCAGCTACTAGGAGGGCTGAGGCAGGAGGATCGCTTGAGTCCAGAAGTTGGAGGTTGCAGGGATCTATGACGGTGCCAGTGCACTCCAGCCCATGTGACAGAGTGATACTCTGTCTCAAAAAAAAAAAAACAAAAACAGATAAGTATTATAATATATGGATTTTTTTGAAAATAGAGAAGACATCTAAAAGCGTAAAAGAGACAATAAATACCCTGGGATTATACCATCCAGAAAAAATTCTTTTTTTTTATTCTTTAAATTTTTTAGTTTTTTAGTTCTTATCCTCTTTTTTATTTATTTATTTTTTATTTCAGAGTATTACAGGGGTATAAATACAGAAAAAAATAATTTTTATCATTTCCTTTTTCAGTTTATATTATTATGTATATAAACTTGGGATTATATGCTACATGCAGTTTTGGATCCTTAGTCATTTATTAGTCACATTTTGTTGAATGAGATTTAAAGACATAATTTTTAATGGCTGCACAGTAATTTATGGATATACTATAATTGTCTTGTATATTACTGCTATTCAAATCTATTTTAAAGATAATCTGCTATTTGAAAGATAATACCAATTTATAGGGAGCGGAATGATTTTTAGTGTTTAGAATTATCTGTTTGATAAAGTTTGGTTAATTATAAATTTATAGTGATTATTAAAGCGTTTCTGTGACTTGTAACTATTAAAACAGTTTGTAATTTAAAGGGATTTTAATAGTGCTGTATGAATCCTCTCCCAATAATGTTGAACATTTGTGTGGAGCTTTGAGTTTAGAACGTGCTATTAAGCACATTTGTACAATAATTAATGTTCCACAATGGGACACTTTGGAGTGGACACATTTGAATCTCTAGTGCTTTTACTGAAACCTGCACTTGGCTGAATTACTAGGTCAGAGCACAGTGTGTAGCAATTTTAGATTAACAATAAGGAGATGCATAATTTGTAAACTATTTTATGCAAATTGTAGGTTTAATAATGCTAATAACTACAGTATTGGTTTTATACCAACAAAATATTAACAGTCAGCTTGTATTAATATTTGTAATGGATCTTTTCTATGTTTACTGTTTTTGCTGTGTGCTCTGTAGTTTGCATTACTGATTTCAAATGTATAAAGTCTAGTACAATAGATGTAGCTATTTATGGGGTAGAATTGAAAATCTAGACCTTCTATCTATATGATGTTTGCCTTTTTTACTGTTGAAATAAAATAATTAAGAATGTTAAAGGAGAATCATGCTGGGCGAGGTGGCTCATGCCTGTAATCCTAGCACTCTGGGAGGCTGAGGCGGGCAGATAGCTCAAGGTCAGGAGTTCTAAACCAGCCTGAGCAAGAGCAAGACCCTGTCTCTACTATAAATAGAAAGAAATTAATTGGACAACTAGAAAAAAAAAAAAATATATATATATATATATATATATATATATATATATATATATATATATCAGCCGGGCATGGTGGTACATGCCTGTAGTCCCAGCTACTTGGAAGGCTGAGGCAGAAGGATTGGTTTAAAAATAAAAAAGAATGTTAAAGGAGAATCAGTGTTAACATATTTGCATTAAAACAGTGGTACATAGTAGAAGAATTGCCCTCTTTATTTCTTTTTTGAAACAGAGTCTCACTCTGTTGCCCGGGCTAGAGTGCCGTGGCATCAGCCTAGCTCACAGCAACCTCAAACTCCTGGGCTCAAGTGATCCTCCTGCCTCAGCCTACTGAGTAGCTGGAACTATAGGCATGCGCCACTATGCCCGGCTAATTTTTTCTATATATTTTTAGTTGGCCAGTTATTTCTTTCTTTCTTTCTTTTTTTAGTAGAGATGGGGGTCTTGCTCTTGCTCAGGCTGGTCTTGAACTCCTGAGCTCAAACGATCCCACCCACCTGGGCCTCCCAAGTGCTAGGATTACAGGTGTGAGCCACCCGGCAGGCCCTTTGATTCTTGATACTAATTCCTTTCTAGTCATTCAGTTACAGTGTAGCTGTAAAATAACTTTTAATCTGGAAAGGAGCAATATGGATGGAAAGGTTAAAATACATCTGGGGAACTTTGGAGGAAGCATCTTTTTCATTGAGCTTTTATTTATTTATTTATTTATTTATTTTGAGACAGAGTCTCACCCTGTTGCCTAGGCTAGAGTGCCATGGCATCAGCCTAGCTCACAGCAACCTCAAACTCCTTGGCTCAAGGGATCCTTCTGCTTCAGCCTCCCAAGTAGCTGGGACTACAGGTATGTGCCACCATGCCCGGCTAATTTTTTCTATTTTTGGTAGAGACAGGGGCCTCACCAGCTCAGGCTGGTCTCGAACTCCGCCCGCCTCAGCCTCCCAGAGTGCTAGGATTACAGGCATGAGCCAAGGTTGGTTGAGCTTATAACAAAAGTTTCATCTCCCTCAGGGGTCCTGAATCTGAATAGAATCCAGGGATCCATGGGATCCATGAATAGAATTCATAGCAGCTATGAACTTGGGAAAAATATATCTTTTATTTTCACATACCTTTAGGTGAAATTCAGCATTTTCTTCAATTCTGAATGTAGTCAACAAACTCTAGAGATATTGGCAGGCCTATGACTTTGTAACCGTTAGAAATCATAAATATTACAATTGTTGAACATATTTTGAAATATTGTGTATGCTCACCATCACTTAGAAGCTAACTATAACAAGTCCCTATGATATCACAAGTTTGTTTCTTTAAGTATTTTGATAACTGTATTTCAGTATACTATAATAGGTTTCTTATAATCCCATGTATTTTATTTTATGGATTTAAAAATACTATCTGAGAAGGGTCCACAGGTTTCACCACATTGCAGGCGAAGAGCCCTTGAGACAGACTCTGTTTCTTCTGTCATCTCTCCCTTTTTAGTTGGAGTTTGCCAGAGACCAGCATAGTTTGCAATGGTCTGAAGTCAGTAACCATATTTTTTAAAACCCTGAATATATTTTGTGTTCAAAAATGTTATCCTCCTACAAATTTTTCTACTACCTACAGACTACAAGTTATTAGTAATGGTTTTCTTGGGTGATCTGATTTTTGCCCATTTGCCAAAGATGGTATTATTCACAAGGAAGCTATTTTTTAAGAAAATAAAAGAGCTGAGAAAAAGTGACAAGCAATTCTTTCAGAATAGAACAGTCTTTTTTCTCACCAAGTATTTTGGGTTTTTCTCCCTTTTTGGAGGAGAATATTTGTCAGCCGGAGCTATGTGAATAATACTCCATTAATGTACTTTGTTTTTCTTTATTTTTTTCTTTCTTTATTTATTTTTTTTGTTTTGAGACAGTCTCACTCTGTTGCTCCGGCTAGAGTGCCATGGTGTCAGGCTAGCTCACAGCAACCTCAAACTCCTGGGCTCAAGTAATTCTTCTGCCTCAGCCTCCCGAGTAGCTGGGACTACAGGCATGCACCACCATGCCCAGCTAATTTTTCTATATCTTTTTAGTTGACCAATTAATTTCTTTCTATTTTTAGTAGACACAGGGTCTCACTCTTGCTCAGGCTGGTTTTGAACTCCTGACCTTGATTGATCCTCCCACCTCCGCCTCCCGGAGTGCTAGGATTACAGGCGTGAGCCACCATGCCCGGCCCGTTAATGTACTTTGTATTGGCATCTTACACTGCTAATAAAGAACCTTGTTAAACAGGTAGCCTCTAGCAGTAATAGTTGCTATCCCAAGAGAAACATTGTTTTTATAATCTGACATAATGCATTTTACTTTCATCTTCTCTATAGTGTATAATTATGTGCTGTGGTTTGTTTTATTGTTCAAATGTTATTTTACATTTGTATTGTCAAGGTTTAGGAGTTTTACTTAAATAGCCTCCAGAACTGCACTGTCCAATTGGTAGCCACTACCTACCTGTGGCTTTTGAGTGTTTGAAATGTGGCTCCTCAGAATTGAAATGTGCTAAAAATGTAATATACATCGAGAAAAAAGAGAGAGAGAGAGAGAGAGAGAGAGAGAGAGAGAGAGAGAGAGAGAAAGAAAGAAAAATAAAAGATCTCAATAATATTCTATATTGATTAAATGTTGAAATATTTTGGATATAATGGGCTAAGTAAAATATACTGTTAAAATTAAATGTAATTTTATCTGTTTTTACCTTTTTAAATGTGCCTTCTGGAAAATATTAAAATACATATATGTCTCACATGTTTCTATTGGACAATGCTACTATAGATAGAGGTTGGCAAACTATGGCTGTCAGGCCATATCCAGTCAATTATCTGTTTTTGTAAATAAAGTTTTATTGGAACTAACCAGCCTGTTCATTTATATATCATCTGCCTTCATGCTGAAAGGCAGAATTGAGTAGTTGTGACAAGACCTTATGCCCAGCAAGCCTTCTGGGGGGGCACTGTGTTGGCTGCTTTCACATATACTATTTTCTTTTCAACCTTCTCTATGAGACAGATAGAGGAGATATTATTTTAGAAAAAAAAAAAAAAAGGCTTAGAGAAGCAAAGTGATTTGTCCAAGGTCATATAATTAGTTAGCGCTAAGATTAGGACTATAGTTCAGTCTTCTCAGTGATTTTCCACTATACTTCTGTTTTAGGTAGCACTTGACCTTGATAACCAGTTATCTCTGAGACAGTAGTTAATGGCAGCTATTTTAAATAAGAGCTTCACAGCTCAGCCTACGCATGGCTGTCAGAGTAATCTTCCCAAAGCACAGTTATGTTACCTTCTTGCCCAAACCTCCAATGGCTTCTCACTTCCTGCAAAATAAAATAACAGTTCCTAAGCATGGCATTCAAGGTAGCTCTGATGTGTCTCCATTCTACCTTTCCAATCTTATCTCATTACTACTTACCCTCCACACCACAAGGATCTCATATTTTACAAATTCTCCTTCTATTCTTTCCTACAGTCTTGACTCATGGGGTGTCATTGCTCTGGGGAACCCCACCTCCACTTTTGGAACCTTAGTCTCCATAATTCAAGATGCAGATCAAATGCCACTCCTCCAGGAAATTTACATGATGCCTACAGTTAGAAGCAGTTACTCTCTTTTCTTTATTTCCACAACACTGCCTTATACATCTGTTTATTTGCATGCTTGATCTCCCTTAGTATGTTATAAACTCTTTGAGGGCACCCACTTCATATTGTACATCATTGAGTACCTACCAATATATAGGAACTCAAAAATTAGATATTGATTGAACTCAGTGTTTCAAGAAAAAGCATTTAGAGCCAGTGAAAGGATGTGATTTAATAAATAAGATCATGAGCTGAGATCATAGATCAGGAAACATTCACTAATGGAGAATAAAATAAGAATAGGTAGTTATTTTTGATCAATGTAAATTTTTTAAATATTAAAATGTTAGAATTTTATAAAACATGAAAGATGCATAAAAGCATAAAGGGAAAAATAAAAAGCACTCATATCACTGTCACCTAAAGATAAATAGAGTTCATGTTTTCATGTATTTCCTTCCAGACCTTTTTTTATGCCTATGACTTACACAAATACACATTTTAAGAAATTAACATTAGGCTGGGTGTGGTGGCTCATGCCTGTATCCCCAGCACTTTGGGCTGCTAAGGCAGGAGGATTGCTGGAGCCCAGGAATGGAGTTCAAGACCAGCCAGGGCAATAGCAAGACCCTGTCTCTACAAAAAATAAGAAAAATTAGAAAATAAGAAAAATGGCACACACCTGTAGTTCTAGCTGTTCAGGAGGATGAGGCAGGAGGATGGATCCTTTGAGCCCAGGAGTTTGAGGTTGTAGAGAGCTATGATAACGCCACTGCACTCTACCTGGGGCCACAGGGAGACTCGGTCTCTAAAGGGAAAAAAAATGCCCAAGGTTCAAGAGGGAATACAGGGAAAAGTCTCCTTCCTAGAATTCCCCCTGCCCCCCCTCCCAGAGGCAGCCAGTATTTGTAGCTGCTTGGGGGCCCCCAGAGGTAGTTAATGCATATGCAAGCGATGCATATGCAGGTTCCTCTCTGACCTTTGCTCCTGATATGTCCCCTCCGTCCCTCCCTTCACTCTACTGCAGCCACCTTGGCTTCCTGGTATCCGTCATAGATCAGGACTGCAGGTCCACTTCTCAGGGTCCTTGCTCTTCCCTCTGGACAAAATGAGCTTCCGTAAGGCAACAGTTCACCTGATGATAGAGATGGTATTTTGAGAATATTAAAGTAGGAACTACTTAGAGACTTAACTTATTAGGAAAACGAAGCAAAAGTAACAATATTACCCAGGGCAGCTTTAGCTCTGCTAGCAGATCAGTGGGAAAGCTTTGAAACAACTGAAACAGTGAATCTTTTCAAACAGATACATACAGTTGTGTACATAGTACAGTCCCATTGTGTACAGATAGATACTTCAAGTATCACAGAAAAGGAGGCAGGACTTTTAGTCCAGAGGCTCTCTGGTTACAAGTCTGTGTGGTAATTCCTACATACACATAATTGGGGATCTACAGTGTTAGCTAGAACTAGAACAGTTCTCCCAAATTCTGATCCTACAGATTCATTTCATCTTTCTCCAAGTAGTTCTAGTTGGTGCTACAATGTCTTCCTTCCTGCTTCTGGAGTTAAACAGGCACTTATATGATAAATAAATATATATCTTGCTTAGAAGTGGTTTATAAATGTATATAAAATTTTATATTGTAGGTTTCTTTCTTTTCTGTTTTTGGAATGTGTGTTAATATGGGGGGCCATATAGAATATTGTGCCCTCTGGGATTTAAAGGAGGGTGGTATACTGAATGGGTGGAAATAATTTGGAACTTTAAAATGCAGGAGACTTCAATAGATGTGTATGGACCCAGAGTGGGCCTAGTGGTTAAGCCTATAGGCTTAGGCATTGACACATCTTGCCAGCTGTTAGTCTGTCTCTGCCACCAATCAGAACTCCCATTTCTTGGTTATAAAATGCTCTCCTTTTAGGGTAAATGAGATAAATGGGGTAACACACCCAGAATAGCAATAGCATACGGTATATAATAATGAAGAAAATGTGTATGGGAGAAAAGCTTTGATATTGAAATGCCCATTATAATTCAGGTATGTATCCTTCAAGTTTTTGTTGGCATGTTGCATTCTAAAATCATGAGTTGTTGTCATGAGTGGTGTTGTCATTAGTTAGTAGATGTAATCCTTCCAGTTTTTTTAAAACTTGGAGGAATAAGATCCTTGTCTTTATTCATATAGCTAAATAATAGTAATGTGTCTTGATCTTGTCTTCGACAGGAATAGTGTTTTTGGTTATTTTTGCTAGGGACATATGGGACCAACTATAATTTATTTCCCCAGACCAAATTGAAAAGGTTTTTACAAAAGGGTATCTTAATTATATATTTTGTCTTATATGTTCTAATATTTTTCTCATAGGCTTAACCTGTATTTTATTTTATCTTTTCTTAGTTGGAGATGTAAGATCAAGGTATTCTTGAGAGTTCTTGAGAGTTGCGCCTTAGGAGAACTTTCTTCTTGAGATGGAGGATGTGTCTAACAGAAAGTCTATTGATGTTGTAAATGATAAAAATAGTGTTTTGCTACTTTTTAAATTTTATTTATTCATTTAATTTAAGAGATGGGGTCTCACTATGGTGTTGTGTGAAAGTAGCTCACTGCAGCCTCAACCTCTTGTGATCCTCCTGCCTCAGCTTCCTGGGTAGCTGGGACTATGGCACACACTCCTGCCCCCTTGCTATCTTGCTACTTTTTTTTTTTTTTAGATAGAGTCTTTCCTTGTCATACAGGGAATCCTCCCACCTTAGCCTTCAGAGTAGCTAGGACCACAGGTGTGCGTCACCACACTTGGCTAGTTTTTCTATTTTTTGTAAAGACAAAGTCTTACAGCGTTGCTTAGGCTGGTCTTGAACTCCTGGCCTCAAGTGACCTGCCCGCCTCAGCTACCCACAGTGCTGGGATTACAGATATAAGCCATCAGACCTTGCCTATTTTGCTACTTTTTTGTGTTTCAGCCTATACTGGATACTTTTCAGAATATGGAGGAAAAGAATCATTGTAACTTTTTTTTTAATCTTTTTTTTTTTTTTTTTGAGACAGAGTCTAGCTTTTGTTGCCCAGGCTAGAGTGAGTGTCATGGCGTCAGCCTAGCTCACAGCAACCTGAAACTCCTGGGCTCAAGCGATCCTACCGCCTCAGCCTCCTGAGTAGCTGGGACTACAGGCATGTGCCACCATGCCCGGCTAATTTTTTCTATATATATTAGTTGGCCAATTAATTTCTTTCTATTTATAGTAGAGACGGGGGTCTCGCTCTTGCTCAGGCTGGTTTCGAACTCCTGACCTCGAGCAATCTGCCCGCCTCAGCTTCCCAGAGTGCTAGGATTACAGGCGCCCCGGCCCATTGTAACTTCTTATCCATGTGATTGCCATCCAGAGCAGAAGCAGTCTCTTTGCCATCAATCAGGAAAAACCCAGTGTTGCACCTGTGCACATTCCTCCCTTTTAATTCTCTTTGGGCCTTATAGGCATGGTGGTGCATGCGTGTAGTCCCAGCTACCCGAGAGGCTGAGGCAGGAGGATCTCTTGAGGCCAGGAGTTTGAGGTTGCTGTGAGCTAGGCCGAGACCACTGCACTCACGCTAGCTGGGGCAACAAAGTGAGACTCTGTCTCAAAAAAAAATGTAGAGTCTGATCTAGTGGTTTGGGGGCGGAGTCTGAGATTCTGCATTTCTATTTTGTTTATGTTATTATTATTATTAGCATGATTCACATGGTAGAGAAGATTCTGCATTTCTAACTAGATCCCAGGTAATGCTGTAATACCAGCGCTGAGAGTCCAGGACCAACCACACTTTGAGTAGCACTTCTTATACCGCAGGATCTATAGCATACGTTTGTTGAATAAGCTTCTTTCTTACTGTGTGGACAGTGACATAGATTTCTTTTTAGCAAATGTAGCTTTGATTCTCTGTCTTTTTCATAGAGCCTGATGAGTTTTTCTGGCATTATTTACAACTGAGAAATGGTATCTCCTCTGTTGCCCAGGCTAGAGTGCAGTGGCATGATCATAGCTTACTGCAACCTCAAACTCCTGGCCTCAAGAGATCCTCCCACCTGGGCTTCCCATAGTGCTAGGATTACAGGTGTGAACCACTGTGCCTAGCCTAAATTTTCTTTATATGTGTTTCGAATGAATCTTTTTGTTATCATCAATAAACATTAATTCAAAATGTTAGTTTAAGTATCCTTTCTTGGTCATAATCTAGTCATTTTTCCTGTGGTCACAGATAGATATGCATATATATTACTACTTCGTGAATAATAATCTATAATTAGGCTCATACTATGTATCCTGTTTGTACCTCACACTAAACAAGATGCTGTAAAGATATTCTTTATAACAATACATCCAATTTATATAATACCTTTTTTCTTTTGAGACAGGATCTCACTATATTGCCCTGGCTGGTCTTAAACTCCTGGGTTCAAGGGATCCTCCTGCTTTAGCCTCCTGAGTAGCTGGGGTTAGAGGCATGTCTGGTCAGAATACTTTTTAATAGGTTATAATACTTTATTTTATGGGTGAATCATATTGTGTTTAACTCACCACATTATGTTATTACTCTAAAAATAAACTTGTGGAATAGACAGTATAGGAATTATCTTTTATATATGAGGACATTGATGCTTTTTCAGTTAAAGAATAAAATACACATTAGTAGGTATTTATTGAGCTCCTACTAGAAGCCTAGAATTGTATTAAGGCCATTTATACCATACATTAGCATTTGGTGAGTAGCATAAAATAATACTGTATAATAAGGATTCTGAAATCATGAATTTAAGATTCTTTTTTTTTTTTTTTTTTTTTGAGACAGGATCTCGTTCTGTATCCTGGGCTAGAGTGCATAGAGTGCCTTGGTGTTTTTTTTTTTTTAGCCTTTTTTTTTTTTTTTTTTTTTTTTGAGACAGAGTCTCCCTTTGTTGCCCAGGCTAGTGTGAGTGCCGTGGCATCAGCCTAGCTCACAGCAACCTCAAACTCCTGGGCTCGAGCGATCCTTCTGTCTCAGCCTCCTAAGTAGCTGGGACTACAGGCATGCGCCACCATGCCCGGCTAATTTTTTTTTTTTTTTTTTTTTTTTGAGACAGAGTCTCGCTTTGTTGCCCAGGCTAGAGTGAGTGCCGTGGCGTCCTAGCTCACAGCAACCTCAAACTCCTGGGCTCGAGTGATCCTTCTGCCTCAGCCTCCCGGGTAGCTGGGACTACAGGCATGCGCCACCATGCCCGGCTAATTTTTTATATATATATATCAGTTGGCCAATTAATTTCTTTCTATTTATAGTAGAGACGGGGTCTCGCTCTTGCTCAGGCTGGTTTTGAACTCCTGACCTTGAGCAATCCGCCCGCCTCGGCCTCCCAAGAGCTAGGATTACAGGCGTGAGCCACAGCGCCCGGCCCTAATTTTTTATATATATATCAGTTGGCCAATTAGTTTCTTTCTATTTATAGTAGAGACGGGGTCTCGCTCTTGCTCAGGCTGGTTTTGAACTCCTGACCTTGAGCAATCCAGCCCGCCTCGGCCTCCCAGAGAGCTAGGATTACAGGCGTGAGCCACCGCGCCCGGCCCTGCCTTGGTGTTATCATAGTTCACAGCAACCTCAAACTCCTGGGCTCAAGTGATCCTCCTGCCGCAGCTTCCCAAGTAGCTGGGACTACAGGCGCGCACCACCACACCTGGCTAATTTTTCTATTTTTTGTAGAGATGGGATCTCGCTCTTGCTCAGGCTTAAGGGTTTTTTTTGAATGCTATTTAATGTTTAATCTTTTTGATAGAAATCTTTTGTTTATGATACTTCTCTGTTTTGCTAAACAACATTCTTTTTTTTTTTTTTGAGACAGAGTCTCACTTTGTTGCCCAGGCTAGAGTGAGTGCTGTGGTGTCAGCCTAGCTCACAGCAACCTCAAACTCCTGGGCTCAAGCGATCCTTCTGCCTCAGCCTCCCGAGTAGCTGGGACTACAGGCATGTGCCACCATGTCCGGCTAATTTTTTCTATATATATTAGTTGGCCAATTAATTTATTTCTACTTATAGTAGAGACGGGGTCTTGCTCAGGCTGGTTTGGAACTTCTGACCTTGAGCAATGCGCTGGCCCTAAACAACATTCTTAAAGATATTTTAACCTTTTTTTCATGAATTAGACTTAATTATTAAAACATCTGATTTTCAGAGACTGATTTGTGAGAGAGCTGCATCCCTGCCCCGAATGTTCCCGAATAACTGCTGATGCAGCTGGTGTTTTGTCTCCCTTATTCTGCTCTTCTCTTCACTTTGCTTCTTAAATTCTTGTTTCTCTTATCTAAGCTTCTTCCCCCTTTTGTAAAATCACCTTTCCTCTTTTAGCTAGTCTGTTGGTATAACAAAAATAGCTGTCATTAGGCAACAAGGGTTTTATTTACCAGTCAAATCACATCTTCAGCTTTTAGATCATAGGATTTGTGAGGCTGAAAAGGACCTTGAGACAATTTAATCCAGCTTTTTTTCAGAAGACACTGAGTTCCCTTGACCTATTGTTGTCATAGGTCTGAGAACTTGAAGACTTTTAAAATTACCCTGGAAAATTAAATAGGTTGTATATAGATAGAGCAGTGCCACTCAAAGTGTGGTCCAAGTACCATGGGCTATCTGTTACTGTAATGACAAGATAAGGATAAAAATAGAGAGTAAGCATTAGTCTCTGTAGAAACTTCCTAATAGTTTGCTAGTATAATTTTATGTCTGTCAAGCATAATAATAAAACTTGGGAATTTATTTTGTATATCTTGCTTTTCACATTTTTGTAGTAATTTTTTTTTTTTTTTTACTTTACAAAAATATTGTTCCACGATGGATTGGGGAAAAAAGAAACCCAATCTTTCACCACAAATAGTTTGAGAAGCACTGATGGGTTATTAAGTATGGAATGTCCAATTTCCTTAAGTGCTAAGTTTGACAGTTGTTATCTTTGACATTTCACTTTGACATTTCTTGTTTTATTTTTATTATGGAGATATATCCTCAGTCCTTCAAGTTTTGGCTTGTGATTAAAATCTTTCAGATTTTTTTTTTTTTTTTTTTTTTTTTTTTTTTTTTTGAGACAGAGTCTCGCTTTGTTGCCCAGGCTAGAGTGAGTGCCGTGGCGTCAGCCTAGCTCACAGCAACCTCAAACTCCTGGGCTCAAGCGATCCTTCTGTCTCAGCCTCCCAAGTAGCTGGGACTACTGGCATGTGCCACCATGCCCGGCTAATTTTTTCTATATATATTAGTTGGCCAATTAGTTTCTTTCTATTTATAGTAGAGACGGGGTCTCGCTCTTGCTCAGGCTGGTTTCGAACTCCTGACCTCGAGCAATCCGCCCGCCTCGGCCTCCCAGAGAGCTAGGATTACAGGCGTGAGCCACAGCGCCCGGCCCCTTTTAGATTTTTTTAGAGCAATTTTTGTGAAACTATGGATAAGTCAAAAATTCATATGGTATTTTTGTATATCAGTTCCATCATGGAACTGAATAACACACCCAGGTTTTTTCTCTTTCTTCCTCTTTTAGGACCTTGGATGAAGAATTTCAGGTCAATATATAGAAAACCCTTTCTTCTTCTTTCTTCTTTTTAAAATTATTTTTTAATTTTAAAGACAGGGTTTTGCTATGTTGCCCAGGCTAGCCTTGAACTCGTGGGCTCAAGCAATCTTCCCACCTCAGCCTCCTGAGTAGCTGGGACTATAGGCATGTGCCAGCCACTATGCTGGCTAAAAAAAACCACTATTATTAATTCTGTCAAGCACATATTCCATTTTGGCAAATGCTGGCTGATGAGATTAAAATTACCCTTCACATTTAAAAGTTATGTTTTCTGTAATATTATTAGCAAGCAGATGGATCTTAGAAGGACAGGAAATGAAGATTCTTTTAGCCTAACTTTTCCAGGTTAAAGTTTAGAATTTCTTTTGGGTTTTTGCTTTGACACACAGAAGGATCTTTTGAGTTTCTTAAAGTAATTTATTTCTGTTCAGTAGTCATTGTTGAAACTCAAGGAAGAACCACATTTTCGAAAACATAAAAGGCAATAAGAATCTGGTGTTCTTTTAGTAGTATGATATGTTCTTCTATAAGGGAGATGACAAGGGTTGGCTGGGCGCGGTGGCTCACGCCTGTAATCCTAGCACTCTGGGAGCCCGAGATGGGCGGATTGCTCGAGGTCAGGAGTTCGAAAACAGCCTGAGCAAGAGTGAGACCCTGTCTCTACTATAAATAAAAACAAATTAATTGACCAACTAATATATATAGAAAAAATTAGCTGGGTATGGTGGCGCATGCCTGTAGTCCCAGCTACTCAGGAGGCTGAGGCAGCAGGATTACTTGAGCCCAGGAGATTGAGGTTGCTGTGAGCTAGGCTGACGCCACAGCACTCACTCTAGCCTGGGTAACAAAGTGAGACTCTGTCTCAAAAAAAAAAAAAAAAAAAAAAGGGAGATGACAAAAACAAAACCGTCTGTAGGTGGATTAAGATTTTTAGAGCCTTTTCTCTCAGTAGCATGTTTAGAATTTAAGGAGATAGTACAGGATTGGTGAAATATCCATTAGCCTAGAAAGGTATCTGGAAAAATCCTTCACCTCCTCTTTAAGTTGCCCCTTGATTGTAACAAAGCCAAGTGCTCCTTCCTGGGACTGCAGAGCTCTCAGGTGGCATTGTTAGGGAAGTCACACATAATTTTTTAACCTGGTAATGGTGGCTGCTAGTTAGGTGCCTGTCAGGTTCTTAGTTTTTATGAAATTCATCTGCTTGTTTGCATGTGTTGAGGTTGTATTTTGGTCTGGGCTAAAGGAAGGACTTAGTTCCTACCACAGATGTTTGCTAACATGAAAACAGTGACGCTTCTAGTTTTTTGGTGGCTGTCTTGTGGGAATTCCAAAGTCTTCTTCATTACAAACAAGATCTTATCACAGCCATGCACCAAGTTTCTGCTGTTGAGTTTTTGAGAATCAACTAGTATATGCTGTATGTATTTAAAACCGAAATCAATAGTTAAAAAAAAAAAGTTCTCCTTGCTTTCTGCATTTGCAAGGGGTCTAAATGGAACAGGGATAATTTTTGTTACACAGCTAGGTGTTATTTTATGGCCAGCTCCCTGTGAAGCTTTGTGTATTTTAGTATAGATGACCTGAATGAAGTTTAGCTCCACCTTAGATTGAGATGTCCCCCTATCTCTACCTTCTTTTTTCGTCTCTTAGAAGTGTTTTTAATAGTCACAGGGGAGGCTCTGCCATGCCAATATTTTTGTGACTTTTAAAGCCATCTTCACCAACTTGTACTTATACCTAAGTGATTATAGCTAGTTTCTGTCTGTCTAGGATTTGAAATGTTAGAAAAATAGACATGAAATAATTTCTGAGATATCTCTGGTTTTCCATCCGGATAGGTTATATGGATGGTCATTTCTCTCTCATTTTCTAAGCTAAATTCATTCACAATCCAATTTGTCTAGAAATAAACTTTCAGGCTGAACATTAATATTACTTACATTTATATATATGTAAAAGATGTGACACTACTCAGAGATTCATATGCTTTTTCATATTATGGCCCAGTTTCTTTGCCTCCAAAGGAGAAATAAGGTTTCAGTTTTCTGAAAAGACAAGAAGGAAAAAAATCCACAGTCCTATGATAAAACCAATTTGGTATCATAAACTAGAGAAATAGACCTTTCTTTCTTCAAAAAAAACCCACAAACCTCTTTTTTCTTGAGACAGTCTCACTCTGTTTCCCAGGCTAGAATGCTATGGTGTCAGCCTAGCTCACAGTAACCTCAAACTCCTGGGCTCAAGCGATCCTCCTTCCTAAGCCTCCCGAGTAGCTGAGACTACAGGCATGCGCCACCATGCCCGGCTTATTTTTTATACATATATTTTTAGTTGGCCAATTAATTTTTTTCTATTTATAGTAGAGATAGGGTCTTGCTCTTGCCCAGGCTGGTTTCAAACTCCTGACCTTGAGCAATCCACCCGCCTTGGCCTCCCAGAGTGCTAGGATACACGTGTGAGCCATCACATCCAGCCTATCTTTTTATAATTAAATTGAATCTAAATGAATTTTGTGTTGAGAATTTCATAAACCCATCTGAGATAATGGGACAGAGATGGGTATTCTTTGTTCCAGATCATAGTTTGGCAGCTCAGCCATTTCTAATGGCCCTTACTATCTCCCTTCATCCTCTCTTCAGAGTTTCTTGTCATTATTCTTTCTTACATATTTGAATGGACAAATAGTAGGAAGAATAGGATAGGGTAGGATAGTAGGATAAATAGTAGGAAGAAATCAAGAAGTAAAAGTTCAGCTTGAATCTTACCTTACCAGTGAGTATCGTTTCTGTGCATATAGAAACTTATATCCGTATCTGTGCTATCTAAACACAAGAATAACATGCTCAGCAACTTCACAAAGTAACACCTAGCCAAACAAACATGTTCACAAGCTTTTCCTTTTCTAAGTAATATAATATTCAGTAATTCACTCATCTAACATAGCAAGTTTTCTTTGGATGTTTCTGTTTCAGCCCTTTTATTAAGCTTTCACATTACTTAGTAAGTAATGGTGAATAATAGGCTTAAATAATTAATTCAAAACTCCTAAACTAGCAAGGGCTGTACCTAGTTATTTTTGATTATTTTTTTTCCTTTTTCCATGTTTTTACTTTCAAGGGACTTCATGTGACCAAATCTTAAACAGATGTCTTCTGTTTAGTGATAATTTTCCTGCATCCAGGTCATATTGAAACTATGACATATATCCTGGCTTATTTTATTTTATTTTATTTTTTTTATTTTTTTATTTTTTTTTTTTTGAGACAGAGTCTCACTTTGTTGTCCAGGCTAGAGTGAGTGCCGTGGCGTCAGCCTAGCTCACAGCAACCTCAAACTCCTGGGCTCGAGTGATCCTTCTGCCTCAGCCTCCCGAGTAGCTGGGACTACAGGCATGCGCCACTATGCCCGGCTAATTTTTTTTTATATATATATCAGTTGCCCAATTAATTTCTTTCTGTTTATAGTAGAGACGGGGTCTCGCTCTTGCTCAGGCTGGTTTTGAACTCCTGACCTTGAGCAATCCGCCCGCCTCGGCCTCCCAAGATATCCTGGTATATTTTAACAGCTAGGCATTCTGTAAAGTAAAAACAAAAAGTTTCCTAACAGGAACGGTTCTTAGTTTCCGTATAACTGTATGTGGATTTGTGAATGAGAGCTTCTCAGCCTTCTCACTACCCACAGTGTGGTAGTTTTGCTGAATATTTGTTAAGTTGAATGAAAGCACCAAAAATATGAAAGTGAATGAGCATGCTAGGCATTATAGTCACCTTTTTGAGAGGTAGCGAGGTATGCTTCAGCCTTCCATTGTTTCAAAGATTAGGAAACTGAGTAACAGAAAGATGAGTGACTGAGACAACTTGGATTAGAATTTTTGCCTCTGAAACACACCAAGCAGTATTTTATCCATTAGGCTACATTACTAAGTAGATACTTATGACTTATTGGGGTACTTGCTTAAATAGTCCTGTTTCCTAAACCACTCATCTGGTTTTCTACTATTAAAAGATTGTTTCAATTGGTTGCCTAACGAAGATAGCCATGAGTCATATTTTGAGATAGCAGAAGGAAGGCCAGCTATACTCCCTTATCTGAGTCCTGGCAGATGCTAAACCCTACCCTACCCTGCATATTTGGTTAGAGGTGATAGCGTCAAACCACCACTTCTGTCCTGTTGATAGCTCTGTCTCCTTCATGCACTGGGCATCTCTCTTCTTATTCTACCCTTCTATTTGGAAGCAAGAGATTTGAATTCTTTGAAAACATTAATAAAGCAAGTCAGGAGGGGTTTGTAGAGAGAGGCTGGCTATTTGATGCACCTACACAGAAAGCTAGGTACAGATCTTCAGATCTGCAAAATACAGAAAATAAATCCTAACCCAAACCAAACTGATGGCTCCTTCTGGAACAAGGTGGCCTATGACCAAGCCAAGTACACACTTTGATGAGAAGTGGTGATTTATGCTGCCATTCACACTACCCGGGATTTCTGACATAGAATCAGGCTCTTTCTTAGGGAGACTAATAGGCCTTTAATTTAGATTGAGCCACACTTGTATTTGTTTTTTTTTTTTTTTTTTTGAGACAGAGTCTCACTTTGTTGCCCAGGCTAGAGTGAGTGCCATGGCGTCAGCCTTGCTCACAGCAACCTCAAACTTTTGGGCTCAAGCAATCCTACTGCCTCAGCCTCCCGAGTAGCTGGGACTACAGGCATGTGTCACCATGCCCGGCTAATTTTTTCTATATATATATATTAGTTGGCCAATTAATTTCTTTCTATTTTATAGTAGAGACGGAGTCTTGCTCTTGCTCAGGCTGGTTTTAAACTCCTGACCTTGAGTGATCCACCAGCCTCGGCCTCCCAGAGTGCTAGGATTACAGGCGTGAGCCACCGCGCCTGGTCTGTATTTGGTTCTAACTTACTGAGCTAGCCAAGTTAGCCAAAAGAGTTGGCGTAGCCGTCTCAGTGAAAGACCTAATAACCAGGAGGACAAAAGATGGTGTGTTGTGTGGACAAAAGTATTGGCATCATGAATCAGAGCAAGCTGTATGTGGAGAATGAAAATTGAGGGTGTGCCTTGCTGGCAGCCTTAAGCTTTTTAATTGCGTTATTTTTTCTTGTGACAAAATCTTATTCACTTGAGGGACATTGTAAAGATGTTTGATCCTTTGAAGACTAGAAAAATGAATTTATCCAGGAACACTAAAAGATAAAGCTTAATAGATAAAAAATATGTTGACAGATTAAGGAGGGCCTGTTCTACTTCACTGGCTTCATGAGTAGCATTATTAGTACATATCCTTAGTAAAGAAAAACAACATGGATACTTTAAACCTCTCCGAAGCAAATTCTTGAGTTTGTATTAGAATACTCAGAAACTTACGAGAACATGACAGTGCTGCTCTAAAAATCAATGAAGCCAAAGGAAGAGAAGTTATACAAAATAACATTGTTTCCTGGTAATGATGTTTCTTTTAATAAACAGATAATTCTGTTTCCCTAGAAATGATTATTACCTCCTTTGATTAACAGCATATTGTGAGAATGGCATGTTTAAGTGTAGACTTCTAAGAATACATTTGATACCTAAATAAAAAGTACTGTATTCTTATTACTGATAGCCTTTTCAAAAAATATAAAAATGTTCAGAAATATAAAATTGTTCAAGTTATTCCCAATCTACTTTATTGCTTTTCTAGAATTAAGCAGGCTCTTTTAATCCAAATTCATTTTTCTCCATTGCCCTTAGTCCATGCCAAAAATAAAATCCTCCTACACCTGCTCACCCATTGTCACTCCATAGCACTCCAGGCACTGTTTCCAGGAAAAGCTTGAAATTAAGGATAATGTATTTCCTGCTGACCACCATATTTGTACTGCCATAGCTGCATTCTGGGCCAATTTCTTTTGCCATCTGTTCTCAGCATGGGTAAGTTGAGATTCATATAACAATAACAGAGAAGCAAAACTAGATGTTTTCATCTGACTTCCCCAGAAGCATGGCTTATCTTTGCCAATTAGACTATTTGCTAGAGAATAATTTGACAAGGAATGTCATGTAACAAATTTTTAAAATGTTGATTTTTGCACTATTTTCTTCTATGTTTCTTTCTGTATAATTTTTCTAAAAGTAGTAAAAATACTTTGTTTTGTAGTCTGCTTTATTTACCTAATGTTATAAATTAAGTATTTTCCCAGGATATTATATCACCCAAGATCCCCATTCAGAGGCACTTGTGTTTGTTGTATACAACTTGGAAATAAAGATAACAAAAGAAGATAAAAAACAACTGTATAGCCTGGCGCAGTGGCTCACGCCTATAATCCTAGCGCTCTGGAGGCCAAGGTGGGCGGATTGCTCGAGGTCAGGAGTTCGAAACTAGCCTGAGCAAGAGTGAGACCCCATCTCTACTATAAATAGGAAGAAATTAATTGGCCAACTAATATATATAGAAAAAATTAGCTGGGCATGGTGGCGCATGCCTGTAGTCCCAGCTACTTGGGAGGCTGAGGCAGGAGGATTGCTTGAGCCCAGGAGTTTGAGGTTGCTGTGAGGTAGGCTGACGCCATGGCACTCACTGTAGCTCGGGCAACAAAGCAAGACTCTGTCTCAAAAAAAAAAAAAAAAAAAAGGCAACTGTAATTTCTCCACTAAGATTTTGAAACTGTTCTTTCTCTCTCCCTCTTTCTACAGCTATAAATACCCCGTATATATATGTGCATAGGTTTATATGTAAAACGTATATACACACTTTAAATAAAAATAAAATTATCTCCTACATAATATTTTAGTAAATATAAATTTTCTGGTTTTGATCTGTAGTTCTGTTTGATAACAACATTCAGGAGCATCATAAAACCTATTTCAAGGGCATAGTAGATTCTCCTTGATGAAGCTTATTTCTCTGAACCCTAAAATTGATTGGTTTCTTACCTCTTGCTTTAGAGGTTGCTTACAAAAATTGAAAGATGCTAGGATCACCCAGATAAAAGATAGGGTCCTCCCAATGCATCCCTGAAGAATGACTCTTGTGTTAATCTAGTTAATTTCTTCTTCTTCTTCTTTTTTTTTTTTTTTGAGACAGAGTCTTGCTCTGTCACTCTGGCTAGAGTGCAGTGGCCTCATCGTAGCGCACTACAACCTCAAACTCCTGGGCTCAAGTGATCCTTCTGCCTCAGCTTCCCAAGTAGCTGGGACTACAGGTGTACACCACCACACCTGGCTAAGTTTTTTTTTTCTATTTTTTGTAGAGATCAGGTCTTGCTCTCACTCAGGTGATCCTCCCACCTTGGCCTCCCAAGAGTGCTAGGATTATAGGCATGAGCACCTTGCCTGGCCTCGTTTCTTTTCGTTTCTCTTTTCTTTTCTTTTTTTTTCTTTTCTTTTCTTTCTTTTTTTTTTTTTTTGCTTGCCCAGGCTAGAGTGCCGTGGTATCATCCTAGCTCACAGCAACCTCAAACTCCTAGGCTCAAGCAATCCTCTTGCCTTAGCCTCCTGGGTAGCTGGGACTACAGGCATGCACCACCATGCCTGGCTAATTTTTTCTGTATATTTTTAGTTGACCAATTAATTTTTTGTATTTTTAGTAGAGATGGGGTCTTGCTCTTGCTCAGGCTGGTTTTGAACTCCTGATCTTGAGTGATCCTCCTGCCTCGGCCTCCCAGAGTGCTAGGATTACAGGTGCTAGTTTATTTCTTTTTTTTTTTTTTTTTTTTTTTTTTTTTTTTGAGACAGAGTCTCACTTTGTTTTCCAGGCTAGAGTGAGTGCCGTGGCGTCAGCCTTGCTCACAGCAACCTCAAACTCCTGGGCTCAAGCGATCCTCCTGCCTCAGCCTCCCGAGTAGCTGGGACTACAGGCATGCGCCACCATGCCCGGCTAATTTTTTATATATATATCAGTTGGCCAATTAATTTCTTTCTATTTATAGTAGAGACGGGGTCTCGCTCTTGCTCAGGCTGGTATTGAACTCCTGACCTTGAGCAATCCGCCCGCCTCGGCCTCCCAAGAGCTAGGATTACAGGCGTGAGCCACAGCGCCCGGCCGCTAGTTTATTTCTTAATAACAAAGCAGTCATAACTTTCCTCTTCTCTGCATTGCAGTGATTTGATTAAATAAATTTTTTAAAGTTTTTCCATCTGCAATTAGAATGTTTGGTCTTTCAAATGTTCAACTTATAAAAGTTCACAGTGTCCCACCATTTTATGGTAGATCGCTATGGCCTGTCCAAACTTAGAAGTAAACTATTTCCGCTCATGTCTGGGGCAAGGACATTGGCAGAGCCCCTCAGGTGACAGCCTGAAAAAGCTCAAGCATGGAATTCTGTATATTGTTCTATTACACGTCATCCATATAAATGGAATGTGTTTATTGTTCATCTGGCAAGCAATTGGCATGAGAGCAAACACAGCTTGTGCCAACATACTGCCCTTATGTTCTAAATCAGCAATCCTTACCACCTGCTGTGGCCCCCTCTCCTTTTGCCCTGAGCATCTCAGCTTTAGGAAACCACAGAATGTGATGTCTCTCTCAGCTATGTCGGAATAGAAGAAAGGTTGTGGACTATACCTCTAAGTTCTGCCCACTAAGGGTCTGATGTATGATACATGCAGATTGATGGTTAGTGTTAGGTAATTGAAGTGTAAGTAAATTCCTTAAGTGAACCTGGCTTTGTATTCCAGCCACTAGGTTATTTCCAATCTTGGAGTCTCATTTTTCAAAGAGCCTGCTTGACCTATACCAACTCATTTATCATCAGGGATTTTGTATTCAAAATTTGCCTCTCTCCCATGAGATAAATATGTATTTTATATGATAAATGTATATACTTATGGACAAAGAAGCTGAGGTATGAAAAATTGGAGCCACAGGGATTGCAAACTGTAGTCAGAGGTCAAATTCAACGCACAAATAGGTTTTGTGTGGCATGAGAGGTTTCAAAAAAATACTTGAATTTGAATGCCTTTAGGAGGGACGTGCATTCTCCAATTCGCCATGGGCACCACTGTTTCCTGTATACATGGCTATGTGAAGTACTAATCCAAATAATTGATAACCTGTTTCCACTAGGAAAGCTCTTATTTAGGAATGTGAAATTCCATGTCTTCTTTTCTCCTATTTTAAAAAATGAGAGCGACCAAGTGGCATGGCCACTCAAATTATTGCCCTGCTCCTTTCCCTATCACCAAGTTCATCATTGGGGAAAACATAACTTTCAGAGCAACTGTGGGGGCTGTAGACATTCAGGACCATAAAAAGCTTTGTGTCTTGTTTAATGCTATAAAGTTGTTGTCTCTCCCTTTCTGGAAACACAACCATTAGATTGTCTAGGTTTTGTTTTTGTTTTTGTTTGTTTGAGAATGCAGTAAACAGCTCATCCTACAATAGCATTTAAACAGCTCATCCTACAATGACAGCCAGTTTATATGCAGTAATAGGCTTCATCCTAAGCAAAAAACTTGGGTGAAATTACTGGAATGCCTATTAAACAGAGAGATTCCCAGGAACTCTGGTGGAGGGAAGGGGGCAGTACGTTTTCCTAACTACCGCTCAAGGTGATTCTTATCAGGCATGTGTGGGAAACACAGGTACTGTGGTTCAGAGTGTGGCCTCTGAGTTTAGAGATTGCCTTTTGATCCTAGTTTATCAATTACTAGTGAAGTAACCTAGGCCAGTGGCTTAACCTTCTACACCAGCAGTTTTTTCATCTGTAAAATGGGGACAGTAGTAGTCTTTACTGACCTTACACTATGGTTTTCCAGATTAAAGACTGTAGTGAATAGAAGCTTCCTAGCACAGTTTCTGGCAAATAAGAAACATTTGGTAAATGTTACTCCCTACTACCAAGCTACCCATGAGCTCTTGAGCCATAGCCCCAGAGTATTCAGGAAAGACTGATGTTTGCTTTCTGTTCTTTCTAAAATAATGTCTTACAAAAGTCATATGTATTCACTGGACAAAATTTGAAAAAGTGAAAGGAAGAAAATATAAATTACTTGAAGCCCATTATTTCATGAGTTTACTTCTAGTCTCTATGACTAATGTTATAATGTAACTAATATAGTTAATTTTCCTCAAATTGCTCATTCTGCTCCTTACCTTACCTTTTTGTTTCTTATATTGTTAAGGTTTTGCTTGTTTGGTTGATTGGTTTTGTTTGTTTTTATAGTCCGGGGTTAGAGTCTTGTTTGTTCTTTTTGTATTGTTTCATTGTTCCTGATTTTTTTTTTTTTTTGAGGCAGGGTCTCGCTCTGTTGCCCAGGCTAGAGTGCAGTGGCGTCATCATAGCTCACTGCAACCTCAAACTCCTGGGATCAAGCGATCTTACTTTGGCCTCCCAAAGTGCTAGGGTTATAGGTGTGAGCCACTGTACCCAGCCCTGATTTTTTCTTTAATCCACAAATTGTGTATGTGTTAGGAAAAACTCAAGACAGTCCAGAGGCTACTGACATTCTTTCCCCAGTCTACTCTCTCTTTTTTTTTTTTTTTTTTTTTTTTTGAGACAGAGTCTCTCACTCTCTGCCTGGGCTAGAGTGCTGTGGTGTCAGCCTAGCTCACAGAAACCTCACTGGGTTCAAGCCTCCCGAGTAGGTGGGACTACAGCCATGCGCCACCATGCCTGGCTAATTTTTTTTTTCTATATATTTTTAGTTGGCCAATTAATTTCTTTCTATTTATAGTAGAGACGGGGTCTAGCTCTTGCTCAGGCTGGTTTCGAACTCCTGACCTCGAGCAATCGGCCCGCCTTGGCCTCCCAGAGTGCTAGGATTACAGGTGTGAGCCACCACGCCAGGCCTACTCTCTCTTATATTAGTACCTGTATGCCTCTGAGTGCTTTGTGAGCTAGCTCTTAGTTAAGCTAGTTTTGGAATTTGTGTTTTGAACGGAGGTGTGGATGGCTTGTTTATTTTTTTTTTCCTTTTTTTTATTTCTTTATTATTTTAGTTTAATTTTTCCATTTAAAGTGTGGCTGTTTACCAGGCCATGTTCTTAGTTTCTTTGTGTTTTTTTTCCCCAGTGATTGGTGCCAGTGATTCCCCCAGGCCATGAACTTTATGCTTAACACTCATCTGAGTTGTTTCAGAAACCATAGGACTAGTTATAACTCCCCTACAGTTTTTGGTTTACAGCATTAGTTGTTTCGCTAAAACAGGACATTCTAGGATATTTCTATGGTGGTTGGTGATTTTTCTCCTTAAAGCTCTTAGGAGTTGGAAATGCTTGGAGTTTAAAATTTACAAAGTTGTCTCGACCAGTTCTAAGTAAATGGCCATCAAAATTTATTACTAAAAATTCTTAAATTATCTATAAACTTGCCTCAGGAGGTCTTTGTGGAGCAATATTTAGGATTCATATTCAGTCATCTTCACACCCTTAACCTCCCTGCCATAGTTGGCCTCTTTTAGGGAAGTTCATCTCAACTCTTAGCTTGTGTAGTTGCAAAGCTTGAAGATGCTGCCCATAGAAGATTACAGTGCTGTCTATTTCAAAACATCAGTGCTGTTACATGCATGTTTTTACAACTTGTTTTTGTAGCTCAATATATCTTAGAGCTTTATTCATATATATTGCTCAGCCTCATTCTTTTTTAACTTCCTAACAGATTATTTAGCCTCTCTCCTATTGGTAGATATTTCAGGTTGACTCCAGTTTTTTCTCTAATACAATGTTCAATATTTTTGTATCTTTGAATGCTTTTGAAGCCTCACAGTGATTATCGATACTTCATACACGGAAGCCATGTCATAAATGAAGCCTGTTGAATTGGACTTGGGAAATGCTGTTTAATTAATTTATTTAGAAATAGAATTCATTTCCCTGTATTGTTGCTTTACAAAAGAAAAACAAACAGAAAAGAAATTGAATTTCGTAGTATTTTTCTCAAAGACTTTGAAGTATAGTTTTGAAAGGTCAGTGTCACTAGCTACCTGTCTATGTGCTCTGAAAAGTCAAGAATGCATATTTATATAACAAAAATATTTTTAAGCCTTAGTTGTTAGACATTTATTTTCTGTTATATTTGGTACAACAAATTTCCAGTGTAATAAAAAAGGATTTGACATGTGTTTGGAGGTGATTTTTCCTATAGTTTTAGTGAAATTCTGTAATTGTACAGATATATAATTTTGGAAATAAAAGAAGGAACCTCATGTTTCATTTTATTAGTAACCTCTGAGTGTTGTAAGTTAAATGTTTGTCAGTATGATAAATTATAGTGTTTTTGAAGTAACTGTCCAAAATGTAAAATTTTTTGATTGTGGTTTGTGCTTCATTTTGTTTGTCTGTTACATTGCTTACTAGAGAAAGGATTCCCCTTTGGTGAAAAATCACATTGGAAAGAAAAATTGAAATTTAGATGTCTTGTGACATCTCAGAACATGCATAAAATGTGGTATAACTCAGCATATGTGGCTTTGGCAGCAAAAATTTGATGAAATCTCACAGATACAACTTATTGCTTCAAATCCATATTGGATGTCAAAAACTAAGATTTTTTTTTCAGTGTTGTAGACTGTTTCCATGTATTCATCCTGTATCATTTCTAGGCAAAGACTTTATAACTCAGATGTGATAGTAAAAAGCAGCATTAAGAGGGACAATTTTACATGTTTTTCTTTAATAACTGGAAAAACTCTTAGAAATTTGAAGTTATAGGTTCCAGATGAAGGCCATAAAAACTAGAATATAGGCTGGGCACAGTGGCTCACACTTGTAATCCCAGCACTCTGGAAGGTTGAGATGGGAGGATCGCTTGAGCTCAGGGGTTCGAGAGCAGCTTGAGCAAGAGTGAGACTTTGTCTCTACTAAAAATAGAAAAATTAGCCGGGCATGGTGGTGCACGCCTGTAGTCCCAGCTAGCTACTCAGGAAGCTGAGACAGGAGCATCACTGAAGCTCAGGAGTTGGAGGTTGTTGTGACCTAGACTGGCACCACAGCACTCTAGCCTGGGCAACAGAGCAAGACTGTCTCAAAAAAACCACAAACAAACCTAGATTATATTTCTTAGTGTTTTTCTGATCATGGGACAGGACCAGTAGTTCAGCAATAAATCCTGTACATTTTTTTTCCTGTACATTTCTTTTTTTCTTTTTTTTTTTTTTTTTGAGACAGAGTCTCACTTTGTTGTCCAGGCTAGAGTGAGTGCCGTGGCGTCAGCCTAGCTCACAGCAACCTCAAACTCCTGGGCTCAAGCGATCCTCCTGCCTCAGCCTCCCGAGTAGCTGGGACTACAGGCATGGGCCACCATGCCCGGCTAATTTTTTATATACATCAGTTGGCCAATTAATTTCTTTCTATTTTATAGTAGAGACGGGGTCTCGCTCTTGCTCAGGCTGGTTTTGAACTCCTGACCTTGAGCAATCCGCCCGCCTCGGCCTCCCAAGAGCTAGGATTACAGGCGTGAGCCACAGCGCCCGGCCTGTGTACATTTCAAATATCAAAAAAGTGAGCCAATTTAGTTAGGTTTTTGATGTCCAAATGAGATGAAAATGCATGAGCAAAACCTTTGGGATTCATAGTCATTATTTTGGGTGAGCAATGTTTGACCTGTGTTAATTTCACCAGAAAATTTTGCCTTTGGATGTAAATCCATCTTAACCCAGAGTTTCTGGATTTGTCCTTGACCTGCTAAGATGGGAGTTGAATGACTTTCTAAGTACTGTCTGATATGGTTAGGGTTTGTTTGATCTTCTTTTTAGTGGTTTATCCTTAGACTCCTTGCTCCCTGCCGCCAGTCTTAGCTGGGAAAGGTACATTTAATTTTAGCTAGTTGGTTAGTTTTTCTGAACATTTGTTCTTTGCAGACTGAGGGAGACAGATGGATTTGAATTCTAAAGTGGAGGCTTTTGATTTAGTAGAAGAAATAACCAGTAAAGTGATAGACGAGGTTTCCAGGGAGTTTTAATTAGTCAGGCCCAGCTGTGAGCAGGAATTGACGTTCGAAGGGCAAGATGCAGTGGCATAAAATAGGCAGCATTTCTTGCTGGGGGTCCCCAGTCCCCGGGCTGTGAACTGGTACTGGTCCTTGGCCTGTCAGGAACAGAGGCACAGCACTGCCCGAGCTCTGCCGCCACTCCCCGGTCTGTCGGTGGAAAAATTGTCTTCCAGGAAACTTAGGAACCCGACTGCTCAAGCCGCACAGCGGGAGGTGAGAGGCAGGCGAGCCAGGGAAGCTTCAGCTATGTTTACAGCTGTTCCCCATCGCTTGCATCACCGCCGGAGCTCTGCCTCCATGGAAACATTGTCTTCCGTGAAACCTGTCCCTGGTGCCAAAAAGGTTGGGGACCACTGTCTTAGAGGGCCTTAGTGGTCAGCCATGGTCATTGGTAATTTTTATTGAGTAGTCACAGAGTGTATATTCCCATTCTCACCTAACATAGCCAGTTACAGGCCACAGGTTTAGAGACACAGGTTAATGTCTTTGATCTTCTAATTAAACTCTGGGTGACACTGATTTCAGCTGTCTTGTTCAGGTCAGAAGCTGACAGCCTGACTAGAGGAAGATGAGGAAGAGGTCAGGAGTATGCAAGTGCGGAGCTGGAATGGGTTTGGAAGTGGTGCCTTACTGTGTGTATTGCTCCATCTATTGATTGTTTGTTTTGTCTTGATTAGGGGGAGTTGTTTATTCAATAAATATTTATTGAGCACCTATTATGTGCCAGGTTCTCTGGTGCTTGAGATACATTAGTGTATAAAATAGCCAAAATGGTAAGCTATATTGACAGAGTTTGAAATAAACTTGAAAAAAATTTTTAAAAACTATTAGCAAATGTTATTGAGTGCTTACCACATGCCAGGTATTGTACTCTGTGCCTATTTCTGGAGAAACAATTCAAAACACATTGAGATTTTAGTGCAGAAGGTATAAAGATGAGTAAATCTAAATCCTCGCCCAAGAGGAGCATACAGTCTATCAGAGGCCTTCTGGTACCTAAAAACAGCATATCTATGTAACAAAAATATTTTTAAGTTATAGTGTTGGACATTTATTTTCTTTATTTCGGTATAGCGAATTTCCAGTGTTATAAAAAAAGATTTGACATGTTTTTGGAAGTGATTTTGCCTGTAGTTTTAGGAGTTTTAGTCAAATTCTAAAATTGCTGTTTCTAAAACTGTGAAGCACTTGAGGCCAGGTGTGGTGGCTCACGCCTCTAATCCCAGCACTCTGGGATGTTGAGGTGGGAGGATTGCTTGAGGTCAGAAGTTGGAGGTTGTAGTGAGCTATGATGATGCCACAGCACTCTAGCCTGGGCAACAGAGTGAGACTGTCTCAGAAAAAGAAAAGGAAAGAAAAAATGTGAAGTACTGGGTTCTTCATACCTTATATTGGGAAGGCTTTCATTATACAATGATAGAAACCATCAAATGCTTATTAGCAGTGGGTATAGTGATGTTGGTTTGGCTTTTCAGTGCTGGAATAATAACCAATAGGAATTACAATATTTTAAATTATTAATATTAAATATATCATATACAGATGCTGGGATTATGTCACAGTAGATCCATCGTAAATTGAAAATGTCATAAATCGAAAATGTGTTTTCTTTTCTTAAAATTTGATTCCCTTGTATGTGAGAAAGTGTTTTTTCAATTTACAGTGGGTTTATCTGGATGTAACCACGTGGGAAGTCAGGGACCATCTATATTCAAAAAGTGTGTGTCTTTGTGTATCTATCTTTTGGATAGCCCTTTCGAATATAGATTAATATAATACACACACATATGGAATTTTTTTCCTGACATCCTGCCACCCAGTTAAGAAATAGATCCTTACCAGTACCTTTAAAGTCCCTGTGTGCTCTACAATCCAACTCTTTCCTCTCTCCACATAGGAAACCTCTATTGTGAATTTTCCGTTTATTTTTATTTTGCTTTTCTTTATTCTTTATGATATTATGTACATAACCCTAAACAATATAGGGCTTAGTTTTGTATGCTTTAAGACTTTATTTATTTTTTCTTTTTTTTTTTTGAGACAAAGTCTCACTTTGTTGCCTGGGCTAGAGTGCCCACGGCCATGGCGTCAGGCTAGCTCACAGCAACCTCAGACTTCTGGGCTCAAGTGATCCTCCTGCCTCAGCCTCCCGAGTAGCTGGAACTACAGGCACAGGCGTGGTGGCCACTGTGCCCGGCCATATTTTCTATTTTTAAAATAAAAATCTTTTCTCTCCTTTTATAATTTAAAAATTTAATTTTCTTTTTTTTTTTTTTGTACAAGAGGAAAGACTTTATTATATAAATGTAGTATGTCATAGGTATTTTTTGTGACTTGGTTTTCTTGAGCTCTGCATATGTTATATGATTGTTCCAGGTTGATGTGTGTAGGACACTTCGTTACTTTTCACTGCTGCATAATTTTAGATTATATAACTGTGTTACAGTGTATCCATTCTCCTGTTGTTAGATATCTGGGTTGTTTCCAGTTTTTGATATTATAAACAGTGTTGCTATGAATATTCTTGTACTTGTCATCTGGTGTTCATGCTTCAGAATTTCTATAGGGAATTACCTAGGAGTGGATTGCTGGATTGTAGGCTAGCATGCCTGTAGTAGGCTGAATAATGACCTCCAAAGATACCAGTCCTAATCCCTGGAATCTGTAAATTTTATCCCATATGGAAAAAGGATCTTCTCTGCAGATGTGGTGGGCCCTACATGCAATCATAAGTGTCCTTATAAAAGAGAGGCAGAGGGAGATTGCACTAAGAAGAGATCGAAGTGATGTGGCCACAATCCAAGGAATGCCAGCAGCCACCAGAAGCTTGGAAGAGGCACGAAACTAATTCTCTCCTAGAGCCTCTGCAGGGAGTGCAGCCCTGCCCACACCTTGATTTCAGCTCAGTAATATTGATTTTGGACTTCAGACTTCCAGAACTGTGAGAAAATAAATAGTTGCTGTTTTAAGTTACAAAATTCGTGGTAATTTGTTACAGCAGGCATAGGCAACTAATAATATAATGAATTTTCAACTTAACTGGATAATGCTATATTGTTTTCTAAGGTTTTTGTACCAATTTATATTTCCACCAGGAGGATCTAAGAATTACTTCACATTATGGTCAACATTTTTTTTTTTTTTTTTTTTTTTTGAGACAGAGTCTCGCTTTGTTGCCTAGGCTAGAGTGAGTGCCATGGTATCAGCCTAGCTCACAGCAACCTCAAACTCCTGGGCTCAAGCGAACCTTCTGTCTCAGCCTCCCAAGTAGCTGGGACTACAGGCATGAACCACCATGCCCGGCTAATTTTTTCTCTGTATATTAGTTTCTTTCTATTTATAGTAGAGACGGGGTCTCGCTCTTGCTCAGGCTGGCCTCGAACTCCCAACCTCGAGCAATCCACCCGCCTCGGCCTCCCAGAGAGCTAGGATTACAGGCGTGAGCCACTGCGCCTGGCTATGGTCAACATTTGATACTTTTACATTTTATCAGTAGAAGATTTTATTAAGTCATTCTGTAAAATTAGTGCAAATTTTAAAATATTAGTTCAGAATGCCAAAATGAAAAAAATTGAGTACATTAATAAGAAAGTAACAGTGTTAATACTGTAGTATTGAATACTATAATAATGATAGTAATGAAGTTGAGGGATTTGGTTACATTTATAAATATGTTGTAGATAATGTGTGTTGTAACTATTATTTCTCTTGCCTCATCTCCCAACTACAAAATTTAATATTTTCTGCATACTTCCTTTTCTCTAGAAAATAATCCAGTGATTTGTTGGTACTCATTACATGAATTGGCATACTCTTAGTTTCTGTTTAGTTTATTTGTATTTTTACTCTATGCCAGCATACAAAATCTTTTTGGCTAAACATAGCTTGGTAAGAGTTTCTCTCTCTCTCTCTCTCTCTCTCTCTCTCTCTCTCTCTCTCTCTCTCTCTCTCTCTCTCTCTCTCTCTCTCTCTCTCTCTCTCTCTCTCTTCCTGATAACTAACCTGTCTGCTGAATTAGATAGCATATTTGTGTATATACTTTTAGGCAACAGATGTTAGTCATCAATCCCAGAAAATGTATTACATTTTTGTCTCATGAAGTGTATTATTTGATGACAGAAATATTACTCATACTAATAATAACTGTACCTTAGAGGTGAATTACATCTGGTACTTTAAAAAATAATTTTTAAGTGCATTTTCTCATTTGATTAATTTTTGTTCTCATTCGTGTATGCCTTGGGGTAAGTCATTTAAGCAAATATATTTACTTCTGAGGAAACTGAATTAATATTAGTTGTTTATAAACAGTTTTGAGAGTTTCAAGAAAGTTTCTATCAGCAAAATTAAGTGGTGAATTGAGATGATTTAGCTAGGCCTGCTGATTTAAATAGCTTCCCATCACTGGAAGAAGAAATCCTTGTGTGTCATTTATATTGCAAGAACTATAATATTAATAAAAGGCCATCCAGTTTCTTCTTGATCTTGGCCTGTGATAGGACTCTCACAGTCTTTCAATATATCTTATTTTGGTTTTGGCAAGCTTTTGTCAGAAAAATTTTTATTATAAAAAATTTGGAAAATTGCAAGAATATGTTAAAGTAGATGGAGTCACATAATAAACTCCTATGTACCCATCACCAACTTCAACAGTTATCAGCTCACAGCCCATTTTATTTCATCTGTACTTCTACCTACTTCTTTCTTCCCCCTCTTATTCCCATTTTATTTTGAACTAAATCCATGTCACTTTATCCATAAATATTTAAGTATGTATTAAAATGTAAGTTCTCCTTTAGAAAACATAACCACAGCTGGGCATGGGGGTGCACACCTGTAGTCCCAGCTATTCAGGAAGCTGAGGCAGGAGAATCACTTGAGCTGAGGATTTTGAGACTGCAGTGAGCTATGATTGTGTCACTGCACTCCGGCCTGAGTGACTTAGAGAGACCCTGTCTCTAAAAAAAAACAAAAACAAAAAACCCACAATGGTATTTCATATCTTTAAAAATTAACAGTAATTCTTTGGCATAATTAAATATACTGGCAGCATTCAAGTTTCCAGGTGTCTTAAGTATGCTGATTTTTAAAAAACATTTGTTTGCATCAGGATCCAAATAAGTCACGCACATTGAGAGTGGTTGCTGTCTTTTAAATTGTAAGTCTCTCCTCTCCCCCCCACACTTTCTGCCTGGAAGCTTGTTTGTTGAAGAAACTTGGTTCTTTGTCCTGTTGAGTTTTCTACAGTCTAGATTTTGCCTATTGCATTCACATGGTATAGTTTAACATGTTTTTTCTGTCTTCTCTATTTCCTGTAAATTCATATTTGAATCTGTAGGCCATGATTTGATCAGATTCGGGTTTTATTTTATTTATTTTTGGTAAGACTGTTTTGTGGGTGGAGGTGTATATCTTCATCTGTAAGCACATTAACGTCTGCTTGTCTCTTTTTGTGATGTTTGCAGCAGCTCAATGCCTAGATCTATTAAATCGTTAGCGATCATAAAATAGTGATATTCTGTCATTCCCTTCACTTACCAGCTGGAATGCTTATATACAGAGAAGTTTTTTCTCATCAACTGTTTGCTTACCTAAGCATAGAGTTCATGTAAGAAAAGCAGGATTAATGTTTAAATCTCTCCTTGTATTAACCAATCTTCAAAGTAATGAGTTGGTTTAACATCCTCCAGTGATGATTTTCCTTTTTTGTAATATTACAAGCTCATGAATTTAAACATATTTGATGTGTTTCTGTCCATTGCAATTATTGTCCTTATTGATCTGACAGTATCATTGTTTCTCAAAATGAATTATTCTTTTCCTAAATAAGATATACAAATGGCCAATAAGCTCATTAAAAGATGCTCAAAATCATTAGCCACCAGGGAAATGCAAGTCAAAACTACATGAAGATATGACTTCACACTCTAGAATGGCTATAATAAAACAGACAAATAATAACAAGTGGTCCCAATGATGTGGAGAAATTGGAATCCCCATACTTTGCTGGTGGGAATATAAAATGGTACAGCCACCTTGGAAAACAGTTTAGCATTTCCCCTACATGGTAAACATAGAGTTAACATATGACTCATCAGTTCCATCCCTAGGTATTTACACAAGAGGGATGGAAACATATGTCTACACAGCCTGTACATGAATGTTCACAGCAGCACTATTCATAGTAGCCAAAAAATGGAAATAACTCAAGTGTCCGTCAACTGATGAATGGATAAATAAAATGTAGTCTTACTGAGCAAGAAAAAGGAATGAAGTACTGATACATGCTAAAATATGGATGAACCTTGAAAACCTTTCGCTAAGAGGCCAGTTACAAAAGACCACATAGAGTATGATTCCATTTACATGAAATGTAAAGAATAGGCAAATCTATAGAGATTGACAGTAGATTAGTCATGGCTTAGAGCTGGAAGATTTGGGGGAAATGGAGAGTGACTGCTAATGGGTTCAGGGTTTCTTTTGGGGGGTGATGAAAATGTTCTAAAATGTTAATATGCTAAAGGCCATTGAATTATTTGCCCACTTTAAGTGGGCAAATTTGTGATATGTGAATTATATTACAATAAACCTTTAATAAAGATTGTATTTTTTTAAGAAAAGGACTCCCTACCTAGAATCACCCAGGGAGCTTGCTTTAAACGCAAGTTCCAGGGCAATATCCTAGACCTCCGGAAACAATCTTTAGAGGTAGATCCCAGGAATCTTTATATTAATATAAAGTATGCACATCCAGGGATGCTGATACACACTGTTTGAATTAAATATTATCCAAGTTCTTTATTGTGCTGTGCATACCAGTAACTTCTTATTTCTGCATCTGAAGTGGTAGAGAATAGGTCTTCCTCTTCCACATGATAGCCTTTCAGCCTTGGGAGGCAGCTCCCCCTTCCAACTCATCTCTTTTGTAGGTCGTGCACCCCAGTTCCTTAACCGTTTTTCATGTGACATGATTTCCAGATTAGTCAAGTCACCCTCTTCTGGACACACTCTAGTTTGTTAATGACTTTTTTTTTTTTTTCTTTGAGACAGAGTCTCACTTTGTTGTCGTGGCTAGAGTGCTGTGGCATCAGCCTAGCTCACAGAAACCTCAAACTCCTGGGTTCAAGGGATCCTCCTGCCTCAACCTCCCGAGTAGCTGGGACTACAGGCACATGCCACCATGCCCGGCTAATTTTTTGTATATATATTAGTTGGCCAATTAATTTCTTTCTCTTTATAGTAGAGACGGGGGGTCTCGCTCTTGCTCAGGCTGGTTTTGAACTCCTGACCTTGAGTGATCCTCCTGCCTCAGCCTCCCAGAGTGCTAGGATTACAGGTGTGAGCCAACTTCTTGAAATGAGGCACTCGGAACTGAACAGGATATTTGAGTTATAGTTTGACCATTGCAGAATATAAATGTGATTATTACTTCCCTTGCCCCAGACACTGGAATTCTGATGCATTTTAAGACTGCATTAGATGTTTTTTTTTGTTTGTTTGTTTGTTTGTTTTTGAGACGGGGTCTTACTCTGTTGCCCAACTTGGAGTGTAGTGGCCTCATCACAGGTCACTCACTGTAGCTTCAAACTCCTGGGCTCAAGCAATCCTCCTGGCCCAGCCTCCTGAGTAACCTACAGGTGCATGCCACTATGATAGGCTGATTTTTCTATTTTTTGTAGAGATTGGTGGTGGGGAGTCTCACTATTGCTCAAGCTGGTCTCAAACTCCTGGCCTCAAGTGATCCTCCCTCAACTCAGCCTCCCAGAGTGCTTGGATTATAGGTGTGAGCCACTGCGCCTGGCCTGCATTAGCGTTTTATTATTATTTTTCTTTTTTTTTTTTTTTTTTTTGAGACAGAGTCTCACTTTGTTGCCCAGGCTCGAGTGAGTGCCGTGGCGTCAGCCTAGCTCACAGCAACCTCAATCTCCTGGCTCAAGTGATCCTCCTGCCTCAGCCTCCCAAGTAGCTGGGACTACAGGCATGCGCCACCATGCCCGGCTAATTTTTTGTATATATATTTTTTAGTTGGTCAGTTAATTTCTTTCTATTTTTAGTAGAGACGGGGTCTTGCTCAGGCTGGTTTCGAACTCCTGACCTCAAGCAATCCGCCTGTCTCGGCCTCCCAGAGTGCTAGGATTACAGGCGTGAGCCACCACGCCCGGCGCGTTTTATTATTATTATTATTATTTTCATTATCTAAACAGGAGACATGCATTAGCTTTTTAAAACTGTGTTGGCTCCAGTGAAGCTTGTGTTTAATTCAAACCTTATATACCCCACCTTCAACTCTCCCAGCTTTTATCTAGTCAGGTCTTCTGGTAGGGTGAGCAGGAAAAATTCCCTTTCTTGGTGGTGATCTGGTCTAAAACATGGAAGTAGTACTGTTAATGTCCTAACAATTGTTTAGCAATTTCAGCTTTTTCAGAGCACTGCCTGTTCATTCTCTCCTTTGATTTTAACAACTGTGTAAAATGGAGGCAGGTGTTATCCTCATTTTATAGATGTAGAAACAGCAGATTGAGAAAGTTTAAGTAAAATGCCTGAGAAGAGAGAAAATTATTTGCAAAGGCTGCGCTTGTTCCCCCAACTTGGTGATTTGAAACCGTGGCTGCACAATTTCGTCACCTGTGGAGTTAAAAAAAAAAAAAAGATGCCTAGGCCCCATCCCCAATATTGTGAGTCAACCAGACTGGGGTGGAACTGACTCATTAGTCTTGCTTAAAAGTGCTCAAAGCAATTCTTGTGTTTGGCTGGGGTTGAGAACAGCTGCCCTAACTCAAATTCGGATGTCCCCTCCCCCCACCACATGTATTTTATCTAATTAAAAGGCTCTTATGTGGAAGAGAAAGAATTATTTTCTGTTGTTCCAGAAGGCAGAATTAGAATTAGTCCAAGTGGTAGAGGGTTGCTCAGATATACAGTGGAAACCAGATTGTGAGTCCTAAAAGGATTATTCTTGGAATTTATATATTTTCTCATTCATTAATTTATCAAACATTCGTGTGCCAGACACTGTGCTCGGCTCTGGCGATACAAACATGATTAAGACATGGTCTCTCCTTTTTGGAGCTCACAGCTGAAAGAGGAGACAGACTGTAAATAAACAACGTTATAGTAGGGTGTGTATAATTTCCTGCTTTAATTTGCTAAAGTTTTGTAATGAAAATTTTCAACAGTGATTTTTCTCTCCTCTCCTCTCCTCTCCTCTCCTCTCCTCTCCTCTCCTCTCCTCTCCTCTCCTCTCCTCTCCTCTCCTCTCCTCTCCTCTCCTCTCCTCTCCTCTCCTCTCCTCTCCTCTCCTCTCCTCTCCTCTCCTCTCCTCTCCTCTCCCCTCCTCTCCCCTCCTCTCCCCTCCTCTCCCCTCCTCTCCCCTCCTCTCCCCTCGCCTCCCCTCGCCTCCCCTCGCCTCCCCTCGCCTCCCCTCGCCTCCCCTCGCCTCCCCTCGCCTCCCCTCCCCAGCTAGAGTTCAGTGACGTCCTCAGAGCTTACTGCAACCTCAAACTCCTGAGCTCAAGTGATCCTCCTACCTCAGTCTCCCCAGTAGCTGGTACTATAGTCACGCCACCACGCCCAGCTAATTTTTCTAGTTTTAGCAGAGATAGGGGTCTCATTCTTGCTCAGGCTGGTCTCAAACTCCTGAGCTCAAGAGATCTTCCTGCCTGGGCCTCTCAAAGTGCTGGGATTTCAGGCATGAGCCATCATGCCTGGCCTATAAGTGATCCACTCTTGATTAGGGCTTCACTATTATTAGAGACAGAATTCCAACCTTCCATCACAATTCATTTACTGGTTCACATGCGATCTTTCCAATTTTCTTTGATTGCAATATGTAATTATATTTGGCCATGATTGCCATCTTCAAGACGTGAAAAATGGTAGAAAAATCTGTAGAAGCATTTAAGAATCTTTTCTGACATTTGAGGATTTCAGTATTCTGCCTTTACTTAAGAGTTTTGTATTGAGGATGCTAGTCTGGCCAGTTGATCTGCTTTGAAATAATCCAACTATAAATTCCTTTTATGCTGACAGGTTCATGTAACGAATTGAATTTGTTAATGTCCCATACTGGAGAGTGTAGTAATATAATTCATCTATTTGGAACTTGAGTGACCCTGAGATTTAAACACCATTTCCTTTTTGAAATTGAAAGGTTTCATTGATAGTTCCCAATATCTGCGGGGTCTTTCCCATTCCTCCACCCTGCGTTCCCTCCTAACCAAGAACATAATCAGCTCTATATTATTTGCGATAAACTACTGCCAAAGTACAACAGATGGGACCAGTGAACTGGTTTAAGGAAAGCATTTTCTAAGGTACTTGCGATTATTTATTGTCAGATATGTCCCCTAAATTTTAAATATATCAATTGTGTCACCATTTGTTTGACTACCAGTTATTTAAAGATACCAACCATTTGCTTGTGAAAAATATCAACTCCAGTTTGACTGCTTTTCTTGTATATAAATGATGTAATTTGTCATCAGTCCATTTCTTTTTTTTTAACAGAGAAGAAAATAACACTCATGTTTCTATTATCACAAACACTAATGAAATTTCAAAATTGAACAAGTGTTTTACAGAGCCCTAATTAGAAGGCATATGCAATTTTTATACTGCTTTTTATTGTGTGGTTTTAATTAATTTTTATTATGTAATCTTTTTATATGTTATAATTTAATTTAACATTTTGCTTTTGGATATTGAGATTGCTTCTACTTTTTCTACTGTAATAAATAAGACTGCAATGAACATCTCAGTGTTTTTCTTTTCTTTTTTGAGATAGTCTTGCTCTGTCGCCCTGGCTAGAGTGCAGTGGCATCATCATAGCTCACTGCAACCTCAGATTCCTGGGCTTAAGTGATCCTTTTGCCTCAGCCTGCCAAGTAGCTGGGATTATAGGCGCACACCACCATGCCCAGCTAACTTTTCTATTTTTTTAAAAAACTAGTCAAGTGCAGTAGTGAGGGGGAGTAAGTAGTAGAACAAGGAGTTCAATCTGTACCTGACTGTGAACACCCAAGTGAGATAACTCATTACCTTCGGACCAGCCTCTATTTTTTGCAGAGACGGGGTCTCACTCTTGCTCATGCTGGTCTCAGACTCCTGATCTCAAGCAGTCATCCTGCCTCCCAGAGTGCTAAGATTACAGGTGTGAGCCGCCATGCCCAGCCTCAGTGTATTTCTTATTTCTAGAATATTGCTTGAGGGCAAATTCTTAGAATTTCTATTTCTTTCAGAAAGTATACTCAAATATAAGGAAAGATGATTTTAGCTTCTTACCTAACCCTTTTAGAGAATTATCACTCTGCTATTCTGAATAACAAAGTAGATGGAAATTGATATTTATATAATACTTAAGGGATTATAGTAGTTCATGCCTAAATCCTTGGGTCCTGACTTTTCTGCTAATGATTAGTCTAGTTAATGTCCTTTTATGTATATGTATATAATGTTCTCTACCACTTCAAAAGCCTCTATGTCAGGTGTCCTCAAACTACGGCCCGTGGGCCACATGCTGCCCGCCAGGTGTTTTTGCCACCGCTGCCTGTCCTGCTTAGCAGCCGACTCGTCCCGGGCCCACAGTGCGCATGTGTGGAATGTGCACCGCTCTCTCCAACGGCCTCCAACGGTCTGAGGGACAGTGCGCTGGCCCCCTGTTTGAAAAGGTTGAGGACCCCTGCTCCGTGTCTATGTGCTCATCCTCACTCCCACATATACTTGAAATGCAGGTTGGCATTTCACATTTCACATCACGGCTGGCTGGTATATGTTCTCCAGTATTTTTCTAGTTAGAAAATGGAAATAAATTGGCCAAAATAATCTGATCCTCTGTTCTTGTATTGAATGTTGGAGTCTTGTTCAAAGCCAGATTTGGCCAGCAAAGAATATTTTGCCTGCCTTCTGTTAGACTTTCCAGAATGATTCATGTCATCTTAGCTTAAAAACACATATGTCATATATGATAAAAAAAAAAAATTACATTAAGGCTATGCGTTACTTTGAAAGTCACTCCCTTAACTGGGGCGACTTCAGCATTATCACCAAGGTACAGTTAGTGCTGATTAAGGATGACAGGGATCTTCCCTCTTCCTTAAATAGCTTTCCTCCTTTTTAAAGAGAAAAATATTAAATTTCTAATGACATTCTGGTCAAGAGCAGTGGTTTTATATGAGGATCTGAGACAAATCATTTAATATTCATAAGTACTAGAATAGATCCTCCACAGCTGACTTTTAAAACCCAAAGATATGTCTTTATAAAATGGTTCTAGGTCATGACCTTCAAACTTCAGAATTCTAAAAAACAGCAGCATAGCAGACAGTTCTGAGTTTTCATGAGGGGCCGTTGAAATGGATAATGCTCAGTAGCCTAATGGATTTCTGAAAGCATGGTGTGCTTTAGGTATTGCTAAATCAATAAACATAACAGTCATTTAAGTGTGTATATTATATAATATTTGGTTAATTATAACTAAAATCCTCTCAGAATATTTGTCTTTTAAGTGGGATACTAAATATAATTGAAGTGCTTGTAAAAATAGAATGACCAGAAAAATGCAGAATATATATTTTTTAAAGCTATATTAAGTTAATATTTGCAGTTAGCTACAGATTCTGTCATACATATCATTTTATGTACTGTGAAATATCATATTTCAGAAGTACTTGTGTTTAAGATTGATCATAAAAATATATAGTTTGGTTTTATGTTACTGAGTTGTTCTTCAATTATTGAGTTCAGTAAAAACCCATGCTGATTTTTTTAGTAATTGCTTCATATAGCATAAGTAGGTGACCAGTGTACCATAAGTAAAAATGGACATGGAGCACGTATGTGTTTTATATGAAAGAGTTGTATTGGGTGGAAGAAATAATAAAATTAATAGGGAAAACTTTTTAAAGAATGCTTCAAAGTTTCTTATTTGTTTAGATGTTCATAACTGGAAGATCAAATTTAAGATTTTCTGATTGTTGACATCATTGAAAATTATTTCAATAATCTTTGTTTATTGATTGTAATGGTGGAGGCTAGTTATTGATTTTGAGGGGGAGAGATGCTAAAAAAAAAAGAAAATACACAGTTTGACTTTCTTGGGTATGATTACAATTTCAAGGCAGGTGGTTGCCCTTGAAATATAATCATTTTTTAAGGAACTTGAGTTTATTTTATCTTCTGCCATCTAAAAAATAATCTGGAAGGATAATTTGTGTTTGGTGACTATAAACAAAAGGGTAGGGAAATAAAGTTTTGTAGGACTTGACGTTGAAGGATATTTAATCAATCATTATTTGTTTTATCCTATTGTATTAAAAACTAAATAAAAATGTCCCTAGTTCTTATTTTTAATAATTTGATTTTCAGTGCAGCTTTACCCAATGATACCTAGTTAAATACACCTATACGTTGGTTGGAACTTTTCCCCTTTAATTTTTAAAACTTTCATACGGTGAAATTGACCATTTTCAGCAGGTGTACAGTTCTGTGAATTTTAACACTCCTATTACCAGGTGGATTATTAGTGAAAATGGAACAAAGTTTTGTTTTTGTTCTTCAAAATTTATCAAAAATTGATACATGATACATGTATCATGTATCAATTCCTGTAACCACCACCACAATTGGAATATGGAACAGTTCCTTCATCCCCTAAAGGAACTATTCATACTATTCATATGCAGCCATGACCTGCCCTTACCCCTATACCTTGGTAATCATCAAGCTGTTCTCTGTCACTATAGTTTTCTTTTTTCCAGAATGTCATAGAAATGAAATCATCCAGGACATAGTTTTGAAATTGGTTGGCTTCTTTCACTCAGCAAAATGTCATTAGATTCATTGAAGTAAACATGTTTATCAGTAGTCCGTTTCTTTTTTTGTTAAGTTGTTGGTTGAAATTTTATGGCATTTGTGTGTTGTTTCTGATCTGATAGGCTGGCACTGAATTTTGAATTGGTTATCTCTTTGTTTTGAACTGTGAACATTTTTCATATCAGTTAAATGAGATACTTATAATTTTTTGAATTGGAATTTGTTTTGTTCTTTTTTACAGCATCTTTAGTTTTATTATAAATGTGCAGGCCCACAAAGATTGTCATTGAGTCATCTCTTGACTGCATTCAGCACTTGCTCTTGAGCAGCTTTCTTTGCTTTCACCGTCTCAACGAGTTCCTGGTATCGTTTCATGTGGAATTTCTTTGTGCTGCCAGGCACTTGCTTCTGCTATTTTCTGCCATCTTTCAGGTGTATTTATTGGGTATGTTTTCAAAGCGTGTTTGAAAAGCTTCTGTTCTTCTGTAGTCCAAGGGGTGAAGTGTGTGCCTGGACCTTCAAATCAGCTGAAGGTTTTTCATTGTCAGCATGAGGCACCACTCCATGTTCTTTTAAAAATTGATCAAAAGCCTTTTTGTTTATGTTATCTTTTTGATGAGGGTCAAGTTTTTGGATACCCTTTGCTTTGCCAGTAACATCTTTGGTTGTTGTCTTGACTCCAGAAGCAGAATGTATGTTCACATAGTTAGCAGTAAGTTCTCGTCTTGAATTCATTCTGACAGGGAAGAGATTCGCAGCTGTGACTAGTAATTACAGATCATCTTCTGACCAGTTTTTACTGCCACTTCCGCCTCCACCAGTTGACTTCTCTGCATTCTTAGGTGCTTGTTGCATATGAGCCTCAGCTTCCTATTTTTCTTTTCTAATTTGCTCATTTATTTCTTCTGTTTTCCAGAGCAGTCATCCCTACTTCTTTTGTGATGATGTGAGTGTTTCATTCAGGCACTGTAAGCTTTCTAGTTCAAGCTGATCAGAAAGTTTTTCTACTTCTTCCATCATTTTAAACCACTGTGCCTCGCTGTCAGAAAAAGTAAATCCAGGTCTTGCATGAGTTTTTAAGTTTTTGCCTTTCTTTTCCTTTTTTTTTTTAATTTTATATTTTTAGGGACGTGATCATGCCCAGGCTGGAGTGCTGTGGCTAATTATGGGCACAATCATAGCACAAACAGCTTTGAAATTCTAGTCTTAGGTGATTCTCTCACCTCAGCCTCCCAAAATGCTGGGATTACAAGCGTGAGCCACGACGCCTGGCCTATGTTAAATCTTGAAGAACAAAAACAAAACTTTGTTCCATTTTCACTGATAATCCACCTGATAATAGGAGTTAGAGATTTAACATTTATAACTCAAGATCATTTAATAAAGATTTATACTTTAGTTTTCTAAAATAAATTACTTGGATTAATTTCTGAATTTCACACTTCTTTTATGATTTGGGTTCTTTCAATTAGGTCTAATCCTAATTTTTAAAATTTATTTATGTATTTATTTTATGAAGTAGGAGAGTGAGGAGGGAGTTCAATTTCCTTTTTTTTTGAGACAGAGTCTCACTCTGTTGCCCTGGGTAGAGTGCAATAGTGTCACCTTAGATCACTGCAGCCTCAAACTTCTGGGCTCAAGCGAGCCTCCTGCTTCAGCCTCCCAGGTAGCTGGGACTATAGGTGCATGCCATGATGCCTGGCTACTAATCCCAATTTTAATAGGAACATTAGCAGAAAAGCCAAAGGCGGAAAATCCGTGTCAACAAAGAATGGCTTTATAGTACCTGCTTTCTATTTGGTTGCCATTAAAATAATTTTTGGTATGTACTATTTTGGGATTCATTAAACATATTTGCCTCCATAGATGACTTTAGGGAAAGCAGTACACACTCACTTCTTTCTTGTCTTTTTCCCTTAGATTTTAACATTCGAGACCAAGAACCCGTCGGAGTTAGCAGAACGCTTGCGCTCTGTTTGTGGGAATCAGAGCAATGCCTATGCCCGCCTGCTGGAGTACCGCCTGAACGCCTTGCGGGGACTGTGGAATGCCCAGCGCCAGCTGGCCTTGGAAGAACAGCATGAAAGGGAGAGTTCGGGTGATGAGGAAACTCTGGCCCTGCTCAAGCGCCAGGGCTTGTTGCAGCAACCCGAGCAAGCGCCCTTCACATCGCGGATGGGGCTCCTGCTGGTCTTCCCCCTCATTCAGTCCCAGAGTAGAACAGACCCCTCTCTCTGTAACATAACTGCTGAGGTGCTATTGAACTGCCTTCGCGACTGCCAGCCTTTGAGCTTGACCAAGGAGCCCGCTGACTGCCTCAATGGGATTGAAACTTTGCTGTGCTCTTGGCTAGAGGAGACTTCTGACATAGGCCGACACATCCCACATAAGCAGAAAGAAAATGCTGCTGCCGCCCTGGTGGCTTTGGCATGTGCCAGGTAAGAAAAATAGTGTGTGCCACTTGGTGACCTTGTGACGACTACTACCTAGGTTGGGTAAGTGAATAAGAAGTCAAGTATATTTGATAGAAGTCTGACCATCGGGAAGTCCTTTGTTTTCAGTATTGAATTTCACAGCCTTGACAGGGCATAAGATGCTTCCACCAAAACTTGTCACCAGGTGCCTGAGCTGGAACCCAAGTTTAAGTTTTCTCTTTCTGCTACACCATGGTAACAGCTGAAAAGGGAGAATCAACCTTCCCATATCTATTCAACCCTTCGATGGAGAATGTTTTACATCAGGTATTAATAGTTAGAGAATGCTGCGCTTATGTTTCTTTTTTCATACCTGTCTATAAGGAGTACATCAGCAAGCTAGTGGGTTATTACTCACCTGGACTCAATCACAAGACTGAGTCACCGATTATATTTCTGGACCCGATGCTTGCCTTCATCAATTTAATTGAAAGATCTCTCGATATATATCTAGATTTAATAGTGTGCTGTCCTTCATGTGTAAGTTGATGTCATTGATCCACTGCCAACAGGAAATGTGCTTGGAGTTGTTTTTCCAGGAAAGGATTTATGCATTCTTCCACCCAGTAACCCGTATGATCACTGGCACCTATTTGTGAGAAAGGAGGTTCACTATTCATGTTTTCCTCTGAGCTAATTGTCTAGAGACCAGTTAGGACCATAGTCTGACAAATTAGTGTCACTAATCTGTCCCTCTTTCTTAGAATTGTTTCTTTGGTTGGGATTGTCCTTTTTATAGCCACACGTATGTGGGGAAATTCTTCCTGGAGGATTATGTTCTTAGTTATAAGGCTTCTTCCCCTGTTTTCTGTTTATAGTTTCAAAGTTTACCTTCAAATGATTGAATTTCAAGGCAAAATGGCACAAAATTCATTGTCAGTTTCTTTGCCCTGAGCAAACTGTCATAGCTTAGTTTTAGATCCCCAAAAACCATAGTTTGTGAATCCTGATGTGTGCTTAAGTCTAGTGACATTATTGGGTGGTACTGAAATAAGTTCCCTGTAAAAGCTTTATATTGGATCAACTTATTTTCTGCATATGCAAAAGAATTTCAAGTCCTAGATCTGTTATCAGTGTGAAAATTTCATTTTGAGAAAATTTTCTTTTAGACCATACTATTTTTAGACAGATTTAGGATGTTAGGAATGATCATCAACTCTTTAGTTTCAAACAGTTTAGTTCATAAAAGTCATGTTTTTATTTTGTACCCAAATTCAATCTATACTACAGATAGTTATTTTTATTTTATTTTATTTTTTTTGAGACAGAGTCTCACTTTGTTGTCTAGACTAGAGTGAGTGCCGTGGCGTCAGCCTAGCTCACAGAAACCTCAAACTCCTGGGCTCAAGCGATCCTTCCTGCCTCAGCCTCCCGAGTAGCTGGGACCACAGGCATGCGCCACCATGCCCGGCTAATTTTTTTTTTTTTTTTTTTTTTTTTGAGACAGAGTCTCACTTTGTTGCCCGGGCTAGAGTGAGTGCCGTGGCGTCAGCCTAGCTCACAGCAACCTCAAACTCCTGGGCTCGAGTGATCCTTCTGCCTCAGCCTCCCGGGTAGCTGGGACTACAGACATGCGCCACCATGCCCGGCTAATTTTTTTTTTTTATATATATATCAGTTGGCCAATTAATTTCTTTCTATTTATAGTAGAGACGGGGTCTCGCTCAGGCTGGTTTTGAACTCCTGACCTTGAGCAATCCGCCCGCCTCGGCCTCCCAAGAGCTAGGATTACAGGCGTGAGCCACAGCGCCCGGCCGGCTAATTTTTTATATATATCTTAATGGGCCAATTAATTTGGCCCATTAAGAGCGACAGGGTCTCGCTCTTGCTCAGGCTGGTCTCCAACTGACCTTGAGCAATCCACCCGCCTTGGCCTCCCAGAGTGCTAGGATTACAGGCGTGAGCCACCACATCCGGCCTACAGATAGTTATTGAAATTGTTTCATGTTCTTGAGATTTCAAATTTGATTCAGAATGTTGAAATGAATTATTTCTTTTTTCTTTTTAACATGGTTCCTACATTTTATTGCTAATATTACCACTTTGTTCTGACTTTATTTAATTAATTAATTTATTTATTTATAAATAAATAAATAATTTATTTATTTATTTTTAAACTCCAAAAGCATTTTAATATGCTTATGAGATATGGTGAACTACTATGAGATAAGGTGAACAAATGAAGAGACACAATTGTCATGACCAGTCCTTGGTAATACAATTAGTGGCAAAACTTTTGAGTCCCATGTTCTGACTTTATTTACCTTAGAAATCACATGCTTTTCAGTGCTAGAGCATCTTAATGAAGTTCTTAGAGGCATATTATTGAACTTTTGAGGTTGATGCTCTCAAAGACAAAAGCAACTCTTCCAAAAAACTATTATGAAGATGTTTACTCATTTAAGCAACTCACAATTATCGAACAACTCTGATGTACAGGAACCTTGCTAGGTCTTAGGGGTGTACTCGTAGTTACCCCAGGCCTCTTGCCTTATTGAGCTTACAGTTGAATAGGCTCAGGTGCTTCATTCTGCAAAACCTTATTGCTCACTTACCACATGGAAGGCATTCTTCTCGGTGGCTAAGGGATACAGCAGCGAACAGGCAGACGGTTCCTAAAACTGCAGAATTTATGTGAGAGTGAGGGAGGCAGATAATGAACAATAAACGCATGTAAAAGATCATTGCAGAGAGGAGGATTCACTATAGGAAAAGAAACCAGGGTGTTCCGATAGAGAGTGACTGACTGCAAGTGGGGGCAGCATTACTAGAGATGCCAGGTGAGGCCTTACTGAAGAGGTGACGCTTGAACTGAGGACTGGATGACGAGAAAGACCCAGGGGCAAAACTCTGATGTTCGTTGTGTGCTTGGGGTATCTGAGGGACAGCAAAGTGGGCAGGGTAGCTGGAATCAGATGGTAGCAGAAAAGTGGCAGGAGATGAGGTTGGCAGGGCCCAGATCACGTGGGGCTTGAGAGCCATGGATGGAGTTTACGGTTTACTTTTCCAATCCAATTGTGTCTGGCAGGTAATGATTACTTATAGTTGGCTAATGGTTCTAAACTTTCCAGATGTTAAAGTTTTCATCCCTTTGTTTTAACCTCATCATTCCCCAGGGAAGTATCCCTGTTGGACAGATGAACAAGCAAAACTCCCTAGGAGTTAGGTGACGAGACTGAGACTGTACAGCTGGCGAGTGGCAGAGCCAGGTTTCAGAACCTGCGTGTCCTGATTCCAACTCGTGCTTTTATACTCCGTCTCCTGCCTCCCTGCCTTCTACTGTTCTTTAGTTTTTATTCTTCGAGCACTAGAGATAGTGAAAGGGCAATTAAGAGGAGGACTCTAGGCCTCCTTGGTCCTGCTTTAGGTATTCCATTTCTTTGGGGGTTTAGGCATATGATACCTAGCAATTAAAGCCGTGGCTAAGAGAATAAGGCAGCAGGTGAAGTCAGCCCATCTGATACAGGCGATCATTTAGTTCAGGAAGTGTTCTCGTGGTGATTTATACTTGGGACGTGGCCAGGTAAGTCTTGTGCATCTTAAAAGCACCTTCTTTTAGATCCTGCTGACTGTATTACAAACTTCCCAGAGCCTCGAGCTTCAAGTCTCAAGACTTGGAACCCAAAGGCATTCAGGTAGTGGTGAGCTCTGCAAATATTACAGTTATATGCTTCACAGCAGGGGGATACAGAAGGAACACCTCTCAGCACAAAATGTTAATTATTTGAATGTATTCCTTTTAGTCATATTTAATGTGATGGAGTTTAGTGAATTGTTATTTGAAATGGAAGAACTTAACAAAGATTTAAAAATCAAGCCTGGAAATACTGTTAGATTCTAAACATAACCTTGAACAAAATGTCTCCTCTAGACTAGCAGGTAACAATATCCAAGTATAATAGCCACAAGTTCTTTGCGCTTGAGCTTTATGTGTTGAACTTTGGTATTAGGTGAAAATTGTTTACCTTTCCAAATACAAGGAGTACATCTTCATAATTGGCACGGTACCACTCCCATAGCAATTCTTTGTATGAGCCAATGGTAACAAATAAGAACCAAGTATAGTTTGTACAGTACATCTTCTCATCAGCAGAAGCAAGTGGACACATTTTGGAACCTTCTCATGTGATTAATAAAATGAACATTAACAACCTAAATTATTTCACTTTCAATTTTGATGATTTTCTGTTCCTTTAATTTTTAGGGGATCATTGAAAACCTTTGTCCATACAGTCCATCTATTACAGAAACAGACTGATCTAGGGTCCCTGCCTGTAGCTGACGTACTGTATAGGTAAGTTGTCACTTTGGATACTTACCCTCCTTCCAAACAAGGCATATTTGTGAATAAAGGCTTTCTTAATGAGTAGATTGTTCAACTCTTATCAATTCAGGACCCATTTTTAAGAGTCTCATGCTCTACCGACTGAGCTAGCTGGGTGACCCATGCTTAAACCCATTTTTAAATAAGAATAGAATCATATTTACCTTCATAAATAAGAATTTTGTCTTTCCTTCTTTGAAAGGGTTCCTAGAGTGTGTTACTTTTTCATTCTTTTTAATTTTTGTGTCTTTAAAAAATGCAGTAGCTTATAATAAAATCTTATAAATTTTGAGATGACATATTCAAGTATAAAGAAGAAAGTAAAAATCATTCATACTCATTACCTAAAGATAACCAACACCTAATGTTTTGGTACATATGCTTCCTAATTCACACCCCTCTCTGTCTCTATCTTGCTCTTTCACACAAGTGTACATATAAAATATATACACTTTGCACACAGATATAATTTTATTATAACATCTTTATAAGCACTGCTTTGTAATTTTTTTCATTTAAAAGTATGATGAGCATCTTTTCAGAGGTATCATATTTGTCTTGCAATTCTCCTTACAGGCTATTGCTTCTGGAAGGGGGACCTGGCTCCCCCTCCTGTTTGCTTGGGGGCAAGCACATAGTATCCTGGGGGTATGAAGACATGTTGCCTGCGCCAGATAGCAACACTGGCTCCAGTTCTGAAAATAAAGGTAATGTAAGGGTTTTTTGTCCTGTGATTGATACTAAGATGTAAATATAATGGTTTTAGATCATTGTGTGCTTTAGATATAACTGTGTGTGCCTTTAAACTGAGAGCTCAAAGATTTCTATACAGTGTGCTCATTGTCTGCTTTATCAGTAAGAGTATAAAGCCGATACTCGGTGAGGTAAGAAAATGGATAGGCTTTACTATCGCACGGAACAGGTATCATCCACACGCTCTTGCCAAGGAGGAGGAATGGATTACTTAAGTTGGTTTCTGGGTATTTGAGTTTGGATATGAAAGCCTTAAGTTGAATTTTTTTTGTCTGCTAATAGAGTATCAGGTCCTGCTGCTTGATACTGTTTCTTTTAGTAATTCATTGTGTGTGTTATGAATGAACCCTGCTATCCTAAAAGCAAAAAATGAGGCGGTTCAAGGGAGCATGAGTCGTTAAGGATCTCCTTTAAACAAAGTAGGCTGGATTCAAATGTTTTTACCCAGCTTTAAAGTATTACGTGTCAGCTTATTATATGATCTCAACAAAAATGGCAGACGCTCTCTTGACTAACTTGCTGGAGGAATTAGGCCTCTCCATTTGCTCAGTAAAATGTGCAGACCAGTGCAGTGGCCCCCACAAGCCCCCGGGGCTGGGCAGGCTCCTTGACACGTGTGCGCTGTCACGCCCACCAGCGGAGTTGCAGGTTGGTTGGCAGTCAGCCTTGCTCCCAAACTGGTTTGTTATTGTGATTCGTGCTTGTTATTGTGATTATATCATTAAATGTTACATAGCTGATGAAATGGGAATGAAAACAAAGCCCAGGAAATTGTTTCCATAAGAAAGCTGAGTGTTTTAGAAAGACTCGGTAAGGTGAATCTTTAAGAAATTGGTGTTTTTCAGGTGTGGCATTGAGTCCCTCTTCTGCCTACCCCTTTATTTTCTACCTTCCATGGGGCAACTTCCTGGGCGACCCTGAGGGCACGGTGCAAAATCTAAGCAACAGGCCACCTTGCACCTCCCAGCCCAGGGCCTGTGCCTTCTCGCAGGGCACCGCTTCTTCTAGACGGTCGTGTGAGAGTGCCGAGAGAAGAGGCAGAGCTTTCAGACGTGATTTGTTCCCTTCCCTGACTCAGCCAGCGTCAGCAGGAGAAGCAGAATGCCTGCAGTGCCCGGGAAGTTCTTAGACATTGTAGGCCAGAACTAAACCCCCTTTCTTTGTTCTCTTCTTGGGCATCTCCCTTGGGGTAGTTTCTCACTGAGGATGATGACAGTAAGCTGATCTCTTTGCTTTCATTCTCTTATACCTTTGGTTTTGCATCAAGGTAGAGGAGGTTTTTCTTATAATAATATTTTGAATAATTTATTTAATTTTTAATATGCAGGCATTCAACATTGACCGAAGTTGAGAGAATACTATAATAAACCCTATGTACTCATCACTCGGCTTCAACAAATATCAACTCCTGGCCAGTCTTGTGTAGTTTGTCCCCTTCATATCGACCCCTCATCAGACCCATATTCAAAAGGCCTTCTGCCTTAAAGATGGGTGAATAAATGTAATTTTTAGTTTAAGGTGTGAAACTATTATTTTAAAAATGATCACTCACTTTAATTGACTTTTTTTTCAGGAGCCAACAGGTATAGGTCTCAGTGTCTATGATTAGTAGACTAAATTTTTAAGACAGCGGCATACTTAGTACTAATTTGATGGTGTGACATTGAATTTCCTTCAACTAATATGGCATGCTTCAGGTGGACAAACTCCACTTAAACATAGCAGAATGATTATGAAAATAAACACTGAAATTTTTATCCATAAACTCTATTTTAAGACAAATTCTTTGGAATATAAAAGTTAGTACTATCACATAGAGAGATACTGTTTATTTTAGATTGGGGAAGACAGAGCTAAGGGGAAGCATGTTGCTGTTTTTAAATAGAAGAGATATTATACTTTGGTGCCTCCAGAAACTAAGATTAAGATCTCTAAATGGAAAATCCATAGAAGTAGATTTTAGTTCAATGTATACTATTAGTATATTGACATAATTTCATTTGCCATTTATGGAACACTGGCTTTATACCAGAGAGCAGTATAGGTGTATTACCTGTATTATCTCATTTAGCCATCATATTAACCCTTGAGGCACATATTATACTCATCTTATAGATGAAGAAACTGAAGTTAAAAGAGGTTCAAGGTCACCTAGTGAGTGTCCAAGGCTCTTAAGAGCTCACATTTTTCTTACTATGCAGTTATTAATAAAGGTATTGTACTGTACTCTTAGTAAATTCAAATTAGAATTAAGAATGTTTAAACTTGACTATGACAAGCTTTACAAAAAGAAAGAAAAAAACATTTGGCAGGGTGAACCATGTTCCCCTGATAATAACTATATGATTTGATCTTGGTCCCTGGTTCTACATGCATTTTGTTTTTTATTGTATTTTTTTTTAGACAGAGTCTCACTCTGTTGTCCAGGCTAGAGTGCCGTGGTGTCAGCCTAGCTCACAGCAACCTCAAACTCCTGGGCTCAAGCGATCCTCCTGCCTCAGCCTCCCGAGTAGCTGGGACTATAGGCTTGTACCACCATACCCGGCTAATTTTTTCTATATTTTTAGTTGGTCAATTAACTTCTTTCTATTTTTAGTAGAGAGGGGGTCTCGCTCAGGTTGGTTTCGAACTCCTGACCTTGAGCAGTCCTCCCACCTTGGCCTCCCAGAGTGCTAGGATTATAGGCATGAGCCACCATGCCCGGCCTTGCATGCATTTTAGATGTTTGATTTTGGGGTCGAAGCCATCTTCCCTTAAAGTCACACTGAAGCACTTAATTTAGAAGTGGGAGATTATTTCACTCAGCCTCCTTATGGCTTTTTCATTAGAAAAAGCATGTTTATAATTTCATTAGAAAAAGCATATATTTAATTTACCTGTGAAAACACAATTTCAGATGCTGACTTGGGACGCTGTCTCACGGCAGATGGTCTTTACCTGTATACTACTAACTCAGTTGGAAGAGGAGTAAGCAAATTGGGGTCTGGATTACATGGTACACTCAGGTCAGTTGTATGGAACTTGCTGAATTATTTGGCTGGAACATTTTCTTCCTTACATAAATCACTGTGAAGAATATACTGGGGTGTATTCTGACTCCCAGTAGACTAGTAACTGAATAACAAGCCCAATGACTAGTCCAATGTCTAATTCAAATGATTCTAGTCTTCTCTTGTTGCCAGCTCCCTATGTCTCCCCATATCTTATTCTGTTAACACATTTTAGCTTTGTTCTGACCATGAAGAGTTTGGTAGCCCTAAGATCATTGTTTCTAGCCAGAAATTCTTCTGTGATCAGGATTTTTATAATGATATCAGTGACTTCTCTATGTTGATAAATGGACATTTTTCTACTTAAGTCTTTTTGAACTTGAATTTCTCATTGGATTAGCAGTGATTTTCAGTTGGGATATAAGATCTATGATTTGCTGCCAAAAGAAACCACAGTTTGAGAGCCTCTTGTATATTTAGTTAGACCTTTTCCCCAGCCTTTTCTCCTCTCTGACTCATTATGGAAAATTAATATTTGCCATAGTTTGTCAGTCCCAAAGTTAATGTTATGTATTCTCCTTCCTTTTGATGTTTGGCATACTTAAGTCATTTTTAAAAATTAGGTTGAAAATTTTGTTTGTGTGTGTTGTAGGGTTTCTGACACGGCCTGATGATTCAGCCTGTGCACTGTTTTCTTCCACAGAGGCTTTGTGTACTGCCGGAATGAGGAACTGGAACCAGGATGGGTGGCTTTCGGCAGTGGCAGTCTTCTCCACCGGCCTGTGTCTTTCGATAATAAACCTCACTCCCTTTTCCAGGTCATTGACCAGAATACCCTTCAGGTAAACAGAAAACCAAGGCATTGTCTTTTATATTTTGGAGACGGTAAGGGAAATTCCTGACATCATCAAAAGTAATAATCCAATTGATACATTTTCCTCCCAGCATGGCATCCTTTCAATTGTTACAGTTTGGGCATTCTGTTTTCTTCTTTATAATGTCTTAGAGTTTTCCCATGTGAGCTGAGTGAATGTACTCTCTAAGTTTCTAAGGCTTCCGATAAACATTTTTTTATGATTTAAAAAACAATTTTAGACAAAGTTGGTATAAATGCTAGTTTTTTTTTTTTTTTTTTTTCCAAACCAGATCTATTTTGGGAAGGCATCATCTCCTCATTTGATTTGTTCCAAACAGCCTCTCTGTGGAAAGGGAGCTTTGAAATGCGTTTAGAATAAAATCATTGCATGTTAGGGACTAAGAGCAGTGCTCTCGTAAGTACTCTATCGTGGCACTCGCTCTGTTATGCTGAAATTATCTCTTCTTCTGTTTGACTTCACTGCCCATGCACACCTTTAGGTTTGGACCCTGTCTTACTCATCTTTGTATCCCAAGAATATAACATGGTGCCTGACATTTGATTGATGATAATAACCATAATGGTAGCTACCATTTATCAATATCTCTTTCTGTGCCAGGCCCTGGCCTAGGCAATTTACATACACTTCCTCTCCCTACCTGTGTGATATGACCTATGGTAGGTTTAGCTTACAGATAAGGCAGCTGAGGCTAGGGACCTTGTAAGCACTCCGCAAGTGTCTATTTTTTTTTTTTTTTTTTTTCTAGCTCAAGCTAGGGTCTAAGTCCCAGAGCACTGATACGGTGGCCTCTATTGGGACAAAGACCCAAGTGTCTATTTTTGAAAGAAGGAATGCAGCTCAGTGAGGTTAAGTAACTTGCCCAGGACCACACAGCAGCCAGAACTTGAACCTTTGGTTCTCAGCTCTAAAGTTCGAACTCTTTACACTGAAACTTTCTGCCTTTCAACCAAAGTTGAACTGAATGGTTAGAGTTACCATTTGTGGAATGAGTGCCCTGAGAGTAGTCACATCCAGGAATTAAGTGGAATGTCGCATCTATTTTTGTCTGTCACTCAACTGACTTTCCTACAGAACAGGAACTGAGACTTGTTCATCATTGTCATCTCCAGAGCACACAGTAGGTGCTTGATTATTATTGGAGGAACAAAATGAACAAATTAACAAATAGATGCCCATTTGACCTGGCCATGAAAGCAGATAGACAGGAATGTCTCATATTTATTTGAAACAGAAGTTATAAAGCTGGGAGTTAAACAGATGATAAATCTCAGAACATGGTTTATGTTTGAAGCAATGCTAGGTTCCTCTGTGTTGTTGCAAAGACTTTTTTTTTTTTTTTTTTGAGACAGAGTTTCACTCCATTGCCTAGACTAGAGTGCCGTGGCGTCAGCCTAGCTCACAGCAACCTCAATCTGCTGGGCTCAGGCGATCCTTCTGCCTCAGTCTCCCAAGTAGCTGGGACTACAGGCATGTGCCACCATGCCTGGCTAATTTTTTCTATATATTTTTAGTTGGCCAATTAATTTCTTTCTATTTTTAGCAGAGACGGGGTCTCTTGCTCAAGCTGGTTTCGAACTCCTGACCTTGAGTGATTCACCTGCCTCAGCTTCCCAGAGTACTACAAAGACTTTTTTTTAATTTTTAATTTTTATTTATTTTTACCATCCATTTTTGGGGGATGCAAAAATTTTGACATTGCCCAAGAAAACAGTGCTATAGGTCACTAACTAGATACATGCATTGGGAGCAATTTGGGGATAGCATAGGCCAATCAGTAGCTATCAACTCTCTGGACTTCCTGGCACTACAGGTTCAAAGTATGGTTACATCAACTAATGAGTTTCTACTTTTGAACTAGACAAAACAAATCTGGAAAAAAGTTTATATGACATGGATTGAGGGGTCAAAAGTAGCCTTAGGAAAACTAGTGACCCACCCAAAGCAATGGGGTAATTGAAATTTGTTCTTACTGTTCGCTAAAGGCATCTGACCTTCTCTAATTACTTTTATTTTGGGTTTTTAAGCTCTTCTATTTCCAGATTTAAAAAAAAAGCAAAACCAAAAACCTAGGCAGCAGTTTTTTAGTTCTCATTTTCCCTCATTTTAAGTGCTTATCTGTGGCAGTAAAAATTAGTATGTAGCTACACATTTATTGTGAAATGATGCAAAGCTTATTCATTATGCTCAAACAGAAGGATGTTTAGCATTACAAACACGTACCTTCGTGTCTAGTATAGAGAATTGGTGTTTGTCTTTTCTTCCTGAGGGACTCAATGAATATCAATAAGTCCTCATGTGATAAGTTAGGATCTGTCATAGGCCTTCATCTTTTTTTACTCTGTTTCTCCTTTCTCCTTCCCCCTCTTCTCAGCTTCCCTTCTTGTCTTCATTTTGCCGTCACTTTTTTTCTTCCTTCCATATTTATTGAATAACTTGGAATGAAGTTCTGAATTAGGTGTGGCGGGTATAAGGATGAATAAGACATTGTTCTAATCTTTTAAACTTAATTAATCTTAAATTCATTTACTAAAGAAATTTGATAAAGCGCTATTTCTTTTTTTTTTTTTTTTGAGACAGAGTCTCACTCTGTTGCCCAGGCTAGAGTGAGTGCTGTGGAGTCAGCCTAGCTCACAGCAACTTCGATCTCCTGGGCTCAAGCAGTCCTCCTGCCTCAGCCTCCCGAGTAGCTGGGACTACACGCATGCGCCACCATGCCCCGCTAATTTTTTGTATATATATTTTTAGTTGGCCAATTAATTTGTTTCTATTTATAGTAGAGATGGGATCTCGCTCTTGCTCAGGCTGGTCTCGAACTCCTGACTTTGAGTGATCCTCCCGCCTCGGCCTCCCAGAGTGCTGGGATTACAGGCGTGAGCCACCGCGCCTGGCCTAAAGCGCTACTTCTGAAAAACTTTATTTTTAATAAGTGCTAGATAAAACACATATGCATAACAGATTCAAAATGTTTAGTAAATACATTTTCCTATTAAGTGTAATTTCCATTAGTCTCAAGAATCTTTTCATCTGTCAAATGACTGTTCATATTTATTCTACTTGCTGTTGTACGAACTTTTACATTTTTGCCATATAATTTTTATATATCATTCTTAGAGGTAAATATCAGTTTTATTTTCATCAGGAAGCCTAGTGAATTCTCATCTTGGACTTAACAGCATTAATAATGAGTTGATAAGATTAGTCAGAATTTTTATGTCCCGTGATGAAGATTTCCTCCCTTTCATGTCCAGGTGTGCCAGATGGTGCCCATGCCAGCCAATCACCTCCCTGTTGGCAGCACCATGAGCACTGTGCACCTCTCTTCAGATGGTACTTACTTCTATTGGATCTGGTCTCCTGCCAGTCTGAATGAGAAAACACCAAAGGGACATTCTGTCTTCATGGACATTTTTGAACTTGTGGTAAGTTTAACTTTCTTGTTTGTGTCTTTGCAGAAACATTTCTATTTGCTTTCTTTCCATATTGGTGTATAAAGGGCCTAAGAACCTTGCAGGATGTATAGTGTGTTCACTGTTTCCTTAAAATTGATTTTTCTCTTAGATATCTTTGAAGGTTTCTTTGTTTGAACTTGTATTACATAAATAGGACCAAGCTTTCTGAAGGTTAATCTGGCAGCAGAGAGGAGATAACATTATTTAATGTGTAGACAGTAGGGTATTTAAGCAGAAATGCACTAGGGGCTGTTAGAAATGTTGCAGTGGCAAGAATGTGTCGACAGAAATTGGGAGTCTTCGAGAGAGATGACAGTTAAAATTGTAAGAAGACATTCGTCCATTAGATGTTAGCCAAGTGCTCACTGCGAGCCAAGCAGTGGCTTATCTAGGTGGTAGGGACACAACGACGGGCAGGGTGGGCAGGGTTCTGGCCCAAATGGCACTTGTGTTCCAGCTCCAGAGTTGGATGGGTTGGGGTCATGGTGGTGGAGAGAGAAACAAGTTAACCATAAACAAGTGAGCAAATAAGTAGGCAAGATAATTTTAGGTAGTGAAGGAAAAGTGATCGTAAACCAGACAGAGAAGTTGGGGAGTAGGTAAGGGAAGAACATTCCAGGAACAGGAGACTGCAAGTACAAAGGTTCTCTGCAGGAGCAAGTGTACTTTAGTAAAAGAAAGTGGCCAGAGAAATACAGAGAGGAGAGCGTGGGATGAGAAGAACCTGGAAGCTAAGGTGGTCTAGAGCCACACGGTGCGGTGCGGAGCCACTGGCCACACATGGCTATTTAAATTTCAATTAAAATTAAATCAAATTAAAACTTTAGTTGCTTAGTTCTATTAGCTACATCTCAAGGGCTCAGTAGCCACATGTGGCTATTGGCTGCCTCATGGAGCAGCAAAAATATAGAACATTTTCGTCATTGAAGAATGTTCTATTGGACAGAGATGGTCCAGATAATTTGTAGAGACTTGTAAAAGAAAAAAATTGCCCCAAGCGAGGTCTGTGACAAAACCTTTTTTCATGATGTAATTTATGGTCTCCTTCTGGGAAGAAATTAGCATTCCTCTTAAAAAAAAAAAACAAACACCAAAGCAATTTTGTAATACATTTTAACAGGATTAAAACATGTTCTGGGAAACCACTCATCCATCCCACTAGCTGACTGTCAGTCGTCTAGTAACCTTTACCCATACATTCTTTTCTTTTTCTATTGAGTTTCACAGTGTTCTCTAACCATTATCTTTCTTGTAAAATGTCCTTGCCAGAATGAATCTTTGAATTGGTCTGCTAGAAGACTGAACATGTGTTCATAACTGTCAGAAGAGCTTTTTTAATAAAAATTTGTTTTTAAACAGACTTACAGTTGTTTAAAGAACTTAGGTCTCTATCCTAAGAATAATGGGAACATTGATGAACTCCCACTTTACCTTATATGTTTTAGTTAAAAGAAAAAATTGTATCAGAGAGATCCACACACAGTTTTCTTTGATACTGGCTCATAATGAAAGCAGGTGTCTCTTGCCCCATCTGTAGCACTCTCCTCCTAGGCAGTCACGTTCTTCCAGAGGTTACCTTCATGTCTCTAAGTAAAATGCTTATATTGCTGTTTCTTGGTTAATGAACTTCAGATATTCATTCATTCATTCATTTTGCTGTGGTGAGGATTTGGCACAATCCCCCCTTTTTCTTTCCTTGTTCCTCCTCATGTGTTTATTTCATTCATTTCATTCATCCATTTTCATTTTTCTTTTGGTTATATTTGTAATTGATTATTAAACCTTAATTTTTTGTTCACGAACTCTAGGCAGTATCTCCCATCCCCCTACTTTAGAAGATGGAGAGTGTAGTGTCTTTTCCTGCCCTTCAGTGTAGAGAAAGCCAAGACTAAAATGTATGTTCAGGGGAGTACCCAAGAGAAAGAGAGATGACTCACACAACCCTGGAGCGTCTGAGGAATTGGTGGCATCAGATGTGGCACAGAGCCCTGTGAGACAAAGTGGTAGCCCAGCAGTTTACACAGTGGCCTGTCGGCCCCGTCCTGGTGCACACATTTGCACTCGGGTGCATAAGACTAGACAGTTATTTTCTGAAGAAATTGAATGACCTTAAACAAAAGACCTCTACATACAGATGTTCGGTTCATATAAGGAAAAGACTTACTTCCTTGGTGAGTCACCCACAAGTCATGTCTTCCAGTAAGCAAGCCTCAACCATGTCCACAGAATTCCTGATTAGTGCTGAACTGTTGAAAAAGAGCAGACAAAACAGAAACCCAACAAACAAACCTCCAAACACTGGAGAGTTATGTGGGGCGGGGGTGGGAGGGAGTAAGTAAAACATGTTGGCAAAATAGCGATAATGATTGAGGCCAGGTGATGGGCACATGGGAAGCTCGTTATTCTATTCTTTCTTGTTTCGTGTACATTGAAATTTTTTCCTAATAAAAAGCTTTAAAATTAAAAAAAGCAGACAACCAAGGATCATTAGACAAGTGAGGAAAGCCTCCAATATGAAAATTTAAAATGAGAAAAAAAAAATTTTTTTAAAGGTAACAGAAGGAATACAGTAAAACTCCATAAGCAGGCTCACGCCTGTAATCCTAGCACTCTGGGAGGCCAAGATGGGCGGATCACTCAAGGTTAGGATTTCGAAAGCAGCCTGAGCAAGAGCGAGACCCCGTCTCTACTAAAAAAATAGAAAGAAATTAATTGGCCAACTAAAATATATACAAAAAAATTAGCCGGACATGGTGACACATGCCTGTAGTCCTAGCTACTTGGGAGGCTGAGGCAGGAGGATTGCTTGAGCCCAGGAGTTTGAGGTTGCTGTGTGCTAGGCTGACGCCATGGCACTCTAGCCTAGGCAACAGAGTAAGACTCTGTCTCAAAAAAAAAACAACAACAACAACAAAAAACTCCATAAGCATTAAGTACTCTGTGAGATATGAGAAGATACTGTATTCATAAAACAGAACAAGATGTCACAAAAAAGAGCTATCAGAGAATGAGAAAGAGCTCCTGGAAATTAGAACTATAATTATTAAAATTTAAAAATTAATAAGAGTTTAGCCAGGTGCAGTGGCTCATGCCTGTAATCCTAGCACTTTGGGAGGCTATAGTGGGAAGCCGGGGGTTGAAGACCAGCCTGAGCAACATAGCGAGACCTTCTCGCTACAAAAAATAGAAAAATTAGCTGAGTCGGGTGATGTGTGTCTGTAGTCCCAGCTATTTGGGTGGCTGAGGTAGGAGAATTGCTTGAGCCCAGGGGCTTGAGGTTGCGGTGAGCTGTGATGATGCCATTGCACTGTAGCCTGGGCAGGAGAACAAGACCCTATCTCAAGTATAAATAAATAAAATAAAAAGATTTAAAGAAGAAATCTCCCAAAAGGTAGGACAAATAGATAACAGTGAATAGGAGAGAAAAGATAAAAGATGTAGTGGAGTCATCTATCTAAAGCCTTGCTGATAGGAGTTCCAAAAAGAGAACAGAAAATAAAGAGGAGAACATGATCAAGAAATAATACAAGAAATATTTCAGACCAAAGGACATTGGTGTCTACATTAAAAGGTATCTGACACAGTGAATGAAAAATGCCCACACCATGACACATCATTGTGAAATTTCATAATACCAGGGATAAAAGAGAGGATTCTAAAGGTTCCAGAAAAATGTTAAAAATTATATACAAATGAAGAGGCATTAGAAAAGCACCAAGCTCTTCAGTAGCATTCCTGGATGCAAAAATGGAGCACTGCTTTCAAAATTCCCAGGGAAATTGATTTTCACCAAGAAGTAAGTATTCAACCAAAGTATCAATCAACTGTAAAGACAACATAAAGATATATTTAGACATATTGTTATATAATCAAAAGCCCATACCTGCCCTGTAGGAAATAGAACAACTAAAATAGTCCCTTCCTGTGGCATAAAATAAAAAGTTGGGTAGGAAGTAGCCTGCTCTAGATTAAAAGAACAACCTTTGAGTCATTTTTGGTGTCTGAATCAAACATCATCAGTAAAAAAACTTTGGGAAGACAATTAGAATATAAAAGTATTGAGTATTAGATGAAACCAAAAGGTTAGTCATAATTTACTTTTTTTTTTTTTTTTTTTTTTTTTTTTGAGACAGAGTCTCACTTTGTTGTCCAGGCTAGAGTGAGTGCCATGGCGTCAGCCTAGCTCACAGCAACCTCAAACTCCTGGGCTCGAGTGATCCTTCTGCCTCAGCCTCCCAAGTAGCTGGGACTACAGGCATGCGCCACTATGCCCGGCTAATTTTTTTTATATATATATATCAGTTGGCCAATTAATTTCTTTCTGTTTATAGTAGAGACGGGGTCTCGCTCTTGCTCAGGCTGGTTTTGAACTCCTGACCTTGAGCAATCCGCCCGCCTCGGCCTCCCAAGAGCTAGGATTACAGGCGTGAGCCACAGCGCCCGGCCCATAATTTACTTTTTAAGTATGATAATGACATATATAAGAAAATGTCCATATTTTTAGAGATGCTTAATGAAGTATTCAGAATATTCAGAAATGGAATTACATGATGTTTGGGAGATACTTTAAAATAGTTGAACAACAACAAAAAAAGAGGTGGTCAGTTAAACAGATATGGCAGTATCTGGGCAGTATTTTAATTTGAATCATGGGTATATGGAGGTTCATTATACTATTCTCTGTTTTTGCACATATTTGAAGTTTTTTATCATTGAAAAAAATTTTTTAAATTGTCACTGGCCACTAATTTATCAGCTTTTCTTTTTTTTTTTTATTTTTTTTTTCTTTTCTACCATTAACTCTAGTTGGGAAATTTATCAGCTTTTCTAAAATGCTAACTTGGAAAGCTAAACACAGATATCTGGCTTACTGCCTGTGGTAGTTTCACAGAATGGAACACTGTGTAGCCATTAGAAAGTATGAAGCAGATCTGCATAGACTGACGTAGATTAATTTCCAAGTCATATTGTTTAGTACAAAAAGCGAGGCTCAGAACACTGCACTCACTACCTGCTGTGTAATAAAAGGGTGGAGGTTGGATTTTTTTTCTGCAATTGTCTTTCTCTTGCATTAACAATTTTCTTCTCTTAGTGGATCATCTACCACAAAATACAAATAAATTAGAGTAGATCGCATCTTGAAAAACCAAAATCACCTCTCTTGACTCACATCCAGCTCAAGACACTCCTCTGTCTTTTGATTCCTGTAAGCAAAACTCTTGAAAGAGTTTATTCTTACTGGTATTTGGGTTTTTTTTTTTTTTTTTTTTTTTTACCTTCTCTCCTTCCATTTTCTCCACATACTCCAGTCCCTTTTGTATCCTCATCACACAGATAGCTCTTACTAAGTTCACCAGTGGCTTCCACATTGCTAAATTCAGTGGTCAACTCCATCTTCTTTTTACTTGACCTTCTAGCGGTATTTGATGGGGTTGATCACTCCCCTAGTCTTTTATTTACTTTTTATTTTGTCACCCAGGCCAGAGTGCTGTGGCATCAGCCTAGCTCACCACAACCTCAGACTCCTCTGCTGAAGGGATCCTCATGCCTCAGCCTCCCAAGTAGCTGGGACTACAGGCATGCGCCACCATGCCCGGCTAATTTGTTCTATTTTTGGTAGAGACAGCGGTCTCACTCTTTCTCAGGCTGGTCTTGAACTCCTAAGCTCGAGCAATCTTCCTGCTTCGGCCTCCCAAAGTGCTAGGATTACAGATGTGAGCCACTGTGCCTGGCAATTCTCCCAGTCTTGAAACTCTGTTTTCCCTTGGCTTGTGAGCACCCCATAGTACTTCTCTTACTCACTGATTGTTCCTTCTTAGTCTTATTATTTTTTTAAAGACAGGATCTCATTCTGTTGCCCAGGCTGGAGTGCAGTGACATGATCACAGCTCACTGCAACCTTGAACTCCAGGCCTCATGCAATCCTCCCACCTTGGCCTCCCAAAGTGCTAGGATTACAGATGTGAGCCACTGTGCCAGGCCACTAGTCTTATTTCCAGGTCCCCTATCCTTGCTCTGTCTGCTCTTAGTCCTTAGTTGATCTCATCTTGTTTTATGTCTTGAAACACCTCTAAGTGCTGATGAGGCTCAAACTTGCTTCTCAGTCAAAACCTGTCCCCGGAACTCTAGGTGCATATTAGCGTGGGTGTTTCCTTGTATATGCACAGAGTATTAGACTTCTCCAGTAGTAGGTCTGATGGTCACCTCAAGCTAAATATGCTCCCAGCCAAACTCTTGATTTTATCCCAGATGTGCTCTTCCTGAAGTCTTTCCCATTTCTGTTAATGGCACCTGTGTCCTTCTAGTGCTACCCAAAGACTTTTGATCTCACTCTAGCCTCTCTCTCCTCTGCCACTCCTGCCAAATTCCATGCCCAGTTAGCAAATGCTGTCTGCTCTACCTTCAAAATGGATTCCACGTCCCATTATTTCTATGAAGGTACTCCATGATTTGGGCCCCCACTGCACCTTCCACCCTCCATACCTACCCTTCCCCTTTGTTCACACTACTGTAGCCACAGCAGCTTCCTTTATGTTATTCAGACACGCCCAGCATGCTGCCACCTTAGGCCTTTGTGCTGGAACATCAGCTTGCAGATACCCACGTAGCTTGTTCTCTCACTTCTCTTATGTCGATCCTCCAAAAAGACCTTTCTGACCAGTCTATACAAAATATTTTATGTATTTATTTTTAAGAGACAGGGTCTTACTCTGTCACCCAAGCTGGAGTGCAGTGGTGTGATCATAACTCACTGCAGCCTTGAACTCCTGGGCTCAAGTGATCCTCCTGCCTCAGCCTTGTGAGTAGCGAAGACTACAGGTGTGCACCACCATGCCCGCCTAATTTAAAAAAAAAACTTTTTTTGGTATAAATGAGGTCTCTGCCATATTGTCTCTGTGCATATTGCACAGGGATTCTACATTTGAATGTCGAATATGGAAGCCGTTGGAGCCTTAGCAAGAGCTGTTTTGGGGGAGTTGTAGGGCTGGAAGGCAGAAGGAGTTGGTTGAGGGTATGGAGGAGAGGGTAAGATGGAGAAGAATAGAACCTTCTCCTAGGGGTTTGCCGTGAAAACAGGAGAGGAATTGGAGGCGAGTGGTGGATAGGACTATGGGGACATTGAAGTATTTTTAATTGTTGTTTTTTTTTTTTTTTTTTTTTTTGCGACAGAGTCTCACTTTGTTGTCCAGGCTAGAGTGAGTGCCGTGGCGTCAGCCTAGCTCACAGCAACCTCAAACTCCTGGGCTTGAGTGATCCTTCTGCCTCAGCCTCCCGAGTAGCTGGGACTACAGGCATGCGCCACCATGCCCGGCTAATTTTTTATATATATATCAGTTGGCCAATTAATTTCTTTCTATTTATAGTAGAGACGGGGTCTCGCTCTTGCTCAGGCTGGTTTTGAACTCCTGACCTTGAGCAATCCGCCCGCCTCGGCCTCCCAAGAGCTAGGATTACAGGCGTGAGCCACAGCGCCCGGCCTTAATTGTTGTTTTTAAAACTTAAATTGTTGAATAGATAATAAAATCACCTGTTTCAAAACTCACAAATTATAGAGCTTAGCCATAGCCCTCCTGGGCCAAACCAGGCCAAAAACTTTACCTATGAAATGAAGTTTTAAATGAGATGATTCTTAAGGTTTAACCCTGAAATTCTTTACTGATTGATGATTAACTTTGGTTTTTAAATAGTATAGATACTTGCCACATAGATGCAGCTGATGATAATTATTGGAAAGAATTAGATTTGCTGTGAATTATGATTCTACTCCAGTACTTGGAAGTACTGATAAGTGCTTGCTTTGGCAGCACAGATACCAAAATTGGAACCATACAGAGGAGATTAGGAAGGCCCCTGAACAAAAAGATCGAAAAAGAAGTACCGACAAGACAGGCTGGGAGGCTGATCCAGGCCTGGCTTGAGGTGATGGTGGCATAGACCAGGGTGGTCACCGGGAGGGAAGCCCCTGGTCACAACAAACTCTGAGCTGCTTCTCATCCTCCCAGCTCTTCTCCTCCTCCCTAAATTGGCAGATTTTTACCCCAAAGAGCTTCTTTGCTGAAATAGGGATTCCCAGCAGATTATCACTTGTGGACCAAACCTCAGTCCTCCTTGCATCTCATAGATGCTTTGTGAGTCTTTCTTTTCAGTATTTTCAAAGTACTCAAACACAGTAATGTATGTAGTGGGTTTTTTTTTTAAGTTATACATTGATTTTTCTCATAGAGCCAGATTGGGTAATGCTTTTGAATGCCAAACTTAAAGTGATTGATTTTTATCTTGGATGCTTCTGAAGGGTTATATTTAGAATTGTGCAACATAAATAGAGCTATGCTTGCTAAAGGTTAGTCTGGCAGGAGGGTAGGGGTACAACAATGTAGTAAGATGCGAACGTGTTAAATTTCAGATGACAGGAGGCTGTTCAATTAGAAGTATCAGTGGGGAAGGTAAGGGGAAGTTAGAAACATGGAACTAGGTCTTAGTAGCAAGAATGAGTTTGTAGATAGAAATGTTGGGGTCACCACAGAGAAGTTGGAGCTGGATTTGGGGGAGGGCATTGCTTTGTTCATTCAGCAAGGCATCAGGTGTTTATGGAATGCCTCCTGAGTGCTGGGCATGTTATGGTGAACAAGGCAGGCAGGATTCCTGCTCTCAGGCAGCTGACATTCAGTTGGGGTGAGCAGAGGTAGAAGGTTAAGTGATAATTTCAGAGAGTGGTAAATGCTGTGCTCTGACTTGGTGGGCTAGGGGAGATGATTCTTTAGATTGGCAATCAGGGAAGGCCTCTTTGAGTAGGCGACATTCTGCCTGAGACCTGAACAATGGGAAAGAGCCCACCACTGGAAGGTCTAGGGATAGAGTGTGGCAGGCAGAGGTCTTAGACACCAGAGGCTGGTCTAATCCGGGGCAGGCTCCCCCTTGAGCAAGTGGTGATGGAGACCAGCAAAGAAGAAAAGAGGAGGGAGGGCCGGGACTCCACTCACCAACACAGTGAGCACTTTACGCAGAGATACGTGTTCACATTAAAAAGAAACAAACCAGGATTGTGTTCTGCCACCCGGACTGAAGAAAGAGAATCTCAAGAAGGCTGAACCATGGCACAGCATACAAGGAAGGCAAGGAAAAGGTTGAAGGTGTGGGTTTTAGGTTACTGGTGGACCATCAAAAGTGTCCACTCATTAGAGGGTGGCTGAGTTCAGAGACCAGCAACTTCAAAGGGTTAAGAAGCAGGCGTTGAGGAAATAGAAACAGCATTTTTGGACTCTCTAACAAATCTTTTCCTTTATCATTGGTGGATGTGTCATAAAAGACTCCCCCACTGTGGACAGCCACCTTTGGGGATCTTTCCTGGCTGTGCTCCTGATTTTGCTCACTTTCTCTTGCCTCTTCTCTGCTACCAACCTTTCCCTTTGGACTCCTTTGCTGTCTACTTGTTTCTAAAGACTTGCCACTTTGCACTCCTGTCCCCTCTTATCGCCATGTACCCCACAGCTGCAGGCCTGTCCTTCCTGTCATAGCTGGTGGGACCAGTTTCTGAGCCTGCAGCCAGATCCAGCAACCCAGGTCTAGAAGGGGGCAGTGGGATATTTGAGACAATGACAGTGAGTGGAAGTGGGGAAAGGGATGATGTTTCAGTGGGCCACCAAGGTTTCGTTTAAGATCTGAGATCTGTGAATATTTGAAAACAAAAGAAGGAAGTCGGTAGAGAGGGAGACACTGATGATGAAGGGGCAGAGGGGAGCGCAGAATTCGAGGCAGAAGTGGAAGGTTCGCCTTAAGTAGTATGAGCTGAAATGCTGCTTCCTCTGAATTAAGAGGAAAGGAAGAGTAAATGAGTCTGGGTTCAGAGAGTCTTGAGTTGGAAGAGAGATGAGTGGGGGAAGCTTTTGGTAAGTGGATCATTTTAGCAATAAAGAAAGCCAGGTCGTCTGCTGAAAGTCAAGCTCAAAATTGGTGAAGGAATTCTAGAATCACTACTCTGGAGATTTTGCTGGGGAATAATGAAGTGGTGAGTGAAAGAGCTGCCAAGCACCAGCAGAGACCCCGTCAAAGTTGACACATACTTGTGGCCAAGTCTCCCTTTGTCCAGGGCTGCTCTGTCAGTACCCAAGCTGCTGGTGCTATTGTTAACCTCCACTATAATAATACAGAGTTTGGATTTTAGCCACTAATTATACTTCAAGAAGACATTATCCTCATAGTTGTCCTTAACAATAAATCAGAGATGGATTGATTTGTTTTCCCATCATCTTACTTCTACCTGTCAGAGGCATGTAATTAGTTCCACTGCCTGTGGAACTCAGTGTAAGGAATTTTAATCAACAACTTTTCTTAGAACCTATTAAACTTGGCTCATTACATTGAGAATCTGGGCTATTATGAAAAATGAAAGCTCTCAAACTTAGCATAGCCTCTTTTGTTTACAGTAGTTTCTATAGAACACTTAAGTTTTGAGGTCTACATTTACTTGGGTGCAGTTTTTAAAATGTTTTTAATCGACTAGTTCACGATAATCTCAAATTGAAATGTGCTAACTAAATGGAAACATATTATTTTAGGGCCTCTTTTTTTTTTTTTTAATTTTAGGTTGAAAATGGTGTCTTTGTAGCCAACCCACTTCAGGAACGCACAATTCTAATGAGGAAAGAGGGCGAGTCTGCAAAAAGCATTAACGAGATGCTTCTGAGCAGACTTTCTCGGTACAGGGCCTCCCCGTCGGCAACACTCGCTGCGCTGACGGGCTCCACCATCTCCAACACGCTGAAAGAGGATCAAGCAGGTATGTTGCTCTGTACTTGTTTGCTTGTTTATCTCTGGTCACCTGCTTTTTTATAGCACTTCCTCTGTGCCATACAAAGCCCTTGCTTTTGCATAGTTCACTTTATTTAGTCTTCTAGTCGTTGTCCAGTTTTTTATTCCAACCTAATACATGCTGTAGGCAGAGGACATGATGTCTCATGAACTTGTAATAATTCAAAACAGCTTTATCTTAAACTGTAAATGCCTTGTGATCATTACTGTTAGTATAAATTAATTGATTTCATGTTTAGGTATGCTTCATGAATGTGAAAACCTGATATTTAGCATCATCTTCACTAAATACAATCTTGACCAAGTAAGTAAGAGATAAACCTTCTACAGCACATATTTTGTTTGTTAGTATTCATCCATTTGGGGAGGCCAGGGTGGGAGGATCACTTGAGGCCAGGAGTTTGAGACCAGACTGAGCAAGAGCAAGACCCTGTCTCTACTAAAAATAGGGGGGAAAAAATTAGCCAGGTGTGGTGGTTTGCACCTGTAGTCACAGCTGCTTGGGAGGCTGAGACAGGAGGATTGCTTAAGCCCAGGAATTTGAGGTTGCAGGGATCTGTGATGACATCAATGCACTCTAGCCTGGGCAGCAGAGCAAGACTCTGTCTTATACACACACACATACACACACGCATACAAAATTTATCATTTGGTTTTTGTTATTTAGTGTTTTAATATAAATAGTACATTTACAGAGTTTGAAGGTCAAAAGAATGTAAAAAGGTTTATGCAGAGAAGTCTTATTCCCACCATGTTGGTGTGTTCTATATTGTGCCTTGTCTCCCCCTACCAGTTAACTGTATTATTTCTTGGTTTTTATTTATCCTTCCAGGGTTTCTTTTTCTTTCTTTCTTTTTTTTTTTTTTTTTTTTGAGACAGAGTCTCACTCTGTAACCCAGGCTAGAGTGTAGTGACAACATCATAACTCATTGCAACCTCAAACTCCTGGGCTCAAGCAATCCTCCTGCTTCAGCCTCTGTGGGACTACAGGCACCCCACCCAGCTAATTTTTCTACTTTTTGTAGAGATGGGTCTCACTGTGTTGTTCAGGTTGGTCTCAAACTCCTGGCCTCAAGTGATTCTCCTGCCTTGGCCTCCCAAAGTGCTGAGATTACAGATGTGACCTATCGTGCCTGGCTTCCTTCCAGGGTTTCTTTAAAGACAAATTTATGAGTTCTTATTTTCCACCTTTTCTTAATAAAAAATAGCATACTATATATATTATTCTGCACTTTTAAACCAGTTCTTAACCAGGATAAACTTTTAAGGGGTTAATAAACATACTCCCCCAAAGTTTTTTCTTTATTTCAGCATATTATAGGGGTACAGATTTTAAGGTTTCAAAAAATGCCCTTTTAAATAACATTTTATATGTATCCATCCTAATGTTCATCAGATTTTCAAAGTCATCTGGGACACAAAAAGGTTAAGAACCGTTATTCTAAAAAAAAAAAAAGAACCATTATTCTAGAAGAGTTTATAGATTATATACCAAATGCCTAAATTTATTTAATATAACAAACTGTGAATGTAGTAAAAGATAAGATTAGGAAAAACTGCCATATATAGAAAAATGTATCTGATATAATATATATTTAATGAATTTAATGCTATTTTCTGCTTTAATTCTTTTATAGTTTGAAATGCTAGGAAGAGGAAACATTTGTGGTTAATTCATTAAGAGATTACCAAATTAAATACTAGTGTGTATTAGAATTTGAGGACAATATTTTATTTCCATAGGCCTCTGTTGTATCAAATATAAGTGAGGAAATTGTTAATAGTTGTTATAACTTGAATAAGTGGATTAATTTGAGTTATAGGAAATACTTTGTAGAGGACAGTTTTTTTTACATAAATAAACATTTTTATGACAAGCTGAAAGCTTGATTTGGGTTTGTCCCTTGGGAGAAAATTGCACCCTACCCTGAACAATGGAAATATTGGATGAGAAAATACATGTAATATCAAAAAAAGATCTGAGCAAGGATTTAGAATTCTGTGGATACTGATAACCTGTGTTCTCAACATGTGGTCTCATTGTACTTTTATATATATTCTCCATGTATATATTTAATATGATGTTGCTGCATTAAAAATTCACCAGTTATAAATTAAGCAAACTTTTGAAAACTAAGTGAACATTTAGAGAGTCTAAACGTTTTTATTCTCTGAAAAACTAATACCTATTGTCATTTAATGTCTATTAAAACATCTTGGTGAAGTGTTATGCTCACAAAGTTTCTAATTTTCCAATTGTTGCCCTTTTTGGGTTTCTTTTTCTTTCCTTTTTGAGGAGAAGAAAAGAGGAGTTTATTAATTTGCTGGCAAATGAGGAGGTTGCAGACTCCTATCTTGAAGTACTAACATCCTGCTGTATTGGTTTTTTCTTTGTTTGTTTGTTTTTTGAGACAGAGTCTCACTCTGTTGCCCTGGCTAGAGTGCCGTGGCCTCAGCCTAGCTCACAGCGACCTCAAACTCCTGGGCTCAAGCAACCCTTTTGCCTCAGCCTCTTGAGTAGCTGGGACTACAGGCATGCACAACCATGCCTGGCTAATTATATATATATATATATATATATTTTTTTTTTAGTTGGCCAATTAATTTAATTTTATTTATTTATTTGAGACAGAGTCTCACCCTGTTGCCTGGGCTAGAGTGCCATGGCATCAGCCTAGCTCATAGCAACCTCAAACTCCTGGGCTCAAGCTATCCTACTGCCTCAGCCTCCCGAGTAGCTGGGACTACAGGCATGTGCCGCCAGGCCCAGCTAACTTTTTATATATATTTTTAGTTGTCTGACTAATTCTTTCTATTTTTAGTAGAGATGGGGTCTTGCTCTTGCTCTTGCTCAAGCTGGTCTCAAACTCCTGACCTCGAGCAATCTGCCCGCCTCGGCCTCCCAGAGTGCTAGGATTACAGGTGTGAGCCACCACTCCTGGCCCCTTTTTGGGTTTCTTACCAGTAGAAAGTTATGCTCCTGAATTTATGTCCTGAGAAAAGAATATACTTGTAGGAGCTTACATTAAAAAAATGAAGCTTTTTAAAAGCATAAGCATTCAAAACAAATATCAGATAGATTAGGTTTCACTTACTCATTTTTCTTATCTAAACCTTTTTAAAACAACTTTTCATGTTTCTAGACTATGAATGATAAGTTGTTATATTTTATAGCCTGACATCTTTCTAAGTAAAGCACTCTGATTGATTTTCTGTTGACATCATCGATCCTCACTAGCCTAGTATATAGAAAATCCTTAAATTCACTCCAAATTTCAGATATGCCAGTAAATAGGGGAGATTAAAGTATAGTTTTACACCTCTTGATTAGAAACAAAAATTACTTGCTTAATGGTAGTTAATGTCATTGGCCCTAAAAAAAGAAAAAATACCTATTAATATAATGGGTTATAATAAATCATGCAGGTATAAAATTATTTTGTGATAGATAGTGTGAAAGCTTTTATTAGGTTGAAATTTTTGGCTGATTTCATGTGCAGAGTTGTTTGTAGTGAGTATAATATCACAAGCCTGTCAAGAATTTGTTCTGTATAAGCTGAAAAACAGATCTTCATGGGAATACAGGTGGAGCATACCAAATCTGAAAATCCCAAATGCTCCAAAATCTGAAACTTTCTGAGTACTGACATAATGTTCAAAGGAAATGCTCACTGGAGCATTTTGGATTTCAGATTTATGGATTAGGGAAGCTCAACTGGCGTGACGCAAATATTTCCAAAATCTGAAAAAATCTGAAATCCGAAACACTTCTGGTGCCCAGCAATTCAGATAAGAGTACTCAATCTGTATCTGTTTTCTAGGGGAAACACAAACAGGAGGATTCTTCTCTTATTTTGAAATTTAGTCCATGTGAGGATTCATTCTTTTAAAAGAATTTTTAGAGACATGAGGGCATATTGAAGATTGGGAACACCTTCAAGAAATGTTCACACCATATAGTAGGAGGCCTGGGGTCAGTCTGTGGAGCCAGAAGATAATTATATTTTCCTTAGCTATTACTTTTTGCTCTGTTTCTTTTTTCCTTCTTGTTTTAATCCACCACTAAGAGTAATAATGTTCTGTTTTCTTAATTGAGGTATATCTTCGTTTGGGGCTTCCTCATTATACCTTAATCTGTTTTGGTAATCAGGTTAATGTCTGTGTAAAATATTTTTACTTAGCATTTTCATTCCTTTCTCTAGCAAATACTAGCTGTGGGCTGCCTCTAAAAATGCTACGGAAGACGCCTATCTATACCTGTGGCACGTACCTGGTGATGCTGGTGCCACCTCCAGGGGGATCAGGCAGCTCCGCCACCCGCTCTCTTTTTGGTGGAACAAGTGGTTTGTCATCTTTAAAAAGTAAGTGAATTTTACTGGTGGCACTATTCCCAATTTATCTCAAACTCTGAAATGTAAGGCTGTCCTGTTAATTATTTTAAACTGGCTTTCTTAAATAGTTGTTTGCAATAGCTCTCTTATAACATCAAAAATAATTATCAATAGTTATAGGCTAGGAGGATTTAAAAATAGAATTTTTTTGTAGTTACATAATATATACTTTTGAAAACTGTCATCCTGTAAAATTACTAGAAATAATAGTTCAGCAAGGTTTTAGGGAAGAAATGATCTTTTGCCAGATTACTTACTGATGACATGGCAAGAGCTCTACTCACTATGATAGAATTCCAAAGCTATTAAAATAAGTATGTAAAACACACCTCCATTTTAGGACACACAAAATGTTAAGCAAAAAAAGTAGAGAAGAAAATAAATGTAAAATTGTATTACTGTTTTTAAATGTACATATATTTTTATAAGGGAGCACAATATAGCAATTAAAGCAATGAGATTGTGGCTTCAGAGTGGCTACATAAAAAAAAAAAATGAAAAATAAAAAAATTAGTTCTTGTCCTGTGTAAAAAAAAAAAAATAAAAAAAAAATGAAAAATAAAAAAAAAACCAGAGTGGCTACATAGTTAAGTGGATGGAAGTTAAGTTAAATGGAATAAAATACAGAACCAAAAAAAATTCCTTTTCTATTACCATTTGCTAACTTTACTACCTTAGGGATATCATTTAACCCCTCTCAGACTCAGTTTTCCCAATTGTAGAAAATAAAAGGATAATAGCATCTCACATCATTGTTTGATGATCAAATGCAATAAAATATGTTAGAATATTTCTAAAGTACACACACAAAACAAAATGTTCTTTTTGTATATGGCAACAATTTTTTTGCATTTTTTTTCTTGGAATTTAAGCATATAAAATGTTTTAGAATCAGTTTACTTATTTTAATTCCCCAATATTTTATATTCTGTCCTCTTAAAATTATTTTCTTACAGTAATTCCATTAAAGGATTTTATTTCATATTTAGATTTTTAAAAAGCATTTCTTACTCTAACCAAAGCCTACAGATATAAATATGATCTTAGCAGTCTAAACTAAATCATGTATATAATATCAGCTTAATCTTAGGCCATTTCAAGTAGTTGCATGTGCTCAGAATTTAGATATTCATAACAACTCCAAACTCTTTTGCCTTTAAAATCAAATTGGTTGGACTTTTTTTCAACAGCTTGTTTTCTCTAACAGTGCATGTGACCAGGCTTTCTCCTTTAACCCCTAGGGCAGAGTAAATCGTGCAAATTTACTTTAGCCTTTTGTAAAAATTTAAAAAATATATTGAGCTATAACTTATATCATAAAATTCACCACTTTAAATACAATTCAGGCTGGGTGCAGTGTCTTAGTCCTATAATTACAGGGCTTTGGGAGGCAGAGGTGGGAGGATCACTTGAGCCCCAGAGTTTGAGGTGGCACTGAGCTGTGATTGTATCACTGCACTCCAGCCAGGGCAACAGTAAGACTTTCTCTAATAAAAGAAAAAAAGTAAATCAGTAATTTTTAGTATATTCACAGAGTTCTGCAGTCGTTACCACTATCTACCTGTCACCCCAAAAGGAAATTCCATACCCATTAGCAGTTGCTCTCCCTACGCCCCAACCGCTGGCATCCACCAGTCTACCTTGTGTTCTATGGATTTACCTATTCTGGACTTTTTATGTAAATGGAATTATATACTATATGGCCCTTCATGACTGGCTTTTTTTAGTTAATATAATGTTTTCAAGGTTAATCTATGTTGTAGCATGAATCAGTACTTTATTCCTTTTTATAGTTGAATCATGTTTCATTATATGAATGATGCCCCATTTCGTTTATCCATTCATCAGTTGATGGATGTTTGAGTTGTTTCTACTTTTTGCTATTTTGAATAATGATGCTACAAACATTAGTATATAAGTTTTTGTGTTGATATTTTTTTCATTTCTCTTGGGTAGAATTGCTGGGTCATTATGGAAACTGTATGTTTACCCTTTGGAGGAACCTCCAAAGTAGCTGTATCATTTTACATTCTCATCACCAGTGTATAATGGTTCCAGCTTTTCTACATCTTCATCAACATTTGTTATTTTCATTTTTTTTTATTATAGCCATCCTTGTGGATATGAAGTAGTTTTTTTTGTTTGTTTGTTTGTTTGTTTGTTTGTTTTTTGAGACAGAGTCTCGCTTTGTTGTCCAGGCTAGAGTGAGTGCCGTGGCGTCAGCCTAGCTCACAGCAACCTCAAACTCCTGGGCTTGAGTGATCCTTCTGCCTCAGCCTCCCGAGTAGCTGGGACTACAGGCATGTGCCACCATGCTCGGCTAATTTTTTTTATATATATATATCAGTTGGCCAATTAATTTCTTTCTATTTATAGTAGAGACGGGGTCTCGCTCTTGCTCAGGCTGGTTTTGAACTCCTGACCTTGAGCAATCCACCCGCCTCGGCCTCCCAAGAGCTAGGATTACAGGCGTGAGCCACAGCGCCCGGCCTGAAGTAGTTTTGATTTGCATTTCCATAATGACTAATGACGCTGAACATCTTTTTGTGTGCTTATTGGCCATTTGTATATCTTCTTAGAGGAATATCTATTCAAATCTTTTGTCCATTTTTAAAATCGGGTTATTTATCTTTTTATTGACTGTTAGTCTTATTAAACTTTTCTTTTTTTTTTTTTTTTTTTTTTGAGACAGAGTCTCACTTTGTTGCCCAGGCTAGAGTGAGTGCCGTGGCGTCAGCCTAGCTCACAGCAACCTCAAACTCCTGGGCTCAAGTAATCCTTCTGCCTCAGCCTCCCAAGTAGCTGGGACTACAGGCATGCGCCACCATGCCCAGTTAATTTTTTTTTCTATATATATTAGCCAATTAATTTCTTTCTATTTATAGTAGAGACGAGGTCTCGCTCTTGCTCAGGCTGGTTTCGAACTCCCGACCTCGAGCGATCTGCCCGCCTCGGCCTCCCAGAGTGCTAGGATTACAGGCGTGAGCCACCGCGCCCGGCCTAAACTTTTCTTTAGTCTCCTTGGCATGGCTTTTTCGCTCAGTTGAGATTGACCCCATTTGATTAAAGCAGGTCTTCATGGTGTCACTCTTTCATGAGGATGTAGCTTACGAAGTGATTCTGTTTTAGCCCAGCAAATCAGTAAATGCTTAGATTCCCTCTGTGTCCTGTTGCACATTGGTCACTGTGGGGGCTGCTCAGTAAGTGGAAGAATTGGTCCTTGCCGTTAGGAGCTCATAGTCTAGTTTGGAGAAATGATGTAGATGTATGAGATGAGAAACGATAGACGATGCTGTGTCCCTGCTGGGACCACGTGGAACAGAGGTGCATGCCGTGGAATCCAAGACAGGCTCACTGTGGAGTGGAGTAGGAAGGAGAGACTTGATGAGGTCTTAGGGTTTAAGCTGTGAAAAATGGATATTATTTATATAAGTTGTCAAGTGGGGGAAAGGTATATGTATGGTAAGCACCATGAAAAAGATATTCTGAGAAGATCATTTTGTTGGTGTTTAGGATGGAACAGTAAAAAATAGAGAAGAAAGAGTATAATGTAGGTCATAACTCGAGGCAGGCATAATAGGATCTGAACTACTAGGGTGGTGGGAATAAGAAAAAGAAAAACTCAAGAGACACAGTATGGTGTTACACATATTGGAGCTGTATAATTTCCTTCTTTAATTTGTTAAAATGTTGTATTAAAAATTGTCAACATTAATTTTCTTTTTTTTTTTTTGAGACAGAGCCAGAGTCTCGCTCTGTCACCCTGGCTATAGTATAGTGGCATCATCATAGCTCAATTCAACCTCAAACTCCTGGGCTCAAGTGATCCTCCTGCCTCAGCCTCCCAAGTAGCTGGGACTACAGGTGTACTCCACTGCACCTGGCTAATTTTTCTATTTTTAGTAGAGCTTTAGGGTTGAGCTGTTGTTTAGGCTGGTCTCAAACTCCTGACCTCAAGCGATCCTCCCACCTCAGCCTCCCAGAGTGCTAGGATTATAGGTCTGAGCCACCACACCTGGCCTGTAAAGTATTTCATATAAACGTTGTTACCTTGTGGTGTTAATAATCATAACCCTTTTTGCAGATACCCTTTTGGTAATCTATATAGAAAAAACTTTCTTGCAAAAGTTGCCATATTAAAAACACTCTCAAAAGTGGTTCAGTATTAAATTTAGGAAGATATTTTGGTGACAGTTCCTTCTGTGGTCTTACTCAAGTATTCTTCATCTCCTCATTGTTACTACCACCAACAAAAACAACAACAATAAAAACCCAACAGATAAGGGTGCGATTTTTATAAAAGTCTTGTTAAAAGCCTAAAATGTAAACTTTGAAAAATAATCTTCAGGCTCACTAAACAGCTTAATCTTTGTTTCTTAAGTCCTAGCCTCCAGCTTGGTGTATAATATTTCAGATGGTCAGTTTACAAGTCGTGCGGATCTCATAGATGCTGCAGGAAGCTCACTGGGGCGTGGTGCTCTTGTACCAGGATTGGGTAAGAAATACATGCACACATTTCCTGGGAACATTTAAAGTTTTAGGAACTTTCTTTTGAAAAATCTTTCCAATTCCCTGTGGTATTCTAGTTCCCTGAAAAGAAATAATTTTTTTATAGTATTATTTGATTTGCGGAATCAGTACAAGAAATTGCCACATGTAAAATTCTTCTAAATAAATTGCTGTTGAAGATACTGTCCATTAGGTTGGGTGATGATGCTGTTAACAAATTCTCAAAGCTCATCCCTTAAAAAGGTTGATTTCCTGTGAGGAATTGGTATACTTGTTAGAAAATGAACATTATGTGGCATATTGGATTTTTCTCTTTGCCCTGGCTACTGGGAAGCTTGTATCAAAATTTGGGCTCAGTTACTAGGGCTTTTTATTGTGAATGTTAACTGGTCCTGTTGTACCTGTTTTTAATGTAAGCCACTTAAATCCTTTTTAAAGTAGGTCACATATAAATCGGTTACTAAGGCATACCTATTTTGTGAGGTTTATTCCTTCTCATGTAGGAGTCAAGCAAAATTAAAAATTAAATCCTGGCTTCTTGCTGAGTCTCAACCTAGTGCTTTGCCCAGTAACTCAATGGGAGTAGGGATGGGGATTGTCAACATTAGAGGAGTGCTTGCCCCAACACTCTTCGACAGTGCCTAGGAGAAACATGTATGCAGGCAGATGGTGACATGACAGTTGAATAGTGTGCTCTTTTTGCAGGTGCCTGTTATGATACAGTGAACAACATGCTGTGGACGTGCTCGAATGACTATATCGATCAGTGGTGTAACCCTGGGAACCAAGCCTTCCATTATGTCTGCCAGAGACTGGGAGTCAGCCACATTATCACTGAGCCCAAAGGTGAGGTGCAGTCATGGTCTGGCAGGAAGAGATTTTCCCCCTGAAATGTGGGAGTACACGGCAGCATTAGTAGGTGTGGACATAGACCAACACCAAAATGTGTCACCAGCCTTCCCTCTTTGAACTAAGAAACCCCAAATCCTTTGTTATCTATAACCTGAAAGATTGGTTCATAATTATGTAAAGAAGTATGTAAGTAGGCCGGGCGCGATGGCTCACGCCTGTAATCCTATCTCTCTGGGAGGCCAAGGTGGGCAGATTGCTTGAGGTCAGGAGTTCGAAACCAGCCTGAGCAAGAGCGAGACCCGTCTCTACTATAAATAGAAAGAAATTAATTGGCCAACTAATATATATAGAAAAAAATTAGCCTGGCGTGGTGGCGCATGCCTGTAGTCCCAGCTACTTGGGAGGCTGAGGCAGGAGGATTGCTTGAGCCCAGGAGTTTGAGGTTGCTGTGAGCGAGGCTGACACTACGGCACTCACTCTAGCCTGGGCAACAAAGTGAGACTCTGTCTCAAAAAAAAAAAAAAGAAGTATATAAATAAATAGAGCTTTTGAGGTGGCCCATAGACTTTTATAAAGGAAAATTGTTATGTCCCTCTTGAAATGGTCAAAACTATGGTGTAAAAATCTGTTATTTGGGCTGGGCGCGGTGGCTCACGCCTGTAATCCTAGTTCTCTGGGAGGCCAACGTGAGCAGATTGCTCAAGGTCAGGAGTTTGAGACCAGCCTGAGCAAGAGCGAGACCCCGTCGCTACTGAAAATAGAAAGAAATTAATTGGCCAACTAAAAATATATAGAAAAAATTAGCCGGGCATGGTGGCGCATGCCTGTAGTTTCAACTACTCGGGAGGCTGAGGCAGGAGGATTGCTTGAGCCCAGGAGTTTGAGGTTGCTGTGAGCAAGGCTGATGCCACAGCACTTTCGCCAGGGCAACAGAGTGAGACTCTGTCTTTAAAAAAAAAAAAAAAATTGATTATTTGTATTCAGCATGGGATTATATGCTGTTACAGTGTTTTACATTGATAATGACTTATTTGTATATAAGTTAGAAGAGTTACCAGTGAAGGGCCTTTGTTTTTTTGTTTGTTTTTTTTGAGACAGAGTCTCACTTTGTTGCCCAGGCTAGAGTGAGTACCATGGCGTCAGCCTAGCTCACAACAACCTCAAACTCCTGGGCTCAAGCAATCCTGCTGCCTCAGCCCTCTCGAGTAGCTGGGACTACAGGCATGCACCACCATGCCTGGCTAATTTTTTCTATATATATTAGTTGGCCAATTAATTTCTTTCTATTTACAGTAGAGACGGGGTCTCGCTCTTGCTCAGGCTGGTTTCAAACTCCTGACCTCAAGTGATCTGCCTGCCTCGGCCTCCCAGAGTGCTAGGATTACAGGCGTGAGCCACTGTGCCCGGCCTGTATTTTTTAATATTAGTATGAACATTCTGAATATTAAGTTAATATGAAATTAATTAAAATCTTGTCTTTAAAGTCAATTATGTTGATGTGGAGGAGTGAATCACCCAGCAAGTCCTCTCCCCATAAAGCAATACTAAAACAGAAAAAATTAGCAAAAACAACTATTTGCAGGCTCGGGAAATTGGCCAAAGGCATGCACCAAAATGAGAATGGTTTTTGCTAAAGAGAAACACTGAACTTTGGGGAAGAAGTAGAAGTCTATGGTGTTCCTAGCTGGGGCTGTGCCTATCCCCAGGCGCTTCAAGCTTGGTCAGCACAGTTTTCCCAGGGTGGGGAAGATTGTTAGAAGCAGCATCTTTGCTGCCAGAAGGGACTGACTTGATTGGGAACAGAGCATGGAAAGACCTTATGCCCAGCAGCATTGTCAGTTACAGAGGTTATCTTGGTGGCAAACACATGACGCAGACCTGTGGTTTAGCTGCCTGAGACGTGGCCCTGGTGGAGCCAGCAGCGGACCAGCAGACTAGCTAGAAGTTTAATAGTGAGATCTGATAGTGAGAAAGCTCTAGGCACCTTGATAAGCTCTCCACACACCTATACAGAAGAGGCCTGTTCACACATCTCTGGCTACACGTGGGCCTACATACATATGCAGAGTTGTGAGAGGGCCCAAACAGAAAGTAAAAACTAGGGCAGAGCTCAAAAGTACCCAAACTTTGGTGTGCTTCCCCTAAAACACACAGACCATCCAGGGTGTAAGTGTTATTGCTCAAGTGTTATTGCTCAAGGTCTGACTAATCATTGGTTGACAACATGAAGGAATACAGACAAGGGTGACCAGGTGGCCCTAGGAAGCCAGGTTTAGAAATAGAAACAAGAACAATAAAAATAAATGAAAGAAAGGAACAAGGATTTGAAAAAATAAATAAGCAGAGAAATCAGTAACCACGCAATGCAGGGGATACTGGATGTTGAGCTGATGAAGTCAGATGAAGACTTTAAAGCAGCCATTATACATATGTTTAAAGAACTAAAAGAATTCAAGCTTTAAAGATTAAAGGAAAGTATGATGACTATGACTAAACAGAGAATTTCAGTAAAGAATTTAAAAAAACAAAGAACCAGATGGAAATTGTGGATTTGAAAAGCATAATAACTGAAAAGAAAATGTCAGTAGAGTGGCTCAGCAGCAGATTTCAGTTGGTGGAAGAAATAATCAGCAAACATGGCACAGATAGATAGAGTTAACCTATAGATAGATAGAGTTAACCTATAGATAGATAGAGTTAACCTATAGATAGATAGAGTTAACCTGTAGATAGATAGAGTTAACCTGTAGATAGATAGAGTTAACCTATAGATAGATAGAGTTAACCTACCTGAAGAACAGAAAAGGGCCCTTGAGGAGTACTGGTCAGGCATTTGTAGAATGTCCTTCCATTTGACTTCATCTGATTTTTTACTCATGATTAAACTGAGGTTATGGATTTTGGGGAAGAATACCAGAGAAGTGATGTCTGTTTCACATTATATCATATTCCATGGTACATAATATCAACATGATTTATTACTAGGGACATTTAAAATTGATCACTTGGAGCCAGTAACGGTGGCTCATGCCTGTAGTACTTTGGGAGGCTGAGGTGGGAAGATTGCTTGAGACCAAGAGTTCAAGAGCAGCCTAAGCAAGAGCAAGACCTCGTCTTTACCAAAAAAAAAAAAAAAAAAAGGAAAAAGTCAGCCTGGCACAGTGGTGCATGCCTGTAGTCCCAGCTACTCGGGAGGCTGAGGCAGTAGGATCGCTTGAGCCCAGGAATTTGAGGTTGCTGTGAGCTATGATGACGCCACTGCAATCTAGTCCAGGCAACACAGCGAGATCCTGTCTCAAAAAAAAAAAAAAAAAATGTTCACTTGGTTTAAATGTTGTCTACCAGCTTTCTCTACTATAATGTTGCCACTTTTCCCTTTTCATAATCTATTTGTTAGAAGCAAGTCATTAAGTCTAGACCACACTCAAGGGAACGGGTCTTAATCTCTAACTCCTGAAAGGAAGACTATTAGAGAATTTATAGATATCTATGTTAATTACCAACAGTAATTAATAAATTTTGGGGGGAGTGATACTTTAAGGCTACATAACTATTCCTATATTCTGTTTGTTCTTGAGTTAGTTTTGGTTATTTGTGCCTTTCTAGAAATTTGTGCATTTCATCTAGGTTTGCTTATTTATTGACATAAAGTTGCTCGTAGTATTTCCTTATAATTATTTTAATATCTATAGGGTCAGTAATAATTTCTCTGCTTTTATTCTTGATTTTGTTATTTATATAAATTTGCTAAAAATTATTGAATTGTGTACTTAGAGTGGGTGAGTTTCATGGCATGTAAATTATACCTTGGTAAAGCTGGAGAAAAAACAACCAGCAAAAAGAAGAAAAGAAAGTCAACTATATATATAATAGTGATTCCCACACCCCTTGCCTGAACCGTAGACTTAGGTATTTACCTCCACTTGGTTATCCAGAATGCATTTTCAACCTAAACAAACTTTCTGTGTCTCTTCTTCTCCAAATTTGTATCTATTTCAGTATATGAATCCCCATTCTTTCATATACACAGACTGAGAGATTTGAGTTATCTTTGACTCTTTCTCTCACACCCCACATCCAAGTGGATGTCAGCAAATCCTATATTTCCCACCAACTGTGCTGCTACTGCTCTAGTCTGAGCCATCATTGTCTTCACCTGCATTATTGTAGCAGCTCACTCATGGATCTTTCTTCCTGACAATTGCCACTGAGCAGCCAAGGAGTCTTTTGCAATCTTAGGATGGATTTTTTTTTTTTTTTTTTTTTGAGACAGAGTCTCACTCTGTTGCCCTGGCTAGAGTGCCATGGCGTCAGCCTAGCTCACAGCAACCTCAAACTCCTGGGCTCAAGAGATCCTTCAAACTCAGCCTCCCCAGTAGCTGGGACTACAGGCACGTGCCACCATGCCCGGCTAATTTTTTCTGTTTTTACTTGTTTGGCTAATTTCTTTCTATTTATAGTAGAGACAATGTTTTGCTCTTGCTCAGGCTGGTCTCGAACTCCTGAACTCAAGCAATCCTCCCACCTCGGCCTCCCAGAGTGCTAGGATTACAGGCGTGAGCCACCACGCCCAGCCTGAGGATGGATCTCTTACTCCTCTGCTCAGATATCTCTACTAGCTCCCCATGGAATGCAAAATAAAAAATTGACACTCTCCTTTATTTCAGTAGGTCCCAAAGCTGGTTTTCAAAAAGTCTTTGATCAAGATGAATAGTACTCACCTGAATTCCCCTGTGATAAGGCTAAAGACCCACCAGTCTGGCCTGGGGGTTAATACACAATCAAAAAGTTTCATTTTGGCCAAGTCCCCTTTCTCTTCAGTTTTCTTTGAGTCCTGTCTTCGTAGTTCCCAGTGCCCACAACCCTTTGTAACTCTAAGGTCCCCCGCCCAGGCCTCCTTCTCCAAGATTACCTATTTTCCCATTTCTTTCAGGCAGTTCATTAAGCTAGTTTTAAGGGAAAAAAGCATTTTTTTTAATACTTTGTCTATTTGGATTATTTTCACCTCTGTTGCCTGAATACCTGTAACCGCTCATGAAATATGTGTATTGTTATTTAAGAGGATGCTTGTCAACTATCACAAGTTTAATTGATGGATGTCTAGGCTGTGATGACTAAATGAGATTAAAATGTTGAGGTACTGTGGGTAGAGAGATTTATGGACAGGGGGATTCTATCATGGAGCAGCCATACAAGATGGAGAGATTTTACTAGAATGGTGATCAGCATGAACTGTGGGCTGAGATGGCCTGAAATCAAATCCCAGCTCTGCTACTTCTTAGCTGTGTGACCCAGGGCAAGTTATTTAACCACTCTGACACTCTTGGTTTATTGCCCTGCAAAGCAGGTTTAGAACCACCACGTAGAGTAAAGCCTCTAAAGCATTTAGCCCGTTGTTCAGCATATAGGATGAGCTCAGTAAGTGGGAGCCACTTGTGTTCTAAACAAATGAACTCCCCAGATTTTCACCCCAGCACCAGTGGCAGGGAGGAGGGTTCTTCAGCAGCAGCAAAAGAGACTGTTGCCAAGATATTCTCTCCTAGTGTGTGTGTGCCAGCCTGTTGTGAGTCAGAGGTCTGTTCCTCCAGGACCACCCATAGGGACATCTTTCCTCACTGATTTCCTTTTCATCTTCTAGAAGAGGCTATAACCACGAATGAGGTTATAAACCAATTACTGCACCACGTTGGTGCGATGTGCATACACCAACTCAATCTTCTTGCTACCAACCCCAATCTTCCAATCACAAGTGTCTTGGGCAAGCAGCATCCGATTGAAGCACACCATCTTAGCAGTATTTGTGACATTATGGAGAAGGCCATGGTCAACGGAGATACCTGTATTATACGCTGCATCCTCGTTGTCTTTCAGGTAAATACACTGTTTTGAGATAAATAAGATGACAGAGACAAAGAAACACAAACCTCGGCTTTGGCCAGCTAATTTGTACAAGAAAAATCTAATGGCATTCTTGTTTCACATCTTAACCACATTTTAATCCTATAATTAGTATTATCATATTCATTGCACTGCAGATAATGGAATATTACTGTACATTGCTCATTGCAATTAATATATGCCAAATATTTACTATAATTATACCATTATACAATAGAAGAGATTGTGGTTAAAAAATCCACCTGGTTATTTATCCACCGAATATCTACCGTGTACTTTTTTCATAGGGATAATTTTATCCCCAGCAGAATTAGCATTTTCAGATATACTCCTTATGTTTCTGTAGGTGGTGTTTAAATTTTTCTTCAGCCCACAAACTGAAAGGAATCGAGACATCATTCGACGGTCAGGATTGCTGCTTTGGCAGTTGTTGATGGCACCAAAAGATCAGATTTGCCCTGAAATTCAGAAGGAAGTCTGCCTTGCCATCAGGTAAGCAGCAGGTGATTTTGGTAGTGCTCTCTGCAAAATGATTCTCCTTCAAAGCGTGGGAATCTTCCCTGCCAGCTGCTAGCGTGGATGTCTGTCACCCTCTCCCACAGTCCCCATGCACTGGGGATAATTGGGATAATTTAACTGGAATGGGCTTTGGAGCCCCACCCTCAGAGGACCGAAGCCAACTGTGTACCTACATTTCCTCATCTCACCTTTTGAATCTTAAAAAAACAAAACAAAAACCCTTTTAAGGAGATATTTTGATCGTTTACAAGCTGATCTTCTCATTTGGCAGAGAGTGTGGCAGGGTGGTTAAGAACCAGGTTTTGGTAATAGGCAGATCTGAGTTCTAATCTTTGCCACTTACTAGCCATGACCTTCGTTTGAGACCTCCATTTCCTCAGCTGTGAGAAGGGTGTAAAAACAGCACCTGGGCCGGGCGAGGTGGCTCACACCTGTAATCCTAGCACTCTGGGAGGCCGAGGCGGGCGAATTGCTTGAGGTCAGGAGTTCGAAACCAGCCTGAGCAAGGGTGAGACCCCCCGTCTCTACTATAAATAGAAAGAAATTAATTGACCAACTAATATATATAGAAAAAATTAGCCAGGCATGGTGGCGCATGCCTGTAGTCCCAGCTACTCGGGAGGCTGAGGCAACAGGATTGCTTGAGCCCAGGAGTTTGAGGTTGCTGTGAGCTAGGCTGATGCCAGAGCACTCTCTAGCCTGGGCAACAAAGCGAGACTCTGTCAAAAAAAAAACCAAACCAAAACAAAACAAAAAAAAACAGCACCTGTGTTGTGGGTTTGCGAGGTTTGCCCAAGGCAGGGCTTGATGCAAAGTGAGTGAGTGTTCAACAATGTTAGCCTTTATCAATCTGCTAAAACCTTCTTAGACATGAGGCCATTTTCAATTTATCATCAATTTTTTTTTTTAGTTCAGTGAACTTTTATCCAGGAATATAGCCTTAATGTGACCAAGTATAATTTAGTGACCAAAAGAGAACTGAGTGGTTAGTCTGAAAGAACCATGTGACAGGGGTTAGCATAGATGACAGAATTATTTTTCCTTCCACAAATAGAGTATGCTTTGGATCTCTCTCTGTTGAGCATTAAGGTAATGATTAAAATCTGGTGCCCTGATTTCTTGGTGAAAGGAAAATAAAAAACAAACGAAAAAACTGGTGCCATGAGGCAACTTCTAGGGACACGGGTATAGTCACTATCTTGATTGTGGTGATGGTTTCATAGGTATATACGTATGTCAGACTTATCAAATTATATAAGTTAAATATGTGCACTTTATTGTATGTCAAATCTCAATAAAAAATAAAAGAAAAAATTCTGATACTCTTTCCAATACTATTTATTCTTCCTGCCCTTTTGGTAAAGCTGAGAATTAGAAATTCCTTCTCTCAAGTGAATTTGGTGGGGAGGAAGCACAATCTGTTTATATATAGGCTTGACAACATTGACTTTTTTCATAGCTTACCAATTCTTTTACCATTTTAATTCCTAAGAGGAGGAGGAGATGGATGCCATTTACCATGGAAGTGACTGAACTGGATCATGACAGTGAATTTAGGTTCATATGGCTTTTTAGTAATAAAACTTCAGAGTTTTATGTAATCAAACTGGCATCTTTAATAAAAATGAAATTTAAATATTTAGAGTTTGGATTTTCTGGGACATTGGCTTAAAAACTTTCTGACTTTTCTGTCATTTCAGCTCTGGTTTAAATATCTTGTACCCAGGTGAAACTGAAATCAATAACTTACTTAAGCTGGTCTTAACAGAAGGTGAGAGTTATCCTTTAATTATCCTTGAACAACCATCCTTTTTTTGTCCCTAAGGAAACAACTAGATATTAAGATAATCGATACTTTCTTCTTCATGTCTGTTAGCATATTTTAAAAATGTATCTGCATATATGCCAACACTTAAATCAAATTGAAAGCAGAAACTATGGGTTTTATATGTATCTTTAAGCTTTATAAACCTCTGTCTCCACTGCTTACCATAATGTATGGGACTATCGATGTTTAAGAAATGTTTTAAAATAATGACTTCTTGGTGATTTCTAAGCCAGTTTTTCCCACACATTAAAGCCTAACTTTTTAAGTTAGACTAAACAACAACAAAAGATACTGTGTTAAAAACAGTCTACATTTAAAAGCAACATTACTTTAAGGATTTATAAGTCACACTTTATATCAAGAAGGTAATTATACTTTGATCACAATTTGGGTTCAAAAAGTTTGATTGGTTATACAGTAGTTTTTGCTGCTGTAGTTTGTGCAAGTCCAGTTCCATATGCCTGCCCCTAGATTGTCAGCAATCTACTTGATTAACAACTTTTTTGGCTGGGCATGGTGGCTCATGCCTATAATTACAACACTTTGGGAGATCAAAGCAGGAAGATCACTTGAAGCCAAGAGTTCAAGACCAGCCTGGGCAAAACAGTGAGACCCTTATCTCAAAAAAAAAAAAAAAGAAGAAGAAGAAGAAGAAAAATTACCTGGCACGCCTGCAGTCCTAGCTACTCAGGAGGCTGAGGCAGGAGAATTGTGTGAGGGCAGGGTTCGAGATTGCAGTGAGCTATGATCAGGCCCTCCATTCCAACCTGGGTGACAGAGCAAGACCTTGTCTCTGGAAAAAAAAAACACAAACAAAAATAGCATCAGTTTTCTTTCCTTTTTTGAGGGGACAGAATCTCACTCTGTTGCCCCCGGTACAGTAAGTACAGTGGCATCATCATAGCTCACTGCAACCCCGAACTCCTGGGCTCAAGTGATCCTCATGCCTCAGCCTCCTGATTGGCTGGGACTACTGGTGCCACAACACCCGGCTAATTTTTTGTAATTTTAGTCTCGCTATTGCTCAAGCTGCTCTTGAGCTCCTCAGCTCAAATAATCCTCCCGCCTCAGCCTCCCAGAGTATTAGGATTGCAGGCGTGAGCCACTGCGCCCAGCCAGCATCAGTTTTCTAAGTGCCGTATCTGGGTCGTTCACGGAGCTTTGTTCTGTGTTAGGAGAGAGAAACAGCGGACTCTCGCAGCTGAGGGATGTGATCCTAACCAACTTAGCTGAACAGCTTCAAAACAACCGATTTGGCAGCGATGAAGATGAGCATTACAGGTGACACTAGTTATGTTATTCACTCTAGCCCTTTCTTTGTATTCTTCTGAGTCATTAATTTCCATTTAGATGTGTTTCATCAACTTCAGTATCCTGTTATAGCTAATATGATCATTAGCATGCTAAACCTAAAGCATGGACCAACTGAAAGATAATAAATCCACAGTTGCCCTCAGAACTGATAATAGCACATTTCAGTTTTATCACCAGAGCAACCTGGGTCTGGGGAGAGGGTCCTTAGCAGAAATAAGGGATGGAACTTATTTCAGAGATTTTGACTAAGGTGCGGACCACATTGCTCGCCCGCAAGAGAGGCTGAGCTTGTGTGTTAGGGCCGGTGAGGATGAGGAAGGTGTTGGTTTATAAAATACTTTGGCTAGGTGTTTGGGTGCCATTCGGTTTCTATAAGTTTGATTTAGATAATATACCTAGTTGTTAGCATCATTACTAAGATGATTTGCTTGCAGAACCAGTGAATTTTGTATCTTCTGTTTGTCGTCTCATACCAATTGTAATAAACTTTATCCTTTTATGAATAAACCATCAATATTTTATTGTTACATTTTTCCTGCATTTTAAAGACTAAATGATGAACTTTTACACTACATTCTGAAGATTGTTGTACGAGAATCCTGTATCTTAATCACCAAGTGCCAAACTGTCTCTAAAGATGATTTTCAAAAGCTCCTTTCAACTGTGCCTGTAAGTAAAAATGAGTTTAATGCAAGAAAAATTATATCAAGTGTCCCTGTTTTCATTTTCCTATATTGAGAGGTGTATTATACACACATACATACAGGCTCATTTTACAAAGACAGATGTAAAACAGTTTATGAAAGTCAATGTATAATGGCCTATCCTAGAAATGTAGAACTATACAAATCCACTTGAAATGCTTTTTCCAAAGACTTATTCCACCTGCTTAAATTGCTTGATGTAATAAATGTTCCAAAGTTGGATGTTTTTGTTTTATCTAGTGAGGGTTTTCCCCCCTATTAATTTTTAGTTTAGCATTATTTTCCAAACTGTCAGTGTTTTATGGAGAATGATAGGAACTAAAAGAGTCTTTTAAGAGCTTAGGTGTCTCCCATAATGGAGATGCATGTGAGAGGGAGGGGAAAGAAGAAGCAGTTAGAGGCAGAAAGTCAAGTAAGTATTCTGAGTGCTTAGTGAGGATTGTGTAGCAGAAGGCAGAAAGTTATAGCAAATGTGTCGAAGTATGTATCGAAAGCCATGTGGAAACAAGTCACCTGAGAAACTAACTTGGTCTGTTTTCTGTACTTTTCTCTTTTTGTTTCCTTTGTCAAAATCTTTGCAAAACATGAGGATAACATGCTCGCTCTTTCAGTAGGTTTAGATCATTTAAATGCCCTTATTTGTATTAAAGGCTGCGTCCTCCTGCCTGCGCTATCTGATGGCAGTTCAGAATCACCTTCTCAGTAACACTATTTTGATTAAACCTGATGAGAATGATGACAGTGACAACTCCTTGCAGGGAGAGACATTGAAGGTACAGGTAAACACCAAGCTTTATTTTAACGATGCTTTCTATCCAGTGTGCAAAGCAGCTTAATTGGCTAAATTTCTGTGTACTATGATGTCAGAATTCACCTGTGGCTTATACTCTTGTGAGAGGTAACATTAGGCCACTCAACTCATTCTATAGATTTTTATGTCATTGCACAGTGGTCACCATATTTGTGACACTCTCATAATGTGTCATCCATGTGCTCCTGTCAATCTTTTTGTGCCTTTGTTTATTTCCATCTTCTTTTAAGAACTGTAAAATATGGCACAAGTGATCTCATATGCACCTGAAAGTTTTATATATAAATACACATATATATCTATAAATAACTCTGGGAGCATAGCATTTTAAATAATTTTGACATTTTGGATGGTTTATTATATTCTCTTAATTCTAATAACTTTAAAAAGGTGATAATTTTCTCTCAGTCTTCATATTGAATAATTTAATTTCTAAATCTGTAGTTCATTTCATTTTCTGTAATTATTTTTAAGTTAGCTTCTGTGTAAACTCAATGATTTGTTCCCACATGATAATTTATAGCAGTCCAAAGATTTTTTATAGCTGTGGTTGTTATAATTTTGACAGATGCTCAAGGCTGCTGTTTGTATTGTTCTTCAGAATTTCATCTCTGTGGGAGAATTTGAGAAATCAATGAGAACTTTATTCTTCCTTAAAAGGTTGACTTAAACACACTGAAAAATTGACCAAGGAAGCCATAAAAGCTATTACAGTTTGCTCTTTTCTTACTCTTTTGTGTACATATACGACGATTTAAATCACTGGATAGTTCATGTTTATGAGTTTACCTCTTAAATAATCAGTTGTTTTTTTTTTATTTTTTTTTTTATTTTTTTATTTTTTATATTAGCAGCAAGCAGACGAGCATAAATAATCAGTTTTTAAACAAGAAGACGTGCATAAACTTTTAATTTAAGTTGTTGATACTATTTATTTAACTTCTCTTGCCTTAGGTGAGGATGTCGGTAAAAAGGGACGACATCTTCCTTGTAATACAAGTTGCTGTGAGGGTAGCGACAAGCCCTGCAAATACCTGGCACTTTGCTGCCACGTGGTGTGGGGTCAGTAGGTGATCACTCATGTCATTAGGATGACTCTTAAACTGCGATTCAGCTTGTGTAGTCAACTCAGAGTTCCTTTCTCTTAATGATAGAAAATATTAATATCTTAATACTAAAAAAGCAGAAAAGTCCAACAATGAGAAGCAGTTTTTTTTTTCTATTTGAAGGTTAAATGTTATAAATTTTAGTTAAACCCTGGAGAGAAATATAAAGACTCTTATTAAAGGCTCAGTGGTCTAGTATTTCTGGAGAAAAAAAACAAAAAACACATAGGTGTCACCTAAAGAGTTAGCTTGGTTGTATTTTTTTAATAGAAAATAATTGTAAACTAAACATTTCTATGGTGTCAACTAGTGTTTCTTAACACATTATTTAGTATTTGTACTCCCATGAACTCTCTAACAGTTATTTTTGTTTAATAGCCTATAACTGCCTGCTACTTTAACTGATTTTTTTTTAACTTGCCTGATTTTAAGTGTAATGGGTTTAAGACATTAAGTAAAAGGTCACTTGTACTGTTTCGGACTGTTGTGTTTCTGTCTCATTTTATTCATTTATACATGCGCCTTTTACTGTTCTGTTTTTCTCTTTAGCTATCCTCATACCACCCAAGGCAGCCTTCCACCTGGACAGTTCTGGGCTGGCCGCCAAGAGCTCTCTTGTGCTGGATGGGATGGGACTAGGCCTTTTCCCCTAGGGACTCAGCGTGCTCCCTGCGAAATGCTGCATGTTCTGTCAGCACCCAGACCTGGGCCTCCCAAGTCAAATTGCCACTTGCCATCCTAGCAGAATTTACTGCTTTGGGCTTATTCTGGCCACCTCATTATTTCATTTGGAAATGCATCATTAAATATACCATTTCATGTTGTCATTGTGAGCGTATGTTCATCACAAAGCTTAAAAATAATATTATGCTATTTTCTACCTAGGAGCTAAAAGTCAGTATTTTGGCTCTTGCCACCCAAATCCTGACTGGATGCGATGAAGTGTTGGAAATGCTACAGCAGGTCACAACTGCCCTCATAAATAGCGACATAGCAGACCGTGAGCAGAGGTGAGGAAACGGAGTGTGGACCCTGGCCTGCTGTCTGTCCTTCAGGAAGAAAAATTTGCTTATGAAAGCGAGATCTTATTAGAACAGAACATGGAGGGATTAATTTAATATAGAGAGATTTTTGCGAGAATAGGCCGAAATGGCAAATGTTTCAAAGCCAAGTGCAATCAAACTCTTTAATGTGCTTTTAGGTGAGATTGGGCCAACAGCCCTCAAGGTTGTGGTGGACACCCTCCTCTCTGACATTTGGGACTTCAGCCACCACTCCCAAACTGGCCTTTCCTTTAATTCTTGAGCTTAGCACCACAAATACTTAGTTTCCTAACAATAAATACTTTCACAAGGAAGAAGTGACTTAGTGGTACAGGCAGTCAGCTGCTACACAACAGATGACACTGGCATGTTATCTCAAGATTTTACTGTAATTTTACTCCTCCAAATACATGAGTGACCTACATAGAGGGTAAACTTCTCTTTCACAATAATAAAGCCCTTTCACAACCCTTCACATTTAAATTTCTGCTGTGGTTTGCTTTTAGAGATGAGTTGCATGCTGTGTTTTTTTGACGATCTGAACGTTAGAGATGTTGATCTAAAACAATCCTGCAGTGTAATTTTTGCTTCGGTAACACTGTTTTCATGGCCTTGGTTCTTGCCCACTCCCAGAGAGTAGATGAGAGGCTGAGATTGAGAACGATAGAATCCAGACAGGCACAGCACTGGGGCTTGGTGAGACATGGCGCAGTCCAATGGGACAGCCCGGGAGACGTGATGTCTGTTTGTGATTCCAACTCCAGTGTCCTAAGGAGCCTAGGGAATTGACATAACCCGTTTCATTCTGCATATCTCAATGCTTCTAGCAGAGGACAGGGATATTAGGAATGTGATTTTAAAGACAAATTGAAAATTTACCGGCTTAGATTAGTCAAAACCATAGAGACAGAAAGTATAATGGTGGTTACCAGGGACTGAAGGAAAGTGGGGAATGGGGAGCTATTGCTTAAGGGGTTGTAGTTTTGGTTTTACAAGATGGAAAGTGTTATGGAAGTGGACGGTGGAGACAGTTGCACAACATTAACACTGAAACAAGCACTTAAAAATGTTTAGGATGGGCCAGGCACAGTGGCTCACACTGGTAATCCCAGCATCTCAGGATGCTAAGGCAGAAGGATTGCTTAAGGCCAGGAGTTCAAGACCAGCCTGGGCAACATAGACAAAAAGTAGAAAATTAGCCGGGTGTGGTGGTGTGCACCAGTAGTCCCAGCTACTCGGGAGGGTGAGGCAAGAGGATTGCTTGAGCCCAGGAGTTTGAGGTTACAGTGAGCTATGATGACACCTTTGCACTCCAACTTGGGGCACGGAGTGAGACCATGTCTCTAAAATAAAAACGACAAAAAGAAAAAAAGTTAAGATGTTAGACCAGATGTAGTGGCTCACGTCTGTAATCCTAGCACTCTGGGAGGCCAAGGTGGGAGGATTGTTTGAGTTCAGGAGTTCAAGACCAGCCTGAGAAAGAGCAAGACCCTGTCTCTACTAGAATAGAAAAAATTAGCCAGGAATGGTGGTATGAGCCTATAGTCCCAGCTACTTGGGAGGCTAAGGCAGGAGGATCGCCTGAGTCCAGGAGTTTGAGGTTGCTGTGAGCTAGGCTGACACCAGGACACTCTAGCCCAGGTGGCAGGTTAAGACTCTGTCTCAAAAGAAAAAGAAAGAAAGAAAAAGTTAACCCTTTGTACTCGGATGTCAAGTGTGACTCGACACGGTTAGCAAAAATTATAGAGATTAAAATTCCTCTTTGAATGTATCAATAATTTGAAATATTTAAAAAAATCCAAATAAGTTTATATGAAAAAGAAACTCCAGTTTTTTATGCTATTGCCGCACTTTGTAAAATCTGGGGTGTTTAAAAAATTAAATCCCAAGTAGAATAAAGGAATCGAGAAAAAAGCAAGCAAATGCAAAGATTTAAGATGGTAAATTTTATGTTTATTTTAATGTAACAAAAAGAATTGGGGGGAAAAAGGCCTGTGAGCCTCTGTATGTCCCAGATGAGCCTCAATTTCTCTAGGCCAGGAGTGGTTGCACAGCTACAGGAGGTGCATGAGGGTCGTAGCCATTTACTTCCTCCCCTTCAGAGTCAGCGCAGCAGAGTGGCCACAGCCCCAGGGGCAAGGCGGCCTTACAGCAGTAACTGCCTAGGGTAGCCAGTGGCATTTTAGAACCCATTTGTAAAGTGCTTCGAAGGAGCTATGAAATGCACTGCGTCAACCTTTTTTGGCAAAAGTGACACATTGAAGGTAAAATTCAGTAAGTAGGAGCTTCTGTTCTTCCCCTCTCTCTCTGTGGGAGAAGATGGGAAATTTGTGAACTGAATTGCTGTAAGTGCTTATCTAGTTTAAGGAGATGCAGTTTAAGAGAATCTGTCTGCTAAAGATGATGTTAGTTGCTGCTTCGTATGATTGGGCATTGCTCAGGCTGTGTGTTTTCTTGAACTTTTTGTAGGTTAAAAGGCTTGGAACAAGTTACTAAGGCTACTATGCTTGGTCACCTTCTTCCAGTGTTACTGACCTCCCTGATGCATCCAAATTTACAGACTTTGATCATGGCCGATGCCCTGATGCCTCAGCTAGTGCAGCTGGTTCTCTATACCAGCCAGGTATGATCCTTGGTGTGCCAAAGCGAGCTGCCTGTTGGCCAACCTACTTCACAGTGAAACTGTTTGCTTTCACTGAAGGCAGAATAAACATAATCCTGTATTTCAGAAACCAAGGGAAATAATGATGGCATGAAGAAAAATATATCATAGAAATAAACTAGAATATTAAGGGAAGACATTTTGTTTGTTTGACTAAATTACTTACTGCAGTCTTTTAGCAAGTATTCATTGCTGATCAGCTGTAAAAATGCTAATATACAATGCTGCTAAAAACCTACCATTTTATTTCATCTCTGGAGTCCTTGCCAGCTAAAAATAACTAATATATTTAATGAATGGTATGTTCCTTACTAAAAGATGCCCTGGGGAATGAATGAATGAATGATGAGTTCCAATCCAGCATTAAGTAAAATAATGTTAAGTGGCATTTCTTAGTGAAAGAGGACAGACCAGGATTGTAAAAAGGTGATGCAGGTGATAATTGTAAGCTTGACTCTCATACCATCCAGATAACTGACAGTAAGCACTTTAAAACATGATGATGGTTTTGTGTTTCAGACGGCTTTGCTGCTTAAAACCCAGTGTCCAGTTTTTGCTGAGATGGGCTGTTCCCCATGTGGTACATCAGACCAGAAGTGCAGGCTGTTCCCCGATGAGAGGTAATGGATGCTGCTTCTTGCAGGAACCCTTTTCTTCTGGCAAAAGCCTAGTACTCCTTTTACAACAGCGATTTTTAGCAGGGATTATCTAATGGGAAAAAAGAAAAAAACTTCAGGATCAAAATTTTAGATAACTGTAGAATTGCTTTGTAAATTTATAGGAACTGGTTAGAATAAATTTCCCCATGGCTCAAGAGATTAGTTCAAACTGACCTGAAATTCTCATACACTAATGATGGGTATGTAAAATATTACGACTTTGGCAAGCAGTATGGCAGTTTCTTAAAAAGTTAAACATAAACCTACCATATGATCCAGCTATTCTACTTTTAAGTTAAATACTTAAAAGTATTTTAAGGTAAAAGAAAAGAAAGCATAGTTTCTTACAAAGACTTGTATGTTAAGGTTCATAACAGCTTTAGGTAGAATATCCTAAAACTGAAAACAATCCAAACGTCCATCAGCAAGTGAGTGGAGAAACCAATTGTTGTATATCCAAACATAGACTCCTAATCCACAATAAAAAGAAATGAACTATTGTCATATGCAACAACATGGGTGAATGTCAAAATACTTATGTTGATTGAAAGAAACCAGGTCCCTTGAGGTCACATACTATATGATTCCATTTATATAAAACTGTAGAGATCGCTTCTCAGCCTTTTGGCTAAGATCAAGTGTAAAACTCTAGAAAATGCAAACTAATCTCTAGTGACAGCAAATAAGTGATTGCCTGGGGGAGGAATGAAGGGATTACAAAGAGGAAGAAGGAAACGTCACAGGTGTATACAAATGTCCAAACTTACTATGAATAAGTTGTATCCTTTAAAAATGTGCCAATTACTATGTCAGTTATGTTTAATTAAAACTGTCTTTTTAAAAAACTGATCAGAAAGGGAGGATTTCCTGGGTTTCTCTAGAGTAGCGTGCTGTTCAGTTGAGCCTTTTGCAGCTGTGAAACTTGTATCTGTGCTTCCCAATGCTGTCAGGCATGGCCAGTGATTGTTACTGTTATTGTCCACTTGCAATATGGCTAATGAGACCGAGGCACTGAATTTTAAATTTTAGTTTATTTAAACTCAATTTAATTTAAGTGGCCACATGTGCCTACTGTATTGGACAGTGTGCAGCTCTGCAGCTCAACCTACAGAGCTGAAAGGGTGAGAGAATCCCACAGCAGCTAAGTTTAAGTCTTAGGAGTTTGTATTCCACAACCTGAGGCTCCATGAAGTCCTTGAGTGTTCAATTGTAGTTGGTAAGAGAACCTTTGAAGGCACCTTTCTTCAGTAAAAATGTATAGTGAAAAGTAGTTTATGTAGCCTCACGGAGGTTTCAACAATTGGCATGTAGATATCAACAAAGGGACATTTTACAGGGTGCTAATCCTATGGGATTTGGGATGTGGCCGGTCTCAAAGGGCCTTTACCGTATCTCTTTTTTTCTTCTGAGTAACTTCAAATGAGAGTTGGTGGGGTCTTCTCCTGGCTTTCATTTGGGCTCCTCCTTGAAAAAAAAAGAGGCAAAAAATGCAAATATAGCATCTAACAACAGAAAAGAAGCACCTTTAAATATAGGAAATTTTCAATGTTTCTGATTGCCTGTTGACATCAAGCATTCAGAAGCCGCAGTGCTGTCATACTGCGTGCTGTGGGACATTAAAGAGCAATTTCTTAACCTGTGGTATTTTCCTGTGTTCACATTATTTTTTCTTTCCTTGCTGCTAAGCTAAATCCCTTTCTCTTTCTCTGTTCTAGAATGCTAGAAGAGAAGGAAGAGCCGGGCTTCCTCACTGGTTTAAAGATTCCTGCCCCGTGGGCTGCTGGGAAAACTGTGGAAACAGTCCACCCTGTCAGAGACAACTATAAATTTAAAGAAACGGTCCACATTCCGGGAGCTCGCTGCCTGTATCTTAGATTCGACAGCAGGTGCTCGTCGCAGTATGACTATGACAAAGTAAGCACAAACTGGTTGTTACTCTTCCGCCTCCAGTGAACTAATTTCTTAGATGCTTCTTATTTTTCTTTGCTGCTGTTCACCGTTCTTGACTTATTTCTGTCTGCAGATAGATCCCTAAGGAGACCCTTCCTAAGATAATGTCTTGAAGGGTAGTGACTGAGGGAGTTAAGGAAGCACAACCACTGTGGCCTAAGTGCAATGTTTTAGTGACATGTTGAAAGCGTAGGTTATAAGCTTCCAAATGCTCCGATCTGAGTGGAAGGAAATACTCCTTTGCATTCTGTTTCCCTCTGTGCTTGAAATTCCTACAGATGTATGGTGTCTGTTCATCTAGAAAGGTCTCACTGCCCAATTCTTGGGGCTTCTCATGTATCTTTTGGGGAAAGATGGCTTTTTAGAAGAGTTTTAGATGTGCTAGGATCTCATTTATGTTTATTTAAATATTTGTTCTTTTTTGCCATTATCTCAGGGTCCACGTAGATTTTGAGGAAGAGTAGTTTCCAACCTGGTGGCCCCACAGTTATAAATAGAAGGAAGCATTTTAGGGGTTGAAGCATTTTCTTCTGTTTATAATTGTTGAATTGGAAACCATCAATTTGAACTTAGGAGGAAAGGCTAATGAAGTCAGGATATGTAACTTATGAAGGAACAACTGGAGGATTATCTGTTAGCTTTGTATAGCCTATTTTTACGTAGCTTGTTAGCTATCTGTTTTCTCTCCCCCTTGTGAACCGTGTGAGGGCAAATGGTCTTAAATCCTATCGGGAGGTTTTTAGGTTAAAAATAAAGGACTTCTTAACTGTATATACTATACATACACATTACTGGGCTAATTATAGAATCCTCTTCCTCATGATCTTTTAAGATAGTGAAGATCCCCAAATGTCTGGAGGGGTTTGACTTGTCCCCAAAACTTACCTTAGCTGGAAGCAAGAAAATATAAGAGATGATCTTTGGTGGATCTCTCAAAAAACATACCTGCTAGCATCAGTCTACCCCACTTCATAGCTCCTGGCATTAGCTACCCCTATTTCCTAGGTCCAGGAGAAGTGACTATTTAATATGGAAATTGTGGAAGTTGCCATTTTAGTTGGTGTCATTTTGTTTCTCCTTTAAAAACCGTAATTTGCTCTGTCAACATCTATTTGTACTTTAAAAAAAAAAGTAATTTGCATTTCTGATGTGCACTAACTTATGCCTGCAGTAGACATTAGTTTTAAAAGATGAAGCACAAGAGGCTTATTACACGCATAAAAGTACATTTACTTTTCCAGTGGTCCCTGGCTGATGTCAGCAAAATGTCCAAAAGGGTAAGAAATCACAAAATGATAAGTAAGTGTCCAGGCCTAAAGATGGAGCTTTTAGATCTGAACTTAGGTACAGTGAGAAGCAGTCAGAGTGCATTAGAAGACAGGGTTTGGTGTTTACAGAAGCCAGAACTTTATTTTTCCTCTGGAAGTATTTGAATGCCAAATGAGCTATAAATGCTTCCCCTACATATTTGGAAAGTTGGTCGATTGGTTATAAAAGAATAAGAAAATTATTGATACATGAAAACTGACCCAAGAAGAAGCAGCCTCCTTTCTTGCCCAAATTTGTATCATTTTCTTTTTATACCATTAAGCAGCAGTCTAGGAATATATGGCTTATTTTCAATTTGTTGCATTTTTTAAAATCCTTATTCATCGATTCTTTTTGGCGCTTTTATTTTGTTGTTGTGTTAGATATAACCATCTTTTCATCTGTATTTGCTCACTTTATTAATTAATTTTGGGGAGGATGTAAGGGGTCAAACTATACTGTTATTAATGATTTATATGTTAATAGTTAGGATTAAAATAGCTATTTCAAAAATATTCATGTAGAATAGTTGATTATAACTATTTTAATGTGAGGTCCCCAGCCAATTAGATTGGGGTAATATAAAAAATATGCTTTTTATTTTAATGACTATTATTACTCTGTGCCTGCCCCGTAAATACCAATGGCTGATTGTATCCAAATTTTTATTGGTTATACCTAAAAAAGAAAAAAAAATCAGGAAATATTAGTTATAATTTTACCAGTGCCTGGTTATAAATGTATTTTTAAACAGATTATTTTTGCAGCCTTTTTATTTGTAGATGTTGTTTTTGTTTTTCTTTTACAGTCTAACAGTATATTTTCTGTTTTGAAGTTGGTGATATACGCGGGGCCTAACACAAACAGTAGGAAGGTTGCTGAGTATGGAGGCAATACACTGGGATATGGCAGCCGTAGTGTCTTAGGAACTGGTTGGCCGAAAGACTTGGTGAAGGTATGGTATCCAGTCATAATCGCTTCCTAGAAAAGAAAAATGATTTTACAATCCTCACGGGCCCGAGAAACAATTTGCCATAGGGGCTTTTGTTGTGGTGGGGCCACCTTGCTAGTCTTGTCAACCCAACTCCTATTTAGAATGACCCTCCTTTCGCTTGTAGGACATCAGACCCCTGTTTCCTGCAGAGCTAAGCTCCCATGCACAGGTTACTCCACGGACAGAGGTTATCACAGCATTTTCTTCCCTGTCCCTTAAAAGGGCTGCTGGTTCATCCAGCTTCCTTCTTCTCTAGACTCCCTTTTGACAGGTAGCCTAGGGCCACAGAGCCACTGTAATTGTAAAGTGTTGAGTTAATGTATTCAGATGAATTTGAGCCTTTTTAGCAAAAATAATGATCCATTTCCAAGCTCATGAGATGAGGGCCATGCTTTGTAACCTGGGCCCTCAAACTACTTACTGTGTGTCTGCCTAGAATATGAATAAGAACTGAAATGACCATTAAAACCCAAAAACGTCTCCAAAGTCTGTTCCCAGAGCCTTTATTTCACATATATTATGTATCCTCTTATTCAGCTATAGGTAGCAAGTTAACTCAAGGGGTATAGTCTGGAGTGTACCCAAATCCGGGTCAGCACAATACTTTGTAAATGTCCTCCGATTTGCTGCCTTTTGTTTTTTACCCATGGAGTTGGTTCTGTAATGCACAGCAGGGTTTTGCAGCACTCGGTCAGTGTTCTTCAAGAGCACTGGTTGTTTGCCTGCCTTCTTGACATGAGTGAGGTGGGAAAGTGCCTGGGGGAGGGCAGAAAGAATAAAATCTGAGGAATTTGTTAGAAATGCACTCAAGATTTGATTAATCTTTATTTTGATCCTGCTTTTGGACAATTGTGGCCCATTTCACAGATGTCTTGTCCCAAAGGCTACCTGGTCAAGAGAGACACCTAAAAGGCTCATTTCTAAATGAGGGGATGGAATTTGAATCAAAAAGCCAATGAGGGCTGGGCTCGGTGGCTCACGTCTATAATCCTAACAGTCTGGGAGGCCAAGGTGGGAGGATCACTTGAGATCAGGAATTTGAGACCAGCCTGAGCAAGAGCAAGATCCATCTCTACTAAAAATAGAAAGAAATTAGCTGGACAACTAAAAATACATAGAAAAAAATTAGCCGGGCATGGTGGTACATGCCTGTAGTCTAAGCTACTCGGGAGTCTGAGGCAGTAGGATGGCTTGAGCCCAGGAGTTTGAGGTTGCCGAGAGCTTGACTGATGCCACAGCACTCTAGCCTGGCCAACAGAGTAACAGAGTAAGACTCTGTCTCCAAAGGAAAAAAAAAAAAAAGCCAGTGAGTGGCCGGGTGCAGTGGCATGGTGGCTCACACATGTAATCCTAGCACTCTGGGAGGCTGAGGTGGGAGGATCGTTTGAGCTCAGGAGTTCAAAACCAGCCTGAGCAAGAGCGAGACCCCATCTCTACTAAAAATAGAAAGAAATTAATTGGCCAACTAAAAATATATAGAAAAAATTAGCGGGGCATGATGGTGCATGCCTGTAGTCCCAGCTACTCGGGAGGCTAAGGCAGTAGGATCGCTTGAGCCCAGGAGTTTGAGGTTGCTGTGAGCTAGGCTGACGCCATAGCACTCACTCTAGCCTGGGCAACAGAGTGAGACTCTGTCTCAAAAAAAAAAAAAAAAGCCAGTGAGAAAAGGAGTGAAATATTGCTGTGGTCCTTCTGAAAATAAGTCTCTGAAATTTATTGCTCTCTTGTAAATTATATGTCTTGTTTTTAAAGTGTATTTTCCCTCCCTTAAATTTTAAGGTGGAAGGAGATACAGTCACCTTCTCCTTTGAAATGAGAAGTGGCCGTGAACACAACACTCCTGATAAAGCTATGTGGGGCTTTGCTTGCACAGTTCGCGCTCAGGTACATGAATCTAACCACTGCTGTGGGCAAATAATGTGGTTTCTCCTACGTGCCTTGGTGACATATATCATATTTGCCTTGGAAACAGAGCAAAATATGAGCCGCTGGTTCATCCATCTCTTCTATTTGGCAGTAGTAAATTACTAGCAGTTAGTAGGAGTTTTATAGGATAAAACTAGCCATGACCTAAAATCAACTCAGCAGCACAGAAATAACCCATTGCTAGGGGCTCCAGCTTCAAAGCCTGGGAACTGACTTGACTCCAGCATCTTTCCATAGGGCAAAGAAGACTCGAACGCTTAATAGAAGTAAGCACTTGGATTCTGGGTTCTAAGAGTTGTAAGATTTCTACTAACCCCTCTAGTTGCCCGATTTTAAAAATATATTTTAGACTTGGAGGCTGCTTAAGTTTAACCAAGCAAAGACTCTCCGGAGTGGAATTATCTGCTAGAATGTAAGCTCCATTGAGAGCAAGGGTCTGTGTTCTGTTTTCTGCTGTATCCCAGGCATGGAGAACATCTCCCGGTACACAGAAAGCACTCAATAAATATTTCAGTGCAGTCATGAATTCGGTGCAGTCATGGTTTGAGCACAGGCTGGAGGGTGACACAACAAGACAGTGATTTATACTTAGACAGGCACAGCAGTGAGGAAGCTATGGAAAGAATCTGGGCTTTTTACATGTGATCTGTGCCATTTCTAATACAGAGTCTTATCAGCTGTTTTCTCCCCAGAATTGTGTTGAGACTTCACTCTGTGGCCATTCCAGTGCCACCATCTAGTCATGATGTTGGGTGCTGTGCCTGTGTCCCGTAGCGGTGATGCTTGTGCTGCTCCGTGAGGCCCTGTGGTTGGGGCCAGGGCAGCGTGGCATAGCGCAGGGTGCCGCGCTCTGCCAGTGTCCGCTGACCAGTGTGGTTTACCCCTGTCTGCATTGTAGGAGTCTTCGGAGGATGTCTCAGGAGGCCTGCCCTTTCTGGTAGACCTGGCTTTAGGTCTGTCTGTGTTAGCTTGTTCCATGTTAAGAATCCTGTACAATGGACCAGAAATTACCAAAGAAGAAGAAGCCTGTCAGGAGCTCTTGCGGTCCAAACTCTTACAAAGGTAACAAAAAGGTTCAAACTGAGCTAGTATTGCCCACAAAGGAAAAAGAACTGTGTGGAAAACCGCTTTAGTACATTTCCCAGCTGATTGTGCCTACTGCCTGGCAGTCTCCAGTGTGTCATTGTGTCTAAGAAATAAGATAAAAATGACACCATAGTGCTTTCTGGCCCTTTACAAAATCTCAGGTGGCATCCTTGAACTGCATAAGCTTTTCTCCATTCCAGTTATTATATGATTAAATTGAATGAACCCCCAAAGGATGGGTAGAGGTATAAGAAACAAACATAGCGAAGAATTTATTGTAGAATCCAGACTGTGGATATATGGATATTAGCCATGTAATTCTTTCCACTTCTCTGTATGATTTAAAGTTTTTATAATTAAATGTTGGAGAGGACATAGATTCCCAAAGGTATGCTTTCATATAATGCTCATTTTTCTTTAGCTTCTGGAGAAGGTTTGATGAATAAATACTTAACACAGAATGTGATCCTTCATGTTTGATGTATCTGCAAACTTCAAGTAGCTTTCCAGTAATGTTGATGAGAGAGGAAGTGAAGAGCCTCTTCTCTCTCTTCTCAGGTGCCAGTGGCAGGTGGAGGCCAATGGCGTGATCTCCCCTGCCCTTACCCCGAGTCCCTCTCCGCTGCCTCTGACCATAGAAGAAGACAGAGAATTCACCTACCCCTCGGACGTCCTCGTGCCTCCTGTTGGGAACTACTTTGATCTTCCCCGGATCAGGCTGCCTCCAGGAATCATGATAAAGCTCAGAGAAATTTCTGGGCGTGCTAGACCTCAATTTAGACCAAGTATAAAGTATGTTGCTATGTAGCGTTTGACTTTTCCCAATGAAAAAAGAAATGGTTGAACAAATTGAAGGGGGTGTTTTTCTTCTTGTGATCTAGTAAAAGAACCTTTAATTTTATGTTTACTGAATGGGTGTTAACTGAGTGTTCTCGAGAGCCCAGCAGATGGTATTCTAGATTAGTGGTTCTCAAAATCAGCAGCATGTGTACCACCTGGAAACGTGTTAGTTTTTGAACCCCATTTCACACCTGCTGGACCAGAGACTCTGAAAATGGGGCCCACTTATCTGTGTTTTAACAAGTTGCCCTTGTAATTCTGATGTATGCTAAAGTTTGACAGGTTCTAGGTTTTTCTCAGGTAGTTTCACCTTCCACTAGTAGTTAGCCTCTACTTCAGTTTCCAAAGAGTCTAGAGATGTGTCTTTAAGTTTGATCCCTAAAGAGATGGTGAGGGGTCTTTAGAATGTGAAGTTCTATAACTACAAATGTCTTTGTGATATTCTTTCTTACAGTATGTTTTGCAGACTGCCTTTGCCTCCTGAGGCAAAATTGGCCATTTCAGAGAGAAAATTTTAGAGGATAGATGAAATTTAAAATTTTTAAAAATGCAGCAGAAAACACTATTGTTTTCAGCCCAACCTCCACATGCACTGAATACGGCAAGCCATAATACTGCATAATTAGTGGGTAAATGGTGCTCAAGATCTTTTTTACGGCTTAGCCCTATTCTACCTCTAATATGACTCTAGATCAAAATATACCAATCATAGAAAATGAAGTCTCTTTAATTTTGATTTTCAGCTTTATCAACCAATGTAAGTTTTATCAGTTAATATACTAAATTAGTTGCCAATTTAAAACTCCCACAATGCCATTATAATGTCCATGCCTGTTATTCTATTGTAATAGGAAATATAGTGAATATTTAATATATGCTTAAATCAAAGTCTACATCTTTCAACCTGTAAAATACAGAATTAGGAAGCTGAGAGCATGGTGGCATGTACCTGACTAGTTTCTATTGTGATCACAGGGAAGTGATTCAGCCAGACGTGATGGAGGAAATGGTGGTGTCATGTGTTATTAAGCACTTGAACTTGGTTGATGCACTGCAGTCCCTAATAAATTTCCAATATCAAGAAGAACATGCTGAAGAATATGATTTATTGTGTAAAATTATGGGAGAGACCTTTAAGAAACTCAATGCCATGGAGAGACAGCTACAGGTAAATGAAAGCTGAGACAGTTATGTTTGTCTTATAACTGTTAGAAATCATTTCTTTCCTAGAAATGTAAGGAGTTTAAAATGTGATCTAAATTTTTAAAAATTACTATTATGACTAAAATTTCCAAATTTATAGATTGTACTTGTTTTTATTTTGCATCTGTGTACATATTGTTTTAATTTATCTATTAGAGTGTTGCAGAACTGGAACAGAAATGGCAAAGTGAGGTTGAGGATGCTATGCAGGGGAAACTGGAGAACAACATGCCTTTCTTTTACGATTACCATTTTAACGAGGTGAGCAAAGTGTATGGTTTATCACTGGGGCATTGTCATTTATAGAGCAAAGGTATATACTGTGTGCATACAGGTAAAATAATGTCACTTCCTAAAATGTGGCACACTCCAAAAATATACCTATTCTTTAAAAGAGGTTAAATGATTGTCTTTGGCTTTTGACAACTAAAATAAAAAAGAGGGTAAATGAAAATTGATTAAATCAACATGTCAATATATAAATGATTATTCATCAAGTTGTTTTTTTATCGATAGTTAAAAAAATCTAAAGAAGTTGTCATCATTGTTAAATTTTGCTTTCAAGCCTTAAAAAACAAAAACCAGGTAGAATTATAAACCCTGAAGAAATCCCCAGAAAGCAGCCAATGCCATTTTCAATCATTAAAATATCAAATAATAGCTTATAATTGTGCTTCAGGCATAGAAATGTGGACCAAAGGTGGTGATTTTTCCCTGAAATTTTCTGCTCCTTTTAGCATATGTACAGTAAAACTTGGTTTTTGCAGATCCTGCATACCATCTTTTCTTGATTTTTCCTTCTTTAGAACAAAATGAAAGAGCTAGAACTTTTGTGTTCAATGAAGGAAGTCTCCTTTGATGGAAATGATCTTGAAAACATGGTCCTATCACTGAGGTTAGTGATGTTAACAACTATTAAGGCTAATTTATCACCTTGATGCTCAAAACAAATTGTAAAGGTGTAGTTTCTTAATAGGTTTTTTAAAAACAATGTTGGTAGTTGGTACTCATTTGGTAAATTGGAAGTTTTGACTTTAACCTTCAAAAGTTAGCATAGGCACTTGAAACTGAGAGAAAGGAACTAAAAGTGGACAAAGTTTATTACCCTGATCCCCTTGGGGAAAGGAGGAAGGTAAGCAATGTTTATTAGGTGACTTTGGCTGAGTTTCCCCTCTGTCTTCTCCTAGCCTTTATAATTTTTTTTTAAATAATTATTTTTGGCCAGCTAGAGAACAACTAAATGCACATCAGTCTTTCTTTATAGGGAGAAGTTCCTACAGGAAGTGAATTCTCTTATTCAGAAACCTTCACACCCACTGGCCAAAACAAAGACGTTGGTGAAGAGCCTGATGAACCGAGCTGAGCTGCTGCTGCATGTCACCATTGCGGCCCAGTCGGGCCTCACGAGAAGCATCTCGGGGACCCCTGCCGAAACACCAGGTACTGCGCAAAGACAGCCCTTTATGGGCTTCTAGCCCCAGTCTGCTCATAAAAGGTACATGAGTTGCTTTTTTAAAAAATTGCTAGAATTTTTTTCCTAGAAAGGGAAAAAAGGAAATTTCAACATTTTTTATTTTGTCTTGTACTTTCTCTAGTCATGAAATACTTTTCATTAAATTCCTCTGGTGTTTTGTGAGTCAGCTGAGCATCAGTGGTCCCTCCTTGCCTGTCTCATTAAGGTTTTCTCAGGGGCATCTAAGGAGTGCTATGACATGTATTTATATATGGTTTATATATTGATATATGGCACGCATATGATCTGGTTTTCATAGTAACACATATAATTAGTCAACATTGTGCATTTTTTTTTTTTTTTTTTTTTTTTTTTTTTTGGAGACAGAGTCTCACTCCATTGCCTAGACTAGAGTGCCATGGTGTAAGCCTAGCTCACAGCAACCTCAAACTCCTGGGCTCAAGCAATCCTTCTGCCTCAGCCTCCCGAGTAGCTGGAACTACAGGCATGGGCCACCATGCTCGGCTAATTTTTTCTATATAGTTTTAGTTGGCCAATTAATTTCTTTCTATTTTAGTTGAGACGGGGGGTGGGTCTTGCTCAGGCTACTTTCAAACTCCTGACCTTGAGCGATCCTCCCGCCTCGGCCTTCCAGAATGCTAGGATTACAGGTGTGAGCCACCGCACCTGGCCTAAGATGTTCTTAATAAACATGTTCTTAAATGAAAGAGTCCATGTTATCCAGCCCCAGTGCCCAGTGAACAGTATGGAGCAGGCAAACTTGTTTTCCTCCCAGCTGGTTGTCCAAGGCTCCTCTCACTTGGGATGGGAAGTCTAGGAGGACTCTCAGGGGGACTCCAGTAATAGGAGACTATATGTTGAGAACATCCAGGAAGACACAGGTTTGGGGAGAGACATGCACTGAGTGTGTGATACAGTCCCATGCTAAAATGACCTGCTATTTATATACCACATCCCTGGCCACACAAGCTTTGATTAACTATATATGGACTTAACTGCTCAGTAAGGCTGGCAATGGCTCTTGACCTCAGAGATAATGAACCAATAATATCCCAAGAGATAATATCAATTATAACCTTTTTAGATTTGAGCTGTCTAACCACTCTTAAGACAGATACAAAATAGCCTTTTGTCTACTTTCTCAGCATCTTTTTCACTTAGCTGATCTTTACAGATAGTTTTCTCTTCTTCCATTGAAGTATTCTTTTATAAAACAACTATTTCCCTGGCTGGGGTTAAGGGACTACATCTTATAGGAAGAGCCAGTTGGATTCTAGCTCAAGTGTGATATTTATTCCCACCAGCAGTGGTTAAAGCAGAGGTATCACCAAATGACAGTGTCAGCTAAATAGATCTAGCATTCAATGAGGGTGACAAAGGCCATCTCTAAAAAAATGGATCTGGATTTATTTGAATTGAGAAATTTGTGCTTTTAGAAATTACTTTCTGTGTCCTCTCTTGCTTTTTAGAGTACTCATGTTGAAGTGCACATTGATAGCTATGAAATTGAATGAATTTTTCAGCCTTTCTTGGGAAAACCAATTTAATAAGAAGATTTTCATTTTTCAAGCTAAAATAATTTTTAACCTAATATTTAGGTTACAAAAATGGCCTAAAAACCGTCAATGTGCTGTGCCCGCTGTATTGATATTGAGCTCTGATGCAAAGCAAAGACACGTTCAGACCGTTTAGGAGGTCTGTGTTTCGTTTGCCTGTTGCTATAACTCCTTACTAATCGGATAGCAGAAATGTTAGCCCTTTTATCCCTTTTTTTTTTCCAGCTTGTAAATCAGCTTCTGAAACCAAGGTGATATCTCATGCTGTCCGGCAGCCTGTTTTTCTTCGCAGCATGTCAGCTCCTTCTGACCTGGAAATGATTGGTAATGAAGATTTGGAATTTACTAGAGCAAATCAGAGGTGAGTGGCTAATGGCCAGGGTTGGGTTCCCACACGCTGCTGAATGCCTTCATCAGGACAGGCCCCTGAGCGTGATTCTCGCTTGCCCGTCTAATGCTGCCCTGTGCTCCCTGCAGGCGTCGCCATGTGACCAGCCACCGCAGCAGCTCCTTTACCCTCCTGCAGTCGCTGGCTATCGAGGACAGCAGGGACAAGCCCACCTACAGCGTCCTGCTGGGGCAGCTGTTTGCTTTCATCGGCACCAACCCCGACCAAGCCGTATGTAACGTTTTGCAGACTGCAGATGAATCGCACCTGGCAGCGCGAGGGGTCTCGTGACAGTTAGCAAGACTCAGGCGTTCTCTCTCTCTCATGCATTTCAGGTGTCCAGCAGCAGCTTTCTTTTGGCTGCGCAGACGAGGTGGCGGCGGGGAAACACCCGCAAGCAGGCCCTGGTGCACATGCGGGAACTGCTGACAGCCGCCGTGCGAGTTGGAGGAGTGACGCATCTTGTGGGTCCAGTGACAATGGTCCTTCAGGGAGGACCCAGGTCCGTTGTTTCTGTTAATTTATGCTATCCCGTCTAGAGTGGGCAGAAGCTATTCCAAAGGTTATTCCTGGGGCCAAAACATAGGCAGTGGTATTTGCTAATGGTTTTCCCTAAAATATTATATTTTTATAGAATTGGTACATGATTTTGCAAAAAAAATGCAATATCTTAACAGTGTAAAAGTCTCTTTACTCACCTTTCCCTCCTAAATTCCACTCTGTCCATTAATAGCTTATTGTATCAATTACACATACATAAACAACTATTTAATTCTCTGTGAACATAAGTGTGTATGTGTGTAACCTAATTCAGATTATATTACACGTACCTTTCTATAACCATGATGGTTTTGCTCATTGTTTTTTTTTTTTTTTTCTTTTTTTGCTTGGAAATAGAGTCTTACTCTGTCGCCCAGGCTGGAGTGCAGTGGCCTGATCATAGCTCACTGCAGGCTCCAACTCCTTGGCTCAAGCAATCCTCCTGCCTCAGCCTCCCAAGTAGCTGGGACTACAAGGTGTGCACCACCACATCCCAGCTAATGTTTAAAAAAATTTTTTTTGTAGAGTCGGGGTCTCACTATGTTGACCAGACTGGTCTTAAACTCTTGCCTCAAGCAATCCTCCCACTTTGGCCTCTCAAAATGCTGGTATTATAGGCACAAACCACTACACCTGGCCTCATCTCTGCTTTTTCACGTTAATACGTATAGATCTGCATTTGTCATTTTTAAGAGCTTCACGGATCTCCATTATATAGATGACTATTTGTCCTTTTATTTAACTCATCTTCTACTGTTGACTCATATAGGCTCATTTATTTTCCCTCCCTCCTTTCCTTCCTTCCTTTCTTTCATTTTTGCTTAGTTTTGTTTTTTGCATAAGCAAAAGAGCTTCAATAAATATCCTTTTGCCTATATTTTCATATACTTTAGAAATTATTACTGAGTCGATTTCTAAAAACATAAGTATAGATACTTTGAAGAAGATTTTGTAACTTATTTGCCAGGAATGTTACTATACATGTTCCCTACTGGGCTTCAAAGCTCTTCAAGTAGAAATCGTATTTCTCTACAAACCTTGGGCTGGAGCTGCTGTCTCTCCCGGCAATTCTGGCCGACAGGCAGAGTGATGGTGGCTAGAGAAAGCGTGCTAACTAACAGCTGAAGTGCATATCTTGAGAGATTGCTATGTCAGCTGGGAGAGGTCAGGCTTTTCTCTGGAAACAACTCCAAAATCTCAGTGGTTTAAAAGACACAATTTTTGGTCTGGCTCATGTCTGCTGTGGGTCCATCCTGGCTTGTGGAAATCACAGAGAGGGAGGGGGCTGTCACCTTGAGAGCTCTCAGCCCCCCTGTCAGAGCTCTGGCTCATTGGCCAGACCAGTCCCTGCCCACCCAGCCACAGCATGCTCAGAAGGAAATACTCAGTGATTAGCACTCACGATTACCACAGCCTAGTCCCAAAGTGATTTCTCCATGTCAGTGGCAGCATTATTCTTTTTCCTTCAGTTATGAGTGTCATTGGTCAGCAAGGTGAAAAATCCAGAAAATGCCAAAGAATAAAATAAAACCACCTCTAAGTCTACCATCTCAAGATAACGTCTGTTAACATTTTGGTGTCTTTGTTCTAATCATCGACATCTCCTGTAGGGTTTTTAGTGATTGAGTAGCACTGTATCGTGTTCTTGAAACTTCACTTAACCAATTCTCTATTTTAAAACTTTAGATTAGTTGTATTTATTCATTTTTGCTATTATAAACAATGTTATGTCTCATATTGTTCTAGATAAATCCTGATAGTTTCAGTTAATTGCTATAGAATCAGCCTGTGTTGTGTTTTTACCTTGGGAAAGTCTTACTTTATATCAATAGGGCTCTCTTACTATGCTCATAATTAAAGCGTGAACTTAAAATCACTGATTTTCTCATTAATAAAATTGCATTTACAGTATTCAGTGTTGCATGGTATATTATGTATGTGTCTTAAATAACTGTCTTTGTTATCAAATAAGTTTGGGAAACGTTGGATACCATTTCCCTGCTTTTAGAGAGGCTGTGCATTTTAATCTTATTAAAGGCTCTGAAAAGTTCTGCAGCAGAGAACCCTGTTTTACTTTCCCTAACCCAGGATTTCCCAGACTTTTCTTGACTGTGGAGCATTGTGTTTGAAGCACACCTAGAAATCTTGCCCGGTGGCTTTGTGTGGTTTGGGAAACACTGAGCTGGGTGTTCTCCAACACCCTTCAGTGCTTGAATCATCCGGACACTCTGGGTTTCTCAAAAGGGACTCTTCTCTCATAGTCATGGCCACTGTTCCCGTCGTGGTTCAGGAAGCCTCAGCTTTGGTTTCTGTTCCACAGAATTGAAGAACTCACATGTGGTGGGATGGTCGAGCAGGTCCAGGAAGCCTTTGGCGAGACCATGACCTCTGTCGTGTCTCTATGTGCTCGTTACCCTATCGCTTGTGCAAACAGCATCGGACTCTTATGCACCATACCTTACACCAGGTAAGCACAGAGGTGCCTTTTACTGTGTGTGAGTGAGACCACAGTACAGCCACTTAAGTAAAAGTGGTTTTTAATTTAAAAAATTGGACTTTTTGCTTTGAATATCCAATGACTAAGTAAACAAGCTTTTCTCTTGACAGATACCTAAAGTTCCTGCGTAAATTTCTTATCGAGTTTGTACATGACCCAATGCAGCCATTAGGATTACATTACATTGTGAAGGATAAGGATGTTCAAAGAAAAATAAAAGGTCCCTAGGAAATTAGTTACATATTTGGCAGAAATATTTTGCATATACGCATTTATTTCCTCTCTTAGGTCACTTAGTTAATAGTTTGAAGATGTGAAGTGATCATGGAGTCATTCTTTGAATCCCCTTACGACAAAACCTAACATTTTCCTCAGTATGGCAACCTTGAGTTGATTCCATTGATTTTTACTTTGCTGTTCTGTATGAACAAACCAGATTTTGAAGTTCCTTATTTATGAAGGAAATCATCATCATTAGAAATAGTTTTGTGTTTCACTGTACATGGGCAGCATCCTAAGTTGTCGCCAAAGAACTATCCTGACATGCTTTATGCCCGTTTGGTAATCCGAACCTCCCTTGCGAGTCCCCGGAGGTCAGTCAGTTATTCGTATTCCGTGCCCCCTGCTCTCCTCTGCCAGGAGCGAAGAGAAGTGCCTGGTGCGCAGCGGCCTCGTGCAGCTCATGGACCGACTGTGCAGCTTGAGCAGCCAGACCGAGGCCAGCTCCAGCGAGAAACAGACCAAGAAGCAGAAGGTGGCCACCATGGCCTGGGCCGCCTTCCAGGTGCTTGCCAACCGCTGCGTGGAGTGGGAAAAAGAAGAAGGTGAGAAGCCAGACTCCTTTCTAGAGCTCGCTGATTGCTGCTTCTTGGTGTGTTCGTTCGCTGTGTTTTTGTGCCGGATGGGGGTGGAGAAAGGCTCTATTAAATTGTATAATCTGATGAGTTTAATCAGTTAATGATTTCATGAGGGCCTTTTCATCAGTATGGTTCTGTGAAACTTATGGCTATGCTTTGACACTGAATGATATCCTAGCACCCTGGAGAACCCCAGAGAAATTGAGAAGTTACTTTTCATTATCTTCTTGTCAACAACACTGCTAACAGTGTCCAAATTATTTTTTGAGGTGATTTTGTAGTTGCATTTTCAAGGTAATCTTTCCAAGTTAGACTCTTAGTGACTAATTCAATTTTAAAAGTAAACTTTTTAGTGACCAATCTAATTTAAAAAGTGCACTTAAAGGATAAATTTCCCCATAATATCCCAAGTCTATATATATAACTTGTTTGTTTACTCATTCACTGTGCATTTTAATGTCTCGAGAGTTTATTATATGTCAGGCAGATGATGGCATAAGGCATTGTCCTCTCTTTAAGAAATGTGGTCTGGGCCGGGCGCGGTGGCTCACGCCTGTAATCCTAGCTCTCTGGGAGGCCGAGGCGGGCGGGTTGCTCAAGGTCAGGAGTTCAAAACCAGCCTGAGCAAGAGCGAGACCCCGTCTCTACTATAAATAGAAAGAAATTAATTGGCCAACTGATATATATATAAAAAATGAGCCGGGCATGGTGGCACATGCCTGTAGTCCCAGCTACTCGGGAGGCTGAGGCAGAAGGATCGCTCAAGCTCAGGAGTTTGAGGTTGCTGTGAGCTAGGCTGACGCCACGGCACTCACTCTAGCCTGGACAACAAAGCGAGACTCTGTCTCAAAAAAAAAAAAAAAGAAAAAAAGAAATGTGGTCTGGCAGGGAAAATAGACCAAAGCACAAATACCTACAGTGTAACCAATGCCACAGTCGGTGGATGCCCAGTGCTGTGGGAGTACAGAGGTTCCTAGGTACCACTGTGCTAGGGGGTCAAACAAAGCTGCTCAGAGAAGCACTTGAGTTAGTCTTGAAGGATGAAGAGGACTTTCAAGGAGAACAACCAGCGAGTGTAGACTCATGGATTCAAAAGAGCATGGGAAGTTCAGGAAATGACAAATAATTTTTTGTGGCTCTTATGAGGGATACTTGTGGGGCTCTGGCACTACAGTGCCTGTGGGAAAGATCCAGAAAGGAAGGGATGAGTTAAAAAACCAAGATGGGCCAGGTGTGGTAGCTCACTTTTATAATCCAGGTGGGAGGATTTCTTGAGGCCAGGAGTTTAAAACCAGCCTGGACAACATAGCAAGACCCTGTCTCTATAAAAAAAGAAAGAAAGAAAGAAAAAATTAGCTGGGTTTGAAGATGTGTGCCTATAGTCCCACCTACTTGGGAGATTGAGGCAGGAAGATCGCTTGAGCCCAGAAGTTTGAGGTTGCTTTGAGCTATGCTCGCACCACTGCACTCCAGCCTGGGTGACAAAGCGAGACCCTGCCTCAAAAATAAATTAAATTAAAAATTAAGATGTTTTTATCACCATTAAAATGATAATTCTTCCCTATCAAAGTATGTTCCTTGGTTATATATATGGATGAATTATATTCAGTTTTTATTAAGAGTAATGTCTCTCCCCAACACTGAATGATTTTTAAGTAATATCTTTTTTATGTGTGTATATTATCTAATACTAAATGAAACACAGAGCAAGATAAAGAAAAATTAGTCAGCCGGGCACAGTGGCTCACGCCTGTAATCCTAGCACTCTGGAAGGTCGAGGTGGGAGGATTGCTTGAGCTCAGAAGTTTGAGACCCTGTCTCTACTATAAATAGAAATTAGCTGAACAACTAAAAAATAGAAAAAATTAGCCAGGTGCGATTGTGTGTGCCTGTAGTCCCAGCTACTCCGGAGGCTGAGGCAGAAGGATTGCTTGAGCCCAGGAGTCTGAGTTTGCTGTGAGCTAGGCTGACGCCATGGCACTCTAGCCCAGGCAAGAGAGTGAGACTCTGTCTCAAAAAGAAAAAAAGAAAAATTAGTCGAGGGCAGGGCTGGCCACACCCGCAGGCTATCCATAGCTTCCTGGGGTTTTCACCGAGCTCTTTCTTCCTTTTGCTCTGAAGGGGGCTCCACAGAGGCCGTGCACTCGGGGCTGGCCCGCCAGGTGTCCAGCCTTCTCACGAACCACCTCGCTCGAGCAACTGAGTGCTGTGGCAACCAGGCTGCTGGAAATGACGCCCTCCAGGATGTTCTTAGTCTCCTCAACGACCTCTCAAGGTATGGGGGTCCGGCCCAGAGCTGCTTTCCTCTAGAATGACTGGTGCTGGTTGTCTTAGAAACCTCTCAATTACTAGGCTGCTTGGCAGACCCCTGCCTCAAGAATAATGATAAAGAAAAAGTCTTGAAACATAGGATTTAGTTCTAAAATGTAAGGAGTGTTTAGGTGAATAGCTATATCATAAAATAATACACATTAGCATTTGCTTTAATACCTTATAGGCAGCAGCTGCCAGCCTTTTGAGTTGTGTTCAGTACCCTCAAATCTTGCCTTCATTATAGCTAGATTAAAGAATAACGAGTCAGGGCCTGTAATTAACTCACATTCTCATGCTGTGTCTTTAAAAGAAGATATTCTATGGTGGTTTAATAACCCCTGTGTGAGCCACGAGGCCCATAAAAGCTTGTCCACCTACGACTGTGTTTTCCCACTTCTGTGGGGCTCTATGTGCTTGCTTTGTGAAATATAACAGTTTCTCCTGTGGCCGATCCCAGGGGCCTGTATAACCCTGTATGGTAGCTTTGGGCTTGAAACGCTCATTAAGAAAAAATAAATGATAAAATTTGAAAAGGCTTCAGTTTGGGTTTCCAAGTCTTGGTGCTCCATGAAATCACCCTAAATCTAGGATCTCAATGAAGTAAACATCAGAGATCAAAAAACATTCAGAAATCTTTTGAGTATTATTGGTCATTTGGTCTGGTCAAATGTTTATTAAAAAAAAACCCTTAATTCTTCTTCACAAAAAACGTTAGTGCCGAATCCATTTTTTCTTCATGAAATCTGATTTCATGGTTTGTTTACCAGTCAGGCATCCTCAAACTACAGCCCACCACATGCCGCCCGCAGGGTGTTTTTGCCACCGCTGCCTGTCCTGCTTAGCAGCCGACTCGTCCCGGGCCCACTGTGTGCACTCTCCAATGGTCTAAGGGACAGTGAACTGGCCCCCTGTTTAAGAAGTTTGAGGACCCCTGGTTTACCTCATTTAGGGAACTCTTGCTTCTCAATGCCTGTAGATCTACATTTCTTGTTTACCTTTTCTCCCTTTTTCCCAGGAGTCACATAGGTAAAGCCATCCTGAGCCAGCCAGCGTGTGTGTCCAAACTCCTCTCCCTGCTGCTTGACCAACGCCCGTCCCCAAAGCTGGTCCTTATCATTCTTCAGCTGTGCCGGGCGGCGCTGCCACTGATGAGCGTGGAAGACTGTGGAAACGTGGAGCTCCCGCCCTGGAGCTACTCTGTCCCCTCCTTAAACAGTGAGCAGGAGGATCCCAGCGACCCAGCTTCCAAGATCGCCTCCTTGCTCTTAGCAAAGCTGGCGGATTACGTGGTCCCGGGTAAGCAGCTCCTGAGCAAGAGCATGGCACTGCAGGGCACACTGGCACCTGTGCTTCCTGTGATGAATGTCTTTATCATGGGAGATGGGAGCGGGGGTGGGGTGTGGAGATCCCACACCAGCGTTTTCCATGTATAGCGGAGCAGCTGAAACAACACTACCGTCTTTCTGAATGGGTTTTGCTTTTTGCTTAAAGGATGTCAGACAGTTCTTTCTCCAACCGCTTCCGAGCCTGACACAACATTGACAAAAAGCAGTCCCAAGAATTCCTTAAAAGGAGATAAAGACCCTGGAGAAGAGAGTGAAGCGGTGGATGGCAAGCTATCTATATTTATCCATAAGCGGGAAGACCAGTCATCCCATGAAGTCCTCCAGCCATTGCTAAGGTGACTGTAATGATTGTGGTAGCTACATGTCATCAAGCACTGCCCGTGGCCCAGGCACTGTGCTACGTAAGCCCTTTACGTATATTGACTGTCTCGGCCCTCTTAACAACCCTAGCAAGTTAGTGTCATCCCTGTGGTGACACACGAAGAAACTGAGGCAGAGCTGAAAGACAGACATAGGCCTCTCTGACCACAGAACCCAAGCTCTGAACCACAACTTGGTGTACTGCCTTTCCAAACCCAACAGAGAGCCAAAGCCCTATTGCCAATGTATTGTCATGGGAAGTCTACAGTGGGACTTGGGCATTGAGAAGGAGTGAAGCAGTTTGGTTTTCAGGTGTTGGCATCCTTCAGCTGTTGATAAAACTAGGCGTACCATGGACTGTCAGGTAGAGAAATAAGAGGCACTTTTTTAAAGCTTTAATTCATTAAATTATGAATGATATGGTTACTCAACAAGGAAGCAAAAATATAATTATTGCCCAGATATTACAAGCCTATAGGGACTTATGAGTGAGATTCGGGGCAAGAGGAAGGCCTGCCACCTAGCACAAGGGAATTTAGAACAGATATTTACGTCTGTGGAAGAATCATCTTTTCAGATAAATGATCTCATGATGTCATCCTCATAATTGGGTCCCTTGTCTGCCATTATGGCAACAGAAAGCACTAATGGGATAATGGCGTAAGCTGAGCAGGGCTTAGGTAGAAATCTCCAAGAAACATTCTTGAGCATTGCAATCCATCATAGTACAAATTTGGTGAAAGATTTTTTTGGAGAGCCAATTTCAGGAGGCAGGAGAAACTGAATTATTAAAAAGGAAGATCCAGTCATTGGCCCCAAGACACCAAATTCAAGCTGTTGTTAAAGTTCCTTTGGGGATATAGCTGATGTCCTGCGTGCCAGGCCCTGCCTTTATTCTAGGTTCAGATCGCCGTTTTTGTTCAGCTCTTTCGTTGGTGCATCATTTTCATGTAGATTTTTAGATATTGTTACAACTCTAAAAACGGCTGTTGTTTGGGCCCTTTAAGCAGTAATAAACCATTTCCTTTTGAAAAATTGAGAGTCTTACTATATATGGATTTTAAAAGCCAGTTTTAGCGTATAATGAGGGCCTGACCGTGCCTGGGTGAACCATGGTGTGCGACCCACCTGTCACAGTGCCTGTAAGGTGTGCTCCGCTCTCTGCCTGCCTTTTTTAGTAGCTCAGAAGGACGGCCCTTCCGACTTGGTACTGGCGCCAACATGGAGAAAGTTGTGAAGATGGATCGAGACATGACCAAGGTAACCTCATGGAGGAAACCTGCTCCAACAAAACCTATTATAGAAGAGTGTTTGCCATGCTTTAGATTTTCAGGAGAAAATTTGAAAAGAAAAAATGAGCTTGAGTTGTCAAAAAAAAGAGGCAGAGTGAGACATTAAAGTCAGTGGCTTAACTGAAGCTGTTTTAAAGAAAACCAGTCCACTTGAGACCAGGAGTTCAAGACCAGCCTGGGCAACCTAGCAAGACCTTGTCTCTACAAAAAAACAATTTAAAAATTAACCAGGCATGGTGGTGCATGTCTGTAGTCTCAGCTACTTGGAGGCTGAGGCAGGAGGATTGCTTGAGCCCAGGAGTTCGAGGTTACAGTGATCTATGATTGTGCCATTGCTCTCCAGCCTGGGCGACTAAGCAAGACCCCATCTCAGATGCATACATGGATGATAGATAGATACATAGATAAATAGATAGAACTAGTCAAAATCAGTTTGTCATTAATGCTAAATTATAATAGAGAACTTGCAGTTTTGACCTGGAAATTTTTTCTTTACTCTTTTAAGAAAGTTTTATGGCCTAAAAATAGTTTGAAATTGAAGAGAGGTGAAAAATTGCTAAGAGAATAACAGATGATAAGAATTACAGACAAATCACTCATAAAAATATGGCCGGGCGTGATGGCTCACGCCTGTAATCCTAGCACTTTGGGAGGCTGAGGCAGGCGGATTGCTCAAGGTCAGGAGTTCAAAACCAGCCTGAGCGAGACCCCGTCTCTACCAAAAATAGAAATAAATTAATTGACCAACTAAAAATATATATACAAAAAATTAGCCGGGCATGGTGGCGCATGCCTGTAGTCTCAGCTACTCGGGAGGCTGAGGCAGTAGGATCGCTGAGCCCCGGAGATTGAGGTTGCTGTGAGCCAGGCCGACGCCACGGCACTCACTCTAGCCTGGGCAACAAAGTGAGACTCTGTCTCAAAAAAAAAAATAAAAAAATAAAAATAAAAATATGCACAGGCACACAGATAATTAAGGGAATAAAAACAACAGTAATGTATCATTTTTCACCTGTCAGACAGGTAGAGTTAAGAAACATTGGTAATACCCATGATTGTCAAGGTGAGGGTAAATATATATTTTCAGCTGTCCAGAGGTAAACACACAGTGTGTTCTTTACAGCTTTGTTTGAAAAACATGTACCCCTAACCATAAAAATAGTAGATTAGTTAAAGAAATCGTTACATTCATATAATGAAATATCCTGCAACTATGAGAAATAATGACGTAGATTTATATATACTGATTTGCAAAAGTACCCATGATATATTGATAATTGGAAAGCTGCTACAACCATTTAGGAAAAGTAAAATTGTAAGAAAAATAAAGGTAATAAGGCAAATAAAAAAATATATATATAAAAAAAGCTGTGGGTGTGGTGAGACCTCATGATTATGTATGTCAGAATTTGCATGGAAGAATCTAGATGACTGACAGTTATCTCATGCCTTCACCCAGTCCGAGATGTTTATGGAGACATTAGGAGAGCATGCAGCCTTGCTATAGAAATTTAGCTTTCTCTATATAATATTTTATGTTTGAATTTTTAAGAAATGAGCCTGTATTGCTTTGGTAGTGGGCAGGGGGAGAGATTTGAAAAAGCATAACACTGGGAAGAGTGAAATGAATATTCTGAATGTCTGCAAACTGACCCCTCCAGGGTGGCTGTTGCGAAGTGATTACGGAAGAAGCCACAGCCGCCCTTCGGAAAGCGACCAAGTGGGCACAGTCAGGCCTCATCGTCAGTGTCGGGCCACCTGTAGAGTCCATCAACCCAGAGACTGTGAGTGGACTGTCCACAGGCGACAAAAAGAAAACCGCCCAAACCTCCATTTGCCGAGAGAGGAACTCTGACCTTGCAAGGTGAAAACCTTCCCCATGAACCCATCCACCCGTCTCAGACTGAATTTGTCTTCAGGGTTTTAATTGTCTACCATGCCCTTGACCTGCTGGAAATGAAGAGTAGTGGCTAAAAGTATCCGTCATAGTAATTACTCTCAGGCCGGGTGCGGTGGCTCACGCCTGTCGTCCTAGCTTTCTGGGAGGCCGAGACGGGCGGATAGCTGTTGCTTCAGGGGTTCGACACCAGCCTGAACACTGCCTGAGCACAGTCAGACCCCGTCTCTAAATCTAAAAAAAAAAAAAAAAAAAAAGTAATTACTCTCAGAGTAGAGTCTGGGCGCATGTCGGGGAGTAATGCCTGTCCAAGTGGGTCTGAGGTTGTCACGGAGGAACAGGGAGATGTTCTTGGATGAGTGGACATTTACAGCCAGAGGATTCTCCTGAACATTGGTAGACTCCAGTGTCGCCACCTTTATTTCTTTCAGGCAGTATTTCCCCACTGCCCCAACTGCACACACAGACCTCTTTCTAGGAGTAGAAAGGACGTGTGAGTGTCCTGTCTGGGAATTCTGTACAGAGTGTTTTGCACTTGCAGGCTGGGAGTGTCTTTGCTCCATCCTTGTGGCTTATGCAGTAAAAAGTTTGAAATCTGTTATTTCGCAGGATTTTTCAGATACCCCAGAAAATACAAGGGAACTGATTTCTTCCTAATGATAATGTAGCATTTAATTTTTTAGTCAACAAAATCCACTTCGTTTTATATAACTAGAAGATGTTTCCCTCTAATGCTAACCCTGACAGCCACTTCTCTGCCATCTTAACCATCACTGGGCATTGACAGTTTTCCCTGTTGACACTTGCAGGACTGACCCTGTCCGCCCGTTTATCAGTGGGCACGTGGCAAACAGCATGGCAGCAGAAGTGATCGCCTTGCTGCACAGCTTGCTAATGGCGCCCGAGTCAAATGCCGCTCAGATATGGACCACGACAGCAGAGAAGGTCAGTGCAGTGTTGCTGCTGAACTGAGGAAGTGGGAGGGAAGCTAATTAGAATTAGAACCGTGCCCAGCAAGGGATATTTTAGTAAAGAGGGATTTCCCATATTAGCCAGATATACCTATTACCTGTTTTTCCACTGGAGTTTGCTTTGATTTCGTAGTTTCAACTCTGTTAACCTATATCTCCTATCAGTGCCGGTTCTAATTTTGCAGAAGACAGGACAGTTCTCTCAGAGAAAGAATGACAGCCCTTGTTTCTTCTTCTTGCTTGTGTTGGATTGGTACTGACATTAGGAGATCATGCAGCCTGGCTTTATTGGATTTGTTAAGTGTACTCACTAAGCCCAAAGAGGCTGCCGTGTGATTTACACTGCCTGAGCGCCCTGTCAGTGAGTAATCCATCATTACAAACAGCAGTGCAGTGGCCTGAAACCAGAGATCTGTATCAGCTCCCCCTCTGCACAGTGGCTCTTCAAGTGAACCCCTTACACCATGTCCTAAAGTAATCGAGTGTTGACAAGTAGGCAGTATGCTGGGATGATTTTCCCTCAGGTAAATGACTGCTTTATTTTAGGGGTTTTATTAATGCAATTTAGTTTGATCCTCTCATATTTCATAGCTGTGTGTTTCCAGTTTTGTCTGATTACATTACATAAGGCACATATGGGCAAAATGTCCCTGGCTATACCTGATAATCCTTTTTGGTCCCTCCCATGTCTAGAGTTCCTTCAATGCGTGAGACCCAGGCACATACACACTTTGTCATCCTTGGTATCAAAACAACCAGAGCTTTAACTCGCAGCGCATGGGCTGCTTCTTATATTTAGGTTCTGTCTCGGGCACTGATGTACATTCCGCAACTGGGGAAATACGCAGAAAGCATTCTGGAAAACGGCAGCAGCAGCGGCAGGAAACTTGCCAAACTTCAGAGAATCGCCCGCCAGGCCGTTGCTGCACTGTGTGCCCTGGGGGGCTTCAAAGAGACAATCAAGATAGGATCCGAGGTCCAGGTAACCAGCCACCACTTCCCCCAGGTCATTGCTTCTCCTGTATGTAAGCTTCCATTGATTTATTGATCATCTGTAAGACAAGCATCACGCACTCGGGTGGGCAAAGAAACCTATTCCTTCAAGCTAAATAAGGAATCCGAGACGCTCTTGGAATCTAATTCACACTGTGCTGCACATTTAGATATTATTGCAATACTATATAACATTAGTTGCAATACTTGTGTCCTATAGTATCGTTAATATCAATTTTAGCATTGAAAGTTTCAGATGACAGCATGTTGTGAAGACTTCACTGTTCAGTTTTAGGACCTGTTGTTTTAATTCATGTCTAGGGCTTGGTGTCTGTATTATAATAAACTGCTGCTATAGTGCGCATAATAACAGCTGTAAATTCTCTCTTCCCTATTGTCTCATGAGACAGCTGCTTGCACATCAGAGCCGGTGGGTAGTGCTAATTCGTCTCTGTCTCTAGGTTTTAGGTAGAGGAATATCAGGAAGCATCGGGGTTGTGGCTTCTATCAATGAACAGGAAGGTATAGCTACGGTCAGATTCCTACCCATAGACTGTAGAAAGACTTCGCAAGCGTCAGACACATTGACTATCCCATTGTCTAGACTTTGTGTTCCAAGATCAGAGGTAAGGTGATTTTTAAATGCTTCATAAAATGTCACTGCAAATGGTAACCATGCTGTGATGAGTAATGCACATGCAAAGTATAGAAGCACAAATACTTGGTTATCTTAAATTTTACTTGTGTGTTTATCTATATATTGGTTATAACTAATGTAACATATATGTGAAAATTTTCATCTAGATGACGAAATTCATTTCTTTGTTGGTTAGGAATATTCCACAGTATGGCCGGGCATGGTGGCTCACGCCTGTAATCCTAGCACTTTGGGAGGCCGAGGCGGGCGGATCGCTCGAGGTCAGGAGTTTGAAACCAGCCTGAGCAAGAGCGAGACCCCGTCTCTGCTATAAATAGAAAGAAATTAATTGGCCAACTAATATATATAGAAAAAATCAGCCGGGCATGGTGGCGCATGCCTGTAGTCCCAGCTACTTGGGAGGCTGAGGCAGCAGGACTGCTTGAGCCCAGGAGTGTGAGGTTGCTGTGAGCTAGGCTGACACCATGGCACTCAGTCTAGCCTTGGCAACAAAGTGAGACTCTGTCTCAAAAAAAAATAAAAAGGAATGTTTCACAGTATATTATATTGTAATTGTTTTGATATGGTTTGCAATTTTCTATGTGATTTTATGTTTTTAACTCAAAATTTGAGAATTAACTCCGGATAATAACAACACCCTCATTTCCTGTGAACTAACTGCTTGAATTTAACTTTTTGCCATGCCCCTCCGATGACCATCAGGCATTGCCTCTTCATAAACTGTCCATTACTGAGAAGGTAGTACAGGCAGTCCAGTCCATGTTGCTTCCTCAGGAGGGGAGTCTGTCTATTCACACCTCGCTTCCTGCAACAGGAGATGGGTCAGCTCCTGTGATGGCAGTCGTTCGGCTCCTGGCTGAGATAAGGACAAGGTGAGCACCCTTCCCAGCCTGCCTGAAGTGCTGAGTAGACGGGCCACCAGAGTCAGGGCTTAGTGGGTCCACAGCTTGAAGCTCTTGCCAACCTGAGTAACAGAAACCATTCTCTTACACCATCTTTACCACGCTTTGCTGCATTCCCCAATTTCTACACTTAAAAATAAAGTTTAGCTGCTCACCTAAGAAACAGCCTATTGAAATGTCACGTATGGAACGCATACATAAGGTTCCACTGATTTACTTTGGTAAATAACTGCCAATTTTTTTTTAATGGTTCAGGCCACATTGATACGTATCTGGTCTGTCACTTTACAAACTGATGACAGGAAAACCAGGCCATGCTCACAAGGTGTTGATGTAAGAAAGGAAAAGAGTCGTCTTCTGCAATTACATGTATTTGCCATTTAATAGCAGTGACAAGTTTCTCTTTTGACAGTGGAACATCTCAGAAAGTTCTAGTATGTATGTTGAATCAGGTGAGAGAGATCAGCATACAGATTTTCCCAGCTTTCGGATCCCTCTTGCTTTCGGAGCTCTAATAGAGCCCGTGGAACACGATTTAGAAAACGCTTTCAAGAGATAGGGCTGATTTCTCACCTGGGCACTTGGCGTCTTCATTTAATGGAGATGGCACCGTTTTCCTTTTTCTGATCGTCCGTGCAGTGTCAGCAGTTGCTATGTGGGAAGAGAGACTTGTGTGTTTCCAAGACAATCCAGCTCAGAAAAGAGCAAGAGGAAGGGGGAGTCTGAACCTTGTTGTGAACTGGGGGACAAAATTGATTGAAATGTTTTTCACAGTTGACTCTTTAGAGGATGAACATTGATGACTTTGAAATATTGTAAATCTTTTAACATTAAGAGCATGCCTGGTCATGGCCCAGCTTTTAGAAGACAGCTTATTTTGTGAAGAATTCATACAACAGTGCCCGGCAGCTGTGGAAGTTCTTAACCTCGTAGCCCAGGAATGCAGTGCTGGTGAGTTGCTGTCACTTTCCCCGCCTCTCTGTTGGGTTGCGTTTTGTCAGCACGTTTGCAATACGATAACATCATGTTAGCTGTGTTTACTCACACACACACACACACACACACACACACACACCCAGTAGCAGCTGAGCTCTAAAGACAACACTCACCACACTCCCTTTCATCCCAGACCTAGAAATATAAACACAAAGCTTTCCGTCCATACCAGCTAGGAAATCAGCATTTTTCAATTTAGCTTTAGGACCATGTCAGAGTGTTATCCTCATTCCTATTAATTCGTTGCCTTTATTTCCCTATTGAACTATTTCTGAGCTTTCTTTAGGGCCGGCATATGTATTCTGACTGTTGTCACTGGCTACATTTGAATTCTAAGTGAAGAGTTTGCACTAAAATCCGTCCCTGGGGGGGGGGAGAGAGAGAGAGAGTGTGTGTGTGTGTGTGTGTGTATGTTTACAGAAAAGTTCAAACAAATACAAAACTCAAGGGACTAGTATGATGAACCCTCCTCATGTTTCCATTACTCAGTTTCAACAGTTGAAAACTCATAGCTGATTTTTTTTTTTAATCTGTACTGCACTCCTGGATAATTTTTAATCCCGTATATTATTTGTAAATATTTTAGTATGTATCTCTAAAGAATAAGGACTCATAAAACAAACATCCACAATACCATCATCACTTCTACATTATTAACAATAATTCTTTAATATTACTAAATATCTAAGCTGGTTGCGGTGACGAGTGCTTGTATCCCCAGCTACCCAGGAGGCTGAGGCAAGAGGATCACTTGAGCCCAGGAGTTCAAGTCCAGCCTGGGCATAGCGAGACCTTATCTCTTAAAAAAAAATTACATATATATCGTCAGTGTTCAACTTCCTAATTTTCTCATAAAAGTCATTCTTGTTTTTACATTTATTTAATTGAATTTGGATCCAAATAAAGGTCACACATTATAATTTGTTTGTATGTCAGGCTTCAAGAAGGTGTAACGGTGATGACAATGTAAAAAGAGAGAGTTCCAGAAGTAGTTAGGATGATGCCAGTGTCTTCAGACGAGATAAAAAGCACCTGCCTAAGGAAGTATGGAGCTGTCACTGAGTGGCTGGCTTTCTCAGCATAGTTGCTGAGGCAAAGTTGTCATTTATGCATTGGAATGAGTTTACAGACTGTTCTAGAAGTTACTTGTTATTATAGCCAAAAATAATCAGTCTTTTCTTTCTTGAGTTTAAAGTATAGGAACTTTTTATTGCCACACTAGATACTATAAAATCTCTTACATTAAGACTGCCTCATGGCAAACATGCCTCCCTGCTCACTTCCTTTCCCCCTAAGAATTGCTTTTACCTTATTGTAATATTTAGTATGATTCCACCTGTCTGCATTGAAATATGGCCATGAAACTTGTTACTAGTTATAAGGACATTGTTACAGATGTTATTCGCTATATCGTCCAGGATTCTATGTATGAAGTAAGTCATTTTAACAAAAATAGTTGGGCTCCTTATGACTAGTTTACCGTTGTTTAATGGACTTGATGAATCCTGGAACTGAACAGTTTCCCTCTTTGATTTGGCCACAGGGAAACACAGATCTAACTTGTGCCCCTAAGTGTAAATAAAGGACCAGTCACACACCTCACGGCCTGGCCTCACTCCTGGCTCCTCTCTGACTCTGGACGTGCCTCATCTTTCTTCCATCCTTTAACCCATTTGTGGGATTGTGTAGTATCTTAGATATCTATAGCTTCCCTCTTTGGTGTCCATGTGTCTGTAGCTGTGGTATAAGTAGATACGTCTTTCTCCACCCTCCTAAACAAACCCTGTGCTTTACTTCTACTGGACTATACTGTAGTCCTCCTAAGACATCTTTTTTTAAATTGAGGTATAATTCACACACCATACCATTTGCCACATTAAAGTGTACAATTCTTTGGATTTTAGTATATTCACAGAGTTGTACAACTAACACCACTACCTAATTCCAGAACATTTCCATCTCCCCCCAACCAGAAAAACACCCCCACATCCATTAAGCAGTCCCTCCCGATTATCCCCCTCCTCCTAGCCTCTGGCTACACTGGTCTACTTGCCGTCTCTACGCATTTCCCTGTTCTGGGCATTTCCTGTAAATGGAATCACATAGTATGTGGTGTTTTATGCCAGGCTTCTTTGACTTGGCATAATCTTTTCAAGATGGTTCATGTTATAGCATATGTCAGCACTTCATTCTCTTCTGTGGCTTAATACCATTCCACTGTATGGATTTACCACACTTTATTCATTCATTGATCAATTTATCAATATTTGTTTCTGCTTCTTGGCTGCTGTGAATCATGCTGCTATAATCATTCATGTACAAGTTTTTTTATGTGGACTTATGTTTTCAGTTCTCTTGGACATATATACCTGGGAATGGAATCGCTGGCTCATATGGTGGTCCTATGTTTGACTTTTGAGGAACTGTATTGTTTTTTATTTTTTGAGGTTTTTTTGAGGAGCCGTTTCCCACAGTGACAACCATTTTGCATTTCCACTAGCAATGTATGAGGGTTCCAGTTACCTCGTATTCTTACACTGAGATTGTAAGACAAAGACAACACTGGCATTGTTTTTTAGAGTATAGTCATCCTAGTAGGCATGAAGTGGTATCTCAGTATGGTTTTATTTTGCATTTTCCTAATGACTAATGATGTTGAACACGTTTTCACATACTTATTGGCCATTTGTGTATCTTCTGAGAAATGTCTACTCAAATCCTTTGCCCATTTTTTAATTGGGTTATTCATCATTTTATTGAGTTATAAGAGTTCTTTATACTCAACATACTAGTTGCTGTTCAGATATGATGTGCAAATATTTTCTTCCATTCTGTGGGTTGTTTTTTCACTTGATGGTATCCTTTGAAACACACAAATTTTTCATTTTAATTAAGCCCAATTTACCTAATTTTATTTTGCTACTTGTACTTCTTTTTTTTTTTTTTTTGAAACAGAGTCTCGCTTTGTTGCCCAGGCTAGAGTGAGTGCCATGACGTCAGCCTAGCTCACAGCAACCTCAAACTCCTGGGCTCAAGCAATCCTGCTGCCTCAGCCTCCCTAGTAGCTGGGACTACAGGCATGTGCCACCATGCCCGGCTAATTTTTTCTATGTATTTTTAGTTGGCCAATTAATTTCTTTCTATATTTTTAGTAGACGGCGTCTCACACTTGCTCAGGCTGGTTTCGAACCACCTTGAGCGATCCACCTGCCTTGGCCTCCCAGAGTGCTAGGATTACAGGCGTGAGCCATCACCCCTGGCCACTACTTGTGCTTTTGGTTTCATATTTATAAGAAACCAGTGTCTAATTCGAAGGTCTTTTACACCTATATTTTCTTCTAAGAGTTTTATAGTTATAGCTGTAGGTATTTTTATGTCTTTGATCCATTTTAATTTTTATATATCATGGGAAGTATTCCTAATAACTCTTGGACTTTCTCATAGTTCCAAGCTACCCAGAATTCCCTTCCTTTTCTGTTTATTGAAATTCCATCTTTTCTAAGATCTAACTTAATTTTGTATTCAATAAGCCTTTCTAGATGCTGGAATGAAGTAATCACTCATTCATCTGTGCCTGTGCTTGTGCCTTATATCACATAATCTCAGCAGACAGCCTTGTCCGGTACTCTTTGCTGCGTGTGTGTGTGTGTGTGTGTGTGTGTGCGCGCGCATATCTTCCCTCCCAGAGCAGGGCCTTTGGCTCGTATATCTTTGTATTCTCCAACATCTAGCAGTGTGCCCTGCTCATAGGAGGTGTTCCATAGGTATTCAATTTTTAAAGATCAATTTAGATGACAAGAATAGTAGCCTTCATTTATTAGATGACAAGAGTAATAACTCTCCATTTATGGAGTGCCTGTGCCAGGGACTTGGCTAAGGGCTCTTCTTGAGTTATTTTGTCTCATTTTCACAACCACCTGTGAGACACAGGCGCTGTTCCTCTGTATTGGACAGAGACGGTGAATGCCGAGTACTGGAGCTGGGTTCTCAATGCAGGCATTCTCCCACATTGCTGTGCAGCTGAGCTACGCGTCGAAGACGGAGACGTCTCAGGGCTTTTGTGTTCTCGTAAGGGTTTGAGCAAGCTCTGTACGGGAATTTCGGGAATTTCGCTGTTTTGACACTGCTCCAAAGAAGTGGGCACCCTCTCGGGGGTTGTGGGAGTTGTTTTCACAGCCCCGCTGTGTACGTCTGCAGGAGAGCGCCTGGCGGTCGTGGAGGTGCAGTGCGAGCGGCTGCGGATGCTCTACCGGGACTGTGCTCGGCCCCCGCCGCCTCCCCTGCAGGCCGACCGGAGACAGGTGAGCCCTCCGCGGCGCTTCCGCCCCCGCCTGGTCACCACGCCTGTCCTCGTCCTCATTCTCGAGGAAGGCTGGCAGAGCAGCAAGTTAATGCCATGTAGGAAGAGCGTTTGCAAAGCCATTTGGAGGTGCACTTTCTGCAGTGACATGCAGTCGTCTTCGAATGTCAGAGTAAATTGAGCTGACATTCTGGATATTGAAAAATTACAGCAGGGGAACAGAACCTACTAATTTATAAATAATTTCTGTGTGTTGTGAATAACAGAAAAAGAAAGCTTTTTAGAATCTTTAGATCTCTAGTCCATTTATAATAAATACTATGTAGAGAGAGAATGAGAGTAAAAGCGGCAAAATGTGAAAAATTGCTACATCTGTGAATGGTCTTAGCCGTTATTCACAATAGCCAAGAAATGGTAACAGCCCAAATGTCTACCACCTGATGAATGAATACACAAAATATAGTGTAGCCATCCAGTGGAATACTATTAATATTTGGCCATAAACAGGAATGAAGCAGCCACGCATGGTAGCACACCTGTAATTCCAGCACTTTGGTAGGCCAAGGTGGAAGGGTTGGAGTTTGAGTCCAGCCTGGGCAACATGATGAGACCCCTTCTCTTAAAAAAATCAGAAAAATTAACCGAGCATGGTATCACAGACCTGTAGTCCTAGCTGCTTGGGAGGCTGAGACAGGAGGACCATCACAGCCCAGTTCAAGGCTGCAGTGATCTATGATCAGGCCACTGCATTCCAGCCTGGGTGACCAAGCAAGACCCTATCTCTAAAAATAAATAAAAATAATAATAGTAGAAAAAAGAATGAGGTGCTGATACATGCTACAGCATGGATGAACTGTGAAATTAAATATCAAGTGAAAGAAGCCAGGCACAAAAGACCACACATTGTATGATTTCATTTGTATGAAATGTCTAGTGCAGGTAAATCTATAGACAAAAATAGATTAGTGGTTGCCAGGGGCTGGGAGCAAAAGAGAGTCGAGGGAAGGAGAGGGATGGGGATTGACTACTAATGGGTACAGAGTTTCTTTTAGTGGGAACAAAGCATTCTACAGTTAGATTGTGGTGATGGTTGAAGTACTGTGACTATATTAAAAACCATTGGCATATATACTTTAAATGGGTAAATTATACGTTATGTGAATTATATTTCAACAAAAATGGGTGCATCTAAGTAAGAGTATACAAGACTTGTATTCTTGCAATTTTTCTATGGGTTTGAAATTATTTTTTTTAACAAAAAAAGGTAAAAATATATAAAAGTGTCATCTGAAATCTCAACATCTCCAGTTACCATTGTCAACACATGGATGTATAATTTTTAAAAACAGAAATGGATTTCTTCTGTCCATATTATTCTGTATTCAACTTTTTCCCCTCGGTAGATGGCAAATCCCTTCCTGTGTCAACCAACAGAAACTTTGTGTCCAGCACATACTTGTGCCTCAGTTTATTCACGCAGGCGTTTGTCGCCAGGCATCTACACGGCCTTCAGCTGTCGCCGTTGTGGTGATCCGACATGTGTCTTTGGAGCTAAATCTCTGTATCTCTGCATCTTCCAATTCTTTCTTTAGGAAAAGAAAGTGAAATTGATGAGTTAAAAAGATACCCTTTTGTCGAGAAGCTTGCAAATTTTATTAGCAATTGTGAAAGTGAAAAAATGAGGCAGCTAACAAAACAAAAAATTAAAAAAGAAGTGACACCATGGTACCCCTTTTTAGCTTGAGCTGAATATGGAGTCATAGGAATATAGCTTGTGGTTATGGATTGAACTAAAATTTGTCCTGTGTACATGGGGCCTGTGAGAGGATAGGGGCCTAGTGTATGTTTGCACATGTGTGTAAAGAGGGGGCATATGTAACAGTTCACACCTCGCTTGTTGCAAGGAGAGAGAAATGGTGTCTTAAAGGTATAGTAAAAATAGTATTATGAGCATGCGAAAGAGAAACATTAGAGGTATCGGAATTAACAGTTAAAACAGTGATAATTTCTAGGGAACATGATTGGACATAGGGAGGGGAACTGTCTTTTTTTTAAAAAAGTTCCCTTTGGAAAAACAGATAATGCATTTAAAATACGTATATGTCTAGATTTCGGTTTCTTGAAGAGAGCAAAAAGAAAAAAATATTTAAATTATTTATAGAAAAAATTAAAAATAATAAAAAATAAATAAAATATATATATGCCTATATTTTAATACCGTCAGATGAGACTTATTTGTCTTTTTCGAGAGGGCGAAGGAATTGATGTTGGCCGTTCTATTGATGAGGTTTTTTATGCCCCGTGCAGCCCAAAGAGATTACGTGGAGCCCGTCACGCGTGTTCCCCCCCGTCCGAGCCTGCATGTTCTCGTCTCACCTCACCTCCGTCACCTTCCTGGCTGACCCCAGCGCTGGGGGAGGTCTGCCCCGTGGCACTTTCATCTATGCCACGTCACCGCTGCCTGTTCAGGTGAGACGTCACATGGCACACTCTTCGCCTCTTTCCTTCAAATTTGAAAGAAAAAGCAGGTTCTCAGGCGCGGGCTGAGCCCTCTGATTGTCGCCCCTTTCTGGTGTCTCTGCAGGCCCCGTCGTTTTACTGGGAAATTGAAGTCGTCTCCTATGGAGACACTGACGACGACACTGGGCCGATGGTTTCCTTTGGCTTCGCCACGGAAGCGGAGAAACGGGACGGGGCTTGGACCAATCCAGTGGGCACTTGTCTTTTCCATAAGTAAGTGGCTCCGATTGCTTTCCCTTAAAAAAGTAGATCAGTATTCCAGAGGACAGTGGACGGTAGCTTCCCACAAGGTGTTTGTTTGTGGGTGTTCAGGAAGCCAAAATAGAATTCCGTTGTCAAATTAGTTTGGGAAGAGCAGAGTGTTATTTTTCTTTCTTGGAGATTTACAGTGCGCGTTAGCAAGATCCCCTCCTAGTTGTCCTGCAACAAAAAAAATCTGTTTATTTCTCAGCTCCCATATCATTTTATTCTATGAATAAAATGATAAAAAATAATTGTTTTTTTTCCCATTTGGGAAATACTGGTGTGGGTGTTTTAATGTTAGAGTATTAATATAATCTCAAAAGTGTGGAAAACACCAGTTGGAAATGACCATGTTTCTGGGGAGAGAGTAGCTCCTGTGATTTCTGATCACTCTCAAGCTGCTGAACGCCCTCCCCGATCACTCCCTCCCGCCTCCGTGTCGGCCTGCCGGCCTTGCCTCTGACCCCCCTTCTGGGTGCTTCTCCTAGCAACGGCCGCGCCGTGCACTACAACGGCTCCAGCCTGCTGCAGTGGAAGAGCGTGCGCCTGGACGTGGCCCTCTCTCCCGGTGAGTGTGGCGGGCGCTTGCCCGCATCTTCCTCCTGGCTCCGAATAGGCTAAACGTAAATAAATTTAACAACTGCGAACGGGCAGTCTGTCTTTGGGGGCACACCAAATACTTGTCATTGCTGCCCCGTGGTTGACGCAAACCCCTTCACTTTCGGAGCCGTTACCACTGGGGGCTCCGTTTGGTGACTCGGGAGCCACGCCTGCTTTCATTCCTCCGTGATTAGAAAATTCTGAGCTCTTGCTCCTCTCTGAAGATGAGTCTTTCACCAACTGTTCAGTAATGAGCAGATAAATAGCCTCAACAAAAAGAGAGCTCTGCCACTCTACCACTCGCCATGAGGAATGCCTTATTGATACATACGGGCTGTAGACTTTGCTCTCAGTAGCCTGAACGTCTCGTCCAGCTGCGACATATATTCTGCCTGATAGTTTCAGTCACATAGACAAGTCAACGCAATTAAAAAAAAAAATCTATCCTCTGCCCTTTTTAGCCTCCATATAAATAATGTGATCTGTACAGCCGCTGAGTTGGGATTGATCCTGCCTGCTCCAGCAGAAGCAAAATACCAGAAACGTCCTTCTGACATTAAAAGCAGCCAAGGCCGGGCGCGGTGGCTCACGCCTGTAATCCTAGCACTCTGGGAGGCCGAGGCAGGCGGATCCTTTGAGCTCAGGAGTTCGAAACCAACCTGAGCAAGAGCGAGACCCCGTCTCTACTATAAATAGAAATAAATTAATTGGCCAACTAATATATATATAGAAAAAATTAGCCGGGCATGGTGGTGCATGCTTGTAGTCCCAGCTACTCGGGAGGCTGAGGCAGAAGGATCTCTTGAGCCCAGGAGTTTGAGGTTGCTGTGAGCTAGGCTGAAGCCACGGCACTCACTGTAGCCTGGGCAACAAAGTGAGACTCTGTCTCAAAAGAAAAGCAGCCAAATACATCAGCTACTTATTTTCAGATAATACATCTTAGCTTCATCCCTGATAAAACTTACATGGCTATATGTGATAGACGATCTGGAATGTCGAGATGGGGAACACGAAGTCGCTCCATCTGCTAGGTAACCTCTGGCAGCTGCCTGAGGGGTACTTTGCCATCACTTACCCTGAAGGGAGCTGCTTGTTAAGTTGCACTGTGCCTGGGAACAGAGCCTTTTCACTCACAGTCAAGCTGTGACTTGCAAATCGTGTCAGGCCAGAGTCGTTTCTCTCTTGCTTTGTGGAGCAGAACTCTGACCTCTCAGCGGAGCACTTACCTAAGCACTTTAGGCACAAAAGGGTGTGTGGGGAGGGAACAGGAAGCATTGTCAGGGTTTTTATTTGCTTGTTGCTTGTTTTGTTGTTTGGGTTTAGCAATTTTGGTCTTTGAGAAGATTTTGGACTGAACCTTGGGTGCACAGGCTGCCTTTTTCTTAGAGAAATGTATCTGCGTAGACTAGGAATTGGAACCCAATTTTTACAACAGAATCTCAACCTGTGTACCAGTGTGGGGGGTCCATTCATCAGCAGATACTTGCTGAGCCTCTCCTCCCTGCTAGGCCCTCCTCTAAGCCTTGGCGATGCCCTGGGGAACAATGACAAGGCCGCAGCCACTTGGAAGCTCCCCATTCCAGTGGTATCTAAGCCATAGGAGGCTCTGTGATCAAAACAGACCCAGAGAACTTGGTGTACTTACGGCAGAGTTTACGGCAGATGAGTTATAAGGCCACACGTGCTAGCAGCTTGCCTGAGGCAGCCAGCGCGTTGGTTCCGTAAGTCCTGTCCTGCTACCCAGTCCCATCAGAAAGCAGCTTGGCTGGTGCTATCTCAGCTTCTTGCAGAACACCCTTAAATATTTTCAAGTAAGGGGACACAGTGGGATTTAATGGTCTGCCTTTAGCTTACATCGTGGGGGGAGTCTTAAATTATGTATTTTTAAGGCCATTTCTGAATCTTCCACAAATTTACAGGGAAGATACTACCCTTTTACCTTTATGCCATTAGTAATCCTCCACGTGTCAAAAGAGCAAAACTTATGTTCCTCTATTTAAAAAACTGTACCCAGTGTTTTCCATTTTTGTCTTGGCTGCCAGGAAAATAAAGGCTGAATTGAATGTGTAATTGCAATTAACTCGGACACTAGGCATTTTCCTCCTTCTAAGTAATTTGACATCTTTTTGAAATGGTTTCTTTGTATTGTGTTGCTTTATATCTATTTAAATTCAATAGCTTCATGTCCTTTTCAGAGGTAACTAAGGACATAAATAGTGATATGTAGGCTGTCACACTGGCTACAAATTAGAAATGTGGTTAATAGTCAATAAACAGGGGAAAATGTGTTGTTTCCCTCCTGTTCCCTGCTGTAGGTGACGTGGCAGGAATTGGCTGGGAGAGAACCGAGGGGACCCCGCCGCCTCCAGGGCAGCCAGCCAAGGGCCGGGTGTACTTCACGTACTGCGGGCAGCGCCTCTCGCCCTATCTCGAAGACGTCTCTGGTGGCATGTGGCCAGTGGTTCACATTCAGAAAAAGGCAGGTTACCTTGCTGGGAAAGGAAGACAGATTCTCCTTAGTCATTTGTTCTTGTCAGGGGTGGACAAACGAAAGGCACCAAATGTGCCTGCGTTGTACTCGGTATGTGACTCACAATGACAAAAGGAAGGGCAGAGCCAGCCTGAGCACAGGCCTTCCTTTGCGTCCACCCAACGGTCTTGGGTTGGATGGTGCTCCACCAGTTGTTTAGTGCTGAGCCGCTTTGATACGTTTTTTAGCCACCATTCCCAAACACCGCCGCACGGAACACCAGTGTTCCCTCACATGTCAGTAAAATGATTCTGTGGTCAAGTTTAAGTTTGGAAAATGATCCTCTTGTGTTGCTTAGTATGTGAGAAACTTGGAGGGGCCTTCAGTAAAGATTTAAAAGTTCACCTGTATGTAACCCAGCACCCCACATGTATTTAGTCATGGAACTCTTGGCGTTTTGAGGATCACCTGTTAACATCCAGTGTTCTGTGGAACATTCTTCCCTACTACATGCTGGTGGCTTCCAAATTCTCATCTCCATCCCAGACCTCTCCCCAAACTCCTCACTCATTTACCCGGCAGCCGAGGCAGCATCTCGCCATGTCTTATTGGCATGTCTCAGTTAACACGTCCGAGCCTGAACCCAACCCAGCGCTGTACCCGAAGCTGCTGCTGCCCTAGCCTTCTCGTTTCGGGAAATGGCAGCTGCATGCTTTCCCTTGCTACAGCCAGAAACCTCGATGTGCTCCTTGACTCCTCTCTTTTTAGATGCTTCACATCTAATGTCAGCAAGTCTTATTGGCTCTACCTTCAAAAGATATCCAGAATCTGACCACTGTCCCGTTCCTCCATTGACAGCCTTGCCCGGCCACCATCATCTCTTGGGTAGCCTGTCACATATTCCCCTGACTCCCCTCCCAGCCCCCGTTCTTACCCCTTTACATGTCTTTTCACACAGCAGCCACACTGATCCCTTAAAAATGTTAGTTAGAATGTCACTCCTCTACTGTCAACCAGGCAGTGGCTTCCTGCTGTCACTCATTGTAAAAGCCATCTTTATAATGCCCTACAAGATGCCAGGAATAGTCATGCACATACCTCTAGATACAGCTATTCAGAAGGATGAGGTACGGGATCACTTGAGCCCAGGAGTTCAAGGTTGTAGTGTGCTGTGATCGTGCCTGTAAATAGCTACTGCACTCCAGCCTGGACAATATAGCAAGACCCCATCTTGGAAAAAGAAAAAAAAAAAAGAACAGGATTCTGTAGGATCTGATCCATGTCTCTGATACCATCAGTCTTTTTGCTCTATATTTGTTGAATGAAGTAAAGATGCCAATAATTTAAGACAGCATTTCTCAGCCTAATCTATTCATCCATTCAACAAATATTTATTGAATACTTACCATATGTCACACACTAAGCTCTGGATATATAACAAGGAGCAATTTGGATATGGTCTCTGTCTTCATGGGTTACAATCAGTTGGAGGAATTAGACATCAGTCAAATAATTTCACAAATATGTGTGTGTGTATAATCACAAGCTAATAAATGCTGTGAATGAGAATCACAGACTTCACAGAAGCAAATAGTAAGCAAATCCGATCATGTCCCTCTGATCCTGAAGAAGTGCTGCTTGAGCCAGGTCTGGAGTATTAACTGGTGTTAACTAGGCCAGGTTGGAGGACAGAATGCTCCAGGCGGAGAGAATGGCATACACAGTTGTGTCAGGCGGGAAGGGACAGTGTTGGGCACGAGCGGTCCCAGTGCTTGAGTAGCGCGGAGCGGCGTGCCGGCGCAGTCGGCGCCTGCCTGCTTTCTCACTCTGGCCTCACCTCGAGCTGTTCGTCTGATTTGATGTTTAGCGAAGTGCACCGAGGGGGTTAACAAAATAAATAAAAGTAAACCTAAGCCCTTCCAAATCCTTCATTTGGTCTCCTTTCCAGAACACCAAAACTCGAGCTAACTTCGGCTCCCGGCCGTTTGCCTATGCCGAAGGGCAGGCCCACCGCAATGCCGCGGACCTGTGCACCGACCTGGCGGAAGAGATCAGCGCCAACTTCGAGGCGCTGCCCTTCGCCATGGCATCGGACAGCGACAACGATGCGGGCACCAGTATTGCATCAGACCCGGGCACCCACGGGCCGCCGTGCCGGATTGCGGCCGTGGCCACTGCTCAGCAACGTAAGCCGCTTCCTTCTGGGACCGTGAGTGCTATGAATTCCACGGACCCATGGAACTGGGGCATCCGCGTCACAGTCAGGGTTCGAAGACTCCAGTGACCACTGGTGATGGGGTGACAGGCCGGGTGAGAGGATGCAGGAGCAGGAGGAAGCGTGGCGGACGGGAAATTGTATTCCCGCTTGCAGGAAGCCCGCCAGTCCTCAGCACCAGCAGGACTTACGCCAGGTGTAAGGCAGTTAAAAATCCCAGAGTTTTATATGGAGTCTCTTCATTTTACAATGTTAGTCACTTGCAAAAATCGTTTAAAATGGAGACAGTGATAGAATAGTAAAATGCTAATTGCACAATCTAGGTGGTGGGTATATAGGTGTGCACTAAAAACTTTTCTGATCATTCGAATTATTTTATAATAAAATTGAATATAACTGAGCTGGCCAAACTTAAAATGTCTACGGGCGGTATTTGGCCCATGGGATTCTGGTTTGCAAACTATTCTAAGAGTGTGTTTTATTAATAGTTCTTTCTCATAGTGAAGAACTTTCCAAATTCTTCTCTGAGTTGCATGAATTATACTCACTAAAACCATTGTAGGATTCAGGGTAATTATAGATGATTAGTATTCCTTGACTCTGCTTTAAAATTCCTCGGTGTACTAGGAGTCTTCCTATCACACACATTAGGAGAATCCAGTTTGTCTAAGGGGGAGAAGTTAATGATTTTTCTGGCCTGCTCTTGTTTAGAATTCACTGTTCTTGTGCTTTGTTACAGAATACGACAGTGACACCTCCTGTCATTACAAGGTTGAGCTCAGCTATGAGAATTTCATCACCTCTGGCCCAGACCCTCACCCGCCTCCCATTGCAGATGACGAAAGTGATGACGACGACGATGATGACATCCCGCAGGTAAAAGACCTGCAGGTGTAGGTTAGGATTTGGCAGCGTTCGCTCAGCTCCCTGGTGGCAGGTACAAGCCTCAAAGGCATGACTTTGACGTCAGGGTACAAGGCTGGCATTGTTACACATTCGGTTATGTCATTGTGTTCAGTGACCCTGGAGTGTCCGTTTTTCTAAACCCTTGTCAGTAGTGGTATCAGTTTGGCCCTTTTGCCCAGTGGAGGTCCAAGTTTTGGAGAAATGAAGTACTTTGGTAGTAACTCAGCAGTAAGCTCCTGTGAAAGTGTTTCCATGGCTGTTTTAGAGAGACAGGAAGGCCTTGCCGCTTCTGGCTGCTCCTTGGCATCTGTGGGGAGTGTCGAGCACAGGAGTCCACACCTTGTGTCTCTGTCCCTGGCGTTGGGGTGGGGCGAGCCCCCTGGCGAGGACTGTAAGTTAGGGACGGAGTGATGCCTGCGTGAGGCATTGCTCTGCTCACGAAGGTCCCTTCTCCTTCCAGGAGGACCACTACGCCCTGCTGGTGAAAGCATGGGAGACCAAGGTCTTTCCTACCATCCGGAGACGCTTCCGCAACGAAGCAGAGCGGAAATCCGGCCTGGACCAGATCAAGGGTGCTCTGCAACTAGGTCTGGTGCCTTTTGTTCTCCTCGGGAGCTTACGTCATGACTTGAAGAGCTAGGTTAGATGGAAATCAAAATGTAAATCAGGAAAGAGGGGCTCGTGTTACGTTGTGCCAGATTTGCCAGTGTGTTCTACCCATCCCTTTAGTGAACTCTGTGGGCTTCTGCTTTCCTTGCTGGGCTTTTATTTGCTTGTATTTAACTCAGTGTTTTGGGTTGATGTCTGCTGTACTGAAGCTGGTGTGGTTATAATGGGAAACTCTGTGGCCTGGTGGTCAGCAGCCATGTCTGAAGTCCCATGTGCTATTCCCTGCGGGCTTGAGGTTACTCAATGTCTCTGAGTTTTCCTCAGCTTTATACTCTTTTTCTTTGCTTTTTTTCCCTCTCTTTCTTTTTCTCTTATTTGTAGAGAGAGAGCGGGGTCTCGCTCTTGCTCAGCTGGTGTCAAACTCCTGAGCTCAAGTGATCCTCTTGCTTCAGCCTCCCAAAGTAGTAGGATTACAGGCATGAGCCACCATGCACGGCCTGGTTTCCTCTTCTTTAAAATAGAACCTGTGCTCTGGAAGGTTTGATTTGGCAATCTCCCACTAGTCCCGGATTATTATACAGTATTTTTTTTATCCCCACTATTCCTTTTGAAAACATTACAAAGATTATTGTTCCATAATCTTTTAATATCAGGCCACACTTTCTTTTTTTTTTTTTTGAGACAGAGTCTCGCTTTGTTGTCCAGGCTAGAGTGAGTGCCGTGGCCTCAGCCTAGCTCACAGCAACCTCAAACTCCTGGGCTCAAGCGATCCTTCTGCCTCAGCCTCCCGAGTAGCTGGGACTACAGGCATGCGCCACCATGTCCGGCTAATTTTTTATATACATATCAGTTGGCCAATTAATTTCTTTCTATTTATAGTAGAGACAGGGTCTCGCTCTTGCTCAGGCTGGTTTTGAACTCCTGACCTTGAGCAATCCGCCCGCCTCGGCCTCCCAAGAGCTAGGATTACAGGCGTGAGCCACCACGCCCGGCCTCACACTTTCTTATTAATTCTCTTCAATACTTCTTTCCAAAAGCATCCTTCTCTAATGGTAACCCCTTTTATAGTGTGCTCAGAAAATTGCTATGGCCAGGTATCGTGGCTCATGCCTGTAATCCTAGCACTCTGGGAGGCCAAGGCAGGAGGATCGCTTGAGCTCAGGAGTTCAAGACCAGCTTGACCCAAGAGCAATACCCTATCTCTACTAAAAATAGAAAAAATTAGCCGGGCATGGTGGCATGCCTGTAGTCCCAGCTACTTGGGAGTCTGGGGCAGTAGTATCACTTGAGCCCAGGAATTTGAGGTTGCTGTGAGCTAGGCTGACGCCTCTGTACTATAGCCCAGGCAACAAAGTGAGACTCTGTCTCAAAAAAAAATTTTGCTATGCCTTTTCATTGTAGCAAGGCCAGTGGGTAGAAGAGAGGTAGATTCGTGGGAGGGAGCCAGGCCACATGTAAAAGCAGGTACTGCCAATACCCGTTCTTTCACCCACAACGTCCTGGGCAGCGACAGCGGGTGGAGACGTTGTGCCTGCCTCACTGTCCTGCCCACGATGCTTTTTTTTTTTTTTGAGACAGTCTTGCTTTGTTGCCAGGGCTAGAGTGAGTGCCATGGCATCAGCCTAGATGACAGCAACCTTAAACTCTTGGGCTCAAGCGATCCTGCTGCCTCAGCCTTCTAAGTAGCTGGGACTACAGGAATGAGCCACCATGCCCAGATAATTTTTTCTATATATTTTTAACTTTCCAAGTAATTTCTTTCTATTTTTAGTAGAAATGGGGGTCTCACTCTTGCTCAGGCTAGTCTCGAACTTCTGAGCTCAAACAATCCACCCAGCTTGGCCTCCCAGAATGCTAGGATTACAGGCGTGAGCCACCGCGCCCGGCCTCCACGATGCTTTTCTTCCTCTGGTCTTTGGACATTTATTTTTTTGGTTATTAATCCATAGTGCCTGTTGTTTTCAAACATAGTGATATGTTGTCCCTAGGAAGGCAGAACAGAGCAAATCACAGTCGTAGATAGAAGAAGCTGACGTAGCCCTCTGCCTCTCTTAAATAAGCAACAAGTGTTTCTTACAGTAGAAATCAAACACAGCACAAAAATGTATACAGTAAGAAATGAACATCACCCTCCCTTTCTTCTTCCTCTCCATTTGCACTTTAGTTATTTTGATTTAACTAAAATGAAATGACTGCATAATAATGTGCCATCATTTTTAGCCATTCTGTATTGGTGAACACTTTGGTTATTTCCTTTTCTGTATTATCATCTCCCAACAGTGCCGCAGTGCATTTTTGTGCCTTTGCAGACTAGTGCTTGTCTTTCTGTGGGAGAGATGTGAGACATTTCTAGAAGTAGTGCATTTAGTATTTTCAACTTGGTGTAGACAGTGTGTAATTACCTTCCCCAAAAGGCTATGTACTCGTATAAAAATGGTGTTTGACAGATTCTCTTATCCTTTTATTCTAGATACAAGTCTAGAATACAGTGTTTGACCTGAAGATCATGTAGTCTTTAGAGAGTCACCCAGACTGTTATATTTTTCAGGCATGGTGGATATCGCCAGACAGACTGTTGAGTTTCTCTATGAGGAGAACGGTGGCATCCCGAGAGACCTTTATCTTCCCACCATCGAAGACATTAAAGATGAAGCAAACAAGTTCACAATTGATAAAGTTCGAAAAGGTTTTGCTTTCCTCACTTCACCTGTGAAATTTCCTGTGAAATGAGAACTTGAATTTTCTAAAACATGAGACAAGCCGCTGGTGGCTCTCCTAGGGTGACTCTAAGTGGCTTGACCCCCTGTGGGGCACAAGTAGACATAAGGCCTCTTAGGGCCTCTCCCACTTCCCACAGCTCACGGCATGAGCTGGGTGAGGCCGGGCAGTCTTACAGGGAGGGAAGTGGAGTCTGGGCTGCAGATCCCATGTGGGCCTCTCGGGCTTAGTATTGGCTTCTGAGATAATAAACCACATATGTGTGGCTGTCCTGGGCCAGTTAGAATTTGAATACAATTTTTTTTTTTTTGGAGGCACAGTCTCATTCTGTCACCCTAGGTAGAGTGCCATGGCATCGTCTTAGCTCACTGTAACCTCAAACTCCTGAGCTCCAGTGATCCTCCTGCCTCAGCCTCCTGAGTAGCTGGAACTACAGGCATTCACCACCACGCCTGGCTAATTTTTTCTAGTCTCGCTCTTGCTCAGGCTGGCTTCAAACTCCTGAGCTCAAGCGATCCTTCTGCCTTGCCCTCCCAGAGTGGTAGGATAACAGGCGTGAGCCACTGTGCCCGGCCCAGAATATATTCTTTTGATTAAAAATCTATTGCATATTTTGGAGAAATGAGGAAAATACAGAAAAACACAAAAAAGAGAAGTTAAATCCACTCATTTTTAGAGTTTACCAGAAGACTTTCACAATAATACCAGAACATCATGGGAAGCAAAAGGAGTGTATATTACTTTCCCCTTTTTTCTTTTGAGATATAATTCACATCCCCTAAAATACTCTTTTAAAGTAGACAATTCAGTGGTTTTTAGTGTATTCGCAAAGTTATACAACCATCAAACCATCACCGTTAATTGCAGGACATTTTCATTACCCTAAAAAGAAATCCTATTACCTCATCACTCCCCATTTCTTCCTCCTCGAGCCCCATGACCCACTGATTTACTTTCTGTCTTTGTGGATTTTCCAGTCCTGGACATTTCATATGAATGGAATCCTATATGAAAAGCCATGTGATCTTTTTATATCTGGCTTCTTTCACTTAGCATAATTTTTTCAAGGTTCATTCATATCTTCATTTCTTTTTATGGCCAAATCTTCCATTGTATGGATAGACCACATTTTGTTTATTTATCTATCAATGGACATTTGACTTGTTTCCACTTTTTGGTTATTATGAGTAATGCTGCTATGAACATTTGTGTATATATTTTTGTGTAGATGTATTTTCATATTTTGGGGGCATAAATATGCAGGAGTGGAATTGCTAGGTCATATGATAACTTCATTTTTAACTTTTTGAGGAGCTACCAAACTGTTTTCCAAAGCGGCTGCACCGTTTCACATTCCCACGAGCAGTGTATGAGTGTTCCTATTTCTCCACATCCTTGTCAGCACTTGTTATTATCTTTTTGATATTAGCTATTCTAGTTGGGTGTAAAGTAGTATCTCATTATGGCTTTGACTTGCATTTCCCTAATAACTAAAGATGTTAAATGTCTTTTCCTGCATATCTGTTCATTTCTCTTTGTAGGAACACTTACTCAAACCCTCTGCCCGTTTTTAATTGGCTTGTCTTTTTATTCTTAAATTGTAAGAGTTTTTACAACATTTTGTTGTATTATCTTCCAGGGTAGGCTGTGTTCCTCTTTGGTTATAACAAAACTGTGAGGATATGGTTAAAGGCTGCAGAGCTGCTTGGCTATAGCTTAGCTATACTTAAAATATAGGGTCCCAGGATGATAACGGTATTTCCTCCCGAAGAAACGTCTTCCTCCACCCTCCGCAGGTCTCACGGTAGTAACTCGCTCTCCGGACAGCAATAACGTCACCAGCAGTACTGTTGGAACTGCTCTGCCAAAGTTTGCCATCCGGGGGATGCTGAAAACCTTTGGGCTTCATGGAGTCGTCCTGGATGTCGATTCGGTGAGTGACCGGCCATTCGATTAATAAGCCCTTTTCCGTAACTTCAAAATTCCAGGGGAAAGAAAAAAGAAAAAAAATAAATAAATAAGCCCTTTTCCGTATACCGAGGCTTGCGTGCCCAGACTCCACATACTTTAAAAAGTGATTATACAGACGGTTTCTCTTTGACTTAGGCACCAAGAAACTAAGCCTCAGTGCTGTGGTGGCAAATGACTGGCCTGAGATTATGTCATGGGCTCAGATCGGGGCTGGTGACAGATGATGAGCTCTTAAGTCTCAATGCTGTCTGCGCCTTCAGACCATACCGCCCCGGCCCTTATTTTATGTCAACTATGTTCAAACTGCCCCTACATGGTATCTACCAAGTTCCAAGGGAAGATTCTCCCATTGTCCTTGATGAACGGATGGTCTGTCACTGTGATGATGGTTATATGGACCCAAATCAAAGAAGTAGTTAGGCTGGGCGCGGTGGCTCACACCTGTAATCCTAGTACTCTGGGAGGCCGAGGCGGGCGGATTGCTCGAGGTCAGGAGTTCAAAACCAGAGCAAGAGCAAGACCCCGTCTCTACTATAAATAGAAAGAAATTAATTGGCCAACTAATATAGATGGAAAAAATTATCTGGGCATGGTGGCACATGCCTATAGTCCCAGCTACTCGGGAGGCTGAGGCAGCAGGATTGCTTGAGCCCAGGAGTTTGAGGTTGCTGTGAGCTAGGCTGACGCCACGGCACTCACTCTAGCCTGGGCAACACAGTGTGAGACTCTGTCTCAAAAAAAAAACCACAAAAAAAACCCCCCCAAAAAAAGTAGTTCTGTGATTTTGCTCACATTATCTCACTGGTTCTTTCGGCCTCAGGCTCCATATCTGTAAAATGAGTGTATGGAATTAGATTAGATCAGTAGTTTTCTTCTCCATTTTGCAAAGCTTTCATGGGCTCAGCCAGCATTTGGAGGGATGGGGTGCAGAAGGCACAGAGGGAGTGAGAGGGCAAAGCTGAAGCTTCCTTTTGAAAACGGAATCCTGTTTGGAAGCTGTGACTATGTGGCTCAAGGCTGCACGCGCATACTTACGTTGAAGAAGTTTCCCTGCAAGAAAAACTGTTGAAAATACAGATCAAGCCTAAGAGTATCCAGTGAAGAATTATCTGTCACTATCTAGATACACACTCTGGTATCTATCTAGAGAGATACAGGTCGTGTTAGGTAGCATTAATGCTTTGAAATTTACCTTTAAAAAATTCACATCATCAACTGACTCTTTTATCGGAACTTAATTTAAATCATTAAAGTTTTTAGAGGGTTTACAGAGATGACCCTTCAAATGGAAAATTCCATCAATAATACTAGTAATACTACTAATCTCCCACTGCCTTCTGCTACAAAATTCTGACATTATTGGCAATATTTTTCAGCAATGGAAATGTGTGAAAGTAAAAATTAGGAAAATAGAAATTGCATTATAATAATCACTGTGGTATTTCTCAAGTAATGTGATTCTCTTTGTTGTAATCCTAAATAAAAATTGCACTGGTATTTGAATCCAGAATGCATATGTATGAGCTTACTTTTTATTTTCCTAGCAATAAAATAGAGCTATCAGATAGATTTCTTGCTTTTAAGAAATTATTAACATAAAAACAATGAACATAAATTTTACCTGGCAACAGTGTGTACTAAAGTATAGCACTATTCTCTTTAAATTGCTAACTTATTATTATATTGAAGATCTTTTTAATTTGTTGTATCAATTAAAATTTTCCATTTGGTATAGAAAAACTAAAACTATCAGTAGGTGTCTTTGAACTTTTAGACTCTATCAATGGCATGAAACCAGTATTTTTTTTGGTAGTCTGGTAATATATACATTTTAGTCTGGTGAGATATATATCTGTATTTTTTTCTATTTTGATATGAAGGGGTTTTTTTTAATAACTGACTATTGCCTTTCTATTATATAGTTAACTTAAATTTACATTTAAGAATGTGTTTAAAATCTCCATGATTCCTAATGTTAACTATTTTATTAAAGTATATAACAAGTTTCCATATTAATAGTATAAACGTGTAATGTGTGTTTCAAAATGTGAATTCTCTTTCACCTGATTTATTTTGTCCAGGAAATAGTAATTAAATCCAAATTACAAGCATAATATCTAAAAGCCTAGACTTAGAATATGCATATACACATACCACACACACTTACAGTGGGAAAACAAAGACGATGCTCAGAAGAACAAATGGACGTTTCCCTTTTCTGTCGTAGGTGAACGAACTGGTGCAGGTGGAAACGTACCTGCGGAGCGAAGGTGTGCTGGTGCGATACTGGTATCCTATTGACATGTTGGAAAGGCCCCCAGCGGGCTACCGAAGGACTGCCACCAATGGGCTGGTCACCCTGGACAACACCAACCTTCAAATTCACAGGTAAAATTGAGCCCTTCTTTCTAATGGGTCACAGAAATTCGTTTACTCACCGGTTTTACCACGTGTACTATTTTTCCTTGACAAGAAGGCATTTCCTTCAAAGCTAGCAGGAGAAAAGGCAGCTAGTAAAAGTAACAGAAAACTGCAGGCGTTGGGAAGGAAAGCCGGGCGGTCTCAGAAGCACCTGGCCTGTGCCACATGCACGGCGCTGTGAGTTCAGGGGGGGGGGGGTGGCCAGAGGTTTGAAGAGTGGAAAAGTTACGAAGGGTAAAGCAAGTCAAGGAGAGATAAGAACGTGTCCAGGCACTGCGTGAGCAGCCAGGTCATTTCTCTGTTCAGCTGGGCAGGTCATCGCGTGATTGCTTGCTTTGTGCCTGGCCCCGTGCGGGGTTCTGGAAGGGAGCAAAGGTGCCACAGGCATGTGCCTGCTGCCAGTGTGTTGAAACGTGAAGATCTGGCAAAGTTCCCCCACGTCCACCAGCACCAGTTCCCCTGTGAATTGTTCCTTTCAGGCTTAAAAATTCTTGCAACGCCTCAGTGACATCTGGTGCCAAAAATTAAAAAGTTCTTGCCACAATTCAGAGGAAAATACAATAATAAAGGCAGGCAGTTCTCTAGTAAAAGTTTCCATAAACTATTTTTCATGCTGTTCCTCCAATAGCTGTCATAATTTCTCATTGTCTTGTCCACTTCGAATGAACATGAGTAAGTCTGCAGCTTTGATCTCCCACTGGGACTCCAGGTACAGGTACACGTGTCCAGTTGCCTCCTGGCCATCTCCACTTGGATATTGGATTGCTGCATTTGGGTGGCCTTATGTTCAATTAGGCAGTCAAGTTCACGAGACCAAAATAGGGCCCACTTGGCATTACCTTTACTTAGCGAGACGCAGGACGGGAAGCCTGGTGTGCCACAGGGGACCAGCATGGGCGTTTCTTCAGCAGGAGTCCTTACGGTAGTCACCCACACCAAAGTCTGGGGCTGTCGTCTGATCCCACCCACCCAAGTGACAACTCAGGTGTGAAGGATAGATGTCACACGGCAGTGTTCACATGAAGCCAGTATCTCTGTGACAACCCCACTGGCATAGCTTGCCAACAATCCTGGCCACAGAGTCACCATGGGGAAGCCTTGAAGCCGTGCTTCCCACCGAGAATGTTCTTTCTCACAGTCCTCCCAGTACAGGTGCAGCTCGCCAGCTGGGTCATTTTTCCGCTGAGCAATGCCCAGCCATATTGCTGCTGATGTTGGCCAGGTTTTCAGAAGAACTGAGCTAAAGGCCCAGTGACCAAGGGCAGTCCTAATGGAGACGAGGAACGGGTTTTCTGACCTTTACTCACCAGTAATCTAATAAGTACCCAAAGTGCAGCCTGTGAGGTGGAATCTAGAATTTTCCCCAGAGCCGCCTCCGTCACTGGCCTTCCCATGTCTGGAAGGGGCACGGTGAGCCATCCTTTTCCTCAGTCACCCGAGACCTATCAGCAAGGCCTGTCGCGTCTTCCTCCGAAACACGTCTCGCCCCCACCTCGCCAGCCCGGGCCTTACCCTTCTCCTGCCGCCACAGCCAGAGTGGCCCTCACACACACGGCAGATGGGCCTCGCTCCTCTAACGCAGACTTCCCCCTGGCTTTGCACTTCTGTTGGAGTAGAACTCAAACGTGAGCCCCCGAGCCTGTCGCCTCCCCTCTGCGGCTGTCACACAGCAAGCTCACTCCCTCCTTGGCGCTCGGCGTCTGTGCGTGGCTGTCTCGCTTGGATCTCAGCGAATAGTCACTGCTTCAAAAAGTTCTTCTCCTGCCGTCTGCAGTAACTGTCCAGTCACTCTGTCACAACACCATACGGCATTTTCGTTCTCTCCCACGATTTGACGTTTTTGCTTGTTTTTATTTTATTTTATTTTAGACAGGGTCTTGCTCTGTCACCTGGGATAGAGTGCAGTGGCATCTTCATAGCTCACTGCACCCTCAAACTGCTGGGCTTGAGGGATCCTCTTACCTTAGCCTCCCAAGTCAGGCTGGTCTTGAAATCTGGCCTCAAGCGATCCTCCCACCTCAGCCTCCCACAGTGTGAGGATTACAGGCATGAGCCACCACATGGTGCCCAGCCCCCCACAGCGGTATTTTTATAATAGCTTTATTGAGAGATAATTCAGACACCGTATCATTCACCCACTTATAGTACACACATCAGTGGTTCTTGGTATACTCATGGCATTGTGCGACTGTCACCACAGTCAACTTTAGAACATTTTCATAACCCCAGAAGGAAACTGCATACCCGTTAGCAGTCAGTTGCCATTCTCCTATCGCCTCGGCTGCTGGCACAGTGTGTTTTCTGTCTCTATGGATTGGCCTATTCCGGACATTTCATGTAAAGGGAATCATACACCGTGTGGCCTTTTGTGCCTGGCTTCTGTCACTCAGCATGTTTCAAGGTCCATCCACAGCGTGGAGTGTGTCAGTCCTTCGTCCTCTTTGTGGCTGAATAATGTCGCATCGAGTCGCCCTACCGGGATGTGGATGAGCGGGTGGGTGGCCCCGCTGTCGGGCTCTCGCAAATCGTGCTGCTGTGAACATACACATACGCGTTTTCTCATTTCCACAGTGCTTTTCGAGTTGGGAAAAATCAAACTTAACAACCTAACTAAATTCTGTGGCTTTTTGTTTAAAACGCAAGCGACCGGCTCGAGGCACAGAACCTGGGGCCGGAGGAGGAGCCCGAGGCGTGGCCCTGGGCGCCGCGCTGAGCGCGTGTCCCCGCTTCCCTTGCAGAGAGCTGCTGCGCTGTGAGGCCGCGCTGGCCAGGCTGTACTGCCGCACGGCCCTGCTCAACATCTTCGCGCCCAAGTTGCCTCACCTGTTTACCCGCCTCTTCCACATCCCTGCCATCCGGGACATCACGCTGGAGCACCTGCAGCTGCTGTCCAACCAGCTCCTCGCTCCCCCCCTCCCAGGTAACACTCGGCTTTGCTGCTGCGGCTCCCAAACTGGGCGCCAAGTAGAGCAGCCCTTAGAGCACGGGCCCAGGTGGGCGTCCTGGCGGGGCCCAGGTGGGTGCCCTGCTTACCTCATACTCCTGCTCCACGCGAGGGGGAGGGGAGACTGGGGCTCCCTCCGCCTGGGCTGCCGTGGAGACGCTGCACCAGGGAACTGGGATTCTCTTGGCAGTCCTTTCTCACTCTTTGCAAAACGTAAGCACGTGGCCTCACTGTAGTCCTTCAGCGGTTAAGCATTCGCTAAGTTTCCCAAGCGAATTGTGGATCGAGGAAAATGAAGCATTAAGTCTGAAACCTAGTCGCTGTGTTGTTGCCCCAGACATTCTATTTAGCATTGGAAAGAAAGGAAAATGGCCGGGCACGGTGGCTCATGCCTGTCATCACAGCATTCTTGGAGGCCGAGGTGGGAGGATCCCTTGAGAATGGCCCGGGCAACAAAGCCAAGACCCTGTCCCTAGGAAAAAATGAGCAGCAACAAAAAGGAAAACGTTCCTCTTAGCAAAGTCCTCCGAAGCAGATATTGCCCTCATCTGACTTGCGGTGGAGCTGTGTTGATGGGCCAAGCTGTGTGCCCGTCGCAGGGCTGTGTGCGCCCCCTGGGGAGCACCAAGTGGCGAGTCTGCCCGCGGCTCGGTCCAAGGCGAGGGGCCCTCTGTCTTTCTGTGGCACCTTAGCCTCCAGCCTGCTCCCCTTGATCTCCTAGCAACTAAGATGGGGTCGGGAGGTGAGGCGGGCAGGGGCCACCCTCCCAGACCCACCTGCAGACAGCCAGCTGCCTCCGGCTGTGCGTGTGCGTTCCATGTCCGATGAGCGTCTGGGGTCCACTGGCCCATCCCAAGAACTCAGAGCTCTGAAGCTGAAACAGACTTGGAAGCTTAAAGTGTCATGGAAGAAGCTTTGCTGTGGTGACCTCCGGTGCCTCTTTACAGCCTGCACCCGGGCACCCACGCAGTTGCTTGATGCAGCTCAGGGTGGGCCAGGGCTGCCGGATGGGCTCTGGGACCCCCTGAGTCCAAGCAGCCCCACGGTATCTGTTTCATAGACTGGGGCCTCTACCTAAGATTTTATTTTAGGAAATAGTTCTGCTGCTAAAAAGAAAGCAGAAGTTGGAAGACCACTGATCCCCAAGTGCCCCCCCACTCCCTGCCCAGAGGATCTGATTGGTAATATGTTATCCGAGACGTCGTGCCCGGCCAGTGCAGGCTGTCTGGGTGGGCTGTTCACTGTCACTTAGGCTCTCCCAGCTGCTGCCTGCTGTGGTTCCCATCAACTTCTGTCTCCTTTCTGTCCCCAGATGGCACCATCAGCTCCAGCTCGATCCTCCTGGCGCAGTCCCTGCAGCACTGCATCCATTCCCAGAACTGCTCCGCCACAGACCTGTTCTACCAGGGCAGCTCCCAGACCGTGAGAGAGTGGCTCAGCGTGGCCATCACCCGGACCCTGCACCAGGGCGAGGACAGCCTTTTGGAGCTGACGAAACAGATCTGCTCTTTCCTGCAGGTAGAAATCTATAAAGCTAATGTCCATTATGATCAGAAGTTTCATTGGCTTGCTAAATAAAAATGCTTCTCCTTTCTCCCGCAAGCCCCCCTCCCATCAGTCTCCTTTTCTTAGAACCTCCTCTGCTTTGTCTCATCTGTCGCTTGCTTCCGAGGGCTTCTCTGTCCTTCTGACTGTGTCGCGACGCGCTGTGGCCCTGGCCTCCCTTGTGTCCAGCCCTCGGCTTTCCTTATTAAACGTCTCTTTGCAGACAGCGCCGGAGCAGTTCCCCTCCGAAGAGTTCCCGATTACCGAGTCCAAAGTCAACATGGATGTTAATTTCCCCGGGGCGGCTTTTGTCGTTGTGTCTTGCAAAGAAAGTCAGTCTGGATTCCGCAAAGAGTAAGTTGCCCGTTCTCAAAAGGTTGGTCACGGGGAGAGAAACGCTAAATAGATTCTGCTGATACTGGCAGAGGAGAAACCTCAAATTGCTTCTATTCTTTAATGCAAATGATGGTGGTTCTGTCCATATTTCCATGTTTGGGGAGTAAGTCTTCATAAAGAATGAACCTTCTAAAATGTAGTGAAATGACTGGTGCCCAGTTCTCATTTAACTTCCCCCGGCGAGGAAGCGTCGCTCCCTCCCCTGGGTGCTCTGACAGTCCCTCCCGCCTCCGCAGCTCCTCCCTGTACAAGGCGCCCTGGGCTCGAGTGCTCGTCTACGGGCTCGGCCACAAGGTGAAGCGGAACGGCCAGCTCAACCTCATCGAGGCCGCCTGCTACCCACGGGACGCGTCCCCGGCCAACACGGGGCTGGCGCCTCCGCCAACCACCGACCAGTACCCCTCTGTGGTCCTCTCCACCGACCGGGTGCACATCAAACTGGGTGAGTGTCCGTCAGCTCATGGCGATGACAACAGCTGGGAGTCATTCTTTGCTTACCTTCTTTTTAAAGATTCAAATAGGCCGGGTGCAGTGGCTCACGCCTGTCATCCTAGCACCCTGGGAGGCCCAGGCTGAGCAAGAGCGAGACCCCCCCCCCCCGTCTCTACTAAAAATAGAAAGAAATTAATTGGCCAACTAAAAATATATAGAAAAAATTAGCCGGGCATGGTGGCGCATGCCTGTAGTCCCAGCTACTCGGGAGACTGAGGCAGGAGGATCGCTTGAGCCCAGGAGTTTGAGGTTGCTGTGAGCTAGGCTGACGCCACAGCACTCTAGCCCGGGCAACAGAGTGAGACTCTGTCTCAAAAAAAAAATTTAACAAAGATCCAAATAACTTTTTACCTTGCATTTTCCAATTCCTGTTGATAAAGAATAGGTCTGCTTGGTGCAGTTTTAGAGGCAGAGGATTAAGACCTCCCTTTCCCGCCTGGGGGAGGCCCGGAAGAGGATGCCCAGACTGCAGTGGGGCTTTCCTTTCTTGTCACTCGTGTGCGCTGGGAAGCTTGCTCTCTACCGTGATTAGACAGATCAGTGTCACCCTTACGGCCAGTGCAGGCTGTGACAATCCCAGTGGGCGCTCCTGAGTCCTGGCCCCGGCCGCAGCGGGCATCTGCTCTCGCCTCCCAGGCAGCTTTTGTGAAGCCGCACGGTTTAGAGTTAGATGCGAGCTCTGCCCCGTAGTCCCTGAAGCTGTCGCTGCCTGTCCTCTGTGTGTACGAAGCCAGCTGACTCTGAGGACGCACAGAAAGGAAAGGAAATCTCAGTCACTTCCACTGCTCGTCTTTGGCACGTTTCACAAGAAAAGACTAATGTGTTTGCCAGACTCAGAAGATACATTTGAACTTTCAGACAAAAGAAAATGGGCCTTGGCTTCTCTACAACCCAAGTCCTTGAGACATTGCATCTTTGAGGAACGAATTGAAAGGACATTTCTTCAGTGATTTCGTCATTGCTACACAACTTTATGATCTCCTTTTGCTAGACTTTTTTCATAGTATTTTGCCTATACTAGCCGTTTTTAAACTTTACCTTAAAAGCAGAGGATCTATCTTAACTATCATTCCACAGTTGTCACCATGTTGACGTTTCCCCCAAAAGGAAGGCGTCAACATGGTCCCTCTGGAGTCATCCAAGCCCCTGTGCTCTGGCTTAGGTCTGACCGGGGCTTCAGTGGGGTCGGGGGTGCAGTGCAGGGTGTGAGGGGCTGAAGCCTTGGGGCCTCTTTCCCCTCACTGGGCAGCTTTGGTGGCAGTGACAGAAGGTAATAAACTGGGATCAAAACCCAAGGGCCTGGTAGTGCCTTTAGTCTCAGGGACACCTTGCTGGTCCACTACATAAGTGTAATGGTCTTCATGGGATTGCAGCCATACAAACGGACTGATTATTGCCTTACCTAGCTGGGAGTATTCCAGTGAAGCATCTATTTTTTTTTTTTTTGAGACAGAGTCTCGCTTTGTTACCCAGGCTAGAGTGAGTGCCATGGCGTCAGCCTCGCTCACAGCAACCTCAGACTCCTGGGCTCAAGAGATCCGCCTGCCTCAGATTCCCAAGTAGCTGGGACTACAGGCATGCGCCACCATGCCTGGCTAATTTTTTCTACATATTTTAGTTGGCCAATTAATTTCTTTCTATTTATAGTAGAGACGGGGTCTCGCTCTTGCTCAGGCTGGTTTTGAACTCCTGACCTCGAGCAATCCGCCTGCCTCGGCCTCCCAGAGAGCTAGGATTACAGGTGTGAGCCACCGCGCTCGGCCGAAGCATCTTTTAAAGTATGACTGACTGTCCCCATTCTGGGTGGTGTGGCTGGTATCTAACTGAACGGGGAGTGTCTGTCCTCCTCTGTTCCCATTGCCACCCCAGTAAGTAGACTCCCTGGAAGGATGGCTGCCGCCTCCTGCCCCTGCAGCTGCCTGTCTGGAGGGTCGGGGAGTGACATCTACTCCACCTGGAGCAGACATACGGGTGGCTTTCTGGCCCCGGCTCTCCACGCGCGTCCCGGTGAGCCTATGTGGATCAGGTGCGACCAGTCACGCGCTTTCCTCTCGGCCACTTCTTCCAGGGGTGTCTCCGCCTCCCGGGGCCGTGCTGGTGTTGCATTCCCTGCCGCTGGAGTTCCCGCTGGCCATGGCTTTCGCAGAGCAGCTGCTGTCTTGGAAATCCGAGGATGGCGAAGGGAAATCCGAGGATGAGCCCGACACCATCCCGACGTCTGTCCTCCTGCAGGTGGTGGAGCTGCTAGGTGAGCTGGCTTCCCGTCGGCATGGGGGGGCTGTCATGCTGCCTGTGTGACTGCGAGACACACATCTGCTACGAAGGGGACCTTGGCGCAAACGTGGTCCATCCTGTGCTTCTAGACAGTATCTCCCGAACTCCAGTCGCTCTCGCGCCACCTTTATGTGACGTCAGCCACGTCCACTCGTCGTGCTGTCAGCGCTTATTTAATAGCTTTTGTTGCACTCCTTTCTCTCTTTTTTTTTAAACTCAGATTTACTCTTAAGGAAACCTTTACATTGCTACTCTAAATGGAAAATTAACATCCCTTGACGTAACTAAAAGATAGCCATAAAAATAAATACAAGGAAAATTGGCCGAGCGCGGTGGCTCACGCCTGTAATCCTAGCACTCTGGGAGGCCGAAGCGGGCGGATTGCTCAAGGTCAGGAGTTCGAAACCAGCCTGAGCAAGAGCGAGACCCCATCTCTACTATAAATAGAAAGAAATTAATTGGCCAACTAATATATATAGATAAAATTAGCCGGGCATGGTGGCGCATGCGTGTAGTCCCAGCTACTCGGGAGGCTGAGGCAGGAGGATTGCTTGAGCCCAGGAGATTGAGGTTGCTGTGAGCTAGGCTGACGCCACGGCACTCACTCTAGCCTGGGCAACAAAGCGAGACTCTGTCTCAAAAAATAAATAAATAAATACATACATACATACATACATACATACATACATACAAGGAAAATTGGCCGGGCGCGGTGGCTCACGCCTGTAATCCTAGCACTCTGGGAGGCCGAGGCGAGTGGATCGCTCAAGGTCAGGTGTTCACAACCAGCCTGAGCGAGAGCGAGACCCCATCTCTACCAAAAATAGAAAGAAATTAATTGGCCAACTAAAAACGTATAGTAAAAAACTAGCCAGGCACGATGCCGCATGGCTGTAGTCCCAGCTACTCGGGAGGCTGAGGCAGGAGGATCGCTTGAGCCCAGGAGATTGAGGTTGCTGTGAGCTAGGCTGACGCCACAGCACTCTAGTCCTGGCAACAGAGTTAGACTCTGTCTCAAAAAAATAAATAAATACAAGGAAAATAAATATCTGCTGTTACAAAACTGTGACCAAATACTGTTTCTTGTCAGAGGTTCTGGGTTTCTGGTCCACTCTCTGTTTAGAGCTCACCAGCCCCAGAGTAAGGATTTTGGTTGGCAAAATCAGGACTAAAGGGAGTTACAAAGGAACGGTGCTGCTGTCTGCCTTTCTGTGCTGTTGGGTAAAATTGGGTGGTGTGCCTGGTAGTAAGCGTCCGTGGCTCAGGAAACGTCGTTCCAACGACTCATCACCAGCTCGCTTTCGTGACAGATAACACCGTGTTTTGCCTGAGCTGCAGGAGCGGCTGGCGCCGTGCCGTGGGACACGGGGCTCGAGGCCGTGGCTCTTCCTCTGGCAGCCGCGTGACCTTGACTCTGAGCCTCTGTTTCTCCATCCGTGAGATGGGTGGATTACGCAGGAACCGTGCACGGGGTATTTTGGGGGGTTGACTCCATCGAAGTGCTTAGAACGGTGCCGGGCGTAATGAGCGCTGCATAACTAATCGCCGTTGTTATTCTGTCTCTGCCTCAGGAAACTTCCTGTGGACCACGGACATGGCGGCCTGCGTGAAGGAGCTCGTGTTCCACCTCCTGGCTGAGCTCCTGCGCACGGTGCACGGCCTGGAGCAGAGGCGCCATCCCGCCGGCCTGTCCCCCTCCATCGCGCTGCAGCTGAACCCCTGCCTGGCCATGCTGATGGCGCTGCAGTCGGAGCTGCACAAGCTGTACGACGAGGAGACCCAGGGCTGGGTCTCGGGCGGCACCTGCGGGGGCTCGGGGGCGGCGGCCGCCAGCGACCAGGGCAGGTTCTCCACCTACTTCCACGCGCTCATGGAAGGGTGCCTGGCGGTGGCTGAGGTGACCCTGCCTACCAACATGAGTGTCACGGCCAGCGGGGTGGCCTCCACAACCGCCCCCAACCTCAGCGACTCGTCCTCCTCCTCCTCGTCCTCGCCAGGACAGACCCCGCAGAGCCCCAGCCTCCTGTCCAAGAGGAAAAAAGTGAAGATGAAGCGGGACAAGGCCGCCGCCTCGGGCAAGCGCCAGTCCCCACGCACGGCGGACTCGGACGCCGCGGCGCTCAGCATCGGGGGCAGCAAGCCCGAGGACATGCTGTGGTTCCACCGCGCGCTCACCCTGCTCATCATCCTCCGGCACCTCGCCAGGAAGGACCCGCAGGGGCTGGGCGTGACGAGCGACGCCATCGCGGACGCCTGCCAGGCGCTGGTGGGCCCCACTGCCCACGGCCGCTTGCTGGTGATCTCGGGCATCCCCACCCACCTGGACGAGGGCGTCGTCAGAGGCGCCATCCGCAAGGCCTGCAACGCCCACGGCGGGGTCTTCAAAGACGAGATCTACATCCCGCTGCAGGAGGAAGACCCCAAGAAGCCGAAGGACAAGGCCGAGGGCAGCGACGGGAAGGCCGAGCTGGAGAAGAGCCTGGGCTTCCCGGGCACCGAGAGCCTGGAGGTGAGCTCGTCCAGCAGCCTCACGCCCGCCATGAGCGTCAGCGCGTCGGCCTCCACCAGCCAGGCCTCCATCTGCAGCTCCCAGGGCATCTCGCAGACCGTCAGCGACCTCTCGGTGGACCCGCTGCCCTCGGGCCTCGAGCTGCCCCTCCCTCCCGGCTTGCTGGAGCCCCACGTGGTGTCCAGCCAGGAGAGCCTGGACATCTCCCTGTGCAGCACCGGCAGCCTGGGCAGCCTCGGCAGCCTGGGCGAGCCCCTGGACAACGCAGAGACGGCCTCGGCGTCAGACATGGGCTCCATGTACACGGTCACGTCCCTGGACAGCCAGCCCCTCGCTGCGCGCCCCATCAAAGGCTTTGCCGTCGTGGAGGTAACGGCCCCGAACCCTGGCAGCCACTAAATCGTGACCACTGTGAATCTTCCGACCTCTTAAACCTCCCAGTGACCTCCTGACAGGCAGCGTGGGGGCACCTGGGGGCTGCGCGGGGCAGAACGGGAGCAGCACGGTGAGGCTGTTGGGGGTGACATCCAGGAGCGCCATCCTGCCCGGCTATGCGGTCAGTGTGGTGACTGCTGTGCGTGGCGGCGCAGGGCTGGCCAGCTGAGCTTCCCTGTTGGCTGGGCTTCCCCAAGTGCGTCCCAGCCCGCGGCCGATCCTCGTGTTCTGCAGGGGCCTTGGGTTGTTTCAGCACTGCTGTTGGCAGGAGGGACTTCGCTGAGCAGAACAAAAACGCCATTTTGTTCCAGGCGACTCTGAGTTTCAGAGGGCGTGTGTGTGCTGCCGCGGCATAGTCCCACTTCAGGTGTCTCGCGCCACCTCGTTTAGAAATCTTGCATCCAGTGTCTTTTTTTTCTTTTTTTGAGACAGTCTTTTTTTGAGATAGATGGGGCTAGAGTGCCGTGGCGTCAGCCTAGCTCTCAGCAACCTCAAATTCCTGGGCTCAAGCGATCCTCCTGCCTCAGCCTCCAGAGTAACTGGGACTACAGGCATGCGCCACCACGCCCAGCTAATTTTTCCTATATATTTTTAGTTGGCCAATTAATTTCTTTCTATTTTTAGTAGAGACAGGGTCTCGCTCTTGCTCAGGCTGGTTTTGAACTCCTGACCTAGAGCGATCCACCCGCCTCGGCCTCCCAAAGTGCTAGGATTATAGGCGTGAGCCACCACGCCCAGCCCATCCAGTGTCTTCATGAACCTTTGCATGACAAAACCTAGGCTCAAAAGTCCAGACTCTTCTCCCCCTTGTTGGCTGCATAGAGAAAGTGCCGGGAGAGAACTTGCATTGCTTTTCTCCCAGCCGGCTCTGATGGGAGAGTTCAAGGTCAAGTGGCTGGTTTCTGTCCTAGTACCATGACTTTTAATCCATCAGCCTCGTTCCCTGGGACTTCAGAGCCAGGCATGACTTTACTCCCTGGGCAACAGAGTAAAGCCACAGACCTGGGCAGATCGAGTGACAGATTCCCAGTGAGTTGCTCCCCTACACGTCACCACTGTTGGCACGTGGGGGACCATTTCCCAGGAAGGCTAGCTGCCATCACAGCTTCAAGAGGGGCAGCGGGTTTCCGGGGAAGGGAACAGTTCATTCCTATGAACGGCCGGTCGCTCTACTCAAGCCTGACCCTTGTCTTTGTTCACACAGATCAGATCCCGAGCCAAAATCGAGAAAATCCGAGCCAGTTTATTTAACAATAACGATTTGATTGGTTTGTCAAGTTTGGACGGTGAAGACGAACTGATGGAAATGTCAACGGAAGAGATTCTGACCGTCTCTGTCGTAAATCAGAGTTTGTTTGACACGCAAGGGAGTCCAGGACTAGAAGATTATTTCAATGATAAGTCAATTAAAGGTGGGTTATAGATTTTTTTTTTAATTAATAGACTTTTTTGGAGCAGTTTTAGGCTAACAGAAAAAAATGAGTGAAATCTTTCCCTGCCCCCCATTTGCCCTTTTTAATGTCTAGCATTGAAGAGGAACTTGGCGGTCGTAACTGGAGTTGAAGATTTTGAAAGTGATTCAGGGGATGTTGGGGCGGTGGGACAAGAGGCGCATTGTTTGCCAACAGTTGCACTCAGGCTGACTGTATGCATCTTCGTATGATGTAGAGAGAACATTCTAGACCCTCTCCCAGCTGCGGGTCGTCAGTTCAGCCCCTGCCACAGGCCTGCTTTGCTCCATTTAGAGACCCCTGGGAGTGGCTTTGCACAGCCTGCTTCGGGCTCAGCTGCGGGCTTGCATTCAAGCCTTTTTGTGGGTGTCTAGCCAGGCTTCCCCTCTTTCAAGTTCAAGTGTATTTATTCTGTTCTGTCCTGTATGGCTAGAATGTGGCAACTACATTGCTGGTAATTATTTGGTCACACGCTTGAGGACAGCTAATTGGTCACACGCTTGAGGACAGCCTCACCCTTTTATACTGTTCTTGGGGAAGAAACAGTTCTAGCCTTTTTTCACAAAAGTCCTATTTTCTATCCCTCTTGTCGTCCTCGTGGCTTTTTTGTGGAGTTGACCCCCACAAAAAAGCCACGTACTGTCCTGTCTGCTTTTGTACAGCACCAAGTGTTATCAGGGACCCAGGGCCCTGATGACGCCCCTCTGAGCTGAGTCTAGCAGAAGGCTCCGGTCTAAGGCCAGCGGCTCACCACAAGCTTCACTTTAGAAACAGAAGGAATTTTTCTTTTTTCTTTTTATCATTAACAACAGTTCTTTGTGTCATTGTATCAATCTTTCTCAGAATTTCTAAGCATATCACTTTTTCTAAATCTTTAATATTGCTTGAAATCATATAATAGAGTTGTTAAGTTGTTTTGTGTGAAAAATAAGCGCTTACAGGACGTAGCGTGCTCACGGCAGCATTTCTTTGCCCCCCTCCGTCCGGAACAGGGGAGAAGCTGGTGCCCGGGGCCAGAGAGGTCCTGACGGAAATATTTAAGAGCTGTGCCCACTCGGAGCAGACGCTGAGCCTGACGCCTGCGAAGCCCATCCGAGTCTCTGACATTTATCTCAGCAAAGAGCAGATCAACTCGCAGACCCCGGGCAACCTGCTCCAGCTCTTCTTCACCAACGTCCGGCCTCCAAAAAAGGTGCTGGAGGACCAGCTCACCCAGGTAGCCGCCCCGTCCCCAGCACGCCTGCGCCGGGCCTCGGGTGCCCTGCAGGGCGAGCCTGCGAACCCCTCCCCGCCCTGTGCTCTGCAGATCCTAAGGAAGTACGGCGTGCCCAAGCCCAAGTTCGACAAGAGCAAGTACAGCAAGGCCGGGAAGGAGCAGCACCCGGTGAAGGTGGTGAGCACCAAGCGGCCCATCACCAAGCCACCCGCCAAGGACAAGGCCGTGCTCAACAGCGTCAGGTGCGCGCCCCAGTGGGCTGGGGAAGGCGGGCCCGAGGGCGGCCACTGATTGTCACCTGATTGTGTCATTCCATCCACAAGTGTAGTGACGTCTGGACCATGCAGGCTGGAAAGGAGACTAGCTTGAATTAAGAAACTATTTAGGCCGGGCGTGGTGGCTCAGGCCTGTAATCCTAGTTCTCTGAGAGGCTAAGGTGGGCGGATTGCTCAAGGTCAGCAGTTCGAAACCAGCCTGAGGAAGAGCGAGACTGTCTCTACTAAAAATAGGAAGAAATTAATTGGCCAACTAAATAAGTATAGAAAAAATTAGCTGGGCATGGTGGCACACGCCTGTAGTCCCAGCTACTTGGGAGACTGAGGGCAGAGGATCGCTTGAGCCCAGGAGTTTGAGGTTGCTGTGAGCTAGGCTGACGCCACGGCACTCTGGCCTGGGTGACAGAGCGAGACTCTTGCTCTGTCTTAAAAAAAAAAATAAGTAAATTTGGAGATCGTTTCAGATGAATACAAAAAACTTCCTCATTTTTTCTTTTAAATAGCTATGTAATATTCCATGGCTGGATATGCACATATGCCTAAAAGAACTTTCTTTAAATACATGTTTTGGACTCCGAAGTAGTTGTAATAGAAACTCTGATAGCAAAGTAGTCCCAGCAGGAGTCTCTAGAAAAATTGTTTAAATGGCCAGAAAAAGTAATGTCTTTTTATTAATTTAGTGTGTAGAAATGGTGTTTCTAAATCAGCACTGTCTAGTAGAACTTTCTGTGATGACAGCAATCGGTGCTGTTGCTCTGAGCTGTTTAGTACGTGGCTTACTTACTGCGGCTATGAAGTACGTAGAAACAGTGTCTGAAAAGAATATCTTTAAGATTTTTCACATTGTAAGGCATCAATTTGGCCTCGTAATTCGCTGGGTAGACGTTCATCAGAACAAAGGTGATCTTGCATTGTGCCTGTGCGAGGCTCCGTGTTGCCTGTGTCGGGGACGTGTGGACGTGCGGCGTCCTAATGGCGATGCTTTGGTCTATAGCAGGACTGCCTTAAGTGAAAAGAAGCCAACTGTGAAGCCAAAGTCACCAGAAAAGAGCAAACCAGATGAAAAGGACCCGGAGAAGTCACCCACCAAAAAACAAGAAGGTGAATGAACAGCTCGGGCCTGGTGTGGGCTTGGGGACCTGCTTCCGTCCTGGAGACAGGGCGGGGCAGGCTACACGGGGGACGGGCCTCTTTGCTTTTCCTGACTGGCTGTTCTCCCACCGCCGCCGGGATGGCCCTGGGCTCCCTGGGGTTTTAGTCTAGGGGGGCGGCATTTCCAAAGATGCTGTGGCAGCCCTCTGGCCAGTGCCAGTTAATTGCCCCGGGACGCCATCTTGGAGGACCATGAACCTGAGGAGGTGAAAATGGCAGTTCCAGAAATACCACACACCCAAGACGACGAATAGATGGTTGTGACTGCAAAGTAAAGATTTGGGAATCTGCTTGGAAATTTTCTTTCACAAGGCACTTGCGTAAGGCTAGTCGTCTGCTCTGGGCAGCAGAACAGAAGCAGAGTTGGAGCACGCCACTCCCCTCGCCAGAAAGCGGCTGTCAGTTGGGGACGCCTCAGAGACTCGTGGGAAGAAGGGATGTGGGGAAGCCACCGCGCTGTGTGGTGACCAGCCTGTCCAGGAGGGGCTGAGCCCTGGGAGACCTGGTCACGTGGGGTCACGTGTGTCCCGTAAAACGACAGGCCCCGGAGTTGGGGTTTGGGAGGAGACAGCCATGAGAGAGGGGGGACGAATTGTGTGCGGTTCTTTACCACATTCCTAACTCTGAACACTTTTCTGTCAGTCCCTGAGGAAAAATATCTGACCTTGGAAGGATTTCACAAATTTGTTATTGACCGAGCCAAGCAAGACATCCGCAGCGTCTGGAGGGCGATTTTGTCCTGCGGGTATGATCTTCACTTTGAGAGGTAAGCAGGCCGCCCCACCCTCGACTCCTCTGTGGGGGGCGTCTCCAGCCCCCAGGGGCGTCGGGGGCAGTCTGTCTCCCTCGTTCTCAGTGCTTTCTCAGTTATTTCCTAGATGCTCTTAATTAAGTGGGTTTCTAACCCATTTGTAAACGAACCCTGTTCCTTTCCTCAAATTCTATTATTTTATTTATTTATTTTTTTGGTGAGACATTCTCACATGTCTTACAGGCTAGAGTGCTGTGGCGTCAGCCTAGTCAAACTCCTGGGCTTCAAGCCTTCTGCCTCAGCCTCCCAAGTAGCTGGGACTACAGGTATGCGCCACCACGCCCGGCTAATTTTTTCTTTTGGTTGTCTGGCTAACTCTTTCTATTTATAGTAGAGATGGGTCTCGCTCTTGCTCAGGCTGGTCTCGAACTCCTGAGCTCAAGCAATCCGCCTATCTCGGCGTCCCAGAGTGCCAGGATTACAGGCATGAGCCACCGCGCCCGGCCTTTTCCTCAAACTCTTGACTTGGGGCCTGTACAGTTCGCTGGGGCTGCCATGCAGTGCCCAGGCGGGCGGTTGAAACAACAGGAATTTGTCTTCTCACATTTCAGAGGCCCAAAACCAAGGTGTCAGCAGAGTTGGTTTCTTCTGAGGCCTCTCTCCCCGGCTCACAGACGCCAGCTTCTCGCTGTCCCCTGACATGGCCACCTCTCTGTGTGTCTGTGTCTTAATCACCTCTTTGTATAAGATCACCTGTCCTGTCAGTTTAGGGCCACACATATGACCTCATTGGCCTTATTTACCTCTTTAAATGCTCCATCTCCAAACACAGTCACATGGGGGTTAGGGCTTCGTTCGACATAGGAATTTGGGGGAACGCAATTCAGTCTACAGTGGGTAACTTCTCCAAAGAACCTTCTCCTCAGAATCACGCTTTCCCATGTCTCATTGCTGCGTCCCTCCCAGGCAAGGACACAGCAGTGACACGGCTCACTGGGTCTCCAGGGCCAAATCTGGCCTCCCCTTTGTAACTGTAAGTGAATGCCAAGCAGGCAAGACGTTTAAGACAAAAGACGTCACCCTGCCCTCCCTCTGAGCCTTGCCCGCAGCAACAGGGACCTGGCCTCACCAAAATGGCGCCAGAGGCAGGCTTCTTTAAAAGTCCATTTTCTGAGCTGAGAAACGATGCGCTGCTTGGTACCAGCATTTGGTACGTTCAGTAAAGGCTCAGAGTCAACCCCTGACTGGGTCTTGGCGCTGTGGTGGCAGGCACAAGTTTTTTGAACTGATTTTAGAAATCCCTAAAGGGACAATTTTGAGGGCTTTGTTGAAAAGTAAAATTGGCCAGGCGCGGTGGCTCACGCCTGTAATCCTAGCACTCTGGGAGGCTGAGGCGGGCGGATTGCTTGAGATCAGGAGTTCGAAACCAGCCTGAGCAAGAGCGAGACCCCGTCTCTACTATAAATAGAAAGAAACTAATTGGCCAACTAATATATATAGGAAAAAAAATGATCCGGGCATGGTGGCGCATGCCTGTCCCAGCTACTCAGGAGGCTGAGGCAGGAGGATCACTTGACCCCAGGAGTTTTAAGGTTGCTGTGAGCTAGGCTGACGCCACAGCACTCACTCTAGCCTGGGCAACAAAGTGAGACTCTGTCTCAAAAAAAAAAAAGAAAGAAGTAAAATTACCTATTTTGTGGGTTTTGGTTGATTTTTTTTTTTGATGGATTTAGAGGGTACAAGTGTTTTTTTGTTATGTGGATGAATCATATCGTGCTGAAGTCAGAGCTTTCAGCGTGCCTGTCTCCAGACAGTGTGCATTGTACCTGATAGGAGATTTTTGAATCACTTATTTTGGACTAGAAACTGTATTCAAAGTGGAAAAGGAACAAATTGAGCTACAAACTGAATCTGAAGTGACACATTTGTAATAGCTAAAAGAGCTTGTTCACAGGGCCCTGTGGGGCCTTGGCGATGCCCTAACACGTCCTCCGTCCTCACTGTGACTTCCCTAAGGGGGCAGCAGCCTGGACAGCAGTTGAGGGGACCTCCAGGCAGACAGAGATCTGTGCTGGAGGAGGCTCAGGTGTCTCTCTGAGCATTCTGGGGGGGGACAGAGCTGGCCTATAGGAGACACCTGATGATGCCTCCCACCTCCCTGAGACAGCCCCTCCGGGATGCCATGGCACGTGGCCCATGTGAGGAGCCACGGGCTCGGGACCTCAACGCCCTGCCAGGCGCCTGCCACCTGCCTTTCTTGGGCGGATGGCGTGCTATTTGTGGAATGAGGACGTGCACACGTGCTGAAAACCTCACACGCTGTGCACACGCAGCGACGTGCTGCTACTCCTGGACGTAGGGCCTCGCTGGGTAATGTTCCAGTGGACGTCTCTGCCAGCATTTATTTTTCTAGAGGTAGATTTTTTTCTGTCCTATCAGAGTGGGATCCAGCCAGACAAACTGCTCTGCGGTCTGCTCTTTTCATTTTTCTACATTATTCCTCTTGGTCCTTTCCATGGCCGTGTAGTGGCCCATTCTGAGGCGTAGTGTAATTTATTTAGCTAATCCCCGGCGGCGAACACTAGGGTTGTGTCCGATGTCGCTGTCATGACGCAGACCACGGCAAGGCCCTCACAAGCACAGCTTGGCCTGCCTGTTCCAAGAGCTCCGCAGGCGAATCCTGGAATGGGATTGCTGGGAAAGGGTAATGACATCAGCGACACCAGCAGCTGACACTTGCTGTGCACCTGGAATGTGCCAGGCACCCTGCTGTGTGCTTCGCAGCCACCTTCCATTGAATTCCTGTGACAGCACGTGAAGCTGGTGCTACTTACTACGAGCTCTGTTTTCTGGGTAGAGAAAGCGAGGCTCAGCAAGTGGATGCATTTTTGCCTGGGTCGCTATACGTAGCCTAGATTTCACCCCAGGACTCCAGAGTCCCTCCTGCACCCTAACACTGGACTGCCCGTGCACGGGAGGGACGCCCCATTCACACTCCCTGCAGCGGCTGGCGCTGGCTGGCTTTGAAAGAGCTTTTCCCCGTGAGGAGCTGTCCAAGCACCGAGCAGCCGAGCTCAGGGAGCTGGGGGCATGGGTAAGGGGAATCCAGCAGTCACCACCCCACCTGCTGTCCTCCCCTGTGCCCAGGTGTGCTTGCATCGACGTCCGACACGCACAGAAGGCCTCAAGGAAGTGGACCCTGGAGATGGACGTGGCGCTCGTGCAGTACGTCAATCGGCTGTGCCGCCACCTGGCCATCACGCCCGCTCGGCTCCATCCCCACGAGATGTATCTGGACCCGGCCGATGGCGCTGACCCCAGAGTGGCCTGTCTCTTGAGTATGTGGCCCCTGGGGCTATCCCCTCTCCTGATGCCCAGCAGGGGCAAGACCCACGACAGAGGATGCTCACAAGGGCTAGATGCCATTTAGGCGTCCATTGAAGAAATAGGTGTGAACACTTGCCGGGAGCCAGGTGTGCAGAAGAGGGCGCTGCAGAAACGGAGGGAGAGCAAGACAAGGGGCCGGACTGCTGCCGGACTAGCCTGAGGCCTTTTTTTATGCTCCTTACAACAAAACCAGGCCACAGACATGCAGGGGCTGGAGGCCCTGCTGAGGCTGGGCTGCCATGGGGCGTGAGGGAGGGTCAGGTAGTCTGATAACCGATGTAGAGGCATGAGCCTTCCTGACAGGGGGACCTGTGCTTTTTATTAAAGCCAGGAAGGCACACAAAAAATAAACTGTTAATTCCCAGATGTCCCTTGGAGAGTAAGCCCCGTTACAACATGGTGGCAGGGCCCTGTACCCACATGTAGCACAAGCTGTGCTCAGCCGTGCGCCTCATCCACAATAAGCACGGGGCCCTGCTCTCGTGTGGATGCCCAGGAGGTGAAGGTGGGCAAGGATTTGGCCCTGATTTCATCTCTCCTGTGAGAGAGGAGACAGATTTGGGGCTAAACAATAAAAGACAGTGTGCCAGTGGTTTTGATACACGATCTCACCACTAGGGACAGCTAGGTGCAAAGTAGGCAGGACTTTGTGTTATTTTTGCAACATCTAAAGTCTACAATTATTTCAAAATCCAGAGTTAAATAATACAGTATGCAGCAGTCCTGGCATGGCCCAAAGGCAGGCTGGGGGCCTCAACTTCCTTAAGAGCCAGCACCTCACGTCTGGCTGGCCCAGGGCCTCCTGCTTTGCCTCTGCCTGGCACGGGGCTGCTCAGTCACTGGCGTATCTCCAGGGTCCCTGGTGTCAAATCCAGCGTGGGGAGCCTCCCGGTCCCATTCCATGTGGGCCTTGCCCGTGATAGAGACTGCCCGTGTGTGTGTGTGTGTGTGTGTGTGTTTGCAAACTGAGCGTCTCAGCCTGACCACCCTCGTGCCCTGCTGCAGACGTGCCCATCGAGAGCCTGCGCCTGCGCTTCGCCCTGCTCCAGTCCCTCAACACCACGCTGGAGACCTTCTTCCTGCCGCTGGTGGAGCTGCGCCAGACGCCCATGTACACCCACAGCATCGCCGCCCTGCTGAAGGAGGCCAAAGGTCAGTGCCAGGGCCCGCGGGCGCGGTCCTCAGGCCGTCACGCGGCCTTATATCCAGCGGTAGGTCCACCCGAGGGAAACTGATTGTGGAAGTAACCTATGCTCTGAAAAAAGTCAACTTATTTTAACAGTTTACAAATCATTTAGAAACGTATAAAGTCGAAGCTCTGTCTCATTATATGGCCCCCACATCCCTACCTCCCAGAGGTGACCATTGTTAACAGATGAGTATCTGTCATTCCAGACTTTCCTGTTCACATACAAATAGATGTACACACACACAGTTTGTTTTTATTAAAAATAGGTATCATTTTGTATATTGTGTTTTGCAACTGTCACTTGTTTGTGGTGTGCTGCAAGCTGGTGTTCCTGGGCATGACAGTCCGAGGGTGAATGCACTTAGCACGTGGCCCGATGCTAACAGACGCTCCTGCGCAGAGCCAGGGCCAGTCACGCTGCCAGCAGCAGGGTATCGAGTGCCCCGCCCGGGGCTGCAGGGTGTCTGGAGAAGACCCCGAGGGGCGGCAGGGGCCCCAGGGGGACGGGGAAGGAAGGGAGGCAGCCCACCCAGCCTCTCCCCCACATTCCTCAGGGCTGATCTTCTATGACACGAAGGTGACGGTGATGAATCGAGTGCTGAACGCCACTGTACAGAGGACAGCGGACCACGCAGCCCCCGAGATCACCTTGGACCCACTGGAAATTGTGGGAGGTGGGGTTGGCTATAGAGGCCAAAAAATGCAAAACAGCAGTGCCTAAACAAGCTAGCAGATTTCTCGAACTTAAAAGAAGCCTGTATAAGAAGGAAGTCCAGGGCTGGTACAGCAGTTCCTGGGTCAGTCTGCCTGGCGTCCCTGTGTGTGGCAGGAGCTCTGGGCAGCAGGAGGGAGCTTGGCTCTTCATGGAGTCAGGCCTTTCCTCCACATGGGCTTGGCTGCACCCAGCTGCAAGTGGGGGGAATGCAGACTTTGTTTTGTGATTGGCCATGTGGTTGCCAAAAATAGGGGTTCTGGCATCAAAGGAGGAGAATGGGTGTTGGGGAGGCAACCAGGACTCTCTGCCATAGCACGTAAACAGACAAATGCGACGAACACGAGCAGGGGGAAATGAGAGAGGAACCCGGTGGGTAGGTGGGGAAAGGACCTCCCCAAGGAGGCAAATGGAAGCCTCTAGAAGATAAGGGGCCAACCACTTAGAGATCAGGGGAGGCGGGTTCCAGGCAGAGGGACCACGTGTGCTGAGCACAAAAGGCTGGAAGATGTTTCAAGAGCAGAGAGAAGGCACAGGGGGCCGAGTGAAGGGGCGGAGAGGGGTCAGAGGGCAGGGAAGGGCAGAGGGGGCCCACAAGGATGATGTGGAGCAGCTCCTCTCTCACTTTCCAGGGGAAATCAGAGCTTCGGAAAACTCCTACTTCTGCCAGGCGGCCAGGCAGCTGGCCTCAGTGCCTTCATCTCAGCTCTGCGTCAAGCTGGCTAGTGGCGGTGACCCCACGTATGCCTTCAACATCCGCTTCACTGGGGAGGAGGTCCACGGCACCAGTAAGTGGCAGCCCCGCCAGCTCTGCGGTGGAGCAGGCTGTTTAGAATAGAAAACTTCCTGGGCTTATTTCGAGTCCAAGCTGCCCGAGATCACTTCTGTTATCGAGAGCGAAAGGCACGTCCTCATCGTCCTGCTCTGCAGAAGCCAGGTCGGCACCCAGAGCCACCGTCACTCCAGGACCTCCAGGCCAGCCCCCGTGGGAACTGGGCCCTGCACTAGTCTGGGGCCTCAGCCAGTCCCTCCCAGGCCTGGGGCGTCTGCTTCCCCCAGAGCCCTGGCGGAGGAGTTGGTTGGGCTGAAAGCTCCTGTGTGTGCCTTGAGAGGCAGGGGCCTGGGGCGGCCTGTATTAAAATGGCACTGGTGTCGCACCCTGCTGCAGGGGGCAGCAGCTGTGGCGGAGTTCAGGAAATGCCTCCACTGTGAATGAAGCAGCAGCCCAGTTCCTCCTTGCTGGGTGCACTGGGAGGGCAGGGCTGTCGGTGCAGGAGGAAGTGCCAGCTCTGCCCCCCGTTTCCCTGGTCAGCCCCCAAGGGAAGCCTGTGGCTAGCAGCAGCCCACCAGACAGGGGCACTGCCGTCCTCTGGGCAGACGTCCCAGATGGCTCTGGTTCACCGGCAGCTCCGAATATGCCAGGCCCACACCCAACACCTTACGCTCCTCATAGCACTGCAGCTTCACACCAGAGTTAAGTGGCTTTTCCAGGTCGACAGCTGGCTGGGCTCCAAAGCCAGGCCCTTGGCCTTCAGGCGTCAGCAGTCAGGACTCTCCTGCTTCTCCTGGGAGGCAGAGGTGGGGGCCAGGCCTTGGCATCTGTCCCCATGCTGGGCCTCTGCGTGGCCTTCACCAAGCAATGTGCAAGACAACTGTCCTCAGAGCTCCCTGACCTCGAGGCACTGACAGAACACACAGGGAGGGCCAGTGACAGGAGGTTTTCAAGCCTGTTTTGAATAGCGGAAGTAAGGGCATCCACACGCTCACTTGAGCATTCACTGAGCCCACACGAGCACTGGGCGGTGGGGCGGCAGCGCTGAGTGACACAGGCGGCCCTGCCCTCAGCCTGGCCCAGGGCGACAGCCATGGACCAGACAGGCCCCCAACTCGGGGCAGGCTCGCAGCTGTCAGAGGTGCCCCACATGAGGGACATGCGGGTGAGCTCATGTAATCCTTGCAACAAGCCTGCGCAGTAGGTACAGTTGCTCTCCCCAGCCTGGCTCGGGGGTGTCCTGCATTAGGCAGTATCCCTGTGGTCGCACAGCTAGTAAGTGGCAGAGCAGGATTTGACCTCAGGTCTCCCAGTCCCCAGTGCTGATGCGTCTCCATCTGTCCTGCAGGCGGCTCTTTCCGCCACTTCCTGTGGCAGGTGTGCAAAGAGCTGCAGAGCTCCTCGCTGTCGCTGCTCCTGCTGTGCCCCAGCTCGGCTGTCAATAAGAACAAGGTAAGGCCAAGGCTGGCAGCTGAGGGGCAGTGGCCTGGGACCCATGTCCTCATCGGCTCCACACCTTTTCAGAAGCCTTCCTGGTCTGGGTGGACAGGTCCTTGCCGCACTGGCTGGGCGAGCTCTGGGACAGGGTCAGCTCCTCACAGTGGCTTCTCTCCTGCCTGCCATGGGGTGTGCTAGAATGGGACCGGTGTTCCCTGGTGGGGACAGAGGCACAGGCCCACAGCACCTCATGCCCCCTCCACTTTCAGGGCAAGTACATCCTGACCCCCAGCCCCATCACCTACGGGGAGGAGCAGCTGCTGCACTTCCTGGGGCAGCTGCTGGGCATTGCCATTCGAGCAGACGTCCCTCTTCCCCTGGACCTCCTGCCGTCCTTCTGGAAGACGCTGGTGGGTGAGCCCCTGGACCCTGACCAAGACCTGCAGGAGGCCGACATCCTCACCTACAATTACGTCAAGAAATTCGAGAGTGTAAGTGAAAGGCACATTTGTGGGCCAGGTGCCCTGGCTCACGCCTGTAATCCGAGCATTCTGGGAGGCCGAGGCGGGAGGATCCCTTGATGTCAGGAGTTCGAGACCAGCCTGAACAAAAGCAACACCCCATCTCTACTAAAAATAGAAAAATTAGCCAGGCTTGGTGGTGTGCACCTGTAGTCCCAGCTACGTGGGAGGCTGAGGCAGGAGGATAACACAAATCCAGGAGTTTGAGGTTGCATGAGCTATGACGACACCACTGCAGTCTAGCCAGGTGACAGAGTAGGACTCTTGTCTAAAAAAAAAAAAAAAAAAAACATTGTGGCAGCAGTAGGGCCCTCAGGCCCTCTGTGCCACCTCTGCCTTGGCCTCCATGGCAGACTTGAGCTCCCCAGTGAGGATTGGGGGGATCCCTCAGAGAACACCAGCAGTGTAAGCCATCTCTGCCAGGAAGGCTTGTCGCATGGGGACAAAGGCCTCCGGCTTCCCTCCCTGCTGACAGCAGCAGACTACAGGGTGACCAGCCTTGCTGGGCCTCCCACTTACAGGGTCCATCCCAAGGACATGGGGAAGGGTTCCTGGCTTAATGAACACAGGGGGCGGGGAACTGCTGCCAGCAGGCCCGGCTTCATTTTTAGGAGCTATTTCAGGGCCTTAGCAGGCGAGAGGTCAGCCCTGGGGATCTTCTGAGATTGGCCAGCAAAGGCGCTGGGATGGAGTTTCCCTCCTCCCCTGTGTATGTGTGGGACACACATACATGCTGAGAACGCGGTGACATCTGACCAGTACCCTACTGAGATGTGGTTGATGCCAGGCTGCCAGCTGGGCTTGTGGAGCCGCTGCGTCCCCCCACGGTTCAGCAGACAGCACCGAGGCCCCTTCACGGGCCAGGCCCTGGACCACGTCCTGTCCTCAGGGCGTTGCCGGCTGCTCTCCTTTACGCGAGGCCCGTGCGGACTAGGGGGGAAAGTGGGGCTCAGCGGGGTGAATGACTAGCCCGGGGCCCTGCGGCTGCCTGGGAGCAGAGCCACCCAGGAACCCAGGTCTCCCTAGCTCCACAGCCCGTGCTCCTCGGCACACAGGCTCCCCTCAGCTTGGAGAACAGACCCACAGAGCATGGCAGGTGGCCTCTGGCCCAGTCCTCCCCTTCGCAGCCACCTTCCTCTGCCCACATAGGAGTAGGCTGCGTCTGAGCCTGGCAGAGGCGCCCGCCACGGGATAACAGCCGAAGGAGGTGTCAGCTCGTTCTGCCTGCACCGGCAGAAAACTTACTGTGCCCACTGAAGCCCCTCAGGCCAGGCTGTGTGGTTGTCCCCTTAGCCACGCTGAAGGCAGCGAGTGCCAGGGAGATGCAGAGCTAGGGCCCTGGGTATCAGCTGGCTTCTTGGTAGAAACAGGAATGAGGATGAATCATCTAAAGGTCATAGGAGGGCACCCCTGGCCTGGGAGTTTATGTGTCAGGGACTCCTCCTCTGAGAAGCCCTACTGAGGCTCTGGGTGGCAGCAAGGGGCCAGGGCAGGCAGAGGATACAAGGCAGTATCCAGGCAGATGGTCCAGCCAAGGCTTGTGGCTGAAGGGGATGGGCAAGGCCACAGAGGGATTCTGGGACACCCGAACTACATGGTGTCAGGGGTTCATAGGAAGGCCTGCAGCTGTCACCACAGGTGCAGGGGCAGGGAGCTTGCTGTTAAGGACAGAGTGCAGGGTCAGATCCTGTCATCCCCTCGGTATCCCCGTATGCCAAAGGGTCGGGGCAGTAGCCTGTACATCTTCCACAGATAGGATTAAGTCAGCTCTCTGGTGGCAAGTGACGAATCCCAGCTCTAACCAGCTTAAGAAAAATTGTTTTAAAAAATTATCCACTCTTGGCCGGGCGCGGTGGCTCACGCCTGTAATCCTAGCACTCTGGGAGGCTGAGACGGGCGGATTGCTCGAGGTCAGGAGTTCAAGAGCAGCCTGAGCAAGAGCGAGACCCCATCTCTACTATGAATAGAAAGAAATTAATTGGCCAACTAATATATATAGAAAAAACTAGCCGGGCATGGTGGTGCATGCCTGTAGTCCCAGCTACTCAGGAGGCTGAGGCAGAAGGATTACTTGAGCCCAGGAGTTTGAGGTTGCCGTGAGCTAGGCTGACGCCATGGCACTCACTCTAGCCTGGACAACAAAGTGAGACTCTTGTCTCAAAAAAAAAAAAAAAATTATTCACTCTTAAAACATACATATACAGGTTTGGCTTCAGGCTTCAGGCAGGGCTGAATCCTGGTGCTCAAACGACGTCATCAGTAATGGGTCTCAGGAAGTCTCTCCCAGTGTGCTGGCATAGGTGACCTCCAGCAGCACAAGCATGTGCCATCATGTAGTCAGAGCCACACCAGTGGGACGGACTACTGCTTACGGAGAGTAACAGGCAGAAGCCTGGACTTTGGGTCTCGGTAGCCTGGTCCTATGCCCACCCCTGACCGTGGCAGGCTCTGACAGGCCAGGCCTGGGTCACGGGCCCATCCATACGGCCAAGGGTACACGCTGCCCACACTGTGCTTGACGCCAACCAGCTGGAGACAAGGGTTCCGCCTCCCTGGGGCCTTGGCAGCAGGGCAGGCTGTTACCCTCGCTCTGCCCCTGCCCCGCAGATCAACGATGAGACCGAGCTGGAGGCCTTGTGCGCCGAGATCGCCTCCCAGCACCTGGCCACCGAGAGCCCCGACAGTCCCAGCAAGCCCTGCTGCAGGTTCACCTACCTGACCATGACGGGCGAGGAGGTGGAGCTGTGCAGCCGCGGCCGGCACATCCCTGTGGCGTGAGTGTGTGCGCGAGGAGGGGCGGCCAGGGTATGACAGCTGCATACCGAGGGAGGGCCTAGGTCAGGTGACACAGGTGGATTTCACCAGGGGGAGAAATAGAGGCAGGGCGTTGGGTGCCAAGAAAAATGGTCCTCAGTTGAAGAGTTTCATTAAAGAAACTAGAGCTCTGAGATTGGTGACACCACAGCAGGAGAGGAATGAGCTAAGCTGCCAGGATGGGGACAGCATGGGAACTGGGCCTCAGGCCACTCCTTGTGAAAGGGTCCGGGACTTCTGGCTGAGTGGGTGTGGCCCCCAGACTGAGGAGAAACAATCCCATCCACCTCTTCTGAGTCCTCCCTCACCTGTGCCCCCTCACCCGGGCAGGTGGGAGAACAAGGACATCTACGCGGCGGCCATCCGGAGCCTGCGGCTGCGGGAGCTGCAGAACGTGGAGTGCGTGACAGCCGTGCGGGCCGGGCTGGGCTCCATCATCCCCCTGCAGCTGCTCACCACGCTCAGCCCGCTGGAGATGGAGCTGCGCACCTGCGGCCTCCCGTACATCAACCTCGAGTTCCTGAAGGTAGGTGGGCGCCAGGCCTGCCATCCCTGGTCACTGTGGTGTCTATGTAGGCAGCACCCCTGGCCTGTCTCAGCACTCTGTCCTCACCACAGATGTGTCATTGTTGTCATCTCCCTGGTTCACAGCCTGCATGCTGTCCCTGCTGCACCCTGCTTGTGGCTGGGCCTGGCCTGCAGACCCCAGGGCTTGGGAGGCCACTGGGTAAGCAGAGGCCCGGGCCTCCTCACAGCTGGGGGCCTCTCTTCCCAGGCCCACACCATGTACCAGGTGGGGCTGATGGAGACAGACCAGCACATCGAATTCTTCTGGGGGGCTCTGGAGATGTTCTCTCAGGAGGAGCTGTGCAAGTTCATCAAGTTTGCCTGCAACCAGGAACGCATCCCATTCACCTGCCCCTGTAAAGATGGTGGCCCTGACACAGCCCACGTGCCCCCGTACCCCATGAAGATCGCCCCCCCAGATGGCACAGCAGGTACTGCCCTCCTGGGGCCATGTTGCAAGTGGGGATACACAGGTCTTTCTCTGTTTGGAGCTGGGGCTGCCAGGCCCTGCATGAGGGACACAGAATGAGCAGGAACCCCACACACCAAAACCCAAATAGGAATGAAGGGGCCGAGTGGAGGGTAGGGGAACAGAAGCCATACAGGCCTTGTGTTAATGTATCCTCTGATGTTTTAAAAGAAGTTGAAAGATCCAGAACATTTTTAACCTCCCAACTTTTAACACTTTGCTCACTGAGCAAACCTATGTGCAGCAGGGTTCCCACACGACTGAGCAGTTTGGTACCTGTGCTGTCCAGTGCTTGTATGTCTACCCTTTCCTCCTGCAAAATCCTCTCCTGCCTGCCCTGGTTCCTGGCCCTCATTCCCCTTGTGCTGGGCCCCGGGATTGGCTCGGAGCTGCCCAAAGAGGCCATCCTGGAAGCAGCAGCAGGTCAGGCCTCCTTGGGACCCTAGCAGAGCCACGGGCCGCAGCCTCTGACTTTGGCCCAATGTTTCTCTGTAGGTTCTCCAGATTCACGCTACATCAGAGTGGAGACCTGCATGTTCATGATCAAGCTTCCCCAGTACTCCTCTCTGGAAATCATGCTGGAGAAACTTCGTTGTGCCATTCACTACCGCGAAGACCCCCTAAGTGGCTGATGAAAGGGAGTCCCAGAGTTAGGCTGTCACCCGAGGCACCCACTCTGCGGCTTGGGAAGCCCGCCACTGCGGGCGCGTCCCTCCGAGGCCCTGTGTGAGGAGTTGGCAACATTTTGCTTTTCCAAACTTTCGTCCATGTTCCAGGACCTCCTGGAAAACTTAACCTTTTGTATTTGTACGTTTCGTGATGGGTTGGTTCTTTTGCTGCCTGTTTGTGGTCTATTTGTAGGATAGTTTAGTTCCCAGACAGTTTGTGTCTAATTTGATCTTTATGGACATTGTCCCCCGTGGCCACCAGATTCTGATGCCGTAAGGCCCCAGTTGGTTCCTCATCACAAAACAACCAAGCAGAAAACTGGGGGTGAGATGACCTTGGCCACAGAGCACCCTGTTCTTTCTGCAGAGCATCCCCACAAACATGCCCTGTGGCCAGCCCTGGCCTCCTGCCTGGAGCTGGAGTTTCTCCCAGAGGCAGCTCCTGCAGGCCACCTCCCAGCTGGAGATGGTCGGGCGAGTTGCCCCAACATGTGAGAGAGACACAAGGAGCTTTGTGTTAATCTTCCTGCTTTCGGACTTGCTCATGGTCTTGGTTTTTCTGAAGAAAAGCCCACACTGGCTCCCCTGTCCCCCCTCTACCCACCCATCCAAGCCTATCTGCTATGTCTCTTGTGGGCCCCCTGGTCTAACAGTTGTCCCCAGAGAACTCCTCGGAAGCAGAAGACTCAAGGATTTGCTCCTGACCTTAGTTCCTAGAGACAGGCTGGGTGCATCCCAACTGCAGGAGTTGGGGGCCAGTGCTCAAGTGGGGGCCTTTTCTGACACTGATCGAACAGGAAAGCACACAATTCAAGCCTACCCCACTTTGTGCTCAGAAATGGCCCTTCTTCACTGCAGTGATGTGAGAGAGGAAAGGGCCACACACCGGTTTTTAAAAGAGCTATTTGAGGTGCTCTGCTCAATTTGGGGTCTACTTTAGTGACTCAGACCTTCAAGTCCAGATGCAGACTCCAGGGCATCCTTCTGCCCCTCTGGTTGGGCCTACCCAGCACTCCCCTCGCTGCCTCATGTAAGTGTGTGTGCCAGGGCTGAGCTGCCTCCAGGCTCACCCCCTACCCCAGTGCATTTGTGCCCCAAATAGGTCTTTGTCCAATGGTACTTTGTTCATGAGCAGCACATGCCATCTTGTTGGACACTGTCATTTTGGGCCTTGCCAGGTCTCACAGAATTGCATCACTGTATTTATTGTATAATATTGTGAATATTGGAAGTTCTGAATGAGTGCTATCTAGAAGGCTTCGGGGAGTGGATGCTGGTCTAAGAAACAAGATGTGTCCTGGTCTGCTGGAAAGATGTGAGTTTTAGAGTTAGAGCCATTAGCATCCATCTTCTCATTATTTGTAGGAAATGCATTATAGAAAAGATTCCCTGACCTAAGGACGCGATAAACCTAGGATAAATTGTGACCGCTGCATCAGTTACATTTGATGCAAGTCACCTCTGGAGGTGAGTACCTGCAAGCAGTTCCCTGCTTTGAAAGGAAGATGATCGGCCCGCTGCCTCCCCGGAAGCCACATTCCCCTTGACTGGGGGGGGGTCACATCCAGGATATATTCCTGACAAGGATCCTCTTATTTCATTGCTGTATAATGAAAGAGATTCTGGAGTTATTAGAAGTGGTTTTTCCTCCCTGTATCGTTAAATTCTTGGTTCCTTCGAATCATCATCCCTTGAAAGGACTTGTCAGCTACTTCCCCAAGAGGGGTTGACCCATCACTCGATTAGATGACAGTTGTAAGGTATCTGCTGCTAACATGGCTGCTTTTCCCAGAGAACACATTGAGGTCCAGACCCATCCAAACCTTGGCCCTAAAGAAATGTGTGCTGTAAAGTTACTTGATGTATATTTATTATAATTATTTATGGTTGCATTTAAACTTTTCATTCAATCGGATGCTATTTACACCATGCTGTGTAAAGGAAGCTCACTACAGGAAAAAAGTCACACCAATAAATAACCTTCATCTAATTTTGATTTACCTTTAGAGTTGTGTGATCATCTACTCTTGCTGAGCAAGTTCAAAGGCGGACATGCTTGGATGGCTCTGATGCTTAAGTGCCGCCAAGTGGCTAGGAATTAAAGTGTTTCTAATTATTATGGTCTCTTTGCACTTGACATGATTCTTCCTCCACTATGCTTATAAACTGCCCATTCCTCCTATCCAACCCCTTGAGTCTGTGCTTTCCATATAGAAATGATTGAAGAGATGGTCAAACTAACCCTGCATGTTCTGCCCACTGTTTGTCCTGACAGCTGCTCTATGCTCTTGTGCCTGGTGTGTGGATTCTAAAGTGGACTGTTGCACTAGAAGGGTCTGGGCCATTCTTAAACCAAATGTCTTCCTTTGGAAGTAAGCAATGGATTTAGACCTACTTTGTGCAGAAGTGAAATGCAGGAAAGAGGTAAGGACTAGGCTCATCCTGCTGTCCAGTATCGGTGCTCAGCCCTCTTGCACAGGTATCTCCTCCCCCAGGGAGTACCCTATTGTCTACGCTCGGGAAGAATACAACTCAGTTTTCTGGAACTTGCTTATCCCCTCCTACTGGTTTTCATGGGAGTCCTCACCCAGACCCACTTTGTTCTCATTCTCTCAACTCCACCTTTGTTACATGTAATAAATGCTAACTTTAGCAGAAGTGTCCCAGATACGTCTTTGTTATAGGAAGAGCAAGGAATCTCTTGGATGAGGAACGGAGCAAAAGCAACTGCTCACGGCGAAGAAAAGACCTCTGTTTAGACTTGAGAAGCCAGGGAATGGGTTGCTTGGCCAAGCAAAGCAAGGATTCCCCTGCTCTCCACTGCTGAGGCCATCTCTGTGGGCTGCCTATTGAAAAAAAAGTACCTCCAAAAACCATACCACTGAAAGCCAAGTGCGATAGCTGACACTTATAATATCAGCACTTTGGGAGGCTGAAGTAGGATCACTTAAGTTCAAGACCAGCCTGGGCAACAGAGCAAGACTATATCTCTACCAAAAATGTAAAAATTAGCCAGGCATGGTGGCTATAGCCCCATGTGTGCCTTTAGCCCCAGCTATGCAGGAGGATTACTTAAACCCTTGTTGTAACCCGTCAAGGTTACAGTGAGCTATGACTGCACCACTGCACTACAACCTGAGCAAAAGAATGAGACCCTATCTCTTACCAATAAAAAAGTATACCATCTAATAACGAGAAGATACTCATCCTCAGTCAGCAGGACCATACTGATTAAAATCACAATGAGATATGACCAAAAGGGTCAGAAAGATAATACTATGGTTGGTGAAGATATGGAACAATCAGAACTCTCACACACTGTGTGTGACAATCTAACCTACAACTGTTTTGGAAAACCATTTGGCACCATCAACTACACATACCTATAGCCCAGCAATTCTAGGTATAATCCCAATAGAAATACACACATACATTCTCCAAATGACAGGTATGTTCATGGCAGCACTAATAGTTGCCAAAATGAGAAACAAGTTGTAGGTCTGTCAACAGAATTATTGGCATACAATTGAATACTATACAGGAAGGAAAATGAACAAACCACTGCAACAACACAGATGAACCATAACCAAAATAATCAGCTAAATAAATAACCTAAGGGAGGGGGCTGGGGCCCCGACGCGTCCGCATGGCCGCCGCTCCGGAGCCCGGCGAGCCCGGGAAGGGGAAGCCATTTAAGCTCCTAGGAATTTTAGATGTTGAAAACATTCCTTGTGCACGGGATTCAGTATTATATGGTTCATTAGGATCTGTCGTGGCTGGCCTTGGACATTTTTTGTTAACTAGTAGAGTTAGAAGATCATGTGATGTTGGAGTAGGAGGATTTATCTTGGTGACTTTAGGATGCTGGTTCCATTGTAGGTATAATTATGCAAAGCAAAGAATCCAGGAAAGAATTGCCAGAGAAGGAATTAAAAATAAGATATTATATGAAAGCACCCACCTTGATCCTGAAAGAAAACAAACCAACAGCGACAGCAGCAATTAAGCAATCCTGATGTCAATGTGAAAAAGCTGATATTAATCATATAAAACATTTTATGTTGAATAAGCTCACAATCAAGTAAATAAAGTATGTGTAAGTTGTAAAAAAAAAAAAAAAAAAAAAAAAAATAACCTAAGGGAGCACTGAATGGTATGAGTTCATTTAAATAACACTGACCATGGGTAATAACTGGTGGTAACTGTCAAGGCAATGGTTACTGTTGGCCCAGGGAGAGGGACAAGGAGCCTCAGTGAGGTGTGGTGTCTTAGTAACATTCTGTTTCTTGGTTTGGGTAGTGGTAACAAACCTGTGTTCATACTGAGCTGTACACTTCCATGTACCTTTCTGTAAGGATGTTGTACTGTATAGATGGTTTCTTTAAAGTATGCCAAAACAAGAAAATCAAGAAATAAAAGCACACATTCTGTCTTCATGAAACCGAGAGAAATCTAGAAGTCATTTCAACACAAAATTTCTGAAAGGACAGCTGATGAAAGAATAATAATGACTTAGCCAGAGTATATCATCATAGAAAACAAGGTTATGTGCACCCTCCTTTAAATTTGATTTTAAAAAAGACATTGCAAAGGAGAAGAATTGGAGGTCCCATGTACCAGGGAAAAACAGGGATTGGAAGTTCATGTAAGAAGCAGAATTATAAAACCAGAAGTTACATTCCAGAGAAAGCACCTCAGAAGCTAGCAATTCCAGCCACCAGGCACTTTGAAAGAGGAAGACCAGACTGAAAATGGGGACAAACCCATCCACTGAACATCCAAATCCCCTTCCCAGCCCCACTCAACATTCACACTCCACATTCTGAACTAACTCAGAGAAAAGACCTACAGATACTGACATCTGGGGATCTCCAGTGAAAATCTCCGCCAGCTGAATCCCCTAAGCAGGTGTCCTCAAACTGCAGCCCAGCGAGGACATTTATCTGGCCCGCCGGGTGTTTTTGCTGCTGCTGCCTGTCCTTATTAGCAGCTGATTCGTCCCGGGCCCACAGTGCGCATGTGTGGAATGTGCACCACACTCTCCAACGGTCTGAGGGACAGTGAACTGGCCCCGTTTAAAAAGTGTGAGGACCCTTGCCCTACGGTGAAAGCCAAGAGTTGAGAAGAGCTGCTGTTACTGCCCTGCTCTGAAACAGACAGCCAAGAAGAATCAGAGGGAAAGTCTATAACATAAAACACTAAACCAAAAATAACTCCTTGGACATGGACAATACAAAGAGTAGAAGAGATCCAAAAAACAACTGTGCCACAGAAGTACAAGAAGTAGTACTGCATCCACTAAGAAAAAAAAAAGGGTATAAGCCAGGTGTGGTGGCTCATGCCTATAATCTTAGCACTTTGGGAGGCTGAGGCAGGAGGATCACTTAAGGCCAGGAGTCCAAGACCAGCTTGGGCAATAAAGTAAGACTCTTGTCTCTACAAAAAATGTAAAAATTGGCTGGGGCGCGGTGTATATAGTTCAGCTATGTGGGAGGTGGAGGCTGAGGCAGAAGCATCGCATGAGCACAGGAGTTTGAGGTTGCAGCGAGCTATGACGATGGCACTGCACTCTAGTCAGAGTGACAAAGTGAGGCTCTATCTCAAAAAAACAAAAGCAAGCAAATGAAAGCTGTTAGAGGATAAAAGAAAGGTTTTAAAAATTAATCAGGCCGGGCGCTGTGGCTCACGCCTGTAATCCTAGCTCTTGGGAGGCCGAGGCGGGCGGATTGCTCAAGGTCAGGAGTTCAAAACCAGCCTGAGCAAGAGCGAGACCCCGTCTCTACTATAAATAGAAAGAAATTAATTGGCCAACTGATATATATATAAAAAATTAGCCGGGCATGGTGGTGCATGCCTGTAGTCCCAGCTACTCGGGAGGCTGAGGCAGAAGGATCACTCGAGCCCAGGAGTTTGAGGTTGCTGTGAGCTAGGCTGACGCCACGGCACTCACTCTAGCCTGGGCAACAAAGTGAGACTCTGTCTCAAAAAAAAAAAAAAAAAAAATTAATCAGAAATAAGTTTAACATAACGATTAAAGGATAAAGTTGAGAAATCGCCCATAAAGTAAAACAAAAAGACAAAGAAAAAATGAGAGGGAAAAATATGATCAGCTTAAGATGGGCAACAGCCAACTATAACTGGAGTTTTGCAAGAAAGAGAAAAAACAGGAGAGAAATTGCCTACTTAAGAACATCCTGAAAAATCAAACAGGATGTGAGTTTGCAGACAGAACGTGCTCTTTCAATGAAAAAAGAATCCATATCAACATACAACATGGGGCGATTTCAAAATACCAAGGATAGAGATCCTAAAAGGCTTCAAGGGAAAAAATAAAAATGCAAGTCAGAATGGCATCAGACTTTGTAAGAACCTAGAAAGTAAAAATAATGCTTTCAGGAGACTTCAAATTCCAGCCAAGATAAATAGAAAATAGACCGCTCTTCCTTAAAGTATCATAGAATGCGAAATAAAATGTAGAAAGAATGATGCTGTTATAAGATTGCCATTTGAATAGTAATAATTAGGCCAAGAATCATCATAGATGCTAAAAGTAGTAGGTGAAGGTTTGATGAGGAACAGGATATTTACAGTTTCAAATTACCTTCCCACAAAATGCTTAGTAATTAAAAAGGGGAAAATAGTAAATTTGCAGTGGAGAAAAATGTGGCAGACTGATATCATAACCAAGTGATCAACATTATCACCAATAATAGGACAAATGACATGTGCACCAATATGGTATGCTGAGGACACCTCATCATTTCTGGTATTCCTATCAAAACTACATAATCTCTCTGTAATGGTAAGAAAACATAGCACAAACCCAAGTTATGGGATAATCTACAAAATAACTGTCCTGTACTGAACATCAAAGTCATTGAAAACATAGAAATCTAAGGAATTATTCCAGATGAAAGGAGGCTAAAGAGATATAACTAAACATAATGTATGATCTTGGACCAGCGGACGTGATTGGGATAATTGGTAAAATGTGATTAACCTTTTTATGTTAGATAATACTATTATACCAATGTTAATTTCCTGATAATTGTAAATGTATTAAGAAAACTTCCTTGTTCTAAGGAAATAACATGCTGAAGATTCGGGGTTGAGGGAGTACGATGCCTGCAACTCCCTCTCAGTTCAGGAGAAAAATTACAATGCTAAAGCAAACATGATAAAAGTTTTAAAAAGCAGTGCTGTCAAATGCATGGTTTGGAAATATGGCAATGAATATGATAAGAAACAGCTTAAAAACTAAAAGCAGTGAACTCGAGAGGATTTTGGGAGAAGGAAGAAGACAGGGAATTATTTAACTCTTTTTAGCTGTCCTTAGAATGTTTTAGTTGCCTATAATACTCTTGAAAATATTTTCAAAAAGTATATCCATTATAAAACATTTAGAAACTATAGATTACTAACAAAAGTAAAACGAACCAAGCCACTGCTATTTTACTCAAAGTGTAATACAACCAAAGGCGGGTGGGGAGAGTCTTTCTGGCAGGTTGATCCCCACCTTAAAGACAGTTAAGGGCCATAGGACTATTATCCTGCCCAGCTAGGGAGAGGACTACAGAAGCTTCCCTGGATCCTTCTTCTCACCTCTTTGAAGTCCCAAGGGGATGTCAATGCCACCAGAAGACATCCAAGTCTCTAAGCCCCTCCAGCTGCTTTCACCTGAGACATGAAAGTCTGAGTTAACTGACTCTGGTTTTTTTTTTCCCGTCCAGCTTCTTTCAAGATGATGATTCTCAGAGTCCTGGCAAGGATTAGCTGCACAGCCTTATGTAAATCACTGCTGTTCCTATGGCTGGTGGTCCATCTATAACATGGGGCAAATCTTCCCACCTGTCCCACCCCTAAGTTTTCATAAGAACAAATGATCTCAAAATGACGTATGGTGCTAGATGGTCCTGTGCTCAGATAGCAGATAATCTTCTAAGGCTCAACTACTACTCTAAGAATTGAGGCTTTTGAAGAATCTGGTTTTCTCTATTGAGTCGGAGGCATCCCCACACCCCCCAATCATCACCAGCTGCAGCAAGCCTGTCGGTTTCCTCAAGAGTCCAATCTAAGAGAAGAAGACACTAAAACTTGAATGTCTGGCATACTCTGAGCTGACAATGGAACTACCAGGGTTACAGGAATCTCAGAAAAGCCCAGTCCTGCTCACCTCCCTCCATACCCAGGGCCGACTCCAGCCCACTCTGGCCTCCGAGCATTCTCTACAGAGTACACAGGAGAAGGATCCGCAAGACGTAACTGAACTGCAAGTACAAACTTTATTTCTATTACAAGGAAGTTTAATAATAATAGTAAAATAAAAAGAGGGGTAAGGGGCTCTGACACGTGGTTTTCAGAGCAAGCATGGAGCTGAGGCAGAGCCCAGCACAGAGCCCTCAGCTTTCCCCAGTAGAGGGTAGCAAAACAAAACAGTCATGCTCCCAACCAGGAATAGAAGGCAGTGATGCCAAATGCCTAGGAAGCAGCTTAAAACATCCCTCCACTCCACTCCACTCCAGCTCAACTCATTTCCAAAGCCTTGTTCCTAACACAGCTGGCTTGAGCACTTTCCCAGATATACTCCACACACGCCCAAGGCCCAGCCTAGAGTGGGCAGGGGCAGTACCCTGGAGAAGTTACCCAAAAGCCCCCAAATTTAGGCGCCATAGGGCAGAGAATCTACTTTACTAGGGATACCCAGTTTCCAGAACCCTTTCCTCCTTCCACCAGGACCACATAGCACCAAGACGCAATGGTGACGGTAGGTCAAAAGATGGAGCTCTGGTGGACAAGAGGCTGTAACTTATATCTCACTGCTGCTAAAAGGCGGCAGCTAAGGCTGAAACATTTCTCAACAGCCTCCCTGCTAACCCTCCCTCAAACCCTCAAACTTCCACAGCACAATCTCAAAAGACACAAAATGGCCATAACTTAGAAAAAGTTAAAATCCAGAAAATCTCCCCTGCCCAAAGAGCCACAGAGGCGGGGCCTGCACTGCGGCGAGTGCTGCTGTGCACAGAAGGTAGAAACCACCATGTAGGGTCTCTGGAGACACCATTACTCTTCTTCCTCTTCCTCCTCTGCATCCCCAGCTCCCTGTTGTTTGGGGGGCTTTGCCTGTTGAACAACAGAACACAAATGATGTGGCAAGCGAAAGGGCGATATTCCTCCCCTGGAGCCCTGAAAATGTCCAACTTCTAAAAAACCTCATCAAAAGCCAAAGGAACATTCATCTATAACCAGCCTTGCCCCAGCAACTACTGACTTCAAAAACCATATCTGCCCCACCCATGCCCAAGTCCTCCCTGAGCATTATGAGGTAGATCCCAGGTTACCTTTGCAGTTCTGCTGCGGTAGCTGCCAGCTACAGGGGTCACCCGGGTGTTCCTGCCACCTACACTCCTACCACTGAAAGAAAAAGATTGGAAACTAGCTCCTGAGATGCCCATGAGCAAAAGTCAGGAAACTCGGAGGGCACATAAACAGCTGGTGTCAGAGCAAAAGCAACCCTCTGCTAGAAGACAAAACAAACAAAAAAACCCATGGACAGCAAAAGAATATTTTGGAATCAGGTGAAAATACAGGAAAAAGCCACACTCCTCCCCTTCCCATGGATCTTAGTCTTATGCCAGGCCTGGCCAGGGTGACCAGACCTTTTGCCAGTGTTCTCTTTACCTAATCCCAGGCTCCATTCCCAGGCTACTGGTGCTTACCCAGCTCCATATCTCCCTGCAGACCCACTGGGGAAAGTGGGCACAAGGTTTTCTGAGTAGAGATTTCGAACGGGGTGAATCACTGGAACATGGCCAGTGGCCACGGCCCCATTCTGACTGTTTCGATTCAGCCCATGGATGTCCTGGCTGTCTGGGTTGTTGAGCTTCAGTACACAAGGAGGGCTGGCCTGGCACCCAGGTCTGGGGCCTGATGTTGATTTTGACAGTCGGTTAGAGGTAGCTGTCATGTTGTTAATGGGTCTGCTGGGGGGCAGAGGGTGGGTGGGCCCATTAGCTGTTTCCTGCTTGATATCATCCATGTAACCAGAAGACAGGTCTCCTGAGAAGAGAAAATAGCAACAGCTTTAGGGAAAAGCTTACTTTTGCTATAGTGCTGGATTTAGGGCAGGATCAAAAAAATTCTGGATAGAAGACAACTGCTCACCCCTAAAGGCTGCTGGAACCCACATCTCCAGGACAGGGTTGGGACTATTTTATCTACTCTCCACACCTATTATCTGAGTCCTCAAATATAGCCTCCTAGCTATTGAACGACAGTGTGCAGGCAAATCTTGAAAATAGTTTTTTCTTTAAGAAACAGGGTCCTACTATTTGCCCAAGCTGGTGCCAAATCATCATCCCACCTTGACCTCTCCAGCAGCTAGAACTATAGGTGCAGACCACCATATCCGGCTAAAAAATAATTTCCAATTGGCTTTGTAGTGGAGAGGTTTAAAAAGAGTTTACTTGCCTAGTCATAAGGCTCTTAAAGTAATAATGTTTGAGTACCCTAAGCATATTTCAACTAGAAGGAGAGGCCCAGGACAGCTACAGTAAGGTCTGCAAATTATCTATAAATAATCCACTAAGTGTAGACAGGAGACCCACAGGTTATTCTAAGCACTGATTACTAAGTGTATCTTCTGGATATCCCCAAAGCCACTGGGATACAAGCCACACTTGAGGGTAAGCTCAGTCTAATGAGGGACCACAACTAGCCGCAGGAGTATTCAGTCAGACCATAGTGTGCTTGGTAACTCGAGATTCAGGGAACGCCCATGTTAGAGCAGCAGATGAGATATGGTAAGCAGGCCGGAGCCAGCAGTTGAACTGTGGCCTTGGCTCAGCTCTGGCTAATACCCTGGTGTTTGACACGCCTCCTGGGCAGCTCTGGTGAGGTCTCTCGAGGCTGGGAATCCTGTCTCGGAATCCCCTCTGTCCCGTGGTTGTTTGCTGTGGCTGGGCGTTGGTCACACTGGTCCTAAACAAGAAAAATCAGACTAAGTACTTCTGAATTGAGTCATTCCTGAAAAGGGGAACAGTGGGAGGAAAAGGAGGAAGGGCAGGTGGGGTGAGCACACCTCATCGGGAAGAGTGACTTTAGCAACACTGAGAGGAAGGTCCCGGGAACTAAGAGGAAGCACACATCTGGAATGGGCAGTCATTATTCCACTAGCACCTGGGGCACTGACAGAAGCACTTTCTGGTTTGTGCAGGGATCAAAGGAAAGGCTGGTCTCGGGAGCCCAGAAAAGCATTTCTATCCTTCAACGGAGTATTTGTGTGGTTGCTTATTTCCATCTCCCTTAGAAGACAAGCAGTTGGCCAACTAATATATATATATAGAAAAAATGAGCCGGGCATGGTGGCACATGCCTATAGCCCCAGCTACTCAGGAGGCTGAGGCAGCAGGATTGCTTGAGCCCAGAAGTTAGAGGTTGCTGCGAGCTAGGCTGACGCCACGGCACTCACTCTAGCCTGGGCAACAAAGCGAGACTCTGTCGCCAAAAAGAAAAAGAAAAAGAAGACAAGCAGTTATTTACTGCTTGATCCAAAAGCAGAAGTTTTTCCCGAAATGAAATGTATGATGTTCTAACAACAGCTGTATAGCATCAACTATAAAAATGATCCCCATAACAAACAAGATTGGGGAGAAAATATATTTTATGCTAAAAGATGGGACTACTATACTGTAAAAGCTAAAAAAGGACTTCAGATTGTCTAGTCCAACTCCCTCATTTACAGATGTCCCCAGTGAGGCGGAGAGGACCTATCCAAGACAACCATAGAGCAAAGCCAGAACTAGGCTCTCAGGTCTCCAGGTATGCAAGTCTCAAATGCCACCACAATGGTGAAGAGCAGAATGCATCAGTGACCTGAAGGAAACTCTCATCTAAATGCTTCTGGGCAAGACTTCCAGGCCTGCTCAAATAGAGTGCTAACTCTTTTGGTCCTCAGCTAGTGACATCACAGTGTCAGCTGCCAGAAGTTAGAGAAAGTCTGAAGGTACTGTATACCTCAGATAGTCAGCTCACAGAGCATGACCAGAAGCCAAGTGTGTGGATCCCTGGTTAGGTTGGAATGCAACTTAAAGGCAAAAGAAGTAGGGGAGAGACAAGAAAAAAAAGAAAAAGAACAAAGGGGTCCCATGACAGTCCTGCTATAAAAAAAAAAAAAAAAAAAGAACAAAGGGGAAAAAAAAAGGCTAAAGAAGTACTCTGGTTCTAAAGCCTTAGGTTCACTCACAGAATCAGCATGCAGCCAGGTAGAGGGCCTTCAGGGACTCTTACCTGGTGATGGAACAGAACCTCTTCTTCAAGCTGTACCCCACAGAATTCACATGGGATGATGACAGTGTCCTCGACAGAAGGTGAATTGTTCATGCCCATCAAGGAGTCTAACTGGTTGCTTGCAGCCTGTTGCAGAAAGTTCTGGAAGATAACATCAGGTTCTTCCACCCCTCTGGGAGAAGAGCTGCCAGTATTGAACGAAGGTAAGGCACATGAAGGGTTACAGCTTGTCTGTGATTCAAAACACATAGGTTAAAAAAAAGAGGTTAAGGGGAAAAAACTACATTCCAAAAACATTTTCTAGAAGTCACAAAATTTTAATAATGCTTACTACTGGGGAGAGGGGCTAAAAAAGGTCAGGGGAATCCATATAGAACATTCACTTTTAAATATTTCTATGCTATTTTAATTTTTTACTGTGTTCATTTTTTTTTTACATGAATTTGAAAAGATTCGAGATGCTTCCCACAGCCATACAGTAAAAGAGCTCAAATATTCTTATTCTTGTTAATGGATTTTATTATGGTGCTCCCAAACCAAAAACTAGGTGTCTTCAAATATTGTATTATTCCATCTATGGAGGAAAGGTATATTCCACCACCCCAAAGCACTGGGTCTACTTAGTAGTTATGGAAATACCAGATAATGCCAAACCAAATCAGACAGAAAGTATGGAGGGAAAAAATGGTTCCCTCTACCAGGTAATCCTCAAACATATAAACATATAAGGCTATTCTCCAACCATTCCTAAATGTCTCAAGAACTTTCAAACATTCAAAAAATACCTAACACCTTTCATAACCAGGTATTGAGACTCAGAAACTAGGAAAACCCAGAACCTGCCCTCAAGGAACTTAGTCTAGTGGCACAGACCAACTGAGGATCAGGAGACCACATCACAGGGTAACAAGCTGTAAGAGAAGTGGGCACAGACTTCTGGAGAACACACAGGTGGGACTCCTGACCTTGTCCTTGGAGTATCCCTCAGGATGGTTTCCAGAATGCCTGAACCAAGTCTATCAATAGGGGTCTATGTTGTTGGGTGTATTAAGGAGGCAGGGGTAGGCAGAGAAAGTAATGTGCAGAAAAGACCCTTGACCCTTCTAGGGAACTGCAAAGACATTAATAATACAGCTCTAATAAATCAAAATGTGGCACAAAATGAAAGCAGATCACAAGTCAGTCGGCAGAGATGTTCACTAGTCACCACTGTATGGAGGGTCTCCAGGCACGAGAGCACTAGGTCTGCTTGAATAAGCATTACTTTTTCCAAGAGAGTACAAGGATCAGTTTCATAGCCATGTGTCAGTGATGCCATGGTAAAAAATACAGTTGCTACTCCTACCACAAGCATTGTATTAAAATAGTTTGTTCAGAGGCCGGGCGCTGTGGCTCACGCCTGTAATCCTAGCTCTTGGGAGGCCGAGGCGGGCGGATTGCTCGAGGTCAGGAGTTCAAAACCAGCCTGAGCAAGAGCGGGACCCCGTCTCTACTATAAACAGAAAGAAATTAATTGGCCAACTGATATATATATAAAAAAAATTAGCCGGGCATAGTGGCGCATGCCTGTAGTCCCAGCTACCCGGGAGGCTGAGGCAGAAGGATCACTCAAGCCCAGGAGTTTGAGGTTGCTGTGAGCTAGGCTGACGCCACGGCACTCACTCTAGCCTGGGCAACAAAGTGAGACTCTGTCTCAAAAAAAAAAAAAAAAAAAAAATAGTTTGTTCAGGTCGAGTGCGGTGGCTCACGCCTGTAATCCTAGCACTCTGGGAGGCCGAGGCGGGCAGATCGCTCGAGGTCAGGAGTTCGAAACCAGCCTGAGCAAAAGTGAGACCCCCGTCTCTACTAAATATAGAAAGAAATTAATTGGCCAACTAATATATATAGAAAAAAATCAGCCGGGCATGATGGCGCATGCCTGCAGTCCCAGCTACTCGGGAGTCTGAGGCAGTAGGATCGCCTGAGCCCAGGAGTTTGAGGTTGCTGTGAGCTAGGCTGACGCCACGGCACTCACTCTACCCTGGGCAAAAAAGTGAGACTCTGTCTCAAAAAAAAAAAGGTTTGTTTAAGACTTCATGTGGCCTGCAGCACCAACTATGGCCTGCACACATTCCTACTTACAGCCCTCAAGTAATTCACAACACACCTGATGGTCAATCAGCAGTTCCTCTGGGTAGAGCTCCTCACAAAATTCACAAGGCAACATGGTCTCGTCTGCTGCACCTAGGTACCAGGCCACACAGTCAGACTCAAACAAAATCAAACCTGATTTCAACCTTTTATCCCCCACTGGGTTTTTATACATAAAAGTTTTATTTGGTTTGATATTTCTTAGATCTAGCAATTTGTGGGACTGCAAATTCTCAGAGGAAAACCATCCAAGAAACAAACCCTAGGCAAAAACTTCCATTATGGAACAAGACATTTACTTGATAACAATTTCCTGAGCAGCAATGAAGTAGCAGTTTACCCCCTATTCTAAGGAAGAGATTTAAGTTAAGTAATAACCCAAGGCACTAACCTAAGTGTTTTCCAGGTATTATTTCAATCCTTAGCAAAAAGTTATGGGCCGGGCGCTGTGGCTCACGCCTGTAATCCTAGCTCTCTGGGAGGCTGAGGCGGGCGGATTGCTCGAGGTCAGGAGTTCGAAACCAGCCTGAGCAAGAGCGAGACCCCGTCTCCACTATAAATAGAAAGAAATTAATTGGCCAACTAATATATACAAAAAATTAGCCGGGCATGGTGGCGAATGCCTGTAGTCCCAGCTACTTGGGAGGCTGAGGCAGGAGGATTGCTTGAGCCAGGAGTTTGAGGTTGCTGTGAGCTAGGCTGACGCCACGGCACTCACTCTAGCCTGGGCAACAAAGCGAGACTCTGTCTCAAAAAAAACCAAAAAAGTTATGAAGTAGATCCTACATTATCCTCATTTTACAGATGAAGAAATTAAGGCTCATCTGTTACTGGCAAACAGTATCTGGAATATTCCTCCCCATGAAAAATACTCAAAAATGCTACCTAAAATTAACTTACGTGAATAAATAGATTTTAAGCCCAAGATTCCCAAACACGACACCCTCAGTAAAACTGTTAAAAAAATAAGAGGGTGAACAATGGGAAGAGGTAGGGAAATGTGCCTATCTAGGTTTCAGCTCTGGGTAGAAGAGAGAAAAGCTCTTAAGCAACAGTAAATAGAATTGGTCATTACATGGGTTTAAGGTAATAAATCATGTATATATTTTTACATTCATATTTTCATATAAATTCACATTTATGATTTTTAAAAGTCTAAGCCAAAAATTTAAAATTACCTCTATTGGTAGTATCCTTAAGTGCCCACCAGAAGCATATATAAATTCTCTAAGAGAAACATACCAGAAAACTTAATGCTTACTTCGGATATTAGTATTTTCAGACACAAAAGAAATATAGGTATGTTTAACATGTTAAAGAGGAAACTGTAACATGACTAAGGAACGAAAGAGTATTTAAAATATAAGGCACAGGCCGGGCGCGGTGGCTCACGCCTGTAATCCTAGCACTCTGGGAGGCCGAGGCAGGCGGATTACTCAAGGTCAGGAGTTCGAAACCAGCCTGAGCAAGAGCGAGACCCCGTCTCTACGATAAATAGAAAGAAATTAATTGGCCAACTAATATATATATATATATATATATATATATATAAAATTAGCCGGGCATGGTGGCACATGCCTGTAGTCCCAGCTACTCGGGAGGCTAAGACAGAAGGATTGCTTGAGCCCAGGAGTTTGAGGTTGCTGTGAGCTCTGACGCCATGGCACTCACTCTAGCCTGGGCAACAAGCGAGACTCTGTCTCAAAAAAAAAATAAAAAATAAAAAATAAATAAAATAAAATATAAGGCACAATGAGGAAAGGAATTAAACAGAACTCAAATTAGTAAATATAACCAGTGAAGTAGAAACCTCAATGGACTTGTAAAGCAACAGATGAGAAATAAAGAGAAAATTCAGATGGCCTGGGCATGGTGGCTCAAACCTGTAATCCTAGTACTCTGGGAGGCCAAGGCAGAAGGATTGCTTGAGCCAAGAAGTACAAGTCCAGCCTGGGCAACATAGCAAGACCCTGTCTCTAAAAAATAATAAATTTTTTTGAAAAAATGTAAAACATCAGTGCCCATCCAAATAAATTTCTATTAATATTATCAATTTACCTCCTTTAATCAGGCTATGTAACACCCAAACTTAGTTTGATGTTTGGGTCCAGGACTAATTCCTACTCTGTCTAATTCAATAAAATGTTAAGAGGTAACCTATCATTCTTGGAATCAGTATTCATACAGTGGGCAAGAAGAAAAATCATGGCTGATTGGCCGGGCACATCAATCTTAAAATAACACCCTTCAGCCCGCTATTCTAAAGGAAAAAAGCAGCTGGGCACAGTGGCTCACACCTGTAATCCTAGCACTCTGGAAGGCCGAGGTGGGCAGATTGCTCGAGGTCAGAAGTTCGAAACCAGCCTGAGCAAGAGCGAGACTCCGTCTCTACTATAAATAGAAATTAATTGGCCAACTAATATATATAGAAAAAATTAGCCAGGCATGGTGGCGCATGCCTGTAGTCCCAGCTACTTGGGAGGCTGAGGCAGGAGGATTGCTTGAGCCCAGGAGTTTGAGGTTGCTATGAGCTAGGCTGACGCCATGGAATTCATTCTAGCCTTGGCAACAAAGTGAGACTCTGTCTCAAAAAATAAAAAATAAAAAAAAATAAAGGGAAAAAGCTACATACTCAATGGAGATACCTGAGAGACCCTACCCTACCCTCATGAATGAGACAAACTGACAGCTTAAGGAAACAGCATCACCAATGTAGCATTCCTGACAAAACTATACCCTCAATCTAAATATGGGAAATCAGACAAATCTAAATCAAGGAAGAAATTCTGCAAAACTGGCCTGGACTCTTTAAAAATGGCAATGTTGGCTGGGCGCAGTGGCTCACGCCCGCAATTCTAGCACTCTGGAAGGCCAAGGTGGGGGATTACTTAAGCAATCTTCAAGCAATTCTAGACTCCGCCTAGGCCTTCCAGAGTGCTAGGATTGCTTGAGCTCAGGAGTTCAAGACCAGCCTGAACAAGAGCAAGACCCCATCTCTACTAAAAATAGAAAGAAATTAGCTGGGCGTGGTGGCGCATGCCTATAGTCCCAGCTACCCAGGAGGCTGAGGCAGGAGGAACACTTGAGCCCAGGAGTCTGAGGCTGCTGTGTGCTAGGCTGACGCCACGGCACTCTAGCCCAGGCAACAGAGACAGACTCTGTCACAAAAAAATAATAATTATTTCCTGACAATGACACCTATATTGTGTGTGTGCACAGGACAGAATGCTCTTGTTCTTAAGAGACACATGCTGAAGTATTTAGGAATAAAATGTTATGTCTTTAAACTTATTCTCAAATCGTCTGGGGGAAAAACATATAAAGCTGAATGTCGGGAAATATTAAACTTGGTTAATATAGACAAGGAGTATGTGGGCATTTGCTACACTATGACAATTTTTAAAAACAAGCAGCTGAGAAAAGCGACAAATGAAAAAGAATAAAGCAGGCCGGGCGCGGTGGCTCACGCCTGTAATCCTAGCACTTTGGGAGGCCGAGGCGGGCGGATTGCTCAAGGTCAGGAGTTCGAAACCAGCCTGAGCAAGAGCGAGACCCCGTCTCTACCAAAAATAGAAAGAAATTAATTGACTAACTAAAAATATATATATACAAAAAATTAGCTGGGCATGGTGGCACATGCCTGTAGTCCCAGCTACTCGGGAGGCTGAGGCAGGAGGATCGCTTGAGCCCAGAAGATTGAGGTTGCTGTGAGCAAGGCTGACGCCATGGCACTCACTCTAGCCTGGGCAACAAAGTGAGACTCTGTCTCAAAAAAAAAAAAAAAAAGAAAAAGAAAAAGAATAAAGCAAATTATATCCCATTAAAATCTTTCGATTTTATATATGAACTGTATAGTATATGACTTACAAAAACTGTAGAGACAGAGCCTAGTGCAGAATAAGCAAGCCTACCCTTTATGTCACTCAGAGAACTGGGACCACCATGAGACTGGTCTGCCTCATATACAGCCCTCCAGAAGTCCTGCTGTGCTGTGCTGGAGGCCTGGCCTTCATTTTGCAGACTTAGGGCCAGCATGAAGTCCAAGTTTGCACTATCTTCACCACCCTCTTTGGGAGGCTGTCGGCTTCTATTCCTTTCCTGCCTTTCTTGTTCTTCAACTGGAAAAAGAAAAACACCAGCACTTAAGATACATTAAAGATGTTGCCACCTTCAAATCCATGCCTAGCAAATAGTCAAGGTTTATAGGCATCTGGGCAGGAACAAAAATTGCCCAGCTCTGCCAGTACTCTTGGCCCTCTGGTTTTCATAGGTCCTGAACATTAAGTCTGCAATGAGAAAAGGCTCATTATTCTATTTGTATTATTAATAAGCAACACTACTGAGCTATAACTATGAGACAAGCACTGACTATGCTTAACATTTTACATTTATTTTCTGCATTACAGGAAAATGATTTAAAGCATGAGGTCAGATTATCAGAATTCAAATCTCAGCTCTACCATTTACCTACCCTCATATAACTTGTGAGAATTAAATGAGTTAATAACACGTACATCACTTTGCAAATGCCTGAGCACATAACGTATAGGTAAGCATATCAAATCCAAAATTTGAAATACTCTAAAATTCACAACTTTTTGAGCACCAACATGACACTCACAAGAAAAGCTCATTGGAGCATTTCAGACTTTCAGATTTGAGATGCTTAACTGGCAAGTACAATGCAAATATTCCAAAATCCAACAAAATATGAAATCTGAAACACTTTTTCCAATAATTTCAGACAATGGATATTCAACCCATACAAGTGTTAGATATTTACAGCACGGTCACTGTTTTCATCATCAACTCTAACTAAAAACTATAACTTCGGGGATCATTTCTACAGTTTGTTAACTAAAGAAGCTTCTCTGAACATGTAGAGCACTACTGATGGGAATTAAAAAACCCTAACTGGGCCGGGTGCGGTGGCTCACACCTGTGATCCTAGCACCCTGGGAGACCAAGGTGGGCGGATCGCTCACGGTCAGGAGTTCAAAACCAGCCTGACCAAGAAAGAGACCCTGCCTCTACTAAAAATAGAAAGAAATTAATTGGACAACTAAAAATACATAGAAAGAATTAGGTGGGCGTGGTGGCACATGCCTGCAGTCCCAGCTACTTGGTAGGCTGAGGCAGTAGGACACTTAAGGCCAGGAGTTTTAGGTTGCTGCGAGCTAGGTTGAGAGAGCACGGCACTCTACCCGGGCAACAGAGTGAGACTCAGACTCAAAAAAAAGAAAAGCCCTAACTGGAATCCAATAGTATAGAGGTCCTGTTATTTCCATTTTATAGGCAAATTAGCTATTCTTTCCAATGTTACCCAGCTATAGTCCGGTTTCTATACCAAGATCTAGCCCCAAAGCCCTGTTCTCATTTGCCCTGGGATTTTTATACCATTCCAAGTACATTTTCTAATCCCAAGTACAACTCACATAGATTATTCTGAATTGGAAACTGAGCTGCCATATTCCTTTGGTTGGTAGTCCTATTATGGAAAAGGTCTGATTCAAAGGCTCTCAGGGGCCTTCGGGGTAGCCTCATGGGTGGGTCCAGAGTCTCAATTTGTCTGAGAAGTTGGGATGCAATCCAGATTCCATCTTGACCCCAAGACTCATCATATGCATTAGGAGGTATGGCAACCTCATTTCTCTTTTCCTCTCCGTCTCGCCCACAAACTTCAGGGTGAGTCTTCAGATCTTTAACAAGGACGTTGCGCCCACAGGTGCCACATAGCTCCGTCCGGGCACCACAGTAATCTTCATGTTCCTTCAGCTTGAGAATGGAAAGTTCCAAATCACAGTGCTGGCAGAGAGCAAGCCGCAGAGGGCACTCAGTCTCCTGCAAAACAGAGTAATAACGCAGTTAGTATGCACATCTAGGAGAGACTGTGTTTTAGTACCAGGCAAGGAAAGCAAAAAGATCTACTTCAATCTTCTCTGCCAACCCTAGCTTCCCCCTGTCATGCTTTTTTAAGAGTCACAACTTCCCCTTTTGTTCCTGCCAGAAAGTTCTACAAAGGCAAGGAAAATCTTAGAAGAAATCTACTCTGCCACCTTACTATCACATCATTTTGTGCACACATTACAAAGTAATCCAAAACCAGCCAGAGAAGCCCAGGACCAAATAATAAGCAGCACAGCAAGTTAATCATGTCTGTCAAAGCCCTACCAATTTCCCCTCACTATTACTCCAATCCAGTCTTAAGTACCTGGTAAGGAGGAGAAGAGAATGCCCTTTAGAAACACATAGACCTTCAGTTAGCATTTTTTCATGAAAAAGGGGGAAAAAAAGAAACACAGAGACTTTTCTACCTTATATTTGTATTTACCACTGGCTTTAATCGGACCAAATAAGCCAAGAATCACCAATGAAAATGACCCCCAAGAGTATAAACATACTCAGTAAAGGACAAAACCTTTCTACTTAATAGGAAAGTCACTGAAGCATAAGATATAAAGGAATATGTTTACTATGACGCGCACATTCCAAAAATTGGGAGCTTAAATTTAGAACTTTAATATAATATCATCTCACAAGTTTAGATACTTTATAACCACTGTGCCAAAGAGCAAAAATTTTATTTTCATACAAATTAGACTCAAGTTCTATTCTAAATGGTGCGCTAAACATTTTCAGCAGTGTTTGTATATGCATGAAATACCTCTTGCAGGAAACACAAACTGATGAAAGGGGCCTAGGTAGCTGAGGAACAAGTTAAAAAGACATAATTTTGTACATATATCCTCTTTTGTGGCTTTAAAAGTGTATACCATGTAGATAGATGTAATACCAATTGAGAAAGATTTTTTTTAATCTTTTTTAATAGAAAAATATCATTGATCTAACTCCAGAGCAAAAGAAGAAATAATTGCTGGCACATACCACATAATACATAGTAGTACTTTGTTAACAACCCTAAAAAGTGCTAGTAACTCACCAGGACAGCAAACAGAGTAAAAACTACTAAAGAAAAAAAGAAAAAGGAAAAAATTTCAGAACTCTAGACAGCTGTGGTCTAAAATTGTCATGTTCTGGCCGGGCGTGGTAGCTCACGCCTGTAATCCTAGCACTCTGGGAGGCCAAGGCAGGCAGATTGCTCGAGGTTAGGAGTTCGAAAGCAGCCTGAACAAGAGTGAGACTCCGTCTCTACTATAAATAGAAAGAAATTAATTGGCCAACTAATATATATAGAAAAAATTAGCCGGGCATGGTGACACATGCCTGTGGTCCCAGCTACTCGGGAGGCTGAGGCAGAAGGATTGCTTGAGCCCAGGAGTTTGAGGTTGCTGTGAGCTAGTCTGACACCACGGCACTCTAGCCTGGGCAACAAAGCGAGACTCTATCTCAAAAAAAAAACTGTCATGTTCTGACTTGCAGGAATGTTATACAGTGTACTTGTATTTGTATAATGACTGGTATATTACCACAGGACTCCCAGAAATATCTGAGAGAGAACCTAAGACATGTGACAGTTTATTGGAGGTTGTTTTACATAGCAGGTAGATGCTAGAACCAGAGAAATACTCATTGTTAAACCTCAATCATAACTGTCCCCACCCACTGCCCCAGGTGGAGAGGCCTAGTAAAACATCAAATGCTTAGGAAAAAATGGAAGGCCGGGCATGGTGGCTCACACCTGTAATCCTAGCAATTTGGGAAGGTGATGCGGGAGGATAGCTCAAGGTCAGCAGTTTTGAAACCAGCCTGAGCAAGAATAAGACCCCGTCTCTCCTAAAAATATAAATTAATTGACCAACTAAAAATATATAGAAAAAATTAGCCAGGCATGGTGGCGCATGCCTGTAGTCTCAGCTACTCCGAAGGCTGAGGCAGGATTGCTTGAGTCCTAGAGTTTGAGTTTGCTGTGAGCTAGGCTGATGCCAGGGCACTCTAGCCCAGGCAACAAAGTGAGACTCTGTCTCAGGAGTCATTACATTACATTACAAAATCATTACAAAGTAAAAGTAGCAAGATAAGGCCCACACGGTGGCTCGCACCTGTAATCCTAGCACTCTGGGAGGCCAAGGCAGGCGGATTGGATTGCTCGAGGTCAGGAGTTCGAAACCAGCCTGAGCAAGAGCAAGACCCCGTCTCTACTATAAATGGAAAGAAATTCATTGGCCAACTAATATATATAGAAAAAATTAGCTGGGAGTAGCGGCGCGGGGCAGAAACGCGAGGAGGAGGTCGCAGCAAGCAAAGGCTGTGTCTTGGTGGCCGCATCCCGGTGCCCAAAGGCAGCCCCAGTGCACGTGGGGATGGCGCCGAGCTGGGCCTGCTCGAGGGCAAGTGCTCCTACTTCATGGAGCACTTCCGCTGGGGCAAGCCGGTGGGCAAGAAGCAGCGCCCAGTGAGCAGCGCCCCAACGGTGCCGAGGATGAGTCGGCCAAGTCGGCCAACTCCCTCGAGTTCAGGAGGGAGCTGGCACGCCAGGGGCACAAAGTGGTGCTTGGCCCCGATGACACTGCCGAGCGTGAGGCGGTACTGGCCGACCTGGAACACAGCCTGCTGGTGGCAGGCAAGAAGAAGGATGATGGGCCCTACAGGATGGAGCACTTCCGCTGGGGCAGCCCACCCAAGGACAAGCGCTACGGCTTCATGACCTCCGAGAAGACCCAGATGCCCCTGGTGATGGTGTTCAAAAACAGCATCATCAAGAATGCCCATAAGAAGGGCTAGTGAGGGTGCAGTGGGACACAGGGACTTCCCTTCCCAGGAAGTCAACCCTAAAGCTCCCTGCCCGCGCCCACCCTGCTGCTGCAGATATTCAACCTCTTAAAGCTGTCTGTAGTTAAGAAATAAAACCTTTCAAATTTCAAAAAAACTAAACCAAAACAAAAATATTAGCCGGGCATGGTGATGCATGCCTGTAGTCCCAGCTACTTGGGAGGCTGAGGCAGCAGGATTGCTGGAGCCCAGGAGTTTGAGGCTGCTGTGAGCTAGACTGACACCACGGCACTCACTCTAGCCTGGGCAACACAGCAAGACTCTGTCTCAAAAAAAAAAGTAGCAAGATATTTGTGAGATATTTTTCTCTGAGCTATGGGGTTAGAAGTGCTCCTTTCCTTTCCCTTTCCCCTTCCTCTCTCTCTTTCTATCTATCTATCTAGAGACAGAGTCTTGCTTATCTATGTATGTATGTATGTATGTATGTATGTATGTAGAGACAGAGTCTCACTTTGTTGCCCAGGCTAAAGTGAGTGTCGTGGCATCAGCCTAGCTCACAGCAACCTCAAACTGGGCTCAAGTGATCCTACTGCCTCAGCCTCCCAAGTACTGGGACTACAGGCATGCACCATCATGCCCGTCTGATTTTTTTCTATATATATTAGTTGGCCAATTAATTTCTTTCTATTTATAGTAGAGACGGGGTCTCGCTCTTGCTCAGGCTGGTTTCGAACTCCTGACCTCGAGTGATCCGCCCGCCTCGGCCTCCCAGAGTGCTAGGATTACAGGCGTAAGCCACCGCACACGGCCTTTTTTTTTTTTTTTTTTTTTGACAGAGTTTCACTCTGTTGCCCAGGCTAGAGTGCCCTGGCATCAGCCCAACTCACAGCAACCTCCAACTACGGAGTTGCCTTTTAAATTAAGGGTAACATAATTATAAATTAAGTTGTTATAGTTTGAAGTACATAGAATGAAATGCATAAATCTTAAACACTTACCCTGATGAATATTTACATATGTATACACACTTCTATGTGACCACCACCTAAATATTATAGTTGTTGGAATTTTTTAATTGGCTAATTAAAAAACTCATTCAAGGCCGGGCGAGGTGGCTCACGCCTGTAATCCTAGCTCTTGGGAGGCCGAGGCGGGCGGATTGCTTAAGGTCAGGAGTTCAAAACCAGCCTGAGCAAGAGCGAGACCCCGTCTCTACTATAAATAGAAAGAAATTAATTGGCCAACTGATATATATATGTAAAAAATTAGCTGGGCATGGTGGCGCATGCCTGTAGTCCCAGCTACTCGGGAGGCTGAGGCAGAAGGATCGCTGCAGCCCAGGAGTTTGAGGTTGCTGTGAGCTAGGCTGACGCCACGGCACTCACTCTAGCCTGGGCAACAAAGTGAGACTCTGTCTCAAAAACAAAACAAAACAAAACAAAAAACAAAACTCATTCAATTGGCCGGGGGTACGGTAGCTCACGCCTGTAATCCTAGCACTCTGGGAGGCCAAGGCAGGCAGACTGCTTGAGGCCAGGAGTTCAAAATCAGCCTGAGCAAGAGCGAGACCCCATCTCTACTATAAATAGAGATTAATTGGCCAACTAATATATATAGAAAAAATTAGCCGGGCATGGTGGTGCATGCCTGTAGTCCCAGCTACTTGGGAGGCTGACGCAGGAGGATCGCTTGAGCTCAGGAGTTTGAGGTTGCTGTGAGCTAGGCTGACGCCATGGCACTCACTCTAGCCTGGGCAACAAAGCGAGACTCTGTCTCAAAAAAAAAAAAAAAAAAAAAAAAAATCATTCAATGTTGGTGAGTTTTATCTCAACTAGGGACCAAATGATAACCATGTTCTCTTTCACCAAAGGCTGAGGAATTTCTTCAGGTATAAATAGCATGTTATCCAAATGATCAAAAATGAAATTATAAGAAGGCAGGCTGTGTGCTAAAAAACCTATCCTGGCCAGGTGCAGTGGCTCATGCCTGATAATTCCAGCACTTTGGGTGGCCAAGGCAGGATCACTTCAAGCTAGGAGTTTAGAGGCTGTAGTGAGCTATGATCACACCATTGCAATCCAGCCTCAGTGAAAGAGCAAGACATTGTCTCAAAAAAATGAAAAAATCAAAACTTAAAAGGTTATCCCACACTGGCAACCATAAACTTGGCTTCATATCAGCAAGGCTGCCAATAGCCAAACCCCAAATGACAGACTTGGTTCCAAAGGGAAAGACTCTAAGGCCTGAAGCATGGGGTATAAAAAAGCCAGGCAGCCAAATCTGGCAGCAGATAAATAGTCAAAGCCTCAAATAGGCTTTAAGAGGCAATATGCATGTGAGCTGTAAAGAACAAAGACTCAGCCAGACTTGCTTTCTGCTCTGCAATCTCAGCAGGATGGGCCCCATGGTAACTTACTCCCTTCTTAGTACAGGAAGACTAACCTCATGCTTCTTTAACTGCCTCTTCTCCAGCTTCTTGTTACATTTGCAGGTCACCTAAGATAAAGAAGTGAGAATCAATAAATTGGCTTTGTGACAACATACACACTTGCTATTGCACAGTATCAAGTATAATACACTTATCAACAACAGCAAGTATAACACATTTATGAACATTTGGGTACTTGATGGTTCACCTGACAGTGTTCCGTAGCCATGTGAGTCTCCATGTCAGATTTTGGAAATGGTTCCTTGCAAACAGGACACATACCAATGTTCCTTTGACAGTGGATCTCATGGATGGTAAAGTTAAACACAGGAATTTCTTTCTTGCTACAGAAACAGAATAACACAAAAGGCAAGCATTACTGACTAATCTATGCCTTTTCTTACACAGTGGTTGTTATAACATGGAAATCTGTCCTGTCCAATCTTCAGTTTCCATTATTTCTTGCTAGTGAATACCTAGTCTAAAAACTCTTGACTGTTACCATCCCTGCTTTTAAGAATTAAATCCTGACCTGACACAGTGACTCAACGCCTGTAATCCTAGCACTCTGGGAAGCCGAGGTAGGAGGATCACTTGAGATCAGGAGTTCCAGACCAGCCTGAACAAGAACAAAACCCCATTTCTACTAAAAATAGAGAAAATAGCTGGGCGCAGTGATGCCTGCCTGTAGTCTCGGCTACTGGGGAGATTCAGGCAGGATGATCGCTTCAGCCCAGAAGTTTGAGGTAGCAGTGAGCTACAATGACACGACTGCACTCTACTCTGGGCAACAGAGCAAGACTGTCTGGAGGGAAAAAAAAAAAAAAAAAGAATTATATCCTGAAAGTTACATCTTCTGTACACCATTCTGAGTTATCAAGGCTATGCACTACCCCTAAAAGCTCGGCCTTACTTTCTTGAAGTCAGAGCTGATCACAGCCAACAAGAAACACACCAAAAAGAGTGGAGCTAGGCTTTTCCAAAGGCATCCATGCCCCAAAGTAAAGTGATACAATCCAGGATTACATAAAAAAGACAAGGCAGGCTGGGCGCAATGGCTCACGCCTGTAATCCTAGCACTCTGGGAGGCTGAGGGAGGCGGATTGCTCGAGATCAGGAGTTCAAAACCAGCCTGAGAAGAGCAAGACCCTGTCTCTACTATAAATAGAAAGAAATTAATTGGCCAACTAATATATATAGAAAATATCAGCCGGGCATGGTGGCACATGCCTGTAGTCCCAGCTACTCTACTTGGGAGGCTGAGGCAGCAGGATTACTTGAGCCCAGGAGTTTGAGGTTCCTGTGAGTTAGGCTGACGCCATGGCACTCACTCTAGCTTGGGCAACAAAGCAAGACTCTTTCGTCAAAAACAAATAAAAAAAAAGACAAGGCAAACAAACAAACAAACAAACAAACCCTACCATGTATTTTCAGTCTCAGTCTTTTTTTTTTTTTTTTTTTTTGAGACAGAGTCTTGCTTTGTTGCCTAGGCTAGAGTGAGTGCCGTGGCGTCAGCCTAGCTCACAGCAACCTCAAACTCCTGGGCTCGAGCGATCCTTCTGTCTCAGCCTCCCAAGTAGCTGGGACTACAGGCATGCGCCACCATGCCCGGCTAATTTTTTCTATATATATTAGTTGGCCAATTAGTTTCTTTCTATTTATAGTAGAGACGGGGTCTCGCTCTTGCTCAGGCTGGTTTCGAACTCCCGACCTCGAGCGATCCGCCCGCCTCGGCCTCCCAGAGAGCTAGGATTACAGGCATGAGCCACCGCGCCCGGCCCAGTCTCAGTCTTAAGCAGTTTAATTTCACTGGATTTTTTTTACTGTCATTTGCATTTAATTTATGTTGCATCTATTCCTGGGCCATAAGGTTTTTTTCTTCAGTTTCTTCTGGGATATCTATTTCTTTTGTACAGTCTCCTCTTCTGGTTTTGGAAGAATCTGTTCCTTTTCAGTAAGGATCATCTCATGTGGCAGGGGGAGCTCATGTATGGGTTAATTTGATCATGGGCTCTATAAGTTCACCAATACATCTTGGGTGCTTTGTTCACCTAGATATGGTCAATGACCAAAAATCTCCATCTAAACCTTTTTTTTTTTTTTTTTTTTTTTTTTTTGAGACAGAGTCTCACTTTGTTGCCCAGGCTAGAGTGAGTGCCATGGCGTCAGCCTGGCTCACAGCAACCTCAATCTCCTGGGCTCAGCGATCCTACTGCCTCAGCCTCCCAAGTAGCTGAGACTACAGGCATGCGCCACCATGCCCGGCTAATTTTTTTTGTATATATATTTTTAGTTGGTCAATTAATTTCTTTCTATTTTTGGTAGAGACGGGGTCTCGCTCAGGCTGGTTTCGAACTCCTGACCTTGAGCGATCCGCCCGCCTCGGCCTCCCAAAGTGCTAGGATTACAGGTGTGAGCCACCGCGCGCGGCTAAACCTTTAAGTTCAGCATTACTTTCTACATTTTTAAGCATGTGCAGCAAAAACTCAGCACTCTTTTTGGGCCACCAACCCTGTGTCCAGCCCTACTGTTTAGCCTGGGCACCCCTACCTACCTCCTGAATAGCTAGGACTACAGGCACATGCTACCATGCCTGGCCAAATTGTTTATTTTTTTGTAGAGATGGGATCTGGCTATGTTGCTCAAGCTGGTATCAAACTCCTGACCTCAATCCTCCTGTCTCAGCCTCCTAAAGTGCTGGATTACAGACGTGAGCCACTGCACTGGGCCATGACAAATCTTTAGTATCCTACTTTGACTCTGAATCTGAATACTGCAGGAACTCTCCCTCATACTAAATTATAAATAGCTTATTTCTCTTTTATAGTTTTAACCTTAAGATACAGTCTAAGAAACATTTCAAAGTATGATGAATGATGTGCCTCCATCAATAGTCATTCTCTCAATCTGAAAGACTAAGACACAAAAGAAATACAAATTCATTTCCGTCCAATAGTGGAACTATAAAGCTAGGGACCCTCAAAGCAGCTCTCATAGCAACAATGGATGGTGACAGAACAATCAACTGCGAGAGAAGGGAAGAAAACTCAAATGGATAAAAAGGTAAACCACAATGACTTGACAGATTTAACTTCCCATATTTCTCCCAAATTCCTAGCTAAGGAAATCACTAATTATAAATTAATTTAGTTAAAAATGTAGACTAAGCATGGTGGCCCACACCTGTAATCCTAGCACTCTGGGAGGCCAAGGCAGGCGGATTGTTTGAGCTCAGGAGTTCGAAACCAGCCTGAGCAAGTGTGAGACCCCACCTCTATCAAAAATAGAAAAAATTAGCCAGGCATGGTAGCACATGCCTGTAGTCCCAGATACTTGGGAGGCTGAGGCAGAAGGATTGTTTGAGCCCAGGAGTTTGAGGTTCCTGTGAGCTAGGCTGATGCCACGGCACTCTAGCTGGAGCAACAGAGTGAGACTCTGTCTCAAAAAAAAAAAAAAACTTAACAAAAATTAAAATTAGTAAATCTCAACCTTTTAAAGATGATGGGAAACTACTTTAACACATTACTGGTTGTAGTATAAACTGCTTAAAAACAGTCTGAAAATATGTTTATATAGGACATTAAAATTATATACTCTTGGCCGGGCGCGGTGGCTCACGCCTGTAATCCTAGCTCTCTGGGAGCCCGAGGTGGGCGGATTGCTCAAGGTCAGGAGTTCAAAACCAGCCTGAGCAAGAGCGAGACCCCATCTCTACTATAAATAGAAAGAAATTAATTGGCCAACTGATATGTATATAAAAAATTAGCCGGGCATGGTGGCGCATGCCTGTAGTCCCAGCTACTCGGGAGGCTGAGGCAGAAGGATCGCTGGAGCCCAGGAGTGTGAGGTTGCTGTGAGCTAGGCTGACGCCACGGCACTCACTCTAGCCTGGACAACAAAGCGAGACTCTGTCTCAAAAAAAAAAAAAAAAAAAATTATATACTCTTTAACCCAGTAGACCCACTCTTAGGATTATGCATGAATATTTTCATTACAGTATCATAAAATTGTAAAAAGATGAAAGCCTTTAAAAATATCTAAAGAATAAGGGAATAGCTAAGTTATATATGGCATATCAACAAAGTGAAAGCAGCAGTGCTACATCATGATTATAAATCATGTATACACAAATGCCATGAAAATAAAAGCCAGTCTACTACTTTAGGGTGCAGAACTCTAGGTTTCCTTTTTATAATTTTTGGCAATTTTTTTAATGGCAAAAATCAAGAAAATAAATGTCTAGTTTTTAATTTTACAGAGCTGGTCAAGATAACCTGTTGACATAAACTATTCTATATACCACACGAGGGCACTAAAAATTTTAGAATCAGGCCAGGCCCAATGGCTCACACCTAATACTAGCAGTCTATGAGGCCAAGGCAGGAGGATAGCTTGAGCTCAAGAGCTCGAGACCAGCCTCAGCAACAGCAAGACCCCATTTCTACTAAAAATAAAAAAAATTAGCTGGGTGTGGTGGTGCACACCTGTAGTCTTAGCTACTCGGGACTCTGAGGCAGGAGGATTGCTTGAGCCCAGGAGTTTGAGGTTGCTGTGAGCTAGGCTGACACCATGGCAGTCTAGCACAGACAACAGAGCAAGACTCTGTCTCCAAAAAAAAAATATTATGACCACATCGTAACATGAAGAAGCAAAAACCAAAAGTAGCTGTCAGATAATACCATAGATAAAAATATTCCACATTTTTACCTCTTGAGAAACCTTGAAAGAAAAAGATGAAAGATATTTCAACAATCATATAAAACAGATGTCTGTTGGATTTTTTCTTTTTTTTTGAGACAGAGTCTCGCTTGTTGCCCAGGCTAGAGTGAGTGCCGTGGCGTCAGCCTAGCTCACAGCAACCTCAAACTCCTGGGCTCAAGCAATCCTTCTGCCTCAGCCTCCCGAGTAGCTGGGACTACAGGCATGCACCACCATGCCCGGCTCATTTTATATATATATATATATATATATATTATTTGGCCAATTAATTTCTTTCTATTTATAGTAGAGACGGGTCTTGCTCTTGCTCAGGCTGGTTTCGAACTCCTGACCTCGAGCAATCCACCCGCCTCGGCCTCCCAGAGTGCTAGGATTACAGGCTTGAGCCACCGCGCCCGGCCGGATTTTTTCTTTTAAATTTAACTGCCAAGGTATTCCCACCAAACATCCCAACCAAAATATTAACATACTTCCTACCTAAAGATAAAATTAATATGTTTTAAGTGACATAAATGACAACACAACTACATATCAAGATAAAACCGATAAAAGCCCCAAGGACAGGCCAGCAAGATAGAGTTGAAATTTCATTTAGATAAAAATGCCTGAAAGGAAAGCCAAGCTTCCACAAAAATTCCCAATTGCCTTCCAAACACTAAACACAACAGCCAGATATCAACTCTTTAATATACAGAAAAAGAAAAAGTTGAAGCCTCTAACGTTGATACTGCCATTCCCTCAAACAACAACTTCCCTCCAATCAGACAATAACAAAAGAGGTAACAACAAAAACATCTTGTATTATTTACTAGCAGTTGCCTAGTTGGATCTAATCTCAGCAGCTCAGATGCTGGAGAGTATTTTAACTTTTCTTAGGGAACAATCAGAATATAGCTCTAAAGACAAAATTTTTAAACCTGAAATTTATTTTTTTAATTTAATTTAATTTTTTTTTGAGACAGAGTCTCACTCCGTTGGCCAGGCTAGAGTGCTGTGGCATCAGCCTAGCTCACAGCAACCTCAAACTCCTGGGCTCAAGCAATCCTCCTGCCTCAGCCTCCCAAGTAGCTGGGACTACAGGCATGCACCACCATGCCCAGTTAATTTTTTCTATATATATTAGTTGGCCAATTAATTTCTTTCTATTTATAGTAGAGACGGGGTCTTGCTTTTGCTCAGGCTAGTTTCGAACTCCTGACCTTGAGCAATCTGTCCGCCTTGGCCTCCCAATCCTAGAGTGCTAGGATTACAGGCATGAGCCACCTCACCCAGCCTGAACCTGAAATTTAAACAGGGATATTGGCTGGACATGGTTGTTCCTGCCAGTAATCCCAGCACTCTGGGAGGCTGAGGCTGAAGGATTGCTTGAGCCCAGGAGTTTGAAGTTGCTGTGAGCTAGGCTGACGCCACGGCACTCTAGCCCGGGCAACAGAGCCAGACTCTGTCTCCAAAAAAAAAAAAACGTATCACAGACAGTTGTGTTTTGCTTTTATTTTTAGCTTACAGTAAGAGCACTTGCATAGCACCAAAACTTCAGGTTAAGTTCTTCTGAAATCTCCACCAGGAATCAGCTGATTATTACGTGTATGCCTAGGTTTCATTTCAACAGAAAAGAGCTGGTCTTTCCTGTAACTCACGTGGGTTATAAACGTCTAAATAGAAACCTTAATGTTCAAGACTGTACTAGTCTTCACTAACAGTTTTAGAATCATGAAATGATAGTGATTAAGGCTGACTGCCTTAAGAGTTCAACCAGATGTTTTTTGTTTTTTTTTGAGACAGAGTCTCACTTTGTTGCTCAGGCTAGAGTGAGTGCCGTGGCATCAACCTAGCTCACAGCAACCTCAATCTCCTGGGCTCAAGCGATCCTACTGCCTCAACCTCCCGAGTAGCTGGGACTACAGGCATGTGCCACCATGCCCAGCTAATTTTTTGTATATATATTTTTTAGTTGGTCAATTCATTTCTTTATATTTTTAGCAGAGGCGGGGTCTCGCTCAGGCTGGTTTCGAACTCCTGAACTTGAGCAATCCACCCGCCTCTGCCTCCCGGAGTGCTAGGATTACAGGCGTGAGCCGTGCCCAGCCTCAACCAGATGTTTTTAAGCAGCAAATCCTTCACGGAAAGTTAAGATTGAGCTGGTCTAGTTGAACTGTCACTAGGTATAGAGCCAAATTCACTAAAAACCTTGCTACCAGGCCGGGCGCTGTGGCTCACGCCTGTAATCCTAGCTCTTGGGAGGCCGAGGCGGGCGGATTGCTCAAGGTCAGGAGTTCAAAACCAGCCTGAGCAAGAGCGAGACCCCGTCTCTACTATAAATAGAAAGAAATTAATTGGCCAACTGATACATATATAAAAAAATTAGCCGGGCATGGTGGCGCATGCCTGTAGTCCCAGCTACCCGGGAGGCTGAGGCAGAAGGATCACTCGAGCCCAGGAGTTTGAGGTTGCTGTGAGCTAGGCTGACGCCACGGCACTCACTCTAGCCTGGGCAACAAAGCGAGACTCTGTCTCAAAAAAAAAAATAAAATAAAAAAAAAAAAAAAACCTTGCTACCAATCAACCCCATGTCAGCCAATGTGGCCACTCAGGGAAATCCTTACATCTTACTTTGAAAAACACTGAACTGATCCAAACATTATATTTATTACATTATCTTTTTTCAAACACATGATATTTTTCAGACACACAAAAAATAAGTTCATTTATTGACATTTATTGAGGTAGGAAAAGTGAGGCTCAGCCAGGTGCAGTGGCTCACACCTGTAATCCTCGCACTCTGGGAGGCAGAGGTGGGTGGATCACTCAAGGTCAGGAGTTCAAAACCAACCTGAGCAAGAGTGAGACCCCATCTCTACTATAAATAGAAAGAAATTAATTGGCCAACTAACATATATATAGAAAAAATTAGCCAGGCATGGTGGCGCATGCCTGTAGTCCCAGCTACTTGGGAGGCTGAGGCAGCAGGATTGTTTGAGCCCAGGAGTTTGAGGTTGCTGTGAGCTAGTCTGACACCACAGCACTCTAGCCCAGGCAACAGATGGAGACTTTGTCTCATAAAAAAAAAAAAAAAAAAAGAAAGAAAGGAAAGAAAGGAAAGAAAGGAAAGAAAGGAAAGAAAGGAAAGAAAGGAAAGAAAGGAAAGAAAGGAAAGAAAGGAAAGAAAGGAAAGAAAGGAAAGAAAGGAAAGAAAGGAAGAAAGAAAGAAAGAAAGAAAGAAAGAAAGAAAGAAAGAAAGAAAGAAAGAAAGAAAGAAAGGAAAGAAAGGAAAGAAAGGAAAGAAAGGAAAGAAAGGAAGAAAGGAAGAAAGGAAGAAAGGAAGAAAGGAAGAAAGGAAGAAAGAAAGAAAGAAAGAAAGAAAGAAAGAAAGAAAGAAAGAAAGAAAGAAAGAAAAGTGAGGCTCCACAGCAGTCAAGTGACTTTCCAAAGTCATTAATTAATGGCAGGAATCAGAGCCCTGACTCCTAGCCTCATCCTATCATTCTAGCACTACTCTATTCTGCCTAAACCAACCATCCTGTCAAATTACTAAAACAGGGTGGCTGTGGTAGATCGCACCTGAAATCCCAGCACTTTCTGAGGCAGAAGTAAGAAAATTGCTAGAGGCCAGGAGTTCAAGACGAGCCTGGACAGCACAGCAAGACCCTGCCTCTACAAATTTTTAGACAGGTATGATGGCACACACATCTATATATAGTCCCAACTCCTCAGGAGGCTGAGGCAAAAGAATGATTTGAGCCCAGGACTCCAAAGTTGCAGTGGGCTATGATCACACCACTGTACCCCAGCCTGGGTGACAGAGGGGACCTTGTCTCAAAAAAACAAAAAAAACTTACTGAAACAGGCAGTTTATCCAAAACTGTTAGAAAGCTCTGGTCCCATTTAATTGCACTGTATATTACATGGCTAGCAATTTTAACCTGCCAATAAACAAACCAACTCTTTAAAGAAGTTAGTTTGTCCTCATTATAAAAACATTTCTTAGATTTAATTTCTTACCAGTTGTCACACAGTCGAGTATCCTGGTCATCTAGAAATTCAGCCATTTTTAGCTTTTCCTGGAAACGAAAACGAAATGTTAACTTTCTGTTCCATTTCTGCTTTAAGGATGACATGCAAAAAACAAAATAAACTACTGTACAGAAAATGTCACCAAAACTAGCGTGTTAAAGCACTTTATTTAACACCCAACACCCTTCAGGGTTTCCTTCTTATTTTTAAATTTTCAATTTAAAATAATTTGATTAGCAGTTGCAAAAAAACAGTACAAAGAACTCCCTTACCCCCTTCCACCAATATCCCTAAAAATTAACATCAGTGCTTACTTCAGCAGCACATATACTAAAACTGGAACAATAAAGATGATTAATATATTTTAAAATTTTATCTTAAAAAGTCAGCATCATAAATAACCACAGTAAAATTCTCAGATATAGGAAATTAACACTAAGACAATATTAGTAACTCATCCCACCAATACTAGTAACTAATCCCACTAGTACCCATCCCACTAATGCCCCTTTTCCACTTCAGTATACAATCCAGCAGCACACATTGCATTTAATTGTTAATTCTTAATCTTCTGTCATCTGGGATATTTCTTTAGTCTTTATCTTTCATGACCTTGCTAAGCCTCTGGCTAATTATTTATCTCCTTCACTCTGGGTTTGTCTGATGTTTTCCCATGATTAAATTCAGGTTATACATTTTTGTCAAGAATACCATAGAAGTAATGTTGTGTTCCTCTCAGTGCATGATAGCAGAAGGTATCAACAGTTGATGTCAACAGTCCTATTATTATTGGTGATGTTAACTGTGACCACACTGGAGATGGTCTCTGTCAAGTTTCTTCACCATAAAGTTTTTCCTTCTTTTTTTTTTTTTTTTTTTTTTAGACAGAGTCTCGCTTTGTTGTCCAGGCTAGAGTGAGTGCCGTGGCGTCAGCCTAGCTCACAGCAACCTCAAACTCCTGGGCTCGAGCGATCCTTCTGCCTCAGCCTCCCGAGTAGCTGGGACTACAGGCATGCGCCTCCATGCCCGGCTAATTTTTTACATATATATATATCAGTTGGCCAATTAATTTCTTTCTATTTATAGTAGAGACGGCGTCTCGCTCTTGCTCAGGCTGGTTTTGAACTCCTGACCTTGAGCAATCCGCCCGCCTCGGCCTCCCAAGAGCTAGGATTACAGGCGTGAGCCACCACGCCCGGCCTTTCCTTCTTTTTAAACAAGATATCAATGCAGAAGCAAAGCACTGGCAACTTTACTACCAATATTTACTTTAAATTGTTCCTTTCCAAGATGCAAAAACAGTCTTAAATCCTGCCGACCAATAGGGTTCTTTAAGGTTTTGACAACATCAAACCACTGCCACTTTTCAAAACATGTGTTCACTTGTTCATTCAACATGTTAATTAAGACTTTACTGCATGCCACAGTGCACTGGCACTGAGGATACTTTACAAATTAAATAGTGTCTGATATAACACAGCAATTTAGTAGTCGAGAAAAAGAAGCAAAACAATATAACTTAAGGTGAGTATTTTGATGAAAAAATACACAGACATATATATAAGGTCAGCGTGGAGAGAAGAAATCTATTTTATTTTATTTTTTTATTTATTTTTTTTTTTTTGAGACAGAGTCTCACTTTGTTGCCTAGGCTAGAGTGAGTGCCGTGGCGTCAGCCTAGCTCACAGCAACCTCAATCTCCTGGGCTCAAGCGATCCTCCTGCCTCAGCCTCCTGAGTAGCTGGGACTACAGGCACGCGCCACCATGCCCAGCTAATTTTTTCTATATGTATTAGTTGGCCAATTAATTTCTTTCTATTTATAGTAGAGACGGGGTCTCACTCTTGCTCAGGCTGGTTTCGAACTCCTGACCTCAGGCAATCCTCCCGCCTCGGCCTCCCAGAGAGCTAGGATTACAGGCGTGAGCCACCGCGCCCGGCCAAGAAATCTATTTTAGATAAGAGTGGTCAGAGAACTTTCTGGGATAACATTCAAACTACGACCAGAAGTACAAAGCAGCAAGAGCGAGACCATCTCTACTAAAAATAAAAGAAATTAGGCCAGGCGCAGTGGCTCACGCCTGTAATCCTAGCACTCTGGGAGGCTGAGGCGGGCGGATTGCTTGAGGTCAGGAGTTCAAAACCAGCCTGAGCAAGAGCGAGACCCCGTCTCTACTATAAGTACAAAGAAATTAATTGGCCAACTAATAGATCTAGAAAAAATTAACCGGGCATGGTGGCGCATGCCTGTGGTCCCAGGTACTTGGGAGGCTGAGGCAGCAGGATTGCTTGAGCCCAGGAGTTTGACGTTGCTGTGAGCCAGGCTGACACCACGGCACTCACTCTAGCCTGGGCAACAAAGCAAGACTCTGTCTCAAAAAAAGAAAAAAAAAAAAAAAGAAATTAGCCAGACTACTAACAATAGAAGAAATTAGCCAGGCATGGTGGCGGGCGCCTGTAGTCCCAGCTACTAGGGAGGCTGAGACAGGAGGATCGCTTGAGCGCAGGAGTTTCAGATTGCTGTGAGCTGACGCCAGGGCACTCTAGCCCGGGCAACACAGGGAGACTCTGCCCCAATCAATCAATAAACTAGAGAATGGCAAGGAGATACCCGCTTTGATGTGAAATGTTAACTAGGGACAGGAAGCACTCACTACCTACGAAAACAAATCACCGGGTTCCTTGAGGGAGAAAGTCCAGGTACTTTCCTCAGAGCAGTCCGATAGATTTTAGGTGTGCTCCATTAACAGCCAACTCGAAACTGAGACCAGGGCCTGGGATGAGGAAGGAGAGCCCCGGTCAGTTCCCAGCTGCGAGGAGGCCGGGGGTCAGCTCCTCCCCGGCGGGTCAAGTTCTGGCTAGTTCTGCCACTCGGCACCTGTGTGATTCCACCTCTCTGGGCCTCAGGTTCCTCAGGCAGACTATTGACAATACTTCAAAAGGTCGTTGTGAGGAGCACACGAGCGACTGCATGGACGGAAGGACTTTGGCGCACACACACACAAAAAAGCCTTAAACTTTAGAATGAGCCCGTTAGGGGTTGGCCAGCTCTCAGGACCTTCCACGCGACCGTCCCTGTGCCCGAGGTGGCGGGATTACCCCGGCGGGACACCCCGAGGCGGGTTCCGCCCACTCCCTCCCGCAGTGAGGTCGGGGATGGGAGGGAGAGGGCACCCCCTCGCAAGCAACACCCGGGAACGGCCGCTGCGCGCTGGAGCATTGCTCAACGCTTACACGGACAGGCTTCTTAAGCCCCACCACAATCCTGAGGAGAAAGTCATCCTCTCGTTTCAGAAACTGCGAAAGGGAAAGTCAGAGAGACAGTCACCCGCCGCACCAGCTGGTCAGAGCGGGACTCGAACCCCGGCCCACAGCGCGGAGGCCGCAATGGGCCACCCGCGACCCCCACGCCGGCAGCTCGAGGCACGGGCTGCAAGCCCGGGCGGGCGTCCGGCCGGCTCTGCCCGGGGCGCGGTGGCCACGGCAGCGCTGCGGGCGACGCCCGTTTCCCAGCCCCACAGGCCAAGGCCGCCAAGGGGGCGGCGCCGCCCGAGGCTGTCGAAGCTCCAGCTCCCTGAGGAGAAAGCGCGGCCTCCTCCCGGGGACCCAAGAGACGCCGCGGCCCCGGCACCTTCTCTTCACGGCCGCGACCCCCGGGCCTAGAGCACCCTCGCCCCCGCGCCCCTCCCCCGGGGTGCCGGCCTCTTCCTGAAGTGGAGGCCGCAGGACGCTCCCCAGGCGCGGGCCGACGCTACACTCACCTGAGACGCGAAGAGAGACGCCGAGCCCACCCGCCAGCCACAGACCTAGAGCCTCCCCAGTCAGCCCCCACACTGAACAACGGCCCCCAGAGCTGCCTCACCACTTCCGACCGTCGAGGAGGAGCACGCCCATTGGTCTCGTTCGGTCCCGCTGTCAGTCCATTGGATAGTACCGTTGTCGCTCCCAGAGCCCCGCCTTCTGCGCGTCGATTGGCTCCTCGGACGTCCACGAGGGCGTGTCCTTCGAAGTCCTACCGCCTGCGCATCTGGAGAAAGAGGCAGACCCTGCTGGCTGAGTTGGGAGCCTGATGTTCGGTCTAGCAGCTGCCCACACCACAGACTAACACCATTTGCATGAATTCTTTGCAAACACTACTAAGATGTCTAATATATTAGGATAATTAACGGCATTTGTTCACTTGTCATGAGGCATTAATACTTATTAGTCATTCTTGCTGCTATTATAATGCCTTTATATAAGACTGCTGCAAAGCTCTGACTATATTTGAGCACTTTCCTTTTTAGTGGTGAAAGAATGAGAAACTGAGGCCGGGCGCTGTGGCTCACGCCTGTAATCCTAGCTCTTGGGAGGCCGAGGCGGGCGGATTGCTCAAGGTCAGGAGTTCAAAACCAGCCTGAGCAAGAGCGAGACCCCGTCTCTACTATAAATAGAAAGAAATTAATTGGCCAACTGATATATATATAAAAAAAATTAGCCGGGCATGGTGGCGCATGCCTGTAGTCCCAGCTACTTGGGAGGCTGAGGCAGGAGAATCGCTTGAGCCCAGGAGTTTGAGGTTGCTGTGAGCTAGGCTGACGCCACGGCACTCACTCTAGCCTGGACAACAAAGTGAGACTCTGTCTCAAAAAAAAAAAAAAAAAAAAAGAATGAGAAACTGAGATGTACGTTTGAGTGCCAGTTTCCTCACTTGGTGCCTGAATGGTTTCTCTGAGATCCTCTTACCTCGTGAATAAAAAAGGATAGAATAATTATATAAGTATAACCAAGTATATATTACAAACAATGGAGCAATTTTAAAAAAATGAGTCTATGGTGGGAGGAGAGAGATTAAAAAAAGAAGAAAATCATAATTCCATTGTAGATTATAATTGCAAAATATTCATGAGATAGTATGAAGCAGGAAAAGCAGATTACAAAGCATTGTCTATAACAAGATGGAATTCTTAGTTTAAATAATCAATGTATTGTGTGATTCCAAACACATAAAGTTCAAAAATAGGCAAAACTAATCTAAGGGGAGTGAAGTCAGAAACCAGTTCCATTCAGGGTCATAAACTGCAAGGGGACGTTCTGTGCTTCCTCTACTTTTCTATATGTTTGAATTATTACATTTCTTTAAAAAGACTTCTGGAATAAAAAAAGTAATAATTTAGTGATCTACCAGGGAAAGGAAGTTTCTCACAAGAGGACTGTTTGGGAAAATCTCTATCCAAAGATATGTTATTATCATTACAACAGAGGTTTTTTTGGCACACCTAACATGGGTATATGCAGTCCTTAAATTAGAAAGATAATTTCCTGCTGGTCAGTTGCACCTGAAAAAAGGCCCAAGTATTGTCTGAAGTATACTGACATCAAAATAAAATGAAATAGAAACCCTTCACTATTCTTTATTTTGGATTTTTAAGAAGTACCCAGTATAGAGAAAACAAATATTAGTTCTTACTTTGATTACTCAGATTAACACAGATAACTCTTTTTTTTTTTTTTTTTTTTTTTTTTTTGAGACAGAGTCTCACTTTGTTGCCCAGGCTAGAGTGAGTGCCGTGGCATCATCCTAGCTCACAGCAACCTCAAACTCCTAGGCTCAAGCGATCCTCCTGCCTCAGCCTCCCGAGTAGCTGGGACTACAGGCAAGCGCCACCATGCCCGGCTAATTTTTTTCTATATCTATTAGTTGGCCAATTAATTTCTTTCTATTTATAGTAGAGACAGGGTCTCGCTCTTGCTCAGGGTACTTTCGAACTCCTGACCTCAAGCAATCTGCCCACCTCGGCCTCCCAGGATAACTCTTTTTAAAAGTAATGTTTAGGCCGGGCGCTGTGGCTCACGCCTGTAATCCTAGCTCTTGGGAGGCCGAGGCGGGCGGATTGCTCAAGGTCAGGAGTTCGAAACCAGCCTGAGCAAGAGCGAGACCCCGTCTCTACTATAAATAGAAAGAAATTAATTGGCCAACTGATATATATATAAAAAATTAGCCGGGCATGGTGGCGCATGCCTGTAGTCCCAGCTACCCGGGAGGCTGAGGCAGAAGGATCACTCGAGCCCAGGAGTTTGAGGTTGCTGTGAGCTAGGCTGACGCCACGGCACTCACTCTAGCCTGGGCAACAAAGCGAGACTCTGTCTCAAAAAAAAAAAAAAAAAAAAAAAAAAAAAAAAAAAGTAATGTTTAAAAAAAAAAAACAAAAACTGGTCTCTCTGAAAATGCATAAAACTAAACTGTAACCCAGCCACAGTGAGTCCACTTGCCCAAGGCCTCTTGGCAGTGGCTCCGGGTCATGGTCCTCAAATTTGGCTCAGAATAAATCTCTTTAAAATTAAAAAAAAAACAAAACAAAAACTAATGTTGAAGGCTAACAAATTAAAATGATAGACATAAATAGTAAAAACAGAAAAGTTAAACCTTCCCTCCCCATACCCATAGTCACTTTCACTAAAAACAATTATTATCAGCCAAGTGTAGTGCCTCACATCTGTAATCCTAGCACTCTGGGAGGCCAAGGTGCGAGGATGGCTCAAGGTCAGGAGTTCGAAACCAGCCTGAGCAAGAGTGACACCCCCCCCCATCTCTACTAAAAATAGAAAGAAATTAATTGGCCAACTAAAAATATATAGACAAAATTAGCCAGGCATGGTGGTGTGTACAGGTAGTCCCAGCTACTCACTTGAGCCCAGAAATTTGAGGTTGCTATGAGCTAGGTTGATGCCATGGCACTCTAGCCCGGACAACAAAGTGAGACTCTGACTTAAAAAAAAAAATTTTTTTTATCAGTTTCTTCTGATTTGTTCCAGAAAATAAGTAACTAAATAAAATATGCACATATGCATGAAAGATTATATAAATTCCTTTTTATATATTTACAGAAAGAGAATATACCATTCAATATTGTTCTGCACCTTGCCTTGTTGTTGTTACTACTGTCTTGGAGAGCTATCCACTATCAGCAAAAAGTAAAAAGAATATGGGCCAGGAGCGGTGGCTCAACGCCTGTAATCCTAGCACTCTGGGAGGCCGAGGCGGGCGGATTGCTCAGGGTCAGGAGTTCGAAACCAGCCTGAGCAAGAGCGAGACCCCATCTCTACTACAAATATGAAAGAAATTAATTGGCCAACTAATAGATATAGGAAAAAATTAGCTGGGCATGGTGGCACATGCCTGTTAGTCCCAGCTACTCGGGAGGCTGAGGAAGTAGGAATGCTTGAGCCCAGGAGTTGGAGGTTGCTGTGAGCTAGGCTGACGCCACAGCACTCACTCTAGCCTGGGCAACAAAGCAAGACTCTGTCTCAAAAAAAAAATAATAATAATTTTATCTGATGAAAAAACATTATAATAATCTGAATCCCTGGCCAGACTCAGTGGCTCACACGTGTAATGCTAGAACTTTGAGAGGCTGAGGCAGGAGGATCACTTGAGCTCAGGAGTTCAATAACAGCCTGAGCAAGAGCAAGATCCTGTCTCTACTAAAAATAGAAAAAATTAGCCGGGCGTGGTGGTGCACACCTATAGTCCCAGCTACTCGAGAGGCTGAGGCAAAAGGATCACCTGAGCCCAGGAGATTGAGGTTGCTGTGAGCTAGGTTGACGCCACTGCACTCTAGCCCTGTCTCAAAAAAATAGTAATAATTATAATAATCTGAATCCCTGAGAATATATATCATTCCCTACCCACATATCCTGCATCCATAGCCACAGAAAGGAAACAATTTCCGCCCTGCTTAAAACGGTGTATGTCTTTTGACCAAATAACTTAACCAAAGAAACTTCTAGGAATCCATTCTGCAGGAATACTCATCCTGTGTAATTACAAAGATGGCTATTGTTGTTTAAGGGATGAAAAATATTAACAAATTGGCTGGGCATGATGGCTCATGCCTGTAATCCTAACACTTTGGGAGGCTGAGGAAGGAGGATCACTTGAGGCCAGGAGCTTGATACCAGTCTGAGAAAGAGCAAGACCCCTGTCTCTACAAAAAAATAGAAAAATCAGCCAGGCTTGGTGGTACACACCTGTAGTCCCAGATACTTAGGAGGCTGAGAAAGGAGGATTGCTTGAGCCCAGGAGTTGGAGGTTGCAGTGAGCCTTGATCATGCCACTGCACTCCAGCCTGGATGATAGAGTTAGACTTTGTCTCAAAAAATAAAGTACCAAATTGTCTCTCAAAATGGGACTAGTTAAATAGAAATTATGGTTCAGTGGAACCATACAAAAAGTATAAGAATCAAGTCTGGAAAGGTATGCAAAATATATTGTTCTCTGAGAAACAAAATTGACAAACCAAATATATAAATAGGATTCTAGATTTGTAAATACATTATTAATAAATATGGCTCACACCTGTAACCATAGTACTCTGGGAGGCCGAGGCAGGAGGATCACTCAAGGTCAGGAGTACAAAACCAGGCTGAGCAAGAGCGAGACCCCGTTTCTACTAAAATATAGAAAGATGGCACATGCCTGTAGTCCCAGCTACTCAGGAGGCTGAGGCAGAAGGATTGCTTGAGCCCAGGAGTTTGAGGTTGCTGTGAGCTAGGCTGACGCCATGGCACTCTAGCCCCCAGGCAACAGAGTGAGACTGTCTCAGAAAAAGAAAAAAGCTACAACTTAAAAGATAAATAAATAGGCCGGGCGCTGTGGCTCACGCCTGTAATCCTAGCTCTTGGGAGGCCGAGGCGGGCGGATTGCTCAAGGTCAGGAGTTCAAAACCAGCCTGAACAAGAGCGAGACCCTGTCTCTACTATAAATAGAAAGAAATTAATTGGCCAACTGATATATATATAAAAAAAATTAGCCGGGCATGGTGGCGCATGCCTGTAGTCCCAGCTACCCGGGAGGCTGAGGCAGAAGGATCACTCAAGCCCAGAAGTTTGAGGTTGCTGTGAGCTAGGCTGACGCCACGGCACTCACTCTAGCCTGGGCAACAAAGCGAGACTCTGTCTCAAAAAAAAAAAAAAAAAAAAAATTTCAGGTCAGCCCAGTGGCCTGTGACTGCTTGAGGCCAGGAATTCAAGACCAGCCTGGGTAACATAGTGAGACTCCCATCTATATAAAATACAAAAAAAAGTTAGCCCAAGGGAGGCTGAGAAAGGAGGATCACTTGAGCCCAAGAGTTGGAGGTTGCCGTGAGCTGTGATCATGCCACTGCACTCCAACTTGAGAGACAGAGTAAGACCCTGTCTCTAAAATAAAAATAATAATATTTTATATTTCTGTTCTTGGACAACCCCCCATTATCCCAACAAACCAGCTTAACTGAATCTGAATTTCTGGTGTCATGATTTAAAAGGCCCTTCTGACAGATTCAGGCATTGGAATTTTCAGCAGTGGACTTTTGATAAAGTCTTAGGGGAGAGGTGTAGCCCTATCCTCCCAGGCTCTGCCAAACTCAGGGCGCTGCCAGGCTGGGGGAAAGGAATCCCTCTCTTGTAGCCAAAGCTGTCACTATCGAGTCTGAGAAGCCAGTGTGATTCCTGCTCCCCAAACTCCCCCTGTCCCTGTCCTCTTGAACTGTCCTCTGCTCTTCCCAGCCTCAGCCCCTGCTCAAAGCTAGGGATTTTCCCTGACAGAATGCAGCTTTTCCTTGTGGTTCTAATTGCCAACTTCTTCCCTTCCTCCCACTTTTACTTCCCAGCAAGCAGCTCAGTAGAGTCACAGATTCCTGGCCCCGTGCCTAGCATGGACTTGGATTCATGGAAGGCTCCCAGTTCATACTTGCAAAATTACATCAAGGTGCTCGTGATTTTTTTTTTTTTTTGAGACAGAGTCTCACTTTGTTGTCCAGGCTAGAGTGAGTGCTGTGGTGTCACCCTAATTCACAGCAACCTCAATCTCCTGGGCTCAAGCAATCCTACTGCCTCAGCCTCCTGAGTAGCTGGGATTACAGGCATGTGCCACCATTAGCCATGCCTGGCTAATTTTTTTTTTTTTTTGGATATATATTTTTAGTTGGTCAATTAATTTCTTTCTATTTTTGGTAGAGACGGGGTCTCGCTCAGGCTGGTTTCGAACTCCTGACCTCGAACAATCTGCCCGCCTCGGCCTCCCAGAGGAGGCCTGTTTGTGATTTTTATCTCCAGCTTGAAGTAGTCGATGGTTTTGTTCAGGTGCTGATTTATAATAAACATTAAAAGGCAGTTTTGTTTGGCTGAAACTAAATTTGTTTTCATCAAATTAGATTGCTTTTTCCTCTTTGGCATTGGATCCTTTGCACTGCCCTCAGCCCTTCCTCAGGTCCCTCTGTCTTTTTAGGCCAATCCATGCTTGATCTTCCTGGCACTTTTTTGGTTGCACCAAGAGACAACTCTGGCAGTGAGTGAGTCCCTGGCTCCCTGGCGTTTAGCAAGCACCCCATCTCAAATACCTCCTCTCTTTCTATCCATCTTCTCAAATACCTCTGGTAGGAAGGTGCTGTTATTGTTTTGTTTTAAATTTTAGTGGAGTATAATTATACACCATAAGTGCATACATCTTTTTTATTTTTTATTAGACATACGGTCTCAATCTGTCATCCAGGCTGGAGTATAGTGGCCCAATCATTGCAGCTCATTGCAGCCTCAAACTCTTGGCCCCAAGCAATCCTCCTGACTCAGCCTCCTGAGTAGCTGGGACTACAGATGCATGCCACCACACCTAGCTAATTCTTTTAGGGTTTTTTTGTAGAGATGGAGTCTTGCTACATTGCCCAGCCTGGTCTCAGACTTCTAGCCTCAAGCGATCTACCTACCTTGGCCTACCAAAGTGCTGTAATTACAGAAGTGAGCTACCACACCCGGCCTAATGACTTTTTAAAATAACAGCTTTTTAAAACAAAATCACTTATTTTCTGATTAACTCATAAAGAATAACATCACTACAGTTGCCTTAAGGAGGCCACACAATCATTTGTCCTGCCCCTAATTCTTTACCATCCCATGTGAAACTTCTACACAGTAAGAACACCTTCCTTCATTGCAACTCTGAAGCAAAGAAGCAAGGAAGTTTAATGACACAAGAGGTTTAACTGATGTTTTTACGCTTCATACTTTCACTATCAATTACATTTTTATGCTTAATTAACTTGGTCACGAGAGCCGATTTCCCATTTCTTCGGTTTGAACTTCTTTTTTTTTTTTTTTTTTTTTTTTGAGACAGAGTCTCGCTTTGTTGCCCAGGCTAGAGTGAGTGCCGTGGCATCAGCCTTGCTCACAGCAACCTCAAACTCCTGGCTCAAGCAATCCTCCTGCCTCAGCCTCCCAAGTAGCTGGGACTACAGGCATTCGCCACCATGCCCGGCTAATTTTTTCTATATATATTAGTTGGCCAATTAATTTCTTTCTATTTATAGTAGAGACGGGGTCTCGCTCTTGCTCAGGCTGGTTTCGAACTCCTGACCTCGAGCAATCCGCCCGCCTCGGCCTCCCAGAGAGCTAGGATTACAGGCGTGAGCCACCGCGCCCGGCCTGAACTTCTTTATTAGGATAATCCTTTTGCAAGTCTGCACTCTTTCAGCGCCTCATTGAAACCCTCACAAAGATTTCAATCACCCTGATTCCGAGATGAAAACTCCAAAGACTGTTTCATCTCAGAAGCAAGGACAGAACTGCTGGGGCTGTGCTGGCTGGCTTCCCTGAGGCTCTTGGTGAATGATGTCAAGGTTCAAAGGGTCAGCATTACTTCCCCCCGAAAAGCCCCCAGTGATGGCATGACCCAGTGTGTGCCCAACAGCAGAGCCCACGGCTGCACCACCCGCAGCGGCTGCCATCTGGGCCATCAGGCTTGGCTGCCGGGGCACAGCAGCAGGGAAGCCAACTGCAGATGGTGGGGTTGGTGCTGGCCTAGACACAGTTCTCATCTGAGGTGCCCAGCTGGCTGGGGGGCCCATTCAGGAGGTTCAGCTACAGCGTCCACGCAGTATCACAGGTGGTGCTCAGCGGTGTAGCCTCTAGAAGCTTGAAACTCTAGAACAGCTTTATTGAGGTATAATTCACACACCAGACAATTCACCCATTTAAAGTGTACCAGGCCTGGCGCGGTGGCTCACACCTGTAACCCTAGCACTCTGGGAGGCCGAGGCGGGTGGATTGCTCCAGGTCAGGAGTTCGAAACCAGCCCGAGCAAGAGCGAGACCCCGTTTCTACTATAGATAGAAAGAAATTAATTGGCCAACTAATATATAGAGAAAAAAAAGTTAGCCGGGCATGGTGGTGCATGCCTGTAGTCCCAGCTACTCGGGAGGCTGAGGCAGGAGGATTGCTTGAGCCCGGGAGTTGGAGGTTGCTGTGAGCTACGCTGACGCCACGGCACTCACTCTAGCCTGGGCAACAAAGCGAGACTCTGTCTCAAAACAAAACAAAAATAAATAAATAAATAAATAAATAAAATAAAGTATACCATACAACGATTTTTTAGTGTAGTCACAGAATTGTGCAATCATCACCACAATCTAATTCTGGAACATTCTCTTCTGTGGTAGATATTTAAAAAAAATAATTCTAGAACATTTTTGTCATCTCCAAAAGAAACTCTGTACCCATTAACATTTATGCTTGGCCAGGCGCAGTGGCTCAGGTCCATAATCCTAGCACTATGGGAGGCCGAGGCAGGCGGATCGTTTGAGTTCAGGAGTTCGAGGTCAGCCTGAGCAAGAGTGAGCTCCTGTCCCTACCAAAAATAGAAAAAATTAGCCGGGCATGGTGGCGCTTGTTTGTAGTCCCAGCTACTCCAGCGGCTGAGGCATACGGATCGCTTGAGCCCAGGAGTTTGAGGTTGCTGTGAGCTAGGCTGACGCCACAGCACTCTAGCTGGGACAACAGAGTAAGGCTCTGTCTCAAACAAAACAAAACAAAAAATAGTCATGCTCTATGCCTATCCCTCTATCTCTGTGCCTGGCCTGGCAACCACCCATCTGCTCCCTGTCTCCATGGATTTGCCTGTTCAGACATTTCATATGAATAGAACCATACAACATGGAAACTTTTTTTTAATTTTTAGAGATGAGGTCTCAGTATGTTGCCCAGGCTGGTCTTGAACTCTTGGCCTCAAGTGATCCTCCTACCTCAGTTTCCCAAAGTGCTGGGATTACAGGCGTGTGTGCCACCACACCCAGCTAACATGGAGACTTTTGTGACTAGCTTCTTTCACTTGATGATCTGAAATCCCAGCACTTTGGGAGGGCGAAGCAGGTAGATTGCTTGAGGCTAGGAGTCTGAGACCAGCCGAGGCATGATGTTTTCAAGGTTCATCCATGTTGTAGCACTTATCAGTACCTCATTTCTTTTTACTGTTGAATAATATTTCACTATATGGAGATATCATATTTCAATTATCCATTCATCAATTGATAGACATTTGGGTATGTTATGAGCTGAGTTATATCACCCCAAAATTCAGATGTTGAAGTCCTAGCCCCCAATGCCTCAGAATGTGACTATATTTGGACATAGAGTCTTCAAAGAGGTAATTAAGTAAAATGAGGTGATTAGGATGGGCCCTGATCCAATATGACTGGTGTACTCTAGGAAGACCATGGGAAGACAAAGGGAGAAGGTAGCCACCTGCAAGCCAAGGAGAGAGGTCTCAAAAAAAATCAAACCAAATGATACCTTGACCTTGGACTTCTAGCCTCCATAACTGTGAGGAAAAACTTTTTCTAACAGTCGGTGGTACTTTGTTGTGATAACTCTAGCAAACAAATAGAGGGTTGCTTCCACCTTTTAGCTATTATGACTAATGCTGTTCTGATCAATTGTATATAAGGTTTTGTTATGGATGTACGCTTTGATTTCTCTAGGAGAAATGGCTTCTCTAGAAGAATTCCACTCCTTGGTAGAATTTCCATACACCCAAGTTACCACCACATGGACCAAGAAATAGAACATTTCCAGCACCAGAATGTTCCTTGGTATAGGTCCCTTCCCCATCTGTCCAGCCCTACAGAGTAACAAATTTTCTGGCCTTTACATTTAAGAATAGTTTTGGAACATCATCTAAATAGAACAATACAGTATATACTTTTTTGTGTCTGACATCTCCTTCTTTTTAAATTTTTTTGAAATAGGGTCTCTGTCGTCCCAGCTAGAGTGCAGTGAAATCATCATAGTTCACTGCAGTCTCAAACTCCTGGGTTCAAGTGATCCTCCTGCCTGAGCCTCCTGGGTAGTTGAGACTACAGGCATGCACCACCATGCCTGGCTAATTTTTTCTAGTTTTTGTAGAGATAGGGTCTCACTTGTTGCTCAGGCTGGTCTTGAACTACTGTCCTCAACTGATCCTCCTGCCTCAGTGTCCCAGAGTGTTAGGATTATAGACATAAGCCACCACGTAGGGCTTGTGTCTGACTTCTTTCATGCAATACTTTGAATGTTATATTCACCCATGTTGTTGCATATAGCCTTATTTCATTCCTTTTCATTGCTGTATACTATTCCAAATAAATTGGGACTATATCACAATTTATTATCCCATTCTACTGTGTTTTTTTTTGTGTGTGTTTTTATTTTGAGACAGAGTATCACTCTGTTGCCTGGGCTGGAGTGCCATGGCATCAGCCTAGTACACAGCAACCTCGAACTCCTGAGCTCAAGCAATCCTTCTGTCTCAGCCTCCCAAGTAGCTGGGACTACAAGCAAGCGCCACCATGCTCGGCTAATTTTTTTCTATATATTTTTAGTTGTCCAGCTAATTTCGTTCTATTTTTTTGGTAGAGATGGGGTCTCACTCTTGCTCAGGCTGGCCTCAAGCTCTTGAGCTCAAATGATCATCCCGCCTCGGCCACTCAGAGTGCTAGGATTACAGGCCTGAGCCACGGCGCCCAACCCCTATTCTACTGTTGATGATCATTTGATTTGTTTCCAGTTTCAGCCAAGTATGAATATTCTTGTTCTTTGTTAGATATGTTTGTTTCTGCTAGGTGTACACCTAAGAGTGGAATTGCTGGCTGAGCTTTAGAATATGGCTTTATTTAGCTTTTGGTTATTAAAAGTTCCAGCCATCCATGTGTACGTACGTATCTCTAGCTCGCATGAGTTATTAATCCTTAGCCTTCGCTTTTTTTTCAACTAGACTTTTAATTTCTACCTAAAAGTTTTGGGGTTCCATCTTCTTTTATTTCTCAGTGACCCAGGGTGTAACTCAGGCACTCACGCCTTAGACAGCCATCTCGTGATTACTCAGAGGGGCTTAGATAATTGACAATGTGGGAAGGGGAAGTAGGACCTCTACCAGGGCATAAGAGGAAAGATAGCTATTAGGGAGGCAAAGGACAATGTCTGCCATGGAAGGACATGTACCACACACCCTTATATTCCTGATGGACTTAGCTCTTTCAGAGTAGGCTTTAAATATCCATTTTTTTTTTTTTTTGCACATAGTCACAAGTATATTCATCTATTACTAGAGAAATATTTTGTAAAACCAGTGCTGAAAGCCAGTTTCCTAACGCAGGTGCCAGGCCCTGAACATTCTGAACATCCTCAGGCCCTAAAATGTTTATATTAGTTTGTCAGTTTTGAAGCAGGGAGCTAGAGGTGTTGCCAACTATTGTTGGAGAAGAGGAAGGATGAGGGAGGTGTGTGTGTGTGTGTGTGTATGTGTCTGCCTGGTGTGGTGGTGTTTGAGCAGGAAGAGGCTCAAAACCCCAGGTGACATCCGGGGACTCATGCATATTCATGAGCAGGACTGGGATTGGCTGGGAGGCCCCAGAGCATGCTGGGACATTTTCCAGGCTTCGGGGTTGCTGGGCAGAGTTCTCAGGAGCTGCCTCGCTCCGGCAACTTCATCTCTCAGACGCCTGCGCAGACCCTTTCTGTGTCTAGGGGAGGAGACTTCGTAGGGTCCTTTGCATCGTCATCTGATTTTCCGAGAAAGCCCTCAGTTGCCTCCCCTATGCCGCCTAAGAAAGTACTTCCCGGTTTCCCAGGGGGAAAGACCTTCATGCTAAATTAGTATTTTTCAGAAAGTGGTTTGAGGACTGGCACCCACTTTGCAGCTACCGCATAAACATTTCTATGGTGCCATCCCAGAATATTCATTTTAGAAGTTACAGGGTGATTTCTGTGCTCAGTGAAGTTGGACAACCCCTGGCTTAAATGATCACTTAAAGGGAAATTAGGCCGGGCGCAGTGGCTCACGCCTGTAATCCTAGAACTCTGGGAGGCCGAGGCAGGCGGATTGGATTGCTTGAGGTCAGGAGTTCGAAACCAGCCTGAGCAAGACCCATCTCTTGTATAAATAGAAAGAAATTAATTGGCCAACTAATATATATATAAATTAGCCGGACACGGTGGCTCATGCCTGTAGTCCCAGCCACTCGGGAGGCTGAGGCAGTAGGATCGCTTGAACCCAGGAGTTTCAGGTTGCTGTGAGCGAGGCTGATGCCATGGAGCTCACTCTAGCCTGGGCAACTAAGCGAGACTCTGTCTCAAGAAAAAAAAAAGGGAAATTAATAGTAGACACATTCTTGAGACTATGTCAAGCCCCACCCATCTGCTCCTATCAAATTAAATATCTTACAGTTCTACCCATCCACTCCTCCCTCTGCCAGGACTTCACAAACACTGTTTCTTTCTGCCAAAACCTGACTTCCCTTAGCCTTCAAGACTTGCCTTTTTTTTTTTTTTTTTTTTTTTTTTGAGATAGAGTCTCGTTTTGTTGCCCAGGCTAGAGTGAGTGCCATGGCGTCAGCCTAGCTCACAGCAACCTCAAACTCCTGGGCTCAAGCAATCTCCAGCCTCAGCCTCCATCCAGAGTAGCTGGGATTACAGGCATGCGCCACCATGCCTGGCTAATCTTTTTATATATATTAGTTGGTCAATTAATTTCTTTCTATTTATAGTAGAGACAGGGGTCTCCCTCTTGCTCAGGCTGGTTTCGAACTCCTGGCCTCGAGCAATCTGTCCACCTCAGCCTCCCAGAGTGACCTTGGCCTCCCAGAGTGCTAGGATTACAGGTGTGAGCCACCTCGCTGGGCCCAGACTTGCCTTTGATTTCACATATTCTAAGAAGCTTTCCCCGAACTCTGGGTAAGCTGCCCCTCCTCTGGCCCCCATTGCCTCCTGTTAGTGTCCAATCTGAGGCCTTAGAAAGTTACCGTATTATTCCCTGGGTATGTGCCCAGGAAGTGTTGACTAAAGGGAAAAGTTTATGTATTATCATTAGTGCTTTTTGTGCCCATTTAAAACATCTTTGCTGGCCGGACACAGTGGCTCATGCCTGTAATCCTAGCTCTCTGGGAGGCCCAAGCAGGAGGATTGCTCAAGGTCAGAAGTTCGAAAACAGCCTGAGCAAGAGCGAGACCTCATCTCTACTATAAATAGAAAGAAATTAATTGGCCAATTAATATATATAGAAAAAATTAGCCAGGTATGGTGGTGCATGCTTGTAGTCCCAGCTACTTGGGAGGCTGAAGCAGCAGGATTGCTTGAGCCCAGGAGTTTGAGGTTGCTGTGAGGGAGGCTGACACCATGGCACTCACTCTAGCCCGGGCAACAAAGCGAGACTCTGTCTCAAAAAATAAATAAATAAATAACAGAAAAGAAGAGTGATTACAAATTAGAGAGAGAAGACTAACAACTTGAAAAAAATGGCCAAAGGACATGAGCAAACTAATCAAAGAAAAAGAAATACAAACTGGTCTTTAACAGATGACAATACACTAAATATCATTTATAACCAGAGAAACGTGAATAAGAATTATACAGAAATATTTTTCACTATGAAATTATCAAAGATCCCAAAATTTGAGTGCACATTGTATTGGCAAGAGAAACTGGCATTTTTACATGCTGGTGGTGAGAGGGCAAATTCGTACAAACTTATCAAAGTGCAATTAGAGAATATTTATCCAAATAGCAGGCAGGTGAAAAAGCAACTTACAAATCAAATGAATAACATGAAAACATTTGTGGAAATTTTAAAGGAAACAAAACAATATCACATATTGTTTATAGAAATATATATATAATAAAAATATTAAAACATGGATGAAAGAATACTCTGGGAACAAAATAGCAGTTATCTCTGGAAAGGCAGGGAGGTTGGGAGAAGAAATGTGTATGTAATATGAGTCCATCTATACTTGCCAAATGTTAAAATTGTTAAATCCATGTGATATGTACATAATACACGGGTGATATTCTCTTTAGTTTTACAGATCTTGAAATGTTACATAATTTTTAAAAGCAAAAACACTAGCTTATAGAGAGATAATTAATAGGGTGATGGAAATATTTTGAAATTGGATTATTGTAATGGTTGCACAATCATTAAATTATGCGCTTAAAAAGTGCAATTTTCAGCTTGCCTGTAAATTTTGTGGCATGTAAATTATACCTCAATAAAGTTGACTATGAAATTATAAAAACATAGCTTACAAAAGTATCATATTTGCTACACTTTAAACAAGAATAACAAAATTTGATGAATCCTTTCTGGTTTGGCCTGGGCTTTTTGGTATTCATATGCCACCTGGTGGACAGCATTGGAAGTGCTGGTGAGAAAGCCACTGCACAGAAAGGATTGTGTTGTTAAGGGGCCTCCACCAAGGATAGAATACAGCGGTGTGATCATAGCTCACTGCAATCTCACACTCCTGGGCTCAAGCAATCCTTCTGCCTCAGCCTCCCAAGTAGCTGGAACTACAGGCAAACACCACCAGGCCTGGCTTATCTTATTTTTCTATTATTTGTACAGACAAAATATAGGTATAGGTCTCCCTCTTGCTCAGGCTGGTCTCGAATTCCTGACCTCAAGCAATCCTCCTGCCTCGACCTCCCAGAGTGCTAGGATTATAGGCATGGCTATTTTATTATCCTAATTTTACAAATGCAGAAACTGAGGCTCAGAGATGTTCCTTCATCTGCTTAGGATCACAGAGTTTATAAATGTCAGAACCTGGATTTAAAGTTGATTCTGTTTGATTTCAGAGCCAGAGTTGCTGTTTATTCCACTGTCAAAAGTGCAGGAAATCAACCATGAAAACTGTGCAATAAGTCATTGTCCTGTTTAGCATTAGGCGTTGGAACAAGTCCATCAAGACAGAAAAGAAAAACAAAGAAAAACTAGAAGAGTCACACCCATATCACCACACCCAAGCAATAGGGTCCTTCTCCCTGTGTCCCCAGCTTCTCAGGTACAATGCACCCATGTGCCTCACTGCCCTTTAGGGAGAGGGTTTCGCACCAGAGCAAATCTGTCACCAAATGAAGGGTGTCCTCCCATGCTCTAAGTTGAGAAAATGAAACCACCATTTCATGAACACCTGCTGTATGGTGAAAACTTTTCCATGACGTCATCTCTAAGAGTTCCAGCTTCTGAATTGTACAGCACAAATGGGCTTTGGGCTCCCTTGGTGGTCACCTTCTTTGTTACCTGAAGTAACTCAGGCTTGCCAAAAGGTGTGGAAACTGCCTCCCAGGGGCAGGTAAGGACAGGCCCACCCGGGGCTGGGTCATGCTTCAGTCTTAGGCTCTGAGCACAAGTCACAGGAATGAGAAAAGAAAAAGGCCAATTCATCCTACTTGGATGGGAAACAGGCTTTCAGAGTGAAGGAAAATACATCCCACTAAGGATAGTGACCTAAAAATCTAGGGGCCTCTGTTAGGTAGGTCCAGATCATATCATGGCCTTACCAAGTTCAGAAAGCTGGGTGGCAAGCCTGTCGGCATTCCTCTGGAGACAGGCCAACAAAAGTAACCTATGAACATAGGTGAGCAACCACAGCCCTAGCCAGCAGCCTCATATGTGCCCCTGCTGAAGGTGCTGTATTTTTCCATTCCTGGGAAATTCTTGAAACTCAGGTGACTCAGCATCTCTTTTACTTACACCAAAGGTGTACCCCATGTCTCTTCCTCCTCTCCTCTAAGCCCAACCTCAGCCAGCTGATATCTGGGTACACCATCTCAGAGTGATGCTGGGGTCAGCTTGCCTGATGCTTTTACCCTTCATTCTTGCTGGTTAGCATGATGTTGGGGGCATGGAGTTCTCCCTGGGGTAGGGTTGCCAGATTTAGCAAATAAAAGTACAAATAACCCAGTTAAATTTGAACTTTGGATAAACAATGAATAATATATAAGTATGTCCCAAGGCTTGTGTTGTATTTTGCCTTATAACTTTATTCTGGGAGTATTTAAATGCTTTCCATTAACCTGGAGCAGGGGTCAGCAAACTTTTTCTGTAAAGAGCCAGATAGTAAATATTTTCAGCTGTGATGGTATCCATTGCAACTACTCAACTCTGCTATTGTAGCATGAAAGCCATAGACAATTCAAAAATGCACGGGGATGGCTGTTTTCTATGCAATTTTATTTACAGACACTGACATTTGAATTTTAAATAATTTTCGCATCATGAAATATTCTTCTTCTGATTTTTTCATGCATTTAAAAATGTAAACACTATTCCTAGCTCACAGGCTATACAAAAACAGGTGGTATGGGCTATTTGGCCTATGGATTCTAGTTTGCCCGCCTCTGAGCTAGGCCAGAAAGTTTGTTTCCTTATTCATATACATATATAGATGTAGATATAGACATATCTCTATCTCTATCTATCTATCTATCTATCTATCTATATTTTTTTTTTTTAGTAGAGACAGGGTCTCACTGTTGCTGACGCTGGTCTTGGACTCCTAAGCTCAAGCAATCCTCCTGCCTCAGTGTCCCAGAGTGCTAGGATTACAGGTGTGAGCCACCTCACCCAGCCATCAGAAAGTTTGATTCTTGGCTTATGCCTGTAATCCTAGCACTTTGCTGAGTCTGAGTTGGGAGGATCGCTTAGAGGCCAGGAGTTAAAGGCCAGCCTGAGTAGGAGTGAGACCCCCATCTCTACAAAAAATAGAAAAACTAGGTGGTGCACACCTGTAGTCCCAGATACTGAGGAAGGAGGATCCCTTGAGCCCAGGAGTTTGGGGTTGCAATGAGCTGTGATGATGCCACTGCACTCTAGTCTGGGCAACAGAGTGAGACCCTGTCTTTAAAAAAAAAAAAAAAAAAAGAAAAAGTTCAATTCTCAAACTTTCTCCTGAATCAGAATCATGCTTTGGGAATTGTTGATCTAGAAAATCACTTCTTTCTAACCCCAACCTCTGTATTTGGGGCATTTTAAAGCCTCCTAGGCCCTAGAAATGATTTTTAACAAGGATCACAGACCCTATCTTCAGTGGAAAACCTCCAGTTCTCAACAGGAATTTCTCTGTGCACTTGATACTGGAATTTTCTTTTTTTAGCTAGCCAAGGGACAGAGTTCAGAGTTTCTAGTCCATATGGTTTTAAAAATATAGCTCTCCTCCATTATTAAAAATGATGCATTTTAAAATAAATATTTTATTTTGGGATAATTTTAGATTTATAGAGAAGTTGAAAAGAGGGTCAAGTTTTTATATATCTCTCACCCAGTTTCCCTTAATGTTAACTTATCTCATTACCATGGTATATTCCTCAAAATGAAGACACCAACATTGGCACAATGCTTGCTATTAACTAAACTCTAAACTTTATTTGAATTTTACCAGTTTTTCCACTAATGCCCTTAAGTAGATTGGCCTCTAAGTTCTATCATCAAGCAATGAGGAAGCTTAACATTTGTGTCCTTTCAAACATCTCTTTAGGTAGCTGACACCTGTCTATCTTTGTCAGCCAGATGGTTAACCGTCCACATTATTTTATCATGTCATACACATTCTTCTGTAACCTGCTTTATAAACTCAGTATGTCATGGGTATCTTCCCATATCCATAAATGATGTTCTACTTCTTTAATTTTTTTTTATGTGTTTTTTTTTTTTTTTTTTGAGACAGAGTCTCACTTTATTGCCCAGGCTAGAGTTGAGTGCCGTGGCATCAGCCTAGTCCACAGCAACCTCAAACTCCTGGGCTTAAGCAATCCTCCTGCCTCAGCCTCCCGAGTAGCTGGGACTACAGGCATGCGCCATCATGCCTGGCTAATTTTTTGTATATATATTTTTAGTTAGTCAATTACTTTCTTTCTATTTTTAGTAGAGACGGGGTCTCGCTCAGGCTGGTTTCGAACTCCTGATCTCGAGCAATCCGCCTGCCTCGGCCTCCCAGAGTGCTAGGATTACAGGCGTGAGCCACTGCGCCTGGCCTTTTTCTATATATTTTTAGTTGGCTGATTAATTTCTTTCTATATTTAGTAGCGATGAGGATCTCACTCTTGCTCAGGCTGGTTTCAAAATCCTGACCTTGAGGGATACTCCCGCCTCGGCCTCCCAGAGTGCTAGGATTACAGGTGTGAGCCACTGCGCCCGGCTGGAAACAACCTTAATTTTATATTTTTCTGCACTCTGCTGATGACAGCGTTGGAATAAATTATTAAATCAAAAGGTTTGACGTGCTTACCTTTTTTGTGTGCCATTTTTATAAACATACATTTTAAAACTTTTAAAATATTGAAAAGTGTGATGATGTTCATTGTAAAGAAATCAGACAGTTCAGATGTGTATAGAGTAAAAAGTGAAAACACATTTGACTTTCATACACATTTACCTCCTTAAGAGGTAACTACTGGTAATAGTTTTTGGTGTAGTTGCTAAGAGTGTGGCTTTGGGAGTCAGACCACCAAAAATTTCACCACAGATTACTTTGTGATCTTGGGCAAATGATCTAACATCTTTGTTTTTTTGTTTGTTTTTTGAGACAGAGTCTAACTCTGTTGCCTGGACTACAGTGCTGTCACATCAGCCTAACTTACAGCAACCTCAAACTCCTGGGCTCAAGTGATCCTCCTGCCTCAGCCTCCCGAGTAGCTGGGACTACATGCATGTGCCACAATGCCAAACTAATTATATGTGTATATATATATATATATATATATATATTAGTTGTAGAGACAGGGTCTCGCTCTTGCTCAGGCTGGTCATGAACTCCTGAGCTCAAAGGATCTGCCTGCCACCATGCTCAGCCATGACCTAACACCTTTATGCTTCAAAATTCTCATTTTAAAATGATGATTACAAGAGTACCTATTCTAGGCCAAGAGTGGTGGCTCACACCTGTTATCCTAGCACTCTGGGAGGCCGAGGCGGGAAGATTGCTCAAGGTCAGGAGTTGGAAACCAGCCTGAGCAAGAGCAAGACCCCATCTCTACTAAAATAAATTGAAAGATATTAATTGGACAACTAAAAATATATAGAAAAAATTAGCCAGGCATGGTGGCGCATGCCTGTACTCCCAGCTACTTGGGAGGCTGAGGCTGAAGGATCGCTCAAGCCAAAGAGTTTGAGGTTGCTGTGAGCTAGGCTGACACCACGGCACTCTAGCCTGGTCAACACAGTGAGACTCTGTCTCAAAAAAAAAAAAAAATTAGCTGGGCATGGTGGCGCATGCCTGTAGTCCCAGCCACTCGGGAGGCTGTGGCAGGAGAGAGACAAAAAAAAAAAAAAGGGTACCTATTTTATCAGTTTGTCAGAATGAAATGAGATGATGTATGTAGAAGAGCTTAGGACAGTTTCTAGACATAATAAATGATTATAAATGACCACTATTATTAGTCCCTATTTTCATTACAGTTTTTTTCTAGGTATGCATATTTAAAAATTTAATATCAATTGCTAACTTGTTCTTCTAGTGGATTCTGAAGACTTCTGATCTAGATCCCCTAACTAGTATTTCTCAAAGAGTGGAATCCAGATTGAATCAGAATCTCTGGGAGTATAACTCCAGGAAACTCATGGCTATCAAGTTCCCCAGGGATTTCAGATGTCCACTAGAGTTGGAGAATCATTTTTTTTGGACACTAAAAGGCCCAGCAAGGAAGGAGGGAACATCAGTAGTAAGGATGAACCCCAGCTGGTTAAGGCTGACACTGGGGACACTGCCCTGGGCCTGTAACAATGTAATGGAGGGGATAAGTGTTCTCGGAAAAAACTGGGTTTGAATCACAGCTATGTGGCCTTAGGTCATGACTCCACTGAGCCTTAATCACCTACTTGCCTCCTTCTCCCACTTAAAGTATTTAACAATTGTCACTTTCTCAGATAGGCTTTTCCTGATCACACTATTTATTATAAAATTGTCTCCATCTCTCACCCCCTCCCCCAAGTCCCTTCTTGATTTTTCTCAGTAGCATTTATCTCCATCTAAATAGTCTACTTTACTTACTGTTTGTCTTCCCCAGTACAAAAATGCTCTATTAAGGCTTTGTCTATTTTATTGAGTATCCTCCATGCCTGAAACAGAGCATACCAAATAAGCACTCGATAAGTTTTGTATGAATAAATCTATCAGTAAAAAGGAAGGTAATACTGTAATAGTACCTACCTCCTAGGGAGATATAGAGCTGTTATGAACATTAAATGGTAATACATTTAAAAACTATGCAACACAGTCTATGCAGGGCCCTAGGCACATACTGAATTCATCTAGGATGCTTCTTAGTTGGCTGAGCCTCAGGAGAGGGGTGGAGGGTTATTGAAATTTTGGGGTAGATTTTTACTGTTCCTTAGCCCCCTTACCCCTACTTTTCCCTGGGTCACCGTCCCCGAGGAGTTCCTGGTTCCTCAACAATTAATCATAGCCAAGTCTGACTGGTTTTTCAGGACAGAGGATAAATACGATAAACAGGAGTAGCCGAGCCCTAATTTTGACCTAGAACTTTCTCCCCTTCTCTCCTCACTTCCCAGTAGGTAACTGGGAAGGGATTTCAATCGCAACAGGCGCCTCCTCTTGCCAGCTTGATTCCATCTACGAAGCACAAGCACAACAGCTATGGAAGCAGCGACTGGGGAAAATACACCCTTTTCTGCGTAGCCGCGCTCAGATGCAGCCCCTGCGACTATCGCGATAGACTAAGCGAGATCGAAGCTGGCCCTTTAACAGTCCCTTCCCGGGGGCCTGCCCCGCGCGTGCGCACAGCGGTTCTGCGCTTGTCATCATGGCGACGCGGGGCCATGTGCAGGACCCTAACGACAGGCGCCTCCGGCCCATTTACGGTGAGTGCCTGCGGCCTGCTCAGTCGCCAGTCTGAGGCGCTGAGGGCTGCCGAGGCTGGGGCAAAGGCCCAAGAAGGGATCTGAGAGCCCGCGCACAGGACAGGCAGGCGCTGGGGGCGGGCCGCGCGGGCCACTAGGCCGCAGCCCCGGGCCTCGCGTAGGCGCCGGCCCTGCCTTCCTGAGCCCTGAGGTGGTAGCGGCGCGATTGGAGCAGCGGCTGGTCGGCCGAGCTGGCCCGACTGGCAGGCCCGGTAGCACGCGTAGACACTTGGGTTGCCCACAGGCTGCGCTGATAGGGCCGCTCGAAGGGAGACCGGAGATCTTCCCGCAGGTGGAAGCCGGCTCTGGCATAAGGGTGGGACATCCTACCTGAGGGAAAACTCTCCACCAGGGAGTTTTTATTTACGGGAATTGGGCCTAGGGGAGAGTTGTCTGACTAGGTGGGCTTCGGTGTACATGGAGGAACCGAGGTCCAGAGAGGGGAAGGGGGGCTGACGCAAGGTCACCCGGATCGAGTCAAGAGCAGGCCCAGGATTCCCAAGCTCCTAATCCAGAGCTGTTTGGTGGAGAAACAGCTGCTCTGGCACACGTGGGAGGCGGGGGGAGGGGGTCTTGGGCCCAAAATAGCGGTGTCAGAGGGGCAAGCGGGGCTGCTGGAATGCTTTTCCTTTCTGCAGCTTCTCTGTGGTTTTCTCTGCAGCTTTCTTTCCGCGTGCTGAGTAGATCCTTGTCGACACCGCTTACCTCAACCCGCAGGCTTTAAGACCTTGATGTCATTCTGCTAACCTGGTAGTGAAAAGCCACAGATTTGTGTTTGGGAGCAATGCTTTTTCAATAACGGAGATGTTCTGTAATTGGATAATGGTCCCTTTTGCATTTTCTTTCTTCTTAGATAGTTGTATGGTCTTGGTCTGTCTCAGTTAATGATGAGGAAGTTTCAAGGTCAGTGGTTTTTTTGCAAAAGTTGACCTCATGGTTATAGTGTGGACGATACTAAAGGAAGGCTTCTCAGGGCTGGGATCGTTTAGTTTTTTTTTGGGGGGGGTGTTCATGTTATGTTTCTGGCACAATCCGTCAGTTTTTATTTTATAATTTCTATGATATTTCATATCTCATCTGATTCTAGCAACACCACCACTGCGGCGAGATGGATAATAATAATATCTAAAGTCTGTAGACCACTATACACTGACATTGTCACTGTCTTTGGCCTTTTATATAGGTTATCTCACTTAATCTTCACACATTCTCATTTTTTTTCCAGGCCCCCCCTCCCCCCTTAAAACAGATGAAGAAATTGGGGCTTTATTGATGTGTAATTTGTCTAAGGCCACTCAGCTAGTATTGACTGGAGTTAGGATTTGAACCCCTGTGGGCTGTTCCAGGCTCACTCTCTTAACCATTATGCTAGACACCACCTCACTTTGAACTGAAGATTCTGATTTTCTTTTCCCTAGGGCTGCATATTCTCATGCCCTTGCCCTTAGTATATATTTTCAGAGGGCAGAGATGATATATACAAGGTGGTACGAAGTGGGTGATATAAGGTGAGAATTGAATCCAGGGTTTATAGTTTCACTAATTTCAGCTTTGCGTAGCAGCTGCCTGCAGACTTTTTTTTTTTTAACCAAAAAGACTTGCTTTCAAGAATAATTGGATTTTTAGGGTTGTTGCACAGTCATGTACCAAAAAAAAAATAAAAATTGGATTTTTATAATTGTTCTTGAGGACCAAAGAGAATTCCTTTGGTCTCATAGTCATTGCGAATGAGGAGTGTTTTGACTATCCGATAAGAAACACCATGTCCATTTTACATTGTTAAACATCAGGACATATTAACTGGGATATAATGTGTTCTCAAAACTGAAGTCAGAGTTATGTGGCTTTTGTTATAGCTACATGGGAAGAGGATTAGAGGCTTTCTTTAGGAATTCTAAGGCGATTAGTTTAAACTGGCAGGAATAGGAAAAGAATGCATACAGACTGTCCTTGAATTCAACACTTTTGACTTTTGAACTCCAGACTTTTATTATTTAAATACATTAGTACCCCTAAACAACTATTCTTCCTTAAATTCAGACATTCACTAGCTGACAAGTGAACAAACCACCACCAAATCTATGGTGGTGCTCAACCCCCAGCCAAAAGTTCAACAACTGTCAGCATTAATTAGTGCTTACTTGTGGGTTATTAGGTAGGTAAGATTATTGTGATCATAGGAAGCTGAAGGCCAGAGAGATTAATTTGCTAAGGGTTGTGGCTAGTAAGTTGTAGAACAGAGATTCTAAAACAGGCATTCTGAGTGGAGAACCCAGCCCTTTGTCAAAATCAGGTTCAGCAGTACCATTGAGTTGGTACTGCACAGTATTTGTACTAACTGCCAAGGTTTAAGGATTTTACAACTGTTGAAAACCTTGCCTGGGACCTCACCTCTTCCTGGATATTGTTGAGGGTAGACATGGACAGGACTATGAAGTGATTCATTGAGAAATCGTGGTGGGTTGAGATGTGGTGGATTGAAATTCTGCTTGTGTGTAGGGTTGGAATAGCTGTTCTGTGTATAGATTTGATGAGTTGAATCATCTTCACAGTACATCTTGCATTACTCATCATAAATTGATAAGTTTGAGTATGGCATTTTTAGTTTTTGAAAACCTCTACCCATGACTTTATTAGAACTCCTACTTTATTATTTATTCTCCTTTTGCAAAGAATGAATAATCTCTTTTGCTACATAGTTCTCAGCAGATTTTGCACTCTTGTGTAACTGGGTGAGCTTTGGTGTTTTCTTCTACCACTATTATTCATTTTAAAATGTTTTTAAGCCAGGCATGGTGGCACATGCCTGTAATACCAGCTACTCAGGAAGCTGAGGTGGGAGGATTGCTTGAGATCAGCGTGGGCAACATAGCAAGACCTCGTTCCCCCCTAAAGTTTTTAGAGATTATGAGGCAAGGAAGGAGAGGGATGAAAACACATAATAAATATTTGATTGTGTTTAAATAATTGGAAGTGGAAATGATAGTCAGATATGGCACTTAATAACTTTGTATAGGATATGGGAATTACTAGGTCAGCAATTGCAAAATAGGGAAGTATTCATAGTAGAAAAAATGCTTTTCTCTGAGAATGATGGAAAAAGAGAAAAAAGAAAAAGGTTTTTAAGAGGATATTTGATAAAGAGAAAGGAAGAAAAGAAAAAAAATGTTTCCATGGGCTTTAGAATACACACCCACACGGTCCTGTCTTACTAACTTGCAGTCTTGCACTAGCTTGAATCAGGGTATAGCATATTTCCCAGCTGTGTCTCTCCAATGGCAATCACTTGGTGAGTTAGGACATTTCCCTTGGGTGCCTTGCCAAACATAAGCTCAGTAATTATTCTGCTGTAGTTTGTTAATAAAAACTCTGAGATCCTCAATAAAAAGTTGGTATTTATTCTGACCTCCTGTTGGGTAGAGTTAGCTCTGGGAGTCTTGTCTTCCTGTTTTGCCCCAGGAGTGACAGGGTGTGAGTGAAGACTATCTTGTTTTTCTGTAGAGAAGTCACTTGGTACAACCTCTTCTCTTCTGTTCTGAAAATATGACTCTTTAAAAAGTCCTAGACATTCATTCATTCATTCATTCATTCATTCATTCATTCATTCATTCATTCATTCATTTATTTATTTATTTGAGACAGGGTCTCACTCTGTTTTCTGAGCTAGAGTGCAGTGGCGTCATCACAGTTCAATGCAACCTCAAACTCCTGGGCTCCAGTGATCCTCAGCCTCCCAAGTAGCTGGGACTACATGCAGGCGCGCACCACCACCACGCCTGGCTAATTTTTAAATTTTTTGTAGCTCCATTGCCCAGGCTAGTCTCGAATTCTTGGGCTCCAGCGATCCTCTCACCTCAGCCTCCCCAAAGTGCTAGGATTACAGGCATGAGCCACCACTCTCAGTTGACATTTAGGGTTTTTAAGTAAAGGACATTATGATTTAAAGATGGAACTATTGTTTTTTGTTTTTTTGTTTTTTTTTTCATTTATTTAGAAACAGAGTCTCTTTTGCCTGGGCTAGAGTGCCGTGGTGTCAGCCTAGCTCACAGCAACCTCAAACTCCTGGGCTCAAGAGATTCTCCTGCCTTAATCTCCTAAGTAGTTGGGGCTACAGGCATGCGCCACCATGCCTGGCTAATTTTTCTTTCTTTCTTTCTTTTCTTTTTTTTTTTTTTTTGAGACAGAGTCTCACTTTTGTTGCCCAGGCTAGAGTGAGTGCCATGGCGTCAGCCTAGCTTACAGCAACCTCAAACTCCTGGGTTCAAGCAATCCTTCTGCCTCAGCCTCCTGAGTAGCTGGGACTACAGGCATGTGCCACCATGCCCGGCTAATTTTTTTTTTTTTTGTATATATATTAGTTGGCCAATTAATTTCTTTCTATTTATAGTAGAGACGGGGTCTTGCTCTTGCTCAGGTTGGTTTCGAACTCCTGAACTCAAACGATCCGCCCACCTCAGCCTCCCAGAGAGCTAGGATTACAGGCGTGAGCCACCGCACCAGGCCTACTTCTTTTTTTAGTAGAGATGGTGTCTTGCTCTTGTTCAGGCTGGTCTCGAACTCCTGAGCTCAAATGATCTGCCCGCCTCGGCCTTCCAGAGTGCTAGGATTACAGGAATGAGCCACTGTGACTGGCCAGATGGAGCTATCTTGTATTTAGTGCTTTTCTAAATTGGAGCAATATCTTTAGTAATCTCTGAAGCTCTTGTAGGAAGTGGAAAGAGTACAGGTTATCACTTCAGGTGCTATGGAGACCTTCATGGCAGCTGCAAGAATGTAACTGAAAGGCTTTCCTTTTTATTTGCACTATTGATACCTTTCCTGCTGTCGGTATTCATCCCTAAGTATGATTAGACAAATAAATCCCAGTACTTCTTCTACAGGGCAAGTAGACCAGTAGGCCTACGTGTGTCAGGGCTCACTGCTGTCTGCATCTCTAAGGAAAGCAACTTCTGTTGGAAGTGTTACTCCAGGAGTGTGGTTTGTGCTTTCATTCATCAGATTTTGATAGTCTCTTGCCAATGATTCAACCTAATGTTTCCCAAAGTTCTTTTCTTTTCTTTTTTTTTTTTTCTTTTTTTTTTTTTTGGAGACAAAGTCTTACTCTGTTGCCCAGGCTAGAGTGCCGTGGCGTTAGCCTCGCTCACAGAAACTTCGAACTCATGGGCTCAGGAGGTTCTCCTTCCTCGGCCTCCCAAGTAGTTGGGACTACAGGCATGCACCACCATTTCCGGCTAATTTTTCTTTTTCTTTTCTTTTTTTTTCTTTTTTTTTTTTTTTTGAGACAGAGTCTGGCTCTGTTGCCCGGGCTAGAGTGCCGTGGCGTCAGCCTAGCTCACAGCAACCTCAAACTCCTGGGCTCAAGCAATCCTCCTGCCTCAGCCTCCCGAGTAGCTGGGACTACAGGCATGTATCGCCACGCCCCGCTAATTTTTCTTTTTTTCTTTTTTTTTTTTTTTTGTATATATTTTTAGTTGTCCAGCTGATTTCTATTTTTAGTAGAGACAGGGTCTCACTCTTGCTCAGGCTGGTTTCAAACTCCTGACCTTGAGTGATCTACCCACCTTGGCCTTCCAGAGTGCTAGGATTACAGGTGTGAGCCACTGCGCCCGGCCCCCTCAATATTTTTTGATAAAGGTAATTGATATTTTTCATTTTTATATAAATGCTATGTGAATGAAGCGTCAAAAGATAGCAAGATAGCTCTTTTTCTTTGCTCCCTGTCAACCAACTTGTATACCTTAAAGCTCCTTCAAAGATAGAAATTCTGGAGCTGCCATTGATAGCCTGACTCACAATATTTATGATTTCTCCACTGGGGTTCCCCATAGCTTGCCGACTTGGGCTTTCAGTGTTGTGATTTAAGATTACCAGGAAGAAACTTGATTTGCTCAACTTGGGACAAATGTCCATCTACCCTGGGATAGGTTACAGTTACATCTAGCCTTATCCCTTCAGCAGGGGCAGTGGAAACCAATTTCAGAGAAGAGGGCATGGGCAAATAGATACAGTATATTAGAAGCTTGTCAACTACAGAGGGAAAAGGAAAATATCCATATAGTCCTGACCTCTGGGATCTGATCCATTTATGAGCAGAACTTCGGAGTTAGGTCTTATCAAGATATGAAGGTAGGCTAGGCATGGTGGCTCATGCCTGTAATCCTAGCACTCTGAGAGGCTAAGGCGGGCAGATCGTTTGAGCTCAGGAGTTCAAGACTAGCTTGAGCAAGAGCAAAGACCCTGTCTCTACTAAAAATAGAAAGAAATTAGCTGGACAACTAAAAAAAAAAAATGTATATATATATATATATATAAAGTTAGCTGGGCATGGTGGTGCATGCCTGTAGTCCCGGCTACTTAGGAGGCTGAGGCAGGAGGATGGCTTGAGCCCAGGAGTTTGAGGTTGCTGTGAGCTAGGCTGACGCCACAGCACTGTAGCTCAGGCAATACAGCCAGACTCTGTCTCAAAAAAAACCAACAATATGAAGATAATGTTCTTTGAACCTGAAACCTTGCATTACCAAGTCAGCAGTAACTTAGAACTGACTCAGAATGAGATGGGCATCATTATTAAGTGAGAGCATCATTTATTGAACTGGTTTACTATCAGATATTCTTTATTCTTTTTTTTTTTTTTTTTTTTAAATAAGATCCTGCTCTGCTGCTGAGGTTAGAGTGCAGTGTGACATCACAGCTCACTGCAACTTCAAACTCTTGGACTCAAGCAATCCTCCTGCCTCAGCCTTCTCAATAGCTGGGACTACAGGTGCCCGCCACCACATGTGGCCATTTTTCTTTTTTCCTTTTTTGTAGAGATAAGATCTTGCTATATTGCCTAGACTGGGCTTGAGTCCCTGACTTGAAGCAGTCCTCCTGCCTCCCAAATGCTATGGTTACAGGTGTGAGCTACTGTACCTGGCCCCTCTACCTGAGTATTAGGTCTTTAAAAAAATGTTTTTAACTTTTCTTCATTTTAAGTTTTTAATTTTATTATTTTTTTAAAGAGACAGGGGCTCACTGTGTTGCCCAGGCTGGAGTAGAGTGGCTATTCACAGGAGTGATCCCACTACTGATCAGCATGGGAGTTTTGACCTGCTCCGTTTCCAACCTGGGCTAGTTCACTCCTCCTTAGAGACCTGGTGGTCCCCCACTCCTAGGAGGTCACCATATTGATGCTGAAATTAGTGCAGACACCCGATCGGCATAGTGTACTACAGCCCAGAACTCCTGGGCTCAAGTGATCCTCCCATCTCAGCCTCCCGAGTAGCTGGGACTAAGTATTAGGTCTTTGACCTTCTTTTCTAGATTGTGATTCCCTACAGAGTAAGTAAGGCTTCTTATCTTTTTACCTAGCATTATTGGTGCTCATCAATATTAAGTACATTGAGGAGATAAAACTCATGTGTTTATTCATCTGTTAAAAGTTTTAGTAAAGTGTTCAATGGAGAAAAATTTAAACCATATGGTAAAATGATACTTGATTTCTTTTATTTGGGACACTCTGGGCCGCCAGAGTCAGATTATTTGAGGTGTCCATGCCTATGCTGATTTGGGACCTAGATGTACAAAGAAGAACCTGGTAATGGTAGTAGACTGTGAACTGGCCTGTGTTCAGTTATCTTTGTATATTTAGAATGGACAGCTACTGTACTGTTTCCCATTTATATAGCACTTCTCAGTTTCTTTCTCTGGAAATGAATATGTGCTTTTGTTAGACTTTAAAAAAGTTGATAAACTTTACTTTTAGGGCAGTTTTAGGTTTATGGAAAAATGAGCAGAAAGTACAGAGAGTTCCAATATACTCCCTCATAAGCACCACTCCCTTTCGTATTAGTAACAATTTGCATTAGGGCAGTACATTGCACATCCAGTATGATACACTATTGTTAACCTAAGTGTATATACTAGCTTACATTAGGGTTCATTCTTCGTGTTGTGCATTCTATGTGTTTTGACAAATGTATGAGGACATGTATCCACCATTATAGTAGTATACACAATAGCTTCACTGCCCTAAAAATCCCTGTTCCGCCTATCCACCCCCAAACCTCCCCTGCTACAACCACTGATTGTTTTGCCTTTCCAGAATGTCATATAGGAATCGTATAGTATATGGCCTCTTAGGATTGGCTTCTTTCTTTCCGTATTTTTTTTTTTTTTTTTTTTGATAAAATCTTGCTCTGTCACCTGGAGTAGAGTGCAGTGGTGTCATCATAGCTCACTGCAATCGCAAACTCCTGGGCTCTAGCAATTCTCCTGCCTCAGCCTCCCGAGTAGCTGGGACTATAGGTATGCCCCACCATGCCTGGCTAAGTTTTGTATTTTTTGTAGGGATGAGGCCTCAGTGTTGCTCAGGCTGGTCTCCAGCTCTTGGCTTAAGCAGTTCTTCTGCCTTGGCCTCCCAGAGTGCTAAGATTACAGGTGTGAGCCACTGCCTGGCCAGAGTGGCTTTTTTCACTTGGTAATATGCATTTAAGGTTCCTCCATGGCTTTATTTTTTATTTTTTTGAGACAGAGTCTCTTGCCTGGGCTAGAGTGCTGTGGCGTCAGCCTAGCTCACAGTAAGTAACCTCTTACTTCTGGGCTCAGGCGATCCTCCTGCCTCAGTCTCCCAAGTAGCTAGGACTACAGGCATGTGCCACCATGCCCAGCTAATTTTTCTATATATTTTTAGTTGTTCAATTAATTCGTTTCTATTTTTAGTAGAGACGGGGTCTTGCTCTTGCTCAGGCTGGTTTCGAACTACTGACCTTGAACCATCGGCCCGCCTCAGCCTCCCAGAGTGCTAGGATTACAGGCGTGAACCACTGCGCCCGACCCACATTTTTGTGTGTGCATAATTTTCAGCTCATTTGGGTAAATACCAAGGAGTGTGGTTGCTGGATCATATGGTAAGAGTATGTTTGAAAGGCACTTTGGGCCGGACGAGGTGGCTCACACCTGTAATCCTAGCACTCTGGGAGGCTGAGGTGGGCGGATCGCTCGAGGTAAGGAGTTCACAACCAGCCTGAGCAAGAGCAAAACCCTGTCTCTACTATAAATAGAAAGAAATTAATTGGCCAACTAATATATATAGAAAAAATTAGCCGGGCATGGTCGTGTATGCCTGTAGTCCCAGCTACTCGGGAGGCTGAGGCCAGAGGATTGCTTGAGCCCAGGAGTTTGAGGTTGCTGTGAGCTAGGCTGACGCCACGGCACTCACCCTAGCCTGGGCAACAAAGTGAGACTCTGTCTCAAAAAAAAAGACACTTTGGTGATTTTTCTTATAAAAGTGGCTGTACCATTTTGCATTCCCACCAGCAATGAATGAGAGTTCCTGTTGCTCCACATTCTCACCAACGTTTGGTCCATAGATTGGTTATTTATTTAGAGACAGGGTATCCTTCTGTCCGCCAGGCTAGAGTTCAGTGACAAGATTGTAGTTCACTGCAAGCTCTAATTCCTGGGTTCAAGCAATTCTCTTGCATTAGCCTCCCTAGTAGCTGAGACTTACAGGCACATACCACCACACCTGGCTAATTTTCCTATTTTTTTGTCCAGATTGTGTCTTGCTATGTTCCCCAGCTTGGTGTCAGATTTCTGGCCTCAGGTGACTCTCCTGCCTTGGCCTCCCAAAGTGCTGGGATTATAGGCATTAACCATCATGCCTGGCTGTAGATTGTTTTGAGTTGTCTATGCCTCATTTGTTCCTATACTGATCTGGTACCCTATGAAGAAAGAAGGGCCTGGTAATGGTAGTAGGTTATGGTCTGGCCTGTTCACTGTCATCTTTTTGTGTTTCTTTCTTTCTTTTTTTTTTTCCTTCTTAGAGCTTTCAAATAGCTGAACATCTTTTTATAGTTAGAATTGACAGCCACTGCCCTGTTTCCCATTTATAACACTTCTCTTTTCTTCCCGATCTTCTGATCTGGAAATGAATCTTTGCTTTTGTTAGGCTTTTGAATAATGATTGATTGCTTTTATTCCTTAATGCAATTTTATAGTGAATCTCTGTGTTTCTTAAAATTTGGAATGGATCACACAATTCAATAGTGGAAAAAGAAACAATCTAGTTTAAAAATGGACAGAGGGCCTGAATAGACATTTTCCAGTAAAAGATAAAATGGCCAGCAGGCATATGAAAAAGTGCTCAACATGACTAAACATCAGGGAAATGGAAATCAAAACCACAGTGAGATATCACCCTGGCACCTGTTAGGATAGGTATTATCAGAAAGACAAGAGAGGCCGGGCGCGGTGGCTCACGCCTGTAATCCTAGCACTTTGGGAGGCCGAGGCGGGCGGATTGCTCAAGGTCAGGAGTTCAAAACCAGCCTGAGCGAGACCCCGTCTCTACAAAAAATAGAAAGAAATTAATTGACCAACTAAAAATATATATACAAAAAAAAAAAAAAATTAGCCGGGCATGGTGGCACATGCCTGTAGTCCCAGCTACTCGGGAGGCTGAGGCAGTAGGATCGCTGAGCCCAGGAGATTGAGGTTGCTGTGAGCCAGGCTGACGCCACGGCACTCACTCTAGCCTGGGGCAACAAAGTGAGACTCTGTCTCAAAAAAAAAAAAAAAAAGAAAGACAAGAGAAACAAGTGTGGTGAGGATATAGAGAAAAGGAAATTTTTGTATATCATTGGTGGGACTGTAAATTGGTATAGCCATATGGAAAACAGTATGAAGGTACTTCAAAAAATTAAAAATAGGAAGGATTGCTTGAGGTCAAGAGTTCGAGACCAGCTTCAGCAATATAGTGAGATCCTGGCTCTACAAAAAAAAAAAAAAAAAAAAAAATTAGCTATGTGTGGTGACGCACGCCTATAGTCCTGGCTACTCTGGAGGCTGAAGTAAGAGGATCACTGGATCCCAGAAGTTTGAGGTTGCAGTGAATTGTGATTATGGCACTGCACTTCAGCCTGGGTGGCAGAGTGAGACCCTTTCTCAACAAAAAGAAAAAAATTAAAAATGAAACTACCATCTGACCCAACAGCCTCTCTGCTGGGTAATTATTCAAACGATATTACATCAGCACCTTGTTGAGGTATCTATAGTACTCCTATGTTCATTGCAGCATTCTTCACAATAGCAAAGACATGGAAATAGCCTGATTGTCCGTTGATGGATAAATGGATAGAGAAATTGTGATACTTATGTACAATGGAATATTATTGAGCCTTCAGAAAGAAGGAGATACTGCCATTGGCAACAATATGGATGAACCTGAAGGTCATTATGTTAGGTGAAATAAGCCAGACACAGAAAGAAAAATATTGCATTATGTCACTGTATGTGGACTCTAAAAAGAGTGGAATATATAGAAACTGTAGAAACAGGGGTTACCAGGGCTTAGGAGAGGGGAAAAAATGGGGAGATATAGGTCAAAGTATACAAACTTGCAGTTATGTAGGATGAGTAAGTTTATAGATCTAATGTACAGCTTAAGGACTTTAGTTAATAATGTGCTATAGGCCGGGTGTGGTGGCTCACGCCGGTAATCCTAGCGCGCTGGGAAGCCGAGACTGGCGGATTGCTCGAGGTCAGGACTTCGAAACCAGCCTGAGCAAGAGCGAGACCCCTTCTCTACTATAAATAGAAAGAAATTAATTGGCCAACTGATGGATATAGAAAAACTTAGCCGAGCATGGTGGTGCATGCCTGTAGTCCCAGCTACTCAGGAGGCTGAGGCAGCAGGATCACTTGAGCCCAGCAGTTTGAGGTTGCTGTGAGCTAGGCTGACGCTATGGCACTCAACTCTAGCCTGGTCAACAAAGCGTGACTCTGTCTCAAAAAAAAAAAAAAAAAAAAAAAAGTGCCATATACTGAAAATTTACAGAGAAGATTTTACATGCTCTTACCACATACAAAAAGTATGTGAGGTGATAGCTATGTTAATTTCCTTTCATGATGTATAGGTATATCAAACATCATGTGATGTAGGAAAATTTTTTGTGGAATGGATACATACCTTTAGGAAACCTAGAAGTGAGTCCTTCTTCAAAGTGAGTGCTAGTCTCTATTTTAACCAGTGTTTGAAAGTGCTGTTTTCCCTACATCTCTGCTCACTCCTGATATTGTTGAACTTCAATCCCTACCCCCCATTCTTATGGGTAAAACCCTCTCTTATTTTCTTCTTCAACAAATTATACTTAACTCTGTGGCAAAGTAAGCACTCATTAGATATTTTTTTATTGAAGGAACACAGTCCACTTGATAGAATTGAAGCTTGAATATTAGAAAGGGTTCTTTATTTTTATTTATTTTTTTTCTTTTCTGAGACAGAGTCTCACTTTGTTGCCTAGGCTAGAGTGAGTGCCGTGGCCTCAGCCTTGCTCACAGCAACCTCAAACTCCTGGGCTCAAGCAATCCTTCTGCCTCAGCCTCCCGAGTAGCTGGGACTACAGGCATGCGCCACCATGCCCGGCTAATTTATATATATATATTAGTTGGCCAATTAATTTCTTTCTATTTATAGTAGAGACGGGGTCTTGCTCTTGCTCAGGCTGGTTTTGAACTCCTGACCTCGAGCAATCTGCCCGCCTCGGCCTCCCAGAGTGCTAGGATTACAGGCGTGAGCCACCGCGCCCGGCCAAGCCACTGCGCCCGGCCTCTTTATTTTTATTTTATTTCTTTATTTCAATCTATTAAAAGGGGACAGGTACAGTTTTGTTAAATGGATATATTGTATAGTCTGAGGTCTGGGCTTTAGTGTACGCATTACCTGAGTAGTGTACATTGTACCCAATAGGTAATTTTCATCCCTCACCTTTCTTCTACCCTCCTACCTTTGTAGTCTCCAGTGTGTGTTATTCCACTCTATATGACCATGGGTTCCCCATAGCTTAACTCCTACTTACAGGTGAGAACATGTGTTATTTGATTTTCTGTTCTGAAATTACTACATTTATTTTAACTTTTCAAATATTTTAAGTTTTAGTGACTAAATCCATTTTCTTTTTCTTTTCTTTTTTTTTTTTTGAGACAGAGTCTTGCTTTGTTGCCCAGGCTAGAGTGCCGTGGTGTCAGCCTAGCTCACAGCAACCTCAAACTCCTAGGCTCAAGCAATCCTTCTGCCTCAGCCTCCCGAGTAGCTGGGACTACACGCATGCGCCACCATGCCCAGCTCATTTTTTCTATATATTTTGAGTTGGCCAATTAATTTCTTTCTATTTTTAGTACAGATGGGGTCTAGCTCTTGCTCAGGCTGGTTTCGAACTCCTGACCTCGAGCTATCCACCCACCTCAGCCTCCCAGAGTGCTAGGATTACAGGTGTGAGGCACCGCGCCCAGCCTACATTAATACTTTTATCTATGGAAAATTAGTGGATTTAGGCTGGGTGCAGTTGCTCACGCCTGTAATCCTAGCACTCTGGGAGGCTGAGGTGGGTGGATAGCTCGAGGTCAGGAGTTCGAAACCAGCCTAAGCAAGAGCTAGACCCCGTCTCTACTATAAATAGAAAGAAATTAATTGGCCAACTAATATATATAGAAAAAATTAGCTGGGCATGGTGGCGCATGCCTGTAGTCCCAGCTACTCGGGAGGCTGAAGCAGCAGGATTGCTTGAGCCCAGGAGTTTGAGGTTGCTGTGAGCTAGGCTGATGCCATGGCACTCACTCTAGCCTGGGCAACAAAGCCAGACTCTGTCTCAAAAAAAAAAGTATTAATGTCATCTGTCATCTAAATATGTATTGTCTAGAATCTTCATTAAGGACTAATGTAACCTGATTATATTGCTTTTGGATGAGAGATAATGATACAAATGTAATTAGTTAGAATAAATGAAATTATTAGAATAAATGAAATTATTCTACCAGGCTGAGCAAGAGTGAGACTCTGTCTCTACTAAAAAAAAAAAAAAAATAGAAATTAGCTGGGCAACTAAAAAATATATATGTATATAAAAAATTAAGGCCAGGCGCCGAGACAGAGGAAGATCGCCTAAGCCTAGGAGTTTGAGCTTGCTGTGAGCTAAACTGATGCCACAGCACTCTAGCCAGGGCAACAGAGTGAGACTCTATCTCAAAAAAAAATAAAAAGATTGTATTCTGGACCATCCTAGCCATTTAGAGTCAAAATCAGGTCCATGATGTTTTATTTATTTGTTTGTTTGTTTATTTATTTGAGACAGAGTCTCTGTTGCCCTCGCTAGAGTGCCTTGGCATCAGCCTAGTTCACAGCAACCTCAAACTCCTGGGCTCAGGCGATGCTCCTGTGCCCCAGCCTCCAAAGTAGCTGGGACTACAGACATGTGCCACCATGCTTGGCTAATTTTATAAATATATATATATTTTTGTTTGTTTTTTTAGTCGTCCAGCTAATTTCTTTCTATTTTTTTTAGTAGAGACAGGGTCTCACTGTGGCTCAGGCTGGTCTCGAACTCCTGAGCTCATAGGATCCGCCCACCTTGGCCTCCCAGAGTGCTAGGATTATAGGCATGAGCCACCACACCTGGGCGCCGGGATGGCTTTTTTTTTTTTTTTTTGTGGCATCAACCTAGCTCACAGCAACCTTTTCAAACTCCTGGGCTCAGGCCATCCTCCTGCCTCATTCTCCGAGTAGCTGGAACTACAGGCCTGTGCCACCATGCCCAGCTAATTTTTTCTATATATTTTTAGTTGGCCAATTAATTTCTTCCTATTTTTAGTAGAGACGGGGGTCTCCCTCTTGCTCAGGCTGGTTTCGAACTCCTGACCTTGAGCTATCCACCCGCCTCAGCCTCCCAGAGTGCTAGGATTACAGGCGTGAGCCACTGCACCTGGCCCCGCCATGATGTTTTTAATAGCAACTTAAAGTACTTTCTGAAATATCTGATACTAGTATGTGCATTTTTCATATGTGTTGATGAAGAAATAATAACTATTGTATAATTTCTTTTTTCATAGATTATCTTGATAATGGTAATAATAAAATGGCAATTCAGCAAGCAGATAAACTGTTGAAGAAACATAAGGATCTTCATTGTGCTAAGGTAAATTCTTTTGCTGTTGAGTTATATTTGGTGGGTTATATTTATAATATTTATTTATTTATTTTGAGACAGAGTCTCGCTTTGTTGCCCAGGCTAGAGAGTGCCGTGGCATCAGCCTAGCTCACAGCAACCTGAATCTCTTGAGCTCAAGCAATCCTGCTGCCTCAGCCTCCTGAGTAGTTGGGACTACAATTTTTTCTATATATATATTAGTTGGTCAATTAATTTCTTTCTATTTATAGTAGAGACGGGGTCTCGCTCTTACTCAGGCTGGTTTCGAACTCTTGACCTCGAGCAGTCTGCCTGCCTCAGTCTCCCAGAGTGCTAGGATTACAGGCTTGAGCCACTGCGCCGGGCCTATATTGGTAATTCTTAACTTTAAAGGGGAGGGATGTTTAATCTCCTTATTGAGTTTGTGTTTTTTTCAGAGTACTTTGTAGACTATTTAGTTTCCTGATCATTTACATGCCATATATAGTATTTAATTAAAAGCTAGCTGTTTATTTCTTTGGATGTTATTAATGTTTTATTTTTACAGGGTTCTTTTTTTTTTTTTTGAGACACAATCTCACTCTGTTTCCCAGGCTAGAGTGCCATGGTTTTAGCCTACCTCACAGGAACCTCAAACTCCTGGGCTAAAGCAATCCTCCTGCCTCAGCCTCCCAAGTAGCTGGGACTACAGGCGTGCACCACCATGCCTGGCTAATTTTTTATATATATTTTTAGTTGGCCAATTAATTTCTTTCTGTTTTTAGTAGAGATGGGGTCTTGCTCTTGCTCAGGCTGATCTCGAACTCCTGAGCTCAAACAATCCACTCTCTCGGCCTCCCAGAGTGTTAGGATTACAGGTGTGAGCCACCATGCCCAGCCTTTCTGGTCCTTTTGAAAACTGATTTTTCTTTCCTTTCTATCAGGTTTTAAAGGCCATTGGTTTGCAGAGAACTGGAAAGCAAGAGGAAGCCTTCACATTGGCACAGGAGGTGGCAGCCCTTGAACCCACAGATGACAACTCACTGCAGGCATTGACTATTCTTTACCGGGAGATGCATCGCCGTACGATTCTTTCTTTTCATTGTTTTTCAACCTGAGCTAAAGTTTTTGGATATTTCTAATTGAGTTTTTTTTTTTTCCCAGGCAGAGTCTCGCTTTGTTGCTCAGGCTAGAGTGAGTGCTGTGGCGTCAGCCTAGCTCACAGCAACCTCAAACTCCTGGGCTCAAGCGATCCTGCTGCCTCAGTCTCTCAAGTAGCTGGGACTACAGGCATGCACCACCATGCTCGTCTAATTTTTTCTATATATATTAGTTGGCCAATTAATTTCTTTTTATTTATAGTAGAGAGGGGGTCTCGCTCTTGCTCAGGCTGGTTTTGAACTCCTGACCCCGAGCAATCCGCCCACCTAGGCCTCCCAGAGTGCTAGGATTACAGGCATGAGCCACTGTGCCCGGCCTCTAATTGAATTTTTTTTTTTTTTTTTTTTTTGAGACAGAGTCTCACTTTGTTGCCCAGGCTAGAGTGAGTACCGTGGCGTCAGCCTAGCTCACAGCAACCTCAAACTCCTGGGCTCAAGCGATCCTTCTGCCTCAGCCTCCCGAGTAGCTGGGACTATAGGCATGCGCCACCATGCCCGGCTAATTTTATATATATATATATCAGTTGGCCAATTAATTTCTTTCTATTTATAGTAGAGACGGGGTGTCGCTCTTGCTCAGGCTGGTTTTGAACTCCTGACCTTGAGCAATCCACCCGCCTCGGCCTCCCAGAGAGCTAGGATTACAGGCGTGAGCCACCGCGCCCGGCCTAATTGAGTTTTTTAGTTAGGTTTGTCTGATTTACTTGCCATTCATGATTTGAATGGAGGCAGCAGGCAGTATAATGCATTAGCAGTGGTTTGTGAAGACTGTAGACAGAAAGGGTAGTTTACGTGTATTAGTATCCTTGAATTGGAATGAAGATTAAAGTGAATTTGTTATGATATTGTGATTAGCTAAATAGAGGCCTTACCCTTATTTTCACTTTTTAGTATAGAAAATTTCAAACATAGACAAAAATAGAAGAGTATAGTAAATTCCATTGTTCCAATTACCCACCTATAGCAGTTATTAAGACATAGCCAATTTTATTTTGTCTACACTCCTCCTCCTGCCGGATTATTTCAGAGTGTATTCTAGATAGTCTTATGATTTCATCTGTAAAGATTTTCATTATTGATTTCTTAAATATTTTATTTTAAAATAATACATATTTTTTCATAATACATATTATGAAAGAATATATTTTATGTAACATATTAGTAAATTTTTTGTGTAATAATTAACACTCATGAACCTATCATCCAATGTAAGAAATAATGCATTATCAATATTAGGAGGGCTTCCTGTGCATCTATACCTCATGAATCTTAGTTTCCCTTTTACTTCCCAAGAGGAACTTGTTATCCTGAATATTTTTCATTGTATTGCTTTTTTTTTGCTTTTTTGGCACATTCAGGGTGGTATGGCCGTAGACCATTCTCTTGCTTTTTAAAAAATATTTATCAAATTTTTTCTCTAACTTAAACATTATTAGTTTTGCTTAGTTTTGAACTTCATATAAGTGAATTTGTACTGTATGTATTCTATGACTTGAATTTTTCATATGATATACTAGTGGCTGTAGTTAATTCATTTTTACTGCCACCAAATATTTTGTTGGGCAGCTACACTGCAGTCTAGTAGTGTAATTGTTCGATCACAGGGTGTATTTAGCTTCAAGATAAAGAAAGATAATGTCATCTTGTTTTCTCAATATCCTAGCAGTTTCTGCTTTTTGATGGCTCCACACTCTTGTCTACACTATTCTTAACCTTTAACATTTTTGCCAATCTGGTGGGCAGAAAATGTTATTTTATAGCTTAATGTTGTTTCTAATTCTTACAAAAGATAAAACCTAAGAGTTGGGGTATTATATCTAATTATTTAGGGATTACGTTGATTTGGCAAAAGTTAGGAAGGAAACTAAATAAAGCCAGATCATATAGGCATGATGTTGTATTCTCAATTTTTTTATCATTTTTTTATTTTTTCCTGGACAACTTGTTAAAACACATGCATGTTGTAAATATGATGAGGAGGCCTGACCTATTTCATGCTTCATCCGAACAACACCTAACCAAGGGAAGAGTGATGATCACATGAGATAAAACAAATGCTTATTCCTTAATGATAGCAGACATCTGTTTCTGCCAAATAGGAAGAAAATTAAATGTTGTTAGGATTTTCTTTAATTATTGAAATGTAATGTAAATCTTATTTCTCTTTATCTTAGCGGAGTTAGTTACAAAACTTTATGAGGCAGCTGTGAAGAAAGTTCCCAATAGTGAGGAGTATCACTCTCACCTTTTCATGGCCTATGCCAGAGTGGGTGAATACAAGAAAATGCAACAGGTAATTTGATCCCCAAACTCACTGGGCTGTGGGATTTGCTATTGGAGATAAAAGTCTCTTTAATGTGATTTAACTGCACTAGAGTATGTTTATGTAGAATTGAATTTATGTATTTGTGTGTGGAGAATTATTTTCCATATGGGTTTAAAGTGAATCATCATTCAAGTTCTTTAAGCGTTTAATTTGGGAAAAAGTTGATGGTCTGCTTTTGTGGCTTGGTAGTGTGTTTTGTTCGGTTCTGGTAAATCTGCTTCAAATTGTCCCCTTGTAAAATTGCTGCTAAATTTTCAGAAAACGGGCAGAAATCTCAGAACAAAAAATGTACACACTGTAGAGGAGTAATTTTAAAATTTCAATCTAATTTGTAAATTTTAATTGTTGATAGCCTGCTGAGATTTTTTTAATCTACCAGGGGAAAAATCCCCATTGCCTGGGATGCTTGTTTGTTGTTGTTGTGTGTTTTTCCCTGAGGCAGCTTATCTGTTGTAAGTGTTCTTTGTATACATGTGAAGAAGTCTCATATGGACTAGGGTGAGTAAAGATGATACCCCAGAGAAATGAAACCTGCACTATTAACAACTATAAACAGTTGTGATAAAAGCTAATTTGTTAAAGAAATGGCTTGTTTGTCAGTATAATGTCTTTTGAAGGCAAAGTTTCTTATGAGGGTTTTTATTTTATCATATTCTTTACCTGAAATATAACAATAGATAAATCAGGCAGGATGGAAGATATTATATTAATACAAATATTTTCTCCTTAAAAATCAACCTTTATACATATATAAACAATATGTATGTATCAAATAACAAAAAGGACAAGTTTGTGCAATAGCAATATTAAGGTAAATTTTGAGAAAAGGAAAAAAAAATCTACTACTTGAACATAAAGCTAGTTTTCTTTTTTGTATAGCTTAGTTTTACCTGTTGCCAGAGATACAATATATACAGTTTTGCATCTTGCTTTTTGGAAATAATTCCTTTGATGTGGTTTAACAATTATACCTCCTTAATATAGTTTTTTAACTTTTAAACATTTTCACTAATATGAGACATGGTCTCATAATGTTGGCCAGGCTAATCTTGAACTCCTGGCCTTAAGTGCTCCCCCAGCCTCAGCCTCAGCCTCAGCCTCCGCCTCCCAAATAGCTGGGATTATAGGCATGAGCCATTATGTCTAGCATAGTTCCTTAATATGGTTGGTTTTTCTTTTTTCCTTTTTTTTTTTTTTTTTTTGAAATAGAGTCTCATTCTATTGCCCGGGCTAGAGTGCCATGGCCTCAGCCTAGCTCACAGCAACCTCAAACTCTGGGGCTCAAGTGATCCTCCTGCCTCAGCCTCCCAAGTAGCTAGGACTACAGGCATGCGCCACTATGCCTGGCTAATTTTTTCTATTTTGGTGGAGGTGGGGTCTTGCTCTTGCTCAGGCTGGTCTTGAACTCCTGAGCTCAAATGATCCACCCGCCTTGGCCTCCCAGAGTGCTAGGATTATAGGTGTTAGCTACTGCTTTCGGCCCTTTTATTGTTTTGTTTGTTTGTTTGTTTTATTTTTTGTTTTTTAAAGAGACAGGATCTTTCTTTCTCTGTCGCCCAGGCTGGAAGGCTATGATCAGAGCTCACTGTAGTCTCCAACTCCTGGGCTCAAGCTTCAGCCTCCTGAGTAGCTAGGACTACAAGTGTGTGTAGTGTGTTGCTGTAAATGTGTTGCTGTTGTCCTAGGAAACTTGTCAGCTTATCTAGATCATTAATTACCCATTGTATGGTGTTTTTTATATTAAATATTTATGATTTTCTATCTTTCAGGCTGGCATGGCTCTATATAAGATTGTCCCTAAAAACCCTTACTACTTTTGGTCTGTGATGAGCTTAATTATGCAAGTGAGTATGGCATTCAGAATGGTATTGAAGTTTGTTTTTATTTTTATGTCATTGTCCTTAGCGTATCTTCTGAACATTTGGGTAGTGTGTTGCAGCATGTGTCAAACCAGGAATTTACATAGTCAATTGACTTGTTAAGGTGGGGATTTTGGTATTTTTTATGAGTTAATCTATCAGTTTATTTGTATGCAACATAGACTGTATTTCCCTTGAATCTTAGGTACATTACTAGGTTATTTTTCAAATTGAGGTTTTTCTTAAAGACAATACTGTTGATTAGTGTAGAGGTCATTGACCTGGGTGGCCTTGTTTTATCACTTCTCATTTCTGAGCCTGAGTTTGCTCTTTTGCAGAATGGAGATATTTATCTCCCAGAATTGCTTTAAGGACCAAAGTAAGATTCTGCATAGGAGAGGCTGGGGAGCAAGGAGTTAAGACGTAGTGATTAGGAAGAGATGTTCTGGGGTCAGACAGGTCTGCCTTCATATACTGGCCTTACCACATGTCTTGGAGAGCTTTGGGGGAAGGGGAATCTCTTAATCTTAGTTCCTTTGTCTATAAAATAAGCATAACATATACCTTCAAAGGTTGTTTACAAGGGTTAAGTGAGTTCTGAGCAGAATCTGGCAGTATAAACATTTTTAATATCATGCATTTTAATTACCAATTTAAGGCAACTGTAGCTACTAGTAAACTGTGCTGTGTATGTGGAAGGAATTGGCATTTCCTTTCTAATATGTGAACATCTCAAAGATCTGAAAGCTTTCTTTAAATACCTGATGATATGCTTTATGTATAATAAACAAAATAGGCATGCTCCCTCTTTACATATTTTATGAAAAATATATGAATAACCTATTTAAAAATTAGATCATATTATGGAAGCTTAGTATTTTAAGAATGCATGGGATGATGAAACTTTAGTAGAGAAATCTCTTATAAGGCAGATCCCTCTCTAATGTACCCTCTTGACAATTCAGATTAGGTCTGATCTGACATAGTGGATTGATAAATTATGTTCCAGAGTCACAGTAATGGTCCCTATGTTAATATAAATAGTGCAAGCAGGGGAGAAGTTAGAATGAAACATTTATGTTTCCGCCTCTAGTCTATATCTGCACAGGATGAAAACCTCTCAAAAACAATGTTTCTGCCCCTTGCTGAGAGAATGGTAGAAAAAATGGTGAAAGAGGACAAGATAGAAGCTGAGGCTGAAGTGAGTAATTCAAGCCCTATTTTTGTGTTTTCATGATTTTGATAGTGCTACAATATTATGTTATAATATTATGAACTGTTGTTTTACTCCAGCTTGATAGCTGGGGCCTCAGTGTTGTAAATGTGAAGCTTTGAAAGCCCCCAGCTTAAGTATAATGAACACTGAGCTATTTCTAGCAAATATTCTAGGCTGAGATGTATACACATGAAACACTGTTATCTACTTCTTATTGTCAGTTTTATCTCATTTGATCATAATGTTCTTTACTATTAAATAACTTTTAAAAACATAAAAATGACTACCTCTTTATTATTGAGAAGCTTCAATGGTTGTATGTCTTATTTTTTTCTGTAAGGTTGAACTTTATTATATGATCCTGGAACGTTTAGGAAAGTACCAGGAAGCCTTGGATGTTATCAGAGGGAAATTAGGAGGTAACTTTAAAGCTTTCTTAATGTTTGTATGGAAAATTTCTTTTTTCTTCATTTTCTGGTGATGAGAGGAAATTTTCTGATAAAGAAACATAAAGATATAAAGACATAAATTGCTTGTCATCATTTTTATTTTCTTCCAGACTTTTCTGTATACTATAAATTTACTTTAAAAAATATTTTTAATTGAAAATAGTAGATTCAGAAAATTTAAGGAATGTGAAAGATTATGCCCCAGATCTCCATACCCTATATTCCTCTAGGTTTCCTCCAGTTACTTATCCTTTATATTCTTCTTAAGATGTATCTTCCCTCCTTTCCTTTCCTTTTTTTTTTTTTTTTTGAGATGGAGTCTCACTCTGTTGCCCTGGCTAGAGTATCGTGGCATTAGCCTAGCTCACAGCAACCTCAAACTTCTGGACTCAAGCGATCCTCCTGCCTCAGCCTCCCGAGTAGCTGGGACTACAGGCATGTGCCACCATGCCCGGCTCATTTTTCTATATATTTTGAGTTGCTCAATTAATTTCTTTCTATTTTTAGTAGAGAGAGGTCTGGCTCTTGCTCAGGCTGGTTTCAAACTCCTGACCTTGAGCAATCCACCCGCCTTGACATCCCAGAGTGTCAGGATTACAGGCGTGAGCCACCGCACCCAGCCCCTTTCTTTTTTTCTTAAATCACAGATGAAAATGTACTGGCTCATAGAGTAATCTTATTCAGTTAGCACGATGTTTTTATTTAAAAATTTTTTTTTCTTTAAAGTTTTTCTTTTTTTCGAGACAGAATCTCACTCTGTCTTCCAGGATAGAGTACAGTGGCGTGATTACAGCTCACTGTAGGCTTTAATTCCTGGCCTGCGAAGTAGCTAGGACTACAGGTGCATGTCACCATGACTGGCTAATATTTTGTAGAGATGGAGTGTCGCTCTGTTACCCAGGCTGGTCTTAAACTCCTGATCTCAAGTGATCCTCCCGCCTTGGCCTCCCAGAGTGCTAGGATTATAGGCATGAGCCACTGTGCCAAGCCACCTGTTGGAGTTTTATAAGTATATTCTGTGTACTAGATCCTCAACCAATACATTCTGGATTATTGTATTTTACAGAGAAAGTGATTATAGAAATTTAGTAGCAGAAATATCCTCTATTTTTCTTTTCAGCAAAATAATCTTTAATAGGCCAGGTGTGGTGGCTCACACCTGTAATCCTAGCACTATGGGAGGCTGAGGCAGGAGGATCGCTCAAGGTCAGGTGTTCGAAACCAGCCTGAGCAAGAGGGAGACCCTGTCTCTACTAAAAATAGAAATAAATTAATTGGCCAACTAAAAATATATAGAAAATATTAGCTAGGCATGGTGGCACATGCTTGTAGTCCCAGCTACTCGGGAGACTGAGGCAGGAGGATTGCTTGAGCCCAGGAGTTTAAGGTTACTGTGAGCTAGGTTGATGCCATTGCACTCTAGCTGGGGCAACAGAGTGAGACTCTGTCTGAAAAAAAAAAATCTTAAATAAAATAGCAGATTGTATGTAATAATGGTCCCATTTTTTAAGGAAGTCAGTAAGAAAATGTGACATTTTGCTGCTTGTGGTTGGCCGTTGTTCTGGTTTTTTAGTAAAATGAAAGCAGTTTACCAACTTTTATATCTTTTAATTGTAGAGAAGTTGACAAGTGAGATTCAGAGTCGAGAAAATAAATGCATGGCTATGTACAAGAAGCTGAGCAGGTGGCCAGAGTGCAATGCTCTTTCCCGGCGCCTCTTACTGAAAAAGTGAGTAGATGCTTCTTTTTACCCTGAGATTGTAGTGAGGCTTTAAGGCCTTACTGTTGAGTTTTTGTTTGTGTCTGTGCATTTTGAGATTTCTGCACATAAAGTATTCTATTAGTAGTTGTATCCTGGATGTTTTTTAAAGTTTTCTAGGAGCCTCCATCTTTTAATAAAGAGATATAATGTTACTTTATTTTCTCAGTGACCATGGTACTGAATATTAGTTAGGTCTTGAGAATGAATGCTGGAAATCATTAATTTATTAAATTCAGTATTGGCCTAAAAGAGAGACTTCCTTTCTACAGCACTCTCCTCAACCTCCTCATTTAGGAAGTGATTATGTGGGGAGGTTTCTGTTAAGAATATTAGTTTTCTAGATCTTGTCACTCTATTAAAGTAAAGAGTAGTCTCTTCTTAAGAGTTTGAAAATGCCTCAGAAAATGCCCTTTCAGGGCTACAGAGAAAACCCAGAGAGGGAGGGGTGGCCCACTCCTAGTACATCCTAAAATATAACTTGTTATAGAACAGAAGTTGAATACCATGGTTCCTAAGGTGTATTTGTCACAATTTGGGTTTAATCCTCTGTGCATCATTCAATCTGATTTTAGCTCAGATGACTGGCAGTTCTATCTGACTTATTTCGATTCTGTCTTTCGACTAATTGAAGAGGCCTGGACTCCTCCTGCTGAAGGTGAACAGTAAGTTGTCGTCTTTCCTGAATTACGATGGCGCTTTTGAATATGTTGTAGCAAAATAATTTCATTGTAAGCCAATTGAATTCTTTTTCATTATTTATAATAATGTACTCCTTTAAAAGTAAGATTTTTTCCTATTTTTTAATTATAAAATATACATGTTTATTATTAAAATCTTTTTTTTTTTGTAAGGGAAACTAGCCAGTGACTTGTAGTTTTATTGATTTGTTTCTAATATACAACATCACTGACATTCTTTAACTAACTTTTTTTTTTTTTCTTTTTTTGAGACAGAGTCTCACTCTGTTACCCGGGCTAGAGTGCCGTTGCTTCAGCCTAGCTCACAGCAACTTCAAACTCCTGGGCTCAAGCAATCCTCCTGCCTCAGCCTCTTGAGTAGCTGGGACTACAGGCATGTACCACCATGCCTGGCTAATTTTTCTGTATACTTTTAGTTGGCCGATTAATTTCTTTCTATTTATAGTAGAGACAGGGTCTCCCTCTTGCTCAGGCTGGTTTCGAACTCCTGACCTTGAGTGATCTGCCCGCCTCAGCCTCCCAGAGAGCTAGGATTACAGGTGTGAGCCACCGCGCCCGGCCCCAAAATAACTCTGATAACAGTTTGGTGTCTTTTCCTTTAGATTTATTTCTGTCTGTATGCTAACATAATTGTTATTCATTCTTTTTAGTGGCTTAAAAGTACTATATTTTAGAGATGTATCATAATTCATTTAACTTCTTCTATTGATGATACTTGGATTTTTGCGAATTTCCTTTTTTTTCTTTTGTCCTTTGTTGGGGGTACTGTAAGACAATATTACTATAAACATAAATGGGATCTTTTAAAAAAACAAATTCAGGAGTAAAATTTAAGATAACAATTACGAACTTATACTTTAGGAGTAGCCTACTTCAGGATTAAGTTATCTCATTTTTCTCAGCTTTCATTCTTCAAGCAATAAAATAAAATTTACTGATATTTTTATTGGGCAATTTTTTTTTTTTTTTTTTTTTTTTGAGACAGTCTCACTTTGTTGCCCAGGCTAGAATGAGTGCCATGGTGTCAGCCTAGCTCACAGCAACCTCAAACTCCTGGGCTCAAGCAATCCTGCTGCCTCAGCCTCCCCAGTAGCTGGGACTACAGGCATGCGCCACCATGCCCGGCTAATTTTTTTTTCTATAAGTATTAGTTGGCCAATTAATTTCTTTCTATTTATAGTAGAGACGGGGTCTCGCTCTTGCTCAGGCTGGTTTCAAACTCCTGACCTCGAGCAATCCACCCGCCTGGGCCTCCCAGAGTGCTAGGATTACAGGCATGAGCCACCGCGCCCGGCCTGGGCAATTTTTTTATTTTAAGAGATACAGGGACTCACTCTGTCATTCAGGCTAGAGTACAGTGGCATGATCATAGATCACTGTAACCTTCAACTCCTGTGCTCAAGCCATCTTCCTGTCTCAGACTCTCAAGTTACAGGTGCACGCCACTACACCCAGCTAATTTTTTTTTTTTTTGTAGAGATTGGGTCTTGCTGTATTGCCCAGGCTAGTCTTGAACTCCTTGTCTCAAGTGATCCTCGTACCTCTCAGCCTCTCAAAGTGGTGGGATTACAGGCATGAGCTACAAAGTCTGGCCATTGACAATTTTTTGTATATACAAAATTGTCCGTTTTTCTTTTTTTTAAAGAAAGAAGTAGAGGTGGTTAGTCATGTATTAATCATGTCAAAACTGGGAGTAATCTTATGTTTTCGGTTGGAATATGCTCATAGTTCTCTTTTTTTTTTTTTTTTTTTTTTTTTGAGACAGAGTCTCGCTTTGTTGCCCAGGCTAGAATGAGTGCCATGGCATCAGCCTAGCTCACAGCAACCTCAAACTCCTGGGCTCAAGCGATCCTTCTGCCTCAGCCTCCCAAGTTGCTGGGACTACAGGCATGCGCCACCATGCCCGGCTAATTTTTTCTATATATATTATTTGGCCAATTAATTTCTTTCTATTTATAGTAGAGACGGGGTCTCACTCTTGCTCAGGCTGGTTTCGAACATCTGACCTCAAGCAATCCGCCCGCCTCGGCCTCCCAGAGAGCTAGGATTACAGGCGTGAGCCACCGCGCCCGGCCTCATAGTTCTCTTTTATTCCCATTTGTATTGTTTAATAATCTCAAAGTGGTTTTTCTTTTTTTTTTTGAGACAGTCTCGCTTTGTTGCCCAGGCTAGAGTGAGTGCCGTGGCATCAGCCTAGCTCACAGCAACCTCAAACTCCTGGGCTCAAGTAATCCTTCTGCCTCAGCCTCCCTAGTAGCTGGGACTATAGGCATGTGACACCATGTCTGGCTAATTTTTATATATATATATATATATTAGTTGGCCAACTAATATATTTCTTTTATTTCTATATATATAATTAATTTCTTTCTATTTATAGTAGAGATGGGGTCTCGCTCTTGCTCAGGCTGGTTTTGAACTCCTGACCTTGAGCAATCCGCCCACCTCAGCCTCCCAGAGTGCTAAGATTACAGGCGTGAGCCACGGCGCCCGGCCTCTAGTTTGTTTTTTTTTTTTTTTTGAGACAGAGTCTCGGTTTGTTGCCCAGGCTAGAGTGAGTGCCGTGGCGTCAGCCTAGCTCACAGCAACCTCAAACTCCTGGACTCGAGCGATCCTTCTGCCTCAGCCTCCCGAGTAGCTGGGACTACAGGCATGCGCCACCATGCCCGGCTAATTTTTTTTATATATATATCAGTTGGCCAATTAATTTCTTTCTATTTATAGTAGAGACGGGGTCTCGCTCTTGCTCTGGCTGGTTTTGAACTCCTGACCTTGAGCAATCCGCCCGCCTCGGCCTCCCAAGAGCTAGCTCTAGTTTGTTTTTAAAATCAATTTGGCTTGACTTTAAGTTTTGGGAGGGACAATAGAGGCAATAAAAGGCCTTTTTCATGTGTTTATACCCAGTTCTTTAGAAGGGGAAGTACATTATTCCACAGAAGAAGCTGTAAAGTTTATAGAAGATCGGATAACAGAAGAATCTAAAAGTTCTCGCCATCTCCGAGGACCACATCTAGCTAAACTGGAGCTGATTAGGCGTTTACGAAATCAAGGTTGTAATGATGAGTATAAACTGGGTAAGGAACCATATGATATTTCGGATCCATGAGGGATGCCCTCAGTACCTAAATGAAGTATTTGTTATCTGAAGCCTACAGTGACAAAGTCATGTTTGGGAAGCAGACATCTTCATAAGCTGAAAATACTTCTAATGAATGGATAACTTATAAAATTAGACATCAATCATATACTCAACTTGGCTTAACATTAACATTTCTATTTTATTGGAGTCCTTGTCAGATATTCTCTTGCTGACCCAACAGTAAAGTAAAAATCAATTTCAAAGTAAAATTGTCAGTTTGCAAAAGTTTAATGAAGTGGATGAAAGGTTTTTTAAAAATCTGTTCTAAGTATTCACAAAACTATGGACAAAAGACAATATGGCAGAATTATAGCAATTCACAACTGAAGAGAAAATTTATAAAGATAATGACAAGATGGGAGAAAACTGATGTGGATAGTAAAGCATTGAGAGAAGCCTTCTAGAAATTTGGTGAAGCTTTTAGATGTTTTCATAAAATACTTTTTTATGATCTATTACATAATAAGTGAAGGATGTCATAATAGTTCACATTTTGTTGGAAAAATCATCCCCTGCCCCCAAAAGCAGTGATTCATATTAAGAATTAGCTTATTGTTTTAATTGTACCTACATTTTTTTTTTTTTGAGACAGAGTCTCGCTTTCTTGCCCAGGCTAGAGTGAGTGCCGTGGCGTCAGCCTCGCTCACAGCAACCTCAGACTCCTGGGCTCAAGCGATCCTCCTGCCTCAGCCTCCCGAGTAGCTGGGACTACAGGCACGAGCCACCATGCCCGGCTGATTTTTATATTATATATATTAGTTGGCCAATTAATTTCTTTCTATTTTTATGGTAGAGACGGGGTCTCACTCAGGCTGGTTTTGAACTCCTGACCTTGAGCAATCCGCCGGCCTCGGCCTCCCAGAGTGCTAGGATTACAGGCGTGAGCCACCGCGCCCGGCCTGTACCTACATTTTTGTTAAATTTAAGACAATAATTCTCCCAATTTGTAGCTTCATTTTATTTTTAAAATTTGTATTAAAAATTCTTGGGCTCAAGTGATCCTCCCACCTCAGCCTTATGAGCAGCTGGGAGTACAGGTGTGCTTCACCATGCCAGACCAATTTTTTTTTTTTTTTTTGGTAGAAGTGTGGGGTCTTGCTATGATACCTGGGCTGGTCTCAAACTCATGGCATCTGGCGATCCTCCCACCGCTGCCTCCCGTAGTGCTCTGATTACAGACATGAGTCACTGAGCCAGATTTTAAAACTGGCAAGCCATCTTCCAGCCTTCATTCTCATTTAAGCAAAATTTTAATTGAAATAAATGTTTCATGTTAGATCTCTAACTTAAATTATAAATTGATTCAGCTCCTGAATAATTTAATGAGTTTTTTTCCTGTCTTAGGTGATCCAGAAGAATTAATGTTCCAGTATTTTAAAAAGTTTGGGGATAAACCTTGTTGTTTTACAGACCTTAAGGTGTTTGTTGACCTTTTGCCTGCTGCACAGTGTACGAAAGTAAGTACTACATCGTTAAAAATTCTTCAGGGGTGCTTCTTTTTATTGAAACATGGAGGTTAAGTGATTGAGTTTCTTTTCTAAAATGTGTGAAAGTGATGAACACAAGATACCATGATAATTGCCTTGTCAAGCTAAGTTACAATGAAGGCATAATTTCCTTTTTGCTTTTTTTTTTTTTTTCCAGAATATTGCAGGGTAAAGGCATGATTTCTTATGTTAAGCCATAGTGGGAGTAAATCCCTGACAGATGATTGGATTCTCTTTTTTTGTACATTTTATTTTGAGATAATTGTAGATTTACCTACAGTTGGAAGAAAATAAACAGATCACATATACCCTTCCTCCATTTAGCTCCAGTTTTTTCTTTTTTTTTTCCTATTGGCTGGCTGTGATAGCTCCAGTTTTATCTTGCATAGCTGTTGTATAATATTATAATTAGGAAACGGATACTGATACAATCTACTGATCTTATTCAGATTTCACCAGTTTTACATGCACTCATCTCATTTGTGTGTGGCATGTGTATATTTAGTGCAGTATGTAGTGCACAGATTCATGTGACTACCACCATAGTCAAGATACAGAACAGTCTCACCACCAGAATGCCACATACTATCCTTTTTTTTTTTTTTTTTTTGAGACAGAGTCTTACTCTGTTACCCCAGCTAGAATGCAGTGGTATCATCACAGCTCACAGCAACCTCAGACTCCTGGGCTCAAGCGATCCTCCTGCCTCAGCCTCCCGAGTAGGTGGGACAACAGCTGTGCACCACTGAGCCCAGCCCAAGTACTATGCTTTTATACCCATAACCATCTCCCTGCACCTTCCCTCCTGTATCTCTGTCTCCAGGCAAAGACTACTGTTTTCCATCCATTTCTATGTGTAACCTTTGAAATCATCTGTTTTCACTGAGCATAATTCCCTGGAGAGTCATCCATGTTGTTGCATGTATCAGTTCATTTCTTTTTCTTTTTCTTTTTCTTTCTTTTTTTTGTTTTTTGGTGTTTTTTTTTTTTTTTTTTTTTGAGACAAAGTCTCGCTTTGTTGCCCAGGCTAGAGTGAGTGCCGTGGCGTCAGCCTAGCTCACAGCAACCTGAAACTCCTGGGCCCAAGCAATCCTTCTGCCTCCGCCTCCCGAGTAGCTGGGACTATAGGCATGCACCACCATGCCCGGTTAATTTTTATGTATTTTTAGTTGTCCAGCTAATTTTTTTCTTTTTTAGTAGAGATGGGGTCTTGCTCCTGCTTAGGCTGGTCTCAAACTCCTGAGCTCAAATGATCACCCAACTTGGCACTACTAGAGTGCTAGGATTACAGGCATGAGCCACCGTCCCTAGCCAGTTCATTTCTTTTTATTTTCAAATAGTATTCTATGGTGTGACTGTACCATGATTTCTTTAACCAATCACTTGTGGTAGAACATCTGGGTGTTTCCACTTTTTCGCTATTACAGATAAAGCTGCTATGAACATTTGTGTGCAGGTTTATTGTGTGAAGGTAAGTCTTTATTATTCTGGGAGAAATACCCAGTAGTGCAATTGTTGGATCTTAGGGTAGCTGTATGTTTAGTTTTTTATGAAATGGCCAAACTGTTTCCCATTTTAAATTCCCACAAGCAGTATATGAGTGATCCAGTTTTTCTGTATCCTTACCAGCATTTGGTGTTGTCCCTATTTTTGTTTTAGCCATTCTGATAGGTGTGTAATACTTCATGTGTGTATTTGCCATCTGTATATCCTCTTCAGTGAAATGCCTCTCTGTATCTTTTGCTCATTTTTTAATTGATTTGCTTTTTGCTGTTGATTTTTTTTTTTTTTTTTTTTTTGAGAGAGAGTCTCACTCTTGCATGGACTAGAGTGCTGTGGCATCAGCTTAGCTCACAGCAACCTCAGACTCCTGGGCTCAAGCCATCCTCCTGCTTCAGCCTCCTGAGTAGCGGGACTACAGGCATGCACTAGCATGCCCGGCTAATTTTTTCTATATATATTAGTTGGCCAATTAATATCTTTCTATTTATAGTAGAGACGGGGTCTTGCTCTTGCTCAGGCTGGTTTTGAACTCCTGACCTTACAAGCGTGAGCCACCACACTCGGCCTTGCTGTTGACTTTTGAGAGTTCTTTATATATTCTAGATACAAGTCCTTTGTCAGATATGTGTTTTCAGATATTTTCTCTTAGTCTGTAGCTGGTCCTTGCATCCTCTTAACGAGGTCCATTGCAGCACAAAGAATTACATTTTGATGGACTCTGGTGGGCTCTCTTTTCTTTAATATACTGAAAACTATAACAGTTAATCACTAATCGTTTCAAACCATGATTTATGCCTGCTGAAGCATTCTAATACTGAAAAAAGTTTTTAAAAAATAAGCTTTATTTTTGAATATTTTTAGATTTACAGAAGAAAGTTTTAAAGATAGTACAGAGAATTATCAGGTACACTTTAATCAACTTCCCCTAATGTTAACATCTTAAATTACCATGGTACATTCTTCAAGCTAAGAAACTAACATTGGTACATACATGCGTATCAGCGTCTAAACTTTATTTGGAGTTCCCCAGTTTTTCCATTAATGTTCTTTTTCTGTTGTGGGATCCAATCCAGGCTACCAGATTGTACTGGGTTGTCATGCATTGGGAGTTTTACATGTGAATGAATCAATGTAAAATCAGTTATATATTAGGATGGAGAACCATATTTTTAGATTCCTTATCCACAGCAACATGTATTGGGTCAGATTGCTCACCCATCATTGGGAACTTCTTACCCCATTCCACATGAAAAGTTTTTAGTGCTTAACCCAGTGTATCCTTGGTAATGGGCATTTGGAGTACTCTATCCATTGGAAGAATCGTGTGCCTGAGGTGGGATAGAGCACCAAGGAAAATAGTGGCATGTATAAAGAAGGTTGGTGACTTTGTTCTACTTTACTCATAAACAACTCTGTAATTAGTGAAGGTTGGAAGTCTTTTTGTCACAGAGTCTCTCGTCACAATCTGTTCTCTTAGAATGCCTTCTGTCTTCTCCATGTGAAATGACCGGAGCACACTGGGAGCACAGTGGAGATGACTAGTGTGTTTTTTTCCTTGTGTTTTGGTGACTGCATCTTTTTTTTTTTTTTTTTTTTTTTTTGAGTCAAAATCTCACTCTGTTGCCCGGGCTAGAGTACCATAACATCAACCTAGCTCACAGTAACCTCAAACTCCTGGGCTCAAGGGATCCTACTGCCTCAGCCTCCCGAGTAGCTGAGGCTACAGGCATGTACCACCATGCCTCGCTAATTTTTTTCCTCTATATTTTTAGTCAGCCAATTAATTTCTTTATTTTCAGTAGAGACGGGGTCTCACTCTTGCTCAGGCTGGTTTCGAACTCCTGACCTTGAGTGATCTGCCCGCCTCAGCCTCCCAGAGAGCTAGGATTACAGGCGTGAGCCACCGCGCCTGGCCAACTTTTTTTTTTTTGACACAGAGTCTTGCTCTGTTGCCCTGGGTAGAGTGCAGTGGTGTCATCTTACCTCATCTGCAACCTTAAACTCCTGGGCTCAAGCTATCTTCTTGCCTCAGCGTCCTAAGTAGCTGGGGTTACAGGCTCATGCCATGTCACCTTGCTAATATTTCTAGTTTTAGTAGAGACACGGGGTCTTACTCTTGTTCAGGGTACTCTGGAACTCCTGAGCTCAAGCGATCTTCCTGCCTCTGCCTCCCAGAGTGCTAGATTATACAAATGTGAGCCTAGCTTCTTCACATATTCTTGATCTTTGTGGGTTTGTTCCGTATAGATCTTAAAGGATTTTATAAGTGAGTGAAAATATGCATGTGTTTAATCAACATATACCTGAAACTGCTTTTTTTTTTCTTTTTAATTCTTAACCATATATAAATAATTAACACTTTAAGGCAAGATGTTACCATTGGGAGAAATTGGATGAATGGTCTTATGGGATCTCTTTGTGTTATTTCTTATACCTGAGTGTGAATCTGTAATTATCTCAAAAAGGAAAGTTTAATTAAAATTTAAGGTCACTGACATGAGATAATCATTTCTTTCAATATATAAACTTCCCTTTAAGAATTTATTTTGTGTATCAAGATAATTGAAGGTTTTTACATTTTTACAGATTTTTGGCAATTTGCTCTTCTACAGTCATTCGTTTTTTGTTTGTTTGTTTGTTTTTTTGAGACAGAGTCTCGCTTTGTTGCCCAGACTAGAGTGAGTGCCATGGCATCAGCCTCGCTCACAGCACAGTCTTTCTGATAAAATGTTTTCATTACCACAGTGGGTATTTTGTTAGTATGCTATACTTTATGAAACATTTTCACAAATTTTAAAATCTTTCAGTGCCTATAGTACATGGTATTGACAAAAAGTTTTGTTTTGTTTTGTTTTTGAGACAGAGCCTCGCTTTGTTGCCCAGGTTAGAATGAGTGCCATGGCGTCAGCCTAGCTCACAGCAACCTCTAACTCCTGGACTCCAGCAATCCTGCTGCCTCAGCCTCCCAAGTAGCTGGGACTACAGGCATGCGCCACCATGCCCAGCTAATTTTTTCTATATATATTAGTTGGCTGATTAATTTCTTTCTATTTATAGTAGAGACGGCGTCTCGCTCTTGTTTAGGCTGGTTTTGAACTCCTGACCTCGAGCAATCCGCCCGCCTAGGCTTCCCAGAGTGCTAGGATTACAGGCGTGAGCCACCACGCCCAGCCACAAAAAGAGTTTTGATCAGCAATGAACAAGTGTGCTGGTTTCACTGGAGCCTCACCAGCATTATATGCTATCACAGACTTATTTTTTTGAGACAGTCCTGCTTCGTCACCCAGACTAGAGTGCTATGGTATCAACCAGCTAACAGCAACCTGAAACTCCTGAATTTAAGCAGTCCTCCTGCCTCAGCTTCCGAGTAGCTGGGACCACAGGCACACACCACCACGCCCAACTAATTTTCTATTTTTTGTAGATATAGGGTTTCATCCTTGCTTAGGCTGGTCTCGAGCACCTGAACTCAAGTTATCCTTCCTACCTCAGCCTCTCAGAGTGCTAGAATTATAGGTGTGAGGCACTGTGCCCAGCCTGTCACAGATATTTTTGTTTTTAGCTATTTGGGTAAATAGCAAATGATATACTAAAGGAATTTTAATTTTTTGTTCCTTGATTGTCTTTTTCTAGACCAGATCAATTTCTGTTAATTATGGAAGATTTGTGTTTTGAGACCTATGCTCTTTTTTCCTCCACTTTACAGTTTATTAATCAGTTACTTGGAGTTGTTCCTTTGTCAACACCAACAGAAGATAAGCTGGCACTACCTGCTGACATCAGAGCTCTGCAGCAACATCTGTGTGTGATGCAGCTGACAAGGTTACTTGGCTTGTATCACACCATGGATAAAAGTCAGAAATTGAGTGTGGTCAGAGAACTGATATTAAGATACCAGCATGGACTGGAGTTTGGTGAGCAACCATTCCAAATGTACAGTAGTTCCCTTATCGGCTAAGACTTAGAAGTCAGTTTTTAAGACACCCTTAGCATCCTGTTTCAATGTGTTTGGTAAGGAGAATATTTTGTCAAGTGGGAAGACCATCCAAGCAGTGTGATGAAAAGCCTTTCTTAAGCTTTGAGTTAAATAATTGTAGTCAGTTTCCAGTAATCCATATTACTTCCTGATTGGATGAGCTTAGTCTTTATTGTATTTGGGCATAGTTTGTAAGTTGCATAGTTTATTATAATTGTCACATTTTTCTGCTCATAGGCCTTAATAGTCTTATTAATAATATATAGACTGTGTTAGTGAACAAAAGGAATATTGTAGATTGTAAGATATTTAGTTTAGAAGTAGATGATCTTCAGATTGGCCTGGCTTTTGCTGGATATATGTGATAAAAATCTGAATTGTCTAACTATATTCTAAAAAACTAGATGAAGTAAGGAGCATAATATTTATTTATTTATACATGGCACTTGGCTTATGTTCTTTTCTTCACCTAAAACCTCCTTCCAAATCTATTGCTCTTCCTTTGGGACCATCATGGATACTGCGTCTGCTCTGGAACGTTAACTTTGGTTCCAGCTGACTGTGGTCTCATTTGGTTCTGAACCCTTTTGATTCATGGCTACATATATATATATATATATATATATATATATATATATATATATATATATATATATATAGGTGTTTTTAAAATCTTATTCTTAATTTCTTTTCCTTTTCCCCTTCTCCTTCCTGTCACTTTTCTGCTTTAAAAAACTTCTTTGTGGCAGTAATAGCTGAACAAATGTTAAAATTCATATGATTTTCCCCCCATAGGGAAATCCTGTTTGAAAACAGAATTACAATTTTCTGACTATTACTGTCTCCTTGCTGTCCATGTGCTTATTGATATATGGAGAGAAACAGGTAAGCAGCAGTGATTTCAATTGAACTTTTAATTGTAAATACTATGTCCTTTCCTTAGATTAATTATGTAATCCATTAATTTGATTTATACTTTTAGGAGTTTCTTCCTTTCCCTTTTTCCAGGTTGCTTCTAGAAGAACCCAAGTCTCCAATTTATCCCCCTCCCTGTGATCAGGGTAATCTTAAATCAATAGATATTTGTTCTGTTTTTTACTGTTTCTGAATAATGAGTGATGACTATAAAAAACCTATTATAAAGCTATAACACTTCAAGTATAATGAAACTGATTCATAAATAGATGTATAGGCTATGGAACCGAATAGCCCCTTTTATTGACTTTAAAAATTTTATATGCAGGAGAATGCATTCTTTTTGGAATACAGTTCTGAGTAGTTCATTTAAGACAAAAGTATAATACATGGTAAAGGAAGCATTATGAGTTACTGAGGAAGAGAGGGATGCTTAAGCAAATGGGATTGCCTTTTTTGCGGGGGTCTTTCTCCTGACATTTTCTCTTATTAGCAGTTTTGGGTAAAAAAAATTAACTTTAGGTACTTATGCATTACTCAGAAATGCAGAAAGGTATTTGTGATTATGCTGCTAATTTAAAACAGAGAGTAAAAGATGTTATGTTGTTATGCCTATACTATAAAATTTAGTTAGAAAAAGTATGTCTCAAAAGAACTCATCAACCCTCGATGCACTTTGATTTGATGGAGAATTTGCATAGTTATTATAAAATTTCATAAAATAAGGCCGGGCATGGTGGCTCACGTCTATAATCCTAGTACTCTGGGAAGCTGAGGAGGGAGGATCATTTGAGCTCAGGGGTTTGAGACCAACCTGAGCAAGAGCGAGACCCCATCTCTACTGAAAAGTAGAAAGAAATTAGCTGGACAACTAAAATATGTATGTGTGTGTGTGTATATATATATATTAGCCAGGCATGGTGGCACTTACCTGTAGTTCCAGTTACTCTGAGGCTGAGGCAGGAGGATCGCTTGAGCCCAGGAGTTTGAGGATGCCGTGAGCTAGGCTGATGCCAGGCACTCTAGCCGAGGCAACAGAGTGAGACTGTCTCAAAAAAAAAAAAAATTTATAAAGTAAAAAAATAATAAGTATCTTCATACATATTGGTTTAATAGTTCGGAAAGAAGTGCAACCTATTTTTTAGACTTCTTATAAAGATCTAATCTCTGTAATTGTCAATCTGTTTCTTTGACTCTTTTTTTTTTGAAAAAAAGAAAAAGACTGTTGATGTATGTAACCTTTTGAAATTTGGTAGTTCAAAAATGTGTATCATTTTAGTTTGATTATTAATCAGCAATTTTTATTTATTTATATATTTATTTTTTTGAGACAGAGTCTCACTCTGTTGCCCAAGCTAGAGTGCCATGGTGTCAGCCTAGTTCACAGCAAGCTCAACTCCTGGGCTCAAGCAATCCTGCTGCCTCAGCCTCCCGAGTAGCTGGGACTACAGCCATGCGCCACCATGCCCAGCTAAATTTTTCTATATATTTTAAGATGGCCAATTAATTTCTTTCTATTTTTAGTAGAGATGGGGTCTTGCTCTTGCTCAGGCTGGTTTCGAACTCCTTACCTTTAGGGATCCTCCCGCTTCGGCCTCCCAGAGTGCTAGGATAATAGGTGTGAGCCACCGCACCTGGCCAACAATTTTTTAGAAATATCCCATTTGACACTCTGTTGGTAGAGCTACATTTGAGGGAAAAAAAAGATGTCTATAGAGAACATCTATCTCTGGGGTCTCACAGAAAAAATCTTGCATGGGAAAAGTTGGTGGACTCCAGTGCTCTTTCAGAGTTCATCTCTTTGTAATTCTGTGAGATTCTATAACTTGCCCCCATATGACCTGGCCACTTACAATTAGTTTTGCAGAAGGCGTATTTAATAACTGACTTAACTGTTGAGAGAGACTGTTAGTTAGGGAAATTCTCTATTTTGGTTATAGTTGTATATCTAAAATTTGTTCTCTGTCATCTAAACTCATTTATAAAATAGTTAAGGGAGGTGATGATGTCAATAAGATTTTGTTTGTAAAGAAACCTCCATTTGCAGTGGATAATGCTGTATTTTGGTTCTAGGTGACGAGACTGCTGTGTGGCAGGCCCTGACTTTGCTGGAAGAAGGATTAACCCATAGCCCTTCCAATGCTCAATTCAAATTGCTGCTTGTTCGAATCTACTGTATGCTGGGTGCATTTGAACCAGTAGTGGATCTTTACTCCAGCCTTGATGCTAAGCATATCCAGCACGATACCATTGGGTTGGTAGTATATACTCTGAATAATGAACAGCCAGCTGCACCAATGTGGAATATGCATACGTAGGACTCTTCACTTTTAGATTTTAGCAATAAAATTATTCCTGCCATTAAGCTTTTTAGATTAAATAATCACCCATTATGACTTATTGCAAAGCAGAAAGAATTTTATATCTCCTAGCATTTTGTGGTAATTTAAAAATTTGCACAATGTTTTCCCTATAAATGGCAAACAGCTATATACTTTGAAACCTTACTCTTGGCATTCATATTTTTGAATTCTTTTTTTTTTTTTTTTTGAGACAGAGTCTCGCTTTGTTGCCCAGGCAAGAGTGAGTGCTGTGGCATCAGCCTAGCTCACAGCAACCTCAATCTCCTGGGCTCAAGCGATCCTCCTGCCTCAGCCTCCCGAGTAGATGGGACTACAGGCATGAGCCACCATGCCCAGCTGATTTTTTCTATATGTATTAGTTGGCCAATTAATTTCTTTCTATTTATAGTAGAGACGGGGTCTCGCTCTTGCTCAGGCTGGTTTCGAACTCCTGACCTTGAGCGATCCTCCAGCCTCGGCCTCCCAGAGTGCTAGGATTACAGGTGTGAGCCACTGCGCCTGGCCAGTATTTTTGAATTCTTTACTTCTGCCTTGCCGTTGGTGTTTTTTTGTGTTTTTTTTTGAGACAGAGTCTTGCTTTGTTGCCCAGGCTAGAGTGAGTGCCATGGCGTCAGCCTAGCTCACAGCAACCTCAAACTCCCAGGCTCAAGCGATCCTACTGCCTCAGCTTCCCGAGTAGCTGGGACTACAGGCATGCACCACTATGCCCAGCTAATTTTTTCTGCATATTTTAGTTGGCCAATTAATTTCTTTCTATTTATAGTAGAGACGGGGTCTCGCTCTTGCTCAGGCTTGTTTTGAACTCCTGACCTTGAGTGATCTGCCCGCGTTGGCCTCCCAGAGAGCTAGGATTATAGGCGTGAGCCACCGTGCCCGGCCTTGCCGATGGTGTTGACACATGTATTTTGTTTGTTGACCTCAGAGATACTTTTGACTACTCTTTGTGATTATTTAAGGCCATTTTTTCTGTTCCCTATGGTGCTATTTTAGGAAGACAGTATATAACATAACTTTTATGTTCCATCGATCATCAGAGTGTAAGAAGGCATGGCATAGAACTTTAGGTCTCCCACAAAATGAATTAACTTTGCTGTTTTTGTTTTCTTTTTTTTTGGGAGACAGAGTCTCACTTTGTTGCCCAGGCTAGAGTGAGTGCCGTGGCGTCAGCCTAGCTCACAGCAATCTCTAACTCCTGGGCTCAAGCAATCCTGCTGCCTCAGCCTCCAGAGTAGCTGGGACTATAGGCATGCGCCACCATGCCCGGCTAATTTTTTCTCTATATATTAGTTGGCCAATTAATTTCTTTCTGTTTATAGTGGAGACGGGGTCTTGCTCTTGCTCAGGCTGGTTTTGAACTCCTGACCTAAAGCAATCTGGCTGCCTCGGCCTCCCAGAGTGCTAGGATTACAGGCCTGAGCCACTGTGCCTGGCCTCTTTTTTTTTTTTTTTTTAATTTGATTCTGTGAATTAGATCTTTTCTATGGCAAGATGTTTTACTTTTTCCTTATGTCTAGCTATTTCTTTTCCAGGTGTATTTGAAGTGTAGTATTTGATACTAGAGGTGGGTAAATAATAACAACGTAATTTTTTTTTTCTTTCCTTTCAATCTAGTTATCTTTTGACCCGATATGCGGAATCTCTAGGTCAGTATGCTGCTGCGTCCCAGTCCTGTAACTTCGCACTCAGGTTTTTCCACTCCAACCAGAAAGATGTAAGTGAAAAACCATTTTCTTACTATGGTCTTGCCTGCTGACTGCACAGAATTCAGAGAGTGCGTTACCTCATGTCACAAGTGCACATGTTGAGGTGCACCATGCTGTACTACGAAGTGCCCTTAGGCCACAGCTTACTGTCCAAGGCTGTTAGGGAGAGGTAAAGAATTATTTGTGTTTGTTAGAATTTGTGTGTTTAGTAGAATCTTTGGAACAGTTGCATTTAAAACTGGGTATTAACAGACTAGGAAGTGTTATGCTTCTTAGATGTATCTTTTGATCTCTAGGAGACTTTTCCTAGGATATGAGAAATAGCCCTGAAGAGTTTATAGCCTGGGGGCCGGGCGTGGTGGCTCATGCCTGTAATCCTAGCACTCTGGGAGGCCTTGGCAGGCAGATTGCTCGAGGTCAGAAGTTCAAAACCAGCCTGAGCAAGAGCAAGACCCGTCTCTACTATAAATAGAAAGAAATTAATTGGCCAACTAATATATATAGAAAAAATTAGCCGGGCATGGTGGCGCATGCCTGTAGTCCCAGCTACTCGGGAGGCTGAGGCAGAAGGATCGCTTCAGCCCAGGAGTTTTGAGGTTGCTGTGAGCTAGGCTGATGCCATGGCACTCACTCTAGCCTGGGCAACAAAGCCAGACTCTGTCTCAAAAAATAAAAAAAGAGTTTATAGCCTGGTATGCCATATGTGATTCTGTGATAAGAGCTGCTCTCTGTTACATTTATTTAATCCTGACATTTATATTTACTGTGCCCTTTGCCAACAGTTAGTACACTTATATTTTCTAGAAAATTAAATTACATTCCAGGATATTTAGGTCAATAATATATTTTTTACAGTAGCAACAAATAAGATAGAGTACACATATTTTCTAGAAAATTAACATTACAGAAAATTTGGGTCAATAGTACAGTTTTTAAAGTAGCAACAAATAAGATAGAGTGTCTCTGTGCCATAATGAAAGGATGGGATTTGCACCATATTTTTCACTGCAGACTTGGACTTCATTTACTAGTTAAGTAGAAATTTTGTGTGTGTGTGTGTGGAAAAACCATATGGTCTGTACTCAATCAACCACACAAAATTACCCAAGGAGTATGGAGAGAAGGCATATCTTTATTGTGGTCCCTGCCCACTTGGTTCTCGTTACTTCTAAGATTCATTGCCTGGAATTTGGCCATGCCAGATATCTGCCTGTAGCTTTCCATTCTCGTGGTTTACCAACTACTAAGGAACTTAGGAAAGGAATTGGTATCTTGGATTCTTGGCAAGCACTCATGAGGATTTTTTTTTAAATCCCTCTTATAACAGCTATGGCTAATCTATCTTCCATCTAATTCTTTATGAGTGTATTAAATAGAAGGCAGGGCAGAAATATTTCTGCAGGATAGAATATAGGTTTGTTGTTTTCAGCTTATGATAATTATGTTTTGACAAGCTTCGGGAAGTGGCCTAGAGGGCTGGAATAGCAAAGGGTGGCTCTAAGCAGGTGGAAAGCTTCTTGTGTTTAGATGGTGTGCTTTGTACCATCAGTTGGTTTTTAGCCCTGCATCTCCTCCCCCAAGTCTTCCTTTTTTCCTGCAATAAGAGATATCTCTGTTTAGATCTTATTTTGGGGCACAGCTTTTGATCAGGGAGAGAAGGAAGTGTGGGTATCAGTATCTGAGCATGCTGTTCAGAAGGTGCTGGCCTGGCTTAGCGGTCAGAAGAGTATCTGTAGGACATTGCATTTCCAAGATCTAGCATGAGTGGGCAATTGAGTTATAAATCTGTGAGTTTTCACTATGTGTTCAAGTATCTGTGCTTGCCCTCTTCTGTTTTCAAGATGTTTCAGTAAAAATATCAAACAAATTTATTTCCTTAAGTCTCATTATTTTGGCTTTTATTTCTGTATTTATAAAGAGAAGATTAAAGAAACATTTGATTGACTGAAGAATCCTTTTCAAAGCTTTGTTTCTCAAATAGCTTTGACATAGTGTCAGTAAATAAGAGATTAATTCAAGTCTGGTGGTTGGTTTTCTTCCAGTTTTGAAGCATTCTAGAAGAACCAAATATGGCCAATTCATGAAGATTTGGTCATTAAAGACATTTTTTTTTTTTTTTTTTTTTTTTAAAGATGAGGTCTTACTCTGTTGCCCAGGCTGGAGTGCAGTGATGCAGTCATAGCTCACTGCAGCCTTGAACTCATGGGGTTAGGCAATCCTGCCTCAGTCTCCTGAGTTGATGGGATTACAGGTGTGAGCCACCATGCCAGCACATTATCTTATAGTAATAAAAGTTAGACTTTAATCTTTTTCTTCCCACAAATGTTGTATCTGAAGAGTTGTTTTGAAAAAACAAAAATCCAAAAAACAAAATTACAAAATATTGAAATATAGGGAAAGGACATCCCCTGGAGCAATTTGAGAGAGTTTATTATCCTCTGTTTTTTTTTGTATCATTGTTTTCAATGTTTTGCTGACATTTGTGTGTGGCAGAACTAATTCATCTGAATATATGTGATATTGAACCTGATAGAATTGTACATTTTATTGATCTGGTTCTAGGACTTTTTTCTTGAAATTTATTTTTATTACAACTAACTGAGAAGATGGAGCTAATTTAATCATATAGAAGTAGATAATCTTGGGGAGTCCTAGAATCAAAAGAAAAACACAATACAGGAAGGCAAATGCACCTTAATGCCAAGTCCCAGAATAAGAAAAAAGAGACTGTGATGTGGACTGTTTCCTAAAGGAGTCTGAGGCTAAGAAAGATTATAATTATAGTGTCATACTGTTATATGTTAAACCTTCTGCTCATAGTATGAGAAATACCTCTCTTCAAGGCCAAAGCTCTATGCTCTACATCTTTTATTCTTGGTAGTTTTGGGGATCCCTGGATGCTTTTTTCTTGGGTGACTGATGTACATCAATTCCTAAGAAGCTCTTTGAAAGAACACTGTAGGGAAAATCCAGTGTTCTGCTTAGTAAGTCTTCATGCTGTGGGATTGAAAGTTATATTTGGAAGGTCTACATAGGGATTTTCTTTCTAGAAAGGTCATTGTCTGCTGTCATCTTTCTTTTGGAATAGATTTTTTTTTTTTTTATACAATACAAGAATCGGCAGTAAGTTTTCATATCTCCAAAAGTCACTTATATGTTTATACATCATAAAAATTTCCCTTTAAAATCTCTATTTTAGCTATTCATGAAGATCATTATTCAGGGGTTTGATGTCCATGTATTTTGCTAGTTTTCACAGCAACCAGGGTTCATTTCGGGAATCCATACGGGATCTAAATAGCCTCGGTGCATAAATGAGTAGAAATAGGTATGGACAATGTATTTTGATATTTAGAAGTGCCTGTGGCTTTCAGTTTTGCCTGCAGTTCTTTTAGGGATTGTTTCTTCATATAGTAATACTTTCCTAGCCTTTGTCCTATTGGTCGCTTCCCAGGCTCTTGTCTAGCTCTACAGTGGTACTTTACTGCAGCATTAAAGGAGGACTATCTAAAAAAGAAAAGCCAGAGAATGATAGTTTCCCTTTTAGTTTGTTAAAGACTACATTCTCCCTTTGTTGCCCCTTGTTTTTCTCTTTTAAAAGCTTCTGCCATTTTTCTAAAGTGGTATTCCATGGACCACTCAGAAATTAAAACTGCCTCTACACTCGGTAAGGCTGGATTCTAGTCTTTAATAACAGCATATTTTGGAACTGTAATTTATAAATTTGATTGGAATTAACAGAGTCATATTTTCTTCCTGATTAATTGCTACATCACATGTTCCTGACCAGCCAGTTTTTCCAAGCTGTAAGTTCCTATTGCAAGGGCTGATAGGAAACCTTGCTATCTTTTCTAAGCCAAGGGGCCATAGGATAGACATACATGTTTAGAGTATCCTGGCCTCTTCTTGATGGGGTGTATCACTATCCCTTAATCAAGCTAGAAGGTACACTCAGGCTTTTTCAGGTAGTCCTTCTTTAAACCTGCAGGATCACAAGTAATCTTTTTAATTTTCTTGTGTCCGTCCGTCTTTAATTTCTCCAGATACTGCAGGCAAACAGCTCGCCGAGGTGTTCCATGGGGGTTTAAAAGCCGCATCGAATGCAGTTGAATTAGCGCCCGTGGCGCAATCCCGCGGCCTGAAATGAACCCTGCGAGGCTGTGTATCAGAGGGTATGTTGTTGACTATTGGCCTATTTTTCTACTGGGCAAATTATTCAGACATAATGGAGATGGGGGTAGAGCTGACTAACTGAGGCTATATAAAAATTGGCTTTTCCAGAAAGGATCTTTGGGGCAGACATCAGCTTTGAGCTTAACACTTTCCTTGGCCCAAAGGGGTAATCTCCTGTCTTCTGATCCTGATGGCAGTGCGGCCCATACCCATGAAATGTTCTTCACTGAGATTTTCTTCTATTGTGCCAGAATTTCTGTTTAGAATTCTTTATCTTGCCTCTGTTCTATAATATTTCATCCATATATACAATTGCGTTAATCTACAATTAAAGCACATGTGGTGAGTGATTCCCTTCTCTTACTTGTTTATGGAAATTTCCAGCAGAGGTCTTATGTAGTTTAGATGGACAAGAAACCTAGTTCTTGAAGTCTTTCTGTCCTCAGAATGGATTATGACATACATTTTTATAGGTCTTTTGTTTCGTGTCTTACTTTTATTCTAATATAATGCTTATATGCCTAATGTTTGTGATATAGTATTTGGAAATAAAGCTAAGGAGCAACCTGTCTTTTTCTGAAGGAGAGTGATTTTTATTTGGGGTTGAGGGGTGGCTGTATTATTCCAGTATTTTTAGAACCTTTGTATGAAACACAGTTTATCCTAGATGCAGAAAAACATGGAGTAATATCCCTTCCAGAATGGCACTAACCAAATTTTTGACTGATAATGGCAAAACAGAACTTCCAGTCGTGTCGAATTGAAAGACATGAATGCCAAGAGAAGATCTATGTGATAGTAGCAGCAGCTGGTATTCTTATTAGTAATATTAGTAAAGAAGACATTTATCTCAGGTATAGGAAGGAATAAAAGTAACATTTTTAAAAGGCGACATTCTATTTGGTGATAAGACCTTTATAAATTAGATTCAAAACTTAATTTTAGTTTGAGTGTTTTGTTTTGGCTGGTAAGGGTTGCTTATGTTGCCTCACTTCTGAAATATTTATACCAAGGTGATGTCTTTCCTTCCCAGACCTCAGAATATATTATTCAAGCTTACAAATATGGTGCATTTGAGAAGATCCCAGAGTTTATCGCTTTTAGGAACAGGCTGAATAATTCTCTTCACTTTGCACAAGTCCGTACCGAACGGATGCTGTTAGACCTTCTACTTGAAGCAAATATGTAAGTATTGCATAAGAGCTGGAAAGGAACTTAGGGATTAGATCAGATGCTGAGAGCCATTAATGGGCTCATGGGTGTCTTTAGCAGGCTTAAGGAACAATGGACAAAAAAGAGAGAAAGGGGGTTCCTATAAGAAAGAAAGAGAAAACAGAACCTGGGTACATGTCATGGGGAATGATAGCATACTGCCAGCAACATCTCAGGTCCAGTACAGAAGCCAGCTAGGCCATGGTCATCACCTCCTGGTCCATATTGTTCTTATAAGGTCTCCCCCTCCCCTGTAAACCAGGGATTTCAGTAATTAATGCTGATTTCCTTTATTTTGGGCTTATAGAAGCCTTTCTTTTGCTGTGTAGCAAAGCCAATATGATCTATGCTTGGTTCTCTTACTTTATATGAACTCTTCTTCTCTTTATTTTGAGACAGAGTCTCACTTTGTTGCCCAGGCTAGAGTGAGTGCCATGGTGTCAGCATAGCTCACAGCAACCTCAAACTCCTGGGCTCAAGCAATCCTCCTGCCTCAGCCTCTCAAGTAGCTGGGACTACAGGCATGCACCACCATGCCTGGTTAATTTTTTCTACATATGTATTAGTTGGCCAATTAATTTGTTTCTATTTATAGTAAAGACAGGGTCTCGCTCTTGCCCAGGCTGGTTTCGAACTCCTGACGTCGAGCAATCCGCCTGCCTCGGCCTCTCAGAGTGCTAGGATTACAGGCGTGAGCCACCTCACCCGGCCTGAACTCTTCTTAATAGTAAATCCTTCCTTCCTCTTTCCCTTCCTCTCTTTCTAATAAAACCAAGTCCTGGTTAATACATTTGCCTGGCTGTTTTACTACTGAAATAATACATACATAAATTTTCTATATCACAGATCAACCAGCTTAGCAGAAAGTATAAAGTCAATGAATCTTAGGCCAGAAGAAGATGACATTCCATGGGAAAATTTACGAGACAACAGAGACTTAAATGTTTTCTTCAGCTGGGATCCAAAAGACAGGTAACTAGAATTTAACCCCTAGCAATTTATTTTTAAAGAATTAGTATGTAAATAATTATGTGGCTCATTTATGTACTTACTATACTATGCTTTTTATAGTTATTATATTTTAATGAATATACCTACTTTTAAAAATGCTTATTATTATAAGGATATATAAAAATAAAATATCTCCATATAGTTATATAAAAAAAAAAAAAAGAATTAGGATGAATTTAAGGTGTTTTTTTTTTTTTCCCCTGAGACAGAGTCTCGCTTTGTTGCCTAGGCTAGAGTGAGTGCCATGACATCAGCCTAGCTCACAGCAACCTCAAACTCCTGGGCTCAAGTGATCCTACTGCCTCAGCCTCCTGAGTAGCTGGGACTACAGGCATGTGCCACCATGCCCGGCTCATTTTTTCTATATATATTAGTTGGCCAATTAATTTCTTTCTGTTTATAGTAGAGACGGGGTCTTGCTCTTGCTCAGGCTAGTTTTGAATTCCTGACCTCGAGCAATCCACCCACCTCAGCCTCCCAGAGTGCTAGAATTACAGACATGAGCCACTGCCCCCAGCCATAAATCTAAGGTTTAAAAAGAAAAAATCTATTTGTTGTACAAATATAAAATATGTTTGTTTTAGGGATTAGGAATTATAGATAAGCCAAATGAACAAAATATCTCATCCCCTATGTTGGGACTCCTGGCTAATCTAAAGGTTAGATCTACTTCATTTCATCTATGAAAATTCCAGAAGGATTAAAGACTATATGCTAAAACTCCTTAGAAATTCTAGAAGAAAATATAAACATTTTTATTTATTTTTTGAGATAGGGTCTCACTTTGTCATCTGGAATAAAGTATAGTGGCATTGTCATTGCTCACTGCAACTCAAGTAGCTGGGACTACAGGCATGTGCCACCATGCCCGGCTAGTTTTCTCTATATATTTTTAGTTGGCCAATTAATTTCTTTCTATTTTCTTAGTAGAGATGGGGGTCTCACTATTGCTCAGGCTGGTTTCAAACTCCTGACCTTGAGTTATCTATCCGCCTCGGCGTCCCAGAGTGGTAGGATTACAGGCGTGAGCCACCGCGTCCGTCCTAGGAAAGACTTTCTTAGCATTATATCAAATCTGAAAACAGGGTTTAGCTTCTGTAAATAGAAATAATGTGTTCTAAAGGTTTATGTTAAATTTCTTCATACAAATATGCTTCATAGATATAGAGAACTTTTAATAAATTGATTAGAAAGAAATAGTGGGCAAAGGGCTTAATAGGAAGTTCAAAGAAATGCACCTTACATCAATAAATATTTTATTTCTAACCAAAAAGCTTAATAATTGTGGTCAGCAAAGATGTACGGAAAATGTTTATTGTTGTACATTTACATGGGAGTAGTGATATGTATCAAGGTTAAAAATGCTACATACTGGCCGAGCTTGGTGGCTCACGCCTGTAATCCTTGCACTCTAGAAGGCCAAGGCAGGAGGACTGCTTGAAGTCAGGAGTTCAAGAACACCCTTAGCAAAAGCGAGACCCTGTCTCTATGAAAAATAGAAAAATTAGCCAGACCTGGTGGCACACACCTGTAGTCCCAGCTACTCATGAGGCTGAGGCAGGAAGGTTATAAGCTCAGGAGTTTGTGGTTTCAGTGAGCTGTATTGATGCCACTTGTAATCTAGCTGGGGCAACAAAGCAAGACTCTGTCTCAAAAATAAATTTAAAAAAAAAAAAGCTACATAAAATTCTGCAGATCCACTTCTAGGGAAGCAGAACCTAAGGAAATAAATGCTCAAACATACAAAGATGTACATATCGGGTATTCTGAAAACACTGATTTGTGGGTTGCCAAGACCACATTCAGTGATTCACTAGAAGGACTCAAGGGACGTAGCATATAGTTGCACTCAGTGGCTAAGGTTACTGTAGTGAAAGGATACCAGACAAGATTAGTAAGAGAAAAAGGCGTAGGTAGAGTCTGAAGAACTCCATGCACAGACTTCCAGTGCTCTCTCCCTCCTATGAGGGGACACACTGGGCATGTTCTTTTTTCTAAGCAGCGAAATAATACACTAACATATGCACAGTGTTTCTGACCAGGGAAGCGCATTAGAGCTCAGTGCTAAAGGTTTTTATCACGTCATTACATAGGCACAGCAGGCACTGGGAGTCTAGACTCCCAGAAGGAAAGCAGGTGTTCATCATAAACCAGAGGGTCTGTATAGTCTAGGCTCAGTGAGCCACTCTTATCACTTAGGGAATGGTTGCAATACAAATTTCCCAGATATCAGTCAAGGGCCAACCTTGTAAGGAGACCCTTCTAATGATAGTAACTGTGTTAATAACTCTTTACTGCATGCACTGTTATAAAAAGATGACATTTGCAAAATAGTGTAAATACTATGAACCAATTTGTTTAAAATTAAGTTGTATAAATACTACTTTTTTTTTTTTTGTCTTGCTCTGTCTCCTGGGTATAAGTGACATTATCATAGCTCACTGCAACTTCAAATTCCTGGGCTCAGGATCCACCTGCATTAGCCTTCCAAGTAGCTGGGAGTATAGGCACATGCCACCACACCCAGCTAATTTTTCTATTTTTTGTAGAGACAGGATCTTGCTCATGCTCAGGCTACTCTCAAACTCCTGGCCTCAAGTGAATCTCCTACCTCAGCCTCCCAAAGTGCTAGGATTACAAGTGTGAGCCACTGCACTCTGCCAGTGCTACTTTTAGTTACACATTTTTATACATTTATATTGCAAAAGTCAGAGGATTTATATCTTGCCTGTTAATACTGTGGGCGTTTGGTTTTCAGGCACTTTTTCTTTATGTTTTTTTACTTTTCTATCATTTGAATTTTCTATATTATGTATTTTATCAGTAGAGAAAAAAGTTTCATTTCAGGGGAAAATTACCTTTTATCCCATTTTATTGATGGTGAAATGGGGACTCAGAAGATTTTGACTTGTCTAAGGTCATTTTCAGCTAGTAAATGAAAGCTGGAGCCATTCAAAAGGCATCTTGACTGGTAAAAGCAAACTTTGATTGATTTGAAGGCAACAGATTTTAACACAGATGGTTTGGGGATGTTTCTATTTAAGGGATGTTTCTGAAGAACACAAGAAACTTTCCTTGGAGGAGGAGACCTTGTGGTTAAGAATCCGATCCTTAACGTTGAGGCTGATCAGTGGACTTCCAAGTCTCAACCACCCTGTGGAGCCAAAGAACTCGGAGAAGGCTGCTGAGAATGGTGTATCTTCCCGGATTGATATTCTTCGTTTGCTCCTTCAACAGCTGGAGGTAGCCTTGGAGACAGGAAAGCGATTTATTGAGAAGGAAATTCAGGTATTATCAATGTGTATTTGCCATCATAGCTGTAATAATTATATTTTGACTGTCTTTTTAAAAATAGGAGTTTGGGTGGGTAAGTAGCAAAGAATAGTGTTTTGTCCCAATTTATTGCATCTGTTGGAAAAAGAGGAATATTATACACTCAGAGGGAATTGCAGGGGCTTCCTCAGAGGATAGTGAGATCAAGCAAAATAGTTTTTTTTTTTTTTTTGCGATGGTAAAGTTTTAATAGCAACAAATTAATATAACATCTTTGTGTTTACCATAATGATTCAGTTATTAGTTTGCTGATTAATGACTTTTAACCAAATCGTTGAAATAGGTTTTTATCCAGTAGGTTAACATGCCTCGTTTTCTTATTTTGTATGAATTTAGATGGTTCTAAAGGACATAATTTTTTTTCTTTCTTTTTTTTTTTTTTTACCCTTGCTAGTATCCTTTTCTTGGTCCTGTACCTACCAGAATGGGTGGATTCTTTAATTCTGGATGTTCTCAGTGCCAGATAAGCTCTTTTTATCTTGTTAATGATATTTATGAGCTGGATACCAATGGGTTAGGTAAGTGTACACTTGCGAGTGTGTTTATGGAGTCTTTGTCATTGAAAACTTAATAAATGCAATAAAATGTGTAGAACCTCACACAGTTGGAAAAGTTTGGAGTAGACAGGAAGCTGTTTGGAAATGTGGAAGTGTCTGATTTAGTATGCAAGAGGATACATTACAGGTTACAAAGTAATATTTTGGAACTTAAGACCTTTCCATATTTGAAATCACTTGTTAGGTGCAGAAGTTAAAGAAATACTTCATTTGTTGAAATATTGTAGGACTTTAAAAATCAAGCCCTAAACTTTGTGGAAAAGAGATATTTTTCCTAAGCTCTCAACCCAGTGAGAATCATAAATGTTCCATAGATCATTTTTGAAAATCATAGATTTTAGATCCTAGTAATTAGAATATTTGCAGCACATAGATTTCAAGTCCTCCTAAAGAATTTTAGGTAGTACTCTTAGAAGAAAGATAATTAATGTCTTTCTTTTTCTCTTTCCTTTTTCTTTCCTTCATCTTTATCTCTGAACCATGGGATTTAGATGCCAAGGGGTCTTTTTTTTTTTTGAGACAGAGTCTCACTTTGTTGCCTAGGCTAGAGTGAGCTCTGTGGCGTTAGCCTAGCTCACAGCAACCTCTAACTCCTGGGCTCAAGTGATCCTCCTGCCTCAGCCTCCTGAGTAGCTGGGACTACAGGCATGCGCCACCATGCCCAGCTAATTTTTTCTATATATATATATTAGTTGGCCAATAATTTGTTTCTATTCATAGTAGAGACGGGGTCTTCCTCTTGCTCAGGCTGGCTTTGAACTCCTGACCTCAAGCAATCTGGCTGCCTCGGCCTCCCAGAGTGCTAGGATTACAGGTGTGAGCCACCGCGCCCGGCCCCAAGGGGTCTTAAGCCAAGAAAAATGTCCTTGCACATGAACTGCTTGTAGGTATTGAGCTTGCTTGATTTTACTAAGAAAATGAAAGTTTTTCATTTTTTGTTTCTTAATTTTAGAGGATACGATGGAGATCCAGGAGCGAATAGAAAATAGTCTTAAGTCTTTACTAGAACAATTAAAAGGTAAGTGTTATTTTTGAGGATGCCTATATTTGTATCTGGTTGTCTGGCAGTAGTTTAAATTTTTTTCTGTTACAAAAACTTGCAAGAGGATTTGAATATGATAATGCATGCTTTTGGGATTTTTAAAGACTTGTTAACTATTAAAAGTTAAGTTTTGATTACAAAAGCAGTAGATACCTGTTATAAAATGGTACAATAAAATGTTGTGCACCTGTAGTTCCAGCTACTTGGCAGACTGAACCAGGAGGATGGCTTGAGCCCAGGAGCTTGAGATTATAGTGAGCCACAATTGTGCTACTGCACTTCAGCCTGGGCAACAGAGTGAGACCTTGCATCTAAATAAAGAAATCATTGGCCGGATGTGGTGGCTCACGCCTGTAATCCTAGCACTCTGGGAGGCTGAGGCAGGCGGATTGCTCAAGGTCAGGAGTTGGAAACCAGTCTGAGCAAAAGCGAGACCCCATCTCTACTACAAATAGAAAGAAATTAATTGGCCAATTAATATATAGAGAGAAAATTAGCCGGGCATGGTGGCACATGCCTATAGTCCCAGCTACTTGGGAGGCTGAGGCAGTAGGATCGTTTGAGCCCAGGAGATTGAGGTTGCTGTGAGCTAGGCTGACGCCACGGCACTCACTGTAGCCTGGGCAACAAAGTGAGACTCTGTCTCAAAAAATAATAATAATAATAAATAATAATAAAAATCAATATATAATATAAATAATTAAAATTTCCTGCATATCAGATCATATGGGACAGAAAAAAATGAATAAAGAGCTCAAAATAAATATTGTATCCTTTGGAGTTGGTTCATTATGGGAAACGAAGGAAAAAAAGCTTCCTAGATTAAGCTTTTATAGTTGCTTATTCTTCATTAGATTGTGCATTGTTTTTCTAAAAACAGCATTGAAACAAAAATTGAATAAAACCATAACATATTTTTTTGTTTTCAGATGTCTTCAGTAACTGTAAAGGTGATCTCTTAGAAGTTAAAGATGGTAACTTGAAAACACATCCTACTCTTTTAGAAAACCTAGTCTTCTTTGTTGAGGTATGTTTTTGTTCTCTTACTGAGAGATGTGATTTTCCTTAAAAGTATGCAAGATTCATTTTCCAACAATGAACACCTTATATCTGCAATTTAACCCTCCTACTCCTGCTTTTTGTTAATTGAAAAGCAATTTAGGCTAGTTGCAGTGGCTCATGCCTATAATCCTAGCAGTTTAAGAGGTTGAAGCCTCCCAGCTGCTGATCACTTGAGGTCAGGAGTTCAAAACCAGCGTGGTCAACATAGTAAGACCCTGTCTGTACAGAAAAATAAAAAAATTAGTCGGATGTGGTGCCACATGCTGTAGTCCCAGATACTCAGGAGGCTGAGGCTGGAGGATTTTTTGAGCCCAGGAGTTTAAGGTTATAGTGAACTATGATTGTGCCACTGCACTCCAGCCTCGGTGACAGAGTGAGACCCTGTCTCTAGAAGAGGAAAATAAAAAAAGTAAAGTAATTTGAATCATTTTCTAAACTAACTCCTTGCAAGAATTCTAAGAAAATTCCATTCATAATTCTTAGGTAAAACTTGTTGATAATTTGCTTTACTTATCTCTAAGGGTCTCCACACACACTCCAAGTCTAGCTGTTTTCTCTTTCTGATTCACTCTTTATTATGTAGTTTATGTTAATTTGTCCAGCTTCTCTTATTGTTGTGATTTTGTAATTACTGCAATTACTGCAATATTATGCATTAAGAAGTTCAGGAGCTGATATAGCAAAACTCCTTCCTTTTTTTTTTTTTTTTTTTTTTTTGCCAGAGAGAAGAGGAAGATCACAAACACTCATAATCCATTGTCTTTCTTTTTATTTCTGTCACATATTTGTTTACTTTTCTCCCCCTGTAAGCTTCCTGAAGGCAGTGTACACTATTCCGATGACTGGCACATTGTAAATGCCTAAGAGATTCTTATTGAATGAGTAATCACTGGAAATACATGTATATACAAACACTATAGTATAGGAGAAGACATGTAAACAGCTAATTTAATACAATGTGGGATATGTGCTGATCAATTGAGGGGAGTTATCCATATCTATGTAAGTTAAGGTTTGCAGGTAAGATGGTATCTTATCTGGAGAGGGGAGAGAGGCATATTCTAAGGAACCTTTAGATTCCCCTGTGAAAAGGGTGTTAATAAATCTCTACTTCTTCAGGGAAGTGAAAGAAAACTATGCAGGGGCAGATGGATATAGAGCTTGGAGAGCCATAATAATAATAAAGAGTTAGGCTATCTATTGTAGTATTCTGAACAGGAGATGACAAAGGCATGGATCAATATGGTGACTGTAGACAGCAGAGACTCGAGAGAAATTGAAGGGATTTGCACAGAACTGCCAGTTAGAATGTCTTTGTTTAATCCATCGCCTTTAACTTCCTGATAGATAATGGTAGTGCAGTCCTTATTCATGAATTTGCAATTTTTCCTCTTTCAGACTATTTCTATTATCCTTTGGGTGTCCAGTTACTGTGAGAGTGTCCTGCGACCATACAAATTAAATTTACAGAAAAAGAAAAAGAAGAAAAAAGAAACCAGCATCATCATGGTAATAGCAAGAAAACACAACTAACAATCTGGTCACACGTTACTTTTTCTTTTCACTCTTTTCCTCCATGTTGTAAAAGTCCTTAGGATACTATATAAATTCCTACACACACACACACACACACTTTTTTTTTAATCACACACCTAAAGAAAAATTCAGAGACTAGTACAATGACACCCATAAGGTCTTTACCTAGATTATAATTTGGTAACAGTTTACCACATTTGCCTTATGTCTGTCTTGCCCACTCCCCCTCCTCACCTCCTCTTCCCCTTTTCTCATTTGTTGAACCATTTGAAAGAAAAGAACAGACTTATGTCACTTAACATACCAGGATAGAACAAAGGGCAAGTCTCCTACAAAACCATAATACTCAAGAAAATTTCACATTTAAGAAATTTAGTATTGATACAATAATATTATCTAATAAAATTTATATCCAAGTTTTTCAAGTTATCCAAATTATGTTCTTTATAGCCTTTTTCAGAATAGTAGCATCCTATCAAGGATATGACATGACCTTTGGTTGTTTATGTCTTTTTACCCTTCTTTAATCTAGAACGCTTCCTTAACCTTTCATTTTCTTCTGATTGTTGAAAAGTCTAGCTAAGTTTTGGTAGAATGTCCCACAATCTGGATTTTGCTAATTATTTCCTTAGGTTTAGGTTAAACATAGACACTGTCATTTTTGGTGATTTCAGATTTCATTATTTGTTTAAGGAAGTGTCTACCAGATTTCTTCCTCGTAACAGTGCCTTATTTTTCTTGAGACAAGAGTCTTACTCTGTTGCCCAGCTAGAGTGCAGACCTCATACTTCTGGACTCAAGTAATCCTCCTGCCTCAGTCTCCTGAGTAGGTGGGACTACAGGTGTGTGCTACCCCGCCTGTCGAACAGTGCCTTTTTTCTTCTGAAATTAATAAGTAAGCTATGAGATGATGCTTTTAGGCCGTGAAATCGTATTTCCCCATGAACTTTCACCTATTGGTTTTAGCACCCATTGTAAGCAGAAATTGCCTGAATCATTTATTGCATTGAAGTGTCCAAAATGGTGATTTTTAAAAATTTTATCCTCTATTATTTACCAGCTGGCATTATTTTGTAAATTAGAGCTGTAAGTGTCACTATTTGGGTATTGCTATGGACTCATGTTTTTAAAATTCACTTTATTATAATCTATTATCAACTTTATTTTTTGGATGCTCAAATTGTCCCAAATTGGGGTAGCCCCTTTAAGCTGGTGTCTGTCATTTAACATGTCCTTGTCAGTTGTTTGTTTTGTTTTCAGGCCTAGGAAGGGGCAGGTGGGGCTGTCGCTGCCTCCCCTGAACGGCCCTTGTCAGCTTTTGAGCTCTTTCTGGAACAGCAGAAATGCTCCACATACTTTGTATTTTCTCACTAAACTGAACTCAGATATTTTTTCAAGAGCCCTTGTTCCTTTATGGGGAATGGTATTCTGAATCCAAGATCTAGGTGTTGACTGTGCTTATTGCTAGGGAGCTTTATTGCCTGTAGTTTCTTTCAGTGGAGAGACCTAGGCAATATATTACACACACACACACACACACACACACACACACACACACACTTTTAAATAATGAATTCTTACTGATACCTCCAGTTTTAATCCAGCATCGGTGTTCTTTTCACTCTTTCTTTCATTGCCTATTTGTAACTTCCTTTTCCCAGAGTGAGAACCCGGGTTCCCAAATACCATCAATATATTTATTCATCAGTTGTTTCAGAATAATTACTAAATAGTTTTGGGAATTATAGCTCATGACATGCTGTTTTATAATATTAATGTTTGAGTTCATACTGTCATTATCAATAGATTTCTTGTCACTGTAACAAAATAATAACCATTGTCCTTTGAAAATGTTGATGGTTTGGTAGTAAAATTGACTTTGTGAACGATTCAATAATAATTCAGGAATTCTTTAGACACTTTGCTAGGTGTTACCATTTATCCAAAAACAAAGGGTACTTAGATTTGAATGAGGGACTAAATGAGAGTACCTTCTTTCCTTCACTCTGTTCAAGATAATTTAACAAACAACAAGAAGAAAGATAATTTAATAGAACATAAGTGCAAAGTTTTAAAGTATAGATCAGAATTGCTTGGTTGCTCTTGCTTCTAAAGAAAGCCTACAATCCCAGAACTCGTTGAATAGCTTTTTGGTATTTGGATTTTGTGCTATTTGTTGTTGCTATTTTTTTTGATCTCTAAAAATACGAATGGTTTCCCTTTTTGTGATTATCAGAGTAACCCATAAAGGTGTTGAAAAAGTGAAAATCATCCATATGCCCAGCAACCAGTGATACCACTGCTAAAATTTTAGTGGTAATCAAACTAGGACATGGGGCCTATTTTTTTTGTTTTTGTTTTCACTTAACACGGTATCTTGAACATCTTCCCCTACCCCCACCTCTTATGAAAAAAAATAGGCCAATTAAGAGCTCTTCTATATTGGGCATCTTTTAATGTCACAAATATAGATGTATCTCATTACTTTAATGGCTATATATCATCCTATTGTATTAATATACCATAATTTTTTTTTTTGTTTTTTGTTTTTGTTTTTGTTTTTTTTCTTTTTTATCTATTACCTGAGTCTCAATTTTTTTTTTTTTTTTTTGAGTCAGAGTCTCACTCTGTTGCCTAGGCTAGGGTGCCGTGGCATCAACCTAACTCACGGCAACCTCAAACCCCTGGGCTCAAGGGATCTTCCTGCCTCAGCCTCCCTGGTAGCTGGGACTATAGGCATGCACCACCATGCCCGGCTAATTTTTTGTATATATATTTTTAGTTGGTCAATTAATTTGTTTCTATTTTTAGTAGAGACGGGGTCTCACTCTTGCTCAGGTTGGTTTCGAATTCCTGACCTTGAGCGATCCACCTGCCTCGGCCTCCCAGAGTGCTACGATTACAGGTGTGAGCCACCACACCCGGCCTATAATTTATTTTTTATTAATGAATATTTGGTTCTGATTTTTTGAGCATTATAAATAGTGCCACTGTTAAAACATAGACAAATTCACAAAGATGGATTTATAATATCGTTTTCTTAGGATAGCTATTAGATCTGAAATGAACTAAATATGTACATTTTTATACTCCTCAACGATATTTTTGAGTTTGTCTGAATTTTTGACCATCTGATAGGTAAACATTGATATCCCCTTTTTCTAATATGCATTTTCTTAAAATTTATTGGTGTTGAACCTTCAAAGACTAATTGAGTGAAAAGCTAGCCTTCCTATTTGATTGGCTGGGTTTCTCATCTTTATATGTATTTTTAGTTGTATCATATATTTCTTGGATTTCTTTGATATGTTTTCTGTTCTTTGCCCAAGTTTCCTATTATAATAGTAATATTTTTCCTATTGATATGTTTTGAGCTATTGGATTCTTAGCATAATAATAGTGTTATTAATCCTCTGTCATACATGATATAATTTTTGTTCAACTTGTTATTTTTTTAACTGGAGTGATTTTTTTGGTCAGTATAGTAATATTTTTTTAAAAAATAATCTTTTTAATGGTTTCTAGCTTAGTGTCATGTTTAGAAAGGCCTTTTCAACTGTCAGTGTCTTGATTGCAGAAGTGGTTATCTAAATTTTCTTCTGGTGCTTTGATGGGTTTTTTTTTTTTTTTTGAGACAGAGTCTCGCTTTGTTGCCCAGGCTTGAGTGAGTGCCGTGGCGTCAGCCTAGCTCACAGCAACCTCAAACTCCTGGGCTCAAGCGATCCTTCTGTCTCAGCCTCCCAAGTAGCTGGGACTACAGGCATAAGCCACCATGCCCGGCTAATTTTTTCTATATATATTAGTTGGCCAATTAGTTTCTTTCTATTTATAGTAGAGACGGGGTCTCGCTCTTGCTCAGGCTGGTTTCAAACTCCTGACCTCGAGCAATCCGCCCGCCTCGGCCTCCCAGAGAGCTAGGATTACAGGCGTGAGCCACCACGCCCGGCCTGATGGTTTTTTTTTTTTATATTTAAGAATTTAATCTATCTGAAATTTATTTACATATTTATTTACTATCTTATTTTTTTTGTATTTCCAAATATCTAGCTAGTTATCTGAGTACCATTCATTCACTTGAAATCACTATTTTGAAATGCCACCATTTGAATCTCTTATACCTTGGTCCATCTCACTACTTGTTTCCTTTGACTATGCCAGTTTATTTATGTACCAGTACCACCTGGTTTTAATGTAACTTCAGAATGTACTCTAATCAATCGTTAGGGCAAATTCCCCTCACTACTCTTCAGAATTTAGAATATTGTTTCTGTTCTCTATTAACATTATAGGAAATATCAAAGACATAAAGAGAGGAAAATAAAGTCTTGGTTCCTCTCATATCCTTTAGCATTCCAGAAGATTCTGAGCCCTAAGTTGAGTAATGACCAACTAAGATATTTTCTATTGGTTTCTTATGTCCAGTTCCCCACAGTGAAATAAAACTCCATTTAAAAAAATGCTTAAGTCATCATTGTTGAGTTAGCAGTTATTTGGTGGTGAATTTACCTTGGTTTGAGACTGTCTAGTCTAAAAATGTATCCATTCCTGTTGTTAATAGCATTGAGTAATGCTATAGCATGAAATTAGTATAGCTTATGTGATGTTAACATAGGAAATATGTTTGATAATCTTTCAACTCTTTTTAATTCTTTTCTCAGCCACCTGTTTTTACCAGTTTCCAAGACTATGTTACTGGGCTTCAGACTTTAATTTCCAATGTTGTGGATCATATTAAAGGGCTTGAAACACATCTAATTGCACTTAAACTTGAAGAACTTATTTTAGAAGACATTTCTCTCTCTCCGGTAAGAGATTATAGGCAACCCGCCATGTTATATATATAGTCATATGTTCTTATTTTTAGCTGAAGGAAAAGTTAATTCTTAATTAATCACTTTCTCCTTATAAGACTTATGAAGTCTTATAGAAGGTACCTGGCAGTAGTTTTTTTTTGTGTTGGTGGTGGGTTTTTTTTTTCTCCTTTTTATTTCCTCCCACTGCTCCTCTTTTCTATACATTTTTGGGGTGGTTTTTTTACTTTGAAAACTAATGCCAGCATTTTGAGCAACAGAGGGAACCAGCCATCCTTTGAGATCCCGGGACAATCTCCTTGAGTAAGAATTTGCCGGCTGCCGAGTTGGCTGGCTTCCTTGCCATCCCAGTAGTTACCACCTCAAGGAGGAGATGTTGGACATCAAAAATAATTATGTCATTAACAGTTAGGCTAGAGCAAACCAGCCAGAAAGGTAATGGAACTAAGTATGTAATCAGAGGTACCCACCATCAAATGTCTCCTGATACTATTTTAGGCCTTTTTGTTAAAATTCTGCTGGTTGTTCACAAAATCCCTATGAACCCTTTGCCTTTAAAATATGGATTCTTTTTTGTGAGTGCCGATTCATTGACCAGGAATAGGGTTAGGATTTTGGTAGAGGCCAGAATGACAGTGGTGGAAACATCTGTTTCTAGCCAGTTAGTTGTTCCAGTGATGAAACTCTGATCTTAAGAGAGTACTTCCCTGCAGTAGTTTGACCTAAACCTCTGCTGATGAGGTTTAGGTCACCGAGTAGTCTGACTGCAGCAATCATCCTAGCCCCAGACCTTCCTTATGGAAGGGAATGTATGGAATCTAGCCTGGTTTACCAGCCTTAAAAGATTGTAAGCCCCTCTTTTGTAAACCTTAAAAATGTTAGAGCTTTGAACAAGGCGCTTACTCTGGGAAGAAGTTCAGAGTATTTAACATTAGCAAAGACTGATTAAGGGAAGCAGATGTGTTCACATTGAAATGAGCAAGTGAAAAAGACTCACTGGAGTTGGGATGAAGAGTAATAGGTTTTCACCAGGTGGACAGAAATGGACAAAAGGGATCTGAAGCAGGAAGAGGCACAGAGGCAGGAATGAATCGTGTAGGGCAATGTGAGTCACATTGGCAGAGCCAGAGCTTGTGGTATGTGGGAAAGGACTATTAGATAACAAAGGTGACAGGCACAGTAGTAGCCCTGCTTTTGTGACCATTCAATAGTGGTTGTTAAAAGATCTAACTCCTGTAATAAGGAATAACAGTCCTCATTTCCAGTATTTTAGAGATTGTCCCTAACTTTGTAATACTCTAGATTTTTTAAGCTCTAGTTCTGTCCTTTTGACCTTGGGAAAATGATTAATACTTATCCTCTCTGGGCCTCGATTTCTTTATCTGTAAATGGAGGTGATAATACTTACTTCATAAGATTATAGTGAGGATTAAACAAAGCACTTACTGGCCTTATATTGCCTGCTTTTGTTAAAGTTATGATTTACACTGCATACTGAGCAGTACCAACCACCAAATACAGGATCCACATAGTGCTGGAAACTTTCTTTTTAGGTAAAATATCTCTTCTGTTCATTGTCATTAGTCATCTCTTTTCTCTTTCCTTCCTTTTTTTTTTTTTTTTTTAAGGCAGATTCTGCCGTGGCATCAGCCTATAGCTCATAGCAACCTCAAACTCCTGGGCTCAAATAATCCTTCTGCCTCAGCCTCCCGAGTAGCTGGGACTACAGGCATGCGCCCCCATGCCCAGCTAATTTTTTCTATATATTTTTAGTTGTCCAGCTAATTTCTTTTCTTTTTTTCTTTCTATTTTTTTTTTTTTTTTTTTTTTTACTAGAGATCCGGTCTCGCTCTTGCTCAGGCTGGTCTCAAACTCCTGAGCTCAAACGATCCACCCACCTCAGCCTCCCAGAGTGCTAGATTACAGGTGTGAGCCACTACACCTGGCCTCCTTCCTTCCTTTCTAAATTTGAAAAACTGAACAAGCCACTGGACTATGACCTGTAGTCCTAGTTCCCTCTCTTCCTCCTATTGGTGTATCCTTCCTTCTGTTGGTGTAGCCAACAGAAACTGGTGGTGTGTCCAGACCTTTCTTTGTGTATTTATACTCACAGAGAAAATATACAGTATTATTATTTTTATACTTTATGTATTTGTTTATTTATTTATTTATTTTAGAGATGGAGGTCTTGCTCCATCACCCAGGCTAAAATGCAGTGGCATGATCATAGCTCACTGCAGCCTCAAACTCCTGGGCTCAAGTAATCCTCCTTCCTCAGCTTCCCAAGTAGCTAAGACTACAAGCATGTACCACCATTCCCAGCTAATTTATTTTTTTGTAGACAGGGTCTCATTCTGTTGCCTAGGCTCGTCTTGAACTCCTGGCCTCAAGCGAACCTTCTGCTTCGACCTCCCAAAGTGCTGGGATTACAGGTGTGAGCTACTGTGCCCAGACTATTTTTGTACGTTTTATTTTTGCTATTTTTATTTAACATTTTCTTTTTTTTTTTTTTTTTTGCGACAGAGTCTCACTTTGTTGCCCAGGCTAGAGTGAGTGCCGTGGCGTCAGCCTAGCTCACATCAACCTCAAACTCCTGGGCTCAAGCAATCCTCCTGCCTCAGCCTCCCGAGTAGCTGGGACTACAGGCATGCGCCACCATGCCCGGCTAATTTTTTCTATATATATTAGTTGGCCAATTAATTTCTTTCTATTTATAGTAGAGACGGGGTCTCGCTCTTGCTCAGGCTGGTTTCGAACACCTGACCTGGAGCAATCCACCCGCCTCGGCCTCCCAGAGAGCTAGGATTACAGGCGTGAGCCACCGCGCCCGGCCTAACATTTTCTTTTATAGAGACAAAATCTTGCTGTTGCTTGGGCTAGAGTGCAGTGGTGCCATTATACCTAACTGCAACCTCAAACCCTTGGGCTCGAGCAATCCTCCTGGCTTAGCCTCTTGAGTAGCTGGGACTCCAAGCACACACTACTACATCTGGCAAATTTATTTATTTATTTTTAGAGATGTTGCCCAGGCTGATCTCAAATGCCTGGCCTCAAGCAATTTTCCTGCCTCAGCCTCCCAAAGTACTGGGATTACAGGTATGAGCCACCGTACCTGGCCTATTTTTGTTTTTTGAAAAGTAAGTGATATGCTATATTCTGCAGCTTAACTTTTTTTCACTTTGCTTTATATTGAAGAGATCTATTCAGGCTAATGCATATGGATCAGTCTTATTCATTAAGCAGCTGTATAGTATTCAAAATATAAATGCACCACAGCCATTGGACATTTTAGGTTGTTTCTTTACATTGGCTTTTATATACAGTACTGAATGAAATTTATTTATATGCACATTTGTATTTCTTAGCTATATTAGGTCTGAAGTAATATTGTTGGGCCAGAAGGTGTGTTCACCTGGTTTCGCTATAGTTCTAGGCTTTGCAGAACTGCCAACTTCATGTAAAACGAATCAATTCTCAGCCAACCTCCTTTCTCCTATGTTAGAACACTCCTTCCCCTTTATTTTTTGTGCTCTATACCACAGCAAATATGTTCCAACAAATATTGAACTCATATATTTGAGAAGGCTTAGGAAAGCTGTGATTGCCTTTTATTGTTTTGTCTCTTGAACCCATGATTATTATGGAGAGAGAATTGTCAGTATGGAGGTGGTAAAGTTGATGCCTTTTAAAAAGTGGCAGTGATAATATTCAAATTAGTAGTAAATTTCTACCTTTTTTCCTGATGAAAACAATCAGAAATCTCTAATTTTTCATTTTGTTCAGCTTATAGCAAAGTACTAATGATTTTATGTCCAAATTACCTAGTAATAATTTTCTATTTTTGTTGATTAAAAACTAGCAATCAGAAATCTGTTTCTCTACTTTATATAACTTGTAACAAAGGGTACCTTAAAGAATAATTATGTTGAATAAATGGGTCTCTGAAAAGTCTCATGAAAAAATATACATTTGTGATGAACTTCAGCTTTCTTTGCACTTCATGAGATTGAAAATTGACCCCACCCACTCTATTCTGCTAGAACTTACAATGAGACCAAAGGTAATGGTAGTTTTAGCTTTTATCTGAGGAATAGTACTTATTCTTGTCTTCTTTATAGGAAGAAAAAAAATTTTCAAAGACTGTTCAAGGGAAGGTGCAGAGCAGTTATCTGCACTCACTTCTGGAAATGGGGGAGCTGCTGAAAAAAAGACTTGAGACCACAAAGAAGCTAAAAATATAAGGAAGTATGAACTGCAGGCACTGATGACTCTACAACAGAAAATGACACCATCTTCCCAGGCAAAAGCAACATCTGGTTGGCCATCACTTTAATCCAGAACTTCCTCATAAAATGCATGAAGGACTTTGATCGTGAATTAATTTTTTTAGGTATTAAATATATACAACTGATTAAATTATTGTATATAAACCAGAAGCAGGACCCTCATCTGGGTTTGACCACTTTTTATACATGTTCATATGCATATGGCAGCAACAAGAGAACCCTACTTTTCTTCCCTCCCATCACCCAAAACATCTGGGGGGCAATCTATAAAAGCAACAATAGAAATTAATTGTAAAGCCTCAATCTCATAGCAGCTGAATAGCTCTAGCATAGCAGCAGTGGAAGTTTTGGTCTGGTCCTTGAGCCACAGGAAGCAGAGGGAACCATGACTGGGTGCAGGCCCTCTTTTCACAGCAGCAGGTTTGTTTTGAGGCTTCCTCATCTGCTTGGCTCCTATAGAACAGGTACACAAAGGGCCTTAGATGAGATTTGGCATAAGTACCTGCTGCTAAAGGGCACAGCTCAGATGACCCCACAGGCACTCATTTTTTGGTTTAATTTTTGCCTGATAGCCAAGACATCTTCATCCTATCTCCTGTAAGAGTTAAATCTCAGATAGGAAGGGAAGTATGACTATTTACAGCTGTTTAGAGGGGAAAGCAGTGCAGAGCACTTAATAAGCCTGCTGAGGACTAGCTTGCTATGTTTCATCCATTTGGGAAAGATAGGAGTCATTGTTTTTACAAAGAGAGGTGTACATAATTTATTCGGGCAAGTCTGATACTTCATTGGTTTGGTCATATACTACAATTGATTCATGAGTCATATATATATGTGTGTGTGTATATATATATATGCTTGATAATTAAGATTTAATACTTTAGTGTTTTTAAGTGGGGTTTGGGAAGGAAAGAATGTATATTATGGATTTAACTTAGGTTTTAAATTTTAGACTGGCAAAAGAGATGTTATCCAGTGGGTTTGAGCTTTGGTCGACTTTCTTTAAACATGGAGAATTATACCAGAATGCTGTTTACTTTGTTCACCTGGAGGTCCCCAAGACTATAGTTTCAGAGGTTGGTCTGATACAAGAGATACATATATTGGTCTTGGAAATGTTATACAATTTCTTTGATAACATTTTTGTGTTTGAATCCCTGCTTCTGTTTTTGGTCTTTGTTACTTAAATACCGTTCAAGTTAGTAATTCTGTAAGAGCAAATAAGTGAATTTGATGTGGAAATTCAAGCATCTAATGGAGGATTGGTCTTGGAAGACCTTAAAGGTCCTTTCCAATGCACTGCTCCAGTGAAATGTGATACTTTTTTTCTTTTAAAAGCAACCAAGAGAGATTTGGGAGAATCTCTGTATGCAAGGCAACTTCATCTTTCCCTTTCTTGACTTTCTCAGATTCAGTTTGATATGGTGATCAATAACTGTTTAAACTTCAAGGAAATTTTTAAAAAATTACTACATTACTTGTTCGCAATAAGACTTGTTGGAAATCCTAGTCCATCAAATAATTTCAGAAATTTATTTTTGATATAAATGGGTAGCCACAGTTGTTACCCCATGCCAAAAGGAAGAACTGTCTTGAACAAGATGAACTGAAAATTCTGATTGATTCTAAATGTCATTTAATGACAACATATCATAATTTCATAAACTATGGCCTATTTTAGATGGAACTTTGTGTGTGTCTGCTGGGAGGGTTGGGGTATGTGTGTGTATGGCATGTGTTCTTGAAATGATGTTTCTTTGAATATCCAAAAAAGTACTGTACTGTAGAAATGCTCTTTGAAAATGTCTATCAACTGACCATGATCAATCTAGCATATGTATGCTCAGTGGGCTGGCCTTCGTCCTTAGGGACAATGCGTGACTCTAGTGGTCTACCTAACCAGTCTCTTGCCTGGAGGTGTCTGGAACCTTTACCAGTTTTAACGACAAATAATGTTACGCTGAGGTTATGCTTCCTTCGTTACTTGCTGATTTTCCTACTAAATGTAGCATTTCAATTAGATCCAGCTCTCACCTTTTGAGATTAATTGTAAGAAGAATGAAATTATGCAGAAATGGCCAATATCTCTTATTGAGCTGTTCTTTTGGCAACTGTCATGCACTATAAATTGTGTACAGTTTAAAATATATATATATATATTATATATATTCTTACATGAGTAAAAAGCACCCTCTCCCAGCAATCGTTATGTCATTGGAATTTAAAAAGAATTCCCAAATAACCCATTGCTGCTGCTGCTGCTGTTTTTGGTTTGTATGGGTTTTTTTTTTTGTTTTTGTGTGGTAAAAATTGATATTTAAACAAAAAGGAAAGGAGAAAAAACACGACTACTGTTTACAGACTGAAAAATTAATGCTTTTTATACTACTGAGATCCTAAGTTAAGACTTTCCAAAGCAAACATTTGGTTTAAATCATTTATCTGATGTGGATAAAAAGTAGAGAAATTTTTAGTGTTCTCCACATAATGGAAAATGTATAAATGACTAGTTATGTTGCCCATCAATTTTGTATATTTTCGTAATTTTAAATGTTCGAAATTGCATTATATTTTGCAATCAACTATGTTCAATCTGGATTTGTCTTTCATTTTAACTTTTAATATAAAAAGGGGTTTCAATGTATTGACAGGCTTGTTATTGAAACTTCCTACTCATTTGATGTGATTTATTAATAAGGGAAGTATATATTCTTCCTTCTTCAAAATTAAGTTAAACATAGCAAATCTACTTTAAACTGGATGGGTTAATTTATATAAACATTTTCATTTTAAGTTGGCATTTCTGCCTGGTTCATTTTTGTTCAAATTGTTAGAAGCCACAACTTTCTGAATGATGTAATTCATCTCAATTTTGTGTTGAGTGCTATATCTGCAGAAAAGTTCTAATATTTGAAGATTTGGAATTTTTGTTCCAAGCAGTCTTTTCAGTTTAAAAGGGTAGTACCGGCCAGGCGCTGTGGCTCACGCCTGTAATCCTAGCTCTTGGGAGGCCGAGGCGGGCGGATTGCTCAAGGTCAGGAGTTCAAAACCAGCCTGAGCAAGAGCGAGACCCCGTCTCTACTATAAATAGAAAGAAATTAATTGGCCAACTGATATATATATATAAAATTAGCCGGGCATGGTGGCGCATGCCTGTAGTCCCAGCTACCCGGGAGGCTGAGGCAGAAGGATCACTCGAGCCCAGGAGTTTGAGGTTGCTGTGAGCTAGGCTGACGCCACGGCACTCACTCTAGCCTGGGCAACAAAGCGAGACTCTGTCTCAAAAAAAAAAAAAGGGTAGTACCTTCCATACTTACATTAATTCAGTATTTATCTATTGAGCACTCATTAGGTCAATGCCAGATTCCAGTCTAGGCTCTGCTGACATAATGGTAAATGACACCCTATATCCTAGTTAGTGGCTGTGAGAAGCCATAAAAATATTAAGTTTGTAATTAAGTCCTGTTTAATAAAGTAAATCAGAGTATGTGGTAAGAGTGTCTATAGGGTCACTTCAGACTGGGTCATGAGAGGACTTCTCGAGAGGTGGTGACATCTGACCTGAATGATGAAGAGTCAGTCAATGGAAAAAGGAATCCAAGTGTAACTGCCCCAAGGCAGGAAACTGCTTAGCATATTCCAATGACTGGAAAAAGGCTCAACTGCCTAGGACTTATGAAAGTAATGGACTGAGATAGAAAGTAGAGTGAGGAAAAGACCAGTCAGGATCCTGTAGCCAGGGGAAGGAATGAGATTTTATTCTGAACTTAGTGGGAAGTTACTGGAAGATTTCAGGCAGGCTGATGACATGATTTATCCAATGGTACTTGAACCCACAAGCTGAAATTCAACATATACTCAGGCATGTTGACAACACAGGGTAAATAGGGATATGTTTGTTTTTCCTCCTAGTTTATTTTCTGTCCTATAATATTAAGTCCCCTGACATGAGTCCTGAAGAGTGAGTTTTTGCCTACTTCTTTGGTTATAAATTTACTCCATCCCCAGTGTTGTTCTTCTTTTAACAAAAGGCAGGTATTTGGATTCACCCACTGCCATTCTTAATATTTCCCCCAAAAGATGGGCTTGGGTTTATACTTTATGTTCCCTGTTTTTTAAGATGCTATCACTTTCTTGATGCAGACATGTATTTCATAATGATGGAGGGTTACCTCAGCCAAATGTTGCACCTATACAAATGATTTGTGGGGTTCTTACAGCAGTTATTGCAAGTAAGGGTTGGGATCCACGTCTCCTGCAAACGATTCATACTCTTAAGCATTGACGAAATGAGCTAAAGTCCAGATCCCCCTACAACATTTCACATTGTTAGTCTTTTTTATAAATCGTGGTTCTGCTATGTTGCCCAGGCTGGAGTGCAGTGGCATCATCATAGCTCACCACAGCCTTGAACTCCTGAGTTCAAGGGGTCCTGCCTTGGCCTTCCAAAGTACTGGGATTATAGGTGTAAGCCACCACACTTGGCCCACTTTATCTTGATGGGCATGTTCAAAATCCCACTTGCTACCTTAGTTCTCCATGAATAATCTTTCCTGATGCGATTCCAACTCACAACATTTTTTTGTAGCACCAATTACCAAGGACTATTTGTAAATTAAAATTATTCTTAGCACCATTTGAGATAACTTTTAAGTTCCTGAGGACACAATTCTTCATGTTGAAGAATTCAGTGTCTGCTTTGCTTTGTTCTCAGGAAATTCTCTTAAAATTCTAAGTACTTTGATTCTGGGATGATAGTCCATAGCCTTTGTGAGTATGAACAGCAGCACTTGAGCCACAGCATAATTTATTAGATGCCAAGAAGCAGAAGGAATCCATTTAAGTGTCAGGGAAGACTGAATTTTATGTGGCGTATGCAAATTACTCGACTCTGAGCTGGAAAGAAGGCCCATCATTAATGAAAAATATTTGATAACAAAGGGCCTCTGACATGATATTCTAGTTGTCATGTCTAATAATAGTTCATGGACAATAGTCCATGTTTCATGGCCCAATAGTTCATGTTTCTTCAACTAAAGACCCTGGGGTTATAAATAACGATACCCAGCCTGCACCCATCCAATAAACTATCTGTGGATGAACTGCTACCTTCCTTTCATTCTTCTCACAATTGAGAATCCAGATGAGATTAGACCACATTTAGGAGTGTAGATACCTTGAGTTTGAGAGTCCTTTCCCTACCTGCCATCTGTTGTTTTACTCTCATGTCCATAAAACACTGAATTACCTTTTAGAAGTGATCTTTACATGATGAAGATGGAAAAAACTAGAACAGCAAAAGCTATTTTACCTGTAAGAAGCATCCAAAAAGATCTAGAAGTTTCAATTAGAATTGAAATGATGAGAAAGGGAGAATATTGAAATTATAGACTAAACATCTTAAGTATAATTCTTCATTGTATGTAGAGTACATATGATGGCTGTGGATGTTTACGTTTGAACATCTTTTACCTACTGTGTTTCCCTGAAAATAAGACTGGGTTTTATATTTATTTTTCCTTAAGAAGACACTCTAGGGCTTATTTTTAGGGGATGTGTTGTTTTTTTTTAAGTATGGTACAACAATCTACATTTATTCAAATATAGTTAAGTCGTCTTCTTCTGGAACATCATCATAACTCTCCAAACCCTGAATTCCATCCTGAATTTCTTGCAACTCTATTCCCTTTAGAACCATTGCCCCCAGTCTCTCATGTCGAGCAATGTAGCTTTCATGGGGTAGATGAGAAGGGCTGCTCATCTTTACTGCTCCGTGTCGAAATGCATGGGTTGTGCAGATATGCTCCATAGCCACGCCCATCACTAGGTCTTATTTTCAGGGTGGGGCTTATATTGCGCAAATGCTTAGAAATCCGGCTAGGGCTTATTTTATGGGTAGGTCTTATATTCGGGAAAACATGGTAGTTGGTTTCCATTGTTAGCCTAAGCTACCCCAATTTTTTGTTCCATCTAATTCAACACATGGATTTTCCTCTATTTTTTGTTTTCAGTGACTCTTTAAGTTCTTTAAATACCATCTGGATAAATGGAGGAAAATGAACAATCCAAGGTTTTGGTTTTTTTTTTTTGAGACAGAGTCTCAGCCCAGGCTAGATGAGTGCTGTGACATCAGCCTAGCTCACAGCAACCTCAAACTCCTGGGCTCAAGCAATCCTCCTGCCTCAGCCTCCCGAGTAGCTGGGACTACAGGTATGTGCCACCATGCCTGGCTAATTTTTTCTATATATATTAGTTGGCCAATTAATTTCTTTCTATTTTATAGTAGAGATGGGGTCTTGCTCTTGCTCAGGCTGGTTTCGAACTCCTGACCTCGAGCAATCCGCCCACCTCGGCCTCCCAGAGTGCTAGGATTACAGACATGAGCCACCACACCCGGCCCAATCCAAGGTTTTATTTGCCAACTCCATTCAACTTAAATTTGTGTGAGTACAATTTAGACATATTCCCAGAACTGCAGTCTGATGAGACTTTCAAATAGTAGGGCTGTCATGAAGCTCACTTTTGCAGGTAACTGCTCATAATTCCCGAGAGAAGATTCAGAAAACAGTGCTTTGTACTCTGCTTTTGAGAAGTTGATATTTACTGAGTGACTGGCAGAGACAAAGTAACTTAGATGGAAAACAATCTTTTTTTCAACTTTCAGATTGGACTGAATTATATCATTTAACCACCTAAACCCAATGTCAAAATAGATTATATCAGTAAAACTAAAATTTGCTGTATGTACAAGGTCTATCCGGTCATGTAATATGACAATGTAATGTAACAATGGCTGAATCCTTTCCAGACAGACCTCATATGTCATAGAACATGAAAAATAGTTATACTGTGGTTCACTGTTGCTAAGTTTTAAGGACCAGAAACTCGGCAACACATTTTACTACTCAGTCCAACTGAGTCTGAATATCACTGGAAAATAACAAAGCAAAGAAAGGTATGCCTTGAACTTGGACCAGTTTCCACAGTGTTACCAGGACAGTTTGTTACCCTGGGAGAGTGGAGTCCATCCATACCAGCTTTGATTCAAAGAAGAAAGCAAAACACAGTAACAACAACAAACCAAAGAGGAAAGCAAGTCATAGGCCAAAGTATAAGTTGAAAAAGAAAATTGAATGGCTTTAGGTCCACTTAACCCAAACACCGAAACTTTAATTGGATTAGAATTACACCTGTCAAGGTCCTGGGTAGTACACACCTCTTTATAGCACCAGTTCCTTCTGAGGAGCACTTCACTAGCCATCCGTCTAAGTTTTTCAGCTCTCCCCAGACTGGCTATAGCATGGTCACATCAGCATCAATGTCCAGACATACTCAGGGCTCAGAATTCTGGTGCAGTGGCACTTTTTCCACCACTCCCTTACATTCCACAAAGGGTCTCACAGCCAGCAGTTAAGTCTCCCCTTCCCACCCCAACCAAACCCTGGAAAACCTTAATGGGCCTTTTTATAGCTCCTCCTTCTCAGCCCCTTTCTTCTGGAAGGCAGTCAGGATGTTTAAACTCTTCTGGAGCTCCTCCTTCTTCCCGTCGCTCATCTTGTTCTTCTCTATCAGTTTGGCAATCCGAGTCATCTCTGATGCTGGGAAGTCCTCCCCTTGGTCTAAGATCTTCCCCATGATCTTCAGGTATTGCTCAGCCCACTTCTTCTCAGTCTCCTTCACACTTGAGAGGCTGTCACGCCCCTGCTTCAAGAGAGCCTGGCGGGCCTCCACGCCAGAGGCCCTGATGAACTCCCCAGCCAGGGAGTCATATGCAGGCAGGCAACCAGGCATGCTTAGGTAGACCCCTTGCCCCTTTAGCCAGTGCTGAATGGCACCAACCTTAACTGCCCCACTATATGGGACTGGGTTCTCAAAGTCCCCATCCCGGAAGAGGTAGAAGACTGGATAGCTTTCTTTGTCCAGCTTGTATTTCTCACTCAGCTCCATGTTCATCTTGTCACCATAATCTGTGAACAGAAATCAGATATGAGGAACAAGACCATGAAGAACTCAGGGCAGGAAATATTTATTATATGCCCACTGTATGCCAGATACTGCTTTAGGTGCTGGGGATCTAGTGGTAATTAAGAGTATCAAGCTCTCTGACCTCAAGGAACTTATATTCTTCTAAGGGTGAGAAGAGAGATAATAAACAAATGAACATAAATTATTAGTGCCATGATGAAAATAAACAGGGCAAGGTGACAGAGTGACTGGGTAGGGCCTCCTTATGGAGATGACATCGGCTGGGTGACCTGGATGTCAAGAAGCAAGCCACATGAAAATCTGGGGAGAGTGTCTCTCAGACAGAAAGGACTGCACGTGCATACACTCTGAGACAGGATCGAGCTCAGTGCACTTAACAATTACATAAGCCAGGCCAGGCGCAGTGTTAGGAGTTTCGAAACCAGCCTGAGAAGAGCAAGACCCCGTCTCTACTAAAAATAGAAAGAAAATTAATTGGCCAATTAAAATATATAGAAAAAATTATCCGGGCATGGTGGCACATGCCTGTAGTTCCAGCCACTCAGGAGGCTGAGGCAGAAGGATTGCTTAAGCCCAGGAGTTTGAGGTTCCTGTTAGCAAGGCTGACGCCAGGGCACTCTAGCTGGACAAGAGAGTGAGACTCTGTCTCAAAAAAAAACCACCAAAAAACAATTACAAAGGCCAATCTGGTTGGGGCTTAGTGAGAGAGGAAGGGAATGAAGAAATAGGTACATGAGACCTGGCAGAGTTAAGTGCTTAATATGGGGTAGCTGCTGTTAGTATTTCCAATGTCCTTCCTAACAGGCAACAGCAGTCCCAAGGACTGATGCTGTGACAACTGGTTTCTTACACTTTTGCCAAAAAGAAATGGCCAAGACCAACAAGTGGTAATGTTGGAAATCTGGGGTTCCAATCCTAATTCTGCCACTTAACGGTTCCGCAATCTTGAGCAAGTTACTTTTCTAGGAATTAGTTTTTTCAGTTGAAAAATGGGAGTAATGAAACCATAGTACTTCCTTTGTGGAGTTGTCACAGGGATGAAACATGTGTAGAACACTCAGCACAGTGGCCCGGCACACAGTAAACATTCGATAAATGTTAGCTATTACTACTGTTGTTATTCTAAAAGCACCAAGGTAGTTGGCCTGAAGTTGAGTCAAAACTGCCTGACTTCCCTGGAGAGGTGTGCTAGCCATCTTTACCCAGGACCAAATTTTCTAGTAGGTCCCCCAGGTTACTAGGGAATGGGGCCATCCCAGTTGGGAGGAAAGTGAGACAGGTAAGAAATAATCCACTGCCTGGAACTAAATACAGGTAGAGTTCTGGATGAGCCACTGCATATTCCACAATCTGAGAGAAGTCATTTAAACTTCTTGAGCTTCAGTTTTTCCTTGAGTATAAAATGGAGATAATACATCCTGCTTCTCAGGCAAGGTTCAAGTGAAGATTAAAAATGCAGTGTGTGCTGGGCATGATGGCTCATGCTTGTAATCCCAGCTACTCAGGAGGCCGAGGCAGGAAGATCTCTTGAAGCCAGGAGTTTGAGACTAGCCTAGGCAATACAGTGAGATCCCAGCTCTAAAAAAATAAAAAATGTAGCAGGGCATGGTGGGAGGTTGAGGTGAGAGGATCCCTTTTAGCCCAGGAGTTCGAGGCTGCAGTGAACTATCATTGTGCCACTGCACTCTAGCCTGGGCAAGAGAGCAAGACCCCATCTCTTTAAAAAAAAAAAATGCAGTGTGTATGCAGATCTTTACATTGTAAACCACTAAATGTTGGTGACTATTATTAAAACTGTCATTGTGGTTAAAAGGTGCCTTTGGATTAGTGGCAGCACCAGTGCATTTGTGGTAAAGCCAAAACCCCAATAATTTTGGTTACAAAAGCTAAAATGAAGTCAGAAGACCTGCCAATGTTACCCCCCTGCCAAGTGTTTCCTACAAGGAGAACTCAAAGTTCTTACAGTTTAATGTCGAGTGGAGGGTAAAGGAAGAGGGGTTCCCTTCCCTCAAGTACCTACAAGGCTAAGGATCTGCTCAGGCTAAGCTTACTGTGGGCACCAGAATCTTTGAGAGGCCATAAACCCACTTATATGCTGAGAATGGCACAGAAGAAAAGGTGCTGGGAAATTCCTAGCTTCCTTCCTCGCTGCCCTCCCCAGTTGTCCTGGACTTGTCCATACCTGAGATCCCCACCTCTGCCACCAAGAGATCATCGCTGGAGGCCGAGTTTTCAGCAAGACGCTTGAACTCATCCTGCTTCTCACCGTAGGGGTACTGTGTGTCGAACTTCACCAAGACGAACTTGCTTTTGGGAATGACCTGAGGGTGTATAGAGTTGAGCAAGTGGGGTGTTCTGGGGACTTTTGAGAGCTAATTCCCCTTCCCAAGGGGCCCCTGCTTAAGAAACAGAGTGGAAACAAGCCTAACAAGGGAGAAAAGCTCTCACAAACTAATATTCATTCACCAACTAATTCATTTGATAATTTAGTGAGCACCTGCTAGGTGCAGGGCACCCCACTGAGTACCTGTTCACATCAGTTACAGATATATACAACCCTGTCCAGCATAAAGCTGTCGACATACTAAGGTCTTCTCCTCCAGCCTTCCTTTTGGGAAGGCTAAGGAGACCCTTCGCACACTACAGTGGCTCCTGCTATGCCCATGATCCTAGAAGTACTCTCTCAGTAACACTGAATCAGAAACCTGACAAAAACAAAACCATCTACAACAGAGTTGGCACCATGGAGGACGTTTTGGCTAGAGAGGCCAGGCTTGGAACAATATCCTCTCCCTAAACATAGCTCCCTTTGGCTAGATCTCTGGGTCCTAAATTGACAGGCCCAAGACATTTGTTTTAATTGTGGTAAAATTCCCATAATAGTCATATTTTAAAGTGTACAATTCAGTAGGATTTAGTGTATTAACAGGGGTGTACAACCATCACTACTATCTAGTGCCAGAACATTTTCATCTCCCCAAAAGGAAACCCTGTACTTTTTTTTTTTTTTTTTTGAGACAGAGTCTTATTTTGTTGCCCAGGCTAGAGTGAGTGCTGTGGTATCAGCCTAGCTCACAGCAACCTCAAACTCCTGGGCTCAAGCAATCCTACTGCCTCAGCCTCCCGAGTAGCTGGGACTACTGGCATGTGCCACCATGCCTGGCTAATTTTTTCTATATAAGTTGGCCAATTAATTTTTCTATTTATAGTAGAGACGGGGTCTCGCTCTTGCTCAGGCTGGCCTCGAACTCCTGACCTTGAGCAATCCGCCCACCTCAGCCTCCCAGAGAGCTAGGATTACAGGCATGAGCCACCACACCCGGCCTAAGAAACCCTGTACCTTTTAAGCAGTCACTTCCCAGGCTTCCTCCTCCCAACCCTAGCAAGCACTAACCTAGGTTCCTGTCTCTACAGATCTATAGATCTTCCTGTCTATTCTGATGGAATCATATACCATGTGGCCTTTTGTGTTTGGCTTCTTTCACTTAGGGTGTTTTCAAGGTTCATTCATGTTGTAGCACATATCAGCACTTCATTTCTTTTTATGACCAAATATTCTACTGTATGGACAAACCACACTTTATTTATCAACTCATCAGTTGATGGATATTTGGGTTGTTTCCTTCCTTTTGGCTGTGGTGAATAGCGCTGCTATAAACATTCACATGCACATTTTTGTTTGGACACCTGTATGCAATTCTTTTGGCTAGAACCTAGGAGTGGAAATGCAGGGTTCATATGCTAAGTCTAGGTTTAATTTACTGAGGACCCAAGGACTTCCTTTTGGTGGTTTCTCGAAATGTACAAATTTTATCTAACAAGTATCCTTATTAGGGTCAATAATACTGCCTTCCTCCCCTCTCCTCAATTTTTTTGTTTCTCTAACCCAAGTAATCAGTACTGTCAAGTTTTTTTTTGTTTTTTTTTTTGAGACAGAGTCTTGCTTTGTTGCCCAGGCTAGAGTGAGTGCCATGGTGTCAGCCTAGCTCACAGCAACCTCAAACTCCTGGGCTCAGGCAATCCTGCTGCCTCAGCTTCCCGAATAGCTGGGACTACAGGCATGCGCCACCATGCCCGGCTAATTTTTTCTATATATATTAGTTGGCCAATTAATTTCTTTCTATTTATAGTAGAGATGGGATCTTACTCTTGCTCAGGCTGGTTCTGAACTCCTGACCTTGAGCAATCCACCTGCCTCGGCCTCCCAGAGTGCTAGGATTACAGGGGTGAGCCACCGCACCTAGCCTAAGTTTTTTTTAATCATAGGTAATCACTGTCAAAAATCATGTCGGGCTGACATAATTCCAGCTGCAGGCAAAGAAACTTAAATGTTTTTTATTCCTTGTCTTTTACTATATATTGATGTTTACTTGGCTTTAGGTTTTTAAAAATATTTAACACTGCCTAGGACCACAGAGGAGAAGCCACCATAACAGGTCATCCTCAGATGCCAAAAAGTCTGAGCTCTGACAGCCTAAAAGCAGAGAAGACTTAAAATATAAATCAGATCACATCCCTGTGGCCCAACTGGCCTTATTTCAGTCCAGCACACTAAACTTACTCCCACTCAGGGCTTTTTCATTTGCTCTTTGCTGGCTGGAATGCCCTTTCCCTGGTCATGTCTTTATTATTCAAGGCTCAGATCAAACGTCCCTTCCTAATGAGGACTCCTGCAATCAGACCATCAAATATTGCTTCATTTCCATCATACTCTGGTATCATTCCCCTGCTGTATCTTCTTCACTGCATTAATCATCCTTATTTGCTTGTTTGTTTTCTGTCCTCTCCAATAGAATGTACATTTATGAGAATAAAGACCTCGTCTGACCTGTTTTCTGCTTTATCCCTAGCACTCAATAGTGCTTGGCAGATGCTCTGAAAATATATGATGAATGGACAGTACTCTGGAAGCTTTGGTAGCAGATGCTACATGTCCAGGGGGAAAAAATTTTTTTAAAGTACAACACAGGATACCTACCTTCAAGGGGCCTACACTTATATTATAGAATAATATTAACAATCATACAGTGGTCTAACACTGGAATAGAATTTTTTATTTTCACATCCTTAGCTACCAGGGTAAGGCAGAATGGTTTTGAATGGCAAACACTTGCATAAAGAATTTTTTCTTATTATCTGAATTTGTTTAGAAGTCTCTGTTCCTCATCCACTTCCTGTCAGCTGTCAGTGTCCAGTGAGTAGAAATCAGCTCTACCATTAACTAGTTAGACAACTTGTTTTTCCAAAGTACACATAAATTCATTACTCATTCATTTGTTCATTGAATAAAAAGTTACTAGGCTGGATGTGGTGGCTCATGCCTGTAATTTGGGAAGCCAAGGCAGGAGGATCACTTGAGGCCAGGAGTTTGAGGCCAGCCTGGGCAACATTGTGAGAACCCATCTCTTTAAAAAACAAAAACAAAACAAAAAAATGTTACTAAGGGCCTATCATGTGCCAGACATCATTCTAAGTAAACACAGCAATATTGCAGTGTGAAAGAAAGATGGTAAAACAGACAAGGAAAAAAAAATCAGTGATGAGCACTCTACAGAGAAATAAAACAGGGTAATATGAATGGCACTTTATTTTTTGAGACAGGGTCTCACTCCGTTGCCTGGACTAGAGTGCAGTGGCGTCATCAGAGCTCACTGCAGCTTCAAACTCCTGGGCTCAAGTGATCCTCCTGCTTCAGGCTCCCGAGTAGCTGGGACTACAGGCCCAAGCGACAATGCTGGGCTTATTTTTCTATTTTTTTTTGTAGAAATGGGTCTCGTTATGTTGCCTAGGCTGGTCTTGAACCCTGGCCTAAGCAATCCTGTCTCAGGAAGTCTGATTAAACTTAGGAAGTCTTAATGTAAACCAGGGGTCCTCAAACTTTTTAAACAAGGGGCCAGTTCACTGTCCCTCAGACTGTTGGAGGGCCAGACTATAGTTTAAAAAAAACTATGAACAAATTCCTACGCACACCGCACATACCTTATTTTGAAGTAAAAAATCAAACGGGCAAAAACACCCGCATGTGGCCATCGGGCCATAGTTTGAGGACGCCTGACCTAAACCAGAATGACGTGAAGTAACCAGCCTTTCAAAGATTAGGCAAAGAATATTTCAATCACCAGGAACAGCTAGTGCAAACGCCATAAGGCAGTAATGAGCTAGGAACATTCAAAGGACAGAGGAAGAGAATGGTTGGAAGAGAGGAGAGGGAAGCAAGGAGGTCAAATCCTCTAGGACTTAGGCTAGGGTGTGGAGGCTCAAGAGTGAAAGCTGGGAGATCAGTGAGAAGGCTACGGTAATGTTAGCCTAGACTAAGGTGGTCTTAGTAAGAAATGCTGTTAACTTTATGGTGCCTAGTTTCCCTTTGATTCACACTTGGTGTGTGATGTTACCCAATTCCCAATGGAGCTGGGTAAGGTAGGTGTCACTTTGCCAATAGAGCATAGGGTGCTGTGGGGTGTGCCTGACAAGCAACAAAGCAGCCATTCCTACACTTTTAAATTCCTGAAACTTTGCCTTGAATGAGCTACAAGTACCAAGTCCACGACAGGGAACACTTGAAAACAGGAAGATTCAACCACTCCAGATTTAGAACTCCAGTTCTAGGTTTCACTTCCCTAAAATGGGTACAAACCAAGAAAATAAAACGACTGTGTCTCTGGCAACACTTAGCTTGCCCACCTCCTAAAGAAAGTTAAAAACTACTAGTGGGTGAACACAGGAACAAGAAGGGATTGGTACTGTGGTGTTACATTCGGCCTTCAACATTTCCAACCATCCATTTACCTAAGCCAGGACTCCAGATTCCTGGGGGACATAGTGGCAAATTCTTCCATGCCTTGCTCTGATATTATTCATTTTGTTTCCAGACCCAAGATGTTCCTTAAGGAGTGGTTGAGCTGAACCGTATTCTTAACGCTTGCACTTTTCAAGGAGATGCATGCTACCTGATCGTTGTTTTGCACACTGCAAAGCAGGCCGCAATCCACACTCAGGAAGAGGGGCACAGAAATGCATGCTAAGGCACCGAGTTCTCCCCGCCATCCTCCCTGCCATCTCCCCTCCCTTACCACAGCCGCGAGCCTGGTGGCATCGACCTCACACTGCCTGTTCTCACACTTGGGACTCTAGGGTTGAGTCTTCCCCTGGCACCGCCCCCTTCTCATAGGTAAAGGGAAGGGACTCCTAGTTCCCTCAACCGCTGCTTTGCAAAAGAGGAAGTATAAACGCTGCAAAAGCCAGGGTGCGCCGGGACCCCCGGAGCGTGCGTGTCCCCGTAGTCACGATATGCCCCAGGTTCAGAGTCCACTGAGCCTACAGGATGGTGGTGGGAAGCCTCGGGATCGGTACTACAAACCACCTCTCGCCAGTCCTCGGTGTCCAGCGTCGCCCACAGAGGCCCTGGCTACACCTGCGCGCGATGTCCGCCGCCCCCCTTACCTTGTAAAAAGTGACTGTATCCAGGGGGAGGGCGCCCTTGGTGTGCAGGCCGCTGCCGCCATGCGGAGCACAGAGCAGCAGGAGGCCCAGAAGGAAGAGCAGGGGAGAGACAGAAGTGCCGCAGGGGACGGCGGCAGCCATAACGCCAGATTTCAGGAGCTGGAGGTAGGAAACCTGTAGCGACCAACTCGGAGGCAAGGGTCACGTGACCAGGAGGGCGGACTCGCGCCCGCGCCCACGTACACACCCCGAGAGACCCACGCCGGCCTAGGGCAAAAGCCGGGCGGGAGCTAGTGGGCCGCGTGAGGAGCAAGGAAATGGGACTTCCGCGCACGCGCACTCGGCGAAGCTCGCACCGCCCAGGGGGAGAGGGCGGGGCCACGTGGGGAGGGGCTGAATGGAACTGCCGCGCAAGCGCACTCGGCGAGACTCGCGGTGGGCTAGTCCAGTTCCCGTCCTCCTCCGCGTGAGGAGAGGCGCGAACCGTGTGGGTGGCATCGCCACAGGAATTGCTTTGCTGTCTTTCCTCCTCTTCTGGGATGACCAGGCCAGCCATCATTTCTTCCTACCTTTGGTCCATCAGGTAGTCGGTTGGGACCCGCTACTACCCTCGGTTAGCCTGTTAGTCAAGTCTATCCACTATCCCTAGTCAGTCAGACTCTGCCACTTCCCTTAGTCTGTCAGCTGTTCACTGCTCACCTGGGCTGGTCGGCCAGACTCGGCTGTCGGGGCGCAGTCAGGCCTGCTCTGAGGTGAGCGGTCAGCTTCACTGAAAGCTGAGTGTCTGCCCAGCTATGCCCTAGGCTTCTGTAAAATTAAAAAAAAAAAAAAAAAAAGCCTAATTCTATTCAACAGATAGTTGTTCAGTGTGTAGTTTATGCCAGATCTTGGCTTTGCCTGTGAGACTACAGAGTAGAGATAAACGAATTAACGAGACAGTTCTGTGCTGAAGGAACTCACCGCGTTAGGGGAGGAGAAGACACAGGAGTAAAAATATAGCTAATACAGTGTCATTGCTATAAAATAAGACTATATTAGGGTATTGTGAAAACACAAATGGAGAGTCAGTCCTGCTCCGTAGGATCAGAGAAAGTTACAGGAGATGATTTTATACCTCTATCTTGAAAGAAGAGGGGGCATTAATGAGGCAAAGGGAAACAAGCTATTTCTAGCAGAGGGAAAAGTATGCACAGACATGTTGGGGAACTGGTTGAGGTAAATCTGAGGCAGATTCTAAAGGGTCTCACTAAGGGTTTGGAGCCACCAGGGGTTTTAACCAGGAGAGTGATGTCAGGTTTGTTTTTCCTTTTAGGACGTATAGGTCAAAGAAATGATTTCAGGTTCGTGTGTAAAAGCATCTCTCAGGAATGAAGGGAATTGATTGGAAGGGAGAAGGCTGAAGGCAGGGAGGCCAGTTAAGGGTCTATTGAAATAGTCTAGGTGGGAGAGGTTAAGGTCTGGCAATAGGATGTAACAGTAGGGTTGAAGAAGTAAGGATGGAATTGAGAAACTTTTTTTTTTTTTGTATATATGTAATTTTTTTTTAATTGAATTGAGAAACTTTTGTAGGGTAGAATTCACAAGACTTGAACAAATGAATATGAGGGTAAGAGAATATAACATTATGAGAGACTCAGTGCCATAATTAACCATTATATTTGTCCAATAAATGTGAATATAAAATAGTCATCAAAGATAAAAGGATCCAATCTTGGACAACCTGCTCAATTTGATAGAGATTTTGAGAGAAAGAGACCAAGGTGCATAGGTGTTTGGGAGGAATTTCAGAAAAATTTATTTAGAGTTCACCCTAATATTTAAATGAGCCGAGGGCAGCAGCAGGGATGACAGATGCCGCTCCACGAGCGGGGGCTGTCCTATCCTATCCCCTCCTTTTACATTTGCGTTGCAGCCAATGATTTTTATGGTTTCTACCATAAAAAAATTAATTAATTAAATGAGCTACACAGACAAATTATAGAAGAGAGTGAAATGGCTATGAACTACAGTGGTTACTTTCTAATCATGTGTAGTTTAGAAGTAGGTTGTGAAAGAAGTAAAGGAAGTGGATTGGTTGGAGAGGGAAAGGAAATACTGGTACTTCTGCTATGTTTTGCAAAAGTGATTGCTTGAATCTTTTTTTTTTCCCAAACATTCTTCCCTTTCTTTTAATAGTGGTCTAGTCCTAGTTAGTTCCCTTATGACATGATTAGATTCCTGGCTTTAGGACCCTGACGATATTTTACAAAAATAAACTAGGTATAGTTCTGCCATATTTCAGAAGTTATTAAAACCCACAGTTGACACTGATGTGGAAAATCAAAAGGCTCAACCTGCGTATTATATGGAGGTAAAGTGAAAGGGGCATGTTATGTGAGTGTTCACATGACTCAATTTCACAACTGAAGTGAGGAGGAAGAAAAGTGGCATGGGTCTGCTAAGGCAATTAATATATAAACTCTCCTATTTTTCTCCTAACATCAAGCCAGTGAGGCTGCAGTTTCACTGACCTCTTTGATATCCCTGGTACACATAAGGATGTTCCTGCCTCAAGGTCTTTGCACTGACCTTCTCCCTCTAAAATGTTTGTTTCAAGATATCAACATGGCTGACTCCTTCACTTCCCTCAAGTGTTTGCTCAGATGTCAACCTCCTATGGAGGCCTATCCTGACCATGCTTTTAAAAAGTGCTCCTCCCTGATAGTTCCCTGCTTTCGATTTCCCTTCTCTCTGTAATTTTTTTCTCCATAGTACTTTTCAAGTTGTTACATACTATGTAATTTGCTTATTTTGTTTATTATCTATTTCCCATGAGGGCTGGGGTTTTTGTTTTTGTTTTTGTTGTTGTTTTGGTCTGTTTTGTTTGCTATGATATATCTCTAAGTACCTAGAACAGTGTCTGGCACCTACGAGGTGCTCAGTAAAGATAAAAATAAAAAATACACTACCTGACATCAGTGGTCAAAAAAAAAAAAAAAAAAAGTAAAAAAAATAAAAATAAAAATAAAAAATACAGGCCGGGCGCGGTGGCTCACGCCTGTAATCCTAGCACCCTAGGAGGCCGAGGTGGGTGGATTGCTCGAGGTCAGGAGTTCGAAACCACCCGGAGCAAGAGCAAGACCCCGTCTCTACTATAAATAGAAAGAAATTAATTGGCCAACTAATATATATAGAAAAAATTAGCCAGGCATGGTGGCTCATGCCTGTAGTCCCAGCTACTCTGGAGGCTGAGGCAGCAGGATTGCTTGAGCCCAGGAGATTGAGGTTGTTGTGAGCTAGGCTGACGCCACGGCATTCACTCTAGCCTGGGCAACAAAGCGAGACTCTGTCTCAAAATAATAAAAAAATAAAATAAAAAATACAAACTTTTGTAACTGATGATACCAACCATTTAGTCTGTCCCTAAATAACTGAGGATCCTGGCAATTTAACCATACAATGCAGTCTTTTTTATATTATTAACTGAAGAAAAATTGGTGCCCTTTGCAGATTTTTAAGATTAGGAAACAAAAATAAGTCAGAAGGAGCCAAATCAGGATTGTAAGATGAATGCCTAATGATTTCCCATTGAAACTCTTGCAAAGTTGCTCTTGTTTGATAAGAGAAATACAGGAGCATTGAGGTATAGAAAGACCCCCTGAAGCTTTCTCTAACTTTCTCTAAACCTTCTCATAATAAACAGATATTATTATTCTTTGGCCCTCCAGAAAGACAATGGCAGAATGCCTTGAGTGTTCCAAAAAACTGTTGCCATGACCTTTGTTCTTGAACAATGTGCTTTTGCTTTGTACTACTTCTACCTCTTGGTGGCCATTGCTTTGATTGTGTCTTTAGGATCATACCGATAAAGCCATGTTTTATCTGTTACAGTTTTTTGAAGAAATGCTTCAGAATCTTGATCCTACTTGTTTAAAATTTCCATTAAATGCCCCGCTTTTGTCATCAGCTGACCTGGGCCAAAGTATTGGCACCCATTGAGTAGAAAGTTTTCTCAACTTTAATTTTCAGTCAAAATAGTGTAAGCTGGTGGCGTGCAACATGGCGCGCCTGCTCCGCGCGCTCTCGCGTCTGCTGCTCCGGGAGGCGCCGCTGGGGGCCGTGCGGGGCCGAGCGGGCGGCTGCGGGCCCGGTGCGGGGCCCGGGCGCGGGGACGCAGGTAGGATGCAGGCCCGCCGCCTCCGCGCTGTCGCTCCCCCGTCCCGGGCGCGGGTCTAGGCCGGCGCTTCGCCTCTCCGAGCGTCCCTGCGTGCGCCCCCGCCCTCTCGAAGGGGACCGCCCCTTCGAGGGGACACACTGACCCCTGTGAGGGTCTGAGGAAAGGAACAAATTCACCCAAATGTTCGATTGTTTTTGCCAAACGTGGGGCCCGGGGCCGCCGACGCTGTCCAGGGCGCGCTGTCCCGTACCGACCGCTCTTCCCGGGCCTGCGGGCCGCCCCCGCGCCTGCCCTGCGGAGCGGGCGGTTGACTTTCGGATCCCGGGGTTTCCTGCCCGGCTGAATTTCCCTGTGTGTGGCTAGGACCCAGGGGACCGGGCCAACCCTCTGTTCCTCCCTAACCTGGCATTGTTAGTGGCCGCGAGAGGGGACCGAGGACGACGAGGGCGCCCGTGTCCTGCTGAATGCCCTTGGCCCCCTGTTGGGTGGGTGTGCGTTCACACTTCGCCGAGAGGGAGGCCTCACCTGCGCACACGCGTCCCCCAGCGCTGCGCCTCACAGCTGTGTCAGGGGGACTTAGAGCCCGTGGATTGGCTTTCTGGGCAGTCGCCCGACTGGCCCACCTTTGAATCTAATTTTATATGTATCCATTGAAGACACGTAGAGGTACCTAACTGCTGGAAACGTCCCTGTGTTTGGAACTGCATTTATGCCCTGAAGTTTCCAAAATGTGGTGTTAAAGAAATAAGTAACTAGATAAACTCACTTTCCGTTACAGCCTTCGTAACCCCTGGTATGTCTAGTCACCCAGTCTGATGCCATTTTTGTGAGCCGCTGTGTGTCCAGCACTAAATTTTTGGCTGAGAATCGCAAGTGGTGGAAACATCACAGTTGCAGGCTGGAGTTCTCCTCGCCCCTCTTTGATGATGACACAGTGGTTTTTGTGCAAACTTCCTGGTCGCACGTGGCGCTGTCAGAAGCAGCCTAATGAATTGCCTTAGGATCTGAAGTTCTTCAGCAACATTAAAATTTGGCCAGACACCAGTACATAAACAGGAGCTGTGTAACTTATCAGACACCCCTCCTAGGAATGTATTAAAAGGAAATAATTCAAAAGAAGAACAAAGCTATAAAAAAAAAAAAATAGTGTAAGCTGAACCAACTGAGGTATTTATGGTGTTGTGTTGTCTTTTGTTTCTGCTGTTAATCATTGGTCCTCTTCAATTAGGGGAGGAACAAGTTTAATTTTTTCCTTACCAATTGATTTGCTATTGTGGGCTTCATCTTCAGAATCATCTCGTCCCTTCTTAAATCAGTTATCCATTTGTAAACTGCTGGTTTCTTTGGGGACATTGTCCTCCTAAACTTTTCATAAAGCCTCAGTGATTTCACATTCTTCCACTCAATCTTCACCATAAATTTGATGTTTATTCTCGCTTTAATTTTAGCAGAATTCCTGTTGCTCTGATAAAGCTCTTTTCAAACTGGTATGCTTTTTAGTGCCTCAAACTAGATCTCATTCAGACATGCTGTAACAAGTTAATACAAGTTTATTTTGATGCAAAATAATTGAAATCCATGCATAGTATTTTAATAATATAATATAATATAAACTTTTGAAGATCCCTCATATTGCTCTTTGGAAGTTTCCCAACCTATAGAGCTAATTAATTGTTTTCCCCTGCAATGTTTTGGGGTTTTTTTCATGAGATACTAAACACTTTATTATAAAATAGGCTTTGTGTTAGATGATTTTGCCCAACTTTAGGCTAATATAAGTGTTCTGACCATGTTTAAGGTAGGCTAAGCTATCTTTTATTTGTTCATTTATTTTTGAGATAGGGTCTCACTGTCACCTGGGCTAGAGTGCAGTGATGCCATCATAGCTCATGCAACCTGAAACTCCTGGGCTCAAGCAATCCTCTTTGCTCAGCCTTCCAAGTAACTAGGACTACAGGCACACACCACCAGGCTCAGCTAATTTTTTAAAAAATTTGTTGTAGAGATGGGGGTCTCACTATTGCCCAGGTTGCTCTCAAACTCCTGGACTCAAGTGATCCTGCCTCGGCCTCCCAAAGTGCTAGGATTGCAGGCATGAGCCACCATGTACAGCCCCCTGAAAGGTTTTATTGATAATTTGGACACTTAGGTTAAAGCAAATATATTATTAAAATTAATTTTAGCCTGTTTCTTTTTGCATTTTTAATGTTACCAGTAGAAAATTTAAAATTACACATGCAACTCACAGTGTATTTCTATTGGATAGCACCACTCTAGATTTTTAAAATAAGATGTTTCTATCTTTTTCATCTTAATCTCTGTCCTGTTAGTTTTTTAGACCCAATTACAGTATACTTACATTTATTTCTATTAACTTTTATTAAATAAAACTTACTGGGCATTGGGGCTCATGCTTGTATTCCCAGCTAAGGTGGGAGTATCGCTTGAGCCCAAGAGTTCAAGGCTACAATAAACTATGATCACACAGTACGTTTCAGTCTGGGTGACAGAGAGAGACCCCATCTCTAAATAAATAGATAAATACATAAAACTTATTATTCTGAAATGTTTAGATCTTATTAGATCTTAAATCTGTCATCGATCCCTTACAACTTTCGTACATTATTGAATCAATATTCAACAAATACTGAGTGCCTATTATAGGCACTGTTTTAGGGACTGAAGATACCAGGGTGAGTGAGACAGATAAGTTACCTGCCCTCAAGGATGCTGTAGTCTACTAGGGGGAAACAGACAACAAATAAGCATGATATTTTGAAATTTGATAAATGTTACATTTTTGAGGAGATGAAATTTGAGCTGATACTTGAACAATGAGAAGGAGGCAGTTACATTACTATCCAGGGGAAGAGTATTCAAGACAAGGAACATCTATTGCAAATGATCTGAAGTGGAAAAGTGCTTGTCATGTTGGAGGAATGCATAGTGGTAGGTAGACTGTAAGATAGCCTCCAGTGATCCCTGCCTGTGAGTATTCAGGCTCTTGTGTAATCCTTTAGCAAGATCTGTGACCAGTAGAGTACAGAAAAGGTGATGTCACATCAGTGATTTGTTTACATAAGATTGTGACTTCCATCTTGCTAGAGGACATCTTGCAGAAGTTCACATGGCAAGAAACTGAGTACAGCCTTTGACTAACACCTAGAAACTGAGACGCTCAGTGTAGCAATCCCATGGAACTGAATTACATCAACAACTATGCGAGCTTGGAACCAAAATGCTTCCCCAGTTAAGCCTTCAAATGAGAGAGAACCCAGCCCTGGCCAACATCTTGATTATATCCTTGTGAGAGATCCTGAGGAAGAGGACCCAGTGAAGCCATGCATGAGACTTCTGACACACAGAAGCTATGAGATAAAATGTGTATTTTAAGCCACTTAATTTGTGCAGATTTGTTATGCAGCAATAGATAACACAGACATTTGATAAATATGCTCACTATATATATATATATATGTATATAGTGTGTGTGTGTGTGAGTCACGAGTTTATTAAAATATTACAGCATAGAGAAGATTCAAACAGCTCCACGTTGTGTTTTGAAATTCATCCCAACTGTAGGCTGAGTGACCTGCAGGTTGGACAGACTGCCAAAGTCAAAAAGTTTCAGCATCTCCTTAGTGTCAGGAACTACTTCAATGATCTCCTGATCCAGAGCTGAGACCTCTGGGACATAGTTATCTCTCCTCTCTCTCTCCTCCTCCTGCAGCTTGATGGAGATATCTCTCACCGGGCCTCTCTGAATCCGCTTCATCAGATGTGTGACGTAGCCTGCTATCTTGTTGTGGAGCTTCTTGCTGGGAATAATGGCGATCTCCTCGCACACGTCCTTGTCCGTGTGGAAGTCATTTCCCAGACGCGTGTAATACTTCTCGATGATGACCCGCCTTCTTCACAGTTTTGGTGCACACGTGGCCCATGTTGGCCGGTCCTCAGTAAAAGCTATATTTTTTTAAGTCATCAATGAAAGTGTTTTACAGAATGGTGCCAAGTCAGAATGCTGGTTCACTTCACTAGAAGTCATTCCTAAGTTAATATTAATAAATTAATTAGCACTCCCTTAGATTTATTTGTGCAAGAAATGACCTTAATTATGCTTTCACTCAGGTTATATTTTCTTGTTTTTATAGCATGAAATTTCTCATAAAATGCTTGGGCAAAATCTCAGATACACTATAACGAGTAATTCTACCCACAAAGAAAATGGGTTACTCAGGCGTGCTTGATATATAAACCCATATTGACTTTGCAGTTACTTTTTTTTCTAATTGTTTAAAGATGTGTCTTTTGGATAATTCATTCTTTTTTTCTTTTCTTTCTTTTTTTGTTTTTCTTGAGACAGAGTCTCACTCTGTTGCCTGGGCTAGAGTGCCATGGTATCAGCCTATCTCACAGCAACCTCAAACTCTTGGGCTCAAGCAATGCTACTGCCTCAGCCTCCTGAGTAGCTGGGACTACAGGCATGCGCCAGCATGCCTAACATGGATAATTCATTCTAGAATCTTGTTTGGGACCAATGCCAAGATTTTTGACTTAAGGCTTGCAGATTTCACCATCTTTTTTCCTTATAAAAATAAATATTTTAATTATCACTAGTTCTCTAGCAAGTTTCTCTCTTTTTTTTTTTTTTTTTTTTTGAGACAGAGTCTCACTTTGTTGCCCAGGCTAGAGTGAGTGCCATGGCATCAGCCTAGCTCACGGCAACCTCAAACTCCTGGGCTCAAGCAATCCTGCTGCCTCAGCCTCCTGAGTAGCTGGGACTACAGGCATGTGCCACCATGCCCGGCTAATTTTTTCTATATATATTAGTTGGCCAATTAATTTCTTTCTATTTATAGTAGAGACGGGGTCTTGCTCTTGCTCAGGCTGGTTTTGAACTCCTGACCTCGAGCAATCTGCCCACCTCTGCCTCCCAGAGTGCTAGGATTATAGGCGTGAGCCACCGCGCCCGGCCTTCAATGGTTTCTAGTATATTTACTGAGTTGTGCAGCCATCATCACTATCAAATTTTAGAACATTTTTCTCACCCCAAAAAGACAAACCCCAAACCCCATGCCCATTAATAGTCATTCCCCATTCTTTCCCAAACTACCCTCCTAGCCTCAGGCAACCACTGATCTACTTTTTATCTCTATAGATTTGTCTACTTTGGAAATTTCATGTGAATGGCATCATACAATATGTGGTCTTTGTGGACTGTCTTCTTTCTGTGTAATGTTTTCAGGATTTATCCATGTTGTAGTATATCTCAGTACTTTCCTTTTTATTGGTGATTATGTAGAAGTACTATATTTATCCATTTGCTAGTTCTTGGACATTTGGATTATTTCTACTTATTGTCTTTTATGAATAATGCTGGCATGAACATTTGTGTCTAAGTTTTTATGTAGATATGTTTTTATGTCTCCTAGATATGAACCTACAGGCTGAGTAATATGGTAATTATATGCTTATCATGTTGAGGAACTGCAACAGTAGCTGCGCTATTTTTAATCTCATCAGCAGTGTAGGAGAGTTTCTATTTTTCTACATCTTCACAAATATTTACTGTCATCTATCTATTTGATTGTAGTCATCCTAGTGGGAATGACATACTATCTCATTGTGATTTTGATTTGTATTTCTCTGATGTATGATGGTGAACATCTTTTTTATGTGCTATTGGTCATGTGTATTTTTTTTAGAAATTTCTGCTTAAAAGCTTTGCCCATTTTAAAATTGGGTCTTTTATTAAAAACTTTGCCCATTATAAAATTTGTCTTTTATTATTGAGTTATAAGAATTCTTTATATATTCTACATATAAGTGCCTTATGAAATATATGGTTTACAGATATTTGCTCCCATTCTGTGGGTTGTCTTTTCACTTTCTTTTTATCTTTAATTTTTTTCTTTTTTTTTTTTTTGAGACAGAGTCTCACTTTGTTGCCCAGGATAGAGTGCCATGGCATCAACCTAGCTCACAGCAACCTAGCTCACAGCAACCTCAAATGCCTGAGTTCAAGCGATCCTCCTACCTCAGCCTCCCAAGTAGCTGGGACTACAGGCAGGCGCCACCATGCCTGGCTAATTTTTTCTATATATTTTTAATTGGCCAATTAATTTCTTCCTATTTTTAGTGGAGATGGGGTCTCGCTCTTGCTCAGGCTGGTTTCAGACTCCTGACCTTGAGCTATCCACCCGCCTCGGCCTCCCTGAGTGCTAGGATGATAGGCATGAGCCACCGCGCCCGGCCACATTTAGGTCTTTAAACCACCTGGAACTGATTTTTTTTTTTTTAGTAGAGACAGAGGTCTCACTCTTGCTCAGGCTAGTCTTAAACTCCTGAGCTCAGGCAATCCCCCTGCCTCAGCCTCCCAGAGTGCTAGGATTAGTAGAGACAGAGGTCTATTAGTAGAGACAGAGGTCTCACTCTTGCTCAGGCTAGTCTTGAACTCCTGAGCTCAGGCAATCCCCCTGCCTCAGCCTCCCAGAGTGCTAGGATTAGCACTCAGGGTTGGGTGCGGTGGTTCCCAACCCTGGAACTGATTTTTTTAGTATAGTGTGAGATGTAAAGTAGGGGTCCATTTTAATTTGTTTCCCATATAAATAACCAATTGTTTTAGCATCATATTTGGAAAAGACTACCTTTTTCCTTCTGATTGAAAAAGCCACTTTTATCATACATCAGAGGTCTGTATATATGGTTCAGTTTGTTTTGGGCTTTCTGTTTCTTTCCATTCATCTATTTGTCCATCATTGTACCACAGTATCTTCACTCAGTATCTTCACTTCTGCTTTATATTAAGTCTGTGATGGGGTAGGCAAGTTCTCCTCTTTCTTTTTCTTCAACAGTGTCTTAGTTTCTTTCTTTTTTTTGAGTCAGAGTATCCCTCTGTTGCCTGAGCTAGGGTGCCGTGGTGTCAGCCTAGCTCACTCTAACCTCAAACTCCTCGGCTCAAACAATCCTACTGCCTCAGCCCCTCAAGCAGCTGGGACTACAGGCATGCGCCACCATGCCTGGCTAATATATATATATATATATTAAATTGTCCACTATGTATATATATATGTAATATATATATTAAATTGACAATTTAATATATATAAATATATATATTTCTTTCTATTTTTTCAGTAGAGACGGGGTCTTGCTTGTGCTCAGGCTGCTCTCGAACACCTGAGCTCAAAGGATCCTCCTGCCTCTGCCTCTTCAAGTACTAGGATTACAGATATGAGCCACCATGCCTGGCCATGTCTTGGTTTCTTGATATTTTGTATTTCTACATCAGATTTAGAGTCAATTTGTCAAGTTCCACAGGAAATTTAATTGAGATTATATTTAATCTGTTTATCAATTTAGGGAGGACTGACATTTTTATAGTATAACATCTTACAATCCATGAGAATGATGTTTTGCTTCACTTTAGATCTTTAGTGTCTCTCAATGAATGTTTTATAATTTTCTGCATAGAAGGAATAAAACTATTTTTAGGTAAGTGGAAATGAGGAGGCCAAAAGGAAAAGTAAAATAGAAAGTAAGAGGACAGACTTCATCATTGTGGTCAGAAATTGCAAGGTAACATATACAATTCATACTGATATTTTTTAGTATGACTGACTCTTTACCCTGACATACTATTATTGTGAAAAACTATTTTCATTAAATCCTTAACCACATCCATAAACACTCAGCAGATAACCTCATTTCTTATTTTTAGAATATGTTGGATGTGCAACTAAAGCACCTCAATTGTGCATTTGTGGTATGTCTCTACTACAAAATTTTTTGTCTGTCCATTTTTTTACCTTAAAGCTAAGAAAAGAATGTCTTTGTGAGTAAGAAGACACAGTTGGGATAGCTATGATTATAGATTTTTTTTTTACTATCTGAAGTCTTCCTTACATTCCCCACAGTCAACCAGTGGCATAGTCCCAAGGAAAATGCTGCCCGGTTTTCTACTAGGAACATAAAATGTAAAAATAACTAATTTTTATGTTCTCTGAGCTACATTACTTATGAAATGAGCATTTTGTTGCTTTGACAGATAAAGCCACTCTTTTATCTGAGCTTCTCTGACCTGCTCCTGGGAATTTGGTGGCTCACTGAGGCATTTCTCTGTGGGACTTAAACAGCTAATAAGGACATCATCTGCTATAACCTACAAGCAATTGGCAGGTGAGTGCTACTGTGTCTGCACCTTGTAAGAAAGGCACAGTCAGGTCTAAATAGGAAGCGAAGATGATTGTTCCTGGAAAGTAGAGCCCTTTTGGTTGTTGTTACACTTTGAAACAATAGCTTTTATCATTTTTCCATATCAAAAAACCCTGGTATTTATTATAGAAAATTTGGGCCCAGGCATAGTGGTTCACACCTATACTCCCAGCGCTTTGGGAAGCTAGGTTGAGAGGATTGCTTGAGGCCAGGAGTTCAAGACCAACCTGGGGAACATAGTGAGACCCTTCCTGTCTCTACAAGAAGTTTAAAAATTAACTGGGGCTGGGCGCGGTAGCTCATGCCTGTAATCCTAGCACTCTGGGAGGCTGAGGTGGGCGGATTGCTTGAGGTCAGGAGTTCAAAACCAGCCTGAGTAAGAGCAAGACCCTGTCTCTACTATAAATAGAAAGAAATTAATTGGCCAACTGATATATATAGAAAAAATTAGCTGGGCATGGTGGCGCATGCCCGTACTCCCAGCTACTTGGGAGGCTGAGGCAGTAGGATCACTTGAGCCCAGGAGGCTGAGGTTGCTGTGAGCTAGGCTGACACCATGGCACTCACTGTAGCCTGGGCAACAAAGCGAGACTCTGTCTAAAAAAAAAAAATTAACTGGGTATGGTAATGTATTACCTGTAGTCTTGGCTACTTGAGAGGCTGAGTGGGGTGGATCACTTGAGCCCAGGAGTTCGAAGTTGAGTTGTAGTGAGCTATGACAATGCCACTACACTCTAGTCTGGGCAACAGAGCAAGACCCTATCACTAAAAAAAAAAAAAATTCAGAGGAGCAGAAAGATAGATAATGTTATTTTATATATGTTATATTACATATCCTTTCAATCTCTTTCTAATAAGTATATATATTAAAACAAATAATACATTCATACTTTTTGTAATCTTTTATTATTCAACATATTGTGACCATATTTCCAGGTATACTCTTCTATAGCATCTTTTGAAATGACCACATGGTTTGGTATTATAGGAATAAAATAAACATTAAGTTTTGAAAATACTGCAGGTAATTATATATGGGTTGTATATCTTTCATGAATTTTACCAATGAATTTACCCATACAGTACCATCTATATGTAATATAATGCTGCTTCTGTATTTCTGAGACTTACAGTGTGAAAAAATAGAGGTTATGCTCACTGCTGGTTATTCTCAGTGGAATTTGTTACTAGAAGGGAAATTTATATATAATATAATGAGCTATATTGTAAATATATTGAGCTATATCTATAATAAACTACACACATATTATGTAGAAATTTATATGTAAAAAAAGAGGTTATGCTCACTGCTGGTTATTTCCACTGGAATTTGTTACTAGAAGGGAAATTTCTTTCATTTTAGTGGAAAAGCAATAATATGTAATTCGTGCTATAAAATCATGCACTCACCTATCTCTTAGTTTAAAGAGATAGGTGCATGCACTCACCTATCACATTAGTTTAAAATGTGTTAGATAAGCCTCATTTGAAACCGAAAAAAAAATAAAATAAAATAAAATGTGTTAGAGACATACTTATCTCTATCCTGCTGATAACCTCATGAAGTAAATAGAGTTAAGGCTATGTTGTTTTCTCAGGTAAGGAAAAAATATTATAGTCTTTGAAATAAAAAAAAATCTACATTACAGTCCTGGACCTGATTAACTTTGTGATGGTGAGCCAGTACCAAATCTTTCGGAATTTCCATTTCCTAATCTGTAAAATGGCTATTAATATACATATACTTTGGCCGGCATGGTGGCTCACGCCTATAATCCTAGCACTCTGGGAGGCCGAGGTGGGAGGATTGCTCAAGGTCATGAGTTCGAAACTGGCCTGAGCAAGAGCGAGACCCTGTCTCTACTAGAAATAGAAACTAATTGGCCAACTAAAAAATATATATATAGAAAAAATGAGCTAGGCATGGAGGCGCATGCCTGTAGTCCCAGCTACTTGGAAGGCTGAGGCAGTAGGATTGCTTGAGCCCAGGAGTTTGAGGTTGCTGTGAGCTAGGCTGATGCCATGACACTCTAGCCAGGGCAACAGAGTGAGACTATGTCTCAAAAAAATAAAAATAACATATACCTTGTGAGTGGTACAGATGTGATTAATGTTACTTTGGGTTTTTTTTTTTTTTACAACTTTATTGAGCTATATCTATAATAAACTACATATATTTAAGGTGTACAATTTGATCAGTTTTTACATATGTATTTCCCTGTGAAATCATCTCCACAAACAAGATAGCAAATGGCCAAAATCATTTCAAGTGTGTTTTCCTTTACTTCAATGAGCATATGTATTATAATTGCTGCTTTTAAAAATATTTGTTGGGCATTTCCAATATCTGGCCATTTTTCTAGGCTGATGTCTGTTGATTGTCTCTTCCCATGACAATGTGTCACATTTTCCTGATCTTTGTATATGTCAGAAATACTGTGTTACAAAGACTCTGGGCCCTTTTGTAACTCTGGAGATTGCTAATGTTTTCATTTAGCAGGGAATCAACCTGATTAGGTTTCAAATAAAAGTTTTGTCTCAATATCAGTGGGCAGTGGTTCAAATCTCAGTTTAGTTCTATAAGCCTTAGTTATGCTGAGTTGGGATTGTAACTTGTATGGATTAATACACAGAATTGTGGCCTCTCCATTTCTGGGTCTCTCACTTCTGGTATTCCCTCCATATTTTCCTGACTAACGGATCCTTTTCTCATCTCTGTGGCCTGAAGATAGATTTCTATAGGAGTTTTCTGTTAGAGTTTCATTGAGCAGCACCATGACTGGGGTGCACACTTAAAGCAAAGCTAAAAGAGAAGAAAAAAAAGTTTGGGAAGCTCACTTCTATTTAGTTCCCTTTTCCAAGTTTGACTTCTTTCCCCTATCTACCTGCTTTTGTTTAGTTTTCAGAGTCCTGCGGTAGTTGTTTTTTATATTTTTCCTAGAGTTCTTATTTGTAATCACTGGAAGGGATGGGCTAGAGAGAGCTTAAAAATGCTAGCTTATTTTGTTTGTTTGTTTGTTTGATTTTTTAAAATTGTGATAAAATATACATAATATCAAATTTACTATTTTAACCATTTAGAAATTTTTAATTATGGTTAAAAACACATAACAGAAAATTTACAATCTTAAAACCATTTTTTTTTTTTTTTTTTTTTTTTTGAGACAGAGTCTCGCTTTCTTGCCTAGGCTAGAGTGAGTGCCGTGGCGTCAGCCTAGCTCACAGCAACCTCAAACTCCTGGGCTTAAGCAATCCTACTGCCTCAGCCTCCCGAGTTGCTGGGACTACAGGCACGAGCCACCATGCCCAGCTAATTTTTTATATATATATATATATTAGTTGGCCAATTAATTTCTTTCTATTTTTATAGTAGAGACGGGGTCTCGCTCAGGCTGGTTTTGAACTCCTGACCTTGAGCAATCTGCCCGCCTCGGCCTCCCAGAGTGCTAGGATTACAAGCGTGAGCCACCGCGCCCGGCCTTAAAACCATTTTTTAAACTCTTTCTTTATAGTTTAAAAAACTCTAGAGACGGGATCTTTTTTTTTTTAATGAATTAAAAAGTTTATTAGCCATAGGAAAAAACCAATTCCTCAAAATCAGTTCTTCTTATTTCCCCTGTAAACAGTAAGCTTACAGAAAATTTCCTTCTCATGAACAGAAAAATCACTATACTTTTGGTTCAAGATATGTTAGGTTTTTTCCTTCTTCTTCAAATAACAGATGGATGTAACTGAATCTATGAACAAGTGTACTTGCCCCAAATGTGCAACATAAATACAGAAGCGATGAACAGAAGACTCATAACCAATACTGGAACAGGGCCAACTTTGAGCCCAGGTGAATCTTCTGTGTAGAATTGCCACATGCCCACTCCCACCCACCCCACACCCCCCCCCCCCCCCCCCGTGCCTGCTGAGGTTGTGCAGCCTGCGCTCCTTGTTCCACAGGTGGCATTTTTTCTTTGCCAAACAGTGGATCCTGCTCCCCGGGCGGCCACTGCTTTGCTGGGAGAGCACCCTGAAGAACCACATTAGTGCCACTGGGGGTCGGACCGGGCATGGTGGAGACTGGAGAGTGGCAGGGTGCTGTGATGGACCACCAGAAAGTTTCGGACTAGAGACGGGATCTTGCTGTGTCTCCCAGGGTGGACTACAGTGGCATGATCACTGTGGCCTTGAACTCCTAAATTCAAATGATCCTGCTGCCTCAGCCTCCAGGGTAGCTGGGCCTGCACCATGCTCACCCAATTTTTTTCATTATTATTTTTTTAAGAGATGGGATCTTACTATGTTGCCCAGGCTGGTCTCAAACTCCTGGCCTCCAGCAATCCTCCTGCCTCAGCCTCCCAAAGTGCTAGGATTACAGGCGTGAGCCACTGTGCCTGGGCCCATTGATCTATCAGTGGACACTTAGGTGGATTCCATGTCTTGACTGTTGTGAATGATGAATGCAGGTGTTTTTAAAGTTCTTATTCTCCCATATATCTCCTTCCACAGCCTCTTTCCCAGGCCGTTGGTTCTCTCTGCTGTTTGACCCATTTGTTATCCCTTGCCCTAAGAAGCTATGGTAGTATATTTGCCTTTAAGTGCTTTTGAGAGTTGCTGCTTTGGGGGCAACTCCTGTGCTGAAAAATTCCGAGGCAGGTGAAATAAAACCAAGCCCCCCTTTGTTGATCCTGCACGGTGGCATCAGACAGGTCAAAACACACAGCTGCCATTAGGGAATGAGGGGTGATAAGGCAAGTAAGTTAAAATGTCACAACACTCTCTTACCATAATTTACCAACATCTTCATATGTCACGAGTTCTAAGAAAAAAATCAAAACCCAAAATCTACTAGTGCTTTTCTTCATTAAGCAGTCCCCTAATTTTTGTAAAATTTTAATTAGGTTCCGGAGTGCCAAAAAAGTTGATTTTCACAGTTTTTTCCCCGACTTAATTGTTGCTTTGGTGGAAAGATATATTTTTAGAGTTCTGTACTCCATCATTTTCTGTGATGTTACTCAATTTGTTTATTTATTTATTTAAAGAGGGTCTCACTCTGTCACCCAGGCTAGAGTGCAGTGGTGCAGTCATAGCTCACTGCATTCTTGAACTCCTGGGGTCAAGGAATCCTGTTTCAGCCTCCTGAGTAGCTGGGATTACAGGCGTGCACTACCTTACCCAGCTATTTATTTTTTAAACAGCTTTATTGAGTTATAATTGATATACAGTAAACAGCGTATATTTAAAGTATACAGTTTGATAAGTTTTGACATATATATTAATATATATTCATGAAACCATAACTTCGATCAGGGTAGTTAACCTAATTCCTTACTCCTTCAAATTTTCTTGGTGCCACTTTGTATTCTTTTCTTCTGCCTCTCACTGCATCCCACCTCCAAGCAACTAGTGGTTGGCCTCTATCACTATAGATTTCTTTGCAGTTTCTAGAGCATTATATAATTGGAATTGTAGAATATGTACTCTTTTTATTTAGATTTTGTCACTGTTTAGACATTCATCTATGTTGCATGTATCAATAGCTTGTTTCTTCTCATTACTAGAAGTTTTCCATTGTATGGATTTACCACAATTTGTTTATTCATTCATGTCTTGATGGGCGGGCATAAAGGTCATTTTTAGTTTTTGGCTATTAAAAATAAAGCACCTATGGATATTCTTGTACATGTTTTTGTGTAACATATATTGCCTTTTCTCTGAGGTAAATAAATAGCTAGGAGTGGAATGACTGTATCATATGGTAGTTATATGTTTAACTTTTTAAGAAAGTGCCAAAGTGTTTTATAAAATTGTTATACCTTGCTTGTATTAATCTGCTTGGGCTACCATAAGAAAATACCACAGGCTAGGTGGCTTAAGCATCAGAAATTTATTTATAACAATTCTATAAGCAAGAAGTCTAAGACCAAGGAGCCAGAAAATTTATTTTCTGGTATGGCTTGCTTCTCCTGGCTTGTAGATGAATGCTCTCTCACTGTGTCCTCGCATGACCTTTTCTCTGTGCTCTAAGAGAGCTCTAGTACTTCTTCCTCTTTTTATAAGGACATAAGTCATATTAGATTTGGGCCCCACCCTTCTGATCTCATTTAACCTTAATTACCTCCTTTTAAAGGCCCTATCTCCAAGGTAGGAGATAGGTCACACTGGGGTTAGGGTTTCAGCATATAAGTTTTAGGGGGACACAATTTGATCCATAGCCATATCTTTCAGCAGTATATGAGTGTTCCATATCCACATTCTTGTCAACATTTGATATGTTCAGTTTCCTTAATTTTATTTTAGTGGATGTATAGGGATATTTCATTGTGGTTATTTGTTTATTTATTTTTTATTTTAGCATATTATGGGGGTACAAATGTTAAGGTTACATATATTGCCCTTGCCCTCCCTCCCCCCTTGAGTCAGAGCTTCAAGCATGACCATTCCCCAGACAGTGCACATCGCACTCATTATGTATGTATATACACATTCCCTCCTCTCCCCCCTCCCACCTTCCCGACACCCAATAAATGTTATTCCTATATGTCCACTTAGGTGTTGATCCATTAGTACCAATTTGCTGGTGAGTATATGTGGTGCTTGTTTTTTCATTCTTGGGATACTTCACTTAGTAGAATGGGTTCCAGCTCTATCCAGGAAAATACTAGAAGTGCTAGATCACTGTTGTTTCTTAAAGCTGAATAGTACTCCATGGTATACATAGACCACATTTTATTAATCCACTCATGTATTGATGGGCACTTGGGTTGTTTCCACAACTTTGCAATTGTGAATTGTGCTGCTATAAACATTCGAGTGCAGGAATCTTTTTTGTACAGTGTCATTTGATCTTTTGGGTAGGCTCCCAGTAGTGGGATTGCTGGATCAAATGGTAGATCCACTTGTATTGCTTTAAGGTATCTCCATATTGCTTTCCACAGAGGTTGAACTAGTTTGCAGTCCCAGCTTGCAAATTTTAATCTTTTTTTTTTTTTTTTTTTTTTTTGAGACAGAGTCTCGCTTTGTTGCCCAGGCTAGAGTGAGTGCCATGGCGTCAGCCTAGCTCACAGCAACCTCAAACTCCTGGCTCAAGCAATCCTCCTGCCTCAGCCTCCCAAGTAGCTGGGACTACAGGCATTCGCCACCATGCCTGGCTAATTTTTTGTATATATTAGTTGGCCAATTAATTTGTTTCTATTTATAGTAGAGACGGGGTCTTGCTCTTGCTAAGGCTGGTTTCGAACTCCTGACCTCGAGCAATCCGCCTGCCTCGGCCTCCCAGAGAGCTAGGATTACAGGCGTGAGCCACCGCGCCCGGCCTGCAAATTTTAATCTTGATGTAAGCTCACGCAAGCCTATATCACACGGGTGTTTATTTTCTGGTTGACATAAGACAGTTGAAATCCATGCTTGCTTGCTGTGACTTCGTTTGGGTTTGGGGTAGGAGACCCACCTTTCTTCTGATGTTTTAAGGAGGCAGCTGTGGCTGGTTTCCCACGAAGAAAATCCCGAACAGGGAACTTTCTGAAGAGTTGCATTGCATTTGCTCTGTGCGCTCTCTGTGTTTTGATACACTGAGCCAGGAATGTTGATGAGACATGAGGCAGAACAGCTTGTTCCTCCACAGCTATTTTGACTTTGCAATTCTTGTGTCCGGGACTGGTGCTGGTGGAGACACCTGCAGACACCAGCCCAGAGACGGCTGCTACCAGTGAGCCACTTGCGACAGGGGTCCCGGCTCCCTCAGGCCCGAGCCGACTGGCCGGCGCCGTCTTGCTCCCTTCTTCCTCATTGTGGTTTTAATTTGTATTTTCCCTAATGATTGATATTATCAAGCATATTTACATATACTTATTTGACAACCAGATTTCTTCTTTGTTAAAGTGTCTATTCATATTGTTTACCTGGTTTTAAATTGGGTTATTTATTTTCTTATTAAGTTTTGAAAATATATATTCTATATAAAAATCCTTTATGATATACAATTGGATGTCATTTAATGGCAGGGATATAGTCTGAGGAATGTGGTGTTAGGTGATTTGTTATATGAACATTACAGAATGTACTTACACACCTAGGCTGTATGATATAACCTATTGTTTCTAGGCTACAAACCTGAACATCATGTTCCTATACTGAATACTTAAGGCCACTATAACACAGTGGTAAGTATTTATGTATCTAAACATATCTAAGAATAGCAAATGTACAGTAAAAATACAGTATTATCATCTTATGGGACCAATGTCATACATGTGGTCTGTCATTGACCAAAATGTCCTTATGCAGCACATGATTGTATATGCTTTGCAAAAATTTTTTCCCAGTCTATAGTTTGACTTTTCAGGTTCTTAACAATCTCTTTTGAAGAGTAGAAATTTTAATCTTGATAAAGTCCAATTTATCAAGTTGCTCTATAATTTTGGTGTTATATCTCAGAAGTCTCCCTAACCTAAGATCACAAAGATTTTTTTCCTCATTTTTAGAAGTTCTGTAATTCTAAAAGAATTGTCATTATTATAAATTTACATCTTGATCTAATTTTAATTAATATTTATATATGGTATGATGGATGGGTCCAAGTACATTTTTTAGCATTTAGATATGTAGTTGTTCCAGCACCATTTGTGGAAAACACAATCCTTTCTCCACTATATTGCCTTGTGCTACTTTAAAAAATCAATTGTCTATATATATGTTGGTTTAGTTTTGGACTCTGTTCCATTGATGTATTTTTTATACCTTTGTAAATACCTTTTTAAATACCTTTTTATACCTTTTAAATACCTTTTTTATACCTTTTAAATACCTTTTTATACCTTTGTAAATACCTTTTTAAAAATAGACTTTAGTTTTAGAACAGATTTATTTATTTATTCATTCATTCATTCATTTATTTTTGGAGTCAGAGTCTCACTCTGTTGCCTGGGCTAGAGTGCCGTGGCATCAGCCTAGCTCACAGCAACCTCAAATTCCTAGGCTCAAGCGATCCTCCTGCCTCAACTTTCTGAGTAGCTGGGACTGCAGGTGTGCGCCACCATGCCCAGCTAATTTTTTCTATAAATTTTTAGTTGGCCAATTAATTTTTTCCTATTTTTAGTAGAGACAGGGTCTCACTCTTGCTCAGCCTAGGCTGGTTTTGAACTCCTGACCTCGAGTAATCCGTCCGCCTCGGCCTCCCAGAATGCTAGGATTACAGGCGTGAGCCACCACACCCGACCTACACTAAGTTTCAACCTTTGTGTTGTACAATTCCATGGGGTTTTTTTTTTTTTTTTTTTTTTTTTTTGAGACAGAGTCTCGCTTTGTTGTCCAGGCTAGAGTGAGTGCCGTGGCGTCAGCCTAGCTCACAGCAACCTCAAACTCCTGGGCTCCAGTGATCCTTCTGCCTCAGCCTCCCGAGTAGCTGGGACTACAGGCATGCGCCACTATGCCCGGCTAATTTTTTATATATATATCAGTTGGCCAATTAATTTCTTTCTATTTATAGTAGAGACGGGGTCTCGCTCTTGCTCAGGCTGGTTTCGAACTCCTGACCTTGAGCAATCCGCCCGCCTCGGCCTCCCAAGAGCTAGGATTACAGGCGTGAGCCACAGCGCCCGGCCTTTCCATGGGGTTTTTTAAAAATGTATTTCAGCATATTACAGGGATACAAATGTTTAGGTTACATAGATTGCCTTTGCCACGCCCAAGTCAGAGCTTCAAGCATATCCATCCCCCAGATGGTGCACACAGCACCCATTAGGTGTGAATATACCCATCTCCTCCTCCTTCCTCCCCCCTCTCCGACACCTGATGAATGTTACTACTAAATGTGCACATAAGTGTTGATCAGTTAATACCAATGATGGTGAGTACATGTGGTGCTTGTTTTTCCATTCTTGTGATACTTTACTTAGTACAATGGGCTCCAACTATATCCAGGATTATATAAGAGGTGCTAGATCACCATTGTTTTTTGTGGCTCAGTAGAACTCCATGATATACATATACCACATTTTATTAATCCACTCATGTATTGATGGGCTCTTGGGTTGTTTTCACATCTTTGCAATTACGAATTGTGCTGCTATAAACATTCTAGTGTAGAGGTCTTTTTTTCCTTTGGGTAGATGCCTAGTAATGGGATTGCTGGATCAAATGGTAGTTCTACTTTTAGCTTTTTGAGGTAATTGCCATATTGTTTTACACAGAGGTTGTACTGTTTGCAATCCCAAGTTCCATGAGTTTTGAATGTCATTTATCTACCATTTCAATATCATCCAAAATAGTTTCACTGTCCTAAAAATTCGTATTCACTTATTGATCCTTCTCCCACTATCTCTCCACCTGGTAACCCACTGATCTTTTTACTGTTTCTATAGTTTTGCCTTTTCTAAAATGTCCTGTAGTTGGAATCATACAGTATATAGTCTTTTCATATATACTTCCTTCATTTGGCAACATATATTTAAGGTTCATCCAGGTCTCTTTGTGGCTTAATAGCTCATTTATTTTTATTCAGTGTATGGATTTACCACAATTTAAAAAAAATCATTCACCTAGACTTAGTTCAGGGCTTGGCAGGCAGGTTTATTTTTCTCTCGTTTTAGGCTGGAGACCTCTGCAGCAAACATGCTTCGCCAGATCCTCGGTCAGGCCAAGAAGCATCCAAGCTTGATCCAACTCTTTATATTTATTGGAGCTGAAGGTACTGGAGCAGCACTGTATGTCTTGTGTCTGGCATTGTTTAATCCAGATGTTAGTTGGGATGGAAAGAATAGCCCAGAACCCTGGAACAAACTGGGTCCTAATGACCAATACAAGTTGCACTCAAAGAATGTGGATTATAGCAAACTGAAGAAAGAAAGTCCAGACTTTTTTTTTTTTTTTTTTTTTGAGAGAGAGTCTTACTCTGTTGCCCTGGCTAGAGTGCTGTGGCATCAGCCTAGCTCACAGTAACCTTAAACTCGCAGCATATCTAGCACAACCCATGGATTTCTTTGCGGAGCGGTAAAGAAGATGAGCAGCCCTTCTCATCTGCCCCATGAGAGCTCTATTGCTCGACATGAGAGATTGGGGCCAATGGTTCTAAAGGATATAGAGTCGCAAGAAATTCAGGATGGAATTCGGGGTTTGGAGAGTTATGATGATGTTCCAGAAGAAGACGACTTAACTATATTTAAATAAATGTAGATTGTTGTACCCTACTTAAAAAAAATAACACATCCCCTGAAAATAAGCCCTAGGTTGTCTTCTTGAGGAAAAATAAATATAAGACTCTATCTTATTTTCTGGGAAACACGGTAGAGTCTTGCTCTCTTGTGCAGGCTAGAGTGCAGTGGTATCATTATAGCTCACTGCAGTCTCAAATTCCGCAGCTCAAGCAATCCTCCCACCTCAGCCTCCCAAAGTGCTAGGACTATAGGCATGAGCCACCATGCCTAGCATAGATATGTTTAGGTACATCAATATTAATACTTCTCATTGTGTTACAGTTGCCTACAGTATTTAGTACAGTAACAAGTTGTACATGTTATAAGCCTAGGAGCAATAGGCTTATAAAATACCATATAGCCTAGGTGTGTAGTAATCTACACTGTCTGAGTATATATAAGTACACTATCATGCTCACACAATGATGAAATTGCAGAACATACCCTTTTGTTAAGTGACACTTGACTATTTCTGACAGTTTCATTCTCAAAATCACTTTGCTTCTCTGTTAAGTTCCAGAACAAAAGACTAGCCCTGGGTAAATGACTGATTTCTTCTGTTCCAGTGCAGTGAAGTGGCATAAGAGTACCCCAGCAATTCTCTTCCCTAATCAGCTCTGGGTTTCCTATAAAACTCTTTATTATCTGATTCAGGTAGGAACTCTCAAATATTAATAACTGCAGCCACATAATACAGTTATAAGGGGTGGTGAACAAGACTAGTTCTAATTCGTACCCCACATCCACCACAGTGGAAAAGAAAAAGCTCAAAACAAAAATTCTTTTCCTTGCCAGAAGACGCAAAACCTTAAAAAAAAAAAAAAAAAAAAAAAATTCTTTTCCATTTTCAGACAAAAGTCTCGCTGTGTCGCCTCAGGTAGAGTGCAGTGGCATCATCATAGCACTCTACAACCTCAAACTCCTGGGCTCAAGGGATCCTCCTGCCTCAGCCTCCCAAGTAGCTGGGACTACAGGCATGTACCAACTTACCTGGCTAAGTTTTCTATTTTTTGTAGAGATGGGGTCTCACTCTTGCTCAGGCTGGTCTCGAACTCCTGATCTCAAGTGCTCCTCCCACCTCAGCCTCCTAGAGTGCTTGGATTACAGGCGTGACCCACTGCACTCAGCCAAGAGAAACCATTTATAATGGTAAAAGGGGCAATATATCAGGAAGATATAACAATTGTAATATACACACCTAGTATCAGAGCTCCAACATATATGAAGTAAAAACTGAGAGAAATGAAGAGAGAGACATACAATCAACAATATTTGTGGACTTAAATATTCCACTTTTAATAATGGATAGTATAGCTAGGCAGAAAATCAACAGGATATAGAGGACTTAAACAACACTGTCGATCAAGCAGACATAACAGATACCTATTGAACATTCTACCCAACAACAGCAGAATACCCTGGCCCAGTGGGCTTCACTTGTCAATTCTACTAAATGCTTAAAGAAAAATGAACAAGCCAGACACAGCACACAGCTATAGTCCCAGCAACTTGAGAGGCTGAAGTAGGAGGATTGTTTTAGGCCAACCTGGGAAACATTAAGACCACACCTCTAAGAAAAAAAATTTTGAGCAAGGATCCTCTTCTATCACCCAGGCTGGAGTGCAGTGGCACAATCATAGCTCACTGAAGCCTGAAACTGCAGGGCTCAAGTGATTCTGCTGCCTCAGCCTCCCAAGTAGTTAGGACTACAGACGCACACCACCACACCTGGCTTATTTTTCTATCTTTTGTAGAGACAGGGTCTCATCATGTTGCCCAGGCTGGTCTTGAATTCCTGGGCTCAAGTGATCTTTCCGCCTCAGCCTCCCAAAGTTCTGGGCTTACAGGTACCACCCTAAAATATTTTTAATTATATAAAAAAAAAAATCAACAACAAAAAGAAATTTGGGAAATTAAAAAATATGTGGAAAGTTAAACAATATAATCCTAAATAACTAATGAGTCAAAGAAATCACAAGGGAAGTTAGAAAATATTTTGAGATAAACGAAAGCAAGATTATAATATAACCAGAATTATAGACTAAAGCTAAAGCAGTATTAAGAAATAAATTTATAGCTATTAATGCCTATATTAAAAAAGAAGAAAGATTAAGAAAGAAGAAAGGTTAATAACCTAACCTTCCACCTTAGTAAACTAGTAGAAGAATAAAGAAATAGCAGAAGGAAGGATATAATAAAGATTGAAGGCTGGATGCAGTAGCTCATGCCTGTAATCCTAACACTTTGGGAGGCTGAGGAGAGAGGCTGAGGTGGTAAGAGCTATAGGAGTTCAAGACCAGCCTGAGCAACATAGTGAGACCTCCCCCCGCCACCCGCCACCCCCCACCCCGTCTCTACAAAAAAAAATATTTTTTTTAATTAGTTGGACGTGGTGGTGTATGCCTGTAGTCCCAGCTCCCACAGAAGGTGAAGTAGGAGGATCATTTGAACCCAAGAGTTTGAGGCTGCAGTGATCTGTGATCATGCCACTGTACTCTAGGCCAGGAAATAGTGAGACCCTGTCTAAAAAAAAAATTAGAGCATAAATGAAATGCAAAATAGTAAGGCAAAAAAGAAAATTAACTAAGGAAAATTTGATTCTTTGAAATGATCAACAAAATTGACAGAAGTTTAGCTAGACTAACCAAGAGTAATCCTCACAGTAGCTCTACAGGTATTTATGATTTATCCAATTTTATGGCTGATAAACATATGCTCATGGAGTAAAATGAGGTAGCCAAAATCACACAACTAAGAAATATGACTAGAGATTCAAATCTAAATTATTATGACTTCAAAGCCCAAATGCATTGGCCAACCTCTCTTATTAGCCCTAGGATTGGCCAGTGGTATGGGAAGTGACATCTCTGGATTCACAATTTAGATATCTTCTTGTTGAGTGAATTGAAGGGTCAGGAGGCCCAATAGTTTCAACAAACTATCCCTAACCCCTAATCTGGTGTCTGGGAAAATATTTTAATGATTATCTTTCATAGAGTAAAGCTCTATGAAAGAGTGAGGGTACCTCTGCAAGGCCTTAGAAGAGAGGAGCAGGTTTCCATAAATTTCCTCAGCCTCATCCATTGCTAAAAGTGACAAATTCTAGCTGTGAAATTACTGTCTCCCTGAACCAAACAGGGCACAGACAGCCAAAACTTGAATTAACTTAGGCATAGGGATTGCCTAAAACAGAATATTGAGAGTTACTTCTTACCTGGTCTGGGTTTCCTGAGCATGATTATCAGTCATTATTTTTTTTTTTTTTTCTGAGTCAGAGTCTCACTTTGTTGCCCCAGCTAGAGTGAGTGCCGTGGCATCGGCCTAGCTCACAGCAACCTCAAACTCCTGGGCTCAAGCGATCCTGCTGGCCTCAGCCTCCCTAGTAGCTGGGACTACAGGCATGCACCACCATGCCCGGCTTACTTTTTCAATATATATGAGTTGGCCAATTAATTTCTTTCTATTTATAGTAGAGACGGGGTCTCGCTCTTGCTCAGGCTGGTTTCGAACTCCTGACCTTGAGCAATCCGCCCGCCTCGGCCTCCCAGAGTGCTAGGATTACAGGCGTGAGCCATCACGCCCGGCCTATCAGTCATTATCTTGAGAGTCTTCCCAATTCTGCCAATAGGAGTGGTGAAAATGGAAAAGTCATAATAGGAAGACAGTGCAGGTGGAGGCAGGACACAGAAGAAAATCCTGGATGTACTCTATTCTGATTTATTTATTTTTTTATTTTTTTTTTTTTGAGACAGAGTCTCACTTTGTTGTCCAGGCTAGAGTGAGTGCCGTGGCGTCAGCCTAGCTCACAGCAACCTCAAACTCCTGGGCTCAAGCGATCCTCCTGCCTCAGCCTCCCGAGTAGCTGGGACTACAGGCATGCGCCACCATGCCCGGCTAATTTTTTTTTTTATATATATATATCAGTTGGCCAATTAATTTCTTTCTATTTATAGTAGAGACGGGGTCTCGCTCTTGCTCAGGCTGGTTTTGAACTCCTGACCTTGAGCAATCCGCCCGCCTCGGCCTCCCAAGAGCTAGGATTACAGGCGTGAGCCACAGCGCCCGGCCTATTCTGATTTATATATCTACAAGTCTTTTGCTGGCAGTATTATTTCTAATGGCTAAAAACAAAACAAAATTCTGGAAACAAAATTCATGTTCATGTAGAGAAAAATGGTACAAATAACATATACTTAGCAATATGCCATGGAATCCTATATAGTCATGAAAAAGAATGATTTAGAATTATACAGAATGACTTGGTGAGCTTGTCAATATGCAGAGAAAAGCAAGATTCAAATAAATGTAAATAATGTGAACTCATTTTTAAAATATTGCCCCAAAACACCTATATATAACTATACGAGCATGGAAAAGGATATGGAAAGCTGTGCCCCAGGCTCACAGTGATTTCTAACCACAAAGGGGGTAAGAGCTAAACCAGTGAAGGGGGTAAAAATGAAAGAAAAGAAAGTGAAAGAAGACCTGGCATGGTGGCTCACGCCTATAATCCTAGCTCTCTGGGAGGCCAAGGTGGGAGGATTGCTCGAGGTCAGGAGTTTGAAATCAGCCTGAGCAAGAGTGAGACCCTGTCTCTACTAAAAATAGAAAGGAATTAGCCGGACAACTAAAAATATATATAGAAAAATAAGCCAGGCATGGTGGCACATGCCTGTAGTCTCAGCAACTTGAGAGGCTGAGGCAGGAGGATTGCTTGAGTCTAGGAGTTTGAGGTTGCTGTGAACTAGGCTGACGCCACAGCACACTAGCCCAGGCAACAGAGTGAGACTCTGTCTCAAAAAAAAAAAAAAAAAAAAAGAAAGTGAAAGAAATGAACACAACATTTTATTAAAGGGAGGAGCATCCAAAAAAAAGAAACATGTAGGCCGGGCGCGGTGGCTCACACCTGTAATCCTAGCACTCTGGGAGGCCGAGGAGGGCGGATTGCTCAAGGTCAGGAGTTCGAAACCAGCCTGAGCAAGAGCGAGACCCCGTCTCTACTATAAATAGAAAGAAATTAATTGGCCAACTAATATATATATAGAAAAAACTAGCCGGGCATGGTGGCACATGCCTGTAGTCCCAGCTACTCGGGAGGCTGAGGCAGTAGGATCACTTGAACCCAGGAGTTTGAGGTTGCTGTGAGCTAGGCTGATGCCATGGCACTCATTCTAGCCGGGGCAAAGTGAGACACTGTCTCAAAAAAAAAAAAACAAGAAACATGTAGAATAGGATCCCATTTTGTAAAAGTATTTGTATTTGGGCTCTCTGAAAATAACAAGGATTATAATGTAGAAAATAGGAAATAATGATGCTTGATGTCAATACTTGAAGACTCCATAGGCCATGGTCTGCTGGGAGGGTTACCTTCCAGCATTCTTGTACCTCAGTCCTTTACATGGAATGTCTTAAACAAAGCCTAGTGCCCCAACTTCAAACTTTTCTCTCACCAAAATTCTTCCTTTACTGTGGTCAACATCACAGCAAACTCTATGAGGCATCCTCAAACTACGGCCCATGGGCCACATGCCGCCCACCGAGGACATTTATCCGGCCTGCCGGGTGTTTTTGTCGCCGCTGCCTGATCTGCTTAGCAGCCAACTTGTCCCAGGCCCACAGTGCGCATTCTCCAGTGGTCTGAGAGATAGTGAACTGGCTCCCTGTTTAAAAAGTTTGAGGACCCCTGCATCTGAATGTAACTTTGCCTCTATTGAAGACAACTCTGCTACAAATTGAGTCAAGCTGTGTAAATCCTATTCTCACTCACTCCAGTCAATAGGACTTGAGATTTACCTTTGCATAAATAAAATCTCACTGAAAGGTTCTCTCACAAATGAAGGCAAATTTTGCCTACACCTCTGACTAAACGAAAACTGCTGAGGCTTTCAAATGTCTACAATTTTAGTACATCATGTCACAAGCTTCAAAGACCCAGGATCTATCTCATAGGTACGGTCAAGATCAAAGTCTTTCTAGAGGCTTCCCAGCAACCTCTAGAAATATAAATATTTTCCATAATAAGATATGAGGTGGTTGAGTGTGCATATTTATTGGGGAGGGTTATGGAAGATTTTTTCCCCATTGCAGGGTAATTACCTGGAGCCATATTACATATACAATGGGCATGTGATAAAATACATCCAAAATATTGAAAGCTTTACATTTAGAAGCAGGGTGAAACTTATTTTACAGTTGTTTAGCATTTTGCATTTTCATTAGTGAAGGAAGATGGCTTTTTTTTTTCTTTTCAGAATACACTTCAGTGAGACTTTTGACATATAACAAAATAACAAAATTCTATTTAGTAATGAAGTTTAGGTAAACAAGAAGCTAAACTTTTTTCCTATCAATGTAACACTTTGTTTGCATTGTAGATAGAATTACATACATCTGAGGTTATGATGATGTGATCTGGGTTTTCAGATCACATTTTTTTTCAGATGAATTTTTTTTTTTTAATTATTTTTCCCTCTCACTGAGTCAAATGGAGTTTGACTCCAGGTTGGGGGGATATTCCATCAGGCATTCCTGAAGGGACAAGAAAATATGTCAGGTTGGGGCCAAGCTGAGACATGATAGATCCATGTCCCCTGGGGAAGAGCACGACCCCTGGACTCCAGAATCAATTAATATCTGCACCATCCCAATGTGTTGTCTTTTCCACATTGTAATTTTCCTTTGTTCCCCCATGTCTTGATTATCAATCTAGAACCTGGACTTGGCTGTGCTTTGGAGAAGTAGGGAAGGGCCTGGATTTCTGCTGGCCTGAGAGAGGATAAGAGTGGCCCAAAGAAGGCAGGTAAAGGATGGCAAGGATTTACCACTAGAGTCTCCCGGGGCAGCACCTCTCTGGTCACAAGGGACTACCAACACAGATTACTGGGACATGTAAATATTCCCCATAATCCCCCAAACACACTGGGGAGAGGAATCAGGAGAAAGAGTACACCTCCTACAGGCAGTCAAACATAGTGCAGAACAGACTGTTGTCATACTAGATTTACAGGGAACTCTGACTCTCCAACCTGGAGATTTAAGATCCCAAGTTACATGTATGTGCTTAGGCCTGCACATGTTAAAACTCATCCCTCCCTGCCATAGTCTGTCCTAATGGGCTTCAACTTTCTATGGCTAGAGTTTGGGGGTTTTTTTTGTTTGTTTGTTTGTTTGTTTTATATATATATATATTTTTTTTTTTTCCATCCTAGCTTGTCCTAAAGTTTGGGGTTTTATGAACATTTTACAACTAACTTCATGAGGTTTTCAAAATTAGCAATATTGCATCTGAGCAAGGTTTTGGTTGTACAATGGCTATCAACTGGCAAGAGGCATTCTGCCCAAGGCACAAATCTTGCCCCATTTTTAAGGTTAGATTTGGTTAAATCATGCACTTGGACAATGTTTATTGAGCATCTACAATGAGTTAGGCCCACAGAACTGAATAATGATGCAAACTTGCCACTCCAGGCTGTCAGGATATGGTAGAGGAAAAGACACTTTAATCTATAATGACTACACAATGCAGTTGGTTCATGATAGGGATCAGTATCCATTTGTAAGGCTTTGTTTCATTAGAGTCACTGAGGAAGAACCTGTGTTCCAGGAAATTAAGGTCATATCAATTGTCTTCCCTGTCACTTTGGGTTTTTTTAGCCAAAGAAAAGGCTCACGAGGCAATGGAGAATGTAGATTCAGTCATACATAGGGAAAGATACAGTTCTACCACTTACTAGCTAGCTCTAGAGCAAACTCTTTGGTCTTTGTTTCCTCATGTACAAGATGGAGCTTTCATTGGGAAGTTGGGAGGATTGAAATTAAGACAGTGAATGTGAGGCCGGGCGCGGTGGCTCACGCCTGTAATCCTAGCTCTCTGGAAGGCCGAGGCGGGCGGATTGCTCGAGGTCAGGAGTTCGAAACCAGCCTGAGCAAGAGCGAGACCCCGTCTCTACTATAAATAGAAAGAAGTTAATTGGCCAACTAATATATGTATATATATATAAAATTAGCCAGGCATGGTGGCGCATGCCTGTAGTCCCAGCTACTTGGGAGGCTGAGGCAGAAGGATTGCTTGAGCCAGGAGATTGAGGTTGCTGTGAGCTAGGCTGACGCCACGGCACTCACTCTAGCCTAGGCAACAAAGCGAGACTCTGTCTCAAAAAAAAAAAAAAGACAGTGAATGTGAAGTGTTTAACATGGTGCCTAGCACAGAATGAATAATGTTGTAACTATATTTTCTTTGTGCTTTTTCTTTTTATTTTAGCGAATTATGGGGGTACAAGTGTTAAGGTTATGTATATTGCCCATGCCCCCCCACCCCCTCAAGTCAGAGCTTCAAGCTGTGTCCATCCCCCAAATGTTGCACATCTTACTCATTGGGTTTGTATATACCCATCCCCTCCTCCCCCCTCCCACCTGCCCGACACCCAATACATGTTATTCCTATATCTCCACTTAAGTGTCGATCTGTTAATACCAATTTGCTGGTGAGTACATGTGGTGCTGCTTTGTGTTCTCTTCCCAGAGAATTAACTGCCACCTCCAGAGCTCTGTTACTTGTAGCAGAGAGGTTCTTTTTGAATGTCAGTCAAGAAGTTATTAATGTAAATAAGTTTTTTTAAACAATAGAAAATATTTTAATTTTATCCATGTACTCAGCACTGTGGTAGGTGCCCCTATACTGTTATAAAATCAGTATAAACAATTTCCTAACTCCAAGTGATATTCATTGGCCATGAGTTATCTGGGGGTGTGAAATTCATCCCAGGAAAATTATTAAAAAGGAACAAAAGCTGTTCTGGAAGAAAAAAAAAATGTTTCAGGTAAAAAAAGAGTATGGCTGTAGGAAGAACCTAGAAATACTGAGAAGTAAATTATTGAATATACATATATCATGTTAAACATCTTCCAGATTTACAAAGTGGGTGAATTCAATGCTGGTCTCTTCGCCAGAGGTAATCAGGGTCTTCTCCCTTACCAGATATATATATCTTCTTGCCCAGAGAGCCCCAGAACAAAGTGACCGCAATAACTATGCCACACAGAACCTGAAGAGATGTCTAATATGAATAGGGTTTTATTTATTTTTGGATTTAAAAACCCTTCCTTTCGTGAATGCACATTTATAGGGCAAGTTAGAATAATCAACCACATAAACAACTGTCCTCACATAAGTAGTTGTTTTTTAAAATGAAAATCCTAGTGGTAGTAATAAATTCAAGTATGTGTAGTTCTGCATGTCAGACAACTTAATGGAAGGTTGCATGTACTGAAAACCAGTTTCTAGTGACTGAAAAAATAGGCCCAAAGAGTTAAGGACATTAACATCCAATGATGCATTTTAAGAGTTGAATTAAATGTGAAAAAGCAAAAGATACTAAGACATTGAGTATATTAAATAAATATAAACTTAATTATTAAAGTGAATAATAAAAGTGGAGGAATTCCTCCTTCCACATTAGTATGTTTTCATAAACTTTACGGTCTCAGGCAGAGCCAATGGAGTCATCTGTTTCCACTTCACCTTTGCTTCACTGAACCTCTCATTCCCAATCAGTGCTTCAGGAGTTTTACATATTTGGCATCTCTTAGGCCTCCTCTTCTTCTCCTTCTCCTTCTTCCTCTTCTCCTTCTCCTTCTTCTTCTCCTGCTTCTTCTCCTTCTTCTTCTCCTGCCTCTTCTTCCACAGCAGGCTCTTCCGCAGCCTCTTCTGGCTGGACTTCTGGGGCCGGTGGTGGAGCCTCTGCTGGTGGTGGTGGAGGAGGAGGAGGAGGAGGAGGAGGAGCCTCTACAACTTTTGGTGGTGGTGGTTTATGAAGGCCCATGAGGCAAATAAGTATACCTAATAATAGGATTATAAAAAGTATGATGGCGAATAATATAATTACATCTGTAGTAGATTCTTCCTTTTTACTAGAGCTATCACTTTGAGTTGTGCCTTTTGTGGGTTTTACAGTTAGCTCACCAGGAGGGCCACTGTCCACACTACCCCCTGATCCTTCATTTTTGCAGTCAGGTGGAGCATACCCAAGTTCACAGTGACAGTGCTGTAAATCATTACAAATTCCTTTCTGATTACACGTTTTGTCTATAGAACAGGGCAAGTCGACTCCAGAATAATCTTTGCAAGAGCCATTCAGGCAGGCTTTGTGTTCAGCACAGTAAGTGCCAGGCAACACATGGCCTTCATCATGGATGTCAACATCGGTAAAGGCATCTAAGCTCCAGCACCATTCATCATCATGAAAGACCTGGACTATTGTACGATGGGATTGGGTTTTTGGTAACGAAGTAATACCTGTACATACAAGTTTCCCACACATTATATTTTCATTTTCACAACCAATATATTGGTCACCATTTAAACCACAGTTTCCAAACCGGTCCCCTTTTGAATTTATCCTCTTGTAACAGCTTTCTGATGCAGATTCTGCACCATCCCCATACAGGCTCTGGCACTGAATAGTAGGGTCCATACACATACCTCTAACACAAGCGTACATGTTATTACAAATTGAGCCATCTTGCATAATCCTGTCGTCAGGGCATGCGTTAGATGTACCATCACAATATTCTGGGAGGTCACATGGGTGCGCAACATCACGGCAAGCGCTTCCCTTCTCTTTAAATTGACATGAATCACAGCAGAGTCCTTCACTACACTTTGCATCTCCCTTCAGCTGACAGTTTGAGTCACAGCATGGGTGATTGTCACAATTAGAACCACAGTCACATTGCTCGGGTTCTTCCACCACACCATCTCCACAGTCTGGATTCCTACGCTTGCGGCCTTTGTGCCACGGCTTGTTAAATAGGCAGGCCCCTTTGTGTTCACGAAGGAAGCGGTAGAAATAGTCAGAACTGCAGTTGCTGAAGCCACTTTGTTTAGTGATATTTTCATGCATGAGGCAAAAGTGCTTATCCTTACACATGCAGGCCATGTGGTCATGCTGAATACCCAGGTTGTGCCCGAGCTCATGGACCATGAGCGCTGCAAACAGGAGGATATCTTCATGGTGGAAGGATTCAACGGCTGCTGCAAAACCACTTGAACAGGCACCATTGAGAAATGCCTGGCCCATACTCTCTCCAGGATGATGTCCAACGATCATGTGGGCAACATCATGCTTCACACGATGGAAGAGCTTCTCTCGTCTCCAGCTATTGAAGTTCCTGAGTGTAACCTGCAAGTCCACTGGGACCTCTATTAGATCCCCCTCAGTCCAAATCTCCATTCCAGCTAGCACCACCTCTGTGTTTATTCCCCTAGTGAAGCTGTTGGCCAGAGCAACAATGTCCACTACTCTCTGGACTGTCTCATTGATGTTACTGCCCCACATCTGGAACCGCTGGTTGTTGACCACAACAAACATCTCCACATACTTAGTGTGTGACCACAAGTAGGACAGTGCCTGTAGATGATGAGGCTTCCTGCTCCCTCGTTGCCAGCTGGTGGACACCACTTGACTGTCTTTGGAAGTGACACTACAGGAGACATGCGCTTGATGTGCCATGGTGTATAACACATGTTCAAACTGCTTTGAAGAGTCCACGGGCTCAATGCCATAAGACTTTTCCTCCTTAATCAGGATTCCCCTGAGGCCTGAACAGGTGTTGACAGAAACAAAAGACCCTGGCACTCCTTCTATGTAGCCTTCATAGTGACAGTCATGTGAAATGAAAGACAGTTCTTGCCTCAGGATGCCATCATGGTAACTGTAGACTGGAAAGTTATTCACAAAATGGTCTCTCTTCACCTTCAGGTGAACCAGGTGCTTCTGGCCTTGCATAAATAGCACATAGGATACCTTTTCTACATGGTCTTCACTTCCCTTGCCTGTCAGACTCTTTGGGATGACTATTTCATAGGAAGAGTAATATACCGATTCCATGTCACAGTATATGCTTGGGAGAAAAATCATCCCCAAGAGCAACATGTTCCCCCACTTGACATATGAAAGACCTTGGGCTGTCATGTTGAGAATCAAGTCTGAAGCACTCTCCTAGCCTCATACAAAACCACAAGGGGTTTCTGTACAGCAGATAGGAAGGAGGCAGAGTCTCTCTGAGGCTGTTGCTGACATGGCCCTAGTGAATCAGTTGATGATGCAGGCCTGTGTCCAGCAGCAGCAGCTCTTCCTGACACGTAGACCCTCAAACACAGGAACTAACCCCAGACTTATGCTGGCTGCATCAACAGTGTCCCCTGCCTACCTCCTAGAGTTAAAGCCTTCTATCTGAGTCTCTTCCTAGTCTTTCTAATTTCTCTGTTGTCCTTCCAATAGTTTCCCTTCTCTGCGATGACTTTCTATATCAGCTTCATTCCGGCATCTATTAACCTCCTTTTTACATAGCTGAAGGATATTTCATGAAGAAGGGCTACGAACTCTTATAATGTAGGACTGTAGTATGGGGGACAAAACAAAATCTCTATCTATGCCTTCCTTAACTTCCTCAACTGGACCTCATGGAACACCCCTCCCCCATCCCTGCAGTTGTCTGTTGCTCAGCTAACTCCAAACATTCCAGACAAGGGGGAGGGGACGGGATGTGGGGGGGGAGACACTTAGAGATATCTGTGGTGGCCACTCTCCATTGCCCATTTCCTCTCCTCTAAACCCCTTGCTCTGAGCACATAAACATCTTTACCCAGGGTGATCTTTTCGGCTCAGTGAGGTGTTTGTGTGTGTGTGTGTGTGTGTGTGTGTGTGTGTGTATGTACATCTCACCATCCAGTCTGTTAGATAAAGCAAGTGGTTTGCCTTGTGCCCCAGCATAGACCCTTATGGGCTGCTGCCCCATGGGGCAAGGGACAATAGTCCTCTTGTTTAACATCACCAAAATTTCTAAGTTTTATTATAACAATATCCAAAAGTGTATATGGAAGATGCCAACAGAGCAGACTCCTCTTATATGTGATTATCATGGGCACATTATTTGTAATCTTGGGACTATACCCTCTGAAGGATGGCCCTACATATTGGTATCCTAAGATTATGCCTGTTGAAAGCTAGGTATCCTAAAAGTCTCCCCTGTGTTAGAATATAATCTCTGTGTTTTCAGTGCCCACTTCTGTTTGTTCATGCTGGTACTCCCAGGCCTAGGTGAGCCCTTGCCCAAGAGCAGATGATCAAGAATTATTTTTTGGCCGGGCGCGGTGGCTCACGCCTGTAATCCTAGCTCTTGGGAGGCCGAGGCGGGCGGATTGCTCAAGGTCAGGAGTTCAAAACCAGCCTGAGCAAGAGCGAGACCCCGTCTCTACTAAAAATAGAAAGAAATTAATTGGCCAACTGATATATATATATATATAAAAAATTAGCCGGGCATGGTGGCTCATGCCTGTAGTCCCAGCTACTCGGGAGGCTGAGGCAGAAGGATTGCTCGAGCCCAGGAGTTTGAGGTTGCTGTGAGCTAGGCTGACGCCACGGCACTCACTCTAGCCTGGACAACAAAGCAAGACTCTGTCTCAAAAAAAAAAAGAATTATTTTTTGAATGAAGAAATGACTTCCAGGTACAGGTGGTCCAGTGTTTCATCTATTCTGTTTTATTTCTTTGTACTTGCTTCATGTCTGCCATGATGGCTGAAAATACCTTCAGAAAAACTCACATGCTACACCATGCTGATCATATTCATGATCTCCAGATTTACCTCCTACTGCATTTTGCTGGTCAGTTCACTCTCCTAATTTCTTCCTGCTTCCTAATTTCACTGAAAAAAAAATAGAAGCTACCACAAGAGCACTTCCACATATAGCCCCTGCATGAATCCTCCTGTATCTAAATTTTCCTTATATTATATTGGATGAATTGTTCATGGTGCTTCTAAGGCCAATCCTTTTACTTGTGTGTGGGGTCTCCTTCCATTTCAGTTTCCTATAAACTTCACTTGGATGGTGGTCCCTTCTCTCTTTTGCATCTTAGAAACCTAAGGTTTCCATTCAATCAACCTCCTTATAGTGCATATGCTACGCTAACTCCTCACCTTAATAAAACCATTCCTTTCAGCCCACTTCATTCCCCAGTAACCATTCAAATCCTGCCTCTGTTTTATAATGCATCTGTTTGATAAAGAGCACATATTTGCTTTCTCCATTCTTAAACCACTCATCTCTTTTTGACATTTTTTAAATAGTGCAATATAGCACATTCACATGAAAGTGCTTAAAACGCAATGTATGTTTCAGTGAATTACTGAAAATATAAAATAAGCACAACCCTGATCAAGTAACCGATACTTTCAACTCCACAAAAGCCACTCATTGCTCTTCCCAGTCACAGATCTCTTTCGTGAGAGGTAATCATGATCCTGTCTTTATGGCAACCACTTTCCATTTTTCTTTTTAGTTTCCCTTCTTAAATATGCATCTCAAAACAAGGTAATTTTCTTTTACCTGTCTTTCACCTTGATAGAAATACATATTAGCTCAATATTATATATACTTCTTTTATTACATGCTACACTAGTTTCTTCCATGTTACTACATGATTCCTTTATATTTCTATGCTGTGTACTAGGATTTCCTGTGAAATCGTCATTAATTACCATCTTTTATAGTTACTCTGAACTATTGGTCCTTTTCCTTGGATGGAGCTAATATGAATTGAGTGGCTGTTATTGTCCATGTGACCTATGCAAGTGTCTACTCCTAGAAGTAGAATTTCTAGGTCATAGGGTACATGAGACATCAACTTAAGTACAAAATGATGTGTTCTTTAAATTGGCATGTTGTTTTACATTCACAAAACAGTGTATGAGAGTTTTCAGAGCTCTACATCCTCAATACTTATTTGGAATGGTTACTCCTTTAACTTTTACCCCATCGTGTGTGAAATATGTCCTTGTGGCTATACTTTGCCTTTCTACTACTGAAGGTGAACATCATTACAAATGGTTATTGACCCATCCATTTTTAAGTTGGTTTGTTTTGTTTTGAGACAGAGTCTCACTCTGTTGCCTGGGCTAGAGTGCCATGGCATCAGCCTAGCTCACTGCAACCTCAAACTCCTGGGTTCAAGTGATCCTCCTGCCTCAGCTTCCCAAGTAGCTGGGACTACAGGCATGTGCTACCATGGCCGGCTAATTTTTTTCTATATATTTTTAGTTGTCTAGCTAACTTCTATTTTTAGTAGAGATGAGGTCTCACTCTTGCTTCAGACTGGTCTCGAACTCCTGAGCTCAAATGATCCGCCTGCCTCGGCCTCCCAGAGAGCTAGGATTACGGACGTGAGCCACCACGCCTGGCCCCATTTTTAAGTTTTTAATTTACAAGTAAAAAGTGTTTATGGTATACAACATGATGTTCTGATATATGTATACTTTGTGAAATAGCTAAAACAAGCTATTTAACATATGGATTACCTCATAAACATAATTTTTCTTTGTGGTGGGAACACTTAAAATCCACTCTTAGCAACTTTCAAGCATGCAGTCTGTTGTCATTAATTATAGTTACCATGATGTATAGTAGATCTCTTGAATTCCTTCCTCCTTTCTAACTGAAATTTTGTGTCCTTTGGCCAGTATCTCCTGAACCCCGCAACCCCATCCTCTGGTAACCACCATTTTACTCTCTTTTTTTATAGTTTGACCTTTTTACACTCCACATGTAAGTAAGATCATGTGGTATTTGTCTTTCTATGCCCAGCTTATTTCAGTTAACATAATGTCCTCCAGGTTGTTGAAAGTGACAGAATTTCCTTCTTTTTAAAGACTGAAGAGGGTTCCATTGTGTATACATACCACATTTTCTTTATCCATTCACCTGTTGATGGATGCCTAGGGTGATGCCATATCTTGGCTATTGTGAATAATAATGCTGCAGTGAATATGGGGATGCAGATATCTCTTTGACATACTGATTTCATATCCTTTGGATATATACCCAGTAGTAGGGTTGCTGGATCATGTGGTATTTCTATTTTTCATTTTTTGAGAAACCTACATATTGTGTTCCATAATGGCTGTACTAATTTATATTCCTGCCAACGGTATACAGAGGTTTCCTTTTCTCCACATCTCGCCAACACTTGTTATCTTTTGTCCTTTTGATAATAGCCATTCTAACAGGTGTCAGGTGATATGTTATTGTGGTTTTAATTTGCATGTCCCTGATAAGTGATGATAATGGAGCATTTTTATATATCTGTTGGCCATTTGTATGTCTTCTTTTGAGAAATGTTTATTCAGGTCTTTTGCCCATTTTTTAATTGGGTTATTTTCTTACTATTGAGTTGCTTGAGTTACTTTTATGTTTTAGATATTAACCCCTTATCAGATGTATGGTTTGCAAAGATATTCTCCCATTCCATAGGCTGTCTTTGTTGAGTGTTTCCTTTGCTGTGCAGAAGCTTTTTAGTTTAATGTAATCCCATTTCATTTCTCTACTTTTGCTTCTATTGCCTATGCCATATGGGTCATATTCCAAAAATCTTTGCCCAGACCAGTGTCGTGGTGCTTTCCCCTCTATATTTTCTTCTAGAAGTTTTATAGTTTCAGGTACATTTAAGTCTTTTTTTTTTTTTTTTTTTGAGACAGTCTCGCTTTGTTGCCCAGGCTAGAGTGAGTGCTGTGGCGTCAGCCTAGCTCACAGCAACCTCAAACTCATGGACTCAAGCAATCCTACTGCCTCAGCCTCCCAAGTGGCTGGGACTACAGGCATGTGTCACCATGCCTGGCTAATTTTTTCTATATATATTAGTTGGCCAATTAATTTCTTTCTATTTTTAGTAGAGATGGGGTCTCACTCTTGCTCAGGCTGGTATCGAACTCCTGACCTTGAGCAATCTTCCTGCCTCGGCCTCCCAGAGTGAGCACTCACACTCTTAGCATCCAAGAGAAGAAAAGAGCTCTTGGAGTGCTAAAGAAAGGTGTGTCAATTTTCCCTCTTAAGTTTGAGTTGTTTTATAAAACATTTTTAGATATTTAGATTGGTTATGAAAATGTCTAACGTAGTCAGTATGATCCAGAATTGTCAGCTCTTGTAATACCCATCAATGAAATTACCAGGCTCTTATTTTAGGTGTATTACTGTATAAATGTAAAAACTTCAGTGTAGACCCAAAATAGTTGGGGGATTTGATGTACTTATACAATTAGTGGCAACAGTTTTAGTTTTCCTGTAAAGAGATATTTCAATGTCTGTGGCTTCCCATAAATCAAATCATGACACATCAGTTACCTCAAAGTTGGGACTCATTTTCATCCTTAAAAACGAAGAATTAATTGGTAACTTTTTCCTTTATTTTAGCCTATTTATTTGTATTCTCTGTCTGAATTTACAAAGACCTAGTTTATCCATGGCAACATAAAGGATGGCTTTGGGTGGATAAAGGGTCAGTGGAGGGTATGAGGGAGAGCTTTTCCTCCTGTTCTTGGCACTGACACTATGCCTTTTTTATTTCAATTTTTCACATGAAATTGTCTGCACTTCACCTGGCTCATGATTATTAGATCCAGATCCACCGCCCCTATATCCACTGCCAGAAGAAATGCTGTGGTTTCAGAGGTTTTCCCCTTTTGTCTGTTACAAGGTTTTCTTTTGATTTCTCTTCTAGTGCATACCTCTGGAATTTGAGATTCTGAGAACGTCCCAAGCGTAAACATACTTCTCACTCTCAAAGTACCAATTGGAAATTTCAGTGAACAAAGAAGCATATATATACTCCCCTTTGCATAGAAAACAACCACTTGATGGTCTGGTTGAGATGGACTCCTCTACAGGTTCTACCTCACTTTCCATGAGTATCTCCAAGGATAGCTGATCCGTCCTCTGGAAAAGTTGAGAAAGGTATGATGGAGCAGTTTTCAGAGCCTCAGTAAGGCTGCAAGGGTTAAACTAAATAGGAGTCAGAAAGAATAAGGTCATTCCATGCGAACAAGACCATCATCATATCCTCAGAGTGGGGAAATGGATGTGATATGTAATGAGGACAGAGGCTCTTCCGTTAGACTTGCTGGTAGGAGGAAATACTTGTTTTCAGAAGCCATAGGAGATAATGGTTGGCGGTGGACAGGAGAGCCCAATTGTCACTGTCCTTCAATGTCACACTGAGGTTACATTTTCCACTCCAGATAATGGGAAAGCAATGGATGTTCCTGAACTCTTGACTGTAATGACAAATCTGTGTCTGGGGAATCTTAGGAAGGACTTTAGGGAGCCCAGTTAGATAGATAGTTCCGGCCATGAAACAGACATGAGGTGTCAAACACTTGACCTGTCATGATTCCACCTCTGATGTTTTCCTTTTCACATATTTTATTTATTTATTTATCTTGAGACAGAGTCTCACTCTGTTACTCAGGCTAGAGTGCTGTGGTGTCAGCCTAGCTCACAGCAACCTCAAACTCCTGGGCTCAAGCCTTCCTCTTGCCTCAGCCTCCTGAGTAGCTGGGATTACAGGCATGCACCACCATGCCCGGCTAATTTTTTCTCTATATTTTTAGTTGAACAATTAATTTCTTTCTATTTTTAGTAGAGACGGGGTCTCGCTCTTGCTCAGGCTGGTTTCGAACTCCTGACCTTTAGCAATCCACCCACCTCGGCCTCCCAGAGTGCTAGGATTATAGGCGTGAGCCACCACACTTGGCCCTTTTCACATATTTTAAATGAATTCATCCCAACCCTTTGGTTATCGTCTTATATTTGATTCTGGCATAACCTCCTGTTTTAAGACTCCCACAAATGCATTAAACACCATAAGTGGTATATGGTTCCTTTTTTCCTATTGCTTAGCTCAAATTTTGACACCTGGGTGTCTAGTGGTTAGGATTAAAAAATATATATTTTAGTGTAATGTCCAAAACCAATGTGAATATTAAAGGCACAGTACCTTGTCTACTCATTCTTAAAGGTTGTTGGCCCTTAGTTTTGAGAAAACATCTCAGTGAGCATATTGGCCCAAAGGCAGTATCAAAATTGTGTTGTATAATTAGGTTTGTAAACATAAGAAGGTAATTTATTTTTGGAAACTAATGGAAGACTTTTAACTCCATATTGCACAGAATAGCAGATAATAGATCATGATCTGTGAGGCCATGATAATGTCATCTGGGTTTAAAGTAAATTTTTATTTTTCCTTCAACTGAGCCCCAGGGAATGGAATGGAATGGAGTTTGACTCCAGGTTGTAGAGACATTACACCAGGCATTCGTAAAGTGACAAGAAAAGATGTCAGGTTGGGGCCAAGACAGATGGCCATTCCATGTCCTCTAGGGCATGACCCCTGGACTTCAAGCACATTGATACATGCAGCATCCAAATGTGTTTACTTTACGACATTGTAATTTCCCTTTGTTTCCCCAACATCTGGATAGAAATGCAGAGCCTGGACTTGGCTGTGCTTTGGGGAACTAAAGGAAGGGCCTGGGTCTCCACTGCCCTGGGGCAGCAGAGAGAAGACAAGAGTGGCCCAGAGAAGGCAGTTAATAGATGGTAATTAGTCATCACTAGGGTCTCTTGGGGCAGCTCCAGATGAGTTGCATGTGAATTCCAGCACTGTTGTACTGTTATTGGAAGGTATGAGTGTTCCTCAGAAGCCCCAAATATGAGCAGAGGCAAAAGAGTGCGCCCCCTAGGGGTAGTCACATACCCTATGGAATGCTGCCCCTTGAACCCTGGAGATTTCAGGCCTTCCCTTATCTTCTTTATCCTGCCCATACTAAAAATGGTCACTGCCCTGCAGTAGTCTATCCTAATAAGCCTGACCTTCATTAGAGCTTGGGGTTTCTATACAGTTTAGGATTCACATGAGAGTTAGTATGTCCAGTTTCCTAACACCATTTCTGACAACATCCTTTCAATCACCTGTCCTAATCTTTGTTTCCTGTCTTAAACATTGTCTTGTAACCCTGATAGTCAAATCAGTCATAAGGACAAGGAACTAAAATTGATAAATCTATACAAAACTTCCTTATTTGCTAAATTTTGTAGCTTTTTATCAAATATTGTGAGATCCTGAAATGGCTTTATTGGTTGATTCCCAATTATCTTCCTGCCTTTTGGTACTTAAGGAACTCCATTAAATCAGCAAAGAATAATTACCCTATACTTAAACTATAATTCCCTTATCCTTGATATTTTAAATATGAGATGCTTATTAGCTTTTATTATAGTCACCATCATGTCCAGTAAGAAAGGTTACCCTTTCTGTAACTCCCCACTTCTCCACTGCAGTGCTTCTCAGCAGATATCCTCCACATTTTTTCAAAAGTCTTTAATACAAGTTTACATTTGGAGACCTTTAGTTACCCACCAACACCATACTTTCTCACCTGGATTTGATTACCAGAATCAATCGTGAGCACTTGTGTTCTGATTTTCATAATTTACTTATAGTTGTGCAGCTGTAACTGATGGCTTCATTTTGGATTTTGCTCTGAAGTTTAGTTTGGTTTGACCCATAGTAACTAACATAAGTTTCTTGAAAGCAGACAGCAGGTCTTATTCTTCTGTTTGCTCTTTTCTGCTGACATAGAGTGGGCAGGCAAGAGGGACTCAGCAAGTGTACCCAGGGGACTGATCTTCAGGAACTTCCCTAAAAGTAGAACATTCACTCAGCTGGTGGCAGTATTGCACCTGAGAAAGATTTTGGATTTGCCATGCCTAGGGACTAGCAACCACTATATTTTAAGGTTGATTCTGGTAAAATCATTAACTTGGTCGACATATTTTTTTTTTTTTGAGACAGAGTCTCATTTTGTTGCCTGGGCTAGAGTGCCATGGCATCAGCCCAGCTCACAGCAACCTCAAACTCTGGGCTCAAGCGATCCTTCTGCCTCAGCCTCCCAAGTTGCTGGGACTACAGGCATGTGCCACCATGCCCGGCTAATTTTTTTCTATATATTTTTAGTTGTCCAAGTAATTTCTTTCTATTTTTAGTAGAGACGGGGTCTCGATCTTGCTCGGGCTGGTCTTGAACTCCTGAGCTCAAACAATCCACCCGCCTCGGCCTTCCAGAGTGCTAGGATTACAGGTGTGAGCCACCATGCCCAGCCCTGGTCAACACTTACTGAGTATTTACAATAAGCAGTGCCCTCAGAGCTAAATAAGATGTCAGTCTGCCACTCCATGCTATCAGGATGTGGTAGGGGAAAATACACTTTAATCCATAATGACTACACAATGCAGTTGGTTCATGATAAAGGTCAGTATTCATTTGTAAGGCTTCATTTCATTAAAAGTCACTGAGGGCCGGGCGCGGTGGCTCACGCCTGTAATCCTAGCTCTCTGGGAGGCCGAGGCGGGCGGATTGCTCGAGGTCGGGAGTTCGAAACCAGCCTGAGCAAGAGCGAGACCCCGTCTCTACTATAAATAGAAAGAAACTAATTGGCCAACTAATATATACAGAAAAAATTAGCCGGGCATGGTGGCTCATGCCTGTAGTCCCAGCTACTTGGGAGGCTGAGACAGAAGGATCGCTTGAGCCCAGGAGTTTGAGGTTGCTGTGAGCTAGGCTGACGCCACGGCACTCACTCTAGCCTAGGCAACAAAGTGAGACTCTGTCTCAAAAAAAAAAAAAAAAAAAAAGTCACTGAGGAAGAAGCTGTGTTCTGGAGAATTAAGAACATACCAGATGTCATCCCTGTCACTTTTTTTTTTTACTGAAGGTAAAGGCTTATGAGGCAGTGGAGAATGTAGATTCAGTAAGACTTGGGGACAGATGCAGTTCTACTACTTACTAGCTAGCTCTAGATCAAACTCTTTGGTCTCTGTTTCCTCATGTACAAGATGCAGGTTTCATTGGGAAGTTGGGAGGATTGAATTAAGACAGTGAATGTAAAGTGTTTAACATGGTGCTTGGCATGGAATATTATTATACTTGCTCTGTTCTTCACAGAGAAATTACTACCACATTGGAATTTCTGTTACTTGTATTAGAGATGTTCCTATCAGTAGACAGAATATCAACTTCAATGGAAATAGTAAGACAAAAAAGTCAAATGAAAAAACAAATACTTCAAATAAGAATTCAGCATTGTGCAAGAGCCCCTCTTGCCTGGGTTGCCTTCCCCACATACCCAGACCTCTTGGTATGAGACCTTTCTGGATCAGATCTAGCCCCTTCTAGGGAGCCCCAAAGTAAAGGATCCCAAGTACTAGGCTTCATGGAGTCTAGAGTGATGCTTCCTCTGAAACATAAGCGTTTTATTTATTTAAAATCACCTATATTTCATGAATAGAAATTGACAGGGCAAATTAGAATACTCAATTACATAAATAATGTTCCTAACCTAATAGGTAAGTATAACTGGGATGAATAACCCAGTGATAGCAATATAGGCACAGATAATAGATAATATATATCAAATAAAGTAGATGGAAGATTGTATGCCCTGCGGAACAATTTTGGGTGACTCAAAAATTGGCCTTATTGAAATAAGACATTGATAGCAATGTTCCATGAGAGGAGCTTAAAGTGTTTCATGAAATGTGAAAAAGCAAAAGTATAGGATATTTTATGTATGATTTTACATATGGAATTGTAACCAATTTACTAAAATGAATACTGGAAAGTGGAAAGAATCCCTCTTCCTACATTTGTATGTTTCTATAGACTAGATTTCCCAGTCAGAGCCACTGTAGACATCAGTTCTCACTTCACATTTGCTTCTGAGCTGCTTATTCCCACTTAGTGCTTGAGGGGTTTAATATATTTTATTTGGCTTCATCCTCCACTAGATTTCTCTTTGGTTTTTTCCTGTCCTTTAGTTGCTTCCTCTTTGGGTGCAGGCTCTTCTGGGACCTCTGGTGGTTGGGCCTGCTCGTGGTGGGCCTGCTCTGGTGGTGGGCCGGCTCTGGTGGTGGGGCTGGCTCTGGTAGGGGAACCTCCTTTGGTCAGGGGGCCTTTTCTGCTGGGGACACTTCCTCTGCTGATGGTATCTCATCTTCTGTGGTCAGTAGTGATTCCAAGGATTCCTCTAATGACTCATTTTCTTTATGCTGTACTGCCTGCACTGCACACATGAGGTTGGCAGTTGTAAGTAGACTGCATAGTAGTATTGGAAGAAGTGTAGGGACTGTGAGCACTATTTTTTTAAAGTTTATGTCTTTATCCTTATTTCTAACATGACTGCTACTTAGATTTTTCTTTTCTTTTTTTTTGAGTCAAGAGTCTCACTCTGTCAACCGGGCTAGAGTGCCATGGTGTCAGCCTAGCTCACAGCAACCTCAATCTCCTGGGCTCAAGTAATCCTTCTGCCTCAGCCTCCCGAGTAGCTGGAACTACAGGCATGCGCCACCATGCCTGGCTAATTTTTTCTATATATATTAGTTGGCCAATTAATTTCTTTCTATTTATAGTAGAGACGGGGTCTCGCTCTTGCTCAGGCTGGTTTCGAACTCTTGACCTTGAGCAATCTGCCCGCCTCGGCCTCCCAGAGTCCTAGGATTACAGGCGTGAGCCACCGCGCCCGGCCATTTTGTAAAATTTATTTCTTTATATTCCTTTTTTCCTAAAACACAGATCTGTAAACAGTACAAATTTAAAAGGAAAAAGAAATCCTATCTACCCCTTCCTTCTCCAGTCAGTTATTTTCTACTGCAGTCTAAGATGAACAAAAATAAAACTCTACATGTTTTATCTTGCATAAAAATAACTTTATATTAAGTAGAATATTTATAACATAAAACCTTTAAAATAAGACTTATGACACAGGTAATACTCAAAAATGGAGAACTGCCCTAACTAACTCAGAAAGGAATAGTATGGCACCATAAGATCTTAAATATTAGCATGAGCAGATCAACTCATTAACTATCCCCAATTAATAATATTTAATTCCTAATACAGATGATAAAATATATCATTAACATCTGGCAAGAAAATTCAGTTATGTATCAAACCCATTAAGAAATTTATAGCAGTGAAGGTGAAATTATTTCTAGATGGATTTCTGTTGTATTTTATGTAAGAGCAAAGCCCCTTAAAAGTATGTATTTTAGAAACTATTACAGATTTCATGTGGTTTCCCTGTGTTTTAACCAAAACAGGCAGGGCAAATTAGGTTAAGTCATTTGGTGGAATAAAAAAATTAAGAATCAATAATGGAAGAACACCCTAGTGTTTGAATAAATAAAAATATAATTAAAATGAAATCTCCAATTTTCAAATTGAAACACATTTTCTTCTGTAAATATATGCACGCACACATACTTGCACACAAGATGTGATTTAAATCTTTTGACTTCTTTGACCAGCAGTTACCTACTATTCAACTTATTCTTTCTCAATTGACCAACAGTTACCTACTGTTCAACTTATTCTTACTCAAATGAACACAAGCAACATGAACTCTTTAGAAAGCAATTCTTCCTAGCTATGTTTAAAACGATACATTTCTGAAAGGCATCATCCTATGTTCATACAGTAAGTATATCAGCCAGAAAGATACACAAGTTGTACTATATCAAGCAGACTCATAACTGTAGAAAAGCCTCAAGATATTTGAGTGACAAGTAATGGTTTAATAAGCAGAGAGTTAGTAAATCATGTAGGAGAACTGAAGACTATAACCTGCTGCTTTACAAGAACAGTTCTTTTTTTTTGAGACAAGGTCTCACTTTGTTGCCCAGGCTAGAGTGAGTGCCGTGGCGTCAGCCTAGCTCACAGCAACCTCAATCTCCTGGGCTCAAGCGATCCTACTGCCTTAGCCTCCCGAGTAGCTGGGACTACACGCATGCGCCACCATGCCCGGCTAATTTTTTTTTGTATATATATTTTTAGTTGGTCAATTAATTTTTTTCTATTTTCGTAGAGACAGGGTCTCGCTCAGGCTGGTTTTGAACTCCTGACCTCGAGCAATCCACCCTCAGCCACCCGGAGTGCTAAGATTACAGGCTTGCGCCACCACGCCCGGCCAAGAACAGTTCTTATAGTGTTAAGTTTCCATAGGTTAGAGAGGCCATAGAACACAAGGAAGATATGGTTTCACTTCCAGTTATGTGGTAAATTTTGCTTTATTAGCAAACCTGACTGGTATGTTAAAGCAGAATTTACTACTGGCCTAGAAATACACAAACAAAACTCCACTTTGAAAACCAAGCAGTGCTAGGTCCCTTGGCAAGGAGCTCTGTCCAGAGCAGGACCCACTTTTAAATTACAACAGCTGAGGCATCCTCCAGAGTATTTACAAACTTCCAGCATGGTGCTCACTTGGACATGTCTGGACACAACATTCATTTTAGGGACTGGATGAACACAGGCAACTGATGCTCAGAGTAAAAGGAAATACCATTTTAGATATCTAAAATTCAACACACACTAAAGGGGGGAAAAAGTCATCCTGAGCCTTTAGAAGATACCCAAATAACAAATTTGAGAAGTTAATGGTAGACTGGGTAAGCTGGAAGGTTCCTCTAATGAAAAAGAAGTATAAGAAAGGTATTACTGACTTTCTCCATGGAAGACTGAACCTCTGCCCTAAGACAGGAAAACTACAGTTGTTCAGATAATACAAAAAGAAGTACAGAGTTTTTGCTAAATGCAAGCAGTGATCTACAAGATTGTATTTCTCTGAAAAACAGAATAGGCCCTTAATTCAACTCTCAGCTAAGTTTTCTGGTCAGTAAATTTAAAACATTTTGTTTTTCTCTGCTGCCTCTCTTAGATTTTGGCATCATGAAAAGTTGAATTCTGCTTACAGGGTATCCATTTATAACAGTTATCAGTCACCTAAGGTTAGTGAACCCTACCTCAAAAAATATGCTGAATTACAACTTCTCCAAGATAAAAGGGAAGCAATGTAAAAGTAATTCTTAAAAGACATTTTATGTTTTTATCATATATTCCCAGTCAGTCACACACATAGAGCATACAAGCTAAATGTCACCCTGAAGACATACTCAGCATAGTGGAAGAGTAAGAAAATATTAGTTAGTTCTGTGGGATAGATTTTGATCAGAGAATGTGATAGGATAAAATTGAATGACAGAGATTCCTAATCCTCTTACTTGGCTGTGTGACTTGGGGTGTGCCTGTCAGCTCTTCTATTTACCAACACAAGTACTCACCAAAAACTGCTTGGGGGAAACAAACAAACCCAGTTTGTTATGGAAGTCCATATGCACAACAGAAAAATAGAAAGGTAACCAAGCCTTATTTTTTATTCACACAGCTGCTCTCTGGGCTAGAACCTGCTTCCTAAAAATGAAGGTTACCGAACAAAATAAATGAAGCCCAGGGCTTGCCAACATGAAACCCAGGCGGAAACATTACAAAGAAAAAGGGCAGCTTTAAGGTAAAAAAAAAAAAAAGGATCATCTTACATGCTAGTAGTCCAATAGTCCTGTTTAAATTACATAAATTACATAAATAACTTTCTCAGAAAAATCATCCCGAAAAGAGGGCCAGAGATACAGGGAAAGGAATTAAGATGCATTGGAGATGGGATGAGGGTTGCAAGGGAGGGGAGAGGACAAAGTGGGACCTTAAGGAAGGGGAAAGGGAACCTCAGGTTAAATACGTAAATAATAAAACCAAAAGAGAATTCCGTTAGATTTAAGAAACACACCACGGCTGGGTGCAGTCAGACTACAGTTCTGGGAATAAGTCTAAATTGTACTCACACAAATTTAAGTTGAATGGAGTTGGCAAATAAAACCTTGGATTGGGCCGGGCGTGGTGGCTCATGCCTATAATCCTAGCACTCTGGGAGGCTGAGGCGGGCGGATTGCTCGAGGTCAGGAGTTCGAAACCAGCCTGAGCAAGAGTGAGACCCCATCTCTACTATAAAATAGAAAGAAATTAATTGGCCAACTAATATATATATATAGAAAAAATTAGCTGGGCATGGTGGCACATCGCTGTAGTCCCAGCTACTCGGGAGGCTGAGGCAGTAGGATTGCTTGAGCCCAGGAGTTTGAGGTTGCTGTGAGCTAGGCTGACGCCACGGCACTCATTCTAGCCTGGGAAACAAAGTGAGACTCTGTCTCAAAAAAAAAAAGAAACACACCAATACCTGTTTAACAAATATGACAAAAAGGAAATGTTCCCACTCTAGGGAATTAGAGGCAAGAGAAATGAGGACTCAGCACTCTCTTCTATCATGGGAGTTGGCGCCCCAAGCCCAAGTGTGCTTCCTGTGAGTTTCAGCAATGCAGTATGCAATGATTGATCCACAAAAATTTCTTGACAACCAGAGCTAATCTACCAATGGTACAGAAAATAAATATACAGGGCAACTGAAACCAGATTCATCTGTTTACTAAGCAGAAAGGTCAGTAGAGTTGGTCCTTTACCTCTTTTAAG